>NW_027072121.1:6023750-7247500 GCF_028829755.1 Penicillium solitum | reverse complement strand
ACAAAATGCCACCATTGCTGTTTCGGTGGTCAAACCGTGACTCGCAAGGTGTCAACTCGAAGACCGTTTTTCTAGCCGGGCTTTTCTGCAACGATGAATGGTTTGACCCTGAAGACTTCTCCGAGGACCGTTTCGAGAGCTTCTTTCGAAGCCATGTCACCAAGGAAAAAACCAAAACGCCATTCATTTCCACCTCTCATTCTCCTTTGGCACCACTTCACCGTGCCATTGCTAATCAAAACGGCGCCATACTGACCGTCATTGACACCTCGAAGCTAGAAACAAAAGTATTCTACGCCCATCCGCTTGCGATTCGGACTAGGACTTTCACCTACAACTGGAAAGGGTATGGAGAGTACCTCATCTGGGGCCGTATCCCACTTGAGGCAATTGCTTTCAGCGTGAAAATCACAAGTTTCGAACAAACCGTACAGTCCCACCCCGATGTCGCTCGCTTGATGCAAACCGCTCTTATCCGTAGCTTTCTACGCTGCAGTGAGGAGTTGCGAGACATGTTGGCGGCAAAAAGAAAGTCGTCTTTTCAGTCCGGTCGAACACTTGGAAAGTTATTGACTCTTCTTGAAGTTCCCACGATCCACTGGGACAACATAGCTTCTAGATTTGCCAAAGCATGGGGTTGGAAATATGCGAAAGAGACCGCTCTGTTTCACAGTGGTCTTCGAAGTGCACCACCTTACCTGTCCGAGGAATTGTCAGATTTTGAAAGTGAGGCTCCATGGCCCACACCCCAAAAGACGCCTGCGAAAACTTCCCAAAATATGCCAATTTCATCTGACTGCGTTTCTGATGTAGACTACGAACCGCCCGAGACCGACCAAGACTCGGGAGGGACCTCAGAGTCGGAATACATGGACGAGTCTCGATCTATGACGATCTGCGATATGAGCGAGACATCAGATGATGGAAAGTTCTCAACACATGAGACGCTGTCTAGTGGGATGTTCACTGAAAACGATGCTCCCGAACTCTCCTCGGGAGCGGTACCTCATCAAGAGGCAATTGACCTCAACTCGGACAATGAGGATACTAGTTCTCAGCGGGCATTGCAACGGGACTGGCCATCCGACAATGAATATATGTACCCCGACACGCCCACGAAAACCAGGGGAAGGATCCCATTGCAATCGCAACAAAGGACCACCAACAATCTTGTCCTAAATGGTCATACCGATATGGACTTTTTTGAGAAAGTCCGAAACTGGGCTCATCACGAAAACTGACAGAATGATATGCGAAATGTCGCGAAGAGAGAATTCATGCTTGACGTGGAAGGGATAGAAGAGAACATTGAACAAGCTTTGTTTTGCACAGCCATGTGGAGATGAGGAAGTTCTAGTCAATATGTCAATATGTCAATATGCCTTTGTGATATTAGTTGAATGAAAACTTTGTGACAACGCTGTTTGCTCGAACATATGTGATGCCTGTAAGAATTATCTACAACACCTGTAGGTATGTACCTGTATGTGCATTCACGAATAAAGTAAATGAAGTGGGCATATCCAGATTTTACCTTCCTGGCAAGGAGGTATGATGCAGCTTGACCAGTAAGATAGCCAATAAATGCCCAAACGAGACCAAAACCACGCCTACAGCCATTCGGACAACCCCTCCCCTGAGTACGTGGTTTGCCATTTCCATATAAAACATATACGAAGGTCCTACTGTATCAATGTTAGACTTGGAAGAGCGAGAAGATAACTCGAGATGCACATTGAGAGGCTCCGTCCAGATTGCCATGCATGGTCAATCTTGCCTTGTACCAGAGTTGTTGTACAGTTTTCATCACAGGAGGGCCGAACAAATCATTTTGATTTTTGCGTGGATACACATTCATCAGCGAGGTATCTGGGACATGGAAACTCATAAACTATCCCGACCCCCATCCAAGAACTTCCCGTATATCCAGTCCATACCGCTTCCTTCGCCTTCAAAAACACCCGGTTTATTAACCTAGAACTTGGAGAAAGACTTGACAGCGCGGGAGGTCTTGGCGTGAACCTTCAACACGTTGAAGCGAACCTATAGAAATTTGGGTTAGTTATCAATTTCATCGCAAAACAAAATAGGGAGCCAAAATTCGATGTGTTGTAGTAGTGCAATAGAGCGTGGTTTTGCAGACTGCCAACAGTGGCGAAAATTGACACGAATCACTAGATGAACGTACAGTCTTGCTGAGAGGACGGCACTGGCCGACGGTAACAAGGTCACCCTCCTCAACACGGAAAGCGGGGGAGACGTGGGCAGACAGGTTCTTGTGGCGGCGCTCGTAACGGTTGTACTTGGGGACGTAGTGCAGGTATTCGCGGCGAATGACGAGGGTACGGTGCATCTTGGTGGAGACTGTACATAATTCGTTAGGAAATCCTCTTGCCTTGTAAAAAGACAGTCCTGATTCAACTTACCGACTTTGCCGACGAGGACACGGCCACGGATGGACACCTGGGAGGTGAAGGGGCACTTCTTGTCTGTAAAAGTTCAAAAATGAGCAATCTGACACATGAAGGATTTGGTGATCGCGGGCAATTTTCTGGCATGGGTGGTCTTTTCGAGGTTTGAGAGTTGGAGTATTGGCGAGAGAGGGAAATGACAGAGATTCCAGGGCCCTCAATTGCTCCATGCGATCCTCCATTCGCCCTTTGTATCCTTGAAAAGACCACCCACCCATATATTCCGCCACCAGATTTCGAATAAAAACTCAACGGAGGTCGTGCATACCGATGTAGGTTCCCTCAATGGCGGTCTTGGGGGTACGGAAACCGAGACCGACATCCTTGTACCAGCGGCGGCCCTGGGCAGTCTTCTTGGAGGAAGCCTTAGCCTTGGTGTTAAGGAAGATGTGAGGCTGCTTCTGGAAAGCGCGCTCCGACTGGACGGTCAACTCGGTGGCCATTTTTGCGGTGTTGTTCGACGAGGAAGCGGTGTCGAAGAAAGGTCGGGTTGGCGGCTGTCGAAGATGAGGAAGATTCGTTGTCCGTCGGAATCTTTGGTAATTCGTAGTGTGCGACACTAGTCCCGATTGGGACTAGGCTAATTGGGGTTAGGGCTCTGCGCTTTTTTTGTTTACATCACGTGATTGCGGAGGCAACGCGCTTTGGGCAGGTGCGATAGGAGCAGATTACAGGCTCAGTCCTGCTTGATCTAGAGATCTTAACGTTCGGATTTATGGAATATGCAATCTTGAATTGATCTGTGAATGCGCCCATTTGACCGCCGAAAATGTCAACTCGACCCGATTCCGCGGCTTTGCGACCGCCACGATCTCGTCGGTCTATCGCTCATGTCCCGCGGTCTCGGATGACGTCTGGTTTGGACAAGGAGAATGCGACAACGGAGATTGGCGCAGCTCAGCCATTTTCGAATAACACAAAGTCTGCTATGAAGGATAAGAAGTCTCGGAGTAAGAGTTTGGGTCCCGGTGGGCTTGATGCCCTCCAGAATTCTAACGGCAACCGCCGCCAGGTAGCTACCAACCGAATACCACGCGCGCATATGCAGAACAATTCTGACTCAAACATCCATAGTCTACGGCTTCTTTCCCACTGAAGTCCATCCTCAAACCTACCGTCCCTGTCTCTCCAGTGCGAAACATCCCGTCATTCGAGGAAACGCGCCGACGTACACCAGCTCGTAGCAAACAGCAGACCCATGACGGCACGATGGACGGACAGAGCCAAAATGATCAAGGGAAAGAGGGTCTCTTAAATGACTTTGAAGCAACACCAGGACCTCCAACGACAGATAATGACAATGACGACACGGCGAACCCGTTTGATACATTTAATGCGACTTCCGCCATTCGCGAGGAGATGGCTGCTACTAAGGAGCGTGATGAACAGGAGCGCAAAGATCGTGAACGACAGAATATCCTAGAGAAACGAGCGGCGCGGAGGAAATCGATGGGTTCGTGTGTTCATTCAAATATGTCATGGAAGTGAATATTGACGCATCTATACAGCAAATCGCCGAGTATCCTTTGCCCCTGAGGCAACCCTACACACCTGGAACGTGGTGGAAATCCCGGACGACTCAACCTCCTCCTCTGCCGCGAACTCAACAAGACGCGCATCCGCTGCCGCAAACTCCCAGAACCAACCCGCCCCTATCTCACCCACAAAAGATGCTCCATCTTCGCCAGCAGAGTCGGAATTCGGATTCTCCCCTGTCCGCACACAAGATCTGGATCAGATAAGAGATCGCCCATCATCTGGGGGTGGCGACCATGATTTATCTTCTAGCCCGTTCAGCGGAAGCTCGGTAGGGAGCGAAGACACCGGCGCCCAAAGCCTGGCCGGAGAAGAGGATGATGGCGATTCTTCAGACTCCGACGATGGATTTGATGCTGAGAGCACTGCAATGAGCATGGATGATATGACCTCACGCTCAGGGATGAGTGTCCAATCAGACGCAACTTCTAGCTCAAGCTCTAGTGCCAGACTCAACGAAGCACTGCGCCAGGCTGCACAGGAAGCAGGAACCGAACTTGACGAGGATGGAGAGATGTCAATGGAAATTGCGGATCAAGAAATAACTGGTGCTTTCCAGCCGTGGATCAAAAAGGGCCAAAGACAAAGCTTCGATTGGGGAGATATTAGCGCACGGCATGATGATGAGAACGTTGACCCATCCAAGGATGCCACTGCTCAAGGTTTGCCAGAATCAGATGATATCGACGAGGACGAAGATCTCAGCATGGACGTGACGAATGCCGTAGGACGCATCCTTGGCAAGTCTCCCGGCCGTCGCCAGAGCACGACTCGTCGCCAGTCTGTGGCAGAAGAATCTAACTATGGAGATCAAACTATGGAGATGACCAATGTCGTCGGCGGTATCGCGCACGAGGATTCGCCATCAAAGTTTTCTGAGATTGGTGACGAAGATGAAGGAATGACAATGGAATTCACCTCGGCCGTTGGTAAAATCTTGGGCAACCAACGTACTCAGGCCTCCAACTCTGATCAGATGAACTTCGATCAAGACAATGAGTCTGACGGCGGCATGGACATGGAGATGACTGGTGCGATTGGTGGTATCCTACAGTCAGGAATTGAAGCCAACGACAAAGTGCACGCGAAGATGATCATGGAGCTCGAAACAGACTCGGGTCAGCTCGCTAGCTCGCCTTTCCAAGACAACGTTCGGCAGTCGCCTGCCAAGCCCCCTGCTAAATCACCTCTGCGTTATCAAATTGCTGCTGTTGCATCCGAAAACGGGAGCCCTAGTTTGGCAACCGTGCGGGCTAGACCTCCCCGGCGTAGCTCCACTCCAGGATCGTCGGGCACGCCAGGATCGGCAAGCCGGCAACGATCACCACACACGAAGCCATTGACTCCGCCCAAACAGTCCACCCCCCAAGCGAAACCTACCACCCCAAGCAAGACACCTCCCTCCGGCAATGTTACTTTTAGAAGTGCTTCGCCAAAGAAGCTCTTCCAGCCCGAGATCCAGCAATCAGCAGATAGGCGCAAGTCTCTACGCCAAAGCCTGTTCGAGCATAACATAGCAACGGGAGAGTCAACCCCGCTCTTCAAATTACAACCACGCGAGGGCCGTCGCTCTTCTGGTCTAGGGATTGACAAAGAAGGTCTTGGATCCCCTCGCGTGGCGGCATTACTTGACAGGCGCCAGTCGCTAGGAGATAGTACACCCAAATTTGTTCCGCAAGAGCAGCCTCGATCCGGTGTACGCTTTGAGGATCCTCTGCAACTGCAGGCCGAGGAAGAACGTGATCGCGAAGAAGAGGAACTCCGAGAGGATGGCCATATCACGGGCTTGCAGTCAGATCGGGACGTAACCCCGAGCTTGAAGGACATGATTTCTAATATGAGCCCGAAAAAGACTAGGATTGGCAGCCGTAAGAGTCTCCATGTTGGGGCTGCTCGCGGGGTTTTGGGCAAGCGCCCGGTCGAGCTGGACTTGGATGAAGACGAAGTGGAGAATTCGCCCAAGCGACTGCGTGGTCACAATGTCAGCCCAGTCAAAGGTGTCAAGTTGCCAACACCGATGTTCAGGGAAGGCAATGTCCGTCGGTCGATGCTTTCACCCGTCCGTAGAGCTGCTAGCTCATCGCCCCCCAAGGGCAGCACCACGCCTTCCCAGCAACCACGGAGTGCTTCCCAGACCTCGACAACCCCTCTCAAGCATGGCATCGATGCTCTTCATATTGCTTCTGATCCTCAACAACCAGAAGAAGAAGAAGAAGAAGAAGAAGAAGAAGAAGAAGAGAATACTCCTGCCGAAGAACCCTCCGAGGAAATTGAGCCTATTCAGTTGCAGGACTTCCTGAAAATGACTAATATTCATTTCATGGAACTTACTACGACAAAAAGACGACACACAACTGCCCCTGGCAGTGCCACCAAGAAGTTGACACGGCCCTCTGGTGAGAACATGCCTAAACCAGGCTCTATAACATTCGACGATTGTGTGGCAGCTGGCTTTTGTACAGTGCCAATGCTTGAACTGTACCAGCATGTAAGTTTTGTTGTACCCGGATACTCTTGTTTTTGCTCACACTGTCTCTAGTCATGTCGGGAGTTGAAATCCTATATTTCTGAAGGTCGGCAGGTGATCCGCTCTATCGAAGCAGAAACATATGCCGAGAATCCAGCTCTCTTCAAGGAGTATGTCACCGCTCCGCCAGATATCCGAGTCATCATGGACAATCAATTCCGAAATGTCAAGACTCATGCCCGTCTGCTGAGTAAGGCTACATGGTACGAATGGCGGATGAAGTTGCTTGAGGGGTTGAAGGAAGGGCTCATCCGCCACGTGGAGGAAATGAAAGGAGACGACGATCTCCTATCTGAACGAGAAGAGTTGCTTAACAGGAACGTGCCGCTACTTGTGGAGAAACATGCCTCTCTCGAGCAAGAGGCAACAAGCCTACAACAGTTGGTGGAGGAGATGGAGAACTGTGATCAAGATGAGCTCCGTAGTACACGCAGCAAGCTGTCTGAGGTGGATTCCGAAATTGCAGCCAAGAGACGGGAACTTGAGAAGTTGCAGAAGGAAGTCCAGGAGAAGACGACTTTCATCGAAACTGGAGCCGAAATGCGGGATGAATTCCTCGCTCAAATCCAGGAGGCCGAGCGTGTGAAGGAGGAGTGCCGTGGCTGGAGTGCCCGGGAGATCAATGACTTGAAGGGTGAGCGTCCCCCTCACCTCCCTTATGGATCCCTTTTCTATGGATGCATACTGACTTGAGAAAACTAGGATCCGTCCAACGAATTCAGCAACAAACCGGCTGGTCGATCATTTCGGCCTCTTCTCCTTCAGATGCCGAGGGACCTTTATTGAAGATGGCTTACCGGGACCAGCTCCAACTAGAGTTCTATCCTGGAGCTTTCTCCTCCAAAAACAGAGGCCAGGATGAGGGAAAGAACTACCCAATGGAACTGGCTTCCCAAAAGAATGCCAACATTTCTCCCATTGCATCTTTGGTCCTCCACTCGCTACAGCACCACCTGGCTACCATCCAGCAATCGACTGTCGCACCTAAGCAACTCTTGCGCTTCATCTCTAGCGCATGGGACCGCACGGTTGGGCTGGAAAACGAAGCACGCATGCTGGAATTCTGTGGTGTCACCCGCCTCACCCTATCCAAGCCTGATCAAGGCTCTCTTTCTCTACGCACCCGCTGCACGCTCCTCGGCAACGCCGTAGTTTCCACACCTGGCCGTAAAGGCGCTGCCTCAAATAACAGCAGTGCCAAGAGAATCGATGTTGACTTCACTGTCCGTACCCGCATTGATAAAACCAATGCAGAGAACACTATCGGTTTCTTGGACTTTGATATTGATGTTCTGGCGACGAAGGTCTATGGTTTCGGAACAGGCAATAAGTCCGGCTTTCCAGACAAGGAGCTGCAAAGCATTCTCGCCAAAGGCCTTTGTCGGGATAAGGACGGTGATGTCCAGCTAGGAAACGGCGTGTGGTGCAAGGCAGTGCGCACGCTCACGGGATCTGTGTTTTAGTTCTCGAATATTTACTTTTTTATGATTTGGGTTATTGGACGGGTTGGGTCTGCATTTGGGATGGAAGGCGCTGGAGGAATCTTTTTTATGCCCTTCTTGGGTTCAATGGCGCGGGACAATGGGATATCTGGACATCGGGATCTGGCTAGGCGTTTTTTTTATACCTAGTCTTTATTTTCATATCCACTGATTGATAATTCGTTTTCTATGCTTGATTTCCTTTTCAAGTTCAAGTCAGAATCTTAGATTATCTCACTATCTCATATGGCTCATTTCCCCTCCCTGTGACACGAAAAACGAGGACTTGCCGACAGCATATCCATCTTCACTAACACCCGTGGACACGAGATCCCCCAAAGCTGAAATCTATTTATATTATACCACACTAATAGTGGCTACATGAACACTCGTGAATCCTGGCTATTGCATATACAAAGAAGAATAGTAAAAAGGTTGTGCTTAGGAAAAAAGCAACGGCAACGCTAAGAACAAATCCGGGAAAAAAAAACACAACAGATTAACCAACCCGTCCCTAAAACAACCCCAAAAACCCATTAGGCCAGACCGAATCAGCGCCCTGATTCGGATCCTCCTGACCCTGCGGCGCATAGCCATACCCCAGACTCTGAGGATCGAACCCACCAGCCTGAGCCGTCTGGCCATCAATAGCAGGCGCACCATGAATAAACGACTCAGCCGATAGAATCGGCATGGAAGGATACGCATTGGCAGACTGAGTGCCTGTTGGAATGGGAGGCGGAAAAGTGTATTCTGGGAAAAGTCCGCCGAAGATATTCTCGCCGTGGCCCCAGTCACCGGACATTGGGTACTGGAAGAAATCGGGGATTGAGTTGGCGGTGCTGCTGAAGGAGTCCGGGGAGTTGATGGAGTTTATGGGGTTGGGGGTCATGCCTGATGAACCTGGGGCTTGGGCTTGGGGTTGGGCCGTGGGCGTGGAAAAGCCTTGGGATATTTGCCAGGACGGAATTTGTGGTCCGCGGAAGGTGTTATCGCCTGCTTCGTGGAGGAATGTGGTTGAAGGTGAGTATGTGTTGGGTGTATTGGCGAGATATGGGGGTTGTATAGGGGGTTGGCTGCTGTCTCCTGGGCCTGGTAATGGGCTCACGGGGACGACGTAGCCCGAGGAATTGATTGGCGGAAGGCCTTCTAGGGTTTCGGGGATGCTCATGTCCATCCTGTTGGGGTTGGCGGTGCTTGATGTTGGATACTTGGGAGCTGTGGCGGGGGTCATTGTTGTGCGGAGGGTTGTGGGCCGTCGGTGCTGCCTTTGGTGCTGTGGTGCTGGCTGTGTCCGAGAGGTGTGCCTTTTGGCTCCTGGTGGTTTATATTCTTGGCCTTCTTCGTCTGAGGCGCGGGCTCTTTTCTCGTCTTTCTCGATGGCGACTTTGGCGATGCGTTCGAGGGTCGCGCTCATCCGGGCCATGAAGCCGGCGTAATTATTAGGTCCTTCGCCTGGAGCGAGAGTTGCAAAGAATGCTGCGACCATGTTGAGGGATTGAAGGTCTTCTCGCACTCTTGAATGGCGAGTATCCCGTAGGATATTTGAGAATAGTGTTGATGCTGCTAGGAAGACGTAGTATAATAATGACCTGAGGTTTGGTGTGAGAAATGATACTGACATAGACAGGCTGTGGTACTTACCAGGTCCATGCGATGTCTCCCCATGGCATGTTATTGACAACCTTCAAGGTATCTCGGGCAGCCTGAGCACCAATTGCTGCTGATCTCGAGGCATGTGCTTTGCTGATCGACTGGACCTTCTCTGGTTCCTTTCTGGCTGTTATCATGTAGTTAAGAAAGATAGGTACCCGGTGAATCATGATCACAGCATTGTGATAGACAAAATGGAGACCAATAGAAGCAAACCCAAACAGGAAGTCGCGTTCAGTGGGTTTCATTTCCGGTTCAGCGAGAGCTGGGGATTCGCGTTTCCATTGTTCAAGCTCTGCATATAGTTCTTTAACCGTCTTGTAAATTTCAACGGGGGGCTTTTCTAATGCCGTAACAGAGTACAATCGACTGTAGATGTGGCTCTTTATGAGCGACATCCGACAGAGTTCGCGGAAGAATGGAATGTTGCTTGCGGTTTCACCATGCTTATCGCTTTCCAGTTCTTCAGGAAGAGGGACATCGAAATCATCTTGATGTTGTGATGGGGCGTTTCCAATTCTTAGACATGTACTAGAACATTCTTTTTAGTACTTGAGGCGATGTTGAAATGGGCTTCTCTTACCTTTGATCAATGACAAACGCAACCCAAAAAACACGCCTTCTCTCCTCTTGCTCAGCCGGACTAAGTTCCGGCCTCGCAATATCTCGATGAAGCCCCATTCGGTGACCGGACCGCATAGCCGCAGTGATGAGTGGCAGAGCTGACTGGGTTCCAGAATTCCCCCGAAGGAAGAACGCCTTTGCAAATTGTTAGATGCTTTCATAAGAGTCAAAGGTGCAGGAGACGTACCATGCTAATCAAAGCCTGTACACTTAGCAGATCGGTGCGTTTTAAGGCTAATTCCGTGAAGACCGACATAGCGTTTTTGAAGTATAATTCAGATTTTTCCTTCTCTTTTTCTGACTTGGAGCTATTCGAGGATCGATATTCGTATGCCAAACAGATTACCATGTTGATGTTGGCCCAACGGGCAGCGTCATCACAGGTTTGCTGCGTATATTGCCATTCAACCATTTTCATGAATGACGATTCAAGATAGATAGGGAATAGGCGGTTGGCCGTCCGGAAAAAATCTTTCATAAGAGAGAATACCTCCGATCTTGAGGGCAAAGGCTTAAAAACTTTCGAGGCAAACAGATCGTGGAACACATCTGGTCGCCATTGATTCCACGGATTTTCATGGATGGATTCAGGAGATATAATGCGCAAGAAGCTGACATCGCCTGTTTTGCTCTTAATCCACTCTATCCCTGTTCGCGATAGAATTGACAGTGAGCACGATGTCCCTGTGCGTTGAGTTAGTCTCGGCGGTCTTGCATCATATCAACCGTACTCACCGAAATATCGAGAATCGTCTCTTTGGTCCGCCGGGAAGATGGGTGTACCCTCGATGAAGCCACCCTTTGAACGAAGAGACGACCCGAAATCTGACTTTGGACTGGAAGTAGATGAGGGGTCTTGACTAAATAGTCCGTCATCATCCTCATCGGAAAGGTCGTCTTGGCTCATATCGCTCTCTTGCAAGATGCCTGCCGTCCTCAACAACGACTCAACCCTGACGAGGCGGTCTTTCAAAGACTTGACATACTCGCCATTACTGTGATTGAATTAGTCATGACCGATGAACATGAGATCGGGAATGGTAATGGATATCATATCGCTGTACCTTTGGTAATGATCCCGCTTTTCATGCTGGACCGGAAAGACACAACGCGTATTACGGCGCATGCATTGTATACATATTGAACTTGACCCTTGAATCTCACACTTGGTCTTTTTTCGATGGCACATCTCACAAGCCTAGATAGATGTCATATGGCCGTCAGCAATGCTGGATTCCCCCCAAGCCGGAGTCCACCGGAATAGTGGAACTCGGGACGACAAGCGAAACCCACCCTCAGGTGCTGTCCTCTCCATATCGCAGAATCCATGGATAATGAGTTCTGGGAAGATGACTGGTTCATTGCCTTGATGGCCGACGGTTGTGGATTGCGTGGGAGTCATGAATGTGCATGCCAAGACTTTACAAAAAAAAGTCGCCGCGGCGGAAATGGCGAAGACTAGCGGGAGATCTTTATTCCTTATTTCGATCTCTCCTTGATATCCATCTATACCTAAGAGGTAAATGTTCAGAATCTGCAGGGAAAGAGAACCTTGGAAAATCAAATGGGATGAATAATCAAAGCGGATGTCGGGACTCCCGAATTCCGTTCTTCTATGCTCCCCGTACTCCGTACATTGGTGGACCTGCAACGGGACCCGCGGGGTTTTGATCGCTCCACAGGCTACCCCTGAACTCCCATTCACAGGCGAAATCTCATCTGTGAAGGCAGAGGCTTACACTATAGCGAGATTAGAATGACGAGAGTAATCGGTTGTGTATGTCTCTGTCATTGCATGATTTATCTGCCCAACCATGAAGTAAGTGGTTCAAGATGATATAAGGGACTTTATATGTAGGATAACACTCTGATTTCTTTGTTGGATATTCATTTTACATATCTTTTGAGATGCTCTTTCTCTTTTTTTTTTTTTTTTTGAGATACCTTTTCTTCTCATTTTATAAATAAATTGTAATGAATAATATAGTACGAAGTAAACATGCCGGGCTTATCACTCTACGATGTATAATATATGGCGGTATAAAGCATAAACTGTACAGAGGACAGTTCTATGTATAGAAGTGATTTATTGCGTTCTTAATGCTCCATGGTCCATACTCTTCCACGGCGAGAAACGCCTGTGTAACGCCTCTCCCCGATCAAGGTCCCTTTGTATGTATTCGAGGTATTCCTGCGGATAGCTGGCAAGTGCTAGATGGGTCTCATCCTTGTCTTGTGAGATTATTAGGCGTCTATAAGTTCTCGGGGAACCTTCAACGGGATTATCTAGCTCACTAATCAAGAGGACATTACCCGAAGTTCGCATAATTCCTCATCCATGCAACCATCTATGCAGCTTCTTACAAGAGAATCTCGAGATGTGGTCTATTGATACTATTAGTATTAGATATTTATTATAAGTTCATTGATGCAACTGATTCCGCAAGTGCTCGGACACAAGCGTCCGATCTCTCTAGCCCAACTGTCTGGCTTATATTGTAGCGCATGAAGAGTTCCACCGGTGCTGTATCGGCATCCTCGAAGCTCCACAGTTGAGAATACTGTAGAACTAAAATTTCCCCATCAAATGAAGCTTGAATGACCCTTCCATGCTGTTCGCCCATATAGGAGAGAACTAATAACTATATATAGTTAGGTAGAAATAGGGGGTTAGTAAGACTTAAGGCTATTATACGGTGTAGGTTACTTACTGGGTGGATAGGATACTTCCGGAAGGGCTTCTGGGATGTTCGAATGAGCATCATGTTCACAATTGCTCTTACTTCATGAGTAAGACTCTGGTCGGCATGGTTTGCGGGGACGTGTGCGATAGTTTCCATAATAGCATGTGGTATAGGTGAGCTTTCGTCGCTGTCTTCTAGGAGGCTCTCAATCCGCCAATGTAGGCCAAAGCCGCGCTCATAAGTCTGAGGGCCGGTTGTCTTTCTTTTCGTCCTAGTTAATATTTAGTATATATATTCAAACCTCTAAAATCTTTACTAGGCCAATAAGAGAAGAGAATATCGGTCGCCCCTTCCGGTAAGTACTAATATGCCAGGACATATAGTACTGTGTTTCATGGGCCCGGCTCTCCCACTCGTGCGGCCCCGCCACAAGCATGAGTTCCTCATAAAACTCCCTTGCAAGAGTGAAAGGGTCTTCTGCGTTTGGATTGCTTATAAGGACGTCTCTCAAAGTCTGGGCGGTTATTTAACTTTGGACAGTCATCGACCGAGATCTGGGAAGTGTCTATTGGATATTTTTGGAGGACTCTCCCTGGGTGAGGCAGGAAAAAGCATGGGTGAAATTGTAGAACCCCATCATCTGTTATCCCTACTTGATAAGCCCGGATTCCAAAACCTTGGAGATCACTAGGGGAGAGAAAGAAGTATCGCAGTCGTTGACTCGTTGATGAAGATTCTTTATAACATCGTGCCGCCTGATTAAGGTTTGTACATCCATCTCTATAGAGGAATATCGAGGTCATAAAAGTGGAGAGAAAGGGATAAAGGATGAGAGGAGTCATCCGTGTGAGATGGTGTGTGTGTGTGTGTGGCAGTGACAGGGAAAGTTGGTTGGCCGTGTCAATGATACTATGTATACGTAGGGCGGTAAATCCTGCCCTAAAAGCCGGCGTACCTTGGAGCCACTTGCAGTAGGTACTACATGCAAAGTCCCTTGTTATGGATACCGTAAAGAGGCTATCTTGGTAGAAAGTTGAAGCGCACAACCACACCTCAAGGATATGGGGCGCTGATTTCAAGTGGAGTGACGGTACATGTAGCCATATATAACTAACAAATCTAATGTCTTTTGGATGATTTTTTGCATAACGGTGTCATAGCTAGAAATATGTTTATTATGTAGCTATAGAAGTGCTACTAAATAGGGATAGTAGTGACTTCCAAGGTGTATCTGGGAGTCCCCATTCTGACCCTCCACACCGTCTTCGGGAGGTGGGGGGTGGCCGAAGCACTAAATTACCACTATCATCACGTCACTTCATCTGGCGCAACGGCTAACCTTCTTCATCCTTCGGAGTGGCGGAACCAATTTTCTTGATATGGCTCACAATACTTAGACTCGTTGTGTACCATACATATTTCACCCAGAATCTGGAGAACCACGAAGCGCCGAGGTTATCGGTACTACCAAGTCATGGATGTCGATAATGTCGTCTCGCACCTAGTTCCAATCGCTCCCGCGCCGGTTCGGACACCATCTATCGCTCTCCAAAATGGCTCTGGTCCCGACATGACCGCAATGCGCTTCAACTGCCAAGCTTGCGTGCGCAAGAAAACCAAGTGCGATAAGACGGCGCCAGCATGTTCGAGCTGCAGAAAAGCAAAGCTCCAGTGCGTCTACCAGGCTCCCCCGTCGCGAAAGAGACAGCGAAGCCCGTTCGAAGATGTACATGAGCGATTGGTGCGGTACGAGCGCATATTGCGAGACAACAATATTCTCCATACAGCCTCTGTATCGACCTCATACGGCCAGAAGACGGAGGCATCAGCAGCCAGCACGCGGAACCCAACCCCAAAGCCGGACTCGCAACCTGCCAGCTCGGGTAAACTTCTGTCCGCCGACGGCAAGTCTCGCTATCATGACAGTGTCCTCCTTGATGCTGAAGAGGGCGACATGTGTGAAGTATCTGATTCCGACCAGGATGACAGCCATCGCGAGGACACCGGAGCTGATGAGAGCACCCCGACGGGTCTTCTGGGCGTCCTCACGGCACAGACCATCTCTGGATCCATACTCGGAAACACGCAGAGCATCACCGGGCAACACCCTGGCCACGAGGAGGCGACCAAGCTCTGGAATGCGTACGTGCACAACGTGGAGCCTCTGTGCAAAGTTCTTCATATTCCGACTGTCGCAAAAATGGTCGACACCGTTTCAGAGCAACCCTCCGTGGCCTCGAAAAGCGACGAATGCCTGCTTTTTGTCATATACTATTTTGCTGTGTTCTCTATGTCGGACGCTGACTGTGTGCAAGAGTTTAACCAACCGAGGAGCTATTTGATGTCGAAATATCGGACTGCTGTGCACCAAGCACTTATCAATGCGTCGTGGCTGAAAACAACATCAATGCCGGTATTACAGGCTTACACACTATTCCTCATCGCTATGCGCACTCAAATCGATTCTGACACGTTCTGGATTTTGACGGGTATTGCCATTCGCCTCGCACAACGCATGGGGCTCCACCGTGATGGTGAAAACCTCGGATTACCACCCTTTGACGTTCAGATGCGACGGCGACTTTTTTTGGCAACTGCTTCCGCTAGACAGCTATGCAAGTCAAGTTTCCGGCACTGGTATTGTTTTATCGCCGAATAGCTGGGATACTAAGCAACCATTGAATATCAACGATGATCAGATATTCCCTGGTATGACGGAGCCGCCCCTCGAACAAAGAAGCGCCACAGAAATGATTTTTTGCTTGTCTCGGATGGAATTGTCAAATTTCTATACCCGAACCGGCGTCAAGGTGAAAGGAGTTGGTGGCACCGTTCAATTTAAGGATGCAGAGGACATTGAGAGACTTATTGATGAGGTCGAAGATCTTATCGAGACTAAATTTCTTCGGTACTGCGATATCCTGAACCCCTTGCACTTTTTCACCACGGGAATCGCGCGATCTGCGACCAATGCTGTTCGACTGCGGGCTAGAATGCCGCTGCTGATGGCGCAAACTACCACAGACGCGCAACGGAGGGATATTTGTGCGCTAGCAGCAAGAATCCTCGATACAACTAGCGCCATATGTGCCAACCACAGCATGCGGAAGTATCGATGGCAAATTCAAGCTTTCTTCTTGTGGGATGCCCTTCTCTGCGTTCTACGTAGCATCGCAGATGTCGGATTCTACTCAGCCTCTGAGCTGAATACTTCTTGGGGGAAGGTTGCAGATGTGTATTCTAATCACGAAGAACTTGTCAAGGGCAGAAGAACCCTACATGTCACAATCGGTAAGCTAACCCTCAAGGCCTGGCTTGTAAATCCCCCAAGTCAATCCGCCCCAGAGCCTACTTTCATAACCGCACTGTGTGCCCAACACAAGCCAAAAGTGAACAGGCACAGGCAGCAGGAGAGCATGGATGAAAGACGTGAAATTACCGAGCTTGCGGACGGGTGTAATTTTGATGAAGCTTTTGGCAATATTGATGGAACAAGCCTGGATTTAACTGGCGGGTTTGACCCTTCAGATTGGGTCTTCTGGGATCAGCTGTGTTGAGGGACCAGCCGGGGCTGAGTTGGTGGCCTTCGTCATCGGGCTTTGATTCGCGGCGGTGGAAGAGTTTACATTCTCGAGGTAGCTTATAGCCATCGCTGCGATGGATCCGGATCAATAGGGGAGGAGAAGCCGAAATGTGTTTCTAAGGGACGGGCAGCATGGGGCGCGCACGGGTTGATGCCGAAAGGTTTGTTAGGAGTGCCACCCAAAGATTTCCCAAATTATAGATCAAGTAGCTGTCCACATTTCCTCGTGACTATGTAGGCTACTAACTTGTGCGGATTAGTTACATGCTGCATACTACCTAGGTATATAGGTTGGATGCGTTTTGCGTCACCTCAGAATCCGACTACCAAAATGCGGTACTCCGACTCAATTTCCGTCGGCAAAGAAGCATGATGCACCTCCGCTTTGAAACAGAAACTAACGAGACAGCAGCGATAAAGTTCGGCTTCATGGCCAATGAAGGTGGTGCAGATATCAAATCAAGATAATCCATCCCACTCTATCCAGAATCTGCACCCAAGCAAGTTAGGAGTGACAATCAAACAGTAAATTCCTGGTCTGCCAAACCCCACAAAGTTGGCTATTTAGACAATCCGCTACATCCACACCCCTCACACCCCCCTCACACCCCACAATCCACTCCCAACTTAACCAGCGGCATACCTGGAAATAGCACGAAGCTTAGACCCAAAGAAATAAAACGCAAAAGGCGCCGACCAACCAATAGCCATGGTAATGAAAGCCAGAACACTCGTACCCCAGCCATAGCCGAGAGACGAATACATATACGGCGCGAAAAGCGGGAACCCAAACCCACACAAACTGCGCAGAATAGCACAGGCCGCCATCGCACTAGCCGCGTAGGTCTCGTAGCTGTCGACGATATACGTCTGCATTCCCTGCAAACAGGAGATCGTGCCTGCGGTGAAGAGCAACGCCCCGATATTAGGCATGATCCAGTGCGTATACCCGATACTCCAGCCGTACCAGAATAGGCCGATGGTGCTAATAAAGGAACCCACTGCTAAGGACGGCATGCGGTACTCTGGTTTACCGACGCCGTTGTTTCGAGCCTTGAGGGTTTTGTAGATTCGGTCGACCAGCTTGAGATTGATGAAGAGACCGGCAAATGACCCAATGGCAATGGAAATGTAGTTTAGTCCGCCAATGCTAGAACTCTCGTGGTAGATCTCTGTCCAGATATCTGGGAACGTCGCTAACATGAGGTACGTTACGCCGAAGAGGTAGGCCATGTAGATAGCCATGCAGAAGACGATAGACTGTGTTGTGAATAAAAGCACAGGTCGCTCGAAGGCATGCAGAAGTCTGTAGGCAAGCGTCTCTACCTTCTCACCGGTATGCAGCTTATTGTTTCCCGTCTTCTGGATGAGGACGTCGCGTCGTTTGCGTAGAAGCGTAGCCGGGTGACATTCACGCAGCCATATTAAGCCAGCAACCTGGACCGCGACGGCGGCGGCAGAGGTTGCCCAGAAGACCCAACGCCAAGTCGAGTACTGGGCGATAAACCCGCCTGCAATGGGGCCGATTACGGGACCAAGAAGCGGTCCGAGAGTATAGATGCCCATGGCCTTGCCACGGTCTTCGGCGCTCCACATATCGCTGCATGCAAGACTGGTTAGTAAACGTAGGATTTCTCGGGAATTTTTTTTTATTCACTAACCCAATGGCACCTCCTCCAATTGCGAGCGGCGCACTCCCACCAATACCCGCAAGAAAGCGGAAAGCAAAGAGTTGGGACTTTGTCTGGGCGAAACCGCATCCCAGATTCCAGGATAGATACCACAAATTGCTAACCTGGAGCAGACGTACACGGCCGTATAGCTCGGAGGCTGGACCGAAGAAGGTGGGGCCAATAGAGTATGCGAGGAGGAAGATAGCCATGGATAGGTATATCTCGATATCGGAGTGCATGCCCAGGGCCTTGCCGAGATCTTGCATGGCGGGGGCAATCATGGATGATGAGACTGGTGAGATGAAGACGAAAAGGGAAATAACCCAGGTATTCTTCCATTTTGTGCCCTTGGGCCAGTTCTTTGGGTTCTCCGGGTCATCTAGTCCGCTCCATGTGACGAGATCCGGGTCTTTGTTGGAATCGGCATTGAGAGAGGGCTCGGTTAGGGTTGTGGGTTTGGCTGCTTCGAGGTCTTTCGTCTCGTGGGAGCCCTCGTCGGAGTCGCTTGAGCTCTTGTTGCTCATCTTGAGATAGATATTAGATTTATTGAGATAAAGAGCTTAGTTTCTTAATATTATACTACCAGTCATTAACCTCGGTAGTTATATACTCCTTGAACAGTTTACTATGTCTATCATCTAGCCAATGGCTGAGCCGTATTTCACTTCGGGGCCGGATCACCGACGCACCGTCCAATAGGACGAAGGAATTCTTCGGGCCCGCTGGTAATCGCCCGCCCCGCTGTCCAATGGGAGGGTGTCATTCTTCGGGCCCGGCCCGTTGTGTTTGCCTGAGGCCTAGAGTCGACTACACACCCCTTAGGGCGTAGAAGATTTATTAGGGCTTTATTTTGCATAGATCACGGGTCGAAGTCCTAGGATAATGTATGTATCACCTATATTTTATGCACTAACCCACTCATTTTCGGAATTCGATCATCTGTTATCACCACCTTCAAAGCTTGGATCCCGAGACCTTGGAGATCGATAGGGGAGAGAAAGAAGGATTCGCAGTGCTTGGCTCATTGATAGAAGTGATTTAGAATATCTTACCGCCTGCTTGGAACTTACCCGTCCATATCGAGAAAGAGTGAGATCACGAAAGTGGGCAAAAGAGGTATGTGAGCACACGCCCAGGTGTAATATGTAGCGATGATCACCCGATTCCAATACAGTCGAGCACTATATAATGACGTGATTTCAAACACCCCTGGAATCTTGTATACAATTCTGTGGGCTGACAGGTACATGTACCTGGATGTACCTGGATGTACCAAGTATCTGCAAGGACCTAGCCATCTTGGAATATGTATAGAAGTGGATTATATATATTATGTGATCACGGGTATCTCAAGCCATCGTCTGATCTTCATGCAAGAATTAAGCAATGAATTATAGTCTCAGGTTAATATTAGACGTATCATTTAGAAGCCGCTTTCTAGAAGGACAGGCAAAGAGGTGAAGATAAGCTTAAATTCTCTAGTCTCTATACCACATCTGGGAATCGCGATAACCCGACGATAACGACGTTTATACAGACTCACAACCAACCAGGTTGGAAGTCCCGAGGTATTATCTCGCTGACAAATGAAGCAAATGTACCCCCGCAGTATGTGTTGATACAAGTACTTGGTGTTTTGCTGATTTACTTAGAAAAATATTACTACCCATCCTAAGACCTCAGGAGACAATCACCTCACTCATCATGAGACCCGTTACAATTGGAATTGTGTCGATCGGAGACATGGGCCTAGGTATGGCCGGACTCCTAAAAGCACACGACTACCGAGTTGTCACGGTCGCAGAAGGAAGAAGGTACGACTCCAGCGACGGGAACCCAACCCGAGAAACTAACGGTCGCCAGTGAACACACACTGTCCCGAATTCATTCCGCAGACATCGAAATCCTTCCCTCAGACCAAGCACTAGTAATCCAAGCCGACTACGTACTTTCGATCGTACCTCCGCGGAACGCCCTAGCGACCGCACGACGAATCGCAGACGCATCTGGCCAGCCACCGACCGGCAGACTCCGAGAGGCAATAGAGGATGTAGAAAGCAAGCCGAAGAGGTCCAAGCTATACTACCTGGAGCTCAACGCAGTACCCGCCCGACTGGTCTCGGAGATGGCGACGCTATTCAGCGAACCAACCACAGACACGGAAGAGCGCCGAGGGTGCCACTTCGTCGATGGCGGAATCATTGGGCTGCCGCCGACGCAAAGCACGCAAGACGGCAGCTGGAAGAAACCTAGTGTCGTGCTGTCCGGGTTGGTGGATCTGGCCCCGAGGTTTGCGACACTAGCCAGCGTCCTGAATATAAGGCTTGTCTCACCTCGGGTTGGCGCCGCATCCACGCTCAAACTATCCTTTGCGGCGCTGACCAAAGGTCTTACCGCGCTGTCTATTTTGTCGTTCTCCACTGCGCAGAAGGAAGAGATGTTGCCGGAATTGCTAGGGTTGTTAGAGGAGTATTCTCCACGTACTGCGGCACTTGCGACGAATGGGGTGATCGGTATGAGTCCCAAGGCATACCGGTGGGAGGATGAAATGCGTGGGATTGGGGAGGCGTTTGATGCGGAGGGTGGGTGGAATGGGATCGGAGCCGATGTTTATGGAGGGTTTGCTGAGATCTATCGGACCATTGCGGAAGATACCATATTAGGGAAGGAAAGAGTGGAGCATCGAGTGCGAGGTATAACGGTTGAGGACGCCTCCCAGATCATCGCTCAAAGGCAAAGAACAAGTAAGCCTTGAATTAATACAGCATATTAGCATAAAGCATATGTCATAAAAAGGACGATCTACGGAGTAATGTTTCTAGACTCTCTGCGCGGGAGGGGGGATTTTGGTTCCGGTGCCAAGGCTCATGTCCACGGGTATTACTGCGACTGGAGTCCGCGTCATCCGTGATGCACTGAACTGACATTAAACAAATCATGGAGCATATAGAATACACTTACGTGCACTTTAGTACAGTTCTTACAATTTTTTACACATTTTATAACATTCTATAACATTTGTACTCATACATTGTAAGTACTTCGTGTACAACATTGTACCTATAACTTGAATCAGGTACTGGTCCCGAGGTAAGTGGGGATTGTCCAGGTCCCCCTTTTTTTTTTTGCAAAGAGCTTGATATCTCAATTCTTGAATCTGGAGAAGCTCTTATATATACTTTATAAATTGATTATCTTTATATATCCTTATATGCCTCCCGAGGTCCCGTATATACGGGATACCCCATACCTTGCTCTCTATATCCCCTCCCAAAGCGGTGAATGCCCACCCAACGGACGAACCAGAAGTCGCGATCACGACATTTCTCCATTCTATCAGATCATCGACTAGCATCGTTTTTCTTCCTCGTCTTCCTCTTCGCCCCCCCTTTTTATTAAAACAACTCCATTTATTTCCCTTTTAATTCGTTCAGGTGGAACTCCCGCGGCATGCGACGATGAAGTGACCTTTTTTTTTTTTTTACTAGGTGATCTGATCGTGGCCGAGAACTCAACTTCCCGGTCTTTTTCTACTCATCTACGGAGTACTTTGTCTCACTCTTATTTATTTGTTTTTTTTTTTAAACTCTTTTTGCCTTTTTTCGCCTTGATTTTTATATTAGGCAATTTTTTAACTGGTGATTCTGATTTGCTTCATAGAAAATCCCGTCCTGATCTGGGGTTTCCAACATCATAAGCCCCTCTTCTCTCTCAACTCACATAACCCTAAAGGTCAAGGGGGCAGAACTTCTTTTTTTTCTATTTCTTTCCTTCTTCAACCATGCCGGGGGAACAACCACCTTTGCCAGGTCCAGGTCCAGTCTTCGACAAACTTGAGAACTTCAATTTTTTGATGTCGCGTCACGATCCAGCAGCCAAGACTCGACAGTACTCATTTGACGCTGATACCGGGCTGGTCCCGTTTGGCAACGTGAGTATGGATTATGATCAGACTGAAGGCATGGGCGGTCTGTCTGTCAGTTCCTATGAGAGTATAGAAGACGAACGCAGCTCCCTCGATCTCCGAGGCTATCCCTATCACGGTACGTGTCAAGCTTTTGAGATCTCTTGTGCCCAATGTTGCATTTGTTACGCCATCGCACCTCTGCGTCTGAGCTTTAGTTCCGGGACTTGGAGTTCTCTCTGAAAATTGAAGTTCGATGTGTCTATTTTTTGGGCCTGATTTTCTCCCTTGGTTTTTTTTTGGTTTTTTAAAAAAGAAAAGACACCTGGATAGCCAGGTTGCTGAACCTCTTTCCCTCTTTCCACTCCCCTACACATGTTCAAATTCCATTTGTTTGTTTTTTTAAAAAGAAGGGCTCGAGGCTGCAAAGCCCAGGATGTGAGCAGTTGGCATGCATCCCTCATCTCCAATGGTGGAAGGAGATCACCGTCGGTGCTCCTAAATGTCACGAGCACGCAATCCCGCAATGAAATGACAAACGCCAGTGGTTGCCTGCTGACGCTTAACTGCACATCCCCTTGAAACCCTTCTTGAGCTTATATCCTTCCGGAATATGATTTGCACTTCCCGATCCATGGGGCTCACTCCCTCGGGGTTATATCGACTTCGATCGCTTACTCCATCCATAGGTCCTCCCGGCGAGAAGTCCGTCAACTACAATCTTCCAGAGCACATGATGCCCTACTCAGCACACTCAATCTACCCGCCAGTCCCATATGCGCCCGACGAGCTCGGTCACGCACAGGGAGCCCTCACTCCATCCGATGTTTCCTCATCCATCTCCCCGCCCAACGGCCAAATGGGAAACACCAAGTACAGCACCACCATCTCCGGCGATCGCATCGCCGCCGCCCTCGATCAAGAGGAGGGCGTACGCGGTGCCGCAGAGGAAGATCGTCGTCGTCGAAATACCGCTGCCAGCGCTCGCTTCCGTCAGAAGAAGAAGCAGCGTGAGCAAGTCCTCGAACGTACTGTTCGGGAAACTACCGAGAAGAACGCTGCCCTTGAAGCTCGCGTCGCACAGCTCGAAATGGAGAATCGTTGGTTGAAGAACCTCCTCACTGAGAAACACGATGCTGGTTCTCGTCTGCCGGCCCCAGCTAAGGATAGCTCTGCTCTCGAGCTAAAAGGTCCTGGAGCCAATACCAGACAAAAACATATTCAGCCCAAAAAGAAGGGTGTCGGCACCGAGGAGTGACGAGCCAAAATGGAAGAATGTGTGCTTTTTTTTGTCGCTTGTTTGCGTTGTTGTTTGGTCGTTCTGTTGTTCTTTTCTTTGTATCATCTCCTCAGCCCTACGTCTCCTATGGTCTGCTACTCTATAAGGCGTCCGTACCGAATCAGCATTTTCTGCTTTTTTCCCCCTCCGATCTCCTCGCTTTGCTATGGTGTCTGCACTCGTTTCTTCTTTCCCCCCTTCTCTATCCGAAATGGAAGATGGGAACAGATGAGCGCAGACAAATGACGATGTTACGACCCTTCTCTTCTTCTCGTCTGCCCGGCTCTCCCGACCGTGGCTTTTTCGACTTCTAGGGATGGTCTTTTCTTCTGCACTTGAGATCTGGCACTTTCGTTTGGTGTTTTCAATCCCTATCACCCCTCATTCTCTACTCTCTACCATCGGGCTTTTATCTTTATATCTCCTGCCCAGGCTCTCTACCTCTACATCCTCTCAACCCTTCCTATCCTCTTTCCATCCGATCGTGTGCTGCGAAGGTTTGTTTCATGTTTTCTTCCTTTCCCCGGGGTCGCGGGAAAGGAGATGAGTTGGCGGTGTTGTGGTCCAGACTCGGGGAAGTCGAATTTTGTTTTTTTGCTTTATGGTATTTGGTTTTTTATATTTGATATCTCTTTCTCTTTTCTATGGGATTTGCTTATTTTCTGCTTTCTTTTCCGTCCTTGCTAGCTATCTATGGACTGGAATGCGTGCAATATAAACTATGGGGATTATTGCCATACGAATTTACCACTTCTTGCTACTATCCTCCTACTCTATGTTGTATAGAATTCTTTCCCAGATACGTAATAGCAAAAACGTAAAAGCAGCGGTGAGTGACGTGATTTATCTGGCGTGCTATATCAGAGCGATTTCCTCATTGAGATTGACTGCCATTGGAAGAATTGTGTCTCACTTTTCCGGGGTAAAGGGTCTATCCCCACCTGGGCACTGTTCAGGCGAACCCTCTGCAACCACACAGACTGTACCTTTTGAAATCAGCCTGAATCCCTGTATATATCTATGTATCTAATATATATCTATATGTAGTATACTACATTGAGTAATATCAATTTCTGCAAACAATCCATTAGAACACCTTAATTACCCTGCACTATCCTAATCGAAAAAAAAACAAAACCCAAACCAAAAAACAAGTCAACACAAGATGGTATTACATCAATTAAGTAAAAACAGGGAATGGAAATAAGAAAAGAGAAAAAAAAAAAAAACCACAAAACAAAAGAACCGAGGTAATTCCCACTTGATCTCAGAGTACATCTCCAACTCGGTGGAAAATGGAAAAAAGGGAAATTAGACCCACGTCCCTCGATCTAAGCATGGAGAAAGTGGACATCCCCAAAGCACGATTCAGAGCCGTTGGATCACGACATTGAGAGGCGTTCATGTGAGGGAAACAAAAGGGCGTCAAACGTCCAAAGTTGCATGGCGTGATTGATGTGCGTATTCTTTGAGAATAGCACGGAATTCAAGAATAAAACGAACCAAAGTATATGGAAGAGTCGGGAAGGGATTTTTGACAAAAAAAGGAACGTGATGAAAAACGAACGGACAAATGATAGGATTCATATATCATTTGTCGAGAATTTCAGCCGTCAGATTCGTGAGAAGGAAAAGAAGGTGGAAAATTTTTTTTTTTCTTTTCATTCATTCCACCCCTTATACGGTAATAGGCTCACGCTCCTCTTCACGTCCTCGCAGCTCGCCCTCAATAGTGCTGACACCGTCATCGCCATCCTCGTAGCTGGGGTGCTGGTCAGCAGGGAGCCAAGAGTCGCGATCCCCAGCCAAGGGCTGGTCCTGTCCAGACAGATCCACGCCCTCGCGGTTCTTGCTGAGGTTAGAGCGGTGGCGCTGGGAGAGGGTGCGGGAGCGCTGGGAGAGACTAGACTTGACGACTGCCTTGGAAGAAACCCAGTTGGTGAGGGCATCCTCGCAGTCCTGGATGATAGCCTTGGAGGCGTCGTAGCCGTCGTAGGCGTGGCGGGTCTCGCCGGGAGTGACGGGGGTGTCGTCGATCAAGTCGAGAAGGTGCTTTCCGTAGCCAGCGACGATGGCGACCTTCTCGCAGTGCTCGCGGAGCGCATCGAACTGGTACTGGAAGGCAGCCTTGACCTTCTCGCGGGTGATGTTGGATAGCTGAGCCTCGGCGACCAGGGACTCGGCTTCGGCGCGGACAAGCTCCTGCTCTAGCACGACGATGCGGGGAGAGTTGGGGTCTTTGTACTTCAGCTTGGCGATCTCATCGGTGATCTTTTGCTTGCCTGGAGATCCATTAAGTTAGTTAATGCTGGACAGTTGGGCGGGCACTGCAGAGAGAATCTTACGGTCTCGGCTGGGCTGTACGGAAGCCTCGATGTTGCGGATGCTCTTGATGGTGACACGGTACTGGTCGTAGCGGTCAACGAACATGTCTTCCAGCTCACCGATCTCATAGATCAGCACGCCGAGCTTGTCCGTCACATCCGACACATCCTCATCGCATGCTTCACCCCAGATAGAGAGTTGTTGCTATGGCGACCGAGTCAGTTTCCAATTTATCTCCACGATCATCACAGATTCGGGGCCATCCACATACAGCGACTTCCATGCGCTCCCGGGCGACGAGCTCCATGCTGCGCATGGCGTTCTTTTCCATCTTGACGAGCTGCGACAGCTTCTTGGCGAGATCGGGTCCGAAGGCACCGGCGGCGTTCTTGCGGAAAGCATGGCCTGGTCGCAGGATGTTAGTGAGTTCATTTTTTTCATTTTCTCCATGAGTGATCTCTCCGACGACTGGTAGTCTCCAATTCGGCCGTTGTCTCTCTCGGAAGTGCGACGGGGGGAGAAGTCGATAGCGGCCCAATTAGGCAGCCTCCAACGTGACGAACATCGTCGGGAGATTTCCAGTCGTCGAAGTCGATCGCAGAAATATGGAAATATCTCAATCGCACTCACCGATTCCGCCTTTCCCTAGCCATCTCCCAGTTTTGGTTGTGGACAGTGGTGGTGGTGGACTCTCGATCTGCGAGGCGGTCGGGACGCGCGACTGGCGCATAGAATAGGTGCGATGCATGGTTTGGACAGGGGAAATTGGTGATAGGAAGATGATTGTAGAGATGTAGAGATACTTGTTCCTGTAGAAACAAAAAAGAAATTAGAAAGAATAAAATAAAAAAAAGGACTTTCTAGTGCCTTGCGCAGTAGTGACGTGAGTTTAAAGAGGGGAGATTCTCTTTTCTTTTTCTTTCTCTTTGGAATACGTACTTGACCTGAATGTGACGAGAAAAAAAAAAGGATTCGACTGCAAACGGACAGGGGAGGAAATATATTCTAAGCCTCAGCTGATCAAAATGTGAAGATGCTCCTGGAAGCTCTCGGGAAGTGACGTCGACTATTTTTTTTCTGAAGGAACTCGGGGGGGGGGGGATTGGACGCTAAGACGCTAAAAGAGACTAAAAGAGGATAAAAGAGGATTCATCTACGGAGTACTAGCTCCCCCATTTTAGTCAATTTAAGCCAAGTTAGGTCAAGTTAAGCCGATTTAAGCCAATAGTCGGTCGATCTTGTTGAAGTTGCATTTTCTTGACTCTTCACGATCACCGACGTCATCGATTTCCCCCTGATGTCATGGAGTCTGAAAAGGGTTGCATTTCTTATTAGTATAGTACTATTATACTATTATATACTATCAACTACATCTGACAATAACCATGAGTGCCTGGATTTCCCCTTTCTAAAAAATAAAACTACAAGTACACTAGGTGCATCTAGGTACATACTGTATAGAAACTAATAAAACTACCATTGGTGCCCCAGTTCCACCGATCGCTGATCGCTGATCGCCGAGATTGTGGAACTCCTGTTCGTGGGGAAACCCATGTGGTCTCGGGTTTGAATTCCACCCACTAGGGCTTACAACATACAGTTCAACTGTACGTTAGAAGAATACCGAAGACCAGGGAACTGGAGCTACAAACATGGGTGGGAGTGGATTAACGTAGGTACATAGTATGAATAGAAATTTATCCTGTGCATTGTTGAAGACATCGGGACGTCAGCTCTGAGACAGGAAGTTACTGCCCGACAAAGGCGTTCATCTAAACGGCCTCGCAGCCCATTCCGTAGGTGCCAACGTCAAACTTTCTGAGAAAGATGGTTTCTTCGTAAGTTGACAAAAAGGCGCGTATAACATTCTGGACCCGCATGTACCTGGCCACTTGTCCTAAAGGCACAACTATTAGGACATCGTGAATTGTGAGTATAGCGTGTATATCATACCGAGGATATGGCGAAATGCAGCCTCATCCGACCTCAAACAGCCACAACATATCCCTGAGCATTCAAAAGGTTCTCGGATCCATGGTGTTTTTACTTCACCGACGAACGCAAGATCAGCACTATGATGAACGAACACGAGATGACACTGGCTGGCCCGGACGCTTGTTCAAATGGCATTCATTGTACGCCGCCTCGTTTCCTCATACCGACTGCTCCTCCGAGATCGCATTTTCTGGCCACCGGCCAACAATAACCACATGCCCGGGACCATCCAGATTACACGAGGAGCATCATTTGCGACACTCTCGCTGGTAGGGCATCGCGATCGGCCCAAATATCGTCCCTTGGGAAAGTCACTCCGCGTAGTAATGCGGAATAGGTAGGCTGATATGGGTAGCCCGCAGTCCAGGTGCCGCCACATCATCCCGTTCGATTCTGGCTCTGGCTATCTGCTTAGTGTCTGACCCACATGGTGATATCCTAGATAGGAAGGGGGGTCGTGTCTTACCGAGTATCTGGATAGTGGGTCAAGCTTGCTGTGCTACAGCCTGGGTCTGGACATGTCCCATCCAGATATTATTTCCAGGAAAGGTTCCTTTTGAGTTATAGGGCTATCTAGCCCAACTAGAATCTTCGAAGATTCTCCGAAATCAAATGCAGTCCATTCCATCCTTCTTGGCAAGGGTTCTGACAAGATCTCGGTTCTTCCGAAGGCTCGGTACGTCGGTAGATTCTCTTTGCAGTGCGTCATCCATCCACTTCCTCACTATAATCCTGGTCACAAAATTCCAAAGCACACCTTTCCTCTTTTGCCAAGGGACAGGGCCATTTGATTCCATCATGCATCTCCTTGGTATGTCAATATGCATTTTGTTTGGAGGCAAATGTCTTATCAGCCAAGACAACATCGCTTACACCATATTTGATGTAGAAGCGATTATCGATTCCCGTAAATAGCCGACCTCGACCGAAGAACGTCCGGTCCTTAGGGGACTTGTAACCTTCGTCCTCGGTCTATAACAGTTCATCAAGTCAGCCATCATGTTCTATAGGGCCACAAGATCTTTCTTTGGGGAAGGTTTCAGCTCACATAGAAGGTGAAACGACCGACTGTAGATTTCGAAGGCTAGCAGTATGAGCCTTGGCGAACCACTGCACATTGGAGACGCGTCTGAACCCCAAACTTCCGTTGTATTGGCATTCTCTTCACTGATTTGTCCGCTTGTGGACTCTTCTCGTGTTATATTGTCGGCGTTTTCTTCTTATATAATCTCGATAGACTCTTCCCTTGTGCTCACAGGCTCCTGCACAGGATCTTTCTCGTCGTGAGAGGCTCACTGGAACAGGTCTTGGTCTTCCAAAACCGAATGAAGTGAGTCATATATTGGGACTCCATTGTGAGGGGGTTTCACGTTCCTGGATTTGACCCATGCTCTTTGGCCAGTTGCATAGGTAAGTGGGTGAGAAGTGGCCTTGGCCATGCTGTCGGCGAGTTTATTCCAAGGGGCTTAGCGTAGGGTTGTGGATCTAAGATGGAGAATGTCAATGAGCTTGTGTTTAAGCTAGTGGTATCAGATCATCATATTCTGACCTTGAATATCCCAAGATAGATAAAAAAGAAAGTCCCAGTGTGTATGTACAGAGATGTAGAAGTTGTGTCGATGCGTGGTTGCTGGAGGGGAAGAAGAGGAAGAAGAGGAAGAAGAGGAGAAGGAGCGAGAAAAGCCTTTTATATTGGCTACGGAAGGTTCTAGACAGAACACATGTGCAGTTCCTTCACGTATCGCAAACATTCTACCGGACAGAAGCTGGACTACCTATTTGTCTGTTTAATACCGGATACTTGCATCCCTATAATATGAGACTAGGCCGGCTAGCCCGAAGAGGAGTGTAAAAGCAGTGAAAGATAGTTGGTATATAAGTGGAAGCGAGAGATGTGTACACCAGATTTTGAAAATCCCATTTAATTCTTACATAGTATTAAGTGGCTGCGTCGTTGCAAGTTTAAATGGAACTAGGCAGTTCACACAGTCCACGCATGATCAGCGTTCCCCCAATTCCTCTTTCCCTTTGCATACTTGGAGGGCCAACAGGTCCTCATGTGCACGGCCAGGCAATGGCTTTTGGTGTTGACAGGGTTCAGGTAGGCAAGAATGTGCATCATGGATAATGCTGAGTTAGGCCGATTTTATGTTAATTGGTACTCGGAATTGGAATGTCCTACCTCACGACATCAAAGCTAACCTCGATTCCATAGGACTTCATATTTCTTGGCATGGAACCAACTTGTGCTTGGCATCTACCTTGCATGTGGGATTGGCACCTGGGGTATTGACATATCCATCTAGGTTTGGAATTAGGCGGTTTTGCATCTTGCTTAGCATCGTAGATCGATGAGAACATTTTATCGCAACCGTGTCGCGTGGCGTACTCGCAGGGCCCTGGTCCATGTTGCGAGCCCAGAGTTGTAACAGGGATGCCCTAAGAATGGGTGGAGATCACAATGCCATACACAATGCTGGAAGATCACATCCCTTCCGTAAGAACCCTCTTTTTTCTCTATGTCAAAACGAGACCGTACAATTGGCCCTTCGCTTGGCTCGGTTGCTGTTGATCATATTATTGGAGATGCTGTTCGGGGCGTAAGCGTAAGCGAAGGCACTCCCAGCATGTGAACACGTCCTTCTCAAGCACTTATGGCAGTTGGTCATTTAGTTGGTCAGAGAGTCAACCACTCTCTGAAGCAACTCACCCAACCCTACTTAGTTTCATCCGCAGTCAGGGCATCACACATCTCATCCGCCGAGAGAGTTAGCGAGAGGTACGGGCGTGCCCGGTAAAGCCTTCCTAGCAGTCTCATTAACTTCCCCTTGGGAATGCCGGGCAGCCCAGAGAAATCGATACGGGCCTTCTTGTCAACAAGCCATTGCAGGATCGTACGGATATCTGTGAGGTCGGTACGTGCCCTCATATGTCGGGCGACTTGTATTGCCTGATCTGCCTCTTTCCAGGGCAGAAGTTTCGTCAACAGAAGAATAGACGGGTGGAGAATCGGCACTATAATCTAGGATTAGCGAGGACTCTAAATTGGTCGAGCAAGAAAGCGCACCTGGTGTTCAACTGGCGCCGTGGATAGTCCGCCGGAGCACAGTGTGGACCCTGGTGGTCCTGGGATTCACTGCCCATGCCGCAGTTCCCATGACCTCCAGATCGATGTGGACTTTTGTACCACGGTGGTGGTACACCAATTTCTTGTCTTCGCTCTCAGTGATCTTAGGATATTTGAGGAGAAGGCTCATCCTGACAGAAGACTTCTATATACTAGGCCAAACTGTCAGAATATCATATGAAAGATAAGCCACGAATGAAGTGTAACTAACCTGGTGGAACAGCGAGAGAGCCGTAGTGAGAAAAGAAAGTATCGGACACAGTAAATCGTAGACGAGAGAAGGAGGAAGAAGGAAGAGAGTAGATTGAAAGGGAAAAGGGCCTTTGATGCAGGTAAACCCAAGACCGGTTTAGGTGAGCAGATCCCTTCTTGCAAATGGCTATAGGAGTATAGTGGCTAGATCCCTAGGACCATAGAAGATTTTGGCTGCTGAGGTTGCCCACCGGCCCTATATAAAAATAACAACTAGCAAGGACCTTCCAATATCGGCTATAAAAGCCGTTGCCAGTGCCAGGGTGCTGGGCAGACTAGGTAGAACGGGCTGGTGGTCGTGCCTGTTATCTGTCAACAGGGACACGCAGGTTGTTGCAGTAACCCATCTCCATAAGTGTCTAACCTGGAGCTGTCATTGAAGATGATTTGATAAAAAGAAAGTAGGAGATAGACGATGAGCATGGGGAGTGGAAAACAAAAGAGAGAGTAGATACATGTGGGATATTAAATAACTAGTTGATGTCCAGGCAGAAACCAGGGGGATTGAGGCATCAAACTTTCCAAATTCAGACAGAATTTGTTCCCTTACATTTCATTGTTCATCTGTTTGAGCAATCTTCTGTGGATAGAAAGTATTAGAAGTCATTGACTGCTCCTCTATCTTACATATGTTTACAACTTCAAGAGGGCTGTATCGGAACGAGCGATCGTTATTCTTCTCCCTCTTCACGTACCTACATTTTGTCTTCACGTATGATACTAAATCTGATGCTTGTGCACGGAAAGGTTTAGTAAATACTAGGAATGAGTATCTACACATGTGTGTGTATTATGTACATAGTATGCTGCCCATGTGAGCACCCATATCATGGTTCAGGAGTTGCAGGACGGGTCTTTCGCTTCTTATTCGTGCCAGCCTTGGCCTTGGTGGTTGAGCCACCTCTTTTGCCTTTACTTCGCGAAACAGATGCTTCTTCTTCTTCTTCTCCCTCTCCATCCCCAATAGCTTGCTCGCCATCTAGCGAGGTTCCGCCTGACTGAGCTTCCTGACGCAGTCGACTAAATGCCTTTTCCATGCGGCTAGGTCCACCTGTACGAACACGAGGCGCAAATGCACCCGCGCCTTGTGGGCCTTGCATGAATTGTGTGATGTTGGACTGTGTACCTTCCTGCTCTCGCCGATTCATGTCGCGAATGACCGGTACCAGGACTTCATCAGTCCGCTCTTGGCTCCAGCCGATTGTGGTCATGAGGAAGGCCCGTAAGCCATTCAAATCAGGAACACCCCATTGAAATTGGGAAGGGTCGTCGTCAACCGCGGGTTCCAGGTATGCCTCGTCAACTTTGGTATCAGGGAATGAAGGAGGTAAAAAGATCTTGGATGCCTTCTTTCTGAATTTTTTCCGGAAGGCAAGGTGGGCATCTTCCGCATTATTTGTACCCATTTGCAATTCGGTCCACCAATCGCGGAACTCTTCGAGGTTGGTAAACTCGGTGAGGATCTCTAGGGCTGTGACAGGACCAATGCCAGGAATGCCCTCTGTGTAATCGCTGCCCAAGAGATGGGCAAAGCTAATAAGTTTCTGTCGATGGAGGGCATACTCTTTTTCCAAATCGGAAGTCAAATAGCATTCGACGAATTTACTTTGATTGAACATGTTCTTGTAGACTCGCGTTCCGCCGAAGAGGAAGATATCACTGTCGTCCGTGACAATCCCGTCCACGAGGCCCAGTGAGACCAATTTGGCGCACTGCGCTTCGGCTTCCATAGGCGCAGTAATATAAGGCAACCCGAAGAGCGTCAAGAGCTGTTGACACTCATTGATCATAATAGTAGTCACCTCGTCTGCATCACGACGTTCATTTCTCTGTTGAGACCGTAGTTGCTTCAATTCTTGCTCGTAGTCGAAGGCTTCCTGATTGGGGGCAGTAGCATTAAGAGTATTGGCAAATCGCACATGCTCCTCGCCCTCAGCTGCAAGCTGCTTGAACAGCTCTTCATCCTCCGGGTCACTGTAGTCCGCTAGGTCCTGCACGAAATCCTCCACTCGGTCGACCTCTTCGAAGAGCTGAGGCTGGGGCTGGGATGGGGCCTTTTGATGGGATACAACAGTGATCTCGGGGCCTTGGGTGGGTAGCTGAGGGACAACATCTTCAAATTCTGGTGAAGGAGAATGTTCGGTGCGTGCGGACGGCCCGTCAATATTTCTATTAATCGGAGCTAGAGCTGGTTCGCTCAAAGGCTTCTCATCTGGATTTGTAGAAAGCTCATTGTACACCTTTTCAATGTCCTCCAATTGAAAGACTTGTTTGGGTTTCTCTTTCTGTTCTTCCTCCTCTTCCTCCTCTTCCTCCTTCTCCTCCTTCTCCTCTAGATCAACGACTTCGTTGGTGGCGGAAATTTCGTCAACATCAATAATGTCCGGCGAGCGACGATTGGAGAGGAACAAATGATCTGGTGCCGCAGGTTGCTCATCCTTTTCAGGATCTTCAATGGGATCAACGATGAATCCCACATCCGGGCGCTCACCAACAAACCATGGAGGAAGTGGGTCTGGCTGTTTTGGTTTCTTTGTAGACTCCTTCACAAACCCCCCTGCATTTTCACCAACCTCGCCAGCTTTATCATTATCTTTCGTGACTTTAGTGAGTTTGATGGATTCGAAAGGGAGAGGACCACCGAATGGATTTGGTGCATATGAGGCCTTCTTCGCAACCTTTGTTCTTGTTATGGCAGCTGAAAAGTCCATTCCATCATCGCTCTCGGATTCAGGGTCTGGCACCATCTCATAAGATGGAGCCGGTTCGACCGGTCGAGAAATGGGCATATCAGGCATATCTTCGTCGCCGAGTATATCTGGCTGTAACGAGAGGGCAATAGCTTGTTCGAGGTCATCGTCATCACCATCAAAGAAATCATCGGTGTCGTTGTTCTGCTGCTGTGCGCCAATATTTCCTTCGGCTTCCACAAAAAGCGAGTCATCTTCAACCTCTTGTGTACGATTATTCACTGACTGTCGCCGTGCAGTATGGCGCGATTCTTGTATAGCCCTTTTCATGTCCAAATCTTCGTCAGTTTCAAGCTGAAGCGACTGGTCGAATACACCCTCTTGAAGGAAAGGAAGTTTCGGAAGTCGGTTCAGACCTTCGATTGGAACGTCCTCGAACTCATCTTCGTCTGATACCTCATCCTCTTCAGACACTATCTCAGGTCGATCTAGATCGATGGGCTTTTCTTCGTGGCCTTCCCGGTTTCCCACAACACCTAGGACCCAGCCACCTTCGTGTTCACGGTCCTTGACAAGCACGTATTCCTTGCCACGTTCTCCTGCGATGCGCTGCCCAGACTTGTAGAATGCGTCCTCTCCGTTCATGCCGCTTAAATTCATTAATCGCTGCGTAAGGTCATTACGTTCTGCGACACGGTCGATTTGAAACCTCGAGAATGCCATGCGGTCGGGAAACATGGTATCTAGCTGTTCTTTCGAATAACCCATTCGAAGTCGGCTTCTTAGCCTTGCTGCATTCAAGATGTTGTAGCGATCAGTGGGGGGCAGACTAAGGAAAAACATGCTATCGAAGTCGATTTTGGAAAAGTCGTAAAGGTTGATATCCTGTCCCTGGTGGAAATGTCTAGCATACTCCTCCAGTTCCTCTTGGGACATAATGCGTGGATCGTTTGGTGCTCCCATATCTTGAAGCGAGACATCTAGATTAGGTAGGTGGTACGCATCCTTCTTTTTAAATTTGCGAGTTTGTTGCTTTTCTGTTTCTGTCATAAAAGCCTCTTCTGCGTAGACCGGAGCATCTGGCACCTCTTCCTCCTCTTGTCTCTGGCTCTTATTGCGTCGACGAGCGTCCTCCTCCTCCGCACTGCGTTGCATTTGTACAGCAAGCAATTTTCCCGCGGTTCTCACAGCATCTTCCCTGTGGCCCTCGCGTTTCTTCTTTCGACCCGCGATTGTCTGCCTTTTCATAACCGGGGCCCCGCCATCGAAGACGAAGACGGGGCGGATCCCGAAATACAGCAGCTTGCATATGCGGCGAAAGAATCCAACGATGTGAGAATTTCGGAGCGCATTGCCTTCTTTGTCTCGCACCGCTTTCAGAAATTGATAGATCCAGATCGACGCGTCGACTGCTAGTCGTTTCTTGTTGAGTGTTTCGAGTTTGATGGGGCGAGCGCAGGGCTGCACGACCGTCCAGAGGCCGGTGACACCCATGGCTAGTCAAAGGGGTATCAGATCATGGGTCTGTACTAGGAAGGTCTGGCATTTTAGAGGAAATCCACATATAGCGAGAGAGGTGACTTCTGGGGCAGGTGACGTGAGCATCGAGCCCCGAGCGTCATTTCACTCCCGCGCCTCGATCGCGAGATCACGTGGGTAATATTACTGTTTGTGGACTAGTGGTAGCATTATGTAACCACATCGGGGAAATCATCGAAAAAGTAGTGGGCTTTTTTTGGCGGTTGGTGGGATGTACACTTTTATCTGAGGCAATTGAGACATTCCGTGTAATTTGCTTCTCTGCTTAATGTGTGTAGAAGTTGGCAATGTCTCTCTCACTTGAGGTCAGTGTGTGTTGCGATATCTGTAGTCAAAACGCTGTCCCGCTGACTCAAATCGCAGCATATTGATGCTTTTCTCCCGATAACAGCGTTGAAGACGTTTGCATTGGACGATAGGAGATTCATCTTTCAAAGTCAAGGCACATTCTTTCGGGTGGTTGATGAAACTACCGGTGTTGTCGCCACTCAAGTCCAGATATTCAAAAGAAACAATATTCATGGTTTCATTACTTTGAATGAACGACTACATGATCATGATTCGAGCCATGTCCAAATAATCGTCTGGGGTGGTCGTTCGGTACGAGCGGTCAACCTCTTTCTGGCCTCTGACAATGAAGTCACGTTGTCGGCCTCTAGTGCCGAGTTCACTGCTCCAGATTGGATCATGAGTGGGTGCGCAGCTGCTGCAGATGGCCATTGTGGGGCATTTTTTATCACTTCAAACAATGCACTCCTAAGTCTTGAAGTGATTGACAGTGAGGTGCCCGGGAGAACCACAACAATATCCATATATCAGCTGGCGACGAGTGTAAAGTCTATCCTTTACTCTGCCGATGTGATTGCGCTGTCTTCCTCCCATGTCCTCATTGCCGCTGGTACCGTCTTCGGGGAAATCATCGTATGGTCGTGTTTCTTGAATAAAAATGGATCACACAAAGCCAATGCAATCGGCTCCATTCACCATTTCTTCACGGGGCATGACGGGTCAATATTCAGTGTCCGCATCTCTCCCCAGATCCCGTCCTTGAATGGAGGTCAGTCTGGTAGGATACTGGCCAGTTGCAGTGACGATAGAACTGTGAGGATTTGGGATATATCGGATTGCGAGCACAAAACAGCCCAAGATCCTTCTGCATATTCCACAGATGGGTTTGACTTGCGAAGCACAGGCTTTGGCCCTGTTGAGGAAGGCGAGGAGAGCGTTGGATCCGAGTCATGTGTGGTCCAGGCGTTTGCGCACGCGGCTCGCATTTGGGGTGTCCATTTCAGGGCCATAAAAAATAATAACCAAACGCATATGGGGTTGGTTTCTCGTGGAGAGGACTGCACGTGTGTTTTGTGGGACCTAAGCTGGCACTCATCATCTGCTGGGATGACTGATTATCAGCTCACCCAGACTTCTTCAATAAAAACACATTTTGGAAAGCACATTTGGGCTCTGGATCTTTGCAGAATTGGCTCTGAGACTGTGGTTTACACCGGAGGTGCCGATGGTGCACTGAAAAGTTTCCCCATCAAAGAAAATGACGATGAACATCTGGGAAGTGGCCCTGTCGCTTCTTTGTCGCAATCACCTAGCCTCCAAGTACAGACGAAGGAGAATTCCACAGCTGCTGGAACCAAATCCTTTGCATTTGTCACCCAAGACTACCTTCTTCGCACGTCTACACAAGGTCACATTCAGCTTGGATATCTCAACCAAGCAGAGGAGACTGCCATCACCTGGGAGACAATATGTGAGACTCCTGACCTTGCTTCTTTTGGTGTCATGACCGCTTTGCCCCAGATGGGCCTGGTATTGATCGGTAATTGCCGAGGATTCATTCGACTCTATAATCACGCCTCGAAATCCGTTATCAATATCGCAGACGTTGGCAACAGACCCCTTGGAATATTCTTCCTTCAGACTCATTCTTCCAGGACGGATCCCTTGGATTCTTCTAAAAAAATCAGCTTCGTTGTCTGTTATCCTACCAGAGAAGAAATAACACTCGTCAACGTCTCCGACTGGAACAGTGATCATCCAAATGCTGAAACTTTCACCTTTAGCCTACCATCCACATCTGTGGTTTGCAGTGCGTCTTTCATCTTCGATGGCCAATACTTGATTATAGGATCAAAATTAGGCGCCCTCGCTATATATAACACCTCTGAGGCTGAGCCTTTATTGGTCAACCGCCGTGTTCATGGCCGAGAATTTGTCAATCACATTAGTGTCGTGACCTCTGCTACGACGAGTGATAACACAAAATCGGACTTTGTATTGACGTGTGGGCGAGACGGAACTTATTGTCTCCATGAATTGCAGCTTTGTGGGAACGAAACGGATGCTGTATCGATACAGACAGTGCACCGCACAGCATCTATGACCGGTGGGAACATCGAAGGGGCCTATTTCGATAAAGCGACTGGCGATTTCATGTTGTACGGATTCAGATCCCAAGACTTCGTCCTGCGCAATGAGTCGAAGTTGACGGATGTCGTATCCATTGCTTCAGGCGGTTTTCGCCGGGGCTGGGACTTCATCCCAGGAGACAAAAAAGACAATGCTTTGTTCACGTGGAAAGACGGAACTTCTTTAATGACTACTCGCATACGAGCTAGTGCTACTACTTTGCTCCGAGCTGGAGCTCACGGACGAGAAATCAAAGCCATAGGTGTTTTCAACCCTACCGGGGGGGATCGGCCTCTGTTTGCGACTGGTGCAGAGGACACTACTGTTCGTATTTTCATGCCAACTTCGTCATCAGCTGCAAGTCCGTGGGGTAGCTTTGAGTGTCTGCGCGTCTTGGATACACACAAGTCTGGGATCCAGCAGGTGACCTGGTCCAAGGATGGGAGATACTTGTTCACCAGTGCTGCATATGAAGAGTTTTTCGTGTGGAAAGTCCGCACCATTCCCATCTTCGGCGTTGCCACGAAATTGATGGCTGCCAGTCCGAAGGACGACGTGAATTCGGATCTCCGGATACCTAGTTTCGATTTGTTGGAGGTAGAAGAAGTTGACGGTGAGCGGGGTTTCCTCCTGTGCCTTGCTCTTTCCAATTCTGTTTTTAAGGTAACGGTGGCTCTTTCCTTCAAATATCTCGCCCAGTACTAACCTTCCTGCAGATCTTCCACTTTTCGCCCTCAAACGGGGGCCAATTCACTCTCCTGGCTCGCGGAAAATACATGACCAATTGTTTGACCCAAGCCCATTTCTTGGTCATGAGCTCTTCCGTGAGCCTTATCACCGCAGCGACCGATGGCCACTTCACACTGTGGGATCTGACAAGCACACTGGAACCGTTTTACACCATTAAAAAATCTGCCTTGAAGGCCAAACAAACCTTCGACGGCTCTTCCATCTCACCAGAAAACATCACATGTGAAAGTCGATATCAGATTCATTCCAACAGCATCAAGGGGATGGAACTGGTTCCTATCTCTGATACAGCCACTGTTGTTGTGGCTGGAGGTGACGATAACTCTCTCTCCGTGTCCCTCCTACGGACAAATCTACCCAACACTGGCACAACTGCGCAGGTAGCTACGGTTTCTATCCCCGATGCTCACGCCGCGGCGGTCACCACGGTCAAAGTCCTCAATCAGCAACTCTCTCGTGATGTTACATCAAATACAGAATCCATCAAAATCACTGTGGCATCCTCTGGCAACGACTACCGAGTTAAAATATGGTCAATCTCCGTGGACCCTGCACAGGCGGGTACGGAGGGGATTATTGTCAGATTCTTACGGGATACATACAGTTCTGTGGCTGATATAGCATCATTGGGACTTGTCCATGGACCTGGGAATAGCCTTCCCGCAGAGAGCCAAGTGCCTGGATCGGAAATACAGAAGTCGCGATTGGTTGTATGCGGTGTGGGCATAGAGATGTTTGCTGCCGAATCGGAGGAAGCCTTGTCTGCATGATGCCGATTCGATGTCGGATGTAGATAAGATTTCAATGCAACCATATGAACATAGATGATACCATGCGAGAGTACAGTTTTGGGAAATGAGATGACGATAGCAAATCCACCGGGCAAGAGGAAGATAGTAGCGAACTACTCGGGTAAGAGGAAGACGTAAGCGAATTAGGGCATGCGTTCTAGCTGCATGACGGATCCATATCCAGTAGAGGAAAGCTATACGACTGGACAATATAGGAACAACGAACTACTCAGCTCCTTCGAAATAAGAAAATAGCTTGATTATTCCAACACTACTCTATGTTTACCCCGCAGTTTCGGGGAGTTCACCGTATTTTGTCCTAATATGGATGGGGCGGTACGGCCCCATTTGAGGAAATGATAGACAAAACTGCTTAATTAAATGACATAGTTTCGTGTTTTAATTTATCCCTTCTCGGCTCTTGGCTTGTTTGATCGGAAGAAAACAACATTTTAAGGGACGAGTACACGTATATAAGGACAGCACTATGGACGTGTGCATACTTACTTCCAATAGATTATACTAAGCATTGCATCTCTTCCTCATCATGAAGTATCTCATTGGCATGATCGCCGGTGCTGGGCTGGCTGCTGCTGCCCCCTTGCAAACTCGTGCTACAGACAGTTATTTCTTTACATTGTGAGTGATAAATTGTGTCTCTATTTATCGCTCGTTGGGAAGAGAGCTAAGAATCCGCAGTGGCAATTCCTACACCATGACCAGTTTCGATGTTGGTGGCACGCAACCAACTGCTGGCAATCCGATGGGTAACCCAGCACTGGGTGGGTTTTTTTTTTCGTCATCTGGCAACTAGGCTTGACTGATTAAAAATAACAGGTACCGGAACAACCACTGGCGGTGCCAACTGGGTGGGATACCTGACTACTGTGAACAATGCCTCACAAGTCCTCAGCTATAACCTCGCCGTTGGAGGAGCGTCCCTCGACAATTCCCTTGTTAGCACCAATACCAAGCAAGATATGGTAACGCAAGTCGCCAGCTTCGAGACGGCATATAGTCAAAAGCCTGATACTGCACCATGGACTTCAGACAATGCAGTCTTTGGATTCTGGATTGGAATCAACGAGTATGCTTTCCTGGATCCATGTTGCGACTAGACTAACTCCCCAATTATAGCATCGGTTGGGCTTGGTCAAGCAACGATGCTAGTGTCCTGATTCCAAAGATCATGGCACAGTACAAGACCCAAGCCGAAAAGCTCTATGCAAATGGTGGACGGAAGTTCATCTTCCTCAATGTCCCCCCTACAAGCAGATCTCCCCAGCTCGCCAATCAAGGGACAACCGTTGCGGCCGGCCACGCTAAGTGGCTCGCAGCTTTCAACGCTGCCCTAAAAACAATGGTCAATGAGTTCATTGCAGACAACAGTGGTGTAAGTTCTCGTCTCTGATCATATATACATGATTTTTCACAGCTAACCTAGCTGCAGACTACAACTGTTCTCTACGATTCCTTCGCCTTCATGAGCAAGGTTCTCGACGCCCCTACAACGTACGGATTCACCGATGCTAGTTGTATCAATGACGATGGTGCTACCTGTGTTTGGTGGAATGACTACCACCCAGGCTATGCATACCACAAGCTGCAGGCAGCGGATATGAAAGAGCACATGCACTCTCTCGGTGCTTGGTAGACTGATCCGGATGGTCCGGGGAAATTATACGCAGGATCAGGAGTGGTAAGGCCCAAGTTTCAAATAGTTATGTATAAGCTGCACATGTGGCCTGTTTGTTTCCGAGCGAGTATCAAGACGTTTGAGCACGATGGTTTTTGTTTCAGCTTGCAATCAACTTGCCACCCTTACTTGGCTTGCACATTTGGTTTTCTATCTCCATCAATTATCCGCATTCAAAACAAATTTGTTTTTAGTTTAGTTAAAAAATTAGCTATGTACATTGGAGCTGTTGCACCCCACAACCCCTGAGTATGAATCCACCACCCCTGCATGTCAGAGACTATGAGCGCCGATCGATACCTGAAGCATCACGGCTTGCAAATATCAACACCCTCGAAACAAAGTGATGCATAATTAACCCACCTGTGCCTGAAGACTTCATCGAAGCGGGGTAGTGTGTCCAGTGAATAATTATAATCTTTCTTTAACACGGGGAAGGCTTGTTTTAGCGTGAAGACTCCGGAGCATTGCCTTTTTGGCTATCCGTTTCGCATAAGGTCGCCAAGAAGGACTGTTTTCCACCACGATACATGATTCCGTGGATCCTCATTGGTGATGGATTGTTGTTGTTATGCCCTGTAATATCCGAAGTTGCTGTACATTCCACCTATTCGACATCAGAAGCCCACTCTAGTGACTGGAGATTTATGGAAACCCCGTGTCCTTTTCTGTCATTAATTTCTAATTTTCGGGTGATGCGTTTTGGGATATCATGCTAGTTACCCAGCCTTATAAGTTAATTCACTGACAAGAGAACTATAAATGCCTAAGTTCGCCCCGGCCGTTGGTATCGTTTCGAATTGGCATCACATCACTCCTCTTCTTTTCTAGTCTTAGCCATTTATTGCATACCACAAGGAGCTTGAACCTTCAATATGAGACTCGATCAACTTGCTCTCCTCGCCGCTGTGGCTGGATCCGCAGCAGCAGCTCCTGCCAACAACCACGCAAAGAGAGCTTCCCCTTTCAAATGTTCGAGCCCATGAATTCAAAATATGTTTCTGATCATCCATTGACCAAATTTCTTGTATAGGGTTTGGAGCAAGCGAATCCGGAGCTGAATTTGGCGAGAACAACCTGCCTGGTGTCTATGTGAGCGGGCTAAATATATGTCTTCGGGGGATCTCAACTGATAAAGATTCGGAATAGGGAACCGATTATATCTTCCCCGATGCTAGCGCGATCCAAACATTGAAGGGAAAAGGAATGAACATCTTCCGGGTGGCCTTTCTGATGGAACGACTGGCACCGAACTCCTTGACAGGAGAGCTTGACGCTGGCTATCTAACCAATCTGACCGCAGTATGTTGTGCCATATCTCCCCAAAGGCCAAAGGGGAACAAGTGGATACTGATCTAGTGGCAGACGGTCAAAGCCATCACTGACGCAGGATCCCACGCTGTGCTTGATCCGCATAACTATGGAAGATAGTAAGTGTTCTATCAAAATCAATGAGCAAGCGAATCGAGGCTCATGGGCGCACACAGCAACGGCGAGATCATTTCAACCACCTCCGACTTCCAGACATTCTGGAAGAACGTTGCAGGCGAATTCGTTTCGAATGAGCTAGTCATTTTCGACACAAGTCAGTACCCCCACCCTTTAGTCGCATCATAGGCCTTCTGTTAACCAAATCATGCATAGACAACGAATACCACGACATGGATCAAGACCTCGTCCTAAAGCTCAACCAGGCAGCCATCGATGGCATTCGCGAAGCCGGGGCAAAAAGCCAATACATCTTCATCGAGGGAAACTCCTACACCGGCGCGTGGACCTGGACCAAGGTGAACGATAACTTGAAGGCCCTAACCGACCCCCAAGACAAGATCGTCTACGAGATGCACCAGTACCTCGACTCGGATGGATCAGGCACGAGCGAGACGTGTGTGTCGACGACGATTGGAAAAGAGCGCGTGACAGACGCGACGCAGTGGCTGAAGGACAACAAAAAGGTTGGAGTCATAGGCGAGTTTGCCGGTGGTGTGAATGATAATTGCAAGACGGCGATTACAGGCATGCTGGATTATCTGGGTGACAACTCGGACGTCTGGCTCGGGGCATTGTGGTGGGGTGCTGGACCTTGGTGGGGTGATTATATCTTTAGTATGGAGCCTCCCAGTGGGACGGCGTACACGGGGATGTTGTCGACGCTTGAGCCATACTTGGAGTAAACCCTGTCGATTGAGGCGAATATGAACATACGTACTCTATATGTAGCATGTGAGTTGTCGAGTTCGGTTGGTACAAATTTTTGTTTTTTTTAAAAAGAAACTTTTCGTGATCAATGCATGTTTTTTTTTTTTTTTGGCTATAGCTCATATATCAGTTGTGGCCATATGAGAGGTGTTGTCGATCAGCGCATGGTTTTTCCGGAAAAGATTTCGGAATATTGAAGCTGCGCAATAATTAGGTTCGTCAGCGCGGGATTAACCCGGATTTAGAGAAGTTAATCTAAAAAATAAATAAATGTAGAATAAATATAGAACAAGGCATCACTATTAGTGGAGAGAGACAGCGGAGAGTGGAATGGTACAGCCCTGGAGGAAAGGGCGGGATATGGGAGATGGAAGATAATGCCAAGAGAAAAACAGAGTAGCCTGGCATCTATCTCGTACAAGGGTACTCCCCATACCCAGGCTTACGCAGTCTTGAGGCGGAGAGGGAAAATTTGAAAATGACCCACAAGGCTGATCAGAAAAGGGTGACGAGGCTCGGATTGGAGAATTACCCTGTTTTGGCCACTGGAATGTTGATCCTGGGGCGGTCAGAACATGGATATGACGAAGGTTTGATAGATTGAATTTTGTATTTTTGTATGTACACTATACATAGATGTGTAAATTGGGGATATTTTAAATATCTAACATAATAAAAAGAGCTTATAATGTTTAGGAGCATATGACTTGCATATAAACAACATTGTATCTCCAAATTGTCGTTCTTCTGACTGATATCTGACTGTGTTGATTTGAGTGGATTCGTGTGGATGTAGGGATAAACAGAGTGAAGGATCCCCACTAGACCCAAATAGGACTAGCGCAGGCTTCAAATAGAAGCAAACGTGGCCCTGGCGACGTGACCGCTCAGCCACTGATTGGTCCGCTGATCCTGCGCCTCCTTCCGTGGGAGGCTGGAGTTTCTTTTTTAGAGGCTGTGTGTTTTAGGTTGTACGTTGTTTACTCTCTTCTGGGCACTTATATTAAAGTCATTTCCCCTTCCCAGCTCTCCACTTCTCATCCATCTTTCACCATCTTTATCTATATTCCTATCCTCTCCATCAATACATCAATACATCTCAAATCACTATGGGAAAAGCCGGTCGCATTGCGTGTATCTTCACGCCCTATGTCTTGACTATCGCGTCATTGATCTGCATCATTATGGTGGGATTGGGTTGCACAAAAGCCAGTTCTTCCACGTTGAACAATTTATACTTCATTCGTGTAAGTGATCAAAGTCTCTACATGGTTACTGCGCCCGCGAATGCTAATTATCTATAGCTTGACCTCTCGAACATCAGTTCAGGATCGGCACTTACAACAGAAATCACTGATCGCCTCAGCGATGCCGGTATCACTGATGTCTCCGCAGCCGAGATCTCGGCCACCATCGACACATTGCAGGATGATGCCAACATTGCCGATTTCTACGACATTGGTCTCTGGGGTTACTGCGAGGGAAATTCTACCGACAGCAAGGATACCGTCTCTTCCTGCACAGACCCCAAGGCCCAGTTCTACTTCAACCCGGCTTCGGTTCTGGGCATGAGCGAGACCCAGCTTGAGAAGGAGCTTGGTAGCAGCGTGAAGAAGATCATGAAAGTTTACAAGGCCGTCTCCAAGTGGATGTTCATCGCCTACCTCGTCGCCTTCATTGCCACCTGCGCCCAGGTCCTGCTTGGTGTCTTCGCCATCTTCAGCCGCTGGGGCAGCTGTGTCACCACCATTGTCTCGATTGTTTCGTTCCTCTTCACTCTGGGCGCATCGCTCACCTCGACCATCATGTTCTCCATCGCAAAGGGCTCCCTCGGTACAGCACTCAAGGTCTACGGTGTCGAGGTAGGCTTGGGCAAGAACATCTACGTCGCTACTTGGCTCGCAGTCGCTTTCTCTCTCGGAGCCACCATCTTCTGGATGCTCAGCACCTGCTGCTGCTCCGGCCGCTCGCCCTACAGCCACAAGGACCGCCGCAACAACCGCGGCAGCGTCACTGCAGAGAAGGCTCCCTACACTTATGAGCCCATTGGTGCCGCTCATCCTCCCTTCGGTTCCCAGGAGCCCCATGCTCCCCAGCACGGTTACAGCACCTCCTACCCTCCTCCCCCCGCCCACCACAATGATATCCCCATGACCCACAACAACCAACAGTCAAGCGCCTACGAGCCCTTCCGTCATGCCTAAAAATATGCGAGTTTTCTATGACTGTACACCCAATTCTGGAGCGATTTTAGATTGGTGATACCAAGGCGTTCTCGTGGCTTTTTGTATTTTTCTTTATGACCATGTCCTTTTCCTGATTTTTTAATGATATTCATGCCATTTTGCACAACGGGACTATGATCTCTATGGGAGGGAACAAATGCATTTCTGTATATTTTTCTGATCCTCTACGGAGGCATCATTAGTATCTATCATATCTGCCTGCAAAATCTTTCAAATACAAAATCCATCTACAATTAACATCTGGCCCTTGAATCTCCTATTTCGTAGACCTAGTTTGTCCAAATATGACATGACACTACAAACCGCCCACAACAAAATATCTCACACATCTCTAAATCATCAAGTCATCGTCGTGGGTCCAAATGGCTCACATCATCGTGAAATGAGACAATGGCCCCTGCGAGCCTGGGAGGCCTTAGGGGCGAAAGCTAGGATCTGCAGCGAGGCCCGAGCCTGACTACTGCCGATCTCTACTTCGCTATCTTTGCACCGATATTCGATGTTGTCAGAGGCGTTGGGGCCCCACGGGGAATTTGGGAAGAATAACTCCGATTGGGGGATTTTTTGTGGCTTTTCACATTTATGAAACACGCGTATGATTAGGATTTAGTGAATTATGGGTTGATACGAAGTATTGCTATCAGTGAGATGAAAGGGGTCTCAAGGCTTGGATCTTCTGGTTCAACATCCAGGGGCTAGGTGGTTAGAAGATATATATTGTACAAAGAAAAATACACGAATCTGAATATAAAAAAAAATGAGATAGTACGCCATCCCATGATTTCTTTCCCTTTGCTCGAGTAAGCATGAAATGAAATGGTATCTGCTGTTCCACGTACTCCTTGCCAATGCGCTGAGCCAGCCACTGGCCCATAGAAAATAGAAATACAGTTCTTGAATAGAAGGAGTGTAAAGAACAATTACAATCCCTAGGGATCAGGGTTCTTCTCCTGGTTGGAGGTGGGCCAGCGGATGACCCCCTTCTCATCAGTTAGAACCCTAGCTCCACCGCGACGCCTGAGTTCCTGAAGAACGTTTTGGTCTTGGCGAGCCCAACGCTTGAACGGCGTGTCGGGGTCGTCGGACCACACAGGACCTTTCGGGAATATTTCCCGAAGAGATCGGAACCAGGGTCTTCGTTGCCTTGATGGCTCGGGCTCGGCAGCGTTCATACCACCAAGGGCCGCGGGCGGGGCGGGGGAGGCAGAGAGGCGCCGATCGTCAGTGTCGTCGCCCAGTTCAATGCTGGCGGTTTCATGGTGAGTATCATCCCCTTCTTGTGTCTCGTCAATTTCGTTCATGTCAGGTTCGGTCATGTCAACGTCGTTCGCATCAGGCACAATGCGAGTGTTATCTGCGTCGTATTGCGTTGCATCAACCATCTCTTCTTCATGACTGGAGGGCACGGGCTTTTGATCATTGCTGCTTGTGATAATTTGGGGGGCAATCGGTTCATTGAAAGAATCATCTGGTTCTTGTTTAACCTCCACAGAATCCGAGCCGGTACTAGCAGAGGAGGATGACGATGACGGCGTTGCAGTGGGCATGGAGCCATCCGGAGCGGGAACATCATCAAAGGGCTGGGGATGGAGGGTTGGGATTTCTTCCACAAGACTGGCTGTGAAAGAAGTGTTGCGCACTTCGTTTTGTACCACTTTATCCTGGGTTACCTCACTTTGGATTGTCGCTTGATGTGGAACCGGCGGATTTTCCAGCTCGGCACTAGTGGGCGGAACAAACTGAGACGCGACTATGTCAACTCCGTGGGCTGTGAGGCTTCTCTTTTTGTGCTGGGGCCGGAAGAATCGGGAACAGAACCAATGCTCGTATTGAAGTGCCTTGGACTCTTGGGAGGAAAGGTCCGCAAAGTACCGCGGGTACTCTTCCAAGTGTTGGATGACGAAGTCATCCCACAGAAACGACCGTTGTAGTTGGCCTTTTTGCCGCATTGTCTGCAGTTTCGAGCACATCCCAGTGAAGTGAGCGAAATCGCCAGAATACGGCGAATAATCACTGCAGAACTTTTCATAGATTGTCTGTGCTTCAGCGTACTTCTCAGACTTGCCGATAAAGCCCTGTCGCCGTGCTACCAACTCGACATTTGGACTGTGAGATGCCTTTTGGCCAGCATCAGCTCTCTCGGGGAGCGGAGGACGTGAAGATTTGGATGGCGATTCTCCCTGAGCAGCGACCCAGGTGGTGAATTCCACAGGGGACAACTCCGGTAACTGCGAGGCTCCGTCGAGCGAAAAGGGTCCTCTCGAAGAATCCTGGCTTGGCTCATGAAGTTGAGACCCGGGCAGCGAGTGACACCCGGCATAGGGAAAAGACGACGGGTCGTCCGAGGGGTCTAAATGGAAGATAGATGACCCACGCTGTCGTTGAGCAGGTCTCGATGAATCAAGTACGACGTCCGAGGACGACTGGACTGTCGCCTGTGATGGTGCATGTACGCTGCTCGTTTGAGTCTGAGTACCGAGCACATCCACTTGCAGTGATTCGTCTTCCAATACCGGCAAAGATGGATTCGGTGCCTCCTGAGATAGGTAACTGTGCCCGTTGCTATCTTGTGAGCGGTAGGTATTGAGAATTCGAGAAGAAGGGGATGTCTTCGGAGCCTGGTAGTATGGCTGCTGAGAGCTCAGGGGCTGAAACCCGGCTCTCTGTTTGCTTTTCTTATCAGGATTCAGACGTGTGGTATGGACTGCAGGTGTCTCTACCACTTGGATGGTTCCCCCTGCAAATATTGGAAGCGACGGCCCCGAGCTAGGAAGTTCCTGCTCAGGCTGACTGCTTAATGGAAGGCTTCCACCCAGAGCGAAAGGAACATATGTTTCCATCTCTGGCTCGTCACTCTCATCGCTACTTGATTCATCACGCATTTCAGATTTTAGTGGGGGATTCTCCACGGGTGGTTCATCATGAGAATGTTCCTGTATTAGACTTTCGGGTTGGTCATCGACCACATCGAGCGATGTTGAAGACTCGTGATTTTGGGATGGGTCGTCGCCAGGGTCGTGGTCCACAGACTCTGTATTTCTCGGGTTTGTGGGTACTTCCTCACGAGACGGTGAACGTTGTTGGTCTGCTGTGTTGATATCCTCCTCCCCTGGCTGAGGAGCACTGCACGATACATTCACCATGCTCACATCACCATCTTCTGCAGATCGATCAATGCTGTATTGAGTACTGCTTGGCGTAGTAATTTTTCTGGTAGGCCTTACGAATGTTGGGGGAGAAGCGGTGTCCCGTGGAAGAACATCTCGAGCGGGGCTCCTATGGGGGGATGGAGACCATGGTAGGGGAGATGTATAGGGATCTTGCGGGGTCGGGGTAGGGGCATATTCAGATACTTGCTCCTCTTCTTCTGCTTCTGCTTCTGCTTCTGCTTCTTCTTCTGCTTCTTCTGCCAAAGGCTGCCTTCTTCGTGCAACTTTGTTCCACTGCGTCAAAAGATGAGGTGGTACATGGCACAGAGGTGCAGATACTCCGGGATCCTGAGGGATCCATTTGAGCCCTTCCAACAGTTCTGCCTGATCTTTTGGAATATCGACTTCACTCAAAGGTATTTTTGTCATTCCGTCCCATGGATTTGCCGTGAATGGGCACACAATGTCTGGTTTGGTGTTTATGACCCCCACATTAGAAAGTGACGGCACGGGCTTGGTTTGCACTTGTTCAAATCCAGTTGGGTCTGCTGACATCACCTCTCGAGCATCGATACGCTGCCGCTTTTTGGAGGGTGATGTCTTTGGAGTTTGCCGGCCCTGTGGACAATCGTCATGGGCTGCTGGTGACGCCGCATCTGTGCTGCCACGGTTTCGTTTCTTTGAAACTTGCTGGTTTTCTACCGTTTCAATGGTATGAGCCTGGCCATAATCATCCGACTGATTTGGAGATTGTTCAACCTGATTCCTACACTCCGCTATGAAGTTGTCCACTTCTTCTCGAGTGACATAGGTGGGAGATTTACTAGTGCGCGTCGCATCAGCAGTGTTGCTAGATAGTCTCCATAATAAGGGTTGAATTCCGGTTAGAGATCTGCTAATGTCTTGTAGTGCCACTCACTTTATTTCACTTTTAGTGGCTGTTTCTTTCACCTTAATGGAATGGGCAGGCGCAAGCAATCCTAGAAGATCCGATGACCCGTTTATGGAAACACGATTGGCCATTGAATTACCCTTCGGTGCACCATGGCGCATATTAGGTGGGGGTTGGGAGAATAGTAATTGTGATGTTGAGTTGGTTTGAGAATGAGGCATGGTTTTATCAGGATGAGAAACAAATGAGTCGGCCAAGCCAGTAGTTGTTTGACTGTTGGAGCCAGCATGCCCTCGGGTCTTTCGGATTCTCTCGCACACCATAGTCATCAGGGCCCTGAGAGCCGCCGCCTTCCTGAGCTTTGGTTTCGGCACATCCCCTTTTGGGACCGCATTCCGGTGGATAGAAATGCGATTGATGTGAAGGCAGACATCCGGGCTAGCTGCTGAGTACGTAAAAATGAGCTTGATATCGGAAAGTTCAACCAGGTGCCTGGGGCCTCCTTTGATCGACGGTGGGCAGGGAGAGGTTTCTCCCTGTGTGTCCAGCGAGTCTCGTGAAATAATCGCATCAACCTGGTTCATGGTGTCCGTGAGTGTGGCACGGTGACTGTGCTCTCCTTGTTCCCACTAATAGACAAGAGACATACAGTTAGCGACAATTCTTTTTTTCTTTCGTTGTTTCGCATCTGGTGAAGATATCTTACCAATACAACAATGGCTGCCTTGGGTACGGGGCTGCGAATACTGAAACTGAGGCATCCATCAACATCCTCCACCTGGACTTCATCTTGATCATTTTGACCGAGGTAGAATGAGAGACATTGGTCGGCCAAAGCCGCGATCCAGGGACTCACTGGATTCATCGTGCGAATCCAGCCTTGTGATCAACTTGACACACAGAATATGGGTCATAGCTGGTAAGACTGTAAGCAGTGAACATGGAATGTTTGTATCCCCGGCGTTTGTAGAAAAAAAAAAAAAAGAGGCAAGGTCGCACCGTATCAAAAACCCACCAACTCAACCGCGTCTTATCGATTACCTGCCGGGGAGACGCGCCTAGCTTACTCAGCACCACCACGTCATTCAAAGTGCGGAGGGCAAAGGGACCTATTCTTTTTTCCAAAGAAGTTTCTTTGATCACCCTGACAGACGCCTTTATCGCACCCTTGATCTTCTTCTCCTTCTTCCAAACTCGCCAAATCTGAGACCTCCCCGCAGTCCTGCCTCGAATGATCGGCTATCAGCGGACCCTGTATCCTGTATGGAGATGATCTGAGACCTTTCTGCCTTACTTGGCCATGGATTCTCAGCAGTCCCAGGACTCACACAGTCCATCTGTGCCTTCCAACTCGCTTCGTCTTGGGCGACGCGGATCGCACGACTCTATGGCCACGACTCAGACTGAACGAGAATCGATGAATGCAGCTCTGGATAACTACCATAATGCAGCGTATCAGTCCGAATCGCTCACTCTCTTCAACGACTTCACTAGCCCGCCAGATCCAGCTGCTACATCAGACGAGAAAGGACTGTCGGACGAGTTACAAGGTGGACTAAGCGGTCTGTATAGTCGCTTTAGGACTTCCGTCGGGGGAGTGAGGGATATTGTCAGCGGTGGTGGAAAGTCTACAGACAAAAATGCGACAGAAACTCCTGCAGTCAAGGGTCCTTTGTCGGAGCCTTCGATAGCAAAACCAGTCTCAGATCTTGCTACAAGCTCCGTCGACTACCCGCCATCGCAGCCCAACTCGTCACAAGGATCAAGGCTCCACTCGCCTGTTGTGCCGGAGTTTCACACCCATCAAGATTTTGTACAACCATCGAACGTAGGAAAGAGATCAAGAATATCCTCCAAAAGTGGCAGCATATCTTCCAAGGCCTCTGTGTCGCCATCCCCTGGAATCAAGCCCAGTATCGCTCCGTTAACGAAAGCCACTGGTAGCGCCATTGTGGCAGATCCTGCTGTCACTCAGCTTCACATGAACGTAATTGGAAAATCCGACCGCTCAAGAAGCAGCTCCGTCAATGGCCCCTTCCAGGGAAACCATAATGCAGGATTGATAGGTATCGGCAGCAAGGAAGGCCCTTTGGATCTTTCCATGAGTCAAACATCCTCTTCATTGAATCAGAACCTTTCCAGCTCGCCGGTTCTGTCTGCAAAGATGCATGACAGCCATCATGAGGAATTTAACTCCAAAGAGTCACTCTTCTCGGCAACCTATACTCCAGATAACCAGTCTCGGAAGTCCATCTCCACTCCAGATCAACAAATGCTGCCCGAAAACACCTCGCAATCAGCTAACATGGAAAATTACAAGCAATCTGAGCCACTGCAGGACCATATATCACAACATCCGGAAGAAAGAAAATCACGAACATCTTTCCCTTCTGAAGAGCCGAAAGCTTCAGTTTCTGTGTCAAATAGTCTATCAACGCTTTCCTCCCATGACGAAGTACCATACAATACTGAAAGACTCCAAACCAAGATGGAGACAAATATTCCTCGTGACAGCGTGAACCCCAATGAGCCTCCAAAGGTCACAGCCCCCGGCAGGTCGAATGAAGAGTCAGCGTCCTCAACCCGAGCAGCGCGATTGCCTGGCTACGTGATTTCACGGGCCTCCACAGCCGAAACTACCACAACGGTCTCTTCATTGCCACCTTTGAACACTGAATTCGATCGGGCTACTGGTCAATCTCTACCAGCTAGGCGCCAACCTCCCGCCGGGGGCGACGGTATTTTGTCGCAGTTGAGGAGTAAATTGCTTAGCCGGGACTTCTGGATGCGGGACGAGAATGCCAAAGACTGCTTCTATTGCGGAGAACCTTTCACAACATTTCGCAGAAAACACCACTGTCGAACATGTGGTCAAATCTTTGATTCGAAATGCACTCTTCTCATTTCGGGCACACGGTTCGGACAACCTGGAAGTATTCGGGTTTGCAAACCCTGCGAGAAGATGATCAACGCGCACGACGATGATTCATCTGAATTCTCCGATAGCGAGCAGAGCCCCATAGTGGCCAATCCTCGAGTCTCCGAACTCGGCTGGGCTAATACTGGGCGGGCATCTGCAGATGACGATGATTCATCTTCGGTTGTATCTCAATCGATCGATCACGTTCTGAGAACACCGACGATGGCCATACCGGCCACACGACGGGCTGGAGAGGGACATAACCGCCGCTCGGCGATCCTTGAAATTGATTCTGATCGCCCTCTAGCACGACCTACCTCTTCGCGCTCTCTGCGGTCTTCGATGGGGGGAAGACCGCACTCCATCAGTCACAAACGTCACCACTCACGCCAGCAATATATTCGGGGTTTCAAGTCGTATCATGAAGATCGAGCTCCCTTTCAACGCCGACATGCAGAAGACATAGACGCCGAATCTCGACTCCCCGCCTTTCATAAAGATAATATCATTGACCCTGACCTTGCTCAATATCTCTCGGATGACGCATCCAGTGGCGATGAGCAACCTAGTCTGTTGTCTGCAGTGTCTGAGGGCACCCTGTCCAAGAGTGGGGGTGAAAACGAGAGGGCATCCTTTGGTGGGCTTCTCGCTGCCATGAAAAAAGGCAGATCTGCTTTTGGAGACCGAAGTACTCCCAGTATGAATCGAGATGCAGACGAAGCCAGTATCACCAGCTCAAGAGCCGTGAATCTACCCCGTTTCTCCCGTCGTCGAAACCTGAGCGTTACTAGCAGTTATCAACCGCGCCATTCGCCCAGGACATCAAAGGACAACATGCCCCCTCATGACACCTCGGTGCCAGCCTTATCCTCACCCGAGAAGTCAAAGCAGGTCGGGTTCAAGATGACTCGGAGCTCATCAATGAGGGGCATTGATGCCCCACCGGTAGAATTAAACAAAGCCAGTCTGGAGCACGTACGAAAGCTTCTGCATCAACTGCTTGTAGAATCTGCCGTGCCAAATGAGGACAGCTGGGAAAACGCCTTGATGCCAATACTCTTGAAAGCAGCAGACGAAGTCGATCCAGATGTCCAAAAAGGGGATGATATGGATATTCGACACTACGTCAAGTTGAAGAAGATTCCGGGTGGCGACCCTAGTGACACTTCTTATGTATCGGGACTCGTTTTCACGAAAAACTTGGCTCTGAAAGGCATGTCGCGCAACATTTTGCGTCCAAACATCTTGATCATCACGTTTCCTCTTGAATACGCTCGTCAGCAACAACATTTCATGAGTCTCGAACCTCTTATTCGACAGGAGCGCGAGTTTCTAGAGAACTTGGTCAGTCGGATCTCAGCATTGCGTCCAAGCCTACTGTTGGTCGAGAAAACTGTTTCTGGTCTGGCTCTTGGCCTCCTCGAGCAAGCTGGAATTGCGACTGCATACAACGTGAAGCCATCTGTTCTTGAGGCCGTGTCGAGATGTACACAGACTAGAATTATGTCATCCATGGACAAGCTCTTGACAACCACATTGCATAGTGAATGCAGCAGTTTCGACGTGAAAACCTATGTTCGTAATGGTCGAAGGAAAACATATATGTACATCTCCGGCTGTCCGAAAGAGCTCGGGTGTACCATTATCCTGCGCGGTGGGGATGATCAAGTCCTCCGGAATGTGAAAAGGATCACTGAGTTCATGATCTACGTTGTGTACAATCTTCGCCTAGAAACAAATCTTATGCGGGATGAATTCGGGAGGATATCAACCGAAGATCAGACGACTCAGCAAGACAAAGACAAGAAATCCAGTCCCCAGAGTATCACTCACGAAAGCGGCGCACATCTAATCGACCCACCTACTGTTCAACAGGAAACAAAGGAGAAACTTTGCGATATCTCTGATAACCAAATTCTCGTTGATGCTGATGCTGCAAAAGTTCCAGACAACATCCCAATGCCAACATACCATGATGATATGGTCCACGACTATAAGACAAAGATTTTATCGGCCTCCCCTTTCGTCAAATTCGAACCTCCGTATCTCCTGATGCGTGCGCGCGACATGGAACGCAGACTTTCATATCTGAAGTCTCTTCGTGATCAAGACCGCAACTCGCATCAGACCACAGATGAAAAGGCCAAACCGCAGAAATTTGTCCTCATCACCCCGGAAATGGTCCATCAATCACCACAAGATGCACCAGCAAAGGTCAAGGAAGTATTGCGTGCTGCGCATGAAGCCGAGTACGATCGGGCGCTTTATCACCATCAAACCCAAAAACGCCAGTGGGAAGCCTACGTGGCGGGGAATCCTGATATGTTTGACCCTTATGCACATCAGAATCTGGTCATTCTCTACAGTGTTGTGTGCACAACAACATCAGTCCCCTGCTCAGGGCCAGATACTTTTGCCCTGGAGTTCTACAATGAGCATGGAGATGACACAGTTTTCGAGTCGGATCTCACAATTGGGCAGTATGTCGAGGACCTTTGTCATGCAGCAAATTCCGTATGCAACATCAACGGCTGCGAGAAGCGCATGTTCGAACACCACCGCCAGTATGTCCATGGCGAGGCTCAGATCAGCGTCCTAGTCCAGTCTTGTCCTCCTAAGCTCCGTGGGCTCCATAATTCCGTGCTGATGTGGAGCTGTTGCAAAATTTGTGGCAATGAAACCCAAGTTATGCCTATGTCTTCGAGCACATGGAAATATTCATTCGGAAAATACTTGGAGCTATCTTTCTGGGGAAGACACTTGCTTGCTCGTACTGGAGGTTGTTCGCATGATTTGCGGCGGGATTACCTCCACTATTTTGGCTACAGGGATCTTGCTGTGCGAGTCCAATATGACCCCATTCGTCTTCTCGAGATTATCGTTCCACGACCTCGTGTCACTTGGAAAGTGGACAATGATTTGAAGATGAGGAACGAAGTATACTTGCGTACCGAGGAACGTCTCAGCAAATTCATGGCCTCTGTACAGGATCGACTGAAAAGCATCAAAATCACAAGTGTTATTCCCGAGCTAGTTGAGAGCTGCAAGACGGAAATCGAAACTTTGATCAAGAAGGGTCATGAAGACCATAGCTCTTTGGTCCGACATTTACAAGACAGATACACAAGTTCTCGCTACTGGGAGATTATACCGCTGAACGAGGTCCTCCGTGCAGTTCAAGAAAAGGTTGTCGAATGGGACATGACATTTGCCGATTTTGAAACGAACTTTTTCCCATCGGAAAAGGATATCAAGCATATGGCAACGCTGCAACTCAAAAAGATCTTCCTCGACAAAGACGCAGCATCGGTTTCTACAGATGATGCCCTTCAAACTCCTACAGACGTCGAGGATGAACACAACCTGGCAGTTGACAGGCCACGGATGATGCGACGCATGACACTATCGCCAGAAAAGGCACAGAATGTACTAGTCTCCGTTGTCGAGGAGCATGCTGGCAAAAAGCACCGCGAGGAACTCGAAGAAGTCGAGTTGCCTTCGCCTCCAGCGTCGGCCGAGGAGGCAACTTTATCACTCGATACAGCCGGTGGGACGAGGTCCTCTCCCCAGGATGAGGCTGTCTCACAAGAAGAGGTCCGTCATCTCGACTTGGCTGTTCCTACTGGTCAGTCGGAACGCAGCTCCGTCGGCCATGCTGGCATTTCGAATGAACCTCCCATGAACACTGATCTTCCAGTGATGATCCCCGGAGACGGATCATCGGAGTCATCACCACCGGAAAGTTCTGAGATTGCTGAAATTCCTCATCAAGAAACCAAGAATGGGACCGAAGACAGCGGAGCTTCTGGCATTCCAAGTACCCCAGTGCGTCGGCCTTCAGCGATACCGAGACCTACCGAGCCAGCCTTTCGACGCACCGGTAAGGTACGATCTCCTCCGCTTGTCCGTGCTCAGTCTCAGCCAGCGAATCTACCTCGATCATCTCACAACACTCAACTTCCAGGGCTGAAATTAGCGTTCACCAACCCAATCGATCCGCAAAAGCCTGCAGGCCAATCATCAACAAAGTCATCGGATAGAAAACTGAGCGATCGTTTGGGCTTGAGTTCCCTCAAGAGTGCCCGATTTGCCTCAGGTCACTCACTTATCCCACGGTCTGCTCCAGGTAAAAAGGGAATGTCGCAGGTTTCCAATCTTGCCAGGCATTTTGAGCAATTGAGCCGTGAGTTCGAAAAGGAGAGACAGCGCGAAAGACGTCAACGCGCTGCCAAGGGCACTCAGTCCCGAGCATTCCCATTGGCGTCCTCGAAGCCCATCGTGGAGGTCTATCGAAATGTACGAGAGGCTGTTGAAGAACGTGAACCACCCGTTGATAGCGATGAATCTTTGCCCTCAGCTCCACTGCTTCCAATGGACGACATAACTCGCAAGAGCGATGAACTTACGCGTGATGATATAACTCATGATGAGCCCTCTCTGCCAGATGATTCTTCGCCAGCGCCCATAGAAGTGGACAGGGCACTCTCTCCTGACAATCAATTATTGTCTGGTGGCGAAGCAGATGATCATCAAAGTGATGAGGATCAAAACATGGTTGAAGATCTCCATCCGGTGGATTCCCATGAAGAGACCAAGCACTCAGCAGAGGACGATTCAATTGACTTTAAAGAACTCCCTAAACATGAGCGCACTACGCTTCTGAAAATTCTGACAAACTTTTGGTCTGAACGCTCTGCAAGTGGGTGGCCGTCTCTTGACTATCCACTCAGTGTCATGGATCATGTCTTTGCTGATTGCAACATTATTGTTCGCGAGGATGAACCAAGCTCTTTGGTAGCGTTCGCTTTGGACTCTTCCGACTACAAAGAAAAACTTTCAAGCATTCAACAGCGGTTTGATGAGGCGGAGGAACACAAACCAGACGACGGAGATGACATCGAGGCTGCGAAGGAAGCACGGGTCGAACATGCTCTCTTGCGACCTACGGGCACACACCTCAAATATCAATTCCAAGAAGGCCAAGCCAAGATGCTGTGCAAAGTCTTCTACGCTGAGCAGTTTGATGCTCTGCGCAAAAAGTGTGGTGTAGCAGATCGAATCGTCGAGTCGTTGTCTCGGTGCGCAAAGTGGGACTCAAAGGGTGGCAAAACAAAATCGTTGTTCCTGAAAACCCTTGACGACCGTTTCATTCTCAAATCACTCTCGCCCATTGAGACGCAGGCTTTCCTCAAATTTGCCCCAGCCTATTTCCAAATCATGTCCGAAGCCCTGTTCCATGAACTCCCTTCCGCAATCGCCAAGATGTTTGGCTTTTACCAAGTCATCATCAAGAACCCCGTCACAGGAATGGAGTTCAATTGGTTCTTGTTGCTAATGGAGAACTTGTTCTACGACCGTGTTCCTACGCGCATCTTCGATCTGAAAGGCTCAATGCGAAACCGCAAAGTTGAGAGCACCGGCGAACGGAACGAGGTTCTCTTGGACGAGAACATGGTGGATTTCATCTACGAGACTCCTCTCTTTGCCCGCGAGCACTCAAAGAAGCTTCTTGGCCAAAGTGTGTGGAATGATACACTCTTCTTGGGTCGCCAAGACGTCATGGACTACTCGCTCATGATTGCCATCGATGAAAGCCGCAATGAATTGGTGGTAGGGATTATTGACTGCATCCGCACCTACACCTGGGACAAAAAACTCGAGTCCTGGATCAAGGACAAAGGATTTGGTGGCGGTGGCCGCAATCGCCCAACGGTAACAAGTCCCAGGGAATACAAGGGCCGTTTCCGTGAGGCAATGGCTCGATATGTACTTCAAGCTCCAAGGTTAGTTGATATATCTTCTCTCGATTGTGCAACTTAGTACTAACAATTTTAGCTGCTGGCATCAATTCCAACCAAGTGCGATGTACCGCTATGAAAACCACCCCACTGAAGCTGAGACTGTTGATGGGCACGGGTTTGTGGAAGACCCCGGTTACTAATGGTCTTCATTTTGATCTGCGGCCATGAACAACTTACATTAATGATTTACGACTTGATGAATTTGCATGAAGAGGCGGAGCGCAGCGTGATGCTTTCATTTGTTGCGAATTTCTGTTTATCATGACTTTGCATTGCCTCGTTCAACACACTCATTTCATACCAGCATTTTCATAGCCAGTCCCAAATTATTTTCCTTTAGTCAATGAGATCATGTCAATGTCTAATATGTCTCTCTGTAAACCATTTTGTATTTGCTATGAGAGGTAGAACCCTACAAGCCCTGCCACTGTTTTTATGCTAGTTTCCAGTACGCAACCTCGGGATGCTCCTTGTGCTATGACATTCTTTTTATATGAAACTCTGGGCCAAACCTACATGAATAAATGGATAAGCCATGGATGAAAAGCCATATTGACCAAGTCTTGTCGTATGCTATGAAGTAATATATTCCAAGCTTTCATCCATTCAGAAGAAGTATGTGGGCTTGACGCCGAAACTGACCGCTTGTGAGGCCAGAAACGGCTGCCTTTCCATTGGTAACGTCCTGATAATACAATTGATGTCCAAATGCCCTCTCTCGTTGCCTATTCTATACAATCACTTGACTCGGGCTATCTTAGGTCTCCGCTATTTGATGTTTGCTCTTAATCCTTGTCGAGAATGGCCTTTTGTAGCCTAGTGACATCGCGCAAAACCTCATTGTATGCCATATCCAAGGCATCTATTTTCCAGGTGAGAGCTTCGATATCTTCCCGTAGGGTTTGTTTTGCGGCCTTCTCCCCCTTCCACTTGGCGCTATTGAACCAATATGTGGCTTGCTGCATAAAGAGGCTATGCAATCCCCACACGAGCCCAGATACTCTGTAGACATATGTACTCCAGTGTGGGGATGCTGCCGAACAGGTTTCGATACGTTTGGTTAAAACTGGAGTTTAATTAGTACTATATAACGGTGTTTTCCCGGCTTGGGACTTATAATATACCCGAAAACGCCGATGGGCAACCAAAAAAGGATGGGAACAGGTAGCGGAAAAGCAACTATGTACATTTAGCGTCTAGCCGTACATCGAAGCGTCTTGCTAAGACATGTAGGATGTAGGTGTGACTTACAAGGAATCCAAATTGAACAGCGACGAGCAGGGTTCCAAGAGCAAGCTTCCGATATACAGGAAGCGAGCAAGAGATTCCTCCAATGATGGATTTGCATGACCAGAACACAAGGACGGAAAAAGTTGCGGTACCGATGAAGATCACAACAGAAGCAACCTGGGTGGCGAAAATACCAAATTCGTTTGAAAAAGACGACAATTTGATGTGGTTATTATGATTAGAGAACTTGACTAAAGTCAGACTAAAGGATTGGATGAATGTTTCTGGGGAGTCTTCTGCGGGAGGCCTTGAGGTGGAACTAGGCAAGAGCCAACGAAGCAGACTCCAGAAGTCGGCCCTCGACAACGAATCCTCAGGACATGGATAGGTCACGTTCAATTTACATCTGTAGTCAACATCTTCAAGAATATTTTCACTTGGTAAACATGGTAAGTACCAGAGGCCCTGACCGCGATGATGTTGAGAAAGTGGACGCATAATCTTCCTGTATCGCTGGTCCTTGAGGTAGGAAAGGTTTCTTGACAGCAATGCCCCCAACGAGCGAGGTGATGCATTCTCAAAAGAGACCCGTGGACTGCCTGTACGATCATTTGGATCAAGGGTCACATTCCGATGTTCATAACTATGGATTTTCCATCGAGGGTCATCGGGCGTCAAACCAGGGCCAAGATTAATCCACGTTGTAATGACCAGGGCCAAATGAGAACCATATGCACAGACTTCAATGCGGAAATCCGTATTGCATTGATTACAAGTAGAAGTGGAACAGGGATATTTCTCTCCATCGAGATAGGCGAACACCACGGGGTTCAGTAGTTTGGCTTTCTGCAGATACCGAACGTGCGGACAAATAAACATAATTCCTGGAGGTTTCCCGAAAGATTCGTTACTATTTCGATATAGTAGTAGTTCCGATCTGCTACCGTGAACAAACATCACATGCTGCGTTCTTAAACAAATCCCTGGCGTCTCTGAACAGACCTGTGCGTCGGTCGAAAAGAGAGAGGTGATTTCAGGGCAGGATGATTCTTCGGGGTAAATCCGGACTTGGGTATAAGATAACGCTTTGGTGTTGATTCCAGACTCGTCTCCTAGATAGAACCTCCGCATGGCAAGCTGAAGGTGTAGAAAATAGAATTCGCGGTACACATAGAGCGGGTAGAGTGGTTCTCCGAGCAATTCTAATCCACCGTTGGTCCCTCTCCAATGTGGGGGGTGGCACCGGAGAGGACAACTTTCGTTGACCAATGGACCAGATAGACCAAAGCATTCTGACCCGTCATACTTGTGAAGGATAAAGCAAACATGGCAGATGAAATATTTCGGTAGATCTCGTTCCAGTCGGCGCAAAACGGGCAATTTCATCTTTCCTGACGGCCGGGCGGAATTATATCGACGGTTAAATATGGCGAAGAGTCGGCGACTGCAGAGTGATATGCAAATCCAATCATCCAGAGGGAGGAAGTCAGTTATTGATAATAATAGCTCGACCGGGAGGCCGGCTAGCGTATTCTAATTGAGAGTCGCAGACGGTGGACCACATCTTCCCGACAGCCAGCAAATATCAGGGAGCGACTGCATTTTGGGGATATTCAGCTCTTGCAGATCGAGATGAAGTTCAAGTAACCAAACAAGCTTCTGTCCAAGGAAGGTGAACTGATCGCGGTCTGGCAGATTTGAAATAATAACGACAGTGATGGGGATGGGGTGATACTAATTCGAACATCCGGTGCCCAAAAAAGGTCTCAAAATCGTGAAAACCATGGAACTAGGTTCAAACCAACTCAACGCCCTCCCTTTGCCTAATCAGGGACGGCGGTAATCCATGGATGTGCCCTGTTTATGGTCATACGGGAACTGGCCGATCTTATACAGTAATACTACAGTGACTGGACATAAGTAATTGCACCCCTTGGCCCCACACAAATTCTATTACGTAATATTATGCCGGCTAAAAAAAATCCCCCCTTTATAATAATTACCTTAACTAATATAGCACATAATTGAAGGGCTAGTCTTATGGATCTAGTATATGAAGAGTACAATATTTGAGTCGCGAAAAAGCAACCTCGCGTGCTATTTTAGAGTGGTTCCGTTCATAGACAGTATGCGCTTTAGGAAGGCGGTATTAATAGTGAAGGCGGTGGGGCCAAGGGGTGCAATTACCTATGTCCAGTCACTGTACTTAACCCCCCTTTGGATAAACGTACCCCCCATGAATAAATGGATAAGCCATGGATGAAAAGCCATATTGATCAAGTCTTGTCGTATGCTATGAAGTAATATATTCAAAGCTTTCATCCATTCGGAAGAAGTGAATTGCCCAACTTCTAATCCAAGCGTTGACATAAGTAGTACATAATATATACATTTAAAAAACGACAAAGAAATCCGTCAAAGGTGTGTGTGTGTGTGCAACCAGTGGACACTAATTTGCGCAGAAATGCGACGCCCATCGGCAAATTGGTATGTTTATTTACCAAGGAGTATATCCCGGCCCTGATTTTGGTGTAGATGGTTCGTATTCCACAATCACGTCATCCTTGCGGTGGATATGTCCTAGAGGATGGCTCTTCTTCCCGTCTTCATCGGTGGGAAGGATGTTTTCTTGACTCTCTTGGTTGTCGATGTTGGTAAATCCGAGGTCGTCGTGCGTTTTTGACTGCTTGGAGCGATGGAATGAGGACGGGAAGTTGCTGCTGTTTTTGTACTGATCGCTCTTTCCTTGGCTATAGGAGCCCAGGGCTCGTTTGCCGAGAATGACTTCGAGGAGTGGTTGTAAGGTGGGAATGCAGGATGCTATAACGACGACGTTGGCCTCGATACTACACGGAGAACAAAGGGTTAGCTCGCATAACAAGAAGATCAGATGGGGATGCTCACTTGGTCCACATAACAAGGTCGGCAGTGCCGTCTTTTATTTGGTCAGCCTTTGATCGTAGAGGGATAATAGGGGTGGTAGAAAGACTCACATGTGTAGTCGGATTTGTCGGCGAGTCCATGCAGTTGAGTACACTTGATAATCGCCATTGCAGAAGCACTTCATTGCCACTTCAGTCAGGTTCTGGGCAGCATGGAATGGGTTAGAGAGATATCGACTTACATTGAACCAAGCCCTAAAGCAGCACATAGCGCAATTCTCTTTCGTAGAGACATTTGTAGTTTCAACAAGACTGTGGTCGGATAAACGGCCAGAGACAGATCAACAACAGCAGAGATAGCTAGGAGTACGGGTTAATTCCGAGAGGTGCAGATATTTGAAGAGGAAGAGACCTACCTCCAGTGAAGATAGCATAGTCAATAAGCATCGTTGTACTCTTGCACTTGGCGCCTGCTTCCACAAGTCTGGGCTTCCACAATGCCTCTGCTGGATCGCACATTGTAAACAAGATCAAAATGCAGATAATCGACACGACGGCTGCAGTTCCAACCATCATCCACAATATAGTCTTATGCAGTGGTTTGGGGTTCAAGATCCGGGTCAACATGGAGGTCACAGCGATCTTGGGAAGAGTGAAAGAGAGAATTCCAAACAAAAAGCTGACTGTATTGAGTAGAATGGCCATCTCTTGATTGCCCATACTCAAGTACATGGCATGTTTTCCATAGCCCACCTTCACCCCTGCTGTAGAGATTCCACAGTATGCAATCCCCAGTATCTAGCATACAAATCCCAGTTAGATTCACCTAGATAAGACAGAGTTTGAGATTTCTTACCATAGAAGCCACAATCAAATAATCATCCATACCAAAATTCCGCAGCAACTTTAGCCGGATGTAAACCCTGGCTATGACCATGACGGTTGTTAGACCAGTCAAGGTCCATAGCACAGCCAGGATCTTAGGCCCCTTGTCATCGTGAAGATTTGCAGCGGTGACCACCATTATGTTAAGCTTGATGCGGAAAAAGCGAGAAAGTGCAAGAGAAAATGCGACCCATTGTGATTTATAAAACCCTACAGGGGCGTGCTAAAATTAACACAACCATATCAAGATTTACAAGAAATGATACATAGATTTAGGGACGGGATTGATTTAAGTGTGCCATTATTCGAATAACTACTCCGTATTATTTCTGGAGGTCCAGTAAACAGGAATTCTTTCGCTTTTCGGTTGCGACGATCGCCCATTTTGGCAAGTCGTGTTTTTCCATCTTTTTACAAACACCATACCACTGTTCGGCGATAATCTCCGAGGCTAAGGTTACCTACAATATTGTTGGTACATACGGAGTACCAGTCCACTCTTTGGTGGGATAGGGGTATATAACCCTGGTCACACTAACCAGTTAGGCGATGCCGCTAAAATGACAGCAGACGTACTTTGTCCCGGATGATCCCTTGTGGACGGGCCTCCGGTGCCGCATCGTAAATAGCCATGGAGGTACGGAGTACATACTGATTTGATATCAAATAGCTGGGTTGTTAGTCTTGACATCTGGCCCAGATAGTCTTGAAGAAATATCTTGATTATGGAAGATCATACGTTGTTCTAAGAATATACTAAGAATCCAAGGATTTGAAAATCCCATCAAACTAGCCCCAATATGAAAAGAGTCAATGATTTCCACAAGCCAGCCGGGCTGGGCCTTCCCTGAAACCCAAGTTGACTCAGACAAAAGTACGGAGTACGTCAAATATGAATTATAAACCTTCGATATAGAGTTCACGCCCGGTGCTCCGACGCAGCCGAGCTCGAGTCCCTCCACTATCAATGCGCCACCATCCCGTTAACCCGTTTTGACAGGACCCGATGTGGATCTTAATCTATTTAAATCCACTCACTCGGTTCTGTTAGAATCTTAGCCTTTCTGATATGTAAACGTCTGTCACCAACGTGCACATGCTCCACTGTGTACAGGATAAAAAATACATTTAGTATGGTTCTTTGGCACAAATATAATAAGGAAATTCCAAGCCTGCCCAAGTCCATTCGGCATATCAACTACCTATAACGCACGATGGGCAGGGAATAACTTGGTAGTTCCCCCAAGACATCACTGTTATGGGTCCATCCGGGGACCTGGAAAGGCCCATCCGCTCTAATTTTATTTTAATTTCCTCTTACTCCGTACTTTTCACTCTGTACAAACGAACATGGGGTAGCGAGCCGTTAGACAATCTGCTAGTCTATTACCCGAATAGGAACACCGTTCAGTGCCGAGTCTCCACTTCCTTGGCCCCCAACCTTCGCAAGAAGCCCGTATGGTCCGAGTGGAATTAACCCAGGTCGATCTTTCTGACAGCGGACCCGCAGGATTGCACCCGGTCCAACCGTTGCTCATCTGGCGTATCTTTGTTGAAAGAAAAGGAGACAGTGACTGCGGCATATCTCAGGAAAGGGGATGCATATACATATAGTAAATGCAGTTTATTTAAAGACCCCTCAAGTACTTTTGGCTTGTACAGTTGCAACCTCCACGTTTTTTGTACTTTAAAAACTTCCTTATATTATATCCACAATGACCGACGTCGCAAACCTCACATTCAGTGAAACAACCCACACGAACGGGGACTCCCACACGAACGGCACCAATCATGCAAATGGAGATTCCCAGACCAACGAAGACCTCCAAGATGCCTTTGTCGACCGCGTAGCAACTTCCGCCAACACACCCGAGCTGGTTCCTGGCCTGGTCGATCAAGTTGCTTCCCTTGGCAAAGTCGCCAGTCTGCAAGACCACACCGATCGGACAACCCTTTTGGAAGCCGCTCGATCCCTGGTCTATGCACTGGAGACCCCGCGTGAGGCTATGATCAGATACTGTTGGTCCCAGGTATGTTCTCCTGTTTCTAGAGAGTTACCTTTGTGTCATTGACGGAAACTAATATTGGCTTTATAGGCTACTCTTTATGCTTCTCTTGAGACAGCTGTTGACCTGGGAATCTTTGCTATCTTATCCAAGGATGAGAGGCCCAAGTCCGCTACCGAGCTGGCTAATGCCACATGTGCTGACCCAGTGCTTATTGGTATGTGACTTGTCATCTCACCCTGTGTTTTGTCGGGTACACCTAACTAACTATATATTTGATCAGCTCGCATCCTGAAGCATCTGTGTGCAATGGGAGTTATCCTCGAGACTGGTCCCAACGAATACCGCCGCACCGGAATTTCCATTTCGCTGAGCTTGCAACGATACAGTGATGCATACCCTTGCATGTAAGTCTGAGCCAGTGGGCCTGGAATAAATAGGTATAATACTAACTCATTGGTTAGGACTAACTGCATCACCTCCGGCGTACTTGCTCTGCCTGCCCAGCTCAAGAAGGATGGTTATGCCAACCCAGCCAACGGCAAGGAGTGTGCCTTCCAGCGCGGGTTCCGAACCGATCTTCACTTCTTCGAGTTCATGAAAGAGAACCCAGAGGCTGCTAGCCAGTTCAACAATCACATGTCTGTCTACCACCAAGGACGTCCTAGCTGGATGGATGTCGGTTTCTATGACGTGCCCAGCCTATTCTCGAATGTCGCACGGGATGATGTTCTCCTCGTCGATGTCGGTGGCAGCATGGGCCACGATCTCTCGGAGCTTAGGCGCAAGTGGTCTGATGCTCCTGGGCGCCTGGTGCTCCAGGACCTTCCCGATGTGGTCACTCAAGCCAAGGCAGGGCAACTGCACCCCTCGATCGAGGCAATGGAGCACGACTTCTTCACTGAACAGCCAATCAAGGGTATGGTTTCCTCTTCTATGGCTCCCCTCTTGACTCGTATCAATGTTAATATTTTCTTCTATAGGTGCGCGCGCTTACTATATGCACTCTGTCCTCCATGACTGGACAGACGATAACTGCCGCAAGATCTTGAAGGGTCTTGTGGATGTCATGAAGCCAGGACACAGCAAGGTCTTGATTAACGAGAATGTCATCCCTGATACCAACGCATACTGGGAGACAACCAGTTTGGATATTATCATGATGGCCGATTTCGCTTCGACTGAGCGAACCGAAGCTCACTGGCACCAGCTGGTGGGATCTGCTGGGCTGAAGATCACGAAGATTTGGAGTGCCCAGAAAGGAGTCGAGAGTCTTATCGAGTGTGAATTGGCATAGGCTGTTGGAGGTTGTGATACTCAGAACCATTGGAATGTATAGATGTTTTAGGATTTTAGGGTTAAATTAAATTAATATGTTTTGAGGATATGTGGACCAGCCAACAACGGATATAATACCACGTTATATAGAAGTTAGACGGTGTACTAGCTGATTCGAACTGTCAAATGTAGGAGACAAAGGATATTGACCCTAGAAGAGTGTATAGCTGACTGTCCTAGGTGATCTTTTTGTCAATGTCGGTGTTTCCATCAATCTAGCCATCGGACTCGATTTCTCCGTTCCCAACGAAGGCTAGCAGCATAGGCTGATCGAAGTATGGCGAGAATTTCTGCCTCATATATCGAAGCTTTTGCCACGGGGTTTTATCGCCAACGATGAGAGGGTGATAGTCGAGGGGCAGACAAAGGATTAGCTCTGTTCTTCATGGAGCCCCCGGTGCAGGAAAGATATTAATAGCCGGTGAGGACATCCAGGTCTTGTAAGTGATGCAGTTCTCGAATATTTGCGAAGTAGGACTGAATTTATCCATGTACTGACGAGGAGTTTTAGGTGATATTCACAGGACGGTATATAGAAAGTCAAAAATGACGTGCGTTCAGTTCGAAAGTGCTATTACATCGTTATAGTGTGCATTAGACCAAAATATTAACAACAGCTTGGTTTCCATACCTCGTAAGATCGATGCTGTCCACGCTACTAGCGGAGAGACCATATAATGTCCACTTGAAACGACACAGATCTATATATCACCTAATCTCAATATTGGAACCATCGGCAGAAACCGGGATCGGGACGGCAAAGGCTCCGCGAAATTTGTTTAACTAATTTAATCGTCCTTTTTTCTAATTCTCTTTTTATTTCTTTCGCTAATGTGACGTCGAGACGATTTCGAAAAAATCGCATCATTCCCTGCTACAGAGAGTGGGAAGCAGAGTATGCGTCCGCGGCATGTGCCTGGGGGATGATCTTGTCAACCTCTCGGGCAGATGGGCAAGCCTCGGTGTCGGGGGATTTTAAAGTGGCCTGCCTCGGGTCTCTGCGGCCCCCCGCATCTGGTTTTTGTTCGTTCGTTTTTTTTCTTTCTTCTTCTTTCAACTGGAGTCCTCTTGAAAAGACTTGAAAAGAGGATCATTCCAGTTCCAATCGCGTATGGACTCCAGAGCAGTCAGTCTATGCATTGACATGTGAATGCAAGACTACTGTGACAATCGCGAACTCTCGACGCGCGACATATCAAGTCTACAACGACCCAAGCACAAAATACCAGTTTCATGTCTATTCAATTTGAATTGTCTAGTCTTTACTAACCCACTAATCCACTAATTTGACCGGAAAGCATTAAATTCGTTTCATTTACATGAGCAATGTATTAACCTTCCAGACTGTGGTCCAGACCACACAGCGCAGAACAAACTTGGCTTCGAAAGCAAAAAAAAAAGTGAGAACAGAGAAGAAAAAGAGGTATGTATCCCATCCGCACACCGGCGGTTAAAAAAAGCACACTGGACCATCGATCATCGAAAGCTTATCTGATTGGTTTTACAGATTTACTCCATGGCCAGACCGAGGTTCTCATCGGCGGGCACCACACGAACGGTGTTGGTGTGGCCCATACCGCCACGCCATCCCTGGACGCAGACGATAGGGTCGCCCTTGTTGATGATTCCGAGCTTGAGACCGTGGTTGATACCCCACTTGAGGCGACGGTCGACATCCTCCTGCCAGATCTTGACGTTGAAGTCAGGCTTGCTCTCGGGGAAGTAGAACGGCCACACACCGCGGTACAGGTGGGAGTACTGAAAACTATTGTCAGCAAAGAACGACATTCAAACGATCGAATGGGGACTTACGCGGGCAGCGGTGTCGTTGCGAGTGACCATCAGGATGGGGCAGACGGGGCGGTACTTCGACACAAGGCGGGCGGTTTTGCCACTATGGATTTGTTAGTATGATCGTCATACAAAACGACAGAAAGGGGTTTCCGGCACATACCTGGTGGTCAGAACAATGATGGCACCGGCGTTCAGCTCCAGACTGGCGCTGACAGCGGCCATGGCAACGGACTCAGAGGTCTCAGTGGGGCGAGGGGCGAGGTTGCGCAGCTCGTCGAAGACGTTGAAGTGAGGAATGGCAACCTCAGCCAACAAGCAAGTCTCAGACATCATCTTGACGGCCTCGCAAGGGTAGTTACCCTTGGCGGTCTCGCCAGACAGCATGACACAGTCGGCACCGTCGAGAACGGCGTTGGCGACATCGGAAACCTCAGCACGAGTGGGGCGGGGGTTGTATGTCATGGACTCCAGCATCTGGGTGGCACAGATAACGGGCTTACCCTTGATGTTGCACTTGGCGATCATCATCTTCTGGGCAAGGAAAACCTTGGGGGCGGGGATCTCGATACCGAGGTCACCACGGGCGACCATAACACCGTCGGTCTCGGCGAGAATCTCATCGAAGTTGTTGACACCCTGCTGGTTCTCAATCTTGGCGATGATCTGAATCTCCTTGCCGTCCTCACCGAGGATGGAACGGATGTGCTTGATGTCGCTGCCGCGACGGATAAATGAGGCAAACACCATGTCGACCTTGTTCTTGACACCGAATCGCAAATCGGCAATATCCTTCTCCGAGAGAGCGGGGAGGTCTACATCAGTGCCGGGCAGGTTGACACCCTTGCGGGATGAGATGTTGCCGTCGTTCAGGCACTTGACCTTAAGGGTCTGCTCATCAACAACCTCAAGCACCTCGAAAGACAGAATGCCATCATCGACGTAAATGAGCTTGCCAGGAGTGATCACATTGGTGATGTTCTTGTAGTCCAAGTACCTGTCGTCACACACTTGTCAGTCCACGTCACATGTCAAGCTCGCTCAGTCACACAGATACATGGAGCGAATGTCGATTGAAACAATCCAGTTTGGGGCAATGAGAATGTTCTTACATGTTCTTATCGTCAGAAGCAGTGGCGTATGCCTCATCGGTGGTGATGTTGAGCACGGTGCCCTGCTTGATGGGGTAGTCCTTGTCACCGACGGTGTTACCGGTACGGATCTCGGGGCCCTTGGTGTCGAGGGCAATAGCGAGAGGGCGTCCGACCTGGATACGGGCAGCCTCGCGAGAGTTGTCAATGACAGATTGGTGGTACTACGGACGAAGTCAGTGAAAGTCTTGATCAGATGTTGATTGGAGATACCGACCTCGTATGATCCGTGGGAGAAGTTCATGCGAACAACGTTAAGACCGACTATGGTCAATGTCAGCCTAACTACCCAACAAAGCTGCTCGTTTCCATCGGAAACTTCATTGCCATACCTGTGCGGAGAGCATTGATCTTCTCGGCGGAGTTTGTCTTGGGACCTGATCGATTGCCTGTTAGTATTCGGGTTTTTTTCTCCATCGCAACTTCTTCGACAGGATCAATCTGAAGAAGCTATTATTCTTGGTTTGACATACCAATGGTACAAATGATGGAGGTGCGGCGGAAGTTCTTCGCAGGCACCATCTCGGTGTTGAGCTTGGAGTGCCACTCCAGCTTCATGCGGTTGCTCAGGTGGTCGAGGGAGTTGGTGGCCGCCATTTCGATATTATCAACAATTGTTGAATTATTTTAGAAAGGGTAAGGAAGTTCTGATCAATTGAGAATCAGAGAGGATGGTAGAAGAGAAAGGGTGAGAGAGATGGAGGGGAAAGAGAAAACGGATGGGTGCGGGGCGGGAGGGAAAATGTTGGCCGCCGGTGTGAGTATTGGTGCCATCCATCATGAGACTTTTTTTTCTGATCATACTATTGACACTAGACAATATCTATACCAAATTAATCTACGAATTCTATGAAATATGAGGCTTTGTCTGGTATTCTCTCTTTCTCTTTGGCTACCTATATTTTTCATTTACTGAGAGCTGGAGTTGTCGGCAGAGGCGGCATAAATAGTCTAGGCAGAAAAAAAATTATATATCAACTCCAGACTGGGCTGACCGCAAAAAAGCGGAGGGTTGCCCCGTGCTGGCCTACGCGCTGTAGATTGGAGTCCTTCTATCGAATAAATGTGACAAATACAGACACCCAATTGATCGAGCCCCAGCTCAGAGATCCCCCGGGGCCCAGAGGCGAAAGGGGATTTCGGTGGGATGAGAATGCTTATCGATAGACCGAATCGGGACTAGTGCATCTGGGCACAGGTGGGCAGCCTGGACACCTTGGCCCGATCCGGCCCCAGCCACATTGTAGATTATGTCAGGTACCCAGTGTCACCAGCCTCATCTCCAGCCACTCTAGAGACGTCATGTGAAAATACACGTGACCGTTCTTTAGGCGGTCTCCATGACAGCTTGGGTCTCCTCTTACTTTTGTCTCTCAAGCTTTTTGGTGACTACCGGTTACTCAATATCCACAGTGTTGATACCTTCTACTCGGCATCATGGTAAGAGACCTTTGCTGGTTGATCCCGGACAGCCGAGGTCCCCAGAACATAGAGCATGCCATAACTGACTTGGATGTTCATTGCAATCTAGTTCGGCCGTCTTACCCACTACGCATTTGATGCGGTTCTCTGTGAGTTCTAAGTTTCTGTTGTAGCTAGGAATACAAACTAACATATGCCTTCAACCTCAGTCTCCGCCTTCCTGGCAGGTGTCAAGCGCTCCACGGGCCTAACGTAAATACACCCCTACCCCTCACGATCCTCTTCTTCCAAGCTATAATTCTGCTTGTTGCTCGTTTTGGGTGCCCTCGATATGCATGGGAGAACTGTTGGCTAACTCCATTACCCTTCGCGCACCCCCGTTGGGTTGTGTGTGCGTGGGACTTTCCTAGCCCCAGCCTCAATTCAGACAAGATCACAGAAAACAAAGATGTCAAGAAATGGGTTGACAGCTACCTTGGTGTTGGCGAGTGGATGATGGACCAGTCCGTGGCTGTCATGGGCTCGTCTGCTTGGTTCGAACGACGCCGGTGATTGGCGCCGCAATACTCAACACGGGAAGACGATCGGTGATCCCTTTGTCATGATTTGACTTTCGGCCATATGGTGTGTGTATGATAGCGGACTCTGAAGTGATACACATGAAAACTTATGGGGGCGCATAAATCGCCGCGGGACTGGACTGGCGGCATGAATCTGGGCCTTGGTCTCGACGCTTGGCCCTATGGCAATATGATACAATATCAGTACGTACAGATTGAGTCTGTGTTGCGGACGGTGTTTCTGTTTAAACCACCCAGCCGCCACAAGTATATGCTTCAAGGCTGGATTGACGAATGATGACCAATTCTTATCAACGCTCCAGCCTCCACTTTCGACCGATGCTTTTATGGTCATGGCGTCTTGGCTTTTTCGATACCTTTTAGCTTTCTGCCTGTTCTATATCATCACACAAATTCAGCCATGAGTTTAGCAGACAATCCTTGGAATATACTAATTGTAAATATGAACACAAGTCACAAGCACACCAGCATTTCTGTTACCAACGGCGTGCAATCAACCCGGATAACCCGAGATCATGCTTTGGGTGCATACCTACGCTTGGGTCGGCATTGAATCCCTTAAAATAGGGGGTGTTGATTCATTAAACCTCCGTCTGAAAGTTCCCCAGCTGGCGAGCTTCGGTCGAGACTTCCCTGTGAACTACATCGTTGTAAACTCTGTTTATAGCGTGCCAAGCATATCATAACCCTCGAAAATACCCGTAGACCTTTTGAGCATTGTCCGATATTGCACCTTGACACTTCTCCTGTTGTTGTAGAATAAGTTTATAGAAGGATAATAAGTATAGGACAAAACAAGAAAGCCTAGAAATGGTATTCATGACTATCTTAAGCTATAGGAAGAGGACGAATGAGTCTCCGGATGGATGAAAACGAGAGTTCAGATGAAAAAGAGGTTTCAACGAAAAAGAGACGCAGTCAAAGGACTATCTCTCACCACCACCCAGCAACGGATGCTCCTGCAAACTCGTAAGATCAACTCAGGGAGTGTCTTGCTCTTCATGAACGTCCGTCAGTGTGTCGATGTAGCGGCAATCTCGGACCGCACGCTCAGCTATGGCCACGTATCTTTTCTCAATTTTTCCCCAGTCCCATGTCTTCATAAACCGGACTCCTTCTTCAACTCTTTTCTGGTAGTCCTCGTCGCTCTCCGGGTCATTGAGATAAGTGCATATGGTCGTATTTGCCGGTCCACCCTTGAGAATATAAGCAGAAATAAACCCCCCAAGGTCCTTTTCAACTCGAGCGCGGTTACTGTCACCAATGGAGAGTTGCAAAAGATGACGTATCAAGGATGACATGTAGTGAGAAGGTTTAGGGGTGAGAAGGTGGAGCTCACGGGCAAATGTCGAGGGAACCTCAACAGTTTCATCAAGGGTGAAACCAACCAATGATAGAGGGAGAAGATGGGCACGCATCCAGCCCTGGCCATCAAGGTCGTGCATCAAGGATCGGGTTTCCCAGTGTCCAGAGTATGCAGAGTATCCAGGCCACTTTTGCTCTGGGATAAGAAGGCGAGGATAGTTGTTCTCGAGCAGTACCTGTGAGGCAAACAACAATTGTTCATCGGGCACAACCCACTCCACAAGCTAGTGAAATGCTGTTAATGAAATGGCTCAACCAAAGCAATAAAGAGGAAGTTCTCGCCACTTACAATCAGAACCTCTGCATATCCGTATCTGTAAAGAACCTGGTTCCCGTACTCCACAACCGAGATAGTGTTGTCTATGAGCGCTTTCAAAGCTTCTCTCATCACGGGATAGTGGAACTGCTGGCGGTGTGGCTCATCGAGAGGCTGTGCGTCTAATTTCTCAATCTGATGGCCTGATTCTTCCAAGAGACCTAGGCTAGGTTGAGAAAATGACATGGGCTCGATGACAGGCAATGCAGAAAGAGGGGTTGATGGCCCTTCGGTCTCACTGGGAGAGGTTGGCGTCGAGCCGCTGGCCGGCAAGACGGAAAGTGGGACTGAGAGTGCTTCAGACTCCTTGAGGGAAGTTGGTGTAGCCTCTATGACAGGCGAGGCAGGAAGGGGGACTTCGATTCCTTCGGTCTCATCGAAAGAAGTTGGCATCGAATCCATAGCCTGCGAGGCAGGAAGTGGGACTTCGAGTCCTTTAGACTTCTCGCGAGAAGTTGGTATTGCCTCGATGGCAGGTGAGACCGGAGAGAGGACTGCGAGCCCTCTGGTCTCGTCAGTCTCCATGATTGATGATCAATAATTGCAAAGAAATGGCACTGCGAAGAATCGGAGACGGCGTTACTTGTTATCACAAGGCGAGATCATAGTGGAAAGAGACAAGATAGAGTGGCAGGAATAAGACCTGGAGTGATGGAGTGAATGATGTGTAAGGTAGCGGTTGTCTAATCTCATGGCGATTCCCTTCTCTTCCTCACTTTTGAACCGAACTCAATGTTTTTGGTTTGTTTGCCTTCCTCCTCCTCTTCCTCCTCCTTATTCCTTTAGTTATCAGATCACTCCTCTTCTTCTTCTGCTTCCCTTCTCTTCCTCCTCACCAACCGCTATCTGAAGCATACCCGTCTTCTTCTTCTTCCTAAATAACTGCTATCTGCACTATTATCTCCTCGTTTTCTCCTCTTATTTCTCGCTTTCTCCTCCACAAGTGCGATCTGGACCATTCTCTCCTCTTTCTTTCTTCTTTCCGAACAACCATCACCATGCCGCTCAACTCAAGGGAATTCAACCACTTAGATGCGGCTGCGACAAGCCTCTCAAGGACTTTACAATCTGAGAAGATTCATTATCTGTTTCTCGGTGGCTATGCCACTGGGCTTCTCGTGGGCAACAGGGTCACCGAGGTACACATTTCTCCTGGCATCCCTTCCGGAAAGACTTCATGATCTGACAAATATACAGGATGTTGATGTTGTCACTGAAAAGGACTGCCGCGAACTTCTGCTGAAGAGACCGGGATTCACCCGCAGTGGTGACGGCAGACTGGTTTATGATTACCGTGGGACAAAAGTTTACGTCGATGTCATGGGGCCACGTAATAGCTCATGGCATATCCCAGATCTGAGAACAACGCAAGTGTACAACGTCAATCCCGAGGATCGTCCAGGGCGCCTGCTGAACACATCAAGTAAGTTCTTGCTCAGCTAATATTGGGACTCCAATGACCTTACTTGATAGTTTCCATCGTGCATCCCTCCGTACTAATTCTCACGAAACTGAAGTGTTGGAGCACGGCCAAGGTGGCAACAAAACAAGCCTAGCATCAGAGAACGCGCACCGACCTCGCCGACATTCTGACCATCCTGCGTTGGCTCGAGCAAAACAAACTGAGTATCAATTTTGCTGGGCTCCCGCGAGTTCCAAAAAGCGATATGTTGTCACTCCTGGCGAAACTATACTGGAGCCAGAAAGATATACGTCCGCATCTCGCAGCGACATTGACACCTGAGGAACTGCGAGAGGTTCTGAACACACGCTTGACGGACAAGGAAGTCCGGGGTCTTTACAACTCTCACTTTCGTTAGGGCTTTGGGGGAAAGTATTACGGTTCTTGCAAGACTTGGTACAGCGAAAGGATCTGCGAGCCCGTGGCTACACGGTTAGTTACTTGAATAGCTGGACCAGTATATTTGAGGAATGCAAGAATTCAGCGGCAAATTAATCATTTTGTAAAGGTTGAACTGGCCTTTTAGATAAAAGGTTTCTCTCAGGTCTGCCTAGAACATCATACTTTATGTACGCAGTACCTTGGTTCCTTAATACCTCGGGTCTAATTGCTGAACGATCCAGGACTTTCCCAGGTGAAGTAGATATGTGATAAACATATGCACTATGGGAATCTTTCGACTCGAAATAGTGCAATATGGCAATACGATCGGGGGAATAAAGAGCTTGCTGGGAGTTCTCTCAAATTATCGGAACTCCGTGCACAATAATCAATAAATACAACATGAGAAAGGGGGGTATGTAACAAAGCTTTCTTTAGAAAAATCACAAAATAAAACGAAAACCACAAGAACATGCCAGTCAACTATGAAATATGCAGTAGAGCATCAAGGTTCACACGGCGGTAATAGGAGACATGACCCATTTCCTTCCAGTAATGAGCCATGTGGTCAGGAGAAATAAGGATCAGTTGGGAGTCAATGTAGGTGTCTAGCGAGTGACAGGTTAGAAAAGATCACTTTGGTTTATTTAGAAGGCCGCTTACCGTCACGGAACCCAAGACCAGCTACATGGCCGCGGCAACGCACAATTCGAGCGCCGATAAAAGGCTCTTCCATCCCGACGCCAATCAAGCCTCTGGAGCCAATATCTTGGGCAGCAAACGACAACTGGCCACGAGGAACATTATGGTCACCTGTCAGCTTGACAGCTTGCAACGGACCTCGCTGTCCAATAGGCTCCTGGTTGTCGTGTTCAACCTCGTCTTGGGCGTCTGTTATTTGCGACTCGTTTTCATCACCGTGTGCTGGGACCGTCGTCTCTTTCTGAAGAACAAGGAGGAATTCACACCCATGGGTTGAGTAGTCTCCAACCCAAATTCCCTGGTAGGGTTTCTCTGTAGTGGGAGTGTAAAGAACAGGATCGAGAGTTGAAAAAGTTACACACACTTGAGGCAACATAAGCTCTGGGGTTGCCCACCTCCTGAGACGAAAAATCGATTCTGACAATTCTGACAAATTGCTCAGTATTGCCGGGGGTGGGATCCTCAAAGCACGAACTGTGTGCGCATTAGCCGGGATGGTTGGTGGTGGCCAAAGCAAAGAAGGATCGACCCAAGGTACTCGGAGGCTAAATTCAGCGCATACCGACAGCGAATTGTAGATATTTTGCGCATCTGATGCCATGGACATGTGTCGTTCCTCTGTTGAACCAAAACTTTGGATTGGGGCTGTTCGAGAGGATGGATCAGGGTCGCGAAGAGACACGATAGGACTATCCAGTACCAGATGTACATGGGGTTCAAAAGACTGTATAATAACTTCGGGGTGTGATGTCCATATTTGAAACTGAGGAGTACCGCGTTCTGCGACGACCGTGTATCCTTCAATCACACCACGACGATCATCATATCGAGCTATGATCAGCATCCCCGTGTTTTCATTGTCTGCGAACCAGATCTTTTGCTGAGGGATGAACCAATAAGGGTGATATGCAAGATAGAGACGACGAAATGACCCAAAGGGACCTGGGTTCTGGATAGGCGTAGGCAGTCTCTTGTTCACCAGGTTAGCCCACAGCAAGTCATCCGATGCATGATCAGCGAGGGTCCGGCAAGTGGCACCGAGACAGGCGAGATCTGAAGCTGAGAGATAAGATGCAATATGTTGAATGATCTCGGTGGGTAATTTCCCAAGGAATGACGATTGATTTGCGGGTGGAGAAAGCTGATCGTCGGGGCTATCGTTGCTTTGTTCCTGCGATATCAAAATGTGAGTATAGAGCCACAGTAATATTATCGGCAATTATTGGACATACACGGGTATAGTGGGTAGTAGCCATTTTTCTTTCAATGCACTGAGAGTTGTAAGAGATAAGTGATAGAGTTGAGCCTCTTCGGAGTATCGAAAATGACATCACTGGGAAACCAGAGGGGGGGGGGGGGGGGAATGTACCTACATGTATGTAGGTCCGAAGTCACACGGAGGTAAAAAGGGGGATCAGACCCAGCAGGAAAGTGGTCTAATCCGATTAATATTGCTGATAATGCCAACATTGGAATATTACAGGGTTTCGATTGGAAGTTATGTATCCAGTTGGAGCTGATAAGGTATCGGTTGTGGCGGTGTGGGGTAACTCTGATATATACATGGACCCCGACAATATACAGTTCCCAGTCTCCCGCAGGCAGTTAAGTATCAGCCTAAGAAAAGATCATTAAGTTTGAACACGTACTATTTTCGATATACCTCAATAAGTATAAACGGATAGGAGTAAGTCACCTGATCACCCAAAGAAGCATCTTATTTACTATTGCCGGAATAGGCAATATGAATCTAGGCACACGTCTAGGCGCCTATTGTCTATAGAGCCCTACTTTGTTTGTTTAGTTCTTGCCTTATGACTACAAGAATAGTCAGCCGCTTATATGGCCTTTTTTGGTAGACTTTTTAGACGTGAAGACGGTAAAAAGCATAGACTGTCTTTTCCATGCATAACCAGCCCTAGAGGGACTGAATTTTCTTTATATACCTATTTCTTCTGTTTGAAAATAAGTGCCTATATAATGAGTAGCATCCAATCCCTATACAAAGCAAGGCCTACAACTCTGGGTCACCTTGACTCTCGTGGAGAGTGATTTTCTGATAGATAAACCTCTGCAAGGCATATGATATATCTATGACGACTGACATAGAGCAAAAAGCCCTCGGCTTGCTCTCGGAGCGGCCAGCAGAGAATGAGCAAATCTCGTAGGCCACTAAAAGGCCCCAGAAACATCATGAGTAGCATAATATCATTATGTTCAACAAAAGTCCCGGTGATGTGGACTTCGGCCTTTTTCCCTCCTGGTTTCTATCTCGTGTTGAATATCGATTGACAAGATAATTACCTGTATAGGTACCTAATCTCGTAAACTTCAGCTCCCACTGCTGACAGGCATGGACGAAGCCTGAGGTGGATCTCGGGATCTTCTAAGATTCCTTTAGCTGAATCTCTCTACAACGTGATTAGCCCATTTCCCCTACTGCCCCACCACTATGCAAGTAAGCGCCCCTCAGCTAAGCCAAACACCCACTTAGGCATTGCTCTTCCTCTATGTTGTACTCCGTACTTTGCATGGAGATCATTTCACTGTAACCCTCCTCTTCCACGTGACTATTGATCAATTTATCGATCCAGGTAAGCCGAGGATAAATCCTGCACTTTGTCTATTCCCTTCTACGGTAGCAATGGCCCCTCTCATCTTGCATAGTCAACCGTTTGGTGAGCGCATACCACCAAATAAGCGCCATGTAAGATATTGATTCGTATATTTCAACATGAACTTTTACTCACGTCAAAGCAACAGTCAATTATTCCTTCCTTACCAACCTGGGAATCTGTAGGCGGTTTTGGAAGGGGAGAAGACTGGGTGCTGCTTAAAGTGAAATCCGGATACCCACGGTAACATTCAAGAGCAGTTTTTCTTTCCAAGGTTGAGTCAACGATTTAATAAGTCTTAGATTCTGCCTAAACGAAAATGTCAAGCAATTGAACCGCACTGTTCTTACCCGATTAAACCTCTCTGGAAGCGATGGCATGACAAGCGCGGTATTCGTCTCTGCACAAAGCGCAACTCGGTGTGCGGCTGATTTGAACAAAGCGACATCTTCCTGCACAGGGTTCTCAATTGTTCATTTTTTTCAAGCCGGTGAGGCATCAGCTGAAACCCAATGGGCACAGTTCTATGCAGTAATTTATCCGGCCGACCTTTTTGACGTAGTATTTAGCTACTGGCGTGATAGTGGCGATGGTATCTCGACTCGTCACACAAACTTCTGCTTACGACGATTCAATTATCTTCAATCTAAGTCAACCAACCAAGCATTCTGCACATTGCCAACCAACCCCATTGCAATGCTTAATGAACACACCATGGGACTTAGCACGTCGGGAATCATCGAGAGAGATTTCATCAAATCAAATATAGCTAGGTTGGTTCAATCCGAGAAACATGGTCAGCGCCGTGTTTCTTTGGAGGATATCTTCCTACATCCAGGAGGGATGGCCGCCATCAATTCCGTGGCACGAGCGCTGGTTGGCCTTGGAATCGATTCAGGTATTGTTGGTTTTGGGTATATCGTTCAACATGATTCGGGCTGGTATTCAATCATCTAACAACTATTACAGTTACCTTTATGGAGAGACCGCTACTGTTCTCAAGCGTCACTGGTCAGATTTCAAATTATACTCTCATGCCACTTCGGAGGAGCTTGACGAACTCGAAGCATCACTCAAATCTGGGACATGTGTCAATGCCTTGTGGACCGATCTTCCTGGAAATCCGACCCTAGTCACGCCTGATATGCATCGTCTTAGACGGCTTGCCGATGAATATGACTTTCTAATCATTTGTGATGAGACTGTTGGCACATTCATCAACACAGATCTTCTGCCCTACGTTGATGTTCTCATGACCAGCCTGACGAAAATTTATAGCGGGTTTTCTGACGTACTGGCAGGCAGGTATGACTCATAGTATATGGTTTATCTTTCATGAATTGTAACTAACTAAAATCAGTGTGGTTGTTCATCCTGGGTCATCTCGCTACGTCCAAATTCGCGACCAGCTTGCCATTTCCCATGAAGAAAAGCTTTTCCCTCTCAACATTGCAGTCCTACGTCGAAATTCCCGTCATTTCTCTGAGCGTGTAAAAGTCACAAACCATAACGCTAAGGCCGTTGCGGAGCGACTTGCAGCTCATTCTTTGGTGGAACGAATCAACTATCCGTCACTTACCACACCAGACATATATGAGCGCTATCGTCGACGTGGAGGGGGTTATGGCCATCTCATGTGTGTCATTTTCAAAGAACCGGCCAATGCCGTTCGTTTTTATAATGCACTAGATGTTTGCAAAGGTCCTAGTTTTGGAACTGCTTTCACTCTATCAATTCCGTTTTCACAACTTTTGACACTCGCAGAGCAAGCTGCGCTGGATGCTCATGGCATTCCAAGCCACTCAATCAGAATCAGCGTGGGAATGGAAGATTTGGATATAATATTGAGGAAGATTTCAGACGCACTAGAGAAGGTTGAGAAATTTGCAGGCGGGTCGGTATAAACAGACATTGTATCATTGATTGTTTGGTATTTGTTGTGGTAGTGTGGAGTATCTTTGGTCTATACAATGTACCACACTTCCCATTTCCCTCTAGGTAGCTAAGTATCAGCCAATGAAGTGATCATTAGATTGAACAGATAGTATTTTGGATAAGTATAGATATAAAGCAATTATTATGTGTGTTAAATAAAAATATCACGTGTAGCCTTCCAAGGTTATGTTCTGCTATCACCTGATCGCCCAAAGAAGCATCTTGTTTACTATTTCCGGAATAGGAAATATGAATCTAGGAACGCGTCTAGGCGCCTGTTGCCTATAGAGCCCCACTTTGTTTGTTTACCTCTTAATTTGTGATCTATAGAATTCTCTTTATAAGCCTATCCCTGTATACTTTTATTTTGTTCATCGTTTCTTTGTTTTGGCTTTAATTATTCCAATATACTCCCCTTTCCAACATGGACATCACTCGCTCGGGAAGAAAACGGAAGAGCTCTCTCTCAAATCCAAGAAGCCAGTCACCAGTCTCACGCCGGACTAGGCAGAGCTTGGCAGCAGTGCCAGAAGATGCCGGCCTCAACCAACAGCAAAAAACAGTATCTGTTACACCCAAGAAATCAAGAAAAAGAGTTCGGTTTTCCGACCCAGGTCCTCGGTTATTACATGATGAAGATTTTGGGTCAACCGGCTTGACTCCAGCGATGCGTCGAACATCGTTCGAGACAGGCTCTGGGGATCGCACACCTAGCCGCAAATCCCGACGCAGGTCTACCCCAACACCACGCTTCCAGCGGTCGTATGACCCGGAGGAGCCATTTGATGAAACATGCACCGAGCGAAGGATCCAATTTACTCCGCTGCGCCAAATCCTGGATACACGAACCCAGAGAAGAATTAGGCGAATCGGGTTAAGTGATGAAATCAATCACATTGAGCGCGAAAAGCGGGAGACGCGCAACATGGAAAAGACCATGCGAGCTTTGCTTCAGGAGCGGGACTCCCTGAAAGATGAACTCAGGGCCATGAGGCGAGGTGGAATGGGCTTTGAGGACCAAGGTTCGGTGGCTGAGTCCTACTGGATGACACCAGACACCCCGAGATCCTACGAAGAAGCATCGGTGGTTTCTGATCGCAGCCTGGATGATACCACTCCATTTTCGAATGGTGACGGAGAAACGTTCATGTTCAGTGACAGTGCTGTCATTGTGTCCAGCTCCCCTGATTTTCGTAGTACTCGGAATCATAAGCCACCCGTCACTGATAGCTTGATGCTATCCGACGAACCCCAAACGCCAGTTCGCGCCACCCAAACGCGAACTGCAGTCAATACGGAAGAATCCGATATTCACTCCCTGACCCTTGACCTGGAAACTTCCAGGCAAGAGAAGAACAACTTATTCAATGCGTGTCGATCACGAATCTCAGGGTTCAATGATCCTACCATCAGCGGCCTTTTCCGTCAGTCTTCTCCGCCATCGGACTTCTTCGAGAATATCATGGAGATCTTGGAAAATGCCCTATCCCGTGCTTCAAATGCTACCGAGGCTCTTGAAGGAATCACCCAACAATGCTCCGGCTTGGGATTCTCTGGCGACGGTGTGGACGATGTCATATCCGACATGCGGAGCCACTTCCGCTCAGCTCGTCTTGAGCTTGAGCGTGCGCTCCCTGGTGAAACTGCCAATGTCAGTCTTGAGGACGGCAAGGCGACCCTAAGTGCGCTGGTGAGACGTGTTGAGTCACTGGCAAAAGATCTGGGGACGGAGCGCCACTACCATCACGGCTCTCTCGGCCGGGAAAAGGCTCTTCGAGGGCAATTCGATGCTTTACTACACCGATATGAGACAGCTGCAAGCAAAATTAATAGTCTCGAGGATTCGATCGCATCTTCCGCGAGCGATATGCTCCACACACGGATGCGAATGCAAGACCTCGAGCGCGAAGGCCAAGAACAGGCCGTTGGGATTGACAGATTAAGCACAGCGCTCGACAAGTATCATTACGAAGTGAAGGGTCTCGAAGGTCTTATCGACAATCTTGAAAAGGAGAACACGGCTACAAAGGAGGACTATACCCGCCAGATATCTAACCTCAAGAAACAAGTTGCCCACGAACGCTCAAAACGCTGTTCAGCCGAGGCTACTGCTTCCGAATCAGAGTCTCGCATCCGAGAATTGGAGAAAACAGTCGAGCACAATCGCATTCGGGCTTGCGACTTGACGGCTCAAGTCGAGGTTTTAGAGAAGGAGTATCAAAGAGCCGTCGAGACCCTTGAACAAAATGCAAGTGAACTTCAAACGCACGAAGCAGAGACTGGGACTCTCAATGTTCGCATCTCAGACCTCAGCACATCATTGCACGGAGCCAAATGTGAAATGCAGCGTCTTCAAAATGTCAACACCGGCCTTGAAGAACAGCTTCAGCTAGAAGTCGAAGCTCGAAATGAGCTCTTGGACAAGTGGGCCGCAGATCAAGTCCGGTCGTTCGCCCACATGAAGGAGACTATCAACTCGGAACGCCGCAGAGCCAAAGTTCGTGCGGCCAATTGGGAATTGAAGTCGGATGATCTCATGTCAGATGGCACTACGATAGGCACTGGGAGTGAACCAATTACTCCCGTCAGTGCCCGATTTGTTGATGTCGAATTCGGCCGTGGCAAAGACCGGAGGCGTCTGGATAGCGTCGAAATATCAGCCGAGGGACTGGAGAAGGACATTTCGGATGTCGTTCCCGCGTCAGATTTGGCTTAGCTTTTGTACACAATCTCGATCTTTTTATTTATTTGCTTTTATGTCTTTATTTTGGCTCTCGTTTCCACATTTTATTACATACATATGTACCAAGACCTCGAACGATAGGTGTTTCTAAAGCCAGCTAAAATATACTCTGGGATTAGGTCATACTGATGTCAACAGTAATGAACTCGCTGAACACGAAGTATCAGCAGATCAATCGAGAATTGCGATTTAAGAAATCAAAATGATTGACCCAAGGCAAAACTTCGTGATGACGTTAATCGGGTCCGTCGCGCCACCGAGCAGCTATTGCTCAGCGGATGCGACAATTCAACAGCGTTTTCATATACTAAGCAAAGCGACCATCTCTTACTAGTAACTTATACAGGTGCTAGCTTATATGATAATTTTCCATGTCCTGGTTGAAGAGTTAGTGTCCGCTGATATATACGTATACCTTTCCGTTCCGAGCGGAAGCTGCGTAGGATGGGTATTTACAAGCGACGGCCTTAGTCGAATCTACCCGCCTTCACAGTATACATTATCCACACTATATATTGCTAAAGCTCAAATGCGAAAGAAATGTCAAAAGCATATGCCCATTCACTAACTTGAGACTTCAATTAGTTCGACATAATATGTTTCATAGCTCCTTTCGGTCCTTCCCTTCCTTGCACGACACTAGAAGTGTCCAGGTGCTCCTACCGCGCGATACTTTTATCGGCTCACAGCCCCTTGTGTATATCCACCGCTAATGGTACATGTGAAGGTAATAGCCGTTGACTTTAGGCAATTTGTTCCCGTCCTGGAAGCAGCAAGGCTCGCAGCAAGCTGAAAAATATCATCCTCCTTTGCGTAATGTCTTCATGGGTGGTTAGGAATGGGGATACTGTCAGATATATCTGAATCCACGGAAATTCCGAAAGATCTTATAGGCTCCATGCAGTGTCGCACACATACCACCACCCGCAGTAGCCCAGGCAGCTCCCTGGAAGCGCAAGGAGTTGATCGGTATATTATGTTTCTTTGACGGACCTTTGCATTTTCCACTTAGCTGAACTGCATGACATGGCTGCGCTGGGACTATTGCCAGGAGATACTACATACCTCTGGGTACAGGCCACGATCGTCTTGGTAGTCTCCCGACCTGTGAATCGAGGAGTGTTTGGAAATCGTTGATTGATGAGGACATCTCTCAGATTTGAATATGTGAGTAGTTTCTTAGTGGATGGTCTGTTTCAACTTTTACTTCCCTATGTTGCGATGTTACGTATATAAATATCCTGACATATAGCTATAGCTAGCGATTGGCACCCAATGACGTCCGAAGGCACATCATCTGATATGCTACATACAGACAGCGGTTCTGGTAATCTGGCCTTCTTAGTTATAATTCGCTTTCTCACTCGGGATCCGTGGTTAACTATACAAGAGCTTGATATCTCCGTGGGCCCACCGTCCTCCATGCTGTGGCAAAGGTACATAAACTCTGGAATCGGCCCCACCGGCAATAGCTTCCCAGTAATTAATGGATGGTTTTACTTAGCGACCAAAAAGCGGCAAGGGTGAGTACTAAAAAGGAAAGGGAAAACCGTCTATGTTATGCAGACAGAAGAGCAAAGAACTTAGAACTTTTGTCTGGTTTTGTCTAATATAAAACCACAGTGTGATATTGTTAAATTATTATATCTCATTTACTACACTTCTATATGATATTTTCAATGCTCTTTCCTTAGGAACCAGAGAATAGCTAAAAATACCGATACGGCGATGTACCTAAACCCAGCGAATAGCTATGCACCCAGGTATTTACCCGTTGCATTGGTCAGTGCCAGGGCAATTGGCTCTAAGAAAGTCGATAGCACAATGATACTCAGCCAGACAAGATTCATCCTATGAGCGACTTTTTCCATACCAAGGATTTCCGCAACATTGTTAAGGGTGCTATCGTTGCCTAGATATTTTCCGCCACCAGGCCCTCAGCAATCGCATAGATCATCAGAAGTTCGTAGCTCCCCGAGCTCACCCAGACTGCTAGGCTAAGAACGCCAGCAATAAAAGTTGTAATACCGGCGATGTTGATACGACCGACGCTGTCACTGAAGTAACCAATGAGAGGTCGAAGTGATCAAGTCCGGGTACTCAGGGGCGTGCTCGGTTTTACTCGGTGATTAAAAAGCGGTAAGAGGTGAGTACTAAAGCGGAAAGGGAAAGGCCTCGACTGCCAGGCATTATCCGGTACATATGTTCTTCAGCATCCGAACTGTCTCCAGACGTTATACCGGCCAAATCTTTCTCTTTTGCGGGGCATCTATATTCATGTCGGGATAACCCGAAGATATGATTGTTAAACGGGTTATATGTGGAGCATTACCCCGTCTCTGGGGCTGATCTTATCCAGAAATAATGAAACGGTTACTATGCTGAGTTGCATTTAATCTATAACAATCTCCAGATAACAGCAAGCGAGCTCGTATATATTTGCAGGCTCGAAGCCATAGAAAACTCCCATGCCTCCCCATACCATACTCACTCCACGATGAGACTCAAATCTTCAGCTATTTGCCTCATTGCAAGCTTTGGCTCGCTCTGTAGTGCCACAGACCGCATCCTCAAGCATGGTTCTCCCGAAATAGTGGGGCTTCTCGCCGAGCCTCTTCAACAATTACCGCTGAACTTGAGCCAGTACACTATTCCTGCCAATTATGGAGCACCTACGCACAATGCAATCCACCCCATTCAACTGGGGGGTTCCGTTGTCATCGGTCACAAGTCCACCATTGTGAGCGCCTTCGCTTTCGGACATACGAACCTGTATGCAGACTCTAATGGCACATTGCTCCCTTCCACAGAGTGGACCCCTGCCAAAATGGACACAATCTACGATATGGCCAGTCTGACCAAAGTGTTCACTGCGGTAGCCGCATTGCGCGCCATTGACGAGGGCAAGCTAATCTTGAATAAAACCGTTGCGTCCTACCTTCCCGAGTTCGCGGCCAATGGGAAGAGCAATATCACTGTTCTGATGTTGTTGACCCATACGAGTGGCTTTGCTCCAGACCCTCTGCCCGGACTGTATGAAGCACCTTACAAGACCATGCAGCAGCGCGTCCGTGCTATCATCGAGCATAAGCTCGAAAATTCTCCTGGGTCTACATACACCTACTCAGACCTGAACTTCATGAACCTACGCTTCTTGCTGGAGAAGGTCACCAAGACACCATTTGAGGAGTATGTCTATTCATTTACCCGCGAACTCGGCATGACCAGTACCTTTTTCAACAAGGGAAACAACCGGTCCCCTTCATTCCACCACTACGCGCGCATGGCGCCGACGGAGTATCAGATCGAAGTTCTGGGAGACGCTGAGCCCAAACGTCCCCAGCCAGTGCGAGGAACCGTGCACGACGAAAATGCCTGGGCCCTGAATGGTGTGAGCGGACACGCCGGTCTCTTCTCGACGGCCGGGGACGTGGCAATCTTCTGTCAAATGATCTTGAATAATGGCACGTATGCTGGCAAGCAGATATTGAAGCCGGAGACTGTGGACTTGATGTTCACGAATTTCAATACCGCGTTCCCTGGTAATGAGCACAGTATCGGGTTCGAGCTCAATCAGAGCTATTTCTCGGGACCCATGGCTAATATGTTGGCCGGAGGCCATACGGGCTTTACTGGTACCACGCTTGTTGTTGATCGGGCGTCGGATACTTTTATGGTTATGTTGGCCCATCGTGTGTATCCGAGTCGGAACTGGGCGAGTAACAATATTGTTCGGGAGGCGATAGGTTATTGGGTTGCTCGCTCGCTTCGTCGGGATGTTTCCTTTCCATGATGTTTTGGAGATACCTTGTTTGAGCAACGTCTAGATGGATTGGAGCATACTGGAAAGCAACATTTATATAGTTCAAGCATGTATTATGGAGTAATAACTATTTCATAAGCATTATAAATCAAATGGTATATCTCTCTGTGCGCAAAACAAAAACAAAACTCCCAAACAACCAAGACAACCCCAGCAAATTGCGAAGCTTACTCGCTGGTCATTCCTTTGGGCTGAGGCTCAATATGCTGCTTGTGCCCCGGTCGAGCAAAGATAGCCCCAAAGAGATTGAAAATGTTGTTACAGCGAAGCATCATGCAATAGAACAAGGTAATCCCCGTAACCATAATCTCCTCCTGTGCAGCTCGGTCATCTGCCTTAGGGCCCATGAACTCGATCTTGCCAATTTTGGTGACACCCCAGGCATTGGCAGAGAATTTTGCCACGGGCATTTGCTGGTCATCAACACAGACAAAGTCCCAGGTCTTGAATCCACAATCGCTGGTCCATGTCATTGTGACTGGGGATTCGGTGTCAGAGAAGTTGAGTGAGCGGTGGGAGTAGACCGTCTTCCAGCGTTTCTGGGCTAGAAGGTGGGCCTTCTGTCCACGTAGTTCGTAGTCGGCGTTGATAGAGACTGCGTTCAGCTTGCCAATTCCGATGACTTCTTCGTCGGGGGCCTTTTTGAAAACCATGTTGGCTGAGAGACTGAATGGGGAATAATGGATGGTGTATAAGGTGTCTGAAGGGTTGTTGACGTCGGAGACGATGCCCTTCCACTTCTTCCATGTAAAATCGACTGTAAAAGCACTGCTCTTGGAGGCAGTTTGGGTGTATTGGGGAATATCGGATGAAGCCATATTGTTTGAGTCGGCTGTCAAGAATGGATCCTTAGAAGTAGAAGAGGGTTGGATGGGTTGAGGAATAACGGTTGAGGTCATTGTATTTGTTTAGAAGCAATTGGTAGTAGAGTGTTTTATTGAGCTTGTCTTTGATCTGGAATGAATAAATCCATTAGAAGGGAAATTTCGACTACTTATATAGCTCATCTCACCAGGTGCCCGGGGGCGCAGAGTCTTGGCACCTCCACTCATTTAGGGTTCATCGTACTAACCTCTTTGGGTGCCACGTACCGCTCCAACCAATCAGGCTTGAGAACGTGATGTCATTCCCAACTTGGATTTGGGGGCTGAACAGGGCTGAGTGTTTTAAACCTCGTAGATAGATCAACAAATAGTAACCCCTGTGAAGATAATACCTCCCCTGTGTGTGCAGCAGCGCTGTGTTGGCCGTTTCTGTTTTAAACAGTTCTCCTCATTCGTGGAAGACACATGCTATATTACCTCCAGGGCTAGATCAACACACTTGAAACCCTTGGAACAATTAGTAGATCGCAACACTGATAATTCTGCCATGCATTATCCAGAGGTCTTCAATACCAAGGAGGTTTTTGGTTATTGTTATTGGAGCATTGTTGTGTTGAGAATCCAACACCAAATTGTCACTGCTTATCATTACTTGATTGTCCTCAAGAACGATGACGTTGTTGGGCGTCAAACCTATAAAATTAGACTCGTTGGCCACGCTGCAAATAAACTCCTAGCAGCTGCTTGTTAAACACACAGCATCATTATTTCTCGCCAAGCCTCATCAACTCACTCTACTACCCGCCTCAAGGATGGTTACCCAGGACACCAACGCACACAAGCACCGCTTGAAGGTAACGGCAGGCGCAGACTACAACCGCAAGGCTCATCAAGTGGTACCTGTAAATGGCGAGACAATACGAATCGAGAACGAGCATGCTATTGTGAGCCTCTGCGTACGGATCAAAGACTACACAGGTAATACCCCTGCTCTCATCTATTCGGTCAAACAGCGGAGCTCATCAATCAAATAGGCTATCCAGAAAATTCACCATCTACAAGCCCATATTTCAACCATCCCTTGCACGAAAAAGACCTATATTCCGTATGCTTCTCAATAATCTTCAAGGAGCGGGTGAATGGCAACAACCTCGTCTTTGGCAATGACTTCGATCACCCAATTCGTGACATACTGCCCCCAGGATTCAATGCAGCGCTACGGATGGTCAAGTGGACACTCGATCCCGGCCTAGACGGCGATGTCTACGCCGATCATCCGTACCTATACAGCCCGGCATTGGCATCGTGGGAGCAGTTCCGGATTGGAGATAAGATGAAGAAATCCGACGAGGTGCCAACGCTCCATGATGAGATTATTGAAGAAGGTTCTTATAGCGAAGATTCTGCCAATGTGCGTCGGCAATTTAATATCCCCGAAACAGTCGAGGGTCGCAGAAAGCACTTCCAGGATGAGGCGAATAGAAAGGAGTTTGACTTCGAACCTGGGAGGATGTACGTTGCTGATTTCGGAAATCCTTATTTGGCATTCAATGGTGAGTGAAATTTGGATTTACTCTTTTGATTGGGATTCTCGGCTCACTGATCATAATAGATTTCTCTGTGCGTCTTCCTGGGTTTAATCTACATATCATGAAGTACGTGGATGAGAAGAACCACGAGCTACGGTATACGCTCAAGGATGTTTCAAACGGACGGGTGTATCTTGCTGTGGTGTTCTCGGTGGTCTTAGGCGAAACAGAAGACAAGAAAGATCATAGCAAGAGTGAGCAACGTGATGAAAGTCTAGGGAAGTTTGACTGGGAGCCGGAGCCATCGTCTGGTGATGTTGAGTGATACATTTCTCGATTGAGCAGAGTGTGCTGTTGAAATGGATATGGGTTTCATGCAATTAAATGGTTGTCAATGCATGCAAGGGGAAACAATAGATTCATCTCTTAAATATCATCGCAAACTTTGGCTTATATACAAGTTTACTTTTACAGTCTCTTCAGGACATCGTCCAACACCTGCTGAGTGGTAGCCTTTCCGCCCATATCGGGGGTAAGGAACTGAGCAGCATCCAGGTTACCGTCGACAGCGGCGTAGATCTGGGCAGCGGCCTTCTCCTCACCCAGGAACTCGAGCATGAGAGCAACACTGCGGATAGTAGCAATGGGGTTGGAGATACCCTGGCCCTCAATGTCAGGGGCACTGCCGTGGCAGGGCTCACCGATAGCGAAGCCATCACCGACATTAGCACTGGGGACGAGACCCAAGCTGCCAACGAGGGCAGCAGCACCGTCAGAGAGGATGTCACCGTAGAGGTTAGGGGCGACAATGACATCGTAGAACTCGGGCTGGCGGAAGAGCTTGTAGACCATGGAGTCGACGATCTGCTCCTCGACAAAGACGGAAGAGAACTTCTCAGCAGCAAGAGCGCGGCGAGCGGTCTCACGGAAGAGACCGTCAGTCTGGGAGAGCACGTTCGACTTGTGGGTGATGGTAACCATGGCCTGGTCACGGGTAGAGGTGGCGGGGGAAGCGGAGCGGATATTCTGGCGACGGAGCGCAATCTCACCGGCGATGTTGGAGATGCGGAACGAGGCGTGCTCGGAGATACGCTTGATGGCCTCGGCAACCTTGCCGTTGGGGCCCTCGATGGTGCGCTCTTCCTTCACGTACAGATCCTCGGTGTTCTCGCGGACGATGACCAAGTCAATGGGCTTGCCATTGCTGTTGCCAGCGGTGGTCTTAACAGGGCGAACGTTGGCGTACAGGTCGAGCTTCTTGCGGAGAGCGACAATGGGCGATGAGTAACCGGCGACCTTGGTGCTAGGGGAGCTTTGGGTTGGGAGCAATTGTCAGCCGGGATTGCGCATGCTAAAACAAGGACATTGTGGCTTACCTGACAGCGCCAAAGAGAGCACCGTCACACTCCTTCTTCAGGGTATCGACAGTCTTGTCGGGCAAAGCGGTTCCAGTCTTCTGGAAGGTCTCGTAGCCGGCATCGAGGTCGACGAAGCTGAACTTGAGGTTCAGGGACGAAGGGAGGGACTCAAGGATCCGACGGCCGGCCTACATTTCATCAAACACCATTCAGTCAGTGAATTGGCTCGTATATTAAATCGAGAGCTACCCACCGGGATGACCTCCCGTCCGATACCATCTCCGGGGATAAGACCTATAGGATTCCGGTTATGTCAGTCAATTGCCGACCCACGAGATCGCAAAACAAGGGCAATTGTACCAATGCGAAGTGTCCGAGCAGCAGCCATTTTGATAAACTTTTTTGAAGAGTTGCTTTCCTGAAATCGGCAATCGCCGTCATCGGAGCTTTCCATTTTGTGTACGGCATCGGATTATTGTTGGTCCGATGTACTAATCCCGGGGTCCGGAGAAGCGGCGACTCTACAGTATGTGTGTTGTTGTAGTTTACATTTCTATCTCAGGTCCTATGGAATACAGATGACGGAACAACATCAAAAAGTAATACGTGTGTGTTTTACTATTTGTTTCAAGAAGAAATGATACAGTCAGCCGGGAAACCATTCCAAGGCTGCGCATGGGTATGTATGCATGCTCGGACTACCCAAACGGGTCACTTCTCGCGAAATTGAATATGAACAACATTTGTGCGGTACCCTCACTCTTTTATGGCTTCGTCAAACTTTAAAATGCCCGTTCTCATCGTGCTGCTCAATATTTGCAGCCATTCAAATCTGCTGAGGAGCCATCCACGCTAAATGCCATAAGCGCTAAACCCAAATGGGTCACTTACCGCGATGTAGATCCACTGGCATCGAGTATACAAAGTCTTCGACAGAGATTGAACCCAATCCGCAGAGTAGATATTTAAAGCAGTCCAGATCGCAGTTTATTTCTCGTTATTGTATTCCATTCCATACTTCGCCATCACCCAAACCCTTTTGTCACAATGGCATTCAATCTTCTATCCCGTTCATCGGATTCGCCAATATCAACTGGGAAGCGCAATATTGCCATCGCAGAGATTGTTATATACTCCCTTATTCACATTGCGCAGTTTAGCACAAGATACATGCAAGAGTGGCGATACTGGCACCACAACAAGGACAAGGGTATCGGACGCTGTGTGTTCTATTCTTGGTGGAGTATGGTTGGTCTTTTGGCACAGAGTAAGTGGAAGACATTCCGACAAGTTAAAGATATGTCATTGAATCCTCCATAGTTCGCATCACGGGCTCGGCTCTGGTGCTTGCCAGCTCACACCCGGAGAAGCCAATGCTCATTTCTGAATCCATTTTGCAAAGCGTGGGCCTTTCGCCCCTCTTGTTTGAAGTCAGCTTGGTCTTATTGCGATGGTATGTTGAAGATTTCATGTCCTGTGATCTTGCTTTTTTTCTCCCAAAAACAAAAGAGATGCTAACGATGTTTCTCCAAATAGTGGACAATCCGGAGAAACTGGCCCTGGAGATTCGAAATGGACCAAGCCGACCCGATTTGCTTTGCATTTCTTCCGTTTCCCGATTTTCATCGCCATCATGCTAGCAGTGGTAGGCGGATGTATCAACATGGGCGCATTGGGGGAAGCTGGGTCTATTGTTCTTGTTGTCACATTCGCTTATGTGTGCGGTCTTGTTGGTTGGCTTGCGGTAAAATCGCGGTCAATTCTTCCAAAGTCGGGTCATCGTGCCGTACTTTTGACAGTGTTGACTCTTCCCTTTTTGCTGGTTCGGATCATTTATTTTCTGTTGTTGGAGTATGGACCTCCCAAGTTCAACCCAGCCACTGGTGATATCGGGATCTTAGTTGGAATGGGGCTTCTGATGGAGATCATCATTGTCGTCTTGCTTTTGGTGGCACGCGCTGTGGCTGAACCGGTTTGGCCATCAATCATTTCTAAGCGCATCGTATACGATGACTTGGAGTCGACACGGAATTGAGCTAGTTCACTTTAGACATTTCCGAGACTGGTGGTGAAATGGCGCAACGAAGTACTTTTTGGAGTGGGCTTTGACTCATAAATAATTTCATGCACTTTTCTTTGGATCACAAGACAGTGTGATAGTTCTCTGGTCGAGCGGCTGCGTAGATATTTGAAAATTGTTCAAGGCGATTCAAGATCCAAGATCTTGTCACCGGATCTGCAATTTCGAATGCCACCCGGAGAGGAAACCCCATTCGGTATGGACCCATTACCCCCACACTGTTGTATTCGACTGACTTGCAAATTTGATCTCTGAAATAGGTAACCATGGCTTCATGCTCACCGGGGTAGCCACAAGTCCTCAAAATTTCATGAATGAGTACCATGTAGGAATAGTAACTGCAGTAGATCGTTGCATAGCTCACATCTGTGTATGTGAGGATAATAGGATATAATTCATCCCCAGTTGAGGAGATAGTTTCGGTTGGCGGTGGTACGATTTGAGAAAATTGCTCATACCATATAACCAGATTAATCTGCATCTCAAGAGCTTTAGACTGGACCTCTGAGATTGTCTGTAGAGCTTCGGTACCGGTGGCGTCGACATTTCTCAAGCCATAGAGCTTATGTACAAGACTCGGAGCATATGTGAAATATGCAAAGAATAGTTCGATGCTGCTGTGTACTTCTGGGGATAGGTCTGATGTGTATTGCTGTCGCATCTTATCATGCCACTCATCGGAGGCTAAAAAGCACTCTTCCCCGGAAAACATTGAGTGCATCACCTATTCGAATATGAGCGTCCATTCCAAGTTGCAACTGATTTTATAATGCGTCTCGGAGATATTAATGGCAAGATTCCATGAATCAAACTTACAATTAGTCCTCGGGCAGCTTTGAGTAACGTTATATCAAGCTCAGTGTTGTACCTTTCTGGCCCTCGAATCCGTACCAACTGGCTGAGCCCTTTGGCGTGCTTCATCCACGACTCTGGGTTCTCGGTGTCTGTAAAAAGCTGCATATGATCAGTCACTGACATATGAATCACTTATGTGTGAAAAAGTCTTTACCTCATACATGCATAGCAATACTACCGCACAAAAAATATGAGACGATAGACTTTCAGCGGGGGTTTCCAGCGATTTCCGGAGCCCACGTAGAGCTTCCCCATAAGCTGATCGGGCGTACGACACCATTGGGGTATTTCTGGTAGTGCGCCCAAAATGATGTGCTGTGAAAGACCTTATGGTGGCATCCAATACTCGATTTTGGCCATAAATGGAGGGAAGAAATCCAAACCATCGGACCACAACATGTGTTGGGCTGGGGGTATATGGTTGAGAGAAATCGTCAATGAGAACACAAAGGTGTTGCATAATATTCATATCCACAGAAATAAGAGAGGATGGCTGGTCTCTCCGGGCCATAGTCTGGCAGATTGGCGCAAGATCAATCATAGGATTCGAGGCTGCACTCTTCGAACGTGCTCCGTCGTTTTTATCATTCTTTGGATTGGGTTGACGCCGATCCCGATATGGTTTCCCTGTAATAAACTTGAAGCCTCGGTCATATCCAGGGCAAGGTTGCCCATATTTGTCGCATTTGGCACACCCAGGAAGTCTTTGATCACACTGTGGTGTTATCAATATGGCGTGGGACTTTTTAACCGGACTTCATGTGAATAATCCACCCACCTTGACTCGGCGTTTAACGCACAGTGAGCAGCCATTGCTCCGAGGTACACCGACCATTATGAATCATCAGTTCATATTAATTCGAAGAAGCTAAGGAAGTGGGAGAAGCCTCGTATAGGAGGGTCTGGTACCGTCACGTGTTCCCGTCGGGCATGTCCCGAGGTCCTCTCATTGGCTGAAAGGGACAGTACAGTATACAGGTGGTTGCATGGACTGGTATAAAGTCCAAGGGTAATTGGCCTTTTTCCTTGAACTAAATTCAATATTATGTACCATCGATCTATCTTTATGCATACAATATGGGTATTTTTCAACATTAATTGTGAGACTTTATTTCTTGGCTATGCTATTATCTATCACCTTCATATAATTTCCTCTAGAGCCACAGGGTAAACCCCGCGTTGCGACACATGTCCTTTCTTTCTGATATATACCGAGCATATATGGATACTAAGCCATCCAATTTTCCTCAGTAGGGCCCAAATTGGGGGAAATTCTGGTTCGGATGGATCTGTGTTGATATTATGCCTCAGGCACACCATGCCCCTTAACTCGAGATCCACTTGTAATGTGTCCAGACACTATGTTTCAGACCTCATAGGGGGTTTCAGTACTCCATACGGTAAAATTAATCTAACCCCTCAAGGATGAAGTCACCTGTCACATAGAAATGAAAGCCCCTGAGACAGGGGAGTTCTGTATGGAGTACGGAGTACAACGTAAGGCGTTGGCCTATTGGATACGCTAGCCTTAACTAGCGCGTATGTATGTAATAGTTTCTGGATCGGCCCTTCTTCACACCTTGTGTCCTCTTGTCTCATACCAATTCCCTATCCGACTTTGACGCGTTGAAACTGAACCCTCCTGGGAACATGCAGTGGGATCTGCCTGTATCCGATTAGACGTCACAACAATCCCGTTTCGACCTGATTTCAGGAGCACCCCTGTGCTCTGCATACGCATTCCCAGCTTCCCCTCGATTGCATACACGCCCTTGTTCGATCGTCGTACCCTCAGCGATAATGTCCGATAGCAACCCCCATCACCCTGGGGTACGCAGCTTGTTAGCCAAGTTTGAAGGCCAAAGCCCCGTCGCCTCTCCCCCGCCTCGTGGGCGATCCCCAACAGCATCAGACTCGTCAGGAACAGTTCGGCAGCTGTCCAAGGTCCGGGCTAGCTTTATCACCGTGGACGGGGTCGTTCAGTCGAATCCTTCTTCGCCATTGAGGAAAACAAGTGGCCGCAGCGACAGTCCTGGAATGTTTGGACCGAAGATCAATTCTGGGGATGCGGAGTCCGGACGGCAGAGTACGATCTCCCCCACCCCGCTCAGTCGCCTAGACCACACACAGAACGCGACTCTGGGGCAGATAATGGCTGCGGGTCGACCGGAGGAAGTCAAGAGTGAACGAATTCGGACTAGCAAGGAGGAAGTCGCAACGCGCACTGAGACTCAATCTCGGTCGCGAAACACCCCACCAAAGCAGACAGAGGAGTCCACCTCCACAGATTCCAAGTCGACAAGCTCCGACACTCCCTCGCAAAAGTCAGATTCGTCAGTGGTGATCAAGAGGAAGCCTTCTTCCGTTGGATCCGCCCGCAGTGCGGCGAGCAAGTCCACACCAACTACTGCAGCTTCAACTGGAACGAAATCCGCTGCTCACAATACAAGCTCCAAGCCCACAGCTCGCGAAGTGGCCAAAGAGCGTGCCAACTCTCTGGTCCACAAACCCAGTCGCGTCTCACTGAATCCCAAGACAACAGCACGGCCAACCCGCGGCTCAGCAACGGCACAAGATACTTCAAAGGCACATGCTGCGGGTGTATCCAGCAAGCCAGGAATGAAGTCCCCACCGAGACCTACCCGTGTACCTGGCTCGGTAACTACATCAACCCACGCACCTGCTGCTAAGCTAGGAAGCGCTGGGGCTTCGAGCACTCGCACTACTACCAGTGCATCAACCCTCACAAGAAAACCTTCATCCCTCAAAAGCGCGACTGGAGTTCAGTCGCGTGCGACTACTCCTAGTACCAGTATTCGCCGACAATCTTCTCGCCCTTCGTTGCCCGCTCACGCAGCTAATGACACAAGCGCTAAGCCGGTCAACGAAGGCTTCCTTGCGAGAATGATGCGGCCTACTGCTAGCTCTGCGAGCAAGTCCCATCCCCAGGAGAAGACTGATGCAAAGCCTGTCACCAAGGCTGCCACTGTTTCCAAGGCCCCCAGGCCGTCAATTGGGAGGGTGCCAGATCGTGGCGTCCACCAGGCGAAGCCTAAGAGCACTGCACTTCGACCTCAGAGTCAGAAATCCCAGCCTCTGACCAAGCAGCCTGAGCCACAGAAAGATGGACATAAGTCTTCCCAAAATAAACAGGAAGGTGAGAAAGAGAACGTCGTGGGGCCTACATCAGTGGAACCCACTCCAGTTGCGGCTGTGGAACTGCCCGAAGTTGCTTCCAAGCCGGTCGAGGAGAGTGCTTCCCCTGCTCAGGTTGAGGAGTCCACTCCTGAAGTTGCTATCGCATCTGTTGAGCCAACCGAGAAGGCAATTGAAGTGCCTGGGCCGATCATCGAGGAGACAATGACCGAAAGCTCCTCCAACCCCGTCCCAGTCGAAGATGCTACTGAGGTGCCGGCTGAGCCTACCGATTCCAACGAAGCCCAGGCTAAGGTGGATGCTCCTGTCGACTCCCTTATTGAGCCCATCGCTGAGGATGCTGAGGATGCTGAGGAAGAGAAGGCTGCTGAGACCACTGCGACTGAAGAGACTGCCGCAGAGCCCGTGGCAATCACAACGGCTGATGATCAAGTGAAGGTCGATGAGAAGCAAGAGATCTTGATTCCCGAACCAGAGGTGCTCGAGACTCCTCAATCAACAGAGGCCCAGGACGTGGCTTCCGAAAAAGAAGATGCTGTGCCAGTGAAGGAGGTTATTGTCTCCGACACTTTGGCAGAGGAGAACCCCACAGAGGCCAAGTCCATTGAGGAGCCTACCCCTGATGCGCAGGCTGCAACTGAGGCCGAGTCGAGCAACGTCGCCATCGATATTGCCAGCCTAGCATTGAACTAGGCGCTCTACCTCAGAACTGCACTGCGTTTATCTGAAATGGATTTCGCTGGCCCATCTCCGCTTCTGGTAAAATTTGGAACATCATTTTAATCTTCTCTGATCATACTCTTCATTATTGTCTTCTATCTCACCAAGCGTGAGCTTCTTTCCATTTATCAAGGCTTACCCTCAACCTGTTCACCATCCATTCTTCCGTGTCTCTTTCTTACTCTATGCTAGCATTTTTACATCTATCAGTGTTTTGGGTTGTCTTATTATTCTTTGTTTATCTCTTGCATACTTTGTACCAATTTCGTGAGCATATTATTCTTAGCGCTTAGGGGCATTATCCAATTTAGCATCTTGGTTTATCAATATAGCGGGGCTAAAAGCTTTTATACTATCATTTCTCTGTTCGTATCTACTACGCACTTCATTTCTCATCAAACTGAGAGCTAAGGTATATGCTAGTCCTGATTCCCATCCTCATCGTACTTCTCAGCGGCCGAACTAGTAATAGCAAGCACTCAAGGTGATCATAACTAGCAGAGATCTCGGACGAGAAAGAAAGACGCAGAATCTCAAATTCCCACCCAAAAAAATCCGCTCAAAGTTTCCTCTCAAGCTTCTTCAGGAACCTATTCATACCACCTTCCAACCGCTCTGCTCTATCCTCCAATTTCCTCGGCCGCTGTCCAGGGTTCTTCATGGCCTTCTGTGCATATTTCTGATAGTGAGAGCTAGCCTCTACTTCAGTGGGTCTATACAGCTGGCTATGGATATCGTATTCAGAACCAGCACGCTGGTGTTGCTGTTGTTGTTGTTGTTGTTGTTGTTGCTGCTGCTGCTGCTGCTGCTGCTGCTGCTGCTGCTGCTGCGCCTGGGTCTGGGTCTGGTCATACGAGTAGTTCGAGAACCCGCCTACCGGCGCCGTCGTCCCAGCCTGATACTGAGGCGGCGACTGAGCCTGGGCAGCCCCATAGACCTGCTGGTCATATAGATGGGCATTCGGATCCTGCGGCGGCGGAGCGAAGGACATAGAACCTTGTCGGCTTGCGCTGTACTGTTGACCTCCCTGCCCGGCAAGGAATGACTGCGAGTACGAAGGGACAGGTGTTCCGGAGCTGTGCACCGAAGATCCAGTAGTGGAGAAAGAGTTTGTATGCTGCAGTCCTGCACTGGGCGGGGGGGAGGCAAATGTTGGCGGTGCTGCGACTGGAGGACCTGCGTATTGCAACCCTGGGGTTGAGAGGGGTGGGGATGCATATCCGCCCACGCCTCCTGCGCCCCCCATCATTTGGTGCGGGGGCGTATATGGCATACCGTTGTCGGCTGCCACTGCGGCTGCGAGACCGGTGCCACTCATTCCATCCTCTGGTGGTGGGGTCTTTTCGCGGTATTGGATTGGCTCCGGGGCAGCTGGGGCGGCTGGATTGTATGGGAGTGGGGCGAAGCTAGCTGGGTCTTTCTTTTCCTCGGCGGGAGTAGAACCAGCGCTTAATCTTTGGTCGACTGGAGGTCCGCTTGGAGGGGGTGGGGGGAAGCTGCTGGTTGGTGGGGGCGCCTGTGCCACTGGTGCCGCTGTGCTTGTGGGCTCAGATCGTGAGTTGCGTGTTTGACCATTCTGGTAGGCAGGGTCGGAGACTGCAACTGTCTCCAGTTGCTGGACTACAGAGCTCATGGTTTGCTGTTGTTGCGGAGCTGGCTCTCGGTCCGTCTCGACCTGGGCACTGGATAGAAGCCGGACGGCGGTGTCCAGAAAGTCGGTTGCATCTTCTTGGGTCCAGAAGTAGATATCCAATGTATGTAAGCGAGGGAAATTGCGGACTTCGTTGGGATCATCGCGTGGGTCGCCGTTAGGCAGACGCCACTCACGTTGAGGGGTATCATGTGCATATTGATGTTGGGGCGAGGCCGTGTGTGCATCAACCGTTAATGTACATAGTGTCGGGAATTGAGCTGAGTGTCGTATATGAACATTGCTCAAACCTCCACAGAATGCATCCTGCTCTGGAGATCCAGGATTATTGGCAATTTCTATGCGGGCCTTGTTCTGAAAGGCGTCATGGTAAATATAAACATAGGAGCCTTTATCAAAGCGGTGATGATATGGTGAAGGTCTTCGGGTTGGCTCTGTGAAGTAGTAGTGGATATCTGCAAAACTATTCCAGCTGTTAGACACAACCCAAGGACTGCTTCATATCGATCTGCGGGGAAGTCAGTTCAACTCACACAGTCACAAGGCGCTCTTCGCCCGCTGATGGTGGCATGTCTAACAATCCAGAGTACGGAATGCAAGTATACAACGGTGGCAGCGAGTAGAGGGGAAAAGAAAAAGAGAAACTTACGTTTATTATTTAAACCTTGGCCTGAGGGGTATTCAACCTGTGAAACGCCAGCATCAACCGCCATGCAAGTTGGGCGCTTAGAAGATGTAGATGTGATGTGATAGGACGGTACTAGGTACCTGGTCATCACACATCTCCGCTATGGACGAGAAAGTACCGGGTACCTGGACCAGACCGCGATCCGGAAATATATTTTATCCGAAAATTTCCAATCCCAAATCATCGCATCTTCAGTCGGCTGCAACACCTCCTGCCGTGTCTTTGCTTCCCCAGACAATTGCAGTCCATTGTGGTCCTTCTCGGTCTTCGCTTTAATCTATCCGGGATCCCTATCCTTCTTCCTCTTTCGAAATTGATCAATTCCACCACTCTCTTTCTTCTCCGAACCACCGCCGGTAGAGCTTAATTGCTGCCGCCGCGAAATCAAGATGTCTCTCGTCAACCTTTCCGCCGTCTGCTCCCACTTGAACAATGCTACCAAGGCCCGTCTTGCCCTCACCTCTATCCCTAACAGCAACCTCCACCTGAAGCTCTCCCTCGCTCTCCAAAACTCCGGCTACATCTCCTCCGTGGCCCGCGGAGGTCCGACTCCTCCTCCAGCCCATGGCATCCTCGGTTACCCTGCAGTCAACGATGAAGCCGAAGGCATTGAGCCAATAACGCGCGACAACGTCGCATCAAGGCGGCTGTGGCTGGGCCTGAAGTACTGGCAAAACGAGTCGGTCCTCGGCAAGATCAAGATGGTCAGCAAGCCCACCCGACGGGTCAACATTGATGTGGAGGGTCTGCGCCGAGTTGTGCGTGGTGAGGAATCCGGGTTTGTGGCCGGAATCCGCTCGCCGGGTGAGAGTCTGTACCTATCTACAGACCAAGGGATTCTAGAAGCTCGCGAGTGTGTTGAGAAAAAGCTTGGTGGGCTGGTTTTGTGCCGTGTGCTATAAGTCTGCGATTGTCCTCGCGGCTTATCTCTGATTTGGGGGAGCTACCCACCGGGGAGATTGTTTTCTCTTCTTGCATTTACTTTGGAGTTTGTTGGTTAGTCGCAGCGCTTTCTCTTTTCGAGATTAGTCTTTTTGTGGCTGTTGGGATAATACCTGGGTCAAGGATCTGTATATTAGATGTCTGCGTATCTCGCATTCTGTGCTCTGCTGGTGATTTTGCAGCTGTCCTCAATGTGACACAGTGTATAGATTATGACTTGAAATATTTCCGTACTCCCGTTCTACAATGTAGTAATATCACTTCTTGGGCTGATTTTATAGTTATCCTCATGTTTTATTTCCATACCACAAGTGCTGGGTGTATAGTGTAGGTAAATAGAACGGCGAATAGCCATGGCCAAGTCATCATGGGAATAGTCAGTCGATTATGCTTCCCATGTCCTTGACGGCATAATTCAGCAATCCAATTATGCGGGTAAAAGCATCGAACATGTCAATATCGAGTTCTAGCTCGGGGAGACTCAAGAATATTAAATTATATAATCATTTTACCGAGTCTCCCCGAGCTACATGGAGTTACCTGATTAGGAAGGAGGCACCTATTTTATATCACCTCTAGTCTTGTGTTCTCGATTAAGGGCCTTTATTTTCAGATCGCATTATTAGGGCTCTGTTGATTGAGGAAGTTTACGTATTCCAGTTTCTATTTAATGGTGTGGAAATGAGCTCAAGTGTTTGGTGTTTCGAGTCTCTCCGAACTACGAGCTAAAAATGTCTGTAGCCGCACCCAATCTTTCTGTTTGCTCCATACGTCTTCCAGGTCATATTTACGTTCTTCAATATCAATGGTCCTTCATCGCCTCATTTGTTCTTCGTCTTATCCTCTCGTGAAGACTTTGTTTCCCCCCTGAGCCATATCCAGTGATCGTGGGCATACAACCACAAAGCATGGCTGAACCTCAAAGCACTAAATGCGCGCGATCCAGTTCTATTGTTTATGTCGATACAACAGCACCACTACCTGAGGAAATATCTCAGCGCGTCCAGGAGCTCGATCTACAGAGTATCCCCAACATTCTCGCATACGCAGCGCGCATTCATCCGGACGTCATATACATGGTGGACCAGGCCATTCACGTCACCCGGGAAAGAGAGCAAAACTCTATCCTCAACTTCGACCAAGATTCGAGTGATGTCTGGAAATCGATTAACATCACACATCGCTACAAGCGCAGCCAAGCGCAGTCAAGCGCAGTACGACATATCGGACCTGGTGGCCGATGAGGTCCTCGATACCATCGAATCAATCACGGAGTATTGTGGCCAATTCGCAAACCCTCAGACACGTCTCAATGGGTTCTCCGCACTGCGCAAAATTGGCAAGACGATTGCACTGTCTACCAACGATACATTGGGCCGGGAAGTGCAGGAGCGATTCCAGTCCGGTGCCTCTCTTGTAGATGGGATGATGAAAATTATCAATTTTATGACACCGGTTGAAGTCCGGGTGATCATAGAGCATAAGTCGAATCCAAATGCATTGTGGTCAAAATTGCAGGAATTGGAAGAGCTGGCCCAGAATGAATGCATTCATCCTGGAATAGAAGAAGTGTTGAATCTATTGGATCCTGCTCGCGATGAGTATGAAGAAGAAATAGATGAAGATGAGGACGAGGATGATGTCCATTAAGCATGAGAGTCATTTTTGGCATTGAACTAGATCGTGGTTTGGTATCAAGAGTATAAGAACCAACTTCAAATCTGAATGAACTAAACAAAACTGTAACCATCTGAGATGTCCCGATGTGATGCAGTACTCTTTTATGTTGTAGGTAGTAATGTCGCACAGTTTTGTCTACCCGGTCCAACCTTCCTCCCCATCAGACCCTCCCCCATATTGTTTACACTCAATCAACTTCCACAATGGCCGACGCAGCAAGCAAAGTCCTCATATCTGGTGGCACTGGCTTTGTAGGCTCGGCCATAGTACGGGCTCTTGCAGAAAAACACCCAAACTTTGTCATCGCCGTCATCGACCAGAGTCCCCCACGATCCGAGCACATCCTACCAGAGAGAACTACGTGCATGCAGGTGGATATCACTTCAACTGAAGCATTGAGCAGAGCATTTGAGACTGTGAAACCAGACATCGTTGTCCACACTGCTGGAATCGTCCCAGATTTGGCCGAACGGTTCGGCCGCCGACTTGAGCAGGAGGTATGGAATATCAACTTTGAAGGCACACAGAATATGCTGGATGTATCCAAGCAGAGTGGGGTTAAAGTCTTCATATACACGAGTAGTTGCTGCGTGGTGATCGACGATACGCGTGTCGCTCATCCTAACATCAATGAAGAATGGCCATTGGCATTCAAGTCCACCATCTATGGAGAGTCCAAGGTTGGAACTACCACTCCCCATCAACAGAATTCTCGGAATTGACAGGAAATAAGCCACTGACACACTTTGCTAGGCTGCTGCAGAATCACTCGTTCTAAAGACCTCCAGCAGCAAAATGGTGATATGTGCCCTCCGACCATCGGTGCTCTGCGGACCAGGAGACTACCAGCTGGTACCATCTATTCACGCATGCATCGCCAAATATGAAACCCCTTTTTTTTATCGGAAATGGCTTCAGTTTGTGGGATATCACCCACGTTGAAAATGCCGCCGATGCTCACGTCCTGGCCATAGAGAATCTGCTATCATCCCGCACCGCTGCAGGCGAGGCCTTTTTCATTCAGAATAACGAACCTATCGTCTTCCGCGATTTTTGTTTGGCGATCTGGGCACATTTTGGGCACATTCCCCCTTTTGAAATGCATATCTCAAGGAGTCTGGCTTACTTCGCCAGACTGGCGTGTGAGACAGTCACCTGGTTGATGGGAACAACGACAACTCTGAGCCGTGGGAGTGTACAAGATGCATGTGCCACTCGGTATGCTAGTGGCAACAAAGCTAAGGGGATTCTGGGGTACGAGGCACGCATTGGTATCGAAGAAGCCGTCCGTTTGAGTTGCGAGGTAAGCAGATATCACAAGCGCGACTTTTTTTTTTTTTCTATTGCCGTACTCACCGAAGTAATCCAGTATTATGCTTCTCGTCTCGGGGTAAAATTACCCATTCTCAATGGTGGAAGCCGGCAAAAACTGTAACATGTCACGTCGATGGCAACCACATGGACTTCCCGGTTCCCTGGAAATACTCTGGTGGTTAAGATTCCCCGGTCTTGGGAAGCGCCTCTTAGCTTGAATGATTTCATCATATCTCCTATGACCACTCAGAGTGTTATTGATAACAATATTCCTAGGCAACCTCGATCTCGGAAGCAAAGACATTGGGCTTCTTGTTGGGCTGCAAGGGTAGATTGTACGCCATCAGAACAGCTGAGCTCTCCACATTTGAAAACTTTGATATCATATTTCCTCTTTGTTCCACGCGGATCTCCAGAAGAGTCTCCAGAAGAGAGACATGGCCCATGCGGCTTATTGCATTGGGCCCCAAACAGCCCGAGTGCCCAACACAAATTAACTGCGGAATCGCATGTTGCCCCTACCTCAACTCATCTTTACATTTCTTCCAGGACCTTCGAGGGTGCAGATCACATCTTCTCTCCGCACATTTGGGTATCCATAGGTCAACAATGTCCAAGTCCAGAACCCCGGTCCTTGCGTTTTCTACCCAACACCACCAGCTTTGCTGCCCGAGGCTTTGCCCCAATACAATTATCGAACCAGAATGAAGGTCGTACGGCACCTAGCATGTTGGTGCTTCCCCCCCTAATTGATGAAGATCGGAGCTTTGGATGCAATGTTTGCTGTGCGGATTCATGCCATGCACCCACAGAGGCGTCTCACGGCGCCTCGGCTGCCAACGAGCTTTACACACCGGTCTTATTCTTGATCGATCGAGATCTTCAAAGTAAACGATACGGACGGTCTATTTCCTGTTACGCAATTGGTTTTCTTGAACCCGACAATGTCCAGGCAACACAGGCCCTTCTCCATATATTTTGTCTCCACCAACGCCACTGGCGTAAAGTCCTCTAGCGCGGCTCTGAATCCAGTTACACTACCGTTGCATAAACATGGGTTGGTTCTGATCCCCTTTGTCAGGCACACTTACGAAATTGTTCGGCCCGGGGAGAGTGGCTTTCCAAAAATGACTATAATACCTGCCCTTTTCTCGATGTTCGTGAATTCATTCGCTCAACAACGCACCCGATATATATATTGTTTCTGGCAGTGCTCTTCTGGATCTTGTTCTCAATTGTTAAATTAGGCTGTTGTAAAACTCCGGCTTTACTTTCTTCATGCTTCCTGTCCTTCCTCATCCATTGGCGGGTGGATCGGTCTATCCGTTCTCTTTGCCAGCAGGTCTCGGTTCTTGTGCAAGCTCTATCAACTCTAAACTTGATCCTCGGTCTCGCCATAGGTTAGCAGAATCAGCATCGCCATTCCCTCCTTTATTCCCGTGCCAAAACCCTTGGAATCCGAAACTCATACTCCGTAGCAGCACCATGGCTCAACACTCTATGTATGGAACCCCAGCAACCCCTCCGGTGGTCTATCAGCAAAGGTATTTTTTGGTCATCGTTCGCTTCATTGCAAATTCCTTCCAAGTTATCATCGACAAAAATCACTTTCGTTCCTTTTGCTAAGCGGTAAAAGGTCACCATCTACTCCCCACGGATATGGCTACAGAGACGACCGCCAATTGCCTTTCGTTCCGATGGATTCTAACCATCAAGCCCATTACCACGGAGGTCCAGTCCATCTAGATAATCACAGCCATATGATTAATCCACCCACGGGACGTTTATCCTACCCTCCAGCTGGACAGGCCCACCCACAACCCAGGACTCATGAATGGAGCCACCCAAACCACATGCCTCACGAACCAAGGCGAGATCTTGGAGCCATGAACCCCCCGGAAAGCCCGGAGTATGTCATAGGAAGAAATAACCAGCGAGCTGCCGAGAGAACCAGAGGAAGCCCACACTACAATTCCCAGAGACGGACATCCAACCGGGATGAATTTGATGGCCCGCATCAGTTCCTGGAGCCACCTTCTCCACAGGCTGTCGCAGCCCAGGATAAAGAGCTTCCCCAGCTCCCTACTAACCTCGATGCCGGCGAGCAAGACAGAATCCTCCACAAGGTCAACGACCGTCTGTCCCAATGTGCCTATGACTTCATCGCAAAGTACCAGTTCCGTGTTCCTATCGAACAGGACAAGAGACCCGTCAAGGTCCCCTCGGACCGCGAGTGGACTGAATGGGTATACCTCTTGAAACGACTGGCTACTACACGCCGCATCCCGGCTCATCTCTTGTACAACCGCCAAATTAAGCAGCTCATCACCGTCCTGGAGAACTCCCTGGAGATGCGTCATGCTGCCAAGCACCAGTCTAGGCCGGTCAAGGATGACCGCAATGTGCTGCAGCTCATTTCGGCGGGTACGCAGGTCGCGAAGATCCTGAGGGATGCTAGCGCCATGCAGTTTCTCGATTGTCTTTATGTTGACGCTGAGAAATTGATTCTGGAGCGACGTGGCCGTCGTGTAAGATTCGCAAACCCTTGAATCCACTGGATGGGAAATGGCCGTCTCTTTTGAATTTCCACTTGGATGCCACTTTTCTGTTTCTGTTTTCTTCCCATGGACGCCCTTTGGATTGTCCTGTTTTCCTCTGGTTTTCTCTTCCTTTTTTTTTACAAGTCCGTTTGGAATACCCTACTGTCAAGTTTGAACCCCCTTGGAGGAAAGGTACCATGGAGCCTTGGTTATTTTCAATCAGAACAACAGCCCAGACAGCTACCCAGCCCAGACGAAGGGGAAATTGAAACCAAATCCCTCGGGCTGGAAGGAAAATAATCGTCCAGCTCTCGCCGCAGGTGACTGTGTACCTCTCCCCCAGATATATGTGTCAGTCAGCGGTACAAAAGGAAACAGTACTAGGGTGGTGGTTTTGTTGATTTTCTCGGTTTGATTTTATTTTCTTCTGGCGTTCGGGTTGGTTGTCTTGATATGTTTATGTTTCCCATGCTTCAAACGTTTTCCCCTGTGCTACACGACCATGTCATGATTTCGGCTTTTTTTTGTTGTATTCAGTACGTGATTATGTCTGTGATTTATGTTATGTCTCTAATTTGACTCGCTTGGGTGGTCCACTTCTGTTTTTTTCCTTCTGCTAATATTCCATACATTCCAGGTTTTTGGGCTGCATTGTTCCTCAGATGTCCACAAGTATAGTCGCATGGCTCCGCTGGGTTCTATTACAGATCAGTCACATCAATTGACTCGAACTGTTTAAAGAAAGGGCCAAAAAAGCAGTGCGGCTAAATATACAAAAAAGGTCAAAAAATAGTTTCCCTGGGAATCGAACCCAGAACCTTTCCGGAACATATGCTAATCGCATTTGTTAACGGAAAATCATAACCGCTAGACCAGGAAACTGTTCGACCACTTGGCCCAATTTATGGAAGACACAGCCAGGTTTGGCTTTATTTACTAGAATCGATAATATAACCCAAACTATACAGCCCATGTTGACATTATATTGACATTCAACCCCAAAATAATAACTAGATAGGCACTGGGTGGTTTAATATAGTATTACTAACTGAGAAGTTAATCTATTGAAGAGTTTGAGGCATCCATGGATATATTCTAACATTCTAATGGTGGTGTTCAATCCCATCTATATATATATTTAGGGCATCAACATCGATATGAACATAAGCTCTATTACATTTGAAGCAACAACCACTCGGATTGTTACTTTACCAAACCTCTCACCCAACGACCGAATATATCTAATCCTTCCCATCAGAATTGACAATAACCCGCTGTGCCTCCAAGCTACTGCTGTCTGTCTGTTCCTCTTCCTCCACCTCTATCGCCTGATCAACATTCCAATTGCCAAACACCGCGAGAAGTGTAAATGGAATCGTAACACCCCACAGTGCAAATCCCAGTGCCATTTGGTTCAAGTTGGGCCAGTGAGTTGCGCCGACCGCGTAAGCAATCGTGCTGCCAATGGACTCCCACGATCTCAGGATGCCGGTTGTTCTGGCGATATCGCCATCTCCCTGCGCTCCCTTGATTTCGGCCATCAACCAATAGATATATGTCTGCAGCACCTCATAGAAGAACCGGAAGAAGATGTAGACGGTGAAAGCCGAGCTGAAGAACGGACCATCGCCCAAATCGAAGGCGGGTGTTTCGGCCATGTGGGAGAGTTTCGTCTCGACGACGGCGTTCCATATCCAAGACGTTGTGACAAAGAAGAGGACGAAGATGTACACAATTTTAGATCTGGTTCCTCGAGACAAAAATTTCAGATCTAGGAATAGGCCTGTTGAGATATTGGCGGCAGCACCGACCACGGCTGTCAAGAAAGAAGCAAGGGCTCTAGAGCGGACAGTGAAGTAAGCTGAATTTCAAGGTTATCCGTTAGCAATGCCATTCATAATCGAGAAAGGGAGATTGGAGATGCCATACTTGTCAAATAGTTTCCTTGATAAGTTACACCGAATTGTCCCGCGAGGAAAACCGGAATGAGTAGCAGCATGTACTTATTGCGAAGTTGCTTCCAGATAGCACGAGCCTCAACAGAGAGACTGGTTTTCTTCATGTAAGGGATCTTGGTGCCATTGCTTCTGATGACATCTTGCGGCTGTGACAACAGCAATGCAAATGGAGCTCCAAGCGATGAGATGGCAACAAGGCCTAAGTATGTTGTGTATGTGACCTTGCCAACATGCGCAGTGTTGACATTGAGAGCGAGGGAGATTGCACCACCAACAAGCGGTCCCATCTGGCGGATACTCATCCAGATTGCAACATAGCTAAACATAAAACGGTCAGTCAAATAACAACAAGTAGATGGTCTGGAGTTTCAACTTACCGTCCTCTTTTCTCCTCCTCCGGATATCCAACCGCAATGGCAGCCTCACTAGCCCATAGAAGAGACGCTCCAATTCCACAAAGAGCGGCTCCGAGCAAGAGGAACCATTCGTTCCCGTAACGATTGTTGCAGTATAGACCAGCCGCATAGGGAGTGTAGAATGCAGCACCGATGAACAAGGTCCATTTCGCAGTGATCTTGTTGGTAACACCACCGGCAAGGAAACAGCCTACTGACATGAGTCCATATGTCAAGGCATTGGCGGCATTGTTTAGGTAAGGCTGCACAATATGTTAGCGGTAGTTACACAGATTCCCAAGATCCAGAAGACTTACCTTGGCATTTCCTCCAGCTCCAAGGTTATTGAGAGCAGTCCAGATACCGGGTTCGCAGAAGGCGACTAATCCGACAATGATAATCTGGAGAAGACATGACCGGTAGAACCGGGACAGACGTTCGAAAGCCATGATAGATATGAGAGATTGCTATACGGATCATAGCACCGGAGAGAGCCACTATTATAAGACTGCATGGCTATGGGCCCCAAGGTTGAGAATGTTGAACAAAATCACACAGCACGTCAGGGCCCATTATAATCGCGATTTCTTGGTTTTATCTCTCTCGCCCGATAGAACCCCACGGCTAGGACTAGTTTGTAGACTGGAGACGGTTGAAGAACTCTAGGTTATGGTTAAATCGATAAGGGGAGTCATTCTGGTGATAACAATGGTGCAAAGTGAGCCATTGGCCTCCAAAAGCACGTAATACGGGGGAACGTGCTTCAAGGGCTGGGCCACAAAAAGTCTTATTTCCGAGGTATTTTCGGTTGTAATAATAGTATCTTGGAGAAATGAGGTGCTGCAAATTCCATCATTGGACTAATTAGTGGATGTTATATAGAATATGGGCTAAGTATGAATGTCTACGCCACCTACGGAGTGCAGCCGACTCTTATTTCCTAGTAGCCCGTTAGAAAATTAGGAAATTAGAAAATCAGATACTCATTTTTTTGTGTGGTATTTAATCAAATTGTCATTGTAACAATTCTGGATCAACTCAGAAGTATCGCTAATTTACAATAATGTACACCTAGGTTAATCTAGGAACTTTCTCAGAATCAAAAGCTAGCCATCTCAATCCAACTGGCCACAAATGCCAGTCGGCGTCCCCGATCAGCAGCCATACGGCGCGAGAACTCTTCAAAGTTGAGTCTCGCACCATTGCCACGTTCCTTATTTTCACGTTCTACCTGGTCCAAATAGACCCATCGAGCTAGAGTCCGGGCCGAAGGTCGGCGTGGGGCAGGAACTTCACGAGGCTGGTCATTGACACGGTGAGGGGGTGGGAGTGGTTGCATAGGAGAGGGAGGAAGCTTGGGCGCTGTGGCTTCGGCTTCTGGGGAGGAGTGGGGAGAAGATGGGGCGGGAAGAGAGGTGGTCCCGGGCTGGAGTCGGAACTGAGGAGGGAGATCAGGGTTTGTGCTTGTAGCTGGGGATTCTTCCAGGTCGGAGTCGGATTCATCGATCACTCCTGGGGCCACTATGAATGGCTCGTCAGGACGATGCTGTGGGAGGGTTGGATCGTAGTAAAGTGTATTGTCTTCAACAGTCGGACTGGATGGCTCCGCACCAGATGCTTGAGAGGTAGCGATATCATCGTCATAATCAGACGAAGTGGCGGACGCTGTGTCGGATTCCTCAAAGGGCCGCGCTTGCCCAAATCCAGTATCTTCTCCGGGATCAGCGAGATGAGCTGGTCGCACGTCGTCATCATCGTCTTCTTCATATTCATCTTCATCGTCATCATCATCTGAGGCGGTGGGCTCCCGCGACGAAGGAGCTACTGCCCCGGTATTGGAAGGCGCCAGAACTGGGCTTTGAATTCCGTAACCAGCACGCTGCAATAGGTCATCAAGTGGTCGGTCGTTGATGATTTCCTCCAGTTCCTCTTCAACTGGAGCATTCTCGGTTGCGGCGCGTTTTGAGGGGTCCTCTTTTCCGGCGAGTTCAATCTCGCGGGCCCAGACCTTGCGCTCAGCTCGCGTGCGATAGACTTCCATCAGAAGGTCCTCTTTCGGTTTGAATAGAATATCTAGAAGCTCATTGAATCCCTGTTGTGTGACTTGGTACAAGATTTCTTTCCCAACGTCCCTCTCGATCTCTGGGATTTCAAACCCACCCCATCGCTCGCCAATAGGAATACTCCGTGACGAGGTTGACGGGTTAGATCGAACGTCATACTCGTCGTCATTGAGATCATCCTGGAATCGCACTTTGGACGAGGATCGCGACCGGAAAGAGGGTGGGCGCGATTCGGATTCATCTAGGTCTTCATCGCTGGAGTCATCGATGGCTGGATCCCTTTCGTAACCCTCAGGGACAGTGGCGCCATCTTCTTCATCCGTATAGAAAGCCCGGCGCCTCCAACGCTCGTCGATTCCACGCTGACGGGCGTCAAACACACGCCTCTGGTCATCTTCGCGCATTCTATGATAAACGGCATCCGCGACGCGAGCCCGATCAATTGGATCCGTGATTTCTCGAGCGGGAATATAGGACCCAAGGGCCTCGATGATATCTTCTTCGAGGATGTGTTCAGCTGGGGGCCAGATGCCACTGGCCACCGACGAGCTAGATTGATCTGATCCACTAGTCTCGCTAGCACCATCTTCGTCTTCTCCGTTGTCATTTTGGTCACCTATGGCATCCGACGGGCGAGGAGTGGTCTCGGTGGGTGCTAGGCGTAGTGTAGATGGGAACAATGGCCTCATTCGGCTAAACTGTGATCTGACAGCAGCATCACCCACGACCAGATGCCTATCACCAGTGTCATCTCCATCTTGTCGCAATATTCCTTCATTGTCGACGATTTCCATGTCCCCCTCAGAATTCATGCGCTTGCCTTCGCCTGTACGAGAACGTTCACCAGAAGGGATGCTGCCAGGGAATGCAGAGCTGATAGGCTGGCTACCGAGAACCACATCACGGGCTCCGCCCTCTAAGAAGTCATCCTCCATGCCAGCAACCATGTCCTTTGTGAGCTCCCGGCTCAGCGCATAATATGCCCTGAAAACCCGAAGGAAGTCCTTGCGTTCAACGAAGCCATCCCCGTCGATGTCGTAGCCACGGAACACACGTCGCAGCCGTTCGTCATTGCTCTTGTTGTTGAGACTAGCCAAGCCCTTCAGGAATTCTTCGAACCCGATGAGATTGTCCCCATTGGTGTCATAGAATGCGAACATTCGGTCGTAAATGAGACTGGGAGGCGGCGGCCGGATAGAAGTATTAGGCACAAAGCATCGGTCGAATGTTTTGCGATCGATGGCCATATGCAATTTGTTCGGGTCGTTCGCCCACTCATAATTAGCCAAACAGCGGAACTGATCCCAGAGCGCATCAAGCTCAGTATTCTCAAAATTGCAGTCTTTCATGAGACGCTTGGCGAGAGGGCGTGGAAGACTGCGCGGGAGCATTGAAGGTTTCCCAGGATACCACACAGGCTGAGATTGACGAGGGCTTCCTAAGAATGGGGCTGGGATCCGCACTTTGTAGAACAAATGTGTCTTGATGTGGACCTGCATTGCCTCGCAAGTCTCACACAGATCGTAGTCAATGCAGTTGGCACATCGGTATCTGATACCCTGAATCGGCATGGCACCGCAGCTGTTGCAAGTAACTCCACGATGGATATAGCCGTCCCTCCGCGCCTGATCCTCAGCGATGTGGTAAAGTAGGTTGAGCAGGTTTTGACCTTCCCTATTGGAAGGATCGTTGTTTCCATCACGCCATGAGAAGACACTTTGGTCGTCCACCACCGTCTCACCACCGTCAAGATTTTGTGGAGGCGCAGTCACGTCTGGGAAAGTGGAGGTTGAGAGAGTGACACGTTCACCATTCTGTCGTCGCCGACGCAGCTCCTCTCCATAATTCACATCTCCGTTGAAACGGACCAGAGCTCTTTCGATACCAGCTCGGGATATACCTCGGTGTTGAAGTTGTTCTGTCAAGTATGTTCTCTCTGGGGTGTTTTCTGGGAGAATGTGCGCAGACGGGAAATCAAGTGCAAGGAAGGATTCGAGAAACGTATCTTCCATCATCTCGCGCATGCGCTCTGCATGAGCAGGTGGGACACCAACTTCTTCCATCAGCTGGTCGCGTGTTGCGAGGAGTGATGGAAGAAGACCGCTCTCCACGCGACGCCCATCCTCTGTCTCAATGCGAAATGTTCCATATACACCATTCTGACGCTCTAGTTGTTCAAGGTGGGTAATGGCTCGATAGGACGGAGTATCAACGATCCCGGGTTCTTCAGCTTCGGTTGGTCTCGCGCGGCGCACAGCATTTCGACGACGGAGTGAAGTTGATGATGGCTGCGAAATGATGTTATTGTGAACATAGAGAATCGCGTAAGCAGCGGCGACACCAGTAAAGAGATAGAGGATAGGTCGGTATCGTGCTAGTGAGACTGGCCCTGGGCGCGAATCGGACATGACGGAGGTTTGGCGGAAGTTGAGCTAGCGGAAGCTGCACAAAAACGTCAGGAACACAAGGTGTAGCTCATTCTGATCACAGCTAGGTAAGCAGATCAAGTCAGAACCGCAGTGTCAATTAAGACACTCAATTAATATGGATCTGACAGTCAACTTGGAGATGGCATTTCTAAGGTTGAAACGTCAGCGGGTTGCTGACAGGACCGCCGCCCAGATCTTGGCTTAGTAAGCTATACTTGAGCTCAGGTGCCTGGCAGAGCCCTAATAATGACTTGCATGCTGTCAACAACACTATCACGAAAACAAACGGTAAATATTCATATCCAGCGAAAATACAACATCAGTAGACTTCTGGAGTGGATATTGTTTAAAGATCCACCCAATGGTCTCATCCCTAAGAGCGACGAACTTTTTACCACCCTTCAAGAGATACAAAAACCCCAAGAATGCACTAGTATCGCCCGAGGCTGTCCACATGAGCTAAGGGATGTTGAGTGGTTGATTATCGGTAAGCAGTCTTACCCTCTCGGTGTAAAAAGATGCTTGCTATACCGTCTTCTGAATGTCCAAACATTAACCAACTACTAGAGTGGAGAAGCAGCAGAGACAGGGAAGAGTTTTGTGCGTCAGAACATTGTCTCAGATTAAATGAAGCTCTTGCGACTCGCTGATGGAGCCAGGAAGTTGCCTGTCTGCTCCCTGATAGGGGGCATACGTAACACCGCTGGAGAGTGCCGCATCGGTGACAACTTTAAACACAATTCATGAGTATCAGTTACGGGGTTTGAAGATTGCGCAAAAGAAGCAGGTCAACCCACCATATTTCGTGACGAAGTGTGCTATCTATCTCATGCATCAAAGTACGGGGTACTAACTGAACCAGCTACACGAAGTGGGCAAAAAAAAAACATACAACAGTGAGGATTCGCTGGTGGTCACCCACCCAACTACTAACTCACCGGCGTGTGGCTTAAGTACGGCTGAGCGGACGGGAAGCCCTGTTTTCCACACCCTATGGTCGTATGTATTATCTTATGTGTGTGAGAAGATCATAGAGTGCAAGTAGTTAGGTAGCGGAGGGGGGATGAATTAAGGTTTGGATCCTCGCGAAAAGCCGCGCTGTGCCTATTCGTCTCCAAGGCTCAATCAATCAGGGCTCGCCAAGATCCATGCTTCTTCCGAGCATAGTGTAATATATGTACAAGTCGATTGTCTGATCCGATTTAGCAACTGAAGCGCGAGGTGCTTCTTGATCGAGTCTTCTATTTCGGTAGTTGAAGGTGCTATAAGATTGGGACAAAGAAAAGAAAAACGGTTTATGCCGTTCCACCTATGTTATCCACTACCTATATACGGTGTGGGAAAGTAGTAGAAGGCCGGGATGATAGCTTGTCATTGGTTTACGTATAAAGCTTTCAGCAAGATAGTAGAAACTGTTTTATATAATTGTCTAGAATGACGCCACTTACCTAAGGTCTCTTATGGTATAACTAGTAACTATAAACCAATAGTCTACAAACCCTTAGTTTTACGTATGTATAAGAATACATGTAGTCGGCCGCTTATACGGCCTTATCGTGTTCTTTTAGATGTTCTTTTTATGTGTATATGAAGGCGGCAAAAAAGCACATTCTGTGCAAGAGACTTTTCTATGTATAACATTTGATGGGTACGTGTGCTTTATTGAATTAAATATCGAATAATGATGCTTCTATAACAGGCTTATTACCATGTATATTTAAAAGTAAAGATCACGAGCACTCAATCGCAAAAGATGTGTAAAAGGAGGTAGAGAATCTCGTATGGTGACCTCGGGGCGGCATTTCGACAAAATGCTGGAAAGTCCGAGTCGAGGCTCCCATCCAAGATCGGATCCGTCTGGATCCTGAGCGATGATCAACGGGTAAGAAACTCCGGGGCAAAAGTACAGTAGTCTTTTCTTTTCTTTTTTCTTTTCTGCTTTGTCTGACTCGGCTCTGTCTTCCCGATGAGACAAACCCCTGCATCCCGTTATTACCGAGAATTACGCTGCTGCGTCAGTGATTGGGGGGTTTAAATAGAGACCAGGTCAGGGATTAATCGACCCGTGGACGAGCAATATACTTAGTTATGCCCAGGGAACTAACTTACCGGAGATATCGCAGATAGCGGACTTTGGCGGACATGTTTCTAGCGCTGGTCTTGACGGAAGAAAGTCCTTATGAAATCACCCCCCTCGATGGTGGCTGCGCTACTAAGAATCTTGAACCCTCCAATCCCATACAATCCTCACGGGAAACAGTCGAAAACAACTGATCTGATCCACTATGCCTCCAATCACAGGTTCCAACATCCTGATCATCGGCGGCTCGTCTGGGATTGGAGCAGCTGTAGCCAATCTGGCCGCCGCCGAAGAGAACGTTCACGTCTCGATTGCCTCGTCCAATCTCGCTCGTGTGGAAAAGACAGTCCAAAGGTTCCAAACGGCCGTCCCGAACGCCCAGGTCAAGGGCTACACGGTTGATGTCGGTGGGGATGATGTCGAGTCTCGTCTAGAGAAACTATTAGCGGAGGTGACAGCGGCAACGGGCCGTCCCCTCGACCACATCGTCTATACGGCCGTCAAGCTTGAGTTTAAATTCCTCAACGACGTGACCGTAGATTTCCTACACGGCGATGCTCAATTTTTGGTCTTTGTGCCGCTTCTCATCGCCAAGATTGCCCCGCCCTTTATGACTAAAATCTATCGATCGTCCATCACATTCACCAGTGGTCGTATTGCGGAGAAACCCATGAAAGGAGCGGCGGTGCTAGCGGGCTGGGGCGCAGCCTTGTTTGGGATTGTGCGCACCCTTGCGCTCGACTTGGCCCCCATTCGGGTCAATCTTGTCAGTCCTGGAACGACGGATACGGAAATCCAAGGCCCCAAGGGGCAGCGCGAAAAGAAGATGGCGGCCGCTGCGGAGAGAGCGCTCTTGGGGAAGGTAGGGACACCTGAGGAGGTTGCCGAGGCCTACATCTACCTGATGAAGGATTCGAACAACACGGGCACTTGTGTAAGCACCAGCGGGGGGGGACTTGGTTCAGTAGAGTAGGAATATATATTTTTTTTAATTTTCAATTCTTTCATTTTCAGCCAAGCCATTGGTAATACTATACTTATATTGGTATTACAGGCCATCAGATAAAATACCACCAGGGCGTAGGTACAAAAGTAAGCTTGGAAGGACTGGAGGGAGCCCTGGAGAGCTAGTTACCTGGCAGGCCATATAGACTTAGAATCGATGAGATATTTACCGGTTGATACCTAAGAGTTGGATTGATTAGCCAGTTAATACTCAGTAGTAATTCTAGGTTAACTCACCTACCCTCATTACTACCTATCGTTACTACAAGTCTACTAGAATAGCTGATCTGCGTATTGTCTGGTACGTATCTACATTGAATATATCAAGTGATCGTCACTTGGCAGCCCTGAAATAGATACTGTGTTTTCTAATTGGTCAAAACGGCCCCTTTGCATTTCCAGAGGAATGCGAGGAGGTTAGGCAGACTGAGGCTCTGGTTCAGATTCCCCTGATTGATCAATTTTCGCACCTTCGGGCCCTTCGAGCTCCGGTGTGTTTTCGTGATGGCGCCTTTTTTATTATTACTATTGTATATCGTGACGGCTGCTCTAGCGAACTTCTGGGAGGCATTCAGGGAATCCAAAGATGTTAAGGATTTAATGGGCTTCGAGGACATTGAGGATTTCGAGGACATTGAGGATTTCGAGTACATTGAGGATCTTGCGGACATTGAGGATCTCAAGGGCGTTGCGGGTATCAGATATCGCGTGTTATATCGGTTTAGAATACTTCACTAACTATTCCCAGCTCCACTTATAATACACGCCCCATCCACCGGCGAAGGACCAGTCCCAATAGATCCGTTCTTCATCATGTGGTCTTATGACAATGAACATGAGATTGAATCATATTCCGACAAGTACACCATAGTACTAGTCGAACTTGACGTTGAATACGACCCGTGCGACGATTTATACGAGCGATACGAGCTGAGCCCCATTTATTCGACAGACGTTGGAGGTGCGGATGGTTTTCTGGACGTTCCTGCTTCAGAGTTCACCGTCTTCGCGCCCGGTGAGACGTTGACGGTTGACTTGCTTTTTTACAGTACGCATGACACAGATATTAATATGTGTACATCTGTCCGTGTGTCCTTGTTCGCACCAGACCCCACACCTGCTTTGGCCTCAGCCATCGTAACCCCGACGGAGACTATCGAGTGGTTCCCAACGCCGACCACGGACTATGAGAATAAAGGAGAGCTCGGAGCCAAGGACGAAGACCAATCAGCTGGCGAGAAAACCGGCGTAAGTGTCGCAGTCAAGGGTGTTTGTCTACTCTTAGTTGCTGGAGGAATCATCGGGTTCCTTCGACGTCAATCGTGGCAATTGAGATGGCGGGCTTTACACAGTAAATGGCCAGAACAGCTTCCTTTGTCAGTACTGGCACGACAGGACCAGGGAAATTTTAAAGGTGATGGGATAAGGCTGGGATGAGAGGTGTATGGCAGTCGATGGTTGTATTGGAGGCGGTTGTTGGATGAAACTACTGAATTAGCTAAACAATGTATGTGTGTGGCACGAGCGGGATTTCGGAGGCATCACGCCTCAACATCCCTGACAACTGATTTTTTTTCTCTTCGTAATCAAAAATCTGCAAATATTCAAATGGCCACCATGAGCAGCTATATAAAATGATGTCCAATCACTTCGGCCTCTTGTCCAGACATCTGCTCTATTCGTCAGGAGCAGTTCCACTAGCACAGAATATCCATGCTTCGCGGCAACATTGGCCGGTATCGACCCGTCATCACTCAGTATGTTCTTATCGGCTCCATGCTCTAAGAGAACTTGAGCTATTGTAGCCCATCCCTGGTGACAAACAGCCTGGAGGGCATTGCTATACTTCCCGCCCTGGGCATTGACATCAGCCCCATGGCCTAGAAGATCCCGCACGATTTTATCATACCCTCCAACGCAAGCAGCCTGGAGGGCATTTCCGTAAAACCCACCCTGGGCATTGACGGCGGCTCCTTCTTGTAGGAGCAACCGTGCGATCTCGTCATGCCCTCCAGCGCAAGCAGCCTGGAGAGCATTTCCGTGGCGACCACCCTGCGCGTTGACATGGGCTCCACGCTTGAGCAGTAGCTACACAATCGTCATGTGTCCTTTGAAACAAGCGGCCACAAGGGCGTATCCATGGCGACCACCCTGAGCGTTGACATGGGCTCCACACTTGAGCAGTAGCTGCACAATCTTCATGTGTCCTTTGAAACAAGCGGCCACGAGGGCGTATCCGTGGCGGCCACCCTGAGCGTTGACATGGGCTCCACGCTTGAGCAGTAGCTGCACTATCTTCATGTGTCCTTTGAAACAAGCGGCCACTAGGGCGTATCCGTAGTCGCCACCCTTGGAATTGACACGGGCTCCGTGATCTAGTAGTAGCTGCACGACGCTTTCATGTCCATTCAATGACGCCCATTGGATGGCGTACGTGTTTGTGCTATCTGGTACGAAAACGGCTCTTTTATGAACACGAAGTAGAAATTCGACTTCCTGCTTATGGCCGTTAAATGCTGCTAGATTTAGTGCTCCCATTGCAGGCACACTCTTGTGAGGCATTGTTGCCTTCCAAAAGACAGGAAACCAGAGTGAGAATGATTTTCCGCTCGTATCGTATAATCGATGTACTCGGTCGAGAGCTTCTGGGTCCGCAGCCAGATTCATTTGGCTCACGTGGTAAGGCCAATGGACTGCTGAATAGGAAAAGAAATCCCGCGTATTGGAGCAAATTCTACTGTCATCACACACCAAATCCTCCATCAACAAGTATTGCGAACAGATCTGAGCCATCTGGCGCTCAGCATCACTCAGTCTCCATGAGTATGCGAGATCCTTGTTGTTCGGATTGCTCTCCGAGATAAGGAATTCTCTTGCAGTTTGATGAATGAGGAAGATTTTGCCGCTATTGATAAAAACAAAAAGACCACAATAATAACGGAGCTTCTCGCCTATCACCGATGAATCAATTCTAGCTTTTTTTGCAGTTCGTGATTGTGGAGAGTTGGCTATACCTAGCGCCATGGCCATTTCCACTGTTGTCAGAGGACGGCGCGCAGCAACAATAATTTGCAAGATCTTCTTCGCGGTCTCCGCTTCAGCATCGGAAGAAACTCGACTAAGAATCTTTGTGTATGCATCATTGACCGACTCGGGTATCAGTTTGTTTATTTGCATTGCTTTAATTGCTTCTTCGGTAGACAGAAGGTTTCTGTGGAACTCGATTTGAATGTGGCCAATTGTCAGATGTAGCCAAAGATAAGTGCGGTGTTCCATTTTCAAAAGCCGTTGCTCAAGTTGTTGCTGTATATCCGGTGATAATCGCTCTTCTAGGGCTAGCTTCTTAACCTCTAGCTTCACGAACAGATCAATTTCCTTGTGAATTTGATCATTTTCTTCCTCCCCCTTCAGGTGTAGATGTGGGAAATATCGGAAGTGACTCTGGATGTGGTCATAGGGGCGACTAGTGACCAGAAACTTTAAACAGGTATCGGTATCCTTTTCTGATGAAGATGGCTGGCAGTGGAACAGCTGGATCTTCCGAATCAACCGATCCCGATCAATCTCACAGCATTCATCAAGGGCATCAAAAACACATATCGTCTTAAACGATACGTCAGATGATGTTGCCGCTATAAAGACCCGCCATAGGTCTTCAACCCCTTGTCGGAGCCTCTCTCCATTCCTTTCCCAGGAAGGCATAGCATAGTGTAATAGATGAGGTCGCTGGCTAAAGAGCTGGTGTAGTACTGAGCATAATGCTGCAGCTAGATGGTTCTGATCATCGTTGTCCTTAAAAAAGAAGTAACATATTGTCACTTCTGGACTCAAAGCTCGTACGTAGTCATCGATAATCGACCTAGCCAGTACAGACTTCCCGCAGCCTGGATCGGCTGACACCCATAGAAGGTCATTGCAGTTGCTATCCAACCAACGAATATACTCGAGGCTCTGTAACGCCCATTGGCAAGTTCCTTCCGCTCGGCGTGGATTGATGTCCTTTTGCTCCTCGTAGTTCGATGTCTTGAAAACTTGGTGACAGCGTTGTTGCTGCTCCGTCAAAGCTCTTATTTTCTGCTCATCTTGGTGTCTTTCTCGTTGCTCGTACGCTCGATCTGAATTCTGGTTGGTACTTTTCAGTACGTCTGTATCATTTGAAAGGTTATCATATATTCATATAGTGATGATAAGACTGCCTAGACTAACCAGATAGAATGACACTAATCCTCTCCTCGGCCTCGATTCTACTTAGAGGTATCCTCTGTAGAAGATCTTTAGCGTATGCAGCTGCTACCATCGCTGCAAAACCTTGCCACTCTTTGTTCTTATGTGAGTCCGAGTAGTCACAGATGCCCCGGATAACCAAACAAGGAAAAGTGTTCATCAGCCCGGCTGCTTCCATTTCGAAACAGAGCACTTCTTTTTCCGCCGCTAGTCTATCCCGAATCAAAGCGTCCTTCATTAACTGGTTGCCAGAAGCAATCAAGCCATAGTGAATTGCAGGATTATCTTTTTCAGACCGGTTACGTCGCAAAACCAAGTTTGAAGCATCATTTGCACAAGATACAGCACCACAATTTGATTCGTGACTTAAAGCGGGCCGAAATAGCCTATCCGTCATTGATTCCGGACGTTCGTACTCGCTGCGCAGACGAGCGTTCGTGTCGAGAATGATATTGATGGCCTCTATGAGCTTATGCCCCTTTCTCTTATACTGTGCCTGTATTCCCGTCATCGCAGTGCGAAGTGTAGCTGGTGGCTGGTTTAAGAACCGCGTATGCTGAAAACTTTGCTCTTGGATTGACTTGCCAAAGTCGTACTGGAAGACACCACCCTCACTATCACGAGGCGCACTGACCACGACATCGCCTAGACGAACGTCGTGCTTTTCGCTAGGTACGCCGCCACCGATGCCGACCATAAGGCCTATCCTAACGTTGTGAAAGGTATTCAGCATGTTTGTGGCTACATTGGCCGCGGAAGCTGTGCCGTAATCACCACCAGGCAAGACGGCGATAACTACGTTGTGCTCGTCCATCTTGCCTAATGTGTAGTCGTTGGTGTCATTCGGCGACACAAAGCTGGGCTTTTCGTGCTCTTCATCGAGGAATTCTTGTGCAGCAACGTATTCCACGAGCAAAGCGCAGATCCAACCCACCGTGTAGTTCGCAGGGTCTGACATGCCTGCTACTATAGCAAAAAGCGTCCAAAGTTGCTATATTGCTTGGTTTGAGCTTGAGATAAGTATACGACACGGTTTAAAGATCATGTATGAGAAAAATTTTGAAGGAACCAAAGCTTGCGACGGTTAAGGGAAAGAGAGAAACCGTCACCAACCCGGAAGGCTCAGCCTGGTAGACACGAAGCGTACATAGCAGCGGCAAGATCAAAAATGCTATTGGCGGGAGGCGCCCGATCTGTCTCCAAAACAAAACACTTGGGCAACCTTGGAATGTCCGGGAACCATGCACGTGACAACCATAGTGTTCCACCGTTCGTATACAAGCGGCACACCTCCGGGGCTGGACATAGCTCCGACACCTTTCGAGGTAGATTTGGTAATCCAGTACACAGTATAGAGCAGTGTAAAAAGAGGTGCTGATCGACGCATTAAGGCATGAAGATCCCACCCTAAACTGCCTGACGACTGCGTATTACGGAGTACTCCATACTTTCTTTATAAGCAAAAGTAGAAAGAATCCACTGGGTTGCATTCAGGAACTATGCGGAATCTTCCTTATGGCCCCGGAGAGAGATAGTGATCTGGAATCAATATATCCAGTATGTCTTCTTTGGTATATATGCGATGAACATGGACAATTCCCGAGCCAACCCCAATGCTAGATAGATCACACACCATAGTAAGTTCTATAAGAGTTTGTCGTTTTTTTCCCTTCAAATAATGGAAATCTGAAACTTTTGAAGTATCCCTGGATAGAGCTTCAACTGTGAATTAGCGGTTGAGTTTGCTTTCACGGATGAAACAGCTGCTCAACAAAGCGAAGAACACCACAACAACCAAAAATGCGAATCCTTTGTTGGTGGACCAGCCATAAGAGTCCCGGACAATCCTGGCAGTTGTTGGGTCGAGGGTTTTGATGAAATCCAGACTTTCTCGTACGCCCTCAACAATCTGGTCAATATTCTTACTGTCGCGTAGACCTGATTGCAATCGATTCCGTAAGACTTGCTGAACCACAGTTGATGACAAAGAGAGGCCAATTACGGATCCCAATGAGCGGAACAGATATGAGCAAGCAGTGACGACCGCCTGGTCTTCATGAGTAGCATTCGATACTGGCGAAGTGGTTAGCATGCATTGAAGAGGCGTAAAGTAAACTTAGATAAGAACTTACTCAAACCGATCAAGGTTGTAGTGACACCAATGCCATTGCCGAATGCTGAAATTACCATTCCCAAGATCATCGGGACTGTACTAGCCACCGCACCACCGGAGAACAGGTATATGCAGAACACACCAGTTGTCAGGAAAGAATACGCAACAACTGTCAGCCAGTAATACTTGCCATACCATTTCATCAATAAGCCTGCAAACACGGATCCAGAGACACCAGACAGAATGCTTGGCAATAAGCGCAGTCCTGCAGTCGTAGCAGAGACACCATCTACCGCCTGGAAGTATAAAGGGATATAAAACAGGGCGGCAATCCATCCCCCAAAGCTGAAGAAGTTGCAGCTGTAGCAAGCAAAGAATGTTCGGTTGAAGATGATGTGACCAGGCGCGAAAGGTTCGGCTGCCAGGTAGATCTCAACTAGGATAAAGATCACGAACAAGACAGCGGAGACACCCAGCGAGGCAATTGTTAGGGGTAATTTCCATGAAACATTACTGCCGCGATCAAGACCAATTAGGAAACCAAGAACAGCGCCAACAAGGACTACAGCGCCAAGGAAGTCGATGCGACGCAGCTTGGTCTTCCAATGGGCGCTCTCGCGAGCGGGCAGCTTGAGCAGGAACGATACGGCAATGAATGCAATAATGCAGAGAGGGAATTGCGCTAAAAACGCCCTAGAAAAAAAACGTCAGATGGCGTAAAGAGATGTGGGTCTTGCATCATTCATACCAGCGCCAGCCAATGTAGTCGGAGAGAATTCCACCCAAGGGTGCACCGGTACCGGCACCTGTTGCATAGATGATATTGATAATACCCTGCCACAGCCCTCGATCACGAAGAGGAACAAGATCACTCATCAAAATGCTGACGACGGTGGTCATGCCTCCACCACCAATGCCTTGGAAGACCTGTTCGAAAATAGTCAGCATTACATGATTCAGGCCTGAGATCATACGCGAACATACACGAGCAGCAATCAACTCATTGATATCTCGAGCCAGACCGCAGCCTAAGCATCCAATACCGAAAATCGCATATGCAAAGAGTAGACATGGCTTGCGACCAAAGATATCGCTCAGCTTGCCATATAAAGGCTGGAAAGAGGTTAAAGTCAGAAAATAAGAAGTAGCAATCCAGCTGGTCAGATTGAGAGCTTTGAGATCGCTACCAATCTGACCATAACTGGCCATAATAATTGTCTGGTCGGCCGCTGACAAGAAGATCTATACATCCCGTTAGTTACAACTCTGATAACGGAATTAATAAGCATTGAGAAAGAATTCATACTCCAAGTGAGATGGCAGGCACAATATATTTAAGCTGTTTCTGCGCATCATGGAACGGCTCTTTTCCTGAATCCTCTGTCTGAACTGGATCCCCTGATTCCACATGGTGATTAGAAATCGTGCCGTTGGAGACAGCGCCGTTGGTGGACGCGGATCCCAGCAACGGGGAATTCTCGGTAGGAGATGTCTCTGGAGCCATTGTCGAGACTGTATCTATCGAGATCGCTCCAGATTGTCCCAAAGTCAAAATGACTTGACTGAACTTCTACGGAGAAAGAAACAATGAGAAGAGCGAAAGCATCTAAACCCCAAAAACTCTCCACACGTGAAGATAAGAGGCCCCTCACTCCCGGGGCCCGACTTATCCGTTTCGCCCAATCAAATGTCCCCAATTCCTCGGGCTTATGCCGCCAGACCTTTGATCTGCGACGACATCGGCAAACCCTCGCCTGGGCTATGGTCTGGTAGGTTATATTTTATTTGATAAATTACTCAATGATAGAAATATATTGATAGGCATTGAACGGTCATAAAGTCGGCTGTTAAAGAGGTATCTGAATATATGCAAATATTTCCAATCAACTCCCAATTCCCTGAGTTCATGCTGTCGAAGGCATAGGAACTGGCCCACCAGGTGAGTCAGCCAGGCGGGCAGTCAGCACCTCGACACCATCCTCGGTTACGAGAAGGGTATGCTCGAACTGGGCTGACAGAGAGCCATCTTGGGTGGTACTGGTCCAGTCGTCGGGCCAAGTGCGGTCACGGTGGGTACCAATGTTGATCATGGGCTCAATTGTAAAGCACATACCGGGCTTGGCAGTGCCCACAGCCTTGTTCTTAGCGTAATGAGGAATGTTGGGCGCACAGTGGAACAGTTGGTTGATACCGTGGCCGCAGTAGCTTTTGACGACACTGCAGTTACGGCCCTTTGCGTGCTTCTCAATGACATTGCCAGGTTCGCGGAACAGCATGCCAGGCTTGACGAGGTCAATTGACTGGTCCAAACATTCACGCGAGGTTTCCACCACTCGGACGGCATCGGGGTTCGCAAGTGCCTTGTCTCCAACATAGTAGGTCTCGTTGATATCGCCGTGGAATCCCTTGTGGTACAGAGTGACATCGATGTTGACAATGTCTCCATCCTGCAAGGGCCGTTGATCGGGAATACCGTGGCAGATAGTCTCGTTGACCGAGGTACATACGGACTTGGGGAAGTTCATGTAGTTCAGGGGCGAGGGGTAAGACTAAATATATGTCAGTATGGTTTTGTGCACCAGAGAGTAGCTCCTCGTACATCACGCTCGATACAAGCCTTGTGGACAACCTCGTCGATGTAATCCGTTGTTACACCAGGCTTCAATTCACGTGCGGCAGCATCCAAAACCTCACGAGCCAATCGGCAAACCTTGCGCATACCCTCTTGTTCCTCCTTATTCAAGATGGTGATGTTATGACGGCCGATAAGTTTTTGCTCGGAGCGGGGAATACCATCGCGGGCATAGTCCGGGTGCGGGATCGCCTTGGGAATTGTTCGTTTGGCGGATAGAGGATAGACGGGCCTCAGAGAACCGCTGTATGGGAAGGATGGGTACGGATTGAAGGTTCCGGTGGCTGGATCTGGTTCAGAAACTACCTTCGGAGGAAAAAGATTGGTGAGGATATTACTCTTTTTGTGAATGTTTTTATGTTCGCTCTGGAGTAGATGGTCAGCCCTTGTTTCCCAAATAGAAGGGAGCATATATTGCGCATCTTCCAGTCACATCTGAGTGCCTACATACCCAGCTTCGCTTGAAACAGTCCTGCGAACAGAAGAAACTGTCCGTGCCGCTCTTTAGACATGTCGGGCATTGTAGGGTGCCTGCATCGTTGGGGCAGTCCACACCCCGGCATTTGCGATTGGCAGCTTCAGCCATACTGGAATAGCAGAAGCGAAAAAAATAAAATAATTGAGGAAATACGTAGTAAAGAGTGGATTAAATGGAGGCTAAAACTTCAAGAAAATCCCCGCCGGCCGCAAGGCGATATGGAACTAAACTTCATTTGGACTAGTACCAAAATGGCCGATATTTGCCTGAGGCAGCAAGGCAACCCTTAAAATGACTAATGTCGATCATCTCATTTTGGAACGTTGGAAGGGGCCGATTTCGCAGCACGTGATGACGACTTACGATTCCGTTTCAACACATATTTGTCTTCAGTTTGGACATTGACAACTTGAGCAGTTATACGATGGCTATTCCGAGGCAGAAAGTGGTTGTTGTGGGTGCTGGCCCAGTAGGATCCTTGGCAGCGCTGTATGCTGCGTCAAGAGGTGATGAGGTGGAAGTATATGAGCTCCGTGGAGGTACGTTCCAATGTCTTGTGTAACCCTTTTTTCTTTCTTTTTTTTTACCTCTGCGTTGGCCCTGTTGAGAATGATCTGATTGTCAAGAGAGGCGGCACATGTATTTGACCAGAAATGGCTGGCTTTTTATCAAGACAGCATGTCTCGCAAGGTCCCTGCCTCAACTCTTCAATTAAGAGAAAACCACCCCGATTAATCTATATTGTGATCTGTCACTGTCTTCGATACCCCCTGCAATTGTCCTGGCTCAGTTGTGATTCATTGCGAATTCTTCCGAACTGACGCCAATAATTCCTGCACATCCGTAGATCTCCGGGACCCTACGACTGTGCCATTGAACTTTACCAAGTCTATCAACTTGGCACTCTCCGAACGTGGAATTACATCTATGAGACATTCTGGTCGGGATGATTTAATCGACAATGTCCTCCGTGAAGCGATCCCTATGCATGGACGAATGATTCACGGACGAGACCGTGGAGATTTGTGGGAAGCTGCACAGGCCTATGATGTTCACGGCCGGGTATGCACCGATCACCCGCTTAGCAGTTGTTATTGCTATTTACCCTGCAGATCATAGCTAACCACTACTACAAGGCTATTAATGCTATCGACCGAGGAACTCTCAATAATGCTCTGCTCGATGAGCTGGAGAAGACTCCCAATGTCAAGCTATTTTTCAACCACAAGCTCACTGGTGCTGACTTCCGCACCAACAAAGCCTGGTTTGAGCGCAGAATCCCCGGCGAGACACCTACAGCCGATGATGCCGGGATAGCTGGTCGAGTACCGGAGATCGAGGTGTCCTTCGACTACCTCATCGGTGCTGACGGTGCACACTCCGCCGCGCGCTACCACCTGATGAAGTTTGCTCGTGTTGATTATCAACAAGAGTACATCGACACTCTCTGGTGCGAGTTCCGGATCCCACCAACAGAGGATGGGGACTTCCGTATCTCGCCAAACCACCTCCATATCTGGCCTGGACGCGAGTTCATGTTTATAGCACTACCATCAGCGGATAAGTCATTCACATGCACCTTATTCGCACCATCCTCGCACTACAACACCCTTGAGACCTCGCCACAGGACCTGCACAAATTCTTCGACTCCCATTTCCCCGGCGTATGTCCAGAGCTAATCGAGCCCGCGGCGTTGAGTGAGCAATTTGTGGAAAACCCGCACCTCCCACTGATCAGCATCAAATGCAACCCCCACCACTTCAACGCTAGCGTCGTCATTATCGGCGATGCAGCGCACGCAGTCCTACCTTTCTACGGACAGGGACTGAATGCCGGTCTCGAAGACGTCCGGGTCCTTTTCGAGGAACTGGACAGACACGGAGTCTACGACCCCAACTCTAGCGTCTACACACGTGGTCTCAAGCGCCAGGGAGCCTTCCAAGCGTACACAGACCAGCGCTGCGCCGATACGCATGCCATCAACGATCTATCGAAGGAGAATTATCTCGAAATGCGCTCGGGCGTCAAATCGCCGCTGTACAAGCTGCGTAAGACGATCGAAGAAACTATCGACCACCATTTCCCGATCTTTGGTTGGAAAACGCAGTACGCTCGTATCAGCTTCAGTAACCAGCGGTACTCGGAGGTAATTGAAGCTGTTCAGCATCAGAGCCAAGTGCTTGGTCTTGGTTTGAGCGGAGCTTTGGTTGCTGGTATTGGTGCTGTGTCCATCCTGGTGTGGAAGTACCCTCAGTATCTCTCGCCTGTGGGGTTGGTTCGGTGCTCACGTCATCTGGCTTGTGTCGGGCTGAGGACTATTCGGAAATTCATTCATATGTAAAGCTGCTTTGTCGGAAGGGTTGACTTTTGAGTGAATATGTGACAACATGCAGATATTTGGAGGATTTTTAGTGCATCTAATTCATTAGATCAAGTAGCATAGCACATACAGCAGACTATGATAGAAAGCATTACGGGCATAAAAGGAAAACATTTCAAGATTCAAGTCTGAATTTTTCATCAAACTAATATGAACACCTGATAACCATCAAAGTCCTTTAATCCCAATACCTGATAGTACCGTCCAATCCACCAGTGACAACCTTACTAGATTCATGGGGATGCCAGTCTACACAAGTAACAGCACCGCCTTCCTTTCCACCAGCCTGGATCTTGTGGTACATCTTGCCAGTCTTCCAGTCCCAGAAGCAGACATAGCCACCGCTGTCACCGGAAACAAGGAACTGGCCATCAGGCGAGACCTTGAGGTCCACAGCGTACCCGGAAGTATTATGTCCAACGAAGCGCTTCTTCCGGTTTTGACGGAATTTGTCCGTTGCGCTGTAGACAACAATCTGGTTGTCGCCTGACTGGAAGGCAACATACTTGCCATTCGGATGGGGAGTCGCACGGGTGAGTGCGAACATGTATGGCTCTGCGATGAACTTGATCGGCACAGGGATTCCGTATTCCCAAGCGCGCAGCGACTTGTCGTCTGAGGTGGAGATGAAGCGGCGGTTGTCATCAACGAAAGTGAGGGTGTTGACGGCTGCCAGATGGTGGTCGTACTCTTGGACCAGCTCGCCGGACCGGGTGTCGAACTGCACGATCTTTTTGTCGGACATACCAGCCAGGAACTCGTGTGAGTGATCTTCGCCGGGGTTGAAGCGGACGACGTGCGGTGTCTTGCCTGTGGAAAATCGACCAAGGCATTTGCCATATTCGGTATCCCAGAGCTTGATCTGTCGGTCGTATGAACCGGTAAGGAAAGTCTTCCCCGATGGGTGGAAGTCTGTGTCTGAGATTGCCTTGGTGTGGCCGGAGAAAGTACGCAAGAGTTCCCGAGAGTGATACACATCCCAGAGCTTGGCCTTTCCATCGGCTGCTGACGAAAGCAGCAAGTGGCCAGATTTGGGGATGAATCGGAGGGAGGTGATCGGCTTGGTGTGCGACTTCCAAGTTTGTACAAGCTTTTTCGGTACGTAGTTCTTGGTGGTGCCGGGCTCTTTGCGCAAATCGATATCCAGGTCTTGGGGCACGTGCATGTACGTCCGGCCCTGGTAGTCGTACTGCTCCGATCCGTGGAACTCGGTGGTTTCTTGCGTGGCAAGGTCGCCTTCGTAGGCAGTGGCATCCTTGCTCATGGCTGGCATGGGGGCCGTGGTAGTCAAAGTCTCGTCTTCCTCTTCGACGTATTCCTCGTCGCTACCAAGCGCGCGCTCATCCCCTTCAGCAACCTCCACGTAGTCATATTGCTGGTCGTTTTGATATTTCGCCCAGGGTCCCAGATATGCGCCCTCTCCTTCCACAACACTGGAGTCGCCCTTCTTTTGCCGCTTTGTCCGCCAGTTTGCGGACGCGCTCTTAGTCGGCTTAATTTGCACAACATCCCGACCTCCATATTGTGCCGCATTTTCGAGGTTTCCGATAAACTGATCCGGCATTGTCGGATTGCGCGTGTATCCCAGACTCTGGAACGTGCGATGTTGCGCCGCAAATGTGGACTCGCTGATGGCTGCCTCTTCGGCAAATCCTGTCGGAACATTCTTTCTTTTGATACCATTTCCCGGACCCGCTGGCTTGAACGGGTTGATAGGGCCCTGGGAGGGCTTCGTAAGATCATCGTATGTGGCATTGTAGGTGAGAGCTTGGGATGAGGCGTTGGCGAGGGCCATCTGCATATGCGCTTGGTCCTGTAGGATCGTTAGTCTTATCTGTTCGTCATGGCTAAGGTGCAAGAAACAAAAGAAACTGGGGAGAAGGGTGATTATGGGGGGACCAAACCTCTGTATTGACCTCTGGTGCAGCAACGACCTTGGTCGCGGTCGTCACAGACGAGTTGGGCATAGCTGTGGCGTCATCGTCGCTGGAGTCATAACCGAGACCTAATAAGGCGGACATGACTGGTATGTTAAAGAGAGCAAGAATGCGCAGACCTCAATGCCCCTTTACAACAACGTTGGGGTTGAATGTGGTTGGTGAATGGTATAGGTAGTGGAGGATGGGAATTTTACGGGCGTCGGGAGACCCCCGATACGAAGGCCGCGGAACAGCGACCGCAGCCAAGCTCTCTATCAACCCCAATGCAGCTGCGATCTTAGTTAGATGCATACATCAATTATGCCTTACTGTTTTCTACTCTTGCTACTCTTGCTACACCTATTTCATGGGAATGGTATTTATCAACAAGAAATCATTTAAATGTTAGAAACCTTGGGTATCGTACGCTCTTCATTGCCAACCGCATGGGAGGTATATACAACTCAACAGGTCGAAAGACACAGCAAGATTAACACAGAAGGAGAATTAAAAACAAACAAACGATAGCAAAATAACACATGCACCACCACGAGTCAATCATACAGTGTCTCGAATCAATCCAGCTCACATCCCCAGCCGAGACACTCCAAAGGAAATATCTATTACTTCTCATCGCTGTAGTCCTACCAGCAAATATCTGAAGGCTGAAAGAATTCGTTGCTCATCCATGATCATGGCCGCTCAAAAGATAAGGAACCACATCGATATACCGAGTTATATGATATAGCGGCCGTCTTGGAGCTGCGGTCATGTTCGAGGGTTGCGTGACAGACCGAGAACAATGTCCAGAGAACACTGACCCAGGAACTCATGACAACAGCTCATCAACAGACGGCTCCTTGATCTAGCCGGAACGACCATGATGCATCGCATATTCGGTCTTTTCACGCAGTCAGTGGCCCTCATCGCGGATCAGGGCAACAATCATGCTGTAGAGGTAGAAGAAGAACATGAGGAGGTGGAAGCCAAGCTTGATGAAGGATTCCTAAAAACACGAGTTCGAGTTAGTCATTGCGCTGCAGTTTGCGACTTAGAAACCAAACCGACCTTCTTGTGCACATTCAACTTGCGGAAAATCTCGGTCGCATCCAAAAGGTGTTGGTTCTCGTAGATCCTATATTTTTGAAAACGACTCGGTTAGCCTTGTTCTGAGGGGGGCTTGCGACTACTCGGGGAGCTTCAAACGTACTTCTTGGCGTTGAACAACACGAGGGGCAGGTTCAGCACGATGGCGAGCCAGTATCCGTTGATCACGAAGAGGAAGGTCAGGAAGGCGTGGACAGCGGCTTCGGGGATGATGTAGGCGTTAAGGCGGTTGCAAAGGTCGATAGGGTTGATGTAATCGCTGGAGAAAAAAAAAGGAGAAGTGTCAGCTTGTATTCTGTAGTATGTGTGGACTCCAAGCAGTTGCTTGGAACATAATATGAATGGAAAGACTCACCATTCGAGATCACTGTACATAATAGTGAAGAACACCTGGAGGAAGAGGTTGACGGCGTTGATCAACACCGACAACAGGTAAAGCCATGCTTCGCCGGACATCATTGCGAAATTGACGTTGCGTCAAGTATAATTGGCAATATTTCAATTGCTAAACAGAGAATATGAGTAAACTGTCTGCGACAAAAGTGGTTGAGGTCAAGGTAGATTGAAGAGGCCGGAATTGGAGATGTTTGTGGGGTTCTGCGGCCCAAGGAAGATAGCGGAATCCCACAGAGTCTTCTCCAAAGAGGGGTCAAAGCTCACTCACAAATAAGATGCTAAATGCACTCAAGCTGGTGGAGATGAAAAGAACGAAGCAGAGATGAGGTGGGATCGAAGGAGGGAGTGTCGAGATTAGCGAACTGCGGCCGAACCTGAACGGGTCGGCGGTGTCGGTGTCGGGAGGGCTGGTCATCATTAGCGCAACCCGCAAACGGGGCTGGTAACGTACATGCTGTACTCTCTGGAGTACTTGATAAGAAACAGCTTCAAGATATGTCAGACTAGAAATAAATTATTGACTATAGGGTTGGTAACCGAGTTCACTAGCCTAGGTTGACACGAGAGACCTTGGAAGGTTTGTAGAAGGATGACGTTGACACGTGCATCGTCTAGGTACGTGTGAGGTACCTGAGGTCTGGACCAGATGTACCCAACTACAATGTGGTTTATTTGAAAGCATGGAATGCAGGGGATCGTTAAGAATACCTATCTTGTCTATATACATAATGACAAACTATAGATCGCAGCATACAGGCTTCTATGCGCCTTTAAAGAGCAGATCTTTAATCCTGCTGGCAACGCAACACACAAAACAACGTTGGGCAAGGGCGAGGACTAGGCCAAATAAAAGGCAAAACACAGAGTTAATGGGAACGCTCTTGATGGTATTATACCAGTGTATAGTAACACAAAGGGACTAGCTCATCGCTTCTCGACAAGTAGGAAATGCATTGCACTGTATGCAATGATGAGGAAGGCCCCGGAGATGACAGCCAGTCCGACAACGTCGCTCCAGTAGGCCTGGGTGTCAAATCCAAATGCGCTTAAGATAGAGGCACCAGGAACTTCAATATCCAAACCGTACTTGTGATCAATCAAAGTGAGGAAAGTCACTTCATTGACGATCAAGGCCTCGAAGCCATAGTGGAAGATGGACAGCTGGTACCATTGTTAGTAGGGGAAACAACGCTCAAGTTATAGGGAAACTCACAGTCTGCAGCCACAATGCTGACTTGGGAATTGCATCGTGATTCAGTAGGAGGCCAGCGAAGAGCAAGCTGAAGAGCATCACCAAACTGCCAATAAGATTGGCGACTCCGCCATCCCGGAAAATGATGCCGATGAAGAGGCAAATATTGGCCGCCGCAAGATTGAAAAGGACCAGAACCAGCAAAAAGCGGAAGAATTCAGGCCATGCCGGAATCAGACCCGTCATGGGGTATACGATGATGCCCATGATGATGGGGGGAATTAGCCTCAAAGGAACGATGTCAAACACAACCTTGGACGCAAAGTATGTGACCGGATGATAGTAGCCATTGGCACGCTCACGCACAAACAAAAGCCGCTCCGTGGAGAACACGTTGAGACTAGTCAAAGTACTGAAACCAAATAGAGCCAAGATGAAGAAGAAGAGACCAAGACGATTCTGGAAGCCTCTGATATCGTCCGTGAGACCATAAAAGAGGAATCCAGATAAGACCGCAAGAAGGATGGCAATTGCGTAATGGGTGAGCATCAGCATCGGGTTTCGATAAAGATTACGCCATGTCCGCTGAGACAGGATGATGAACTGTCGCGCCAGACCAACTCGAGCATAGCCCTTAGATTGTATCACAGTATCCGACAACATGGGTGAATTTGGTGAACCGTTCGCATCCTGGGCATTCTGAACGGCGGCCAAAATCTCATCATGTACAAAATGGCAAACATCAGAATCCGCGTAGCTGGCCACCAGAATGTCGAGATCACTTTGTCCAGGTGCTGGAGGAGGTAGTTGATCGGGATCATCAAGGATTTGTGGAGGAACACTGCCTTGCTGACGAGAAAGACGCAGCCATTGTTGATGATTCTCAGCTACATCCAATGTAGCACTCTCGTCGTCTGTCTTGGGCGTGATTGGGCGCTCATTATGTTGCTTTCGGGAGTAAAGTTGGCGATCTTGCTGCTGCTTCAGAGATACCCGGCGTTTGTTTTTGGGTCTCCGAGTCGCCTCTGCGCCGCTCGAGTTATCTTCAATGCTCTGGATCGATGCGCTGGTGACGGACTTGACAGCCCTGAGACTGCTTGATGCAGTCTTAGGTGGACCAGTGCGCTCATCCACAGACGACGTTACTTCGTCCGTATATGACGAATGTGCGCCACCGGCGTGCATTGTAAGATCGACAAGGTAATCTGCAATGTTGAATCCCGGGGGACAGGAATAGCCCACGCGGTCAAAATACTGCTGACAGGATGAGAAAGGACCAGAATAGACAGTGCGTCCCTCAGCAAGAAGGATGAGTCGGTCAAAGAGAGCAACAATGTTCGAGCGAGGCTGGTGGATGGTGAAGATAACAGTGCGGTTGTATGTCTTGGCTAGCGTCACCAGACACTCAACCACATTGAACGCATTGTAGGCATCCAATCCGCTGGTGGGTTCATCCAGGAACAGGATACTAGGGCTGGTAACTAGCTCACAAGCAATGCCGACTCGGCGTTTCTCTCCACCGGAAATGCCACGACCATTACCTTCTTCCGAGCCAATCAATTGATCCTTGATATGGTAGATTCCGAGTTGTTTTTCAACCTCCAGAACTCTTTGCTCTTTAGCTACCCGGCTCATGTCCCGGGGAAGTCTGAGTAGCGCGCTTGTCAAGATGGTCTCGTGGACTGTCAAGGTGGCAAGCATTGTGTCTTCTTGGTCGACAAAGCCAACCATGGTCCTGAAGTCATTGTCGTCGATTTTCTCACCGTTGACATAGAAATCTCCATTCACTGAGCCACGCTTGTTCTTTCGTGCCAGGATATCAAGGAATGAAGTTTTCCCAGCACCAGATGCCCCCATAATGGCCGTAATCTGGCCTGGTACGGACGCACCTTGAATACCAGAGAGAATCTCTTTTCCATTTAGCGTGTAAGATACATTATCCCAGTACAAAGCTGCAGGGCGATAGTCTGCCAGGAGTTTGGCGGTTTCGTCATCCGAATCATCCGAAAGAGACAAGCGAAGATAACTGCGGCGCGCAGCACGACGGGACAGATACCAAACGAGCAGAATGACAGCAACCACAAACAGTGCACTTCCCGCGATCACGCCGGCAATGAGAGGCGTGTTGATCTTTTTCACGGGGCGCTCATATCCCGGTTCGTCGGTCTTGTACATGCACTCTCCTGAATCGCATGACAAGAAGATGCTGGGATCACCGAAGACGCCCGCAATCAATCCATTCATTTGAGGCTCAGAGAAAACGCTCTTAGTGCCCTCCAGGGTCGATTTAGTATCAAAAGTAGCTGGGCCCTTGATCAGTTGATCAAGGAAATCGCTCAGATCAATGGACCCGTTCTCGCCACAGAGGAAACGGCCCGGAATACATTCGCACTGAAGGTGCTCACACTTGTAGTGAGTTGTATTAGAGTTGTAGTCTGTTTCCATGTTCCACTCGCAAGTGTCTAGGCCGCAATAGAATGACTCCTTCTGGTCGACCCAAAATTGGAAGCTGCATGTTTCATCCTCGGCTTTGCAGGAGAAAGTCACCTGGGGCTTGCGGCCGTCGAGCTGTTTCAAGATCGCACGGTTGGTCACATCACACATCTGAAAGTTCTCCTTGACCGTGACGCCTTGCTTGTGACACACGCCCCCTTGGTCTTCGGGCATCATCGCGTTGCAGGCATTATCTGAGTCGCAGACATTGCAGTTGATGCCCTTCCAGCCATCCTTGCATTGACAGGTATTGGAATCACGCTGCGGTCGGTTCAAGTCGTCGGCCAACGAACCGCACAGTGGAACCGAGCAGTCGTCGCCTCCAAATCCGGGGGGACATGAGCATTTGCCGTTAAAGTTGTTGCAATCCGCAAAATGAGTGCAGTTATAGTTGTCGAGCTGGCAGTTGAAGCAAGCCGGACACTCGGGGCATCCGGATGGCCGATCATCGAAGAGGGAATACGATTGCGTAGCGAGGTTTGCGTCGGAAAATTCGCTCCATGATGCAGCATATCCCAGTAGAGGAGTTAGTGTGAGAAGCGAAAGAGATATTGCGCCAGTCAAGCGCATCTTGTGAGAATGGTGGCAGCGGCGTGTCCTAATACGCAGCGATGCCAACAACTGAGGGGATGCGGGGCGGACCGCCGAATTGATCAAATTAGAGGAGCAAACTGGAGCATATAGTTGAAGTAAAATATAGAAACAAGGAGGTGAGTTTGAAGGTTGAGGAACAGAAAGCGGAGAGAGGTGAGATTGGCCCCCAGACGATGACGCGGGCGGAGAAGCGAGAGAGGCTGGGCTGCTGCATGGGTGTCAGGAACCCGCAGGTGACCCGGACGAAGATCATCTTATGCTATACAAAGTTGACGATAATTTTCATTCTACAGCAACATTAACTGGATACTCCATGCACTCCAAGCTTTCCCACGAACGTCAATATTTCTGACTTCCCAGTTCTGTATGGCTGCCTAGGTGGTATTGTCTTCAATGCGGGGAAACACGTGATGCCATGAGAGGGGACATGTGGTCCCGAGCAGAGTCTAGGGCCTAGTATATATACCGCTGCAATGACAATCGGAGGTTCCGATTGTTCCTAGTTATGATCTTTGTTACCTAGGTAGCGGCCTAAGTAAACCTGCCGTCCCGGTAGGATTACACGAATACGACGACTCGTCACGTGATGACACGGACACCAAGAACATTCGAAGCTCATAGCGACGGTCACAACAAGACCCAAATTATTACCCATTCAGCTGAACCTTGGAACGTCACTAAACAAAGACATTTGGTTGTAGCTACTTCGCTCGGTAATGCTCACTGTTCTCAACCATGGTGAAGATTGAGGCCTTTGCGGTTGAACAGGTACCTCCCCGCATTACCCCATGACTCGGCGGCGTTTGTCTGTTCCTTGTGTTGTTACAAATTTCCATTGCTAACCAGTCTGCAGTGGATGGACAAGTATGAGACCACTGCCAAATATAATACTGCCGAGACCTGCTGCGCATCCATCTCCGTTAACGACCTCCGCACGCTGTCCGATGACAAAGAGTCCGACCCTCTCGCCCAGCTCCAATCCACGAAGCTTACATACGGGGCGATACGTGGATCTGATAAGCTACGCAATACATTGGCGAATCTGTACTCGGTGAGGGCACCAACACAGTTGCCGAAGGATAATATCTTGATCACTCCTGGCGCAATTCAAGCGAATTTCTTGCTGCTATATACGTTGGTTGGGCCAGGAGACCATGTCATCTGCCATTATCCAACTTATCAGCAACTGTTCTCCGTTCCTGCATCAGTGGGGGCCGAAGTCAGCCTATGGAAATCCAAAGAGGCCGATGGATGGCAGCTGGACATTGAAGAGCTGAAAGGCCTTATCCGTCCCAACACAAAGTTGATCATCATAAAGTATGTCTAACTCTTTTCACTACCACATAGGGCGCACTTTTTTTTCTAACCATCATGCTCGTCATAGCAACCCGCAAAACCCAACTGGAGCTATCATCCCGCGCCAAACCCTCGAACAATTGGTCGGTATTGCCCGCGAGCAGTCCATAATCATCCACTCCGATGAGGTCTATCGCCCACTTTTCCACAACATCAGCCCCGCGGACCCCAGATTCCCACCCACACTTCTTTCCATGGGATACGAACACACCGTGGTGACAGGATCTGTTTCCAAAGCCTACAGCCTGGCGGGCTTACGGGTCGGCTGGGTTGCGTCGCGGGATAGTTCTATCATCGAATCTCTTGCTAACGCGCGCGATTATACAACTATCTCGGTCGGGCAAATTGACGAGGCAATTGCCAGTTTTGCCCTAGCACCGGATTGCATCCACAATCTTCTGAAGCGAAATCTCGATCTAGCCCGGACCAATCTCTCCATTTTAGAGAAGTTCATTGATGCTCATCGCTGGGCGTGTGAGTGGATTAAGCCGCAAGCCGGTACCACTGCATTTGTGCGCTTTAACAAGATGGGAAAACCCGTAGACGATGTCGCTTTCTGTGAAATGCTTCAAGAACGGACCGGTGTGATGCTTGTGCCGGGGAGCCTTTGCTTTGGAGTCGGAGAAGACTTCAAGGGTTATGTTCGCATTGGGTATGTCAATGAAACCGAGGTCCTAGAGCAGGGCTTGGACGCATTGGGTAAGTTCATGGAAGATGGGTATGAGGATGTCCCAGCAAAGAAGCACTTGTCAAAGTGATATGCTATCTTATGCAATTTGGTCAATATAGATATCCATGCTTCGGACATACAACTAAAAAATTGCGGGGTAGCAATCCCTGTAAGCTGGGCCCATATATACTGTTAAAAGTTAGCATCGGTATACTCTAAAATTAAGCATTATACACATACATATAACTATTGGAAGAGATAACAGTTGTTTAATCTATAAATGTATGAATGTTAAATTCTAAGGTTGAGTATGTGGCGAGTAGTTATGTTGTACGCGTTGCACAACGTTGCACAATGTTGCATGCGGTCAGGGGATCGGCACTTCCGTGCCGAGGCACGTTTCGATCTCTTCCTATTTCAATCTCACCGATCTCACTGGATAATGTCAACATTTGTTGCTTTTGTCTAGTCATTTCCTAATATAATAAAGCAACCTCGTGAAATTTTGAGGTGTCAAGGAGCTCCCATAACGCGTTCTTTGTTCTTTCACCCAAAGGTACATTCAAAGCTACGACCCAAGGGGTGATCTCATCCTCCACTCCAAATATCGCACCCCGCGAGTAAACTACTTGATCATACTCAATCATACTCACTTGGGCTTGATACTTGAATCTATTTGGCCATAATGCCGCTGCCACCTTTGCCCGGTAGGTTATAACATACGGCGTGGCGGGGTGCATGGGCTAACAACTGTCTCTTTGTACAGATATCCCCTTGAGTCTTGCACTCCCTGCCGCGGCCACCACACTTGCATATCTAAACGCAAGATGGTCGGTCTCCTACGATTTGAATCTTCTCAAGGGATTGTTGAAGATGTCAGTGAAGTCCCGCGTTGCCGAACGTGGCGACCGCTTGAACCTCTTCTATATACTTGAATCCCATGCACTCAATCCAAAAACTGCAGACAACGATTTTATTGTGTACAACGGACGAACAACGACATTCCATGAAGCCTACATCACGGTTCTTCGCTACGGAGCGTGGTTCAAGAACGTCCACGGCATCAAGCGCAAGGAGATCGTCGCGATCGACTTCCTGAACTCTTCCACCTTTATCTTCATGCTGCTAGGACTTTGGAGTATCGGAGCAGTCCCTGCGTTCATCAACTACAACTTGTCCGGCAAGCCGCTCACACACTCTATCCGAACGTCCACAGCGAGACTCTTGGTGGTTGACGAAGAAGTTCGTCACTGCTTCCCAGAGGAGCAGGAGAAGACTTTGACATCCCCGAGCTTCCGTGATGGCAAGGGGCCGGTTGAAATCGTGTTTCATACCCCCGAGGTGGAAGCGCAGATTTTAGGAATGGAGCCTACGCGAGAGGATGACAAGGCCCGAAGTGGCTTGATCCCTCGCGATATGGCCATTTTAATTTACACAAGCGGCACCACTGGCCTTCCCAAACCCGCTATTGTCAGTTGGAAGAAGTGCTGGTCTGGTAGTTTGTTCGTCAAAGATTGGTTGAACATTACTTCCTCTGACAGATTCTTCACGGTAAGGTCTACCGAATTTACAAATGTTACTGTCCAAGCTAACCTCTTGACTAGTGCATGCCTCTTTACCATAGTTCTGCTTCAGTGCTTGGCTTTATAACTTGCTTGATGGCCGGGTCCACCATGATCATTGGCCGCCGGTTCTCGGCACGCAACTTCATCAAAGAGGCTCGCGAGAACGATGCGACGATTATCCAATATGTGGGCGAGACACTACGTTATCTATTGGGTGTGGCACCTGAAAATGACCCGGTCACCGGCGAGGACCTTGACAAGAAGCACAATATCCGCCTGGCATTTGGAAATGGACTACGTCCCGATATCTGGAACCGGTTCAAAGAACGCTTTAACATTCCCACAATTGCCGAGTTCTACGCTGCCACCGAAGGCACTGCGGGTTCATGGAACATTTCGTCGAACGACTTCTCCGCGGGTGCTATCGGCCGAAACGGTGCTTTGGGAAATATCATCCTTGGTCGTGGCTCTGCCATCGTGGATGTTGACCACGAGACCGAGGAACCGTGGCGTGACCCCAAGACTGGTCTCTGCAAGAATGTCCCTCGGGGTGATCCCGGTGAGTTGCTGTTCGCTATCGATGCAGCGGATCCTACTGCCAATTTCCAGGGCTACTTCGGAAACAAGAAGGCGACAGAAGGCAAGATTATCCGGGATGTACTCAAGAAAGGCGATGCCTTTTTCCGGACCGGCGACATGGTTCGATGGGACAAAGACGGCCGCTGGTTCTTCTCGGATCGACTGGGTGATACCTTCCGGTGGAAGAGCGAGAATGTATCCACCAGCGAGGTTTCCGAGGTTCTGGGCTCGCATTCTGAAGTACATGAAGCCAATGTTTACGGCGTATCTCTTCCCAATCATGATGGCCGTGCCGGATGTGCAGCCATCCTCTTCAACCAGCAGATGGCAAACGGTAACGTCTCTGATTCTGCACTGGAGCCCTCGCGCGAGGTGCTTGATACTCTGGCTGCACACACTCTCAAGAGTCTGCCCCGGTTTGCGGCTCCTCTGTTTTTGCGGGTTACGCCTGTGACGCAGGCAACCGGTAACAACAAGCAACAGAAGCATGTTCTCCGTACTGAAGGCGTGGATCCAGCTCTTGTGTCAAAGAAGGACCGACTGTACTGGCTTCAGGACAATACCTATGTTCCCTTTGGACAGAGGGACTGGGAACGGTTGACTGGTGGTCAGGTTCGACTTTGATTCGTCTGCACCTCGGTTTTGTGTGTCTCTTTTGACTTGCTTTATCATTGCCTCTATTCTTTTTTTCGGTTCTATCCCTACTCTCCTTTACTTCAAGATACCCTCAACAGCCCTCAATTCAATAATTTACATACACCCATTGGGGTTGGCCTAATATCACTGGACTGAAGTTTACATGTAGGACGTGCAAGAATAGTCGGCTGCTCATGCATCCCCTGTACTTGACGACGTAAGAACTTGATAATTTGGTCTATTTGGCCCACTGTAGTATTAGTGGCACCATGGGCTACATATAATTCAATGTTGTATATGATATTCCAAGGTCCCCTAGGAAGGTACCATAAGTGAGCATAAATGGCACTGTCCGTTCAGGCATAGCAATCCCCAACCCCACCTTGAAAAGGGGCATCCCTGATGCCTCAGAGTTACAGTGAGTGAGGCGCGTCCTGGACAATGAGAAATCTATTTCCAGAGACTAGCTTGTGAGGAACTATTGGGGGCGGGTTTCTTTTCTTTCTTTGGTGATCTTTGAAGCTATTCACAGCTTTCAATCCACACTATGGCCCCACCATGATCCCACCCCAACGGCTTAACCGTTTCAAGCTTTGTGCATGGTTTTTTAATCTACGATATGATCTCGTATTCTTGAAAACTGATGGCTTTTTTTTCATTTCAAGGCACATGTTAAACTGATTACAAATGATTTCTCTCTGATGGGCATGGTCTGCAATATCCTTCTCTCGACGTTCTTCAGGCAACCTTATCATTATGGGGGAAACTGTTGAAGGTGTCCAAAGGTGCATCAGCCTCGACACTCTTCCACACCTGCTCAATCCGTGCTGCAATTTCCGCGCTGAGGGGACCCTTGCTCAATGCAGCAAGCGTCTGATTGAGCTGCTCAACATTACGCGAGCCAACAATCACAGCATCTCCGAGTTCCTCTTTGAGGGCCGAGTTATGCGCCACCCACCGATATGCCAATTCAACCTTGGAAATACCAGACTCCTTGGAGATCTTCTCCCATTGTTCCAGGCCCTTGAGCATGCTCGGCTTATTGAAAAGCGCATTGTAGACTCCACCAAGCGGGGTGTTTGGATCCCATCGACCCTGGCCGCCGGCGACCAACGTCGCGACATCCTTGGTCAGAAATCCTCCTGCGATGGGCGAATAAGCATAAAAGGAGATGTTATGCTTCCGCAGCGTGGGGAAGATCTCTTTTTCTCCTCGGCGTGCGACGGCTGAATAGTTGCCCTGGTAGACACTTGGCACAACGTAATTCTTCTCACGGCAGATGCGGACTACCTCTTCGACTTCCTCGGCCAGATAGTTGGACAGGCCAAAGCGCTTGAACTTTCCAGCCTGGTACGCAGCGTTGATACTAGCCAGCAGATCTTCCATGGAGCTTCTGCGTTCGGGTGCATGCATGTAGTAGATATCGAGCTAGGAATGGGATTAGGGACTGGGTATTTGCGGTCTTGGATTACGAGCAGCTCACCTGGCCGGTTTGAAGACGAGCCAAACTCTCATTCAAGCTTGTCACAAGAGACTCGGGGGTGGAAGGATCAGGCGAAAATCCGCCAGGGTATTTCGAATCGATGGTAAAGCGGGAATCAGCGTGAACCTTTCCTAATAACTCCTCGGAGTTATTGTAGATCTTGGCAGTATCGATGGTTTTGATGCCGTTGGATTGCAGAATGTCAAGGGCCTCGTTGATGGATTCAAGAGTCGGATATGCGGCTTCATTCATGATTGAGGCACCGCCCCAGATGATTTTGATGCCGGCCATGATAGATGGTTGAAGAATGAGAAGATGGGAAATATGAATGCCTAAAAACAACACTGGAAGGTGGGTATTTATATCCTAGATGTATCCATGGAGTATCCATGGCTCCTTCCAACCTCGGAAGGTTCCAAAGTTATCTTGGGTTTATAATCCAAAACATTTATAATCAAGTCTCATATAACCCTTGGAATACTGTGAATGAGTCTACAACCCCTGAATATCATCATTGTTCTACCAGAGGTACTCCGGTGGATGGATTATCAATCATGGCATCACTTACTTAGATAGGTTAGGGTTTCTAGGTACTCGGAGTTCCGAGTTCCTGATTCACATTACAGGTACTGACCTATAACATCAAAAGGAGACATTGGAGTTTTATCTTACATGTAACATCCCTAGTTAATATTCTCTTGGGTTAGATAAGAGTATTAAACCCCTACGTCGTCAAGGACATAGGCCGCATACGCGACCAACTACGTATGTAGTTTCGTAGTTACTATAGGTAAAAGGTAGGGAATTATGTTACTTAGCAAATTAAAATCAACACATGGCCATCATATACTAAACATTAGAAGAAAATAGTATATAAAAACAAGTTACCTAGGTCATCCAATAGCATATTACGAAGTGAAGTATACAGCCGACTTGGAAGCAAATCGGCTTCCCCGCATGCATTTGGAGATCCCCGCTGCTTTTCTTTTTCTCCTTTTTCTTTTTCTTCTCTACTCTTCTTTTTACTACTTTCCTTAACTTATCATGTCTTCAAGTATGTCATTACTCACACACCTTCGGCCTCGCGTACTGGCGCGAACCCGACCGGGCGCAATTCGCAGTTTCACCATCTCTCAGCGTCTCCGCTCAGATGCTTCCTCGGTAGCCTCGGCCTTTTTGTCGCGCTTCCAATCACTGGGACCACAAACCCGTACGCAAACGATAGATGCGAATCAGCTCCAACTTCTCACCCTCACCCTCAATCGCCCGACTCTCTTCCCCGGTGCCCCCTCCCTGTCCAATGGTGCTTCCGCCCCGCAATCTGAAGTACCTGTGCCGCCGGGCTATCACCTCGCCTATTTCACACCCGCATTCTTGGAAAGTGAACTCGGGGCAGATGGAACCGACGCGTCATACAATCCCGACGTGCCATTCACGCGGCGCATGTGGGCAGGCGGCGAGGTGCTGTGGCCCCGTGTGGATGGGAAACCCAATCTGTTACGGGTAGGACAGCAAGTGCAGGAGACAACGCGGGTACTTAGCGCGGAGTCCAAGGTTGTGAAAAAGACTGGCGAGGACATGATTGTTGTTGGAATCGAGAAAGAATTCTCCAACGAGCACGGCGTGTCAATCATTGACCGACGGTCCGGCTTCCCTTTTCAAGAATGCCGCAGACAAAAGTACTGACAACAACATTCATATAGAAATTGGGTGTTCCGTAAAGCTCTACCTGTTCCGTCTGCATCAACGCCATCCAGCGCTCCTCCCTCGTCTCCAACATCCCATATTGCGACCCCAAATCCTACCTCGTCTGTCATCTCCACCGAGGGCAATACTCACACGCGAACCCTGATGCAAACACCCGTGACGCTTTTCCGCTTCTCTGCCCTGACTTTCAACCCTCATAAGATCCACTACTCACTGCCCTGGGCGCGGGATGTAGAAGGACACAAGGATATTGTAGTACATGGTCCGTTGAATCTGATCTCCATTCTAGATCTTTGGCGTGACACTCGCCAGGATGTCACGGACTCTACCTTGGTTGTTCCAGAGCGCATCTCTTACCGAGCGACGAGTCCACTATATGCCGGGGATGAGTATCGGATTGTGCTTGAGGAGGGCGAGGGAACAAAGGTGCAGATTATTGGGCCCGGAGGAGTAGTCGCTATGAAGGCTGATATTCAGTAAACATAAACAGCAGAAATAAACCCGATATATAAATACACAATGACTGTATATAAGACTGTGGTTGTAGTCTGTTAAGGGTGTTCCTGATAGAAACAAAGTACACCAAGCTCTGTTCACGGGTTAGCGGGGCGTGTCGATCCCCCACGAGCTAGGGAGTCCACTTCTTTTTCCTTCCACCTGGAATGTTCCTAGGTTGTAGTTCCTGGGCATCCTCATCATTTGCCGATCGAAATAACTACAATAACTATAAATAATAATGGACGAACCTCTGGACCCTGCGGCGGCGAAATCCGCCCCCAAAAAGCGAACGCGCGTACAATTTTCATGCACGGCGTGCAGGTATCGAAAGTAAGCTCAACGCACGACGTGCATACATAATGCGCTACTTAATCAAAAGTATCCTAGGTTTTAGAAGTGTACTTCGCCTTAAGTCTCACTTTATGGTATACCCGTCTAGGTTATATAGGTAGTGTTTAGAGCTAAGACCGTTGATTATAGCGTTGGTTATGGATAAATAGAGATCAATAAGAAGCCGATACTACTACCACCGGTCTAGTTAGGGCTGCTTAACCCTCCTCATCTTTACCCTTTCTTCTCTCTTTCCTTGTCATTTCAACTTCTAAAATTCTTCCTTTTAACCCTTTGCATCGCAAACCGTTGTCGTCTCGGTCAAAATAGAGCGCCCATGACCCCCCCTCATCTTCCACGGCCATAAACCCTTCCCAGCCCTCCAAAGTAATTCTCCTATCAATTGGAGTGCAGTCCCATGGCCCAACAAGCTGGTTTTCCGAGTCTTGTCGCAGGCCGTACTTCACCTCATAAGTTTCTTGGTCCACGTATATCCAATTTAGTTGTGGGGGCTCATCGGAGATTGTAGAGACCAGTCCTTCTCCCTTGCGACCCCAGTCTTGGTCAGGATAAGGCAGGAAATATCCTGCGAATAAATGCTGTGAGCATTTGGTCTGACCCTCGGTCGCAGTCACCGCAATGTATAGCTAGTTATCAACTTCATTAGCGAACAAAAGGACAGGTTTGTTGGGTTGCCGGTAGTACGTACCTTGTTGTTGCGCAACACAATAGAGCATCCATCAACTTCGCTGCCTGCGCATGAGGTACTGGCGCAAGAAACGGTGAGATTCGATTTCACGCCTCTGTGCTGTTCTTTCGAGTTCTTTCTTTGGCCTTGGCGGACTGCTTCAGTGGTCCCAACGATTGCAGGACAAGCCGCTATAGCAGTAAGTAGACCTAGAACCATAGTTCATTGATTGTTGTTTCGATTTGAGATCAGAGTGATTTATTTGAATATCATGAGGGAGTGGGGTTTCGCCGATTCTTTACGTGAAACGCGCACTGAGGATAATTTAATCTATTTCATCCGCATAGAGTGTTATGGCTGACATTATGACGCGTTATGCCCAGCCCTGGAGCCCATGCAGCTTAGCGCATGTCGATTTTCCTAATACAGGTTTTACAAGCATACGTGGTGGCATATCGCAAGGGTATCTGCGTGCCGCATTTCTCTCGAGGTGAAGCCTGCCCCTCTTTCAATTCATATAAAGTACCACAGTTTCCTCCTTGTAACTATATAACTATAACATTTTCTGTATCAATTCTCAATTTTTATCCACATCTATCCACCATCATGTCTCAAGTGTAGATATCCACCTTTCCGTCTTCAACTCCCAACCCTAAATTCATGAAACTAATGACATCCGCAGACAACAGCAAGAAAACAGCGCCGAGGATTCCGAAGAAGACCTACCACAATCTCAACCCCCTCCCAACCCTACAGGCGGCCGCAAGCCCGCGAAACTCGGGGCACGGAAGGCAGCCGCGGCAGCTGAGGCCACTGAGGATGATTTAGTCCCAGCCGCAAGCACTGGTAGAAGGATTGTTCCAGTTCATCAATCGCGGATTAAAGATCGACCAGAAAAAGTGGGCGAGAAGGATAGCAGCTTGAAGATCAAAATTGAGTTGGATCTGGAAGTCGAGGTAGAGCTCTATGCACGAGTTAAGGGCGATGTAACAATTGGGTTGATGTGATAATTAGGTTGAAATCTATGCGAGAGTCAAAGGAGATGTTACTATTGGACTACTGTAAGATGTGAGTTTGGTCTCAGCCCTAAACAACGGCATATTGATAACACATCATACAGCACAACATAGCGTGGCCTGACGCTCTCCTTACGAGTGTGAACCCCGCTGTTGCCTCGTCGAACAAACGTGAAATAGGTGCTTCTTGACACTTACAAATGTACAGGCGTTAGCGAACCAAGGACGAGAAAATACATATCCGTGATCGAAATTGTTATTGCGACTGGTTTTGAGAGATGTTTTGGCAATTAACTTTTGTTGTATTTTTGAGGGTTTTCAGGATGGTTAAACTTGATACACTTTTGAGGAAAAAGCAACATACATACTTTGTAATTTGATGGATATCAGACAGAGCTCCGCAAATGGGCTGCCGGGCTTTGGGCCCTACCTTCGGGCCCACCGGTGGGCTATGGGCCTAAGGAGAAGCCCACTGCGGGTTAATGGACCCCCAAATAAGCCCAAAACAGTACAAATATGCCAAGAATTCAGAAGTTGAACACCCTTTTCGGGGTTTTTAAATTTCCCTTCGTTTTACCCCCGTTTATAGGCCTTATTCTAAAGGTAATATATTATTAATTTGAATGGTTTAGAAATAATTACTAGTTATCTCTCTAAATCACGTTTAAACACGCGAGAAAGTGCATTCTTTAGATAATTTATAAATTATAGAAGTTCACTTAGAAAGTAGTAGTTAGTACTCCTATCTAGATCCTAAATATATATTAAGCAGTAAAATAACACTTTTTGTAGTATCTCGACCTCTACTAGTCGGATTCTCTTTAAAATTAAAATTTATACTTATATAGCTACTGTTATTATCAATACCTAAATTTGAATTTTATACGACTAGTAAAAGGGTCAGAATACAATGTTGTATACCGATTACAAGATGCCGATTGAACCCCTTCCAATGGGCTTTAATGGGGGCCTTATGGCCCCCCATTGATGGGCTCTGGGTTGGGTTGGGCTTTGCGGAACACTAATCAGGCAGTACGACAATGTATGGAAACCAGTCGTTATTCGAGCACTCAACACTAGAAAAATCGCGCTCGCGAAGAATCCGCAATACCATGCGCGCATAAAACATCCATGGAGGTTGCTATTCGGTCCCTCTTTCTTCGATAGTAGGTGGCGTCTGGCGCAGATTTAATGTTAAAAGTACTGAAAATGCGGTAAAAGGTAATTGAAGTGATGACGACGGATCATCGACGAGATTAGGGTAGCGATAACCCCCAATCACCAAAGGCGCCATGTCGGAGTGGATTTTGGACCCAACCGACGCAAATTTTGAAGATTTATTTTGATGATAGGACCCAATGTACAGCTTTCTCATATCCAACCTCGGGAAATGCCTGCGTATATGACGTCATATACATGGAATCACATGTCACCAAATAAAAATTTGTTGGGCCATACCTCAACAATCGAACTTTCAATATATATATACTATAGTTAGATATTGTTCTCTATATCACTCTTCTTTTTCTCTATTGTCAAAATACAGCGTTATGGAAAGTCACCATGATTGGAACATCTACTGCTGAGTACTTCTTTATTCGGATTTGCATCCTATTTCTTCACAATATTGCACCAATCAGTATTCTATACAGCGTTCAATTACTGGTCGTTCGATTTTTTCATCTGCCAACTTATACTGAACGCATACCCTACGCTGTCCACATTTGGCTCACTGCAGAGGCAGTCTTTTTCACAACTGTCTATATACCACTTATATACGCTCTCTACCGTTCTTCTATCTGCCATAGGTCTTTATCTGCAGAGTTCAGAGAGGATTTGTTTAGGAAATGCAATAAAACTGTGCCAGACATGGAGAAATACCTCTGCCAGTGGCTTATGGTCCCAGAAGCTAAATACATAAAGCGCGATAACGTGAAAGACTTTATCAGATGGTCATTATTTGGACCTGACCATATTCAGGAGCAAGACCAGCAGACTGAGCGGGAAATTGAAGCCTACACAACTGAACTTGAGAAGCTGACTGGTCGAAAATTGTCACCGGGAAGGATGGATGTGAAAGGCCTAGGACGGCTTTTAAATGAAGCAGGCGGTTTACATCGAAGTCTACTATGGTACAGTGTTAGTTATCTCTCTCCTCTCTATGTGACAAAGGCCGTTTTAAACTGACATTCTAATTAACCTAGTGTGTCTTTGTGGTTGACACAACGATGTACTGCAAAATGTTATACAATGGATTTCACTTCCATCGCAATTCGCTCTTGCGATTTTTTACCGTCTTCCCATTTCGTCCTCTCACTATACTCACACCCTACCGGTCACCGGCACGGCATCTCACATACTGGCATCGACGGCATACATCCAAGAAACGGCTACCCATTCTATTCATACATGGTATCGGGATTGGCCTGTACCCTTACACAAGCTTCCTTCGAGAGTTAAATAGGGAACTGGGGACGGGATGGACCAACGATACTGAGGTCGGCATCATCGCACTTGAAATCATGCCAATAAGCTCTCGAATAACGAATCCTTCTCTGGAAAAAGAGGTGATAATCGGCGAGATCATGGAGATTATGCGGTACCATGGATGGAACAAGTTCGTGCTTGTGTCCCATTCTTATGGTTCCATAATCGCCGCACACCTTCTCAAGTCCGATCTATTTACTCCGCTTATCGGGCCTACGGTCTTCATTGATCCAGTGTCATTCCTTCTCCACCTGCCTGATGTGGCATACAACTTTATAGCTCGCCGACCAGCACAAGCCAATGAATATCAGCTATGGTATTTCGGAAGCAAAGACATTGGAGTTGCGCATACTTTAGCAAAGAGATTCTCTTGGATTGACAATATTATTTGGAAGGAGGATCTCGGCGTGAAGGCAGAAAATAAGCAGGAGGGCAGAAATGTTACAGTTGTTTTGAGTGGTAAGGATTTGATTGTGGACACCGAAACAGTGGGGCAGTACCTGATGGGCTCATCAGAAATTCGGAAAGTTGATAAAGAAGCAGCATGGAAAATCAGGCCCTGGATTGGGCATGGACTTGAGCTGCTGTGGTTTGAACAGTTGGATCATGCTCAGGTTTTTGATTATGAGACTACCAGGCGGGCAGTCATCAAGACGATCTCTATATATTCAAACACGGGCTGAGACTGTCCTGTTCGTCTGAAATATTAGTCTATTCTTTCAAAATCTAGGACGAAATATGGCCCCGACGAAGCTTCTGTAGTGCACCGGCTCGAGATCAGAATAATACTAATACCTTTTAGTTCAAACCCTAGGAACAATAGGAACAATAGGATTCGATATATTTACCAATGTATACTTATTCCCGTTCTATATAGAGGGAACTACGGTTAAATTCATATTTAATCTCTTAGTTATTTAGTTGAAACCGTGGTAGCTTAAACATAGGGATGTCCTCGTGGTCTCTGCCATCGAATATTAATCTTGATATCTTGATCCGTTTCATGGTACTAGGGATATCTTGAAAAATAGCCTCTAGCATCTTCGATCTTATCTTTTACTTATAGTCTATATAAGTATTCTGAATGAGATTAGTTAGATTAGTTCTAGTAATGTCTTAGATATTGGAGAATAGACTGACCTTCTACTCTATCTAGGTGCTTGTAACTGTATCGACCGAAATACCATCGAGATACGAACACGACCATGTCCTACCGTCGTAAATTAGCCGGACCGGATGCACCCTGCGTTAAGGCGAACTTACCAATACCGCCAGATAATGAGAAATACTCATTAATTTGAGATCTTTGCTTGAAGGTGTCTGCTAGCGGCAAGACAACAATTCCGATCAAAGGGTCGTGTTCATACATGCGAAGATCCCGCACTGAAAGAATCACCTCTGTGGTCTGCCAGTCACGGATGAATCGTTCTGCCCCAACATTGAACTGAGCTTTAAAGCACATGTGAAGACCCGCCCCCAATAAGTTCAACATATGAACTCGAATTTTATAGCTATATTATTAATAACGATAACGTACGATCTCTCCTAGCTAAGATCGAAGCTATATAAGACTAGCCGGACCTAGCATTTTCTCGAGAGCACTCATCTTACGATGATATCATGGAAATCGACCGTCGTTTAGAGACCGCACATGACATGGTATCCTCCTGCTTGGAAATTCGACCAATGACGCAGTGTATCGCAGACCCAGCAGAAATAACCATGCGGCGCTTCGCGCTAGAGCTCATGTATCAAACAGCACGTCTTGTCCTACATCGCTGGTATATCGCCGAGACAAATCCCAAATTCGCTTACTCGCGATCAGCGTGCCTGGCCGCAGCTCGGGACGTGCTTCAATACCACACAGAGGTCTGGACTGAGTTCATGCCGGGTGGTCAGTTATACGCAGAGCGATACTTCCTCAACTCCCTCCAGAATTCCTTTTTGCTCTCAGCAATGATTATTTGTCTTGAGATGTCTCAGGATGCAGATCGTGGTGATGTCGCACGTCTTGGGCCCCAAGAACGCGCAGACTTCTTGCTTCTTCTGGAAAATACCCATCGCATATTCATGGACTCCCGTCACCGGTCTGTAGATACTCAGCGAGCAGTGAATGCTTTGAATATCATGCTCAAACGGGTGAAGAAAGGTGAGTTTCAATGTTCCAGTTCGACTGCTGAGCAACCAACGGCGCCTATGGATAGTAAGTATAACTTTTCTCTCCTTGCAATATCGCGCTGACAAGGTTCCCAGATGGTATATCAGTCCAATCCACCAGTGCAACAGCCTTTGATCAACAATACTCAACATACACATCCAATGCTGCAGTCCGCAATACCCAACCCCGCTCAGACCCCGTCATACAACTCCCTGGGGGTTATTGAAGACATGCTTGATATACCCGCTCAACTCGACTGGGTAAGAGCCCCAGCTACATTTCTGGATGCTTATCAAAGCCCTAACTAATCCTTTGTCCTTAGAATCTGTACGACAGTCACATTTCAGGTGTCGAAATGGCCACCAATAACAACACCTGGGACCCCGATGGTCCTGCAACTGCGTACAGTTTTGGTGCGTATCCTCCGGGAGTATCGCCGATGGATAATCAGAGCTACCAGTAATGGCGATGGTGAGTTCTATATATATCGTCAATATTATGAACATACTTTGTGTTTCTCTTGTACATCGTCATTAAAGATCTTGAGATACTACCCACCAAAGCGCTCACAATGTTGAGCTAGATTAATCGATGAATGAGACGTAAGCCCACGCGTGATGTCAATAAAAATTTCTTTTAGAGCCATTCATTTTTTTTAGCAAAAGAAAGAGAGGCGTACAAAGTATAAAATCTACAGTAAATCCTGCCGAGGCGGCTGCAGATCCCGCTCCGCGGAACCGGAGCTTTTTCTTGTCAGGAACCACTACACTCCAAGAACCAAACTGTGTATATCTTCTATCCTTTTAATATAACCCTCCTCAATGCGACCCTTCCGCACCTTGCGACTTCCAAGTCGCGCAACTCTACCCTCCCAGCGCCAGAATGTGTGCCCAGTCTCCCACCAACTCAAGACAAGCACGAGGACAATAAACACAACCCAACGACCAATTCTGCGCCGACCTCTACTCCCAACCAATGGCCCCAAAACCACTACACGAGCATTCGGCCTACCCGACCTATCCTCCTTCCTCCCAAACAGCAACAATAACAACAACTCCCCACACCGCGTCCTAACTGCCACCCGCAACCTCCCATACAACCCAACCCTACTATACAAAGTGATTTCCTCAGTCGAATCCTACAGCCAATTCCTCCCATTCCTCACCGCCTCGACCGTGACAGCCCGGGATCCGGAAACAGGGTACCCAACACAAGCGTTCCTAACAGTCGGCTACGGCCCGCTCAGCGAGACCTTCACGTCGCGCGTGATCTGCGACATAGAGAAGCTGACCGTGGAGGCTAAGAGCGGGGCGAACTATGGTAAAGAAGGATCGGATAGCCAGGCTGGTAAGAGCTCTTCTTCGTCTGGGCTAAGCGGGTTCTTCCCCGGCGCGAATGAGGGTCTCTTCGAGTACTTGACTACGAGGTGGGAGTTGGTGCCGCTTTCGCCTGGCGCGCAGGGTAGGCCGTTGACTAAGGTCAATTTGGAGGTGCGGTTTGAGTTCCGTTCGCAGATGCATGCTACTCTTATGAGTGCTGTTGAGGGGCAGATGGCTGGGGTTATGATTGAAGCTTTTGAGAAGCGGATACGGGAGGTTGAGGGGAAAGGACAGTGAGAGAAGTGTCGATTGTAGATTGGATTGTATATTAGAGGTGTTTTGGTTGAGCATAAATTGCATGTATGGCAACTACATAAGTACTACTTGTTAGACTTGCATATCCTCAAATTCTTGACAGTAGAAGGGAAATAGAGAGCATCGCCAATTTGATTCTATTGGGTGGATCGCTGTACATGCTCAATCAGAAGCCTGTGAGAATGAGCAATGGGTACCAAAAAAAAATAAAACATGATAGTATATAATACAGATTATCCAGACACAGAAATGATTTTCAACTTAAAGCATGCTCATACTCCGATGACGGTTGATGGAGCTGCGCGAGTTCTTCATCGAGCCGACAGCATTGTAGTTGTCGAAGACCACATCCCAGTTAATCCGATCCCACCAGCGCTCGAGGTACTCGTCCTTGCCGGCAATACCGTAGTCCATCATCCACGCGTGCTCCCAGGTGTTAACACAGAGAATGGGCTGCACGTCGACGGCGCCGGGCGCGAGGTTCTTCTGGTTCTGGGCGTGGGCGCCCATCGAACCGGCGAACTGGTTGCCCAGCTGGGTCTCCGGGGTGTGGGTGGCCATGTCGACGGGTTGCCGCCGGGAGTGGGCGGCCGGGTAGGGGGAGCCGGCGCTGTAGGTGCAGAAGATGTGCATCATGCCTTCGCGCTCGAGGTTCTTGGCGAGCCAGACGAATCCGGGGCCGAACATTGAGCTTGCTGTGGCGAGGAAATCCAACTTCAGGGACTCGACGGAGGAGCAGGTGTCGACGATGTCCTTGGCGAACTTTTCGGGGACGGTGGTGGCTGTGGGGGACTATATTGGGGAGGCTAGTCAGGATTGAATGTCATATGTGAAGGGATTGGTATCGTTACTGACCAGGCAGTTGAAGAAGAAGTGGTTGTTGTGGGCCATTGAGGCATAGTTGAACACTGATGCCATCTCCGGACGCTTGGAGTATTTGACCAGCAATTCTCCTGGTTTGGCATCCGCGTCGACGGTATCTATTGAATTCGAATGTCAGACACGTTTTCCAATGTCTTATGTCGCTCAATCGTCCCATTGGGGCCGAATTGGATCAATGTATCGTGCCACAGGGTCGGAGTGTCGGGCTCACCTTGTGTCAACAAATTGAGTTTGTTAACAAGGAGACTCTGGTATTGGGTCCAGGAGAAATCGAACGCCTCAGGCGACAGGAACTCCGGAACACCATTCTCCTTATAGTAGGCGTCGTGCTGCAATTGGGGAATGCGATGGATAGCCCGAGTCTGGAAGCGTGAGAAGGCGGAGGTAGGTTTCTGGACAAAACGCGGTTAGTAAAGGCGGATTGGGCGACGGAGGAAGTGAGTCTCACTGGGGAGAAAGAGGAGGCTGCGCGCAAAGCGCTTTGCGGCCTGGCGAATCGGTTGAACATGACGAGCGGCACTGTGAATGGTCGGGTTAATCGTACAGAGCTTCGATGTCGAAGAATTTCCCTCCCGACGTTCTGCCCGATCGGGATTAGCGTGGTTATGTAAGACCCCTGGTCAAACAGCCAATCACATCTCCCAAATCTACTTCATCTCTAAGCGCCTTGTACTATTCTGCACCCTTTGGCCTTCATCCAATCCTCGTTCTGCAATCCCCTTGTTCGATGGGGTCATGTAACAAAGACCTGATTTAGCGCCCATATTGTTACCATTTTAATCATGCAGACCACCCTGAAACAACCCAGTGGCTATTTTAGGACCACGGCGCGTGCAAGTACTCTTTGTCTACAAGACTTGAAGGATGGCAGTGCTGAGGTTTCTTTCAAGAATGACATGTCCTGGTTCTTTGACTGATTTTTGTTTCAGACGGAAGTCAATGCCTTTGTCTTTTAGCTCTTTGCGATCTATCTCCGTCAAGGTTTCCTCCAGTGTTGGTCTTCCTACTTGCGACTTAGCTTGCGTTATACGTGAACATTCTGTCAGACGCTACCAGTCTATTTCTTCCGGCGAGACTCTTCTGGATTTGATCGTCAGAGACTTCTATATTCCTCGGCCTACGTACGCACCGCCAATATGACGAGGTTACGGCCATCCGTTCTGCTGCTGTTGACTCTCATGGCCAGCATCCGACCCGGACAAGCATATAACTCTTTTGATCTTCTTCCAAGAAGCTCAGATTCGTGTCCCTCCTCGTATGCTCGCTGTGGCAGTACAGAACTCCCAAATGATTTCTGCTGTCCTTCAGGCTCCACCTGCATCAGTCTAGATCAGGGCAGCTCCTCCATCTGCTGTCCCGCCGGTAAAAGTTGTGACTATATCTCGCCGATTACATGTGATGTACAACAGCAGAATGTTACTACTTATCCTGAGAGTTCCGTCAAGACAACCCGTCTGGGCGACAGCCTTCCCAAATGCGGCGATGCGTGCTGCCCGTTTGGCTACACCTGCCAAGGGGACAACACTTGTTCCCTGGACCAAAAAGCTTCCGCAACCGCAACAACATCTATATCCAGCTCATCTACCGACACAACATCTTCATCTTCACCCAGATCGTCTGACAATACAGCATCATCATCATCTGTATCTACCTCCTCTACCAACGCAGCATCGACAACGGCTACAAGCTCAGCAACCCCCCAGGCAACCATCACACCCGTGCCATCCCCCTCATCCGAAAAGTCCACAAACACCACGACATGCGCAGAGGTATCAAGCTCATGCCCCTCCTTCCCAGCCGGAGCTCTAGCAGCAGGCTTCTTCCCAGGTGCCGTTTTCGGTGCAGTCGCAGCCCTCTTAATATCTTTCTGTTTCCGACGTACCCGAAAAGACGAATGTGAAATACAAGAAGGCAAATCTGGGCCTAATTGGTCCCAACGCTCTTCCTCCGGCGCAATATTGTGCATATCAAACCCCATCCCCCAAGACGATACCTCCTACCGCACCGACTTCCTCCGAAGCCCACCGCGAGCCAAGCGCTCTTCCATAGGAGGACGCTCGACTCGCACAATGATCCACCGCACCGGCAGCAGAGTTCGGAGTCTATTCTCCGGGTATCCAAGACAAAACCCCCGATTCGACAAGGATGTGCCGCCTATCCCTATGCCAAACCCTATGGCACCGGCACCGGTAGCGGCTCCGTTTACTCCGCCACGGCAGCGTCAGCCGAGTACGGAAAGCATCAAGGTGTATTCACCGCCTGAGTCTTCGTTCTCGCAGTCTCGCAATTTTTTGGGGCCTGAGCCGTACCCTAGTGATGCCGCTAGGCCGGATACTCTGTTTAATGACCTGATGCGGGTTGTTGGGACTCCTCATGATGGCAAGGGGAAGCCACCTTATCCGACTAATGACGATTCTCGGGAAAATCCGTTCAGGGATCCTGGGCGTTGATAATTGAGGGATGCTAGCCTGCGTTGTGTTGGGTTGAGCTGTGCGCTCAGTCATCTTGGTTTAGACCTCGGGACATTTGGTTGTTCTGGCATATTAACCGTGTACCAAAATATCCATATTTGTTTTGTTTTGTTTTCTTTTTCATTTTGTTTCGAAGGTTGGGTTTCATCTATTTAAATACCTGATTAATCTTCATCTAATTCAAATATAGTTCGCTTTTAGTGCAAGATTATTATACTGAATATATGCCTAGAAAGGGCGAGTCATATCTATCTAGGCAGACAGTAACTCAAACCGACCATACATAAATATCTCGAGAAGGAAGGATAGTTTCAATGGGTGTATATATTAGATCCTAAAATACATGAATGTCGAGAGGTTGTATTACTCTACGATGCTGCTCCCTTCGCCTTGCGTCGAGCTGCAATTCTCTTAAGCTCTTTGAGCAACCCAACCACAAGAGGGACACCAATTGGGCCCAAAAGAGGCAGATAAACCGCCACCTTATGCTCATCTGGGAAATAGACCTGGCCCACCATACTCTTTTCGAAGAAGCTGCGCTCAGCTTCTGTCTCCGCGACTCGAGCGCTGGCAAGCGCAGCACCGAAACGACCCTCTCGCAGGTGGGCACAGGAGGCATCCAAATGAGATAGAGTGGTTGAGACTGAAGTAGCCACGGTTGCCGGAATAGGGATTGAGGGTAAAGACTCAGTAAGACGAGCAAGCGAGCCCATTGTTGATGAGGCGGAGAGCAACAAACTAGCCGCGCGGATGCGGATAGATGTCTGAAGACGGAGTGGAAGGGACGGAGGGGTGCTTGGAGTACCGAGGAGGGTGAGGAGTTGATGAGAGAATGTCATGAATGCAGGACCTAATGAGTCCTGGGAGAGATGGGCAGGATTGGACGGGCCACCCTGTTCGGTATTCGAAAGCGGCGGGTTAAGGAGGAATACTCCACCCCATTGAGGGACCATCCAACTAGAAGCACGGTTCTCCTTGACAACGAGTGGAGACTGCGAGGCGTCTGGTACATAGAGGATGAAATTGATCGTCGGGCCATTGCCGATGCTCGGGTTCAACGGCCACTCGGCGGCATTGACGAAGGCACTTAGGTCTTCTTTCTTCAATGTCCATGCCGCCTCGGATTCATCATACTCAGGCTTCGGCGCAGTGGGTGCAAAGTTCGCATAGAGCTGCACTTGCGTGTCGACAGTGAAATTGCTGATAGGAGAGAATGCCTGCAGGAGCGGGGTGACATATTCGTTCACCGCAGCCTCAATATCCCACGAGGAAGGCTCAGAACCGGGGGTAAATAGTGAAAAGGAGAGGTGGTAGGTTTCAGCATATTTCATCGACCGGCGCAATCTTCGGTCGATATCTTCGGCGAGTTGTGGTGAGGTCGAGTCAAGTCCAGCGGTATTTCCAGACAAGATGTGCGCTATAGTAGCCTTCTCCTCGCCATACAATCGCTGAAGCTCGGCCGCAATGAATGCCGAGAGGGGAGAGTTGGAGGAGGAAGGTACGGGGACCTGGCTCGGCGGGTAGAAGACGTCGAGCTGCGTCGTAGCTGCATGGAGCTCTGACCGAGGACCTGCTAGGCCATCCTGGGGTAGTAATCGGACGGTCAAGGCAATATCCGCTGTCTCTTCCGTAGGATATTTGACACTTTCGAGATTATCTTCGCCATTATGAACTGCCGTCGTGCTACCGTTGGTCAACTTAAGCCGAAGGTGATGAGCTGCGAACTCGTTGAGATCATCGAGAGTATGCTGCGTCGTGCGGAGGAGGTGCTGTGCCTCGAAATATTGCATTGATGGTGTCGCAAGGTGAATTTCCAAAGGGAAGACTGGTCGGCACGCCTGTCAAGACCATTATTAGCATCACCAAGCCCCCAAAACTCAAGGCGATGTCGCAAGTCGTACCTTGCCATCAGCCCAATCCACCATCTCCTCAATGGGGAGAGATGCCCGGTAGATTGATGTTGTCTTCCACCATATCGGGAATCCAAGGAATATAATTACAGCCCAAAATGCTGCTATCACTCGAAATCGCGTTTGGAGGGCGGCCGGGGTTTCTGGGAGCGGAGCGCGCTTGACGCCGGGTTGGTCGACTTGAGAGGCCGAAGCCTGAGGAGACTCCTGGTCTCCTGTTTTAGTCGTCATGGTCGGGACATGCTTTGTGCTCTAAATCAGAGCAACGAAGGAGTAAGTGGTTATCAAGTTGTTGATTTGGGGGAAGTTGATAGCCGGGCGGAGAGGCCAGGGACCACCTAAGTGGCCGCATGGAGCAACTCTCAACTATACTCCGTACGCGGTATTTGGGATGGATACATATTCTTTGATCTGAACCCATAGTTTTATGACCTCTTATTAATTGGTTTAGAGATGTTACGTTTGTACTCTACAATTCGAAGTTCCGGAATTCGCATCCAATCTACCCTTTTTGAAGTAGAGACCAAGCAGAGTCCCAAACGGGCCAAGAATGTCATTATCGACTCGAAGTACTTTGAAATCACAAAAAACAAGGGTATATTGACCAGTAACGCCGATCCAATGTAGCAGTCAAAAGGCCAGCCCTCCACCGCTGTACCTCCACATGCAATGTCTAGTATTCCTTCTCGAAGATCTTTTGAATCGGCTTAGCAGCCTAAATGTCATGAAACTTATTAGCAAACTCATCAATCGACGACTTGGACAAGGGTAAGAACATACATCAATGAACTTTTCGAGATCTTGGTCGAGGTTGGCAAGGTCATTCTTCCGTTTCTTGTTCTCTGCGATCAAGCCCTGCTTGCGCTTCAAAAGCTCCTGTCGCGCTTGCTCCAGCTTCTCTCGTTCAACATGCTCGTGTTCGATGCGGGCGATCATGAGGTCATGTTCGCTGGACTCGCGATGTTCGGGGTGAAGCTCCAAGAATTCTTCGACCGGGATCAAAGGGAGGGATAGGTATTTGTGACTATTATAGCAAATAGGTCAGTTCCTGGTGGGAGAAATGAGATTGTTACGAATTGAAAATCAGATTCACATACTCATAGGCCTCGCAAGCCGCAATTTCACCTGTCAGATGCTTCTGTTCATAGTACAAGTTCTGAAGCTGAAGATGTAGCCGGTCGATTTCCTGTCGAGCTTCTGCAGTTGAGTGCTTGGTGTCGCGCACGCGAAAGATGGCATCCCGATTCTGCCCGCGGAGTTGGGCCAATAGCGCGAATAGGAGCTTTTGTTGCTTGGATGCAGCTAAGGATAATTCTCGGAGCTTGGCGCTATCGTTGGGCAGAGTATCGGGGTTTAGGATGGTGAGGAGGTGCTGACACTGGACCAGAGTCTCAGCACTGGTCTGAAGCACTGGTAAGAGCGACTCATCGGCGACGATTTCACTGATAGCCATATTGTTGGATGAATAGGTGGCGAAGTATAAAGTGGAAAAGAGAAGAGGTTAAGGCGGAATGGATCAATCAGGATGTTCGGGGCGGCAATGTGCCTCGGGGATTTTGTGTGGTTGGGGGACTTGGCCCTTTTCCCCCCCCCCAGCGCCACTCCATTTTACCGTCTTACACTTTTGTACATTCCACATTCCCCCATTCCCCTCCTTTTTTTTTGGGCTTCCTTTTTAATTACTCTTATGTGCCCCTCATTCCTTGTCATTTGAAGCTCTCGTTTCAACTCAAGTCTTTGTCTGAGTTCTTCTCTACTTCCCGGTACTTATCCGGAACCCTTGCCTCTCAACGCTTATCGCCCACCATTCTCACCCTGTATGGCATTTGATTGAGGCTGGGCGGGTGAATTTTACAACTACACCCCATGGCTTGCGGTGCTTCCACAATGGCAGTGGAGGCTTATCCCGAAGCAGAGGCATTTGCCTCTGCTACTGCGACGCCCGACGAGAATACGGGTATGCTCCGTGATCGGCGCCGACATTCGTTCCACGCTTCTAGAAAACTCTCGTGCGACTATCAAGATGCAGATGCAGTCTTTATCAGGGTATGTACATGCATTATCTTAGTGGGAAACATCTCCGGGTTTGTGTGTCTAATCAAGTATTAGGTCGAACTCTTCTTGTCCGAACTGGAACGTCGAATGCAATGGATCGAGCAATACCGGAAATCCCACATGGTGCAGGTCGATGCCAGTCTGAAGCGAGGCTATGCTACACTGGAAGCTGTGAGGGATCAATGCTCCCTCGCCTCGGGAGAGTTGATGGGAAGTGGCAAAAAGCGGGCCAAGATTCTGGTCGAAACCCTCGAGGATGGATACAATGAAGCCCTAGTGACTAAGGAGACTCTGGAGCAAAAGGCGCAAGCCGGTGTGCGGTTAATGGAGTCATTCCTGGTCGAACTTGAGAACAAAGTCCATGCGGTTCGCGATCGCGGCATCTACGGCACTATAGATGACGGGTGGAAAGCGATGGACTCGGGCTTGGTTCATGCCCGGGAAATCGTCGACGAGGGTATGGAGCGTGCCCGCCGGACTCGTGATACTCTCCGAGATACCGTTGAAGAAGCTATCCGACTCGCCCAGGAAAAGCGATTGATTAACTACCATGAACTACCTCATCCATGGCGCGTCAACCCGCACATCATCAATGGCTATCGGTTCACCACTTCCAAGGTGGAATGTGTCTCATCGGTCTTCGCTTACTCGAACGAGATGTTCAACATATGGTCCCATGTGATTGGCCTGGTCATCGTCTTAGCCATTGCCTTTTACTTCTACCCGCTTCACACCAATTTCCACCTGAGTTCCAAATCTGACATCACAATCGCAGCCGTTTTCTTCTTTGCTGCATGCAAATGTCTAGTCTGCAGCACTATCTGGCATACTATGAACAGCATTGCTTCGCAGTCATTGATGGAACGATTCGCTTGTGTGGACTACACTGGAATCTCTATGCTGGTCGCTGCCTCGATTGTGACGACTGAATACACTGCTTTCTATTGCGAGCCCCTCTCTCGGTGGATATACATTCTGCTTACCATGTCACTGGGCGTCGGTGGCATCATTCTACCGTGGCACCCAACCTTCAACCGCCACGATATGGCTTGGGCCCGCGTGGGCTTCTACGTGACCCTTGCCCTCACTGGTTTCTCGCCGATAGCCCAGCTCTCTTATACACGTGGCTTCGCATGGACTATGTATTTCTATGCACCAGTTGTGAAGAGCGTCTTGGTCTATTTTGTTGGTGCCTGTGTCTACGCCTCCAAAGTTCCTGAGCGCTGGAAGCCAGGTCTTTTCGATTATGTTGGTGGCAGTCACAATATCTGGCACTTGGCTGTCCTAGGCGGTATCCTTTTCCACTACCACGCCATGCAGGACTTGTTCGCAGGAGCCTTCCAGCGGGCCCAAGGCGAGTGTCCGAATATGACTGTGTGAAAACACCTCCCAACATACTCCCACGAGTCTCTTTGCTTTTTGCTCATTAACAAATCCCATAGAGTACATGGTTTCGCTTTTTAACATACAGCGATTAGACGTTTAGAATCGCAGATCACTGCGCGTCACGACTTGCTATGGTCCCTTGCAATGACCTTTTGCATCTCTTTCTACGGGATCTTTGTCTCCGTTGATGCCCATTTTGCCTGCATGGATGGAGTTCGTCTTGGTTTTCTATCTCTTCTTCAATTCTTAGAGCATTGGCTTGTACATAACTCCGTTGTCTCTCTTTTTTTTTTCCTATTAGCACCATTCGATCTGTCTAGACACAGGGTGTGCACAAATATTTTTGGTTATTCTGCATGTACTTTTGAGACTCTTGCTGTACTTAGGTATCTGCATCTTGTAGACTGCCGTTGTCGATATGGCTAGAACAAACGAAGACTTTGGTTCACGTATTCCAGATTTACCTTGCAAATTATCTCCTACCATCAGCTATGTCATAAATATGCTTAGTTGACCTTCCGAATTCTATAAAAGGGCGTTATATTGTGTCCTCTTTGATATATGGTTTATACTAATAGGTAGATTTAACCTTCTACGTAGATAGTAAGCATCTAGCGATGCTTCTCTACAAGGTAGGCATTGTTGCTTGACTGTATTTGCAAATTAAATGACATGGTCTAATGTGTGTGTCGTACATTCATAACGCCATCATGAAGGCATCGCCCTATATCAACAGCAACCCAAGCCATTCTTCCGTGGCTTTGATGGCGCTGCTTCATTGTTTCCCATTGGAAATACTTCGACAGCTGGTATGTTGATCTCGGCGTGATGAGCATTTGAGATACACCTGAAAACATGGTTTTGGGTCCACGTATGGCAAAAATCGCGAGATCACGGTTGGACGGTGGGAAAGACCGTCACAATTGTACTGTTTGGTAGACAATAGATTCCCTGTCTTTGGCTGAGACTTTGGTGAAGGTTTATAGCCATCCGAAATGACCATCGCAGAACTGGTGATTCAGGGGCTTATTGGGTGCTCTCAGTAGCAGCCTCGGCCTTATCTCCACCGCGCTTCAGGAAGTTACCCTGCATCCAGCAGCGGTACATCTTTTGTTTGGTGCCACGGTTGACAATCAGGCGGCGATCAGCTCCCATGTTAAGGACCTCAAACGCTCCTTTCTCCTTTGCCAGTTGTTTGGCCTCTGCAGATGGCTCATCTGTTGTTTTCTCGGACGCTTCTTCGGTGGCTTCTTCGGTGGGGTTCTCATCACCAATGGGAATCTGCAAGCCGTTCTCTGCGCTCCATGTACCCCACATGTCAACGAGTTGATCCTGATCGAAGAAGTAGACGCGCGTGCCGTCACCTCGAACGTAGAAATTCTCGGCCATGTATCGACCCTTCTTGAATCGCACTTGGGCGAGGTCACCACGGCCGTAATCACGGAACAACACACGGCCACCGGGCTTCAAGAGACGGTAGATATTGCGGATTGCCTGGTCCCACTGGTCGGGGGCCAGGGCAGAAAAGATGAAGATCATAACCACAACGTCGACTGAGCCCTCGGCCAGACCGGGCGGAAGAGAATCGCCGTTCTCGTCAGGCACACCAGCCGCGTCCCAGACATCGGCGGACATGTATTTCTCGTTGTAGAGCTCGCTCTCGCGCATGACCTTCACGGCATACTTGGAATAATCACAGGCATGGACCTTCAGGTGCTCGTTCTCGTTGTTGGCTATCAACGGGAAGGCGGTGTTTCCAGCTCCCGCGCCAACCTCCAGGACGACCTGGGGACCGGCGTCCTTCTGTGTGACTTCTGCGAGAATGGGGAATTCTTGGCGCAGCCACTTTCGATCCTTGAAGAAGTTGGCTGTGTTGTTCTTATAGAAAAGGTCCCACCACTTGGCGGGGTTGGTGTTAAATCGGTTGCGATCAAAGTCCGATACGCGTGTTTCGCGCTGTTTCGCATATTGGGTCTGGGCGAAGGCCTTGAACTCATCATCTGGTTCGACATGGTCCCAAGCATTGAACTCGAAAACATCATCGCCCTTTTCAAGGAATCGTGAACCGAATTGAAAGGGGTCGGTCCGTTTCAGGTTGTTGCTGGGATCGTGGGAACGATGGGGGGCGACCTGAGGAGGTTCGACATTTTGTGTCACTTCCTGGATACTGGGATCGACAGTCATGATGCCGGATGAACTTTAATAGTTCTGATTGACTTGAAATTTGGAAATTAGAAGTGGAAAGAAAACCCTATCACTCAAGTAAGTGATCGTCGAGGAGAAGGCGGGGAGAACAAAAAAAATCCAGGCGGCGACGCGATTGGCGGGGTGTTTGATCACATGACCGGATTTTGCCCACATAGTTTCTTGCCCCTCGGCCCACTTTGCCTTTCAGCCAATGATGCTCTCTTTATATGTACACCGCCTAACTTATCTTCGGATCTTATCTCCTATCGCTTATCGGTCCTTTAACCCCCTGGGCCGTCCACGGGTACTCCGTACAGGTGAACGACTATAAGATGCTTGACTGGGGGATCAATAGGAAGTCGTTTCATACATTCTGGGAATTAGTTCTATTTCTACTAGTGAATACATGTACTGACTCAATTTCTTAACAACTTACAAGTGATACCGCTTGTGCTAATGCAGAAAAACAGGTGGAGGTGATGTATGAGGCTCATGAAACTTTGTTCAAGTAGACATCCTTCTTGATTCTATGTTTACAAGAATAGTCGGCCGCTCGCATTTTTCCTTGACGATATAAGACTAATAATCTGATATACCTATACCAAGATGGTATTAGGGATGTTATATGTGTTTTTCGCATGTTCTTTTTACAAGTAGAACGTGAGGACCTGTGAGATCGACGCCAAAAAAACAATTACTGAGGCCATAAACGGCCGCATTTCCACCTGTAACCCTCAGAGGTAAGTCGCCGCCTTAGCATCCTCATGTGCTTCGCACCAATATTCTGCACCCGCCAACTCCTCCCACCGTTCCCCCTGCTCAACCCGGCGGTGAGAACTAGTACTGGACCGGCCCCATCCTCTGCGAGGACACTTGAGCCAGACTGGAACGTTTCCGCAGCCTTGGATGGCTTCACCCCCCCCGGGCCGACCCGCTTTCCCCAACAAGCGGAAAGACTCTCTCCGTCGCCATCTTATTATCACCTCGCCCATGGTGCATGATGGGATCAGCTGCACCTAGCCAGCCTGCCATGGCATCCCTAAGCTCACTAAAGTCACTAGGTTCTTAGCTCATCCTGTTACTGTGCATGCGTATGGCATTTAGATTAAACTGCATAATGTCCCGAAAAGCCTCAACTTACTTGCAGTGATACTTCATCAACAGAACAAAAGCATTCTGTAGAATCTGATGGCCAGTCAGATACTGACACTACCGCTTCCTCTGTTGGTTCTCAGACTACAAATATCGACCCACGCTTATTGGAATCCTTCAAAGCCACCGTTACGGAGCCTCCGCTGCGTCGCTCAAAGAGATTGCGACTCCAATGAGAGTGTGTTGAGTATATTTAGTGGGAAAGGGGAGGGGGGTTTTTATGCGAGTACCAGAAGGGATGGGCCGGCTTTCCTACACCTCACTAATTATTCCCTGCAGGCACCCGATGACAATCTCACTGCAGTTGCTCTGCCCAATCTCAAGCCGGTATGTATGTGATTGCGTGCCAGCGGATGACATCTGACATGTCGATCAATGTCGATCAATGACCTATTTAAGGGTACTAAGGACCGTCGACAAAAGTTATTGCAGTATATCATGCTTTCAAGGACAAGGGTTATTCAGCTGAGGAGCCAAAGCGTGAGTTAGCGGGTCCGAAGTAGTGGAACTTCTCCAATCCCCATCGCTTCGGCGGCCCGTGTCTAGAGGATCGCGGCTTATGGGGGCGAAGATGCGGCTAATAAGAGCCGAAAGATCGACGCTGGGCCTGTCCAGTTCAGACCTCCAGGACTGCTGCTCCGTAATCTACCACGAATGGCGGCCGCGCATGACAGGGGCGAGCACGGGATGACAACCTGACATACAACATATCCTTACAATCATTCCAAGGTTACAATCATTGGAAATTAAAGTCAACGGGTACGGCGGGAACCCCGCTGGAACTGCGGTTCCCAATCGGAGAGCCCAATCAAAATAGTAAAGAGTACCTACGTACCTAAGTAGGTACTTTGCTAGCTTAGCCGGAGATTCAAGGATGTCAAAAAAAAGCAAACAAACCTCCCGAGGTCTCCACAACTTCCAAGGTTCTGTTACATGCGGTCCAATCAACTATCGCGCTATCCCTCTTTCTTGTGAGAGAGATGGTCCCGAGTTCTGTTGTTATGCGGTGGCTTGCGCTTTGGCGCCCCTTTTCGTATACAGAGCCTCATGTATTATTCCATTACAAATACAAATACCCATATCAGACGGCCCTGTCCCTATTTCGTGGTCGAGAAGGTAGCAAGCGCAATCATTCTATCGCCGTGTTCTTCTTGAAAACTGCCGTTGAATTCGACAATGGGGTCCTCCTTCTCCCATCTCGCAGCGGAAAACGTAGAAAAGGAGCTCCGAAAGGAGTACAGTGGGCGCAGTGGGTTCCAAAACCTCTCCATTTGGCACAGATACACGCGGCCGGAAAAGACTGGTCCCGAGTTTGCTACTCGCCGGAGGGAGCTAGAAGACGGCACCGGGGAATACCAAGAGCAGCGGTTTCGAAACCCTGACGGGGACGACGACTACACAGCGTACCCAGGCGTGGATAAGTACTACAGTGCCACCAAGAAGCGACCCCGTAAGCTGTTGGTGCAGGCGGCTCACCCAGATGAGCCGGTAGACAAGCTCCACCGCGACTGGAATGTCTGCAAGATAAACAGCCGAGTCCCGTTGGTTATTCGGCTTGCCGAATTCTGCTTGAATCCACTCGAATACCACCAGGTCCGTCCCCGCGCTGAGGACACGAACCATAACGAGGCCATTGATGGAATGGGTGACAGGCGGACACCAAGTGAAGGGGAGCGGCCGGTGTGGGAGAGACTCGGCAGGAGCATCCTACGCTATCTGGCGGCAACTTTTTGCACCATGCTCTTCGCGTGGATCATCCAGGTGACGCTCTCGCTGCAGATTGTGACTTCCCCGTGGACGGAGGACTCGGAGGCTCCTTATCAATCGTATGATAATATGCTGTGGAACTGGCCCAAATATGCCGTCAATGTACTCGATCAGGTGCCCCCGACGGACCACAGCCCGTTGGAGATCGCTCAGTCGAGAGTCGCTCAACTCGCCATTCCTCGCCGGCTGATGGTCAAAGATGAGAATACCGGCCAATACCAGCAAAAGGAGGGGAAGATGGATCGCGACAAGAGAACAGGAAGATCATCGCCACGTTACATATTCCTCAGTTTTTCGCGAAGCAGCTTCCAGGGTTATTATTCCGACCAGGATCGAAAGCAAAAGCTCGGGGAATACCTGAGGCAAGTGGCCGACGCCCTTGTCAACCATGAGAATCGGAACCTTGAGAACGATGAGAACAAAAGAGCTTCGGGGAACTTGGACCCGGAAGAGCGCCGCGTCAAGGCGTTCTGGTTGGATATGGACTGCGTGTCACCAACAGCCGGCCCCCAGAAAACCGATGATATCCACAACATATGCGATGCGGTTCGCTGTGCGATGCGTGTGTATGTGGTCCTGCCTGATGGCAGCCCCGAACAGAAACAAACCTGGGGGGAGCGGATCTGGACGCTGCCGGAAGCCTTACTCGCCGGCCACGACGACAAACTCAGGCTCTGTGTCTGGGACCCGGCGAAAGCAGCGAGGAATCAAGTCCCCGACACCTTCCCTGTCCTCTCGCTGACCGACATATACCAAGACTTTTTGCTCAAATCTGATCGCCCGCCGCCGCAGGGCCAGGAGCAGCATTACGTCGAGGACGTGACCGGCCATCTCATCGAGCATTTTAGTGGCACCACCACCCTGAGTGAGTTGCAGTTATTCACCTGTGCAATCCAAGCCCTGGCACACCGGACCGAGGGCAAGTCCATCGAAGGGCACACAACAGCAGACCTAGCATATGCTGCCATGGGACTCTTAGCCTATCGAATCCCCGCCAGCGAGACTGATGACCCTTTCCAAGCCGTGGCACGCCTATCCCTCGAGAATGATACCAATCGACTACTGGAGCGTCTCACCTGTCTGTGGCCGCACCCAGTTCCAGAGAGACCGGATGCCACCGTGACCGGCAGTCAGGCGATTCTAGGCAATATCGCCGACCGGGATCAATACTGTGCGCATCTCTGGGACATCCAGCCCATCTGCGATGTAGTGGGAATCGGGGACGACAAGTACACCCCGACAGTCATTCTTGACCGGTGCCGGGCTATCCCGATCCGGTGGAAGGGGTTCCCCCGGGTGAGCTACGCCAAAAACCTTTCTGGATTCCGCGCCAGTCTGTCTCAGAAAATAGTGTATGCCGGCGCCTGGCTCCTGGTGACCGGCTTCGGTTTGTTCCCTACGGCAGCTGCATTGTTCTTCGGGACGACAGGACAGGAGATGCCAGTCTTCAGTGTGAGTATGTACCTTATTGGAGCGGCCATATTCCTCGGGGCTGCGTGGATTGTCTCCTGGTTCAGCCCATTAGCAGTGCATCAGCTTTCCAACGGCGGCCGCGGAAGGGTCTCGTGTCACCTCATCGGGTTCGAGGGGACCCTATCCCTGGCAGAGATCGAAAAGGCTATCTATGGCAATTGCAACCATCGTCTGACCTATGCACCCTCATCGTCCACCTTCTCCCAGCCCGATGCGACGCTCCGCTCGGGGTTGGAACCGAAGCCTACAAACCTTCCACCGGGCCATCGGCTGTTCACCATCGTGGATACGGGTGACCTGACCGTGTTCGTGATTGCAGCCGAGCGGCCGCCTGTCGTAGCCGTCATCTGCGGACACGAGGGGGGAAGCTCCGTACCCTCCTGTGTAGCTGGCGGTGGGATAATAACTGTCTCTACCGCGAGTGTGTGGTTCGCATGCGGAGCTCGCTGGAGTACCTGGTGACTCCTAATGACTGGCTGAAAATCAGTTTGGCTAACCAGGGTGATGTGAAGAGGCACTGGCTTCGGAAGCCGTCGAGTTGTTCCCCGTCAGCCTCTTCTCCCTCCCCTAGAAGTTAGCTTAGGTGAACAATTCTCTCAGGGTTGGTTTTTTATATCAATTTCGTTTCATAGGTAGCTTTCGTTGTTTATTATATCTAATATGTATATGTTTCTGATAGCATTGTTTCTATTTTGGTTAATATATTTTATTGGTCAAAGGATGCGAACCCCAAAATGGCAAAACTAACTCGACAAAGGCAATTCACAGGTCCGTTCTCTTCATGGTTTATGCTTTTTATCGAAGATGATGCCATTGATGAGGTCCCACCCTCCTTGATTCTCCGTGGCGGGCCTGACATGAGGATCATTTTCCTCCATGCTGTACTTGTTAGGTCACCGAGTGGTGATTAACCAAGTTTAGGCCTAGTGGGTCATGACCATCTCTCTGCCTTTTGCCCTCCCTTCTATCAAAACCAGTCATCTGTACGTAGAATACATATGTACCGGATAATGCCTGGCACTCGAAACCTTTCCCTTTCCGTTTTAGTGCTCACCTCTTGCCGCTTTTTGATCACTGAGTAAAACTGAGCACGCCCCTGAGTACCCCGACTTGATCACCGATCATTCCATAATCAGTGAGACTGCTCACTGAACATCACCTGATCATCCCCCTAAGCACCCTGATCCACTGATCATCATCTGAGCACTCTGATTTGCTCACTGAGTGCTCACTGAGTATAGGGATGAGCGGCCTGAGTAAGCTACGTCAATAAAATGCGACACGCTAATCCCATCACGTGCAGCCCTTCCAATTTAGATCGCCCATCAAAAAGGACGGGCGCAGTCTATTCTGTGCTTCCCCTAGCGATGTGCAGGCACCTCTCCGTGGTGCTAGGGATCAGTACTCAGTGGTCGCAAGTCGATACTCGAGGAAGCTAAGACATGCCAAAACCTATTTACTATCTTATTTCTCTTAATCCGCGAATAGCGATCGTATCTCGAGCTTTCCCGTAGTATGCACTTATAAGTCAAATGGGTGATACATACCTTGGACGTAACTACCGAAATTAAACTCAAATTACTGTTCCTAACTTAAAAGAATAATAGTAAACCAAGATTCACGTTAGCCAGACCTGTCTACCAATGCCATTTGACTTTGTACACTTGGAAGTACCATGGTGCGCTGAATTCAGTCCTGGTACTTATAGAGAAGAGAGGTCTCTACATGAGGTGTGATGTGATAAAGCCCAAGTCATTTCCAAGCCAGTAAGCCTAAGGTGGGCAGATTGTCATGAAGAGTGGCTATGAAGAGTGGTTAAGAAGTGGTTAAGATCTGGGCGAGTGTTGAAAGATTTATCAGGAATTATTGGGACGTCAACCTTGGTCATCTCCAGCATTCGTTCAACGCATCACCAAGAGCACTCTTTGCAACAAGTCCGCAAACAACCGCCGATTTAGGACTATTTTGCGCTCTGGAGTCTCCAATTCCAGCGAAGGGACAGAGATGACTTTACTAGGTAGGAGTGTTGTCATCGTAAAAAGCTTTACATAAATGTCTATAGCCGGTATGCGGAAAACCCGCGGTGTGCAATTCTTTTTCATCCTCAAGGCTTCGCAACAAGAATGTATGGAATTATGAAACGGCAATACATGCTCTCACTTTTCTATCGATCCATTCGCAGATATCGATCATTGGCGGAACCATACCCAACATCCTCTTGTGATGGATGCAGCAAATTAGCCAAACGCACGCATGTAAGTCTGAATAATAAGTTGCTAGTTTGCCCTGTACAGTACTGACATTTTGAAGCTATCCTCTGTGTCTGCCTCCCACGAACCCCCGATCGGAATGATGTAGTCATTATACGCCAGCTCGATCGAGCAACACCTGGGGTCCTCAATTCCATTGTGCATATGGCAAGACGAAGTGTCTTTCTCGTCAGCGCCCCCTCTGTTCCTTTCCGACATTTTTGAATCGGCTAGGTCCTGTATTGATTGTGTAGGCCAATTCCAGCTTCCCGTTGCAGCTTTGTGAAGGGCTCAATAGTGTTGGTGACGAAAGAGGGACTAGAAGAGATTTGTAGACTTACGATTCGTGGCCGATTATTCAAAGGCGTACCTCCACATGAGTATGCCCCGCAAATTTGCTGGCTTGCCACAATGAGACAAAGAATATATTGTATATTAAAAAATTGTTATATGTGAGTTCAATTAATTGACACAACCAAAGGTGGAGAGGGGTCACATGGATAACCAGTTAATTTATGCAACAAATCTGGGAGCTTGAGATTATTGGTACACACGCTGGGACTGAGGCATATTGACCTCTCCTTTGGAAAAAGTGCAATGCCCCACCAGACCCTGAACCGGTACAGAACCCCACTGGAGAGGCATAAATTCGATTCCTTCTGGAGAGTCCAAGTCCTGATCCTCCTCTTCCATATTAGGGTCATACTTCGGATGACAAGCAGCAGCAATTGCAAAACTACAACTTCCAGCAAGATACATGCCAGAAGCGAATCTTTTGAAGCCCAAACCAACTAGCCAGATGAACATAAACACTCCGACTGCAATCGCACTCACGATCGCAACAGGAGTATACCCGCATGTAATGAGATCGGCATTGGGAGACCGGAGCCCCTCCAGGTCGAAAGCTTCAATTCCCACGACAAAAAGACTCTGGGAGATAAGCCAGTGGAGAATGGCAGAGACCACCATGAGTGGAATTGCATACCAATATGGCAGCGAGAGAAAATAGCTGCTGCGCTGGGCGAATCGTGGATTCCAGGATACACGAACACCCCTTCGTAGTAATGCATATCGGCTCCATTCTGCGGCAAGGGTCATACTAGTCAGAATGCCGTTAAAGATAAAATAAAGACTTGAGAAGATGAGCTGCGGAATATTAGCTGTGATAGTATTGCCAATCAGTGTCGTTGGCCAGTTGTCTCCCTTTATCATTGCTTGGGCGTTTATAGATCCAAACTGGGCGTCCCAGACCTCGACACCATCTGATACTGAGCCCAGCCCCAGAAGGAACACACACGCACCAATAGCTATCAGCCAACTTTCTTGGGTGGTTAGTTATGTTTATTGTCTCAGTGAGGTATGGGGTTACTTACAGTATCAGAATGACCTTTCGCTTGCGGTAGGACACAACGGAATACCACCTTTTTGGTTTCTCCTCGTATACCATAGCTTTATAATGGCGGCTAGGTACTTTACCCGTATAGCATATTCCTCTAACTCTCCCTCCAGGCACCAAGCATCTGCCTAGAGTGCGTCTGTCTGGCTGACTTAAGTAGGAGGCGATTGCGTCCCCGGTTGTCAGCAGAGGCACTTCAGCCATTCTGACCGCCATATAGCACAAGATCGCGGCTTTGACAAAGTTGGCAATGATCACAACTATCACGAGGGGCAGAGAATACTGCAACTTGCAGTGTTCCGGTAGTCTTTTGCCGAAGCAGGAGTCCACGCTGTAATTCCCATAATACCCATATACAATCCAGTTATTCTTCTCTGCTTGGGAGCGAATGTTGGATAAATAAGTGCTGCAAGACCCATCAGGGTCTGGCGGGCATAGCCAGGCGTACGGATCGCCGTGGGGCGGGTCTGCCCTCCAAGAATTATAGGGGCTATACACTGACTGGAAGCCGACCATGTCGTAGTGATTGGTTGTGTTAACGTCGTCTGTGACTAGCAGTAGGTCGCCATGCCTTGTTTGGTAAGTTGTTGCGTAGGCGTTGATGCACTCGGAGGTTTCTAATCGGTCCAAAGAGCCATTTCGTGCTGCCTCATAAAGCCTTTCGAACGATGGGGTGTATTCTTCATTCATTTGACCTAGGACAAGCTCCCCTTGGCTCTTTGTCCCGAGAGAATCGTGCCCAGAGAACACTGTATAAGAGTAGGCCGCTGTAGTAGAAAATATCGTGGAGTTATAACTGAACGTAGAACCTGTCAGCAAAGCGAAGATGTCAGCAACACTTGTCGGAAAGCTTACACCAGGTGGAGAGGAAGCGATGAGAGCGCCAGGCATATCCACAAATAGGAACGTTCCCTGGAAATATGAAAAAGGTTTCGGAGACTAGGCACGCCGATATCCAGCCAGTTCCCTTGTAGATGCACCTTATCAAGGTCCTTTCTTGTAGGCGCGCATAAGCATTGCTACAGCACGGTAAGCGCCATCTATCAGCTAAGAGTGTTTCACATACCATGCCATAGTTGCTGGCACCCAAGAGAGCGGTACTCAGGAGATTAATCAGTAAATGCAGCCCTGTATTCAGATGCCGCACTCGATCACAATCCCCCTCATAAAGAACCCCGCGGTCTTTCTTCAGACGATCGCGTGCAACAGCCCAAAAGAGAAAACCAAAGTTAAACGATAGAACAATAATGCACCCCGCTGATGCCAAGGATAGAGTGAACTTCCACCCGGAGAGCCATTTGCGTAGTCGACCTCGCTTCGGATGGGCGTCTTTATCTTGACCCGAGTTTTGCGAGCGGCACTCGTTGTCGCTGAGCAATAGCAATTCATGATCGTGCCTAAGCGCGTCCAAGACCATGTTGGCGTCCAACTGTCTCAATTATAATGAAGGAGCGATTGCAAGGAGGGACATGTCGGGCAGAAAGAGGGAGGTCTCCCGTGTTCTTAAGGCGAGCAGAGCCTCTGCTCTCCTCTCAACACTCAACAATACCTGCGTCATGTCGCCCGGGCAGTCGCCCGGGTTTACATAGGCCAAAATAGGAAAGATCAGGTCGGCGGGGTCCGTGCATACGAACTAACCACTTCTTCCTTTTTGGGGGCCAATTCGAGAGCGGCTTCTTGCGATGGAGACACCTAAGAAGCTCAATGTAAACGAGTATAGCCACATAGCGAGTGAGACATCGTCGACAGGTGGTACAAGGTGGTAAATGATGAAAGTATAAGGGTCAAACGGGCAAGCAAACCAAACTTGCAACCGGTGAAATCAATTGGTTGTCTCAGGAATCCGAGTACAGAATGGTCGAAAAGAAATAAATTGATTCATTCATTCATAGGGAATAGCTTCTTGGTATTCATTGAATACTATTGGCCAAACAGCACTCTCCATCCCAAATTACGCGCATTTCCTAATACCCGGTTCTTTGCCAAGTCTACTTCAGGAATTATTCCAGCCTACTCCTGCAGGTTGCACGGGGTCCTTACCACTACACCACCGCTACACCACTTTTTGATTGTTTCTCCGAGCCCTCAAGCCAGGATCCACTAATTGTATTAAGAATAGCTCCGGAATAGCAATATTCCTGTCTCGTAACGACGACATGATCTATACAACTTTACAGTTACCCCGCTGGCGCAGCTGACTTCGCTCTTTCTGCCGCTAATCGAGAGACTGACAACGGCGCTATTCAAACGGGCAGAGCCCATCCTTATCGGGAAAGCATTTCGCACCCTTATGCCTCAATCCCAGCCTCTAGTAATGTTGACGAAGATGCTAACGAAGATTCGTATAGAAAAGTGCGAGTCTTGGAAAGAGTCCTCTCCTTCACCAAATAGACATTAATGATGAACCGACAAACAAGCAGGGACAGGACGATCATATCTCTCACGAGGCTTGAGACCAAATTGTCGAATTGGAATTGAAAACAAATTTTATGTCACTCAGCAGGACAGCACGAGCAGCACAATAGTCAAATAGGCATAATACGATAGCTTTTCTATTAGAAACAGTAAAACAGTTTTCCAGGGCTGGAGTAGTTAGGTTCCATATATTCTGTGAGTCCAGGTCTTTCGGCCCAACGATTACGCCATATTCGTTCGTGGACAAGGATTGAAATATCAAAGAGTTGTACCTGTGGACTGCATTAATACATACATAAGTCACCCATGGATCTGTCTCCGAAAGACATACAATAAATGAAATGGCGTTGTTGTAATCAGCAATACCACCCACAGCACGAGCCGACCTCGTCCGATCGCGAGAAGGTTCTTGACGCTCGCACTCCCAATGTCAAGCCAGCGACCTCGCACATGAAATTCGTCGATCTCCTCTCGGGTCGGCGCAACGAGTGTCTGCATGCAGTAATTGCTAGCAGCTAGAATGCTGGTGCCAAGGATGTTGATTGTCAGATGGAGCGCAATATCCCATCGGTTAGATAACGTGCAACTACTCTGGTATATTACCGCCCTTGGGAGCGGCTGAATCTGAATTTAGCGCGGGTTGACCATGGCGCTCATCGTTGCCTGAATAGAGCGGAAATGATATATTATAGTAATGACCATCGCTGCATGAATTTGGCCCCATGGCACTGTGTCTTGACAGGGTTGGTGGCTGATTTGAAGAGAAATTCAAGGATCAACACTCTACTATTTTTGTTTCGGTCCATTTATCCGACCACACCTCTAGTGGAGACAACATATCTACGCTACGCCAGACGCAGTTTCAAAACATATAGTTTCACTGGCTATCATTACGTAGGAGAAATCCGTGGGGGGGGAGGGGGGGGACTTCGATCCAGCCGGTCGTCAAACTTTCCCGAAGTCGCCGCCCGCTATGAGTGGAGACGATTTACCCGTTAACATTCAGGGGAGCAAACCAGGGATTCGCTTACTCCACGCGACCCAAGATGTACCCCTGAATGATACGTAGAGACCCAATTGCTTTTTTTTAAAGACACTTTGCGGGGCCCCCAGGTTTTCAAGAAGGGATGTGGGAAGCGAGTGGGGGGGGGGGGGGTTTCGCTATTTTGCTGAAGTAGAAGGGTCTCTTTAAGCCATGCGGGAGACAAAAGGGCTATGCTCATTGGGGGTTAACGAGGCAGTCCAAGTGGGTCGCCATACAGGCAAGGCACCTTCATCTGTCGCTTCTCTTCCCGAATAGGAAAGGCCATACTGCCTTGCGCCGAAAACAACTATTTCCGCGCAAATCTACCCCTGCCTCTTCGCTTTACAACGATAAAACGGGAAGCTTGCATATAGCCTGGGCCTCTCAGCTGCTTTTGCCTCTAGAGATCAGAAATGCAAGGATTCACCTCCTTTATCCTTTGATTCTTCACACATCCTAGAGTCATAACTATGGCGACGGACAATCGGACATGTTATTTCCCCAAGGGGACAGAAGCACCAAACAATGTACCATGCAGATCCGACACAAACACGTGGTGCTGTGGTATGGGCGACATTTGTTTAGACAACGGCCTCTGTCTAAACGCAGGGCACCAACCATATGTTTTATCGCGGGGAGCATGCACAAATAAAGAATGGACTGGATGCACAGAACATTGCAGTAAGCTAAATACATCCTCTTACATCCGTCAGCAACAAATATCGACAAATATTGACCAATTATGGTATTTTAGAAGACTCCTCTCCAACTATGGGCGCCTCGATCAGTAATATCTACTTCAACGGCTCAACCTCTCTTTACTGCTGCGGTTCACCAATGGCAGTCGACTCTAACGTCCTCTGCCACTCCCAATCCGGCAATGAGGGGGAGCAGCCCTTCACCGTCGAGAGTGGCAGAGTCATTCCCGGGCGTGCTCTCCTTGCGAACGTCCTCAATCTCAAAAACACATCCGACGGAACAAACAGTGACTCAACGAGCTGTCAGACGTGTCATAATACAGCAATCGGTGCAGGTGTTGGTGTTCCGCTCGGGGTTTTGGCTTTGCTGTTTGTGATTTGGGCAATTATTGAGCGGAGAAGAGCCTCTCGACTCAGTCGCGCTCTGTCTGCTCCCGTACCAATGAACTCCGCACCCATTCGACTGCAAACAGAGAACATTGAGCTTTCTGGACATACAAGGAAGAGGAACAATATGGTTGAGTTAGAAGGTGGCCGTCCAGAACTGGATGGTGGTGAATCAGGAAGAGGCTGACCTTACATGATTTGGATATTGACAAAAGCCCAGGTCTGGGTGATCTAATATGATGTTGACATAATAGTCCCATGAGGTCTGGGTCGTGACATAATAAAGGAGGCCCCGCCTGATTTCATTGCCTGGCTAGTAACTGACCCTCCAGGTGTCAGGATTTTGGCTTGATGTAGAGAATACATGCGCTCCGTTCTTCCTGCGGATATCCATACGTATTGTGGGTTTTTTTGGGAGGGGGGCTAAATTCCTTTCGAATTGACCACTAGCAACGAATAACAACGGAATCAGAAAAGAGTCTAAACTTTGATGCATCGATTATGCGTTCATTTCAATGAAGGGAATGAGTGAGTTCGTCTAGGTGAACTTTTACAAATCGCGATTTATCTGATATCCTTGACTGAGGTAACGGATTGCCTCTTGATCTGTCTTCTGACTTTGACTCTCCCATATCAACCAAGATATCTCATCAGAGGTCCCCGAGCGAAGCGTACTATATGGTTCTTATAATCGCCCGGGATTTAAGTTTTTAGTCTCATCGCCTTGGTGCTCGTTCTATTTGTGGACTTACTTTCTTGCTCTTGGTGGCTCCCAATGAGCAGTAAATTTATACACATCCCCCTTGATAAACAAAAGACAAAGGTCATAGGAATGACTGTCATGCCATTTCCTCTTCTCAGGCATATTCCGAGGGTGCACCTTAAGGATCGTGAAGTTTGAAAGGGGTCGTTTGCGAATGTGATAGAGCCGTTAAAGCGGGAACAGGGCTTTGCATCGCGATATTATAGAGCAAGTTTATTACAGTCAAGCTGTTGACTGATCTGACCATTCCTCTCCTCGGGGTAGTATCAGAATAGGACTACACCATACCTATACACCGTTCTTATAAGAGGTATATAGCCGCTTGCCCGTCAACGGGGCAGATCCCCCAAGTGCAAGCATCCCAATCCGCTCATTCTCCGGCACAGAATCCTCCATTATGCCAGGTATCTTATCCAGAACTGTAACATGGCTCGAATCACCAGCCGCAAGTAAAGGAGCGTCATCCGCAACCGAAGCCCCAATCCTCATCATTGCAAACGAATCTAACTGTTCCGTCCATGTAGGCGCATGAGCAGAATAATACCCAAGCCCCAGTAACATAAACAGATAAATACCTAGCAAAATCGAGACCGTCACGATAGCGCCAACTGAGAACGTCGGGATCGAAGTATCCTTCCCCATGTCCCAATATACACGCAGGTCGAAAAAAAGGCTGCCGAATTCCACCCAGGCTTGGGCGGAAATCCACCAGCCAGTAATCGTGCCAAGCACCCAACACACACACCCTGTGTTGGTGCGCCCCACAAGATGCAAAATTCAAATTATCAACCTATGAAAAATGCTATTTACAGGTAACCCCCAGTAGTATCTATATACCAATTCCCACCACTACTACCTCTCGCTGCCATTGAAGCTTCATGCTCAGCTTCAGCTAAATCCCTAGCTAATTGGGCCTGCGATTGAGCTTCTAAGGCCTTGGCCTGCCTTGCTTGTAGACGAATAGCCTCAGCATCCTGCCTTTTTACCATCATTCTATTTGCGCATATAGGTGATAGAGCCGAGCCCCTAGTCCCAAGAAGCGATTTCCCATTTCTTGGCTGATTTGCAGCTGATTTGTGGAATTGAGAGGTCTTTAGACTCTCTTTCACTAGATCAAGCTGTTGGGACAAAAAGGTATTTGCTTTCATACTTCGTTGAATATGCCTTTTGAAATCGTGATATAGGTTCTCTAGCTTCTCAACGTCATCAAGAAGCCTAAGATTAAGCTTATTGACCCGCTGAATTGTATATGGCGGGGAGTTGGTGACTGAGCTTGGGATGTCCGGAGGGGGTGACGGTGTGAAAATCCTAAGGGGACGGCGCCTCTCCTTGGCGATTCTATCGCGCTTGGCAAAAAAGTCTTTTCTGCCTATAATCAATTGCGGTGCGACCTGGAGGTAGGGGATGTATTCAAAGTAAAAGAATGCGATATTAGATTAATGTACCAAGTAAAAGGCGCTTGAATAGAAGGCGTGTTGATTATTATATGCTAATGCTGGCACACGGTCTGCCTTTATATTTGGGACTTTGAGCTCGAGCCGCTCTGAATTGGAAGACAGAAGGAAGACATCATGAAACGGATGGAGTTCTCAGCTCTTTCCTGCGCCCCTTCGTCATAATGTATTTTCTTGATGAGGTGTAGTGAGTGCTCCGGAAAATGAGGGCAGCAGCAATGATGCTATCAACGAACTAACTATCACAGTATAAACGACCCTGTGGGGGCTAATCCCTTCTGGGTATAGTCTGAGGTGGGCTGAATGCATCAGTGTTGCTCACTGATTGGACACTTCAGCATCACTGAGTAATCAGAGAGCATCCAATGAGCACTCACTGAGCACTCACTGAGCATCAGTCATCCTGCACGTGACTGATCTGAGCATGATCACTGATCTGAGCCCGTGCTGACATCTACTCAGTGAGCCTGAGCCTGAGCACCCTCATAAAAGCGGCGGCAGCTCAAATAGGAAAGCCCACCCGTCAGGGAATATCCGGTACGTATAGGTACATATGTAATGATCTATATCTTGTTACATTTCCAATACTATAGCAAGTCCGATTACTCCGTTAGTCGTATGTCTTTTTAGATGTCTTATGAGATGACTTCTTAGATGTATATAAACCGCGAAGACGAAATGTCTATATATAACCTTTAGTAAGCACTTTGGCAGGGGTTCTTGGGGTCCCGAGGTCCAAGAAAGGATCGCTTCCAATGTTAGTGCCTCAGGCATCTATACTATCTTATCGGGAACCAATTAGAGTTGCTGGAAATCTGGATGCCTGCGAGTGCCTTGTCCGAGTCAGCTTTCATCTGGCCTTTCTTTCACCCCTCATCTTCTTCTTTTCTCTCTCTGTATGAGCATGTCTATCGAGAGATTCATATTTGATTCATATTCTCGCTGTTTGTCCAGTTCAAGTCCGGGGTTTATCGACGCAAGTGGGGTTCAGTCCACGATCAGCGTTTGAGGCTCAACGGCCGAACTGCTCATACGATAGTTCTTGGCTGGAACTGTTTCTTATTACAGATCTCACGGACCAACTTCCTCTCGCCATAATCAGATTACTATTGGCTTCAACACTGTCAATTAGAAAATAGACAACTACCTCATTGAGTCATGTCGTTCCTCTCGGCACTCTGCGGGTGCTTCACCCAAGACGAGAAACCCTCGCAGTCCCATTCCTCCCCAGAGATGATGATCCAAAGATCCAACCCCAACGGCATCCAGACAGGACAGTTTACCCTCTCTGGAGAAGGCGAATTTATTCGTTCAGCACCCCCAACCGGGGGCCATGGGCACGGACCCCCGCCCTCTGACTCGGAGGATGGGGGCTATTCCAGCGTGGTCCCTCTCCCGCAGTACACAGCCCGTCCCATGAGCCTCCACGAGAAGACTCTAGAAGCCCATATGCGTGACCCAGCTATTTCCTCCGAGTCCCAGAACACCTACCCCCATGACGAAAAACACGCCAGTCGTTACGACGAAGATCTCACCTCCGATAGTTCATCGGCCATTTCCTTTCCCAGCAGCTACGGCAATACCTCCACTGCAACGAGGGACACTCCACCACCGCCATACTCTCCTCGTCACTCTGCAATGCTGAGTCGTTCTCGGTCCATGTCCATCTCGTCCGCTATGGCGGTCATCATTAATCCGCCGCCTGCCGCTCGCATGGACGGCTCACGGACTGGACCTACATACTCTGAGGAGGATGACCGGTCTATTCGTCGTCATCGACGAGTCTCTTGGGAGAGCCGGTGATACAACCTCATTTAATGATTACAGAAAGAACGTTTGCTTGCTGCCTTTTGCTTATCAGCTGCCTGTTTAATATTTCCCCACGTCGATCTTTTGGTCTGGGCAGATCTGGAATCGTCCATCGTGGATTTCTTTTACTTTTTTACATCATTGCTGCATCGCTCTGCTTTCTGCTTATTTTTTTATATTTCCGTACTTTTTTATTGCACATGACGCGACGACATCATTTATGGATACTGATGGTATGTTTACGACTGGGACTTGAGCAAAAGGGATTTACTCTTGGCTAGCTTTGGATACTAATATCGACCTGCACATACTCGTCTGTCGTGGATGAGGGAGAACACCGTATCGAGATCTTCGGTTACCTTGGTCCTCGCTCGCATCCTGGCAGGCATAAATAGTGTAACAATTATGATAAACCGAATGCATTATAGACACTTTGTCGAATTAGATGATCCAGATCTAGCTTTATTGCTACTAACTCTCGATAAAACACACCTAGATACATACATACATATGTACATGTAGGCAACAAAAAAGGGTATCAACGCAACAAATCGAATGAACCAACTTCACCCAAAACCAACATCATCCAACTCAAGAACTTTAACCCTTTCCTGCTCATGCCTAAGCAAATACCCACAACACGACGCCGGAAACTCCAACAACCTCAAAACCAACGGATCACAACTATCCTCCAAAAACATACAAATAGCCGTACACTCCGAACGAACCCTCATCTCAACCCACCACTCCTCAACATAACACATAAGCCCCAACCACCAAGCCAACAAAACCAACGCTGGCGTCTCCTTCCTAATCAAACACTCATAAAACGGATTCTCCAGCCTCCCCATCCAAGTATTATAAAACTTCGAACTACCCGTAACCCTCTCAAACGGCAACAACGCCATAAGCATCCTCAGAGGCCACAAATACGGATTCTCCTCAATAGTCGTCTGATCTCCAATCCCACAAAGATCCGCCAAATCCGGATCAAGATCCACGCGCCCAGGACGCTTATCTTCGTAGTCTAGGGATGGATCCCGCGATTCCATGAATACTGTCCACCACATGCTCTGCGGGAGCCAGGGGGTTGTGCGTTCGAGGAGATAGCGGAGACCGGATTGGAGGCGGAGCCAGGTTAGGGATGTTGGGTCTTTTGTGAAGACGAAGGAGGTGCGTGGACTGAAGGTTTCTTGGTAGAAGGAGTGCATGCTGATCATTAGACAGGTTGAGTAGAGTTTGTCCATGTTTGAGTGGGTTATTTTTTTCGAGACTTCTGTTGAGTATTGATTTATTGTTTGTTGCCAGTGGTAGGCTTCTGCGAGGCGGTAGTCTTTGTTTTCTGGGAGGAGGGTGCAGAGGTGGGTTGTTGCTGCTCCTATTATTGCGTGCATGAGGAAGGGGGTCTGAGGTGGTTTGGGGGTTAGTTTTGATGTTGCATGTTGCATTAGAGAGGTTATAGGGACTTTTTGTAAGGTTTGTTGGGGTATGGCTATGGTGGGTAATAGATGAAGTATGAATAGGCTTACTTCAAAGGCAAGTTGGACCATTTTACCCATTACGATTCGAACGGGTGTCTGGCTTTCGGTTGCAAAGGCTGGGCCTTTGTGGAAATGATGCAATGCTTCTAGGGTTAATTTCGGCAGTTTGGTATCGGTTGCAGAGGATGGATGAAGTAATTCGGTCAATTTGTCTGCGACCATCATTAGAGACATTGAAGGAGCTAGAGAATCAATCGAGATCAAGTCAGGGTTGGTGTCGATGAATTGGGAAACGATGTTATTGGTCTTTTGAGGTCGGGCCGGCTGGCTCGAGTAGTCGCACTCGATGTCATGTTTTTGACATCGCAGACAATGGGGTTTTGCTTCATCACACTTAATTGATCATTATCAGCTGATGGTTGATAATGGGGGCGTCGGATGTACCTTGACTCTTCGTTGCTTACAGTTCACACAGCCGGCCCGGGATTTCCGATGAGACCGGCGGGAATGATAGACCTGCTCAGACTGTTTGGACCCGCAGTCTATTGAAGTCTTTGATTTGTAGTTTGGGATTCGAAAGACCATATTCTGTCCCTGCACGTGCCTAGACGAGCGTGGCCGGGTTTGGGGTTTAGACTGCACGTCATCCATTGTTTGTTTCTTTGTTTTTTTGTTTTTGGAGTATAAATTTGACCGGGGGTTTATTTGGCGATGGTCTATTAAATCAGATGTACGCTGAAGATTATACGAATAATCCGGCGTTTCAAGGATCGAGATGTTGGGTCTCGATATAGCTCTGCGGCTGATATCCAAATCGGGCGCAAGGCGATGAGTGGAGGCTCAAGTCGGTGGAACTGCGGCTTGTTCTAATCAGCCTGATCACTTAGTTTGTCCAAATAGAGTGAGATGCCAAGTGGTGACGGAGAATACGGGGGAGGCGAAGGGAAGATCGACTAGAACACCCGGGCGCTATTCCCGATATGGTAATTCTCGTATTCCCAAGTTTCCAACGTTAGCAGAATGACTAGACAATCAACGAGAAGTTGACCAGGAAACTGAATAGAGACATCTACTGCCAGGAATATATAAACCGTAGACCCATACAAAGCGTTGGAAATTGGATTCGAGAAACGCCATGCAATTCATCATTCATCGAAGATCATGCGCATAGCTCATACTTCATACATTGATAACTTTTGCGTAGAGAACAAAGTGGTTAGGTATCGCTGAATACTAATCTTGGGTTTAACCCATCTTGGCATTAGAGAAATCCATCTCTGCAAGAGCGCAGGTTAGTAACATATTCAAACGAAAGAATGCACTCCCGATGTCGTCTCCGGGGATCGAAGAAGTGACCAGCAAGAGATGACAGAGACAATAACAACTTACCGGGATGCTCAGCCTGGAACTTCTTCAGCAGATCCATCTTCCGCTGCTCGTCACTACTGGGACCACCCATCTCCTTCTGCCGCTGATCATACATCATCTTCTCGACCATAGCGCGAGTCTGGCCATCCAGATCGCCTAGACTGGAGTTCTCGGGCGTAATCTTGGTGACATCGATTTTGGGAGCAGTGGTCACGACATGAGGCCACCATTCGACCTTGTTCACCTTATCGAGGTGGATGTTGATTTCCTTTCCGGGCGGGGTGGGGGTAGTCTCGAGGGTCCAAGAGGATTCATCGACGAGAATCGAGTGGGGGAGGTCACCCTGAATAGGAAAATGGGATAATTAGCAGACTGCCATTTGAGTTGATGTGTTGATTTAGAGTGTCCGGTGTAATTCTCCGGGTGGGGACACAGTCGACACATACCTCGATGAGGGGTTCTTGACCCTTGATCGCGACCCGGATTTTGTTCTTGGTCAACAGCACATCCAAGTCGCGGCCCTTGAGATTACCCGGAATTGGTGCTGTCACATCCACATCACGAATAGTCTGTGTCCACTTGTAAGGGAGCTGAGCCTGTTCGGCATCCTCGCGGGCTTTGCGCTCTTTGTTCTCGCGTTCGCGTTCGGCTAGGTCGGCGGGGGAGGGGTTTTGGTCGAGATCGGCAGACATGACGGCAGATCAGAAATAGAAATGATAGAGTAAGGGGGTGGTTTGAGTAGACGGTATAACGGTGTAACGGTGAAACGGTGTAGGTATTACTGTAGGTATACTGTAGGTATACGGAGTAATAATTAGTTGTCCAGGTGAGGGGAGCGCAAAATCCCAAAAAGGAAAGATGTGGAGACCTTGGCTTTTTCTCCGTTGACGCTTTTGCCGCCAACCCTAATCGCCTCTACACCGCGATATCTCTACAATGGTCTTGTACTCCGTACAGAGTATGCTTCTTTGGGGAGTTTAACTGCATAAGTTGAAATAGGGATACAGTGACAGTTGCAAGCAGTTGCAAGCACAAAGTCCACCCCTTCCAATGCTATCTGTATTCAACATCTCAAGTGGGTGTCTCGGTCATTTGAGGGGGGATGTTAACAGTACTCTCGAGAACGAGATTGTACTCCAGAGCTGGGAATTCATAAGAAATCCATGACTGACAAGCGCACTAATAAAGTCAGACCAGTTACCCAGTTACCACCACGCCACTGTCAAATACATACCGGAAAAGCGCACAGCAGAAGGTAATGTCACAATAAACCACAACGGTAATGTAAAGAAAAAGAATTCTGGCCCCAGTGGGAAGAGGACGTTGACCAACCGATCGTTCAGGCGGACATGGTGGCGTAGCCAGCCCAAGTGAAAAGTAATCCACGCAAGCAGTGCTCCTAGAAGCACACCGCTTACAATGACGGTGGCATTGTGAGCGACGACCTCGAGTGGTCTAAGATCGAGTGTCAGGGTATGTCTCCTACCGTTTTGGGACAACCTACAGGGATGATTGGACGACCGGGTCGTTAGCGGTCATGACGTGCAGCTGAAAATGAGACATCTGAAGAGTGATTGGAGTGATTAACAATGCAGTTTGGCAATGCAGTAGTGCAAGTCGGTAACTATACATCGTAAACCCAATAAATCCCAGAGGGTAACTGCCACCCCCCCCCCCCACTTGAGGCTCTCTCTTTCCTTTTTCTTCTTCTTCTCTGACTAGACGGATATAAGGAAAATTGTATTCTCATGTATGTTGCCTTGTAAAACAAAAAGCGAATGACTGAAGCTTCCAGGTATAATGTACTCCCCCAAAAATAAACACCCTCTGATCCTATCCCCAATGCTCTCATCATGTCGTAGAGAGAAAGAAAAAAAAGCAAAAAAAAAAAAAAAAAAAAAAACGCAAAACGCAAAACACCAGAAGCTCGGTTTTCCAATAAAACCCACAGCTTGCATAGACGGTTTCAAACAATAAAATGTGGCGTAGATCAACGCTGCTCGGTTTGATTATTATTTGACCTTCTTGCTAGCTCATTTTCTATGATAGCTGTCAGTTCTCTCCTTCTGCATATGTTGGAAAATCAACTCACCTCGAATTTTGTCGATCTGCTTTGCTGTGTCTTGGAGCATCTGATCCCATTTCTTTTGGTAATCTTCAACAGTCATAGGCTGGGACTCTGTCTTCTCTTGGGGGTCCTCCTTAGGTGTCTTGATTTTGTCCATGATGAATGTGAATGGTATAAAGTCCGAGAAGGGAATGGATATATAGTTCTCAGGGGCTCAAACAGGGTTGAAGTCGGGAGTTGATTAAAGTCAAATAGACGTGCGACAGCAAAAGGCTTTATATAAACGACATAACTAAGAAATTCGGTTTTTTTTTAAATCGTTTTTAATTAAAATTTTTAGAAAATAGAACCCCTGTCTCTTTCCTTCTAAAATAAAATTAAAAAATATATATATAATCCCAACAAAATCCCTGTCAAAAAAAAAATTTAATGTTTGCTTCGGAAATCGACCGGTCACGCGTCTAAAAGGTCGAGGAACGCGTTCACCGACATCTTCCTAGGCTTCCCTTCTGGAGCCTAAATCGACAAACGGGACATCGGACCGCTTAGCCTGGGAATAACAAATATCGAATGTATCTTATTGGTGAGGATCAATTGTGACGGGTTCAGGTGTTAGCGCTCCTTTGGGTATGTATTATTATTATTTTTTTTTACCCCTTGAGAAAAGTATCAAATTGACACTGATATATGATGTCAGAATATAACGGGACCTAGCGTATGGTACTTATTTTCCCCTACATTTCTGTGCTCCATATACGCCATCCCATCATCCAAATATGCCTTGTTATGCCTTGTCAGGGCTAATAGGATGGCTTCCAGCGTACCGAAGTTGTCCCGCACCCAATCGGGGACTGTGGAACTATATCCGCGCCAGCCGATCGGATATCTTAGGATGCTTTTAAGGGGTGAAAATGGTTCGATACGTCTCACATGGAAGAATAAGAATCAGGATATTTAAAAAGAAAAAAGAATAAAAAAGAATAAAAAGAGGAAAAAGAGGAAAAAGAGGAAAAAGGGGCACCGGGGAAGCGGGTAGAACTGGATTGTTCCCAGTGATCGTCCGATCCACCCGAGTTGATACTTTGCACTGCGATCTATAACGGACTGCCGAAAACCCCGTATGTACTCCACTATCAGCAGTTCTTCAAGTCGACGTGTTTTCTAGGTAGAAACAGGCAACAGAAACACATCCCATAACATAAAAATAGAAGAAAAAAAAAATATATATATATATATATATATATATATACTAGGCGCCTAACATCTCCAGCCTTAGCAGGCTGGCTGAGCCACACGGACCGCTTGAAACCCGCTCACACTACCGGGGTATGTACCAAGTAGAGCCCAACACTACCGAGAGTGGTTCAAGGCCCTATTGGCCCAAATAGCATATTCACCGCCGATAAGAGTCCCGGGACGTGCAGAGCCGTAAACGTTGCATCTCGACAATCCACGTGGTATGCGCACACTAGCGCTGTGTCATGGCCGTTGTCCTTGACCGCAACCCTCTTACCCATCTACGGGCCGACACGTTCTGAGGCGCTTTGGTACTTTTGGTGCTTTGGTCAAGGTCACGTCAGATGATGAAACCGGAGTGGGATGTTCTTCGGGCGCTAGATTCGGGTAATCTGATCGTGGGGGTCTCTCATTTGATCGGGGGCTATGCTTGTTCTTCCCCCACCAGCTGACGGATGACGATACTTTAATGTGCTTAGATTACACTAGTCCGTTATCTGCATGGAGTAAGTATTGTTCCAACGCTCGTAGTGCATTATGACTGGCTAGTATGGTTTGTCCGAGCTGGGTGTGGCGCTATTGTTTATACAACCTTGGACTAGACAAGGGTCCAGGGTCCAATGTGGAACTTAGTCCAAGGGAGGTACGATTATTGGTGTAAGGCCACAAGGATGAAGAGTCAAATAGAAGAGCAAGTGGTAAGATAATACCTGATTCTTTAGGACATGCCCATTTAACTAGTGCACATTCCTACAGTCCACCCATCAGCCCATCCACTCCGGCAAAGAAACGAAAAGAAAAAGGAACAAAGAAATCGTAAATTCTGGCACTGGTGCCTGCATCCATTGGCCAGTTATGTCGTCAACGCAGTAAGCCCTTCCCGATGAACTGCCGGGTAAATGATGTAACCTATGCCCTCCATCTGCAGCCTTAGTCCGGTTTGAAGAGGGGTCGGGTGGAAGGAAAAAAAAGGTGTACACAATGCGCCGATCCATGTCGCTTGGTACAACGCCGAATTAGTACACCATGATATTGATCCCCCTGGGGTAGATTGCTTCGAAAATATTCCATAGTAGATAGATTCCCCTATGACGCCAGGATATGAGATCGCTGAAGAAACTGGAAAAAAAAAAAAAAAGATATCGAAAAAACAAGCTTGTAAAAAATATTTTGATAGTCACGAAAGTCCGAGAGTCCGAAATGGAGACGGTGAGCGCGTCGGGCTAATGAGACTCCTGGAGGAACCACTCGAGGTCATCAGGCTGGAAGTGTGAGGCGGATGTTTCCGCCGGATCGGCGATCCCGTCATCAAAAGGGACCGTAGCCCCCGAAGGCAGACTACTGCGTCGCTCGACGAGGTCAAAGAACTCCCCTGCAAACTCGGCCAGCTCGTTAGCCACTTTGAGCTCAAGGATGGCTTCGAGCGCCTGCATTTCCTTTTTCCATTTGCGATCACGCTGAGCCTTTTCCTCGTGGCGACGGCGGCACAGGCTGTCACGAGGGCGGTCTGTCATGCAATTGGGGCACAAGTAGTTCTCCTCGCAATACGAGCATTTGCATGGTGGGTGGGTATATATGCAGTCCGCGCATACATACACCTTGCAGCCTTTGCATTCTCGCAGATAGCTGGGACACCTGGGACGTGGGTCTCTGATACCGCCTCTGACATCCCTGACTCCGGTGATAGGATCAGCCGGGGGGCAGAAAAAGGATTGACAACCCTGCCATCTTGGGGTTTCAAATGTCGGCGAATCAAAGAAGGTGGAAGATGAGGATGAGGGAGGGGAAGAATGGTCAGACGCAGGGGCCGAATATGAGCGAGATGGTTGGTTGGAGAAGAAGGAAACAGGAGCCGATTGATCACCAACATGTGATTCGGGTGTATTTTCCTCGTCCATGCTATCTTGTCGTGAATCGTCAATGAAGCTTTTGTTTGTTGAGTCAAGAAGCTGTTGGGTTCTGAATGGTAAGTCGTATTCGGGAAGTTGACTAGAGATGAGGGATGCCGAAAGATTTGCAGCGAATCGGTTTTGAATGGTTTGCTTTTCTGTCTCGAGGTCTCGATAGCCGCAAATCCTTAAACGAAGCCCACGGAGGTCATGCTCAATGCAGAGAGGCTTGGAGCAGCTCTTGCAGTGCACCTTCCACTGTGGTGAATCGTAACATCCTTGGCACAAGTTACGCGGACACGGTGAAACTTCCCGGTTGGGGGGGACCTAGCAGCCATTTCATCATTGCCAAATGACCCGTTTCAAGCGAGTAGTCCGGCTTGCTCGGATCTCCATACGCATATTTAGGGAATGTCTTGCTCCATTCACTAACGGTGTACTCTAGGTCCTCCCAGCCTTGGCCACGAGGTAAAGGCACGGCTCGTACCTGGTCCACTTCACCATTGCGAGGTCCAATGCTAATCCCGCCTCCCCCGGAGAGGTCAGGCTTGGTGCAGCACCAATGGAAATTGAGGATAGGCGGTGGGTCCATCCCTGTACCCTGAGCTTGATTGGGATCTGCCAGGATATCCACGGGATCCTGCATTGAGCCCGGAGAGTGTGTGGCCCCAGGTGCCCACCAGAAGGAATCCGGTGCATTCTGGGTTTTTTCAGACGAAGATGGTGTACTTCTGTGGAGATACGGCCGTTCGTGGGCACAGCTCGCACATAGTGTTTTACGACATCCGACACAGTGCATGAGGACGCTGCAATGTTCACATCGTTCTGAGATATCCTCAAGGCAGTTGTCACAGCGGATCTTGTCGACAAATTGGGTGTGACTCCGGCGCAGATGGGCAGGTGTCATTTTCCCCTCACCCCAGTCGATACCCTCGCCAGTTCCTAATGCCTCGCCATAGAATCCAGTGTCACGATTCTCCCACAGCTTTCCATCGTATACGTGCGGCTGGGGGGTCTCAGGGTCGGTTGGGCCGATCCAATTTTTAGATCTCCAGAGTCGATCAAAGACTACCCAGACTTCCGGCGACCCTGCCCCGTGTGGGAACCTCGATTTGACGTAACCGGCTCTGCGAGCGCATCTACCGGCAGGTGTGGTGCACCAAGCAGTATCAGTCCAGATGCCCAGCTTGTGGCAGATATTGACAAGTTCATGGGTCGACTCCGCGTCAGCGTCCTTCCGCATCAGTGAAGATGATAGATAAGGGCGTCTTCGATGATGACGACATCGGTAGGCGTAGATACTCTTGAGGGCGAGCCGTTGCATCCCGGGAGCGCTGCCGGTATTATCCCCCATGTCAATGTCACATTGCAGCGCGAACATAGTCAAGAAAGGAACAATATGATATTTCAAAGAGACGTTCTTGCAGCCCCGAACAGAGAGATGGACCAGCGTCTCCCGACGTGAATGCAACACGGTCGATGTCAGGTTCTCTCCCGAAATGGCCGTGTTATCCAGTTCTAGGCTTTTCAAACACCTACTGAATGGTATCACCACATTCATCAGGAACATGTCTAGGGCGTACGGTCGGGATTGACGCGCCGGGGCTGTGTCAGGGCCGCTTGGGTCATTGATTTGAGTATTGGGTAGAGTGCTTGAAGGAAATTGTAGGCGAAACGAGAGTGACTTCCATGCGGTCGGGTATGATCGAAGGAACGTACGGAGGTAACTTGAAGTGTGATACAGCTTTATGATTGTATCGGTCGGGATCTGAAGTAAAAGAGACTCGAATATGGGTGCATTTGTTGTTATCACTCGCTCAAAGGTGGACAGGGTTCGTTCTTCTGAGGTAACGGAGTGTTGCAAGACATTTTCCAGCACCGTCAGGAGCGACGCTGGGTCCTCACCAGCGACGTCCCCCCAAGCCATGGTGTCAAGACCGTGATTCGTCATCAGTCCTGGGTGAGTAAAAGATGCCAGTCCTTAGATCGAAGATCGAAGTAGCGCGAGGTCGCGAGCTCGGCGGGTAGAGACGCGGCACATGATAAGACAACTTGAAGATACAATCGAGGGGGCAAGCACACCCTGAGGTAAGCCACCATGCAAGGCCATTAAAGGTAAACAGTCGATAATTGAAAAGATGGGGTCGCAAGGGCTGACGAATTGGGGTATCAGAAGGGGAAGGGAGAAAGAGAGGGGTATAAAATGAGGGGAAAAGGCGAATTCCCAAAGAGAGGGATGAGCAAAGAAAGAGAGAATATTACTTATGCCCCGATCACTCTGAAGTAATGAAAGGGAGCAAAAAAACAGTGGGAGAAGAAATGCAAAAGCTGAGCAAAGACAAAGTGATATCCGGATGCGCCCGTGAGGAGAGCAGCGTCATGTGATGGCCATCAAACCCCCGGATTTTGATGATCGGCGTAGTTGTTGGATTTCATTATGCAAAGGAAAATAAATGCATTGATCGCTGCGTCTATTGCAAATGGTTTCTATGCTAGGCCATGTGGACTAATGTTTGTCGGCTGCATCACCTACAGTGTAGCCCCTCGCAATACCCTTGCGCCCTTCCTTGACCAGGGTACTATCCTCCGAATCTTCCTCGTCATATCGAATATCAAAGTCACTACCCAGACCCTTCCATGTCCGTTGCGATCGCAAGTATTCTGCTCCTGGTGAGACGGCATTGCCGATCATAGCCAAGTCACCCTTAGCTCGTCGCGCCAGTGCCCTAGCAGCAGATGGCCCGCTGGTAGATGATCCATCGACCTGGGAAGCGCGCGGCGCGGGATCCCGCATGGGACGGGAATGTGAGACGTATCGACCGGTGCGGAAATCAAACTCGGGCGGCGCCGACTCGGGTTCTGACATGTCGTCCTCATCGGACACGGTTGCGCTATTGGATGTTCCCTGGTCATCTCCATTTCCGTTGACCTCCTGAGGTGGTGCGTCAAGGACTGCCTGGAAATCACTATGCCAAGCTCCTGTCCACACCCGGTCTGAGTCGTCTTTCAAAGCCAGCTCTAATTCGAAGGGAGTGATGACTGGCTTCCAGAAATCCTTGCTATCCACCAAGGAGCTTTCCCAGCAGCCAATGACAACCCAACCGCCAATTTCACTGAAATTGGCTACCTTGGCAGCATTCAATTTACCAACCACGAACATGTAGCTCTTCTTGCCTGCTTCAGCAATCCGCTCCTTAACATGTTCCACAATGTGCAGATAGTTCTTGACACTCAAAGTGTTGATAAGAATACCCCAAATAGGGACGGTCGTCAGAGAGGCAAGAGTACCATAACGGCGTCGCAACACTGCAGCAGTGGAAGCAGGCAATGGCTTGACATTCTCATTGGACAGGTCATTGGTGGGATAAATATGGATCGCGGCAACACGAGACGCGAGTGTCATCATGAGAGCGGTTGGCGGATCAGAGATGTGAAACAGTTGCCAATCGGCCAGTGTCTCAGGCGCCTCTTGAACCGACTCGGGGACTGTGCGATTGGGAATCGACGAGGAAGGCTCATGAACAACCTCCGTTGCATATATGTTGCTATATCCCTCTTCCACCAGGCGAGTATATACCGTAGGAACGTGGTCTGCGTAGGTAACGTCGGCTGCGATGATAACCTTGGTCGTTGGGTCAAGATAAGTCGCCTTGAACGCCCGTACCACAGGCTCAAGAGGCAGATTCTTATGCGTGAACACATGAATCACGGGTAGCCGAGCTGTCGGTGACAGACAGGACCTCCCGTAATGCACAACCACATCTGCGTCCACATGTTCCGCGGCCACTTCGTCGACGCAACAGGTACCGTAAGATGTATCGGCCAAAATTGTCAAGCGAGGCGGGTATTGTTCCTTTTTATCCTCCACCTGGAGCTCATTTATCGAGTGAGCGAGGACAGCATCGGTCTGGTTCGAGGGCTGTGTGCCATTGGTGCCGACTTCCTCGCGTTCCAGGCCCCGGCTGAGCAATTGAAATACTCGCGGGGCATCAGGAAGCATATCATCTGGGAACTGGAGAGCAATGCGCTTATACCGTGCTTGGCGAATGTCCTTCAATGTGCGCTCGATATCGTAGGTAATGGAAAGCTCATCGTCTGACACTGGAGCCGTTGGGTCTCGTGAGGCCACTGGAGTAGTTTCTTCGAGAATACGATCATCAGCAGTCGACAGCACAGGGGCTGACTTCATTTCAGACCCCATTTTGTAAGATAGAGGGGCAAGTGTGGTGCTGAGCCAAGAATGAGAAATTGCTGAAAGTTTTTGGAGAAAAAAAAAAGATTCCCCCCACTTCACCCCGCCATGGATAACGGGAAAATACAACAGAGCCCATTGGCAGAGCAAACCGACTGGCTGATAATCACATTTGGGTGAAAATATACTCGAATAATTCACCAGACACAGAGCTATTTACACATTTCATCATGTCGACATAAAAAGGCAAAGGATATCTACAAGTCCGCTCGTGCTGGCTCTCCCGCCCAAACCCTGCGAAGCAATTCGCGGATCGGCGCGCGTTCAATCGGGCGAGGATTCCAGTAAGCATTGGATAGCGCAATATCAGCCGCTTTATCAATGTCTTCTTCCTTCATGCCGAAATCCTTCACGCCGCGCGTGACCTTGAGCTTAGTCAAGAGAACGTTCAAACCGTGGATCGCGTCACCATTGCTATCTGGCAGAGCGTCGGCCAACTGCTTCATAGTCTCAAGGATGTTAGGTGCATTGTAGGAGATAGCATGAGGGAGGACAGCGGTATGGGTTTCGGCGTGAGGGAGATTGAAGCTGCCCCCAAGTGTGTGGCACAGCTTGTGGTGGATGGACATGCCCACGCTACCTAAACATGTCCCACAGAGCCAGGCACCATACAAGGCTTTGGATCGCGCGGATTGAGAAGATGGGTTCTCGATAATCTCGGGAAGAGAGGATGCAAGTGCCCGTATACCCTCGAGCGCCATCATGTTGATGATCGGGTTAGTATTGCGCGCGTAAAGGGCCTCGACTATCCAGATCGCATTAGATGTGTGCATAGGAAGTCGACGCGGATTAATCAGGTATATTTACCAGCATGCGCAATTGCATTGACACCGCTAGTAGCACTCATAGCCGCCGGCAAGGTCATTGTGAGGTCCACGTCGTAAATGACCGTACCGGGCAAGATTTTAGGGTCCGAGCGAGTCTTCTTCAATCCATCAGCAGTCTCGCCCAGGATCGGTGTCATTTCGCTACCAGCATATGTAGTCGGAATACAGATATGCGGCAGTCCAGTGCGAATGCTGATCGCCTTGCCGAGACCGATAGTGCTTCCGCCTCCAATAGAAATAACAGAGTCGGCTCCCTGTGCCTTAGCATAGTCAAGAGCCTTGTCTGTGACATTCGTGGGAGTATGCATAGTCGCCTCGCTGAAAATACCGGCGATTTGGCCCTTGAGCACCTCCTTGACTCCCTCGGCTTGGCTGACCTGCTGAGGTGTCGAGAGCACCACCGGGGCCTTCACCTGCAGGCGGGAGACTTCATCGGGGAGCCTTTGCAGCGTGCCGCTGCCGAAGACGACACGGCCAGGGTTGGGATTGTACTCGAAATTATCCATTTTGTGTTTTAATCATCTGAGGGCGAGGCTTGTCACCTTATAGTCGATACCCCACACCCCACCGTAGTCGATGAACGTCATGCCCATCCGTGGGGCCGTGGGGTTTTATCGGCAGTTGTAATCTGGTGATTCTCCGAGCCATTGCAAGTTGGCGGTTTTTGTACTTAATGGCCGATTCGGCGTATTACTTGGGTACACTCGGTTCCTGTTGTGTGGCCGTAGATGTTCCGATCATAGTGAAAGGATCTACGGAATCTACGGAAATGCCCATCCGTCCACGGGTGGACTGGTACGGAGTAGACGGATATGAATTTCTCCAAACTGCCGAGTGGGGCTTTTCTATATTAGCTGGGCACTCAGAGGCTTGAATTTCAGCCCAGGGTCAGACTTTGATAAATTGCATTTAATTTACAGAAATTTCTGTGGGCCTATGATACACAATGTCTCCGGCACATACAAACCAGTAAGGTGCCATGACACCCGAGGTCAATTACTAGCCGTAGAGTCAGCCCCCATGGCAGTAAATTGGATCATATTATTTATAGATTATTCAAACGATCCTAGCTCAATGTGCTTTGTGGTACACACATGTGCTTGCAATACATTGTTATATGTACAAATCTTCAAGCCCTTGCTCAATTGATCTAAGCGATGGGTGCGTAGAAGCTAAACTTGCCAGCCGGGTCATACTTCTTCTTCAAGGCCAGCAGGCGTTGTTCACCGTCGCCATACAGCTGCTTCGTTGTCTCATCTCCGTAGGCATAGTTGACGTATGCGCGGATGTCCTCGAAGCCACTGGCTTCAAAGAGGATGTTGCGGAGCTGGTTACCCAGATCAACCGCCTTGGCGGCAACTGTTGCATCGCCGGGTGGGTAGTTGATGAGGGGAGCGGCAAGGAGGTTCTCGCTACGGAAAGCGAAAGAACTCGAGCTGCTAGGGATCGCGTGCACGCCTCCGAAGGAGTAACCCTCGAACATGAGGATTGAGTTGTTGTAGGCAGAGGATCCCTTAATAGCAGGTGCGTAGATGTCCCATGCCTTCTTCTGAGCCGCAATGTCGTATGATTGGAGGTAGATGGGGAAGCGGGGGTTAGCGTACCCGGCATTTTGACATGGCGGGGAGTCGAGGGCGATACCGGTCCATGCAGCGAGGTCCTTGTAGGTGCCTGCCTGGGGCACAACGGAAAGCGGTCCGAGGTCGTGGAAAGGCTTGGTGTAAATCGAGTCGACGGCATTCACTCCCTCCTGGATGATGTAGAATACGATGACGGGGTTGGTAGCGTCAACATCGGGGTTGTTCATCCAGTACGACCAGTTGATGAGATCTGCGGGCTGGGTGCCATTCTTCAGAAGATATTCGTTGGCAGCCTCGTAGACAGCCTCGACCTTATCGCCACTAAAAGAGATTGTCTCGATAGCCCAGTCACGGTGCTGGATATCATAGATCTTGCTGGTGAGAGAAGTCACAATGCCGAAGTTGTGCCCAGCACCCTTCATCGCCCACCAGAGGTCGGAGCTCTGGTCAATCGTCTTCAAGGTACCGTCGGCAAGAACAACGTTCATAGAAACGAACTGGTCAGAGACGAGTCCGTGGTGGCCTTGGAGCCATCCATGTCCACCGCCAAGAGCCGGTCCGAGAAGACTGACACATTCACAGGTTCCAGTAACTGTCTGCTTTCCTGCGGCCCAAAGCGAGTCGGTGACCACCTTAGACATGGTTCCTCCACCCATAGTGGCCGTCTTGCCATCTTTGGCGATGCTGACGCTGCTCAACTGGCTCAGCGAGATTCCAACGCCATGGTCCATCTTACCCAGCGAAATGAGGGCTCCATGGACTCCATTGTACGTGAGGAAGGGCAGGTCCTTCTTGTTGGCGAATTTCACCTAAACCGTCATCACAATTAGTATCTATCTTTGCCTCATTGACATATATGGAAAACAAAATAGTAACCTACCGTCTCAACAACATCGTTCTCATTGCCGGGCACAACGACAATGTTAACCTTAGGTTCAGCTAGAGCAGACCACCGCGTTGTGACAGTTGTGAACCCAGTTGACCCCGGAGAATACACCTTGGCAGTGCTCGAAAGCTTCTTTCCAAGCGCCTCCAAGTCAGCATCGCCTCGCGGGCAAAGGCCTCCCTCGATACCTCTAGGGAAAGTCAAAGACGCCGCGGAAAAGGCCCAAGCCGCAACGGCCGTGATCACCTCTAACTTGAAACGATACATTCCTCAAAATAAGGATGTCCTGAATTTGTGAAGACAAAAAAAAAAAAGCAAAAACCAAATACCCCTTGCGTTCTCGTCGGAAGACGTCTGGAAAAAAGTGGGTATGCTATGCCGCACCTCGGTAGGAATCCCTGTTAATTGTGCGGTTCTCTCTATTTAGTATTACATATTATTTACGGCAGCTGTAAAACCACCCTAGAGTTAGTTTGGTTAGATGGTTTCTCATTTTAATAGATTTTAATATCGCATTACAATGACCTCAATAACATAGTGATCGAACAAAGAAGTCCACATCGCCCTAGTGGTCCTTTTATGCACGGTTTCGTAGCACGGCCCAATATGTCCGACTGGCTGTGAATCTCCCCCATGTTCCATATTTGCACTCCCTGATCGTCCCGTTCTAGTTATGCCTTCTTTATTTTTTTTCTCTCAGATTAGAAGTGCACCGGTAGACTCTCCCCTGCACCACGCTAATGCAGGGGCTAGTCTGATTGGGTATGTTACATCCGCCGTCGGCCTAAATCGCCGCGGGCAGCCCTAGTAAGCGCAATCATCTGACCTGAACAATTATTAAGTTCCACTCTAGCGTTAGAATGGAACGTGCTTATCTGCATGTTGGTTGGATATGAATACCGGTTTGGCCCCAAACCTGTGGGCCATCGCGCCTTAGAAGGTTCCACTATTAGCTCGCTACTAGGCATCCCCCAACTAGGTACGTACTCCGTATGTGTCTTTCTTATATTTCATTTCGGGATTTAATTTGAAGGGATTCCACATAATATATCATGCAATTTAGATTTTCTCTAGATTAAATTTTTTATTTTTTAAATTTTTTTTTTCATCCATTAGGGGCAATGCATGGTCTATATATCTGGCAACAAATGTCCTTCTTGCCATGTGGGAGTCTGTACAACATAATCGGGTAAACGGGACGGAGCCAGCTGAAGAATCAACGGGTACACGTGGAAATCTATGGATCCATAAATACCGATTACTTTGGGTAATTTGGGTAATTTAGTAAAAAAACTATCTGGATCAACGTTGGAACTTTCCGAGATAGGACTTTGGTTCCAAGGTTTCAAGGTTCTCGTCAACGGAATGAGCCAGACCTTGTCTAAGGTTCGTCTAATAGAAAATAACTGAAAAATCGGATGGAGGATAGCGCCCGTTCTCGTCCCAGTATCTTCCCGCTCTTGGATCAATTTGTCTTGTTATTAGGGTTAAATCATATCCAGCGAATGAAGAAAGATTCGCGCTAGTGCAGGGGAGATAATCTTCTTCTATCTACTTCGTACTCCGTACCCTTCTCCATTCTCATGCGCAAATCTTCACTGCGTTAACCCCGACCCCGCTATTCTTCACAAACCTCGATCGCCATGGCATTTGGCTTGGAGGCACGAGATGCGGCGTCGGAAGCACACAAGGCCACAGTTGAATTATGGACGTTATATGCAATTGCCGTTGCCGTGACAATTCTCAGAACATACGCTCGAAGCAAAACCGGAGGATGGAGGAATTTACGACTCGATGACTATCTTATATGGGTTGCAATTGTGATTAACTCCAATTGACAATACGTCGTCCTACTGGTTGCTGACTTGTAATCCATATAGATACTATATACTGCACAGGCGTCACTTGCACATAGTGTGGGCAGTGTGTCTGGCGGCCTCGCCAACAACGGCATGACAACCGCCCAGCGCGAGGCACTATCGCCCGACAACCCAGCTTACAGGGCCAGGTATGTCTCCCCGAATTGTCACCCGAAGACCAAATTTGAATGCGATCACCAACCATTTGATTAGAGTGATTGGCTCCAAGATTCAAATCGCGGGCTGGAGTACTTATTCGGCATTGATTAATTCACTCAAACTGTCCATGCTGGCATTCTACGTTCGACTGATGGTATTGACCTCCATAATTTCCGATGGTGTTTCGCAACAAATAACTAACCCCCAACAGGATGGCCTTGGCCGGCGTTATCACATTCCCATTTATGTTGGTTTTGGCCTTGTTATCGGCAGCTTTCTCGCAAGTATCATTACAATCTTTGCGGCATGCCGACCATTCCACAAAAATTGGCAGATCAATCCGGATCCTGGCAGTGAGTCTCTCATCTTGTCCCAAGCGCTCAACATCTGCTAACTATGCCCCTAGACGTGTGCCAACCAGCCATTTCCACACCGGTCATCGCAGTAACCTTCGCCTCAAACCTCATTACCGATCCATACCTCATATTCATCCCGATTCCAATGCTTTGGCAATCGAGTCTGAAGCCCTTGAAGAAGATCGCAGCCACCATCGTACTCAGTTCGGGTGTCTTTATTCTCGTCTGCGCTACTATCAAGAGTGTTTTCCTCCTAGTGGTGAGTTTCAATATATTTGAATTTCCCCCCGGCTCAAAGGTATTTGTCTAACTTGATTGGTCATCATCTATAGGATCCTGAAGATGGCGCACAACTCGCTAATGAATGGGGCACCCGCGAAACATTCGTTGCAGTCGTCACGACCAATCTTCCCATGATCTTTCACCTCTTCAGAATTTGGCTCAGCAAGATTTTCGGCAGCCAATTTCAGTCATCTCACAAGACACATAAATCGCCCTCAGGTGGTTTCCGGAGTATTGGTGGCGGGGGTGACTATGCCAGTCGCAAAGGTCAGGGCCCTGCGAGTTCGGATCCTATGACCATTGGTATGTCATTTACCGAAAGTGAGGAACGGATGATGGAGGATCTGAAGATGCAGAACTTAAAGGCATATCCGACAGGTATGCCTGCCACAGCCTCGGGTGCCATCGTGGTCTCGAATCAGATTGATATCACCCATGAGACTCGAACCATACCACAGAGTGAACAGCCTGTGAAAAAAGGAACAGAGGCATGGTAAATCGGGACTTTAAAGGCGTCAGGGGTTTATGGGTATCTAGCTAGATTTAATAATGTATATTCCAAATTCACACCTTCCAACACTAGATTATTTCTCTATTACGCATCTTATAGATCCCCAAGCCAAAACAGACACATTGAGTAGAGAGTTACACAAAGCAAGCCATCTTTCCTCAGATCATAATGGGTGTTAAGTGCGGTCTACGTTTCCACACAAGGAACTTGCAATAATCCGATTTCTGTTGAAGACGACGCTAAAGGTGATGGGATCGTCCAGATGTGCACATCACTGGGGCCGGTACGGATAGATCTCTCTCGCTCCACTCGTCTCCTCTCTTCTTCTTCTCTATCCGGTCCGTGCGCTCCCTATACTTTTCAGGTGAATGCATGATCTTCTTTTTCTCTTATCATCTTTTACGTGTCTTCCCTCAAAAAATTCTACATACAGTATATCTCAACCCTTCCAGGAAACCTTGGAACTTGGAACCAGTCAGTGTTTATATAAGCGAAAACAAGGGGCGGGTACCCCAGTGAGCATTGACCGCCGGGTCCTACGCGGAATGGACCTCTGACCTCTGATTTTACTTAACTCGGCATTTATATTATCGAGGGAAGAAGATCGCAATCATTTCAAAGAGCCCGAGGTTTACCTACGCTAGTTTGCACACTATCCATCGCAAGTTCCGATTCGCCAACACACCCAAATGGACAAAACAAAGTCGCAATCATCCCCAGCCGACAACGGACCAAATCTCCTCGTCGCGAAGCGCACGGCCTGTGAAGAACCAAGTATCGCCCCCGGTTACAAAAGAGCTAAACGCTTTCATGGTGGGTTGACAGAGCCGAGTGTCAAAACTCCTGGTCTAACCGGGAGGGTTCCTTTCCCAGAGAAGGTATGCTAGCTAGGACCCTTAAATGTCAAAAAAAAAAAACTTCTAACTATTCTAAAGCCTGCAGTTTTGGAAGAACGAAGTGGCGAGATCGAGTTCAGAGTTGTCAATAATGATGGCTCCAGAGAGAGTACGATTATCCTTACAGGTCTTAAATGCATATTTCAAAGGCAACTTCCGGAAATGCCTAAGGATTATATCGCACGTCTTGTCTACGATCGTACTCATTTATCGATCGCTATCGTCAAAATGCCTCTAGAGGTCATTGGTGGCATATCAATCCGAGAATTTCGAGACCGCAAGTTTGCCGAAATCGTTTTTTGTGCAGTTTCATCTGATCAGCAGGTGAAAGGCTACGGAGCGCATCTTATGGCCCATCTCAAGGATTATATTAGAGCTACTTCCCCTGTGATGCATTTTCTGACCTATGCCGATAATCATGCCACCGGGTATTTTCAAAAGCAAGGTTTTACTAAGGAGATCACTCTCGACAAGTCTATCTGGAAGGGGTGTATTAAGGACTACGAGGGAGGGACACTTATGCAATGCTCTATGCTTTCTCGAATACGGTATCTCGAAGTTGGTCGAATGCTTCTCAAGCAGAAAGAATCCGTTCTAGCCAAAATACGCACCTTGAGCAAAAACCATATAATTCATCTACCGCCTCAGCAATGGGCTAACGCTAACGACGGCGTCGTGGTTCCACTCGATCCACTCTCTATCCCTGCCATCCGGGCAACTGGTTGGTCTCCAGATATGGACGAGTTAGGGCGAGACTCATGCCACGGATCTCGTTTCAAAGGACCTCATTTCAACGAACTTCGACGTTTTATGAATGAAATCCAAAACCATAAACAAGCATGGCCCTTCCTCAATCCAGTCGACAAAGACGAAATACCTGATTATTACAATACCATTGCATCGCCAATGGATCTGTCGACTATCGAAGGAAGATTGGAGCTTTACACTGCTCCCAAAGAGCTTGTCGACGATCTCAAATTGATTTTCAGTAATTGTCGACAGTATAATGACGCTACGACGGTATACGCTAAGTGTGCGGTCAAGCTGGAGAAGTACATGTGGAAACTCATCGAGGAGATTCCGGAGTGGTCTGACTTGCTTGAGGAATGATTCGTTGGTGCATTATTTGGAGTTGTATGTGTTGCTGAATGAAACAATGTTTTATATGGTTGGAGTTGGTATCGGGCGATTAGGTTTCGAGCTGCTATACAGAGCAAGGTCTCAATGGTACCAATATATACTACGATTCTCAGCCCCTGACCTGACCTACATATGACCGTCACTAACCGCCTTCGGACTATATATTGCTAGTTATTAGCTAGCTGATAGGAATTGATATCCTTTTTACAATTCCCACAATAGCATCGGAAAACAACCCGTAGACCTAGGAACAAACTAGAGCCAAGTAAGGGGGGAAACAATGGGGATAATAAATATTCTTCCTCCAATTGGCTCTTAGAAACCCTAACACCAACGCTATGTACACTTTTTTCTTATTTTCGGGCTGAACAATTGATCTGCAGATGTGGGTATCAGATAATGGGGTATTTAGACATTAGTCCAGGTCGTGGAAGGCCATGACATGCTGTCCACCACTGCGGTCCTTGCTCTTGGACTTCTTGCGCTTCTTTCGGTCCTTCGGATCCTCGCGACGTTCCGCATCGCTATCACCCGAGTCTTTATCGTCATCACTATCATCCATCATGTCTTCATCGCCAGATCCATCACCGACGTTGTCCTCAGCCTCGTGCCACACCTTGACGGTCTGACCACCACCAGAGACCATACGGCCCTCCACGTCAAAGCCCAAGCCCACAACACCATCGATCTCATCGTGCACAACCTCAGAAACGACTTGGTTAGGTCCGATGCGCACGAACTTCACCTTTCCGCTTGAAAGGCCTGCGGCCACCACCTTGCCCAAGTAGTCAGGTCCAACTGCCATTGTCTCGATGGAATCGCCGCCATCAGAATTGCGGTCGACGTAGATCCGCTCATCCTGGTCATCCCACGCACCCTTCTCCCAGAGAGTGACGATACCGCTGGCTCCACCAACGATAAGCTTTTCGCCCCGACTAGTTCCGCTGGAAGGCAGACCACCCATAAAGACGGAGCTAACCAATTCTTCTTCCTGGTTCTCGCTGCGCACCAGAACGCCCCTCCGGAGATCCGTCACGGCCAGAGTTGTTCCACCAGTGGTAACCCACTGCTTGCTGAAGCCCGAGGTGCTAGTTTCGGAAGCCGGGAGAGGAGTAAGAGATGAGATGTAGTCGTCGTGGGGGTGGTGCGACTGCTCAGGCCGCGCGGACACCTTGGAGTATGGGATACGAAGATCGTAGAGGTGCAGAGCGCTTGAGTCGGTACCGAGAAGAAGAGTTTGAGGAGAGAGGGCGTGGATCATGGTTGGCGCATCAATGGAGCTATATGAGATCAAAAAAACGACAGGTCAGCCAAATGCGAAAGTCCGGATTGAAACGCTTGATGTTCGGGAGAGGCCCTTTACCCATTCTTCTCAAGAGGAATCACAATCTTGTTTTGCACCTGACCCGTCTCGGTGCTTGCAGCCTTCACCATACCGTCTGTACCAGCCGAGTAAAGTGTTTTGCCATCCGTACCGAACCCTAGGGTGCGGCAGCTACCCTTGTGTCGCCGAGTTCTCCACATTGTGTCAATGTGGCCCTTTCCGGTGCGGGCCGACGAATTTGGCGCGGCATCTTCATCATCCTCTCCTTCTAAGGAAGGTAGTCGGAAGGTCTGGACGTGGCCCGAGGCCAGACCGACAGAGACTACGGGCTCCTCGGGGTGGATAGCCTGAGCGAACAGGTCCGAGGAAAGCGGAAGCGTGCAGACCGTGTCGAACATGGTTCCTGATTGTGGCGGAAATAACAGAAAATCCGAAGGCTTCTAGTGAGCCTAGTAAGAATCTGAATTCGTGTGAATTGAATCAAGAGAATCAATTACAAAAAGCTGGAGCTTTGGAGCTGGCCGTTTTTTTTTCTGCCGGACCGAGAATATCCCGACCGCCTTCTTTTACTTGTTCAGGTTCAAATCGGTAAATGACATCAATTCAATTCTGTAAATCACTCTGATTCTAAGAAAGAGAAGACAAATAAAATCAAGAATACAGACAACTATGAACGAAAGAAAGCTTATATACCATTCACCATTTTCTTCCAAATTGGTGCCACTGGCGCAAGGATTTGTGCACCACGAAGATCCCGCATTCCAAGTGTAGCTGAGTTCAGCAAGTACCTATCATTTTGACTCTTTAGGAAGCATAGGTAGAGCCAATGGGGCCGACCTTGATGTTGGAGTAGGTTACCTTGGCCGAGCCCGACTCACCCTCAATGGTCGCTGGGTCGCCGGAGGTGGTGGCGCATGTACCGCGAGCAGCACCAGGATCGGAGGCAGAGGCATCAGTGGGGTAGACCTCGCCGTCCAACCAGAGCATGTTAGCATAGTGGTCATCCCACAAGCTCATGACCAAAACCATTCCCTGGTCCAAACCCTCGCCCATGCCAGCCAGACCACCTTTCTGGGCGAAGACATCCTCATCGCCGAAGGCTTTCTTCTGGGCTGTGCAGAAGTCCGTGGTGACCGAGTTTCCGGTGACACCGCTGACATCCGAGGCAGAGTTGGCGATAACCTTTCCGTCCTGCACGTAGATGCGCTTGATCTCGCTGAGGGTGCCGGTGTCGGTGCCGTCACTGGTGATGAACTGAGTAACAACGGTCATCTTGGACTTGGTGTCGACGGTCTTGCCAGGGCCGAAGAAGGTCTCGTTGCCCATGCGGAAGGAGTTGAAGTCACATCCATCAGGATCGCAGGTTCCTGCGTAGCGGGTGGAGGAGTAAGTTCCGCCACACTTGTCGCCCTCGCACATGGTCTGTTCGGGGCTCTCGCAAGGGTGAGGCGTGTAGGCAGTGGAAATGCTGTTGGCTTCCCAGATATCCATCTCAGGGCAGCAAGATCCGTGGCCACCAACACCAGCGTTCTTGTCGTTCTTGGAAGGCACCCAGTCGTCCACGTTGGCCTGTATCGCGCGTTAGTCATTTTGCTCACGAGCTTTTCGAACTTGACCAGTATAACAACTCACCTGGCCGTTGATGAACTTCAGATCACGAGGGCACTGAGAGTCACAGTAACCAGTTCCGTACTTGGCACCTGCCTTGTTGCCATCGTACTTAGCCATGCCACCATCGGCATCCATGGAGACAAAGTACAGAGCTCCATTGAGTCCGCAGGGCAGAGCGGAAGTGTCCACGTCGAATGTGAACTCCTGGTTCTTCAGCTTGAACATCTGGTAGGTACTCTCGTCCTCCATCAAAAACAGACGAGAGCCAATGTTGGCTCCAGTGACAAAGCTCAAAGTGAGGGCATTGCCATCGGTGGTCGCACCGTAGGTGCCGGCGTAGTCAGCACCCTCCAAGGCACAGTTTGTGGCGCAAGTCTTGTCATCGGGGCAGAGAGTCGCATCCCACTGGTATCAAAGAAGTTAACAAATGTGAACGCTCGTCTTCTCTATTTGGAATTTCTTACCTCGTTTCCAGTGTAGCAGTTGGTGGACCCATCGACAGAGTGAAGCCAGCGCCAGTTGGAATCAATGACAACAGAGCCCTTCTGGTCTGTGCAACTGCCCTTGGCAGTGCACTTTTGCCAGGTCAAAGAGGGATGAGTCTCGGGTTTCGATGTGCCAACCTGCTGAGCATGGGCTGCCGCCGCCAGGGCGGAGAAAAGGAGTGCGCGTCGATACATTGCGGATGAATGAGAAGGGTCGGTTTGCAATAATATCTTGTTGACTTGTTATCTGGCCTGCAGTTGATGAACAGAAATAATCTCGGGGTGGGAACAGATCTTTATATGTCTTTTTCTACACATGGGATTGCTCTAAGTCATTGCCATGCGAACCTTGACTAGGGTCCTTTTGGATACCATGACCGGTGCAACGGACCGTTGATGCCGTTGCCAAATTGGTACGGATAGAGAGTCCACAATCATCAACCTAGTATCGACTTCCATACTGGGTGACCTCCGGCGTCGCGGGTACATTGGTTTGAGAGTGGAAACGGCGCCTGGATCAGGAAGGGAATGATCATCGCCGGATAACTGTGGTGAGATGCACATCAAGATCCCGGCTGATATTGGAGTGGATAAACATGGGTTAATTGTTTCAACATCCGTGAAGACGGAGAATCCCCCGATCCAGTTCTGTCGATGTATAAGATTCGGGGAACTTAATAGTGCAAGGGGCAATGACTGCAAATGAGGACGCTTTGGGGCATGTTCCCTGTCGATCTTTCATTTATACGTCAGGGCCAGTACTGTCTAGGTAAAAATCTGGTTATAGGATTAAACTACTCCCTATAATCAACAGATTAACAGGTCATGAGACACTTTGTGGGGTTGAAGGGGGTTGAAGCCTGCCAAGAGCGCCGCTAATGGAATGGGCGCCATGGCGCTCCCGAGGTCCTCCACTGACATCAAACCGCAGAAAGGCTTTTCTTGGTGTCAGACAATGTGGGATACTCTGTAAGGCGTTAAGCCCAAACACGGAAGATTGTTCTGCGGACCCTTCGGGCATAAAGCGTTTCAGTCCGAAACCATGATATTGTGAGAGGGCAAAATATTTCCCTTGCAATATTAACTGTATAGCATTAATGATTACATATTTGTTACCACCTGTCTTGATATAGCGTTTAGAACAATCCTCGATCTCGTTGGGAGCATATTGATTTGAAATCGAGGCTCTATCTATACATACTAGTCGCTATCGCAAAGGTTACCATCGAGCATAAAATAGGCCTCTGCATAGATCATGACCTCTCATATTTCCTTAGGCATCTCACTCTAGAATAAGACAGAAGCTAAGCACAATAGATCAACGGCGCGATGGTCTGGTTTGTGGAGACGTGGCACATGATATTGGACGGATTGCCCAACCCGGAGTATCGGAAGTAAAGATAAGACGAAGGAAACATACTAGGTCTTGGCTATTACTGTGGATCGTATTGCGGGGTTCACCAGTAGTATCGAGAATACTCCAAAGAGAAACACTAGACCCTGGCAGTACGGCAGAGCCAGTGTTTCAAGATTCCGATGCCGGATGTGCCGCGGCCTATGTCGCGAATCGAATGTCCAAAAGGCGGCGCGTAAACAATATAGCTCCAATGTGACCTCTTGTACAAAATATTGGCGAATGGGAGGGATATAATTTTACACAACGGGGAAATGAGGGTGCTCCCCTGCATCCTGGCGGTTGCATGTGGTACCTGGCGACAGCCCTAAAATCCTGTGTCTTTGGCGGATATCATGCTATCTCAACTTGCTTGCTCGTTGATTCAGGATCATATACGGGAAACTCCGAGTGGTAATATATCAAGGTTACATCTGTCCAAGTTGTTGCCTGTCCTGCAGACTCCATGGAGCGCAGGTGGCCAGATTCGACACGGTAATTTGCCGTCAGTATACAACCCAAGCGTTAACCTGTGCTCCAATGGAGCCCGAACAAAGTGCTCCTTCTATTGGTGGACAAATTTCCCCGGATATGGTTATGTGACTGGCAATTTCCCAATCATTGAACATGGGAATGAACGGGGTCTCGGATACGCTAATGCGCATAAAATTGCATGGGTCTTCAAGGGTGACTAGTATGTCGATCGTTTCCTGTTGTGATAGGTGTCTTCAGGGCTGGGTTGAATAGATCCGATTCTCGGGTTGCTTTAGGCTGAATATCTTCAAAACTACTTAGATAGAGAGCGTTAGTGCCTATATCGATGCGGAGGAATGCCCGGTGCGGTCGGTTGGAAAAAGCGCTGCAATATTGGGGATACTTTCGAAGCAATTTAATGAGTCCTAGTCATGTCTAGTTTCTAGCTACATGGAGCTTCTGAGTAGAGAGGCTGTTGAAGTTTAAATAGGGGATGGAAGGGGAAGCATGCATCAAAGTGTTTATTTAGGGCTAGATGGAACTCTGTGTGTAGAAAGTAGGACTCATTATTCTATACGAGACTGACTATGTCGCTACCTCATCATAATTTGAGGGAAAGAGAAAAAAAAGAAACTCCGATGGGGGGATTCGAACCCCCGTTAGTGCTGTTCAACGTCCCAAAGAGGAACTTGAAAGAGCACAGTGATAACCCCTACACTACATCGGAATGCTATATGTTTTTCAGCGATCGAGAGATACTTATCTCAATCTTCTGCTAATGAGTCTGTTCTTGCTGTCGTAGTTGAACTTCCAGTAGATAATTATATATTTTGTTAGAACAACACAATCTAAAAAAATAGTCACAGGGTTGTAAGTAGCAAGATAAGTGTCATTTCAATCCAAATAACTAAATAGTTGATGTTTTAACCATGAAATATGAGCGGTTGAATACGACATGAACCAAACAGCAGCAACGAGGATCAAGGCATATATATATCCAGCATATACCAGTTCGACAAAAATCCATGTGGAGGGCATAATCCTTAATTACGCTCCCTTCCCACTGATTTGATGCCACTTCCAGATGCCTGCTTCTTCTTCTTTTTTTTTTGACACATACCGGGTATATTAGTTCACCATCGGTCATGAGTATGGGCTATTCCCGAGGAAAGCCCGTAAGCAATATACCTACGGGTCTCCCTAGGCGGAAAAAAGGTACCACTGGGGTCCAATGACTGACGTCCTAACCAGAGAGCGCGTACCTCTGTCAATCCTTGGGCGACAGCCTATAGTTTCCCTGTAGAACTTATAGTGCCGAAGCGAAAAAACAAGACATCCGTAATCGAAGATATTATAGCCATTTACTTCGCCACCCCTCCTTCCCAACACACACCTATCTTCTTCCACGTTCAATCCATTCCGTTATTTTCACCGTTAAAATTTAAATATCATGCGTGCTGCTGTGCGTGGGGTCTCAAAGCGTCTTATTAACAAAGTAAGCGATCATCCACTGTACAAGGCAGGTACTATCGTTAAGATGATCCCATTGTTTGCTAGCACTGAGCGCCTGTTTGCTAGATTCAGAGTATAAAAAAAAAGACCTTGTTCTTCCCGCAGAATAGTAGCTATAACATCTATTATGGATGCAAACAAGTAAATAGATATCAAAGATATGTTATCAAAAATAAAAAAATTATAAAAAAGAATTCTCCGATGGGGGGATTCGAACCCCCGTTAGTGCTGTGAAAGAGCACAGTGATAACCCCTACACTACATCGGAATGTTATGATAGGTGGATCCCTATTTTATGTATTATTCTCGCTCTGTCAATATATGGTACTTTATTGCAGACAAGGCGAGTGTGGTTTTGAACCCTGCATGGATGCGATGAAATTCGCCCATATAATTTGTCTTGTCTATGCCTTCATCTCCAAGATTTTCCTAAGCTGATAGAAAGATATTGAACCCTGTCGGATTTGAAACATTCCCACACAAGTACCTCACTCGCGACGGTGCCATTGTCGAGGTGCAGCGTGCTGTCAACGATGGTGCCCAATGTGAGGGTCGATTCGAGGGTCGTGATGGCTCCCGGCGGGTTGCAGGGAAGTATAATGGGATGCCCAGCCCAACTTCAGCCTATCGCACCTGCAGATCGACATAAGATTGACATAAGATCGGCACAATGCAGCCTGGCATTCTCAGCTTTGCATAGACCAAACAACCTGGCGCAACATGATTCTTCTTTAGGAAAAACACTCAGCCGTAGCGGACGCCTAACTCGCCTTTCGCCTATCACATCTACAGATCGTAAAAAGGCAAGCAGACATCCCCAACTTTACATGGATTGAACGACTAGGAGTTCAAAGCCAAGGATGGCTGTGATGTGATTTTTGGGGTCTGAAAATAGTAAACCTTCACCATCTCAAGTTTCTAGAGTCTTGGCGAGGTATAGTCTTTGAATATAAAAAGGGTCTCACAACACGTCTATAGAACCCAGACATCAGCTTGATTCGCATTCAATACCGAGAAATCTTCACTCTACTATCAATTCCACTTTCTCAAGCAACCATGCATCTTGGAAAGACCCTCGCACTCTTCTGCCTTAGCCCTGGGGCTCTTTCATACGTGATCACCGCCTATCGGAACGACGATTGCTCTGGCGAGTCCAAGAGAGTCAATGTGTGGGACAACACATGCAGAGATACCAACGTCTTTGCGACCAAGTCCATTCGAGTCGAAACGTACGGAGGTCGTCACCAGAAAGCCACCTTTTTCACGGACAACGGATGCGGTAGCGCTGTGAGCGCAAGGTATGCCTGGTGGGCGGATGGGGGAGACAGTTCCTTCAAGAAGGACGCGTGTCTGAAATTTGATCGTAACATTCATGCCTACGGCTCCGTTTCGTCTTAGGATCTGACCTGCGTGTAAGTTGTTACATCCTCAAGTGTTCCTACGAGAGTAAGAAACGAGACTCATACTGCTATGATAGAACAAGGCTTGCCAGTCAATCTGTATCCTCTGTCACGACGCTTGAGGGTATCGTTATATCAGGGATAGGATGAACTTACACCTGGTCATCTGTATGGTTACTTCATGGGCGGGTATAAGGGAAGGATTTTCCTTGGCTATATATAAGACACAATATCACTTTCTTTAATGTGTGGAACATCTTTGAACCAAAACTTTATAATCAGCTCCGTAGTCAAAGTGGCTTTTCAAGATGCGTTATTATCATAATTGTTATAGTACGTCGTAGATTTGGGGAAGAGTATTCCATTTGGGCCGCACTTTTTGAATGCCTTCAGGATTGCCGGAGCATCATTATAGGTATCGGGCAACGAGACCTATACATTCAATCTGTTCAATACAGAGGAGGGAGAGACTGGGGGCTTGGAAGGGTATTGAGGCTATGTATTAAGTTGAAAGAAACAAAGAAACATTTCACAACAGCTAAGAAATACGGTAAACCAATATGGATACCGGAAACAGTTTCATTACTTGGGGTTCGTTATATTCCAAGGGTATTGTGTCAGGACTAGCCGTTGACTGGAAAGAGTCCACTGCGATGGACTGTTTGCGATTTATTCATGGAACTAGATTGACTGCCTGTGCAATTCCTGCCATCTTTGTGGAATCTATCGATATGAGCATGATTTAAGATATGCTTCAAAAGTAATCCAAGAAGCAAAGCCGCCTCTGCTCGTCGGTCATCTTCTTTAAAATGAGGCTTGGCACGAATGTACGTTGTAGGCAGAGTAAAGTATACTACAGAAGTGATATCGTGACATAGCCGTGAGACAGGACCAACGGACACAAAAGGGATAGTGAGTAGTAGAAATTGCCTCTCTACCGATGAAACCATGTCTCTGAAACAATAGATCAAAGCAACACGGAAAACATTGAAAAGAATCACGTCAAAAATAGTTATACATACGTGAGTACATGCAATTATACCTAACCCCATCGGTTCTTCCCAATGCGCCGATGAACCCGCCGCACATGATCTTTCATATTATCAACACGACTAAATACCCGTTCACATCCCCCATACTCGCAAACGATGCTAGGATTGTGCATACCCTCATGCCGATTCCGGTCCTTTTTGCTCGAAAAGCTGCCCTGTTTGGATTTCGAACAACCATTATGCCGACACGGCCAATGCTTTCGGTGTCTGTTGAAATGTTTCCGAAGGTCACAGCCTCTCCGAAAACGAGCCTCCGACGTGCACCCCGGGTGAGCGCAACGCCAGAGCCCGTCACCGTCGAGAATACCATATTGCGCGAGGTGGGCTTGGTTGAAGGTGGAGACGGGGGGCGAAGAGACTTCGACGTTAGAGAGGGCTGTGGGTGATGAGATACTGCTCGTGGATGTGTCGAATGAGGATGATGCTGCTGGGGTGGGTGGAGCGAGGGAGCTGTCGTATGCGAAGTGCATAGGAGGTGGAGATAAGCATTGTTGTGGGTCGGCGGTGGTGTTCCCGTCAAAAGCAAGCTGTATTTCTTGGCCTATTATTGTCGGTACAAGGCCGAACGTGGGCCCGGTGGGGTCGCAGGTCATGGATTCGTAGAGACTGCCAGCGGATTCACTCCCCAGAAACCAGTCGTTCATTTGTTGTGTGTTGTAGTAACATGACATGTCTTGGAAATCTTGGTCCATGATGGGATCGCAAGACGGGTAGGTCTGATATAGCTGCATAGAGGTCATGGCTTTTGAAGGAATGATATCATTGGCCGAGAAATTAGATTGAGGATTTTGATCACTAGGCGCTTTCGGTCCATCATAGAAGCAGCTTAGGGTATCACTGATGGATGATTTCCTTGGGTCGGATATATAGCTATCGGATGTGAAGCAAGACGTCGGTGTATCTTGGAGAATCTGTGCAAAGTACATGTTGGGATCCATGGGATTTGTAAAAGTGCTTTAGAAGTGCTTAGAAGAGTGTCCGTCGAGTCGACTAAATGCAGCGACTTCAATGGGTCGGAAGAAGCGCTGTCAGGGACCAAAGATAGCAGGTTTTTGGCTTTTCAATCAACAGATCCCAATTTAAGAGGGATTTTTGGCACTGCTGATCCGATATCGAGTTTAAAATGATGGATTTGGTTGGCTTTTTCCTAGGGTTGCCGGTACATTCAAAGTTGAAGAAGAGAATCTCAGGATATTGGTGGTAGGGATGAAGATGGTGGCCTGCAGGCAAATAGCTTGGGTCTATATATAAGAAAGAAAAGAAACGACTGAGGCAGTGCTTCCCATAAAACCCAAGTACACTGAAGATCAATGTCCTAGAAAGGCAAATGAAACAACAACGGACATTGGCTGTTGGGTTGTGAGGCTGAATACGTTACCTTCATAGGTAGATTATTTTTACAAAAGCAAGCATCATGATTATCCATAGAAAATTGTTAAAGCGGACGGAATGAGTGTTCATGCAGGGTTAGCTTCGGGTCGGCGATAAAGTACATGCTTAATTACATTAGCGTCGGATCGGTGATAAGGTACATGGTTACTTGGGTACATGTAGGTTTCGGAGCCGAGTAGGGCTGCGAATGAAGTATCTGCATAGGATAATAGCTCTGTAGATGAATTTCCTTAATTGTACATTGTACATTCCACTCTGACAGGCTTGCGGTACGTACGTTCCACTAGGCCGGCGGACAAGGGTGTCCTACGTATCAACGATCTGCAATGGGGTTACTATAATTCCCGTCACGTTCAGCTTGGCCATGCTAAATAAAGAAATAGATAGAATAAATTTCCAGACAAGAGGGGTTGGAAATTTTGGAGGTTACAGTATTTCCGGAAAACGGTGTCACCCCCTACCTGTATACTCTTTCATTGTTCCCCGAACCCTAAATGCCAAGATACACTAAACTACTTTCAAACAAGCCATGTCAGCCTCATTTGTTTTTGGGGGTGTATCGTAAATTATCGGATTATCGTATTGGCGGGGATATTGTTTATTACCTTTAAGGTGAGAAGCTGCAATCCTTACCTGGGTTTCTTGGTTGGCCTTCCACTGAGCGGTGCAACGAACCATAGCTCCCAACCTAGCAAGGTTTAGCTTAGCGCCCGGCGGTCACCTGAGAGCGGGGCAAAAGATAAGGTGACTTTCAGGTGGTGGAACTTTCGCTCGGCTTGGAGCAGCCCCATTTTACGCACTGAATATTCAGCATGAGCCCGATGTCTTTTGGTAGTGCGAACACGGGTCTCCAACTTGGAAATAACCATGGGACAATCGGGACAATTAACATTTCATCCGGTATGTGTCAAGAGTCCTCGAAAAGCCGTAATAAGGTGACTAACACTTTGGTCCAGACCGACCGGAAAATCCAGTACAGAAGACAGACAACGGTTCGCTCCACACTGTACCAGTCAAAGACAATCTGACTTACCACAGACGCAGAGCTGCTCAGGTCACTAGCATTTCCACAGATGCTAGACCGGAGGGATAATATTGAGCCATGTCACACAAATACCTGCCAATGGATATTAGAGCTGGACGAGTATCAGTCCTGGAGGAATCAGTCCTGCGGTCTACTATGGGTTAAAGGAAAGCCGGGTGCGGGAAAATCGACCTTGATGGCCTTCCTACATGACAAACTCAAAGAATCACAGGACGGCATTCATGGTATTATTCGACTCGATTTTTTCTTTACCGCCCGAGGCACGGAGATGCAACGTACACCGCTTGGAATGCTTAGATCGTTATTGAACCAGATTTTCGACCGTGACGCGACCATACGCCCTCAGGTGCGCGATATCTATAAACAACGATGTAGACAGTTTGGGTATGGAGAACGCAAGTGGGAGTGGCCGCAAACGATACTTGAAGAGTTATTGGCAACTGCTATCCTGGCATCAGCCAACGAGCAGCCTGTGATTATCTTTGTGGATGCTCTAGATGAGGCTGGGGCTGAGTCTGCCCAAAAGCTTGCAGCATATTTCCACCGTCTTGTTGATCGTGCTGACAAAAAGAAGCTAACCCTTCAAGTCTGCATCTCTTGTCGACACTATCCTATCTTGGAAAGTGCCCGGGCAAAAGCGATATATGTCGAAGACCACAATCAAGATGACATTGCTACATATATCAAGGATACGCTTCTTGAGACAGAGTTGGAAGATATTCCTGATCTAGAGATGAGAGAGGTGCTGGTAGAGGAATTGACCCAGCATGCCAAGGGTGTGTTCCAATGGGCCTATCTTATAATTCCCCTTATCAAGCAAAAAGTTATCGAAGGGGAGTCAATTAGCGATATCCGTGATTGGTTGGGCGATATCCCAGCCGACCTAGAAAACGTCTACGTGTATATTCTGAGCAACGTGATCACGGCTAGGAATCGAGACCAATCATTCCTATTCTTTCAATGGGTGTGCCTGGCCGAACGACCCTTGACTATAGTTGAAATACGATACGCATTGGCGGCTCAGAATGCCCAAATAACGTCGTCTCGAATCGAATGGGAGAAGCTCTACGGCTTTGTGGAAAGCAATGAACGCATGAAGCGAAGAGTCAAGGCTCTTGCTGGTGGACTGGCAGAAGTAGTCTCAAGTGGGAATGATGAGGAAACCGTACAGGTGGTTCACCAGTCGGTCAATGATTTCTTGCGGGCAAAAGGACTGGCCCTTTTATACCATGGCATCAGCGCGAGCGTGGGGTCTGGGGATATAAACAATATTCTCTCTCAGTCTCAGGCAACTCTCTACCGATCGTGTCTAGTATATCTTGCCACGATCTGTTCAAACAAACAGATGAGTAAATTTCGGGGATCAAAAGAGAAGCTTGTCTGTGAACACCCATTTGTGAACTATGCGACCATCAATCTCTTTATTCATGCAGAAAAGGCCGCCGGCTCTCGAGGTGCCTTGCTGCAGAATGAAAAGGACATCCTACAACGAATGATCGGTTATTGGGTTGAAATCTACCGACGCCTTGATACTTATCACACAGCATGTCCACCCACAGGCACAACAGTTTTACATATGGCTGCCGCTGCCAATCTGGTTGACGTGGTAGTATCTGCGTTGTCGGATGAGAAGGATATAGAGAGGAAAAACGAAGTTGGAAATACAGCGTTACACTTTGCTGCACGAGCAGGGCACACGACGGCCGGCAAAATATTGCAGGAAAGAGGAGCAAACCGAGAAGCGAAAAACATCGATGGAGCGACTCCTTTAATGGAGGCAGCCAGATGTGGACATTTGGGGTTTGTGGGATGGCTTCTGGATGAGGGCGTGGAGATTGAGACAGGAGGTGGGGGCGCGCTACAAAAGGCTTCATTGGAAGGTCACAGTGCGATTGTAATGATATTACTCGGCGCTGGAGCGAATGTCAACGCCCAGGGTGGTGAATACGGCAATGCCTTACAGGCTGCTGCATGGAGCGGAAGTGCTGAGACAGTCAAGATCCTGCTCGACGCCCAGGCCGATGTCAACACCCAGGGTGGTCAATACGGCAATGCCCTACAGGCTGCTGCATGGAGAGGAAGTGCTGAGACAGTCAAGATCCTGCTCGACGCCCAGGCCGATGTCAACACCCAGGGTGGTGAATACGGCAATGCCCTACAGGCTGCTGCATCTAATGGAAGTGCTGAGACAGTCAAGATCCTGCTCGACGCCCAGGCCGATGTCAACACCCAAGGTGGTCAACATGGATCGATTCTCTTAGCCGCTATTTACTCGGGCCATGCTGATGTTATTGAAATTCTTTTTCATGCTGGCGCAGATATTGGCCTTACAGATGCGCTCGATCAGACCCCTCTTCATATTGCAGCTTCAAAAGATAGGGCTCACCTTCTCTTTCGATTTCCGCAACTTGCTTCGGCTATCAACAAGCGCAACAAGCTCCTGCAAACCCCTCTCCACCTGGCTATCTGCTTTGGCCACATCCACTTTGCAATAAAACTTCTTCATCTTGGTGCCGACCCTTCTCTTCCAGACGGCTATGGTAGACATGCTATGGACTGGGCCATCGGGCAAGGAACTTTGACGCGGGAAATACGTGAACGTTGTCCTCAGCTCTCATTGACACCTCGCGAGATTCAAGAATCAATTGTACAACAATCACTCTTCCACCTCTCCGATTTTCTTCCTGGACTCAGCCTGATCTATGCATGGTTAATTTTGCAACAATTAGCTCGGTATTTCTTATTTCTTGATGACACGAACAACGCACGCCATCTCTTTCAAGTCCGCCTTTCTCATAATAGCTCCCTTGCCACTCATATGTGCAAGGCTACCTGCAATTTCTGCAGTATGCCTATCACTGGGCCTCGTTCTGTATGCAGAATCTGCGCGAATATGGATATCTGTTCTTCCTGTGTACTCAAGCACCCTTTTCATCACAGAGTAAATCCAGATCAGAAGCACGGAGTCTTTGAGGTGCCTGGCCTACCTGATAACGAGTCTCAACTCACTGGACCAGTGTCACAGCAATTGATTTACTTCCTCAGTCAACATTCTTATGAGCCTCTCGGGAAAAACAACAATCAATCTGAGATGAAGCTATCGAAAGATGCCTCATCTTTACTATCACGGGAAAAGAACACTCTGGTTCCAAACACTTCGTTCAAACCGGGAGTAATATTCTCTGCGATTTTGTTCGGGCTGCTAGCTACTTTCTTAGGGTCTTGGTACTTTTAGAGCTGTTTTAACTTAGTCCGTACGCTCAGCATGTCCCTTTTTTACTACACAGGCTGCAGAAAAAACACATCTGTATGGTGGGTTTCCGGCTATAAACTATTCTGTTTCTCGTTTGTAGCTAAGATTCTTCTGTACAGCCTAACGTTCAGGAAATGCCAGTAGCTGTTCAATAATGTAGCCATTCCCCTTGCGTTTACGTATTTCAATATATATTGCAGCTAAGTGATTTAGAAATGTGTAAAGCATAATCTACAGATGGCGGCCATTCACGGCCAGGTGCAAAGGCATACGAGGCAGTCGGGTCTCGTAGATTGGGCAGACGAGGTTGGTAGATGTGATCATTATCGAAAGCAGTGTAAGATATTCCCTCCAAGTAGTAGATACTAATGAGGAGCCTATTCATGGTGCCATCATACGTGAGCTGGAAACAAAGAGGCTGCCATCACGCATAGGGTAAGAGGAGTATGTGTTTGACAGGCTGAGTATGGTGATCAGCAATCATTGGTCTTCTGTCAGTCCGAATTTGGAAGATCGGCCCGTGCAGTCAGGTTATGGGGTTGTTAAGGTTCTAAGATTGCGGGTAAGCGCTAGGATTGCCACTTGGACACGCTGCGTGGACGGAGAACATGACAAGTTGTCAGGTCCGCAAGATCCAGCGTTGCTGGAGTTGTTTGAATTGTTTGACTCTGGAAGGTTCTTCCAGAAATACTCGTATCTGCCATACACACATAAGCATATGGTATGTACTTAACTCTGTAAGTGATAGTATTTGTAAAATACCGGAAAGTTGCTATTTTTATTTCTTGCTCACTAAGGTCTAGTGTATCTTGGCATTTAGGGTCTGGGGAACAATGAAAGAGTGCGGGGGGTGACACCGATTTCCGGAAATACTGTACATGTGGGGGGTGTACACCTTGAAATCCAAAGATATAGACATATTTTCACAAACAGCCGTTATAACAATCTATTTTTGAATCCAAAGGGACTTAGCATTCTCATTGCAGCGAATATATGAAAAAGAAAGTCCTCTAGAACCCACTCTGCGTCATTCTAACTCTTCCTTGGAAGTTGAACCCCAGCCTTTGGAACGCTTAATAAACACCAGCCATGGGATGGCAGCCCTACAGAGGCAAAACTGCCCAAAAATAGAGTCCAAGAAAGTGGGTCGCTTTTTTCGATGCTGTATCGAAGTACCTAGCGTGCTTCAAGTTTCTAAATTCGAACCACAGCATACATGATCACTAATGAGAGCCGGATCGTATTATTCAAGGGCATTGGTGGGAAATCGTATGGTAGGGAATACAGTCGGTGCATTAGGAGCATCAAATAATCGATTTCCAAGGTAAAGAAAGGTCTGCGATTCCAAGTCATCTATGCTCTCAAAGCACGGAATTCCTTATTGGAAGGACCGAATGATTAGCTGCAGCTCGGGAGGAATATCCGGAGACCTAAAGAAAAGTTCTCCAATCGAAAAGGATGGGTTGTATGACTTGACATAAGCGCACCCGTTTTGGGTTTTCAGACGCCCACTTAGGCAGAAGGTCAAAGACCGGCGGTGAATCTAATAAAAGACCCCTCATAAAGTCACAACTATCGACAATAAAAAATCAGTTGATGCCCGCCATATCGCGGATTGCGGCCTACCAGACTTCCAGCTCTGTCTAAACCTCGGAAGGACTCATTATGGTCTCCTGTAACAATTTAAGTACCCGAGAACGGAGGTGGACCATGTCTCGGAAAGGCCTTTCCACTTCGCTTCGCATAACTTAATTCGCGGCATGGCTCGATGCACTAAAGAGAAACGAGACTTTGGAGACATGGATACGGTCTGCAGTGACAGCCAGTCAGCCTCATTTAACGCAAAGTTGTTGGCGTCGCAGATTGATTCGTGTGCTTACAGTAGGCCAACGTGAAGATCGACATTCGAAGCGGAAGACAGGGAAAGGCCTCTCCTACCCCGACTCGAGGAGACTGGTATAGTACCGGTACTCATGGATCATGATCATTGGCATTCTAGCAGGAGGGTTCCGCATGCCCGGGCCCGAATCACGAGGTGGCTGCGCTAGGCTAGTGGGGAACGGGATCATATAAGCCTTTAATTTCTACAGTTCCGTCTCCCGCTGTAACTGTAATCGATGACTGCAAGCTCGAATAAAGGCATGTTTTGTCTGAGCGAAATGAAAGTCCTACAGGAACTCGGAATCTTGGGCTTTTTGACTGTCGCAGCGTCTGTGCAGATTTTAATTCTTGACGGGATACAAATACGTGGGGGTGGGGCTATGGCCGCCGAGGGGAAAGCTTGTTTGTCCAGGGCCGACAAAGGACTTTTGTCATCTTCACACGTTCTGCCCAGATGTTTTAATAGAATTTCTACATCCTTTCCCGAGATAAGTTCAATGGTAACATCTCTTATAAAAAGATCAGTTATTTGCCTTCTTATTGTGGGAAAAAAGAAGAAGAAAAAAAGTTCACTGACAAGAATTTCATCGCCACCGATATGATTGGATGATTCAGCGAGTACTTTCTCCACCATACAGTGTGTTAGGATGAGACCTTTCCAGGAGGCTACTCCTGCAGGGATCGACCAACTGGGCCGTGATTCCGGGTGCTTGTTCCCTTGATACTGGCCGATATTCATCACCGTCAGGTCGACATATAGCAATAAATGAAAGCATCTGTAGGCTTTTTAATCACGTTGGACGGCATGAAGAGTAGGGTAATTCTAATAAACACTTGCTTCTTCGTTGGTAGTTGGTAGTTGGTAGGGGAAAGTGTGGGTAGTGGTGGTTGCCTGAACTTTTTCTCGGGCGTAATCTGTCTCTAGAGATTCTATGTAAGTGAATATGAAAAGTAAATATTCTAGTTAACTGTGATATCGTTGGCGGCCTTGCATACATGGCACCCCTGATATCACCTTTCAGGCCACCCATACATACATATCACCATGGGGGTGGGGATGCCAAAATAGGCGCCGAGAATTTAGGGCATTCTACATACAACATATATTAGGACCACCTCTTTCATTGTTGAACTTGACTCTATCAAACTCATCTTCTTCTTTTTATACAAGTGGAGAACTTCCAAAAGCCCCCGTCAAGCTCTACCGGAGCACTGGCGAAAAGCAATCGAATCGTACACGAAGCCCGTACAGCATCTTCCCAGTGGTACAAGTGATTGATATCGATTGCATTATGTCCCAATTGATTGATCCTCGATCGATTTATCCCTTTTCGTACCCGTTGAAGCAAAAGGTCACTGAAGTGTTTGCGTTACACTTTTCTCTTTTGGTTATTGCTTTATCTGCGGCATTTTTACAAGTGCTATATTTTCGAACGTTAACGTTAAAGACATTTGTTCGAGTCCTGATCAACATTGCTGCTGGAGCAACTGGCCATTTTCTACTTTTGTTGTTCAAACATCAGCCAGTATCTGATGTTGGCTGGGGGGAGCTTTCCTTTCCACTCTTGTTGCAGAAATTTTTATTTGGATACATTTTTGCGGACGTGATGTATTACAGCATACATCGTGTTCTTCATTGGAGATTGTTATATCGACGAATTCATCGCTTTCACCATGAAACTCAGCAAGATGGGCTATTAACGGCTTTGGACGTGCACCCGTTGGAATATGTCTTTGCGCAGATATCAACTGAGTTGATGTCTGCATGGATGGTTGGAGCAACTCTTCCGGAGCTTTGCTTCCTAAGCAGCGTGGCGAAGATCTTTGCGATGTATTCACATTCTCGAAGTGATGCAAAAGCTTGGATTAGTGTGATGGAGCACGAAGCGCATCATCATGACGGACGTCACAATTTTGGAGTGACTGGTTTAATGGATTGGGCTTTTGATACAATTAAATAAGGAAATTTTCATTCTCCTGCTTTATGGTTGAAAGAGGAGCAAATGTTGTCTGGGCCAATGTGGGAGGGTTGGCAGGTTTCTGGTTCGGTTGCGCAATACAAACCGATTTTGTTTTCGATATTTATTGTGAAAAGATTGATTGATCTCTCTTGAGGTCTTTCGAAGTTCGAAGATAGCATAGGAGGAAAGAAGGGAGCTGTTAAACAGAGGCAAAGGGGAGTTCGGAAGCACTTGGGAAAAGTAGGAAAGTGTAACTCTTGCTGGCAATAGAGCTATAAATGAAACTGTTCGAAGTAAATGAAGAAGGGGGTGGAACTGAAAAGGTTCTATGGTTTAATTTATTTTTACAATAAAGTTCGTGTCTGTTCATACAATGATAGATTCCTCACAACCTATACAGTAAACTTCTCCTTATTCTCCTCCAGCCACTGCTCAAGCCTTTCTGGAGTCTTGTGGGTATACTTCCACACATTGTCCACTCCAGCTTCGAAATCCGGCTCATCCCAAATGAAGCTTCTCGGTCCGGTAACAGATTCAACAAACCACCTGGCAACCGGCTCTGGAAGTCCCCTCTGCTGTATATCCTTCACTGCCTGTTCCTTTCCAACAACGGTGATCTTGATTTCCTTGCTCAGAACACAGCTAATGATACTCAAAGCATCCTTCACGGATAACCGATCTGGTCCAACCAAAGGGATGAAACTCTCCTGTGTACCATGTGCTAGAACCATCCCAATGACTTGCCCAATGTCTTTTGGTGAGATCCAGTCGAATTCGGCGTCAGGGTTTGGCAGCCTGACCTCGCCCTGCGCAATTTCATCCTTGAAATGTAGAACATTGCTCGCGAAATAAGCTGGTCGCACAGCACAGCACCGGCTACCAAAGACACTCTCAAGATCTATCTCCACTTTTGCATGGGCATATGTAACTATGTCAGAGGGTGGTGTAGCATGTCGATCGCCCTGGACGAGGAAGCTACTCAGAAGAACGACATATTCGATTCCACCTTCTTTAAGCGCCACAAAGGTAGGCCGCATGCCATCTGGAATACCTTGGATTGCATAGACAAAGGCGGTCTTGGCACCACTCTGGCGAACTGCAGTCCGGACGGTTTCAGGTTTGGTGAGGTCTGCTTGGACTTTCTCGGCGGAGATGTCACCGAGTGTCGGAATGGGCATTGAAGGATCGCGCATGGCGAGAGTAACTTTTGCGCCCTCTTGATATGCCTTAAGAGCGGCAGCCGAGCCAACGCTTCCAGTTGCGCCAAAAACAATAACATTACTAGGAGAGGCCATTTGGAGTGGTAGTGGAGTATTCTCAGTTGAGTGGAGTGAAAGGGGAAACTGACATGCTCAAGTTGTCACAGAGTATTATTCGGGGGTTTAAAATACACCAAATGGCTTGAAGGTGGGGGATACATTTCAAATGTATAACGACACACGGACCTTCGGGTCCCGATCCACCGACGAAGCCCGGGAGGAGCGAGCCGCGGAGAGCTTGGAAGGCCTGGAGAGCTCTGCGCCATAACACCGAGTGTATGGCGAGGTAGTATTTCATTGCTCATGTCTTCGTAACGTGTTTTCGTTGTGGGTTAGTCGTTGGCCTATCATTGGTCCAATGTATGAGCATAGCCACTCCGTGCAAAATATGGAACAGATCTAAGTACACGACCCGATTCACGATTAGTGCTGACAATAAAATGAAGATGCTGGTAGCCAACGGCGAATGAGCTCGGCAATTACGCTGCAGGGTACGTCTCATGGAAATTGAGATCTTCCGACTTGACAGTGCTGACCTCAGAACCGGGTTATTTCGAGACCGTGCTAGGATGAAAACATGCTAAAGTGGCATGTGTAACTATGAAGAGGGAGAGTAAAAGCCTACGAGACAAAATTCTCATTGAATATTACCTCACCACCTCTGACGGCACTAGGAAGCTTAATATACCGGAATTTTAAATCAATATTCTACCTATATTATATAGGTCTTTTGGAGCTACAAGGGGAACAATTAGCAATACTGATCTACTATGCCCCGAGTATGCAGTTTTTATTTCTCGTTTGAATAATTTACATAAGGTGTCCATGTTAGACTCTACATTTAAAATAAGTTAGCGTCTAGGGACGGAGCTAGATGTGCAGACGTTCTAATGTCTTGTAAACAAGCAGTCAGATTATTACCTATTTGGTACATATTTCGCTAACACTTCAAACATGTATTCACCGGTTGATGGCTCAAGAATACCTAGCATTGTAGATATCTGAGCTTGCCATAAGCATGGTTGCGGCACTTGGGAAGTAGGGGAAATCAAGTTAATAGGAAGAGAAATGGGCATAGATCGCTTGGTAAAATCTCAGGGTGAGGGATGAGTACCATTATGCAGTCAAGATTTTTCCTTCTTGTTCATTCAGGATTGCATACGGTATGGATTTCTGTCACGACGCCCCATAAAGCTGAAGTACCAGCTCGGTTCGCCATGTCTGATGCGGCAAGTGTTGTCATACACGTATCTTGGGGTGTCGAGAGCCCAGTACTCAGGATTCTCGTCTGGATTATTCTGCATGCAATCCAAACACAGGCCGTCGAAATAGCTTACAACCTGTCTTCGTATATACTCCACCACACGTTTCCAGGAGCGGGAGCACGCATTACATATCTTTGCTGATTCTGGATGGCCGTTTGTGATCGTGTCATCATCGAAGTTCTCCAGTCGATCAAGAATGTCTCGGACACAATTTTTGTGGATGTCACTATCCAGAGGCCTGACCCCGACTCGATGTAGTTCCCTTATGTAGAAAAAGATATTTCGTGCTGCACAATCACAATGAGCATAATCGATAGCCACGTTTGCATCTTTAAAAAGAGATCTTTGAAGAATGGTTCTGAGCCGCCCTCTAGCTGCGTTCAGTTGTTCTGTTTTCGAGTTAGAACCATTTAGCCTTGAGCTGTGAGTGATTTCAACTAACGCATGACGATAGTGGGCATATGCATTGGCTCAAAAGATGGCGAGTCTGTCGGTGCCATTTCCGTGATATGACCTGGCGTGTTGTAGATGAGTCTCTTTGACACGTGTTGGAACGCTTTTGCGTGGTCAATGAAATAGCAAGGAAATAGAAGCTGGCGATTGAAAGCCCAATCCTCCCATCTTGCGGGTTTTTCCTGGTCAATCCATTTGATCCATTGTGCGAACCAGTCCATCAGATCTTTTTTGGGATCCAGTTGATACTTGTTGCAGGCCTTGATGGTGTACCAGACATCTGCAACAGAGACAGTCTCTGGCTTGGTGTCCACTCCATGAATCTCCCCCAACATCACTTCCATGCTTTTGATCGTGTCGCCTCTGAGAGTGAGATTGCGACTTCGGATCCTTCCCACCGAGATGAGAACATTCTTTCAAAGTACGGACTGCTTGCGATCAGTTTTGAGCGATCAACGTGAAATAAGGCTGTCTTCTTCTTGTTTTCGTCTTTTCGCTCGGCTCTTCAATGACGATGAGCGTCACATCACTCGGTGTTGCGAACAAGAAGCCCATGTTGGCTGTGAGAGTTGAGAGGCAAATAACGAAGAGTAGAGTCGATGTGGTTGAGGGAAGAGGTTCAAAAAGAAAAAGAAAAAGAGAGAGGATGAAGGAGAAGGGAGAAGAGGTGTTGTCGAAGAGGGAAATATCTGTGGCAAGGAAAGAGCTGCCCACCTGCTAAGAGTATCTCAACCACTTTTCCTCTCTCAATCGCTTTCCTCTTCATCCTCTCTTCTACCGGAAAAGAACTCTGAAACCGAAACAGCTTTCAAAATGTCAGTCTCTGATCCTTTGCTAGACAGCTATAACTGTCCCGCATTTCTACGATCCTGCAACGCGTACAGAGAGTATCTCGTCAAGACCGAGGGTCGGGAGCTCACACTCCCACTTTACACGACGGTAAGTCTATATGAGGAGAATCAACTGCGAAAACTTTTACTAATTGTGTTAACAGAACTCTGCTGGTGAAATCATTGTGTACCATGGCGAGGTCTATTGTCGCGTACCGGGATGTAGACACAACCATGTCAGTGCATTTATACCAAGGCTCTCCGAATTGGCTATTAATTGAATATAGGTCCCTACCTCTGCGACTAACAACCTTCGTCAACACCTCATCAGGCATGGCCTACGCCTCTCGACGAGTGCCACAGGTCGATTGACGCAGGCCAGGAAGGATGCCGCCATGCGGTGGTACAACTCCCTGTTTGAGGCTGAAGAAGATGACGACGACGACAATAACAGCGACGACGACGACGACGACGATGCGGAGGATGACCATGCTGGGAACAAGCGTGCAAAGGAAGACGATGAGGAATATGCGGACGACGACGACGACGATGAGGACGACGATTGAGACGATGAAGATACTGCGGCAGACTAAAGTTCTCCCTCTTAGCAGATGTTGCCTCTTTCTATGTCGCCATCGAAAATTGCCGCATATGCACTAAGCTCATAAGTTATTTTACCATCGAATGAAGTGGATCAACTATTCAATATCACACGTAATTAATTTAGGACGTGAGGCCCTGACCTCGGCAGGACAGGTGTGGGCCTCACGGGCCTAGTAGGGTAATACAATAAATCCTAGGGGTTATAATGCATAGCATATGTAATTCAATATCATAAAAGAACACACAAATCCGATATCTCAACAAATCTTGAGAGAGACCCCAGGTCAACATAGGTAGCCTGGAGCTTAATCCCTATCCAATTTCAAGTTCGCTGGTAGTCTTGCCGACAGTAATCTCGATCCTGCTGATGGTCATTGTGTCGACAGCACAAGCTGAAGATTCACCAGCGCCTGCCATTAGGGAAATTAGGCCTTGTATTTTATCTGAGCTCTATAGAATTGAAATGTTTTATCCATCTTGGACACCTGCTAGTGATAGCACAGACAAGTGTTTCAAGGATGGAAACCTACGACATAAACACGGAAACAGTTCTTTGCGCCTGTCTCTAGTTATGTTCATCTTCTAGCAAATGCAGATAATGAACGTGGCTAACTACATGAGGAAGTCATTGAGAAATCCACCCATGCCTCTGTTGTCAGTTTGATTTAGTTTGTTACAAGTCAAACATCAATCAATATTCTATGGTATGGATATTAGATTACCCTGAATAAATAGAGCATCAGGATCGATCACTTGTACGCTAGAAGATTCACAGTCTAAAACGTATACATAGGAACTAGTGTGATAATAATGCTTTTCTTGTTCGTGTTAAGCGTTTCCCTAAATCTCATAATCTTTTTAATACGATTAAAGGGGGTTGTTGTATTTCTGGAAAAGCCCCTATTATTGGGAGCACTAGTTTGAACCCTGTCTGACATGTTCTTATGAGTGATTTTCTCTGAGTGCATTGTTGTGTGCGCTTAGACAATGAGGTTTAGCTCAACATTGTTGAATATGATCAGATCTATTGATATATCTCGAGACGGGCCCTATTGTCTATTGTCTATTGTCATGGTAAGAATAGAGTAAAATATAAGTGAGAGATATTCAAAAAGATAGCTAAATATAAAAATCAACCAAATAAAGAAACCATCATGTTAGACATAATGCAACTCTCAAACAATCACCAGCCCAAACAATGAATGGATATTCAAGTTTGAATATAGGAAACACTATGAATTAAACAAAGAGTTGCCTATTCATTGTTGCAGTCTTGCCTTCTTCGCGATGTATTTAAGCTCTCAAGACACCGAGAAAGACGGAGATTTCCTTGAGTTTCTTGAAATTCACTGATCTGATATTAAACTCACATGTTCGACCAACTGGTGCTGGGAGCCATTTTTACCGGCCTCAGCGGAATTGGCCTCTGGCATTCCATTCCGTTGACGGGAGTCACCCCTTCCAACTCGTTCTTTTGGCGGAGTCTCAGCTCTTTTGAAATTGCGTATTCCATTCACAACCTGCGCAAAATTCACCCTTTGATCTTCCCCGACGACGACACAATCTCAGATCACGACCTCCTTCTACAACTTTCACTCGATGTTCAACAGTATGAGAATGCCAGGCTGGCCCTGGAAAAATCAGCCGATGCAGTATCATCACTACACATCAACAACCCAGAAGTTACAACGCCCATGTTAGACCTGGGTGCTACGGCGATGCCCGTCTCGTTCTATCTGAACGACAGCTCGGCAACGCAGCCCAGCTACCAACAACTGCAGCAGTCTCACTTAGTCCAGACTAACACGCCGTATTTCACTGTCATGGCTATGCTCGTTTTCGTCATTCTCACAATGCAAATAATGGGATTTGGGGTGATGAATAACATCAAGCAGCACGTCGAGGATTTGCAATACGATTATATTGACCGAATGAGCGGCGTGCAAGAACAATTCCGTATCTTGATGTTAGAGATCCGACAGTTTCGAAGAGAAAATGAACAAGTACGACCTGTTTTCGTTCACTTGGCAGAGTCCATCACAAACTCTTCAGCCGACCTCCAAAATTGTATGTTGCATATTGTTGGTATTATGGAAAACAAATACAAGTCCGGGATGATTGACATTGAGTCCAAATTGGACGAGGTCAGTCAACAACACCAGAATCTAATGAAAAATACTGAAAATTTCACTCAGATTCCGAGACAATTGGCTTGGCTTAACATATTGATGGCGAAGAACATGTCCAGCGACCTACCCGAAGGATTGGACCCGCCCAATTTGGATTTAAGCAAGAGCCCTACCCCCGAGCAGATGAATGGAGGTTACAATCGCAACACCGCAGAAAAACCCAACGGAATTCCCAGATTCGTGGGAAACCAGGGTGCTAAGAAGGGAAAAGGACCTCAGTGCAATGGTCAGGACTAGGGCATACGAAGATTCACATTTCATGTTCCTTTCTTTTTGAATGTCTGAAATTTTAATTAATTTCAAGGTTGGAGACAGAAAGGTTCAATCAATTGAATATTTCATTATGATTATACATGATCCCTTTTGTAAGCGACTGACAATCATGACGTGGTTCCTTCAACAAGATACTTGCGACAAGCAGTCTTCAGCATGTTGATGCGTCTCTGTGTGTGGATGAAGACTTCTCGGTACATATCCAGACTTTGCTGAACGACCTCCTGTCGAGTTTTGGTGCCCGAGCAGATCTCAACCATTCTCAATTCCATCTCCTTGCGAAGGAACGGCTTGCTGAGAGACACACTATTAGGGAGACCCTCGACAACATTGTCATACCCTTCCACAAGGGCAACGCCTAAGCGGGTCGGAATGAATTCCTGCACTGAGCTGCGGCCGCTGCCTCGTTGGTTTATGGCGACGTATTCACGTTCTTTGATCTTGGCAATATGCTCCGCCATGGTGGCATCGGTACCAATCCCGTTGGCATCCATCAGGCCAATGAGCTCGGGCTCAGTCAGATAGTTCGGAGCAGTTGTTTTGCCTTCGAAAATATTGGCTTCTGTGGGCTCAAAGAGCTCCCCCAGTTCAAACTTAGGAAGTTGCTGGCTGCTTTCCCACTTATCGTACACGTATACATCCAAGTAATTTCTCTCCAACACGATGAGGCCATTGGTGTGGAAGGATTCATCGCCATATTGAATTTCAATATCTGTGCTCTGGCCTTTGGCGTCATCAGAACAGCAGGCGAGGAATCGACGGGCAACAAATTCATAGACCTTCTTTTCATTGGCGTTCAATTGACTTGGTGAAACCCAGCTGACAGGATGAATAGGTGGATGGGCCTTGTCATTGTGACGACCAGAGCGAGGAGTCCTGAACTTGCCATCAATAAGTCTAGAGAGGCATTAGTTTTGTATATGAAAGGCAAGTCTAATAAGCTTACTCTCGAGCGTATTGACCCCATGAGCTGTCGGGGTATTGTTTTTCGACCAGTTTCTTTAGATCGATTGCTTTGTCAAACTGATCTGTCTCGGTTCTGGGATAGCTGATGAATCCCTTGGTGTAAAGTGCTTCTGCTACCTTTGAGTTTGTTAGATATCATCCACATCCAATACAAGAGTGGTTTCCTACCTTCATGATAGTCTGACTGTCCAAACGAAGAAATCGACTGCCCATCATCTGTAGGTCTACCGTAGTCAAGGGCAACGGCCGCCATTTGCTTGTAGGTTTCTGGTTCACTTTCGTGACTTTGGCTTGCTTTGCAACCAAACATCGCTCTAACATCATCGTCACAACTGCTCGGTCAAATAAATGTACTCGCTTCCAGAGAAAGTTGACCTTCTTGCCTTCACAGCTGAGTATGACCTTGATGCCCCAAAATGTTTCTGGTTTGAAATTCTGGACTCTCAAGTATCGGTCGACGACGAATCCCAAAGTAGGAAATTGACAGGATCCTAACTTGTCAGTTGGTTTACTAGTATCTATAATGAGCAACAACTTACCATAACTGATAACCTTTTCCTTCAAAGCTGCCACTACTGTTTGTAGTTGTAGAGTCTGTAGGCGGGTGAATGCAGCACCGATTCGAAGATCCAGCTCGATTCTGGCAGCCACAGCACTGGCCTGATACTCGTCGAGATTGACTGGTTCTAGAGCAGCCCGACGAACATGTCTATACTTAGGTCAGTTTTAGTAGACACAAAAAAATAATCAACACTACTTACGCGCTTTCTGTGTTGCTGAACTTGGCTCGCTTAACCTCGATCCGAGCATTTCCTGCTTTTGCCTGATTACGGACTTCAGAACCGATGTGCTCACCTTCGCGATCACAATCGGTCCAAATAAATAGGGCTTTAGAGTACTTGGCTTGGTTGCGGATGTTCTCCGCAATTGGTAGCTTGTCCTAGTGAAGATATCAGCATACAGTCAAGACAGCTGCTGGAAATTTCCCACCTTGTCAACAGTCTCTTGAACAGGAGCCTCGAATAGTGACCCTGGAGGACAGGACATCCAGCCTTTGTACTGGCGATCAAAGTCCAGGCCAGTCAGATGGCCCACTACGCTGGTCATGGTGACCGAGCAGTTGCCCCAGGCACCACCAAAATTGAACTCAAATTCATAGTTCTTGACATACTGATTCCCTCGAATCGCATGCTATGCTTGATGTTAGCTGGATTCATCGGAATTCTTTAAAATGGAACCCACTGTCTGAAAAGCACCTCCCGACAAGTGAGTGGCCACTGCGCGGGCAATGGCAGGCTTCTCGGCCACACACAGGATTTTGCGAGCCATGATGAGCCCCAATCTAGATCACATGGAGTTCATCGTGGTGGTGGCCTTGAATGTCCTGATGTCGATCACATCTTGTTCTGGATGGCTCGGACGCGAAGAGATGGGATGCCTGAGACGCGCTGTTATGCCTGAGGCATTTATTCCCTTTTAGGCACGCTATTCCCAATCAGGCAACTACTGGCCAACATACCCGACCAACTCCACCGGAGCAAACGGTTTTGTTTTACTTTTCTCCTGCGGCATTTTGATCCTATATAGCACAGCAATGGTGTCTTTACCACTTCCCCGTTTGGAGTCCCTTTTGGATTATACCTCGTTTCAGCTTACTGTTCTCCCCTACTTGACCCAGTTGCAATGGCTACCCGACAGCTTGCGCGAAGCTGGTACCGATGTGTATAGCTTGCGAGCTGTCTATCTAGCTACCAACCCCCTCGTCTCTGCGCTTGCTTTTGGTGGAGCTCTGGCTGGCTTGCTTTTTATCGCGGCCGAGATCAACCGGAACTATTCACAAATAGACCGGTTTTGGAGTATTCTCCCCGCGCTGTACAATGTGCATTTCGCCGTCTGGGCTCGTTTGTCCGGCATTCAGACCCAGACTTTGGATACAATCGCTGTCATCAGCGTTCTCTGGAGTGTAAGTTGGATATTCTTCCCAGTCTCTACATATGCTGACGAATTATGGAATAGGTTCGCTTGACTTTCAACTACTGGCGCAAAGGAGGATACTCGATTGGCTCGGAAGATTACCGCTGGCAGATCGTGCGCTCTAAAGTGAACAATAGCTTCCTTTTCATGATCTTCAACCTCGGATTCATTGCAATCGCTCAGTCGCTACTGCTCCTTCTCGTCACTGCTCCCACCTACATTTTTGTTGTCGCCGCATACAACCAGGGAACCGATACCTTTGGCCTTCCTGACTTGGCCTTCTCTCGTGCTGCGTTTTTCTTCATCATTATCGAATTCTTCGCCGACGGGCAGCAGTGGAAGTTCCAATCCGCTAAAAAGGAGTACCAAACCAACGCGCGCATTCCTGAGCCTTACAAGGACCAGTTTTCCGCTGAAGATCTTGAACGGGGCTTTGTTGTCAGTGGCCTCTGGTCTTGGTCGCGACACCCCAACTTTGTTGCCGAGCAGGCCTTTTGGTTGACCATGTATCTGTGGTCCTGCTACCGCACCGAGACTTACTACAACTGGGCCGGTCTGGGTGCTTTGGGATATCTTGCTATTTTCCAGGGAAGCGTGCGTCTAACTGAGGCTATCACCGCTGGCAAGTACCCCGAGTACAGCGACTACCAAGCTCGTGTTGGCAGGTTTATCCCTCGCTTGTCTGTCAAGGCAAAGACTACCAAGAAGACTAGCAAGAAGAGCACTTAATGTGTTGGTTGATATATAAGCAGAGGATGATGAGGATCTTTGCTATATGGGTGGACGTGTTGGTCCTGTGATTTTCTGCACTTTCTTACCATTTTACCTCAAACTATCGATTTTGACACAATGCACACTATTTTTTAATACGTTCAGGCACTAATCACTCATCGCAACAGACTGAAAACATGAGATACATATTGACAGGACTTCTTAAAGACATGGTCACGCACCACAATTCTTCGTGTAACGAGCAACTTGCATGCGACGTGCTTGTTCTGCTTCGATGATTGGGAAGAGTCCTCTGAAAGTGCATATTGCAACATTCATTTTCTCTTTATCTTCGAATTTCCCCACCAGCTCAGAGACCCAAGCCTCCCACTCCGGACCAATATTAGCCAAGATGAGCTGGCACCATAGCCATTCGTTGGTTCCGTCTCCTCTCAAATGGTTACGATTCTTTCCGCGGCCATTGTGTTTCCCTCCATCGCCACCATATTTCTCTCCGTGGTTACATTGAATCGCTCGGCTGCACAACACCATCTTCTCTATGTATTCTTTTAATGACGCACAATCGTCATACTTAATACCTATGATATCACGTAGGCCCTTGACCGAACGCATCTTCATGGGAACGTCTCCCCCATACGTTCTCTCCAGAAATTGCCACGTCTCCCGTGCGTCCAATTCCCCCAGAGCACACAGTTCCCATCGTATGGGGTGTGACACATTGCTGAAAACCATCATCCAAAGATTCAGGTTGGACTGAATGCCTTGTGTGCTCAAGTCGATGTGCGTCGACACTTCAAGATCAGCATCAGTGATCCACAATCCTCCGCACTGCTCAAGGCTCTTCTTCATCCGGTCCGCCCAATCCTTGTAGTTCTCCGGGCCGAGGAGCTTTTCTTTCAAACAGTCCGGACTGTAGAATCGGGAGATCGTGTCGTGCGAAAGCTGATAGGGTTGTTCAGTGGTATGCCAATATTGATGAGACTGCTCCAGTGTTATCATCCTGTGTGGAGTAGTATAAGTGTCTGGGGCCAGGGTCTGTCTACTTTGAGATACAGCAGTCCTGCTTGATTCGCTGCTGCCAGTCTGAAAACAGCCGGGCTGCTTTCTCCTCGCTGGATCGTGCCAAACACGGTCGAATGCGCGGATAGCATCGCTCGTCCACTCCGTCTCGACTTTTGGGCTGCTCTTGTCGGAACTTGTGTCATCACTGAGTAAATCCCAACTATTCTCGTCTCGAAGTGCAGGGATAGGCAGCATCTTCGATGAATCGGGATCCCGGTCTGAAGCTCTGACAGATGAACTATTGCCCGAGGACAGGAAAATGTTGATTTAATTGGCGTTCAAGGGCTAGATGTTTCCCCTTGGAGTGTAATGCTCTCGTATGAACTTAGCTATAGGGTTTGGGGGATTGGACTATATTGCTAATAGACTGAGTGCCATAAATGTGTTCTTGATCAGTCTTTAGCTCTTTCATTTATATAGATGCCGTCTTCATAGCTAGACCGTTTGTCCTCTTTGCCTTGAGTCTCTTTGTGGGTTTGTATGCACTACTACGGCAGGTTTTAGACAATTTTTGCCAGGCTATATACTATATATAGTATACCTTACTATATATAGTAAAAGATTATATATATATATACTCTTATATATATATATAGTTTATCTTTCTCCGATATTATCTATATATCTTACTATGACCTCCCTAGATAAGATATATCTCCCTAAGCTTAGGGGCTCGGAGAACTATATTATATGGTCAATTAGGGTTAAAGCTGCCCTAATAAAAGAAGACCTATATATGCCTATTGAAGCTTCTTCAACTGGCGTAAAGAATAATAAAGCAATCTCGCTTTTAAAGCTTTATTGTGACGATGGCCCCCTCCTATATCTAAAAGATATAGAGAGTGCTCAAGAGGCCTGGCTTCGTTTAGAAGCCCTATATAATCCTAAAGGATTTACTACTGAATATTTAACCCTAAAAGATTTCTTTAATACTATATTGAATGATTTTCATTCAATGGAAGAATATCTTAATAAGAAGCATCAAATTAAAAGGTTATACATAGAAAAGTATACACCTAAAAAGAGCACCCAAAAGAGCATCCAAAAGACATGACAAAGCCGTATAAGCGGCCGACTCTTCTTATCATTCCTAGAAAACAAGAGTCCTTCTATATCATTCAATATTACCGATCTCAATCTCGGTAATGACCTTTTAGATGGGAGAAGCCGAGGAATCAATCATATGGGTCCCTAGAGTTGAGTATATAGGTGAGAGCAAGGTAAAATAGGCGGTAAACGAATTGTATGGGTTGGCGCGATGGCATCTAAAACCAGCCGTAGCCCTACCTGTATGCACTAGTCTTTATTCACAATGAAGAATTTTTGAATTGAATCAACTTCCTTGGATGGGTGTTTGAGACATACCTCAAAGGGAACAATTGAGGATAAAGCGCAAGACATTGTCATGTCTCGGACGTGTCACTGCCATGAAAGGAGATTTTGATACCTTATTAGCCAATGAGTCTGATACAACGTTATTCGGTGAGTTTTACACGAGTCATTCAACAATATTTACGCGTAAGAGACATGAACTTTCAATCTAAGACATGTTTCAAAATAATTCCCTAATATACACTCAGTACAAGTTGTACAGATCCAATTAGACACGGAGATGGAAAGAGGGGAAAAAGGACGAGAGAGAGAAAAAAAAGGAAGCGATCTTCTTATTGAGCACGAGGGAGGAAAGGGAGAAAGGTGTTGCGGATGAGAGTAGACAAAAAGACAGGATGAGAGAGGAGAAGAAACGGGATATGCAATCGATAAATACAAAAAGAAGAGAGGCTACAGTGATATAATGCCTCCCAAAATTGAACCAAAACCAAACCAAAGCGCAGGAATGCAAAGAAACACAATCTCCTAATCTATGAAGGAGGGATAGGTGTCTCGTCCCGGCCATCCTTACCAGAGGATTGTTCGGGGTTCTGGTAGTCCGGTGGGGCAATGGTCTGGCCGCCCTTGCCATCGAAGTACTTGGCGAACTCGCCAGACTCAGGGTAGGGGCGCGGGCCAAGGAGACGGATGAGGTCGTCACGTCCAAGAACCTCCTTAGACAGAAGTTCCTCGGCAACAATACCAAGCTCCTTCCGCTTCTCGGTCAGGAGGTCGCGACACTGCGTGTGGGCCTCTTCGATGATACGGCGCACCTCGAAATCAATAGAGCGGGCAGTATCCTCGGAGAAGGGCTTGTGGAGTTGTTGCTGTGCGTCATCCTCGTAGTAGATGTAACCAAGCTTGGACGACATGCCGAACTTGGTCACCATGGCAGTAGCCATGCGAGTGACCTTGTTGAAGTCATCACTAGCACCGCTGGTCACGGTTTCGAAGTGCAGCTCTTCACTGACACGACCACCCAGAGTCATGGCCATGCGGTCCATCATCTGGTTGACGTTCATCAGATATGTATCACCGCCAGCCGGGAGGTATTGGGCATATCCAAGTGCGCCTTGTCCGCGAGGAATGATCGAAACCTTCAGCAGCGGGTCAGCCCACTTGAAGTACCAACCGCAGATAGCGTGGCCAGCCTCGTGGTAGGCGACGGTCCGCTTCTCCTCGGGAGAGAGGACAAGGGACTTCTTCTCCAATCCACCAATGACTCGTTCAATGGCTTGCTCGAAGTGTCTCATGACGACCTTGTCTGCGTTTTCACGGGCAGCTGCAGGGAGAAATTGTTAGCTTTGACGAAACACAGCGAAGAGGGTATGCATAAAAACCTACCAACAAGAGCTGCCTCGTTCACACAGTTGGCGATATCAGCACCAGCGAAACCGGGAGTCAGAGCGGCGAGTCTGCCCTCCATGTACTCCAGGTTCTCGTCGGTGACAATCTTCTTCAAGTAAACACGGAAGATCTGCTTACGACCGTCCATGGTAGGTCGGTCAATGGAGATGTGTCGGTCGAATCGTCCGGGACGCATCAGGGCCTTGTCGAGAACATCCGGTCGGTTGGTACCGGCCAGGACAACCACTTGCTCAGAGGTATTGAAACCATCCATCTCAGTGAGAATCTGGTTGAGAGTGCTTTCACGCTCATCGTTTCCACCACCAACGTTCGACTTTGCTCGGGACTTTCCAATCGCATCGATTTCATCAATGAAGATGATGCAAGGGGTGTTCTTCCGGGCATTGGCGAAGAGATCACGGACACGAGAGGGACCGACACCGACAAACATTTCGACGAATTCGGAACCACTGACACTGTAGAAAGGCACGCCAGATTCACCAGCAGTGGCCTTAGCCAGCAATGTCTTACCAGTACCGGGGGGACCTGAGAGGATGGCACCACGGGGAATCTTTGCACCTAGCTTCTCGAACCGCTCGGGTTGCTGGAGGAAGCTAACAAATTCCATGATCTCAACCTTGGCTTCGTCCATGCCCGCAACGTCGGAGAACTTGATCTTGATATCGGTCTCGTGGTTGAAGCGCTTGGCACGGCTCTTTCCGATGCCAAAGATTCCACTCTGGCCGCCGGCGCCGCCACCGGCACGCCGGGACATCCAGAAGACACCACCAAGGAAGAGAAGAGTAGGAGCCAATGACATCAAAACGCCACCCCATGGGGTTTCATCGTGATAGGCGACAGGGATACGTTCATGCGAGGGAATACCGAGTTCATACTGAGCTGCCTCGATCTTCATCTCGAAGCTGTCGACAGAACCAATGCTGAAGAAGACATAGGAGGCAGGCTGGCCATTTGAATCGGCTTGAGTCGCAGCTTCGCGGTTGAGATCAACCCGAACCTTGGTGTGGTTCAAGACGGTCAATTTCTCCACGAGGCCCTTCTCAAGGTAGTTGGCCCGGAATTCTTGCCAAGTGATTTCCCTGCCCCCACTTTCACCAGGGAAAAAGCTACGGTAGGCGTAGTATGTGACGAGAGCGGTAACGAAGAATGAAACGGGATCGAAGCGGAACTCGAGGACCTTGCCCATGTTCGGGGGCACCTTGCCCTTCTTGTCGCCCTGCTGCTTCTTCTGTTGCTGCTGGTCCTTCTTAGGATCTTGCTTTTCCTTGGTATCCTTTTCCTCCTTAGGATCCTTGTCTTGCTTGGGATCCTTTGGTGGTTGTGCGTTGGGTTGCTGTCCTTGTGGCGGCTGCTCGGAGTCCTTATTGAAGCGGAGGCTAGATTCTTCGTTGCTTTTGGCTGCATCACTGCGTTTTTCGAAGGGGGTGCGCAAGTCTGCGATACCGCGCTTTGCGAGTTCTTCCTGTTTAGCTAGACGCTCATCAGCATGGTAAGCCGAGACTTGCCACAGGAATCGCGTCATCTTAATACGATCCATTAATGACGGTTCTTGATTGGGATCGATGTGCGCCCTGACTTCCGGTGGAAGCCCATTGCTCATGAGATAGTTCCGGACATTGGTACGTCGCTCCACGTCCATATCCGCCAACCATTCATCCACAATTTTCAATTCAGCTTCAGTGAGAACACACTTCGGCTTCTTTGTTTGATCATTATTGCGGCCATCTGATGTGTTGTTCCGGCCGTTGTCGTTGGGAGGTGTCGGACCTTGCGTGGAGTAGGTTCTAGCGCGGCTTGATAAAACCAGAGAGGAGAGTCTTGATGGTCGCAGAAGCACGGAAGTCAGCCCCGTGCGACCGGTAGATTCCGCGGCTTTCCTCGAATAGCGAGCGAGATTGCCTGGCCGTCGGAGTAAGGTAGCCATGGTCGAGGAATGGGAGCCCCGAGGGCTACGAGGGCGGGGGTAAAAGGTGGTCAATCGAGTTTAGAGGTAACGGATGATATCACAATCCATCAAGATCAGGCGTGAGGGGGGAATTGAGCTAGGAGTTGAGAAGCTCTGAGGCATCCAGGTCCGAGGTGACGCCGTGTGGTTCCAGTCGGTTCTAAATTTTCGCCGATCCGGCTGAGTCATCACCTGGACAGCCCCCGAGGCCCGGGGTGGACGGGTGGAATTAGCTTAAAGCCGAGAGCCCCTTTCAAGCCTGTTGTTTATAAACTCCGTTATTGAACTAAATTGTCTAGGATTATTTTGATATAATTGGAGACCTGTCTGTAGATATTCCTATGAATAGGGCCCACCTTTGCGCCATTCGCTGCGTAATGGAAACCCATAATTATTCTGGTCACTCTGTAGAGACCTAGGGGATGGTTTCGAAATAACAAGAGGAGCGCTTCAATATACAAGATGTGTGGAGATGGTTTGGTATGGAGAGATAACACCGGAAACAATAATCCCACCGTCATGAGTTACATAAAAGGTAGATGAAAATGATTTTGGTCCATCATACACTCATGATCACTGCCCAGGCAGCGGCCCGCCGGGGCCAGCTCCTTCAAAAGGAGGGAAATTGGTGGACATATCCGCCCAGTCCCACTCGATTGTCATTGGCATTTGCCAGAGATCTTGTGGGACAAATGGCTGCTGGAATGATGCGATACCGGGGCTGGCACTGAATGGGTGTTGGTCAGAGAATCCAACACTAGCCATTTGATCAGGACTCAGCATGTCTGAAAACTCCTGCCCAATGCCAGGCATGGCATGGACATTGCTTGGGAGGTCGGCGGGGAGGTTATTTGTTGGGGGAATTGTAGTCCCCGGGAATGGTCCTCCTGTGCCGGGCGAGTGGGCGGCAGCCGTAGGGTTGGTAAACACGGAGGGAGAGAAGGATGCGGAGGTGGGCGGTGGTTGTGTACGTTTGGCGGAGGGTGAAGTTGCCGACTGTTCGTCGGCTGCGCCTGTAGAGTCTTCTGCATTCTTGCGTTTCTTTCGCGAATGAGACTCTTTTTCGGTTTTATCCAAGACCACCTTCGCAATTCTCTCGAATTCGCCACAAAGGCCTAGCATACGCTTGATGCTGCCATTGGATTCATCGGAGACTAGGGTGGACAGGAAGCTGACTACCACGCTCATTAATTTAACATCTGATCGAGCCCGCGCATCGTTGGGGTTCTGTAGGATGTTGGCGAAAAGAGTTACAAGGGCAGACACCGGATAGTAGAGAATCAGCCTGATATCAGGTTAGCAGCTGTTTGTTCCCATAATTCTCTGAAACGTACCAAACACAAGCAAAGTCTCCTTGTGGAATATACTTGATCAAATTAATCGATGCTCTGGCAGCGGTGACGCACAAAACTGCCGACAAGAACACCCTAGGGTTCAAGGGCCGTGCATTCAACCCTTGTATGGCATAATTGGACAGACGGCTTGTCCAATACCCGTGATGAACCGACATCCGATGAATGGTGGTCAAGCAATTGTAGTAGGCAAAATGTAGAACGACCATGTGGATGATGAGGGGGGTGTGGGTAGCTTGGATGTCGTATTCGGGGCGGAAGTCGATAGGAATGCTGTCTTTCCAGTCCTCCAACTCCTTGTCAAGTTCACCGATGGTATTGAGCAATTCACCGTCTGATTGTTTCGATGCTTTGGCAGAATAAAGTCGCTTGTATACTCTGCTTTGGATAGTGGCAAATTCACACAATGCCCGGAATAGGTTGAACTTGCTTCTACCATCAGATAATGGCACATTTCCAACATTGTCTGGAGGATCTTCGCTTGGCAGCTCGACATTCATATCATCGTCATCTTGTACTGGTGGTCGACCAGAGCGTAGACAAATGCTAAGGAATCGGTCAGTATTCAAAATAAAGGTATGCGGGCGCCTGGAAGCAGATCTTACTCTTTGTCAAGAAGATAGGCGATCCAGAACACTCTCTTCCGCTGCTCAACTTCGACCACGTTGAGGCCAAAGCTAGAACCGCGTTTGTGTAGACCAATGCTGTGGGAAAGTCGAATCGCCGCAGCGACTAGGAAGAAAGCAGGTTGTGGGTTAGGGGTTCCCTGAAGGAAGAGTGACTAGAAGAGTACGTTAGATAAAGCCACCGAAACCCGAGTAAGATAACTTTACCATGCCCAATAGCGCTTGCACGCTCAATAGATCGGTGTTGCGCATTGTGAGCTCGGTCAGAACTCCCATGGCGTTCTTCAAATAAAGCCAAGCTCTTTTGTCTTCTTCGTGTGGCACTAAGTTACTCATGACCCGAAGCCTGTGAGAAATCGCCAGGACAACATTTATACTTGCCCACCAGCCCGAACCTTCGTAGGGATCGCGCGAGTATTGCCGCTCCACCAGGTGCATGAATGTCGCTTCGTGGAACAATGGGAACATGCAATTGAAGTTTTCAAAGAAGTCCTTGAAAAGAGAAAGAGCTTCCTCCTTTGGCGGCAGAGGCTTGAACACACGTCTTGCGAAGATATCGCTGAAGATCTCGGGTTTCCAGTACATCCATTTATTGTCATCGACATATGCCGACGAGATCATGTCCTGGAAGGATGTATCGCCAGTTTTCTCATTGACCCACTGAATACCCTTTGGAGAGAATATAGAAAACCCAGATGAAGATCCTGTGAAAATGTTAACAAACTAGATCAAACCGTTTGCACAAACAAAGCCTACCGATATACCGAGTCTCCCCGCAGTTGTTTGTCACCAAAGAACACATCATATCCGACAGCGCTTCGACTTCGGTCTCCGATTTCTGCGACTCTGGTGATGTAGCGGCGGTCTGAGGACTGGAGTTGGAGTCCATACGAGGTGTGGTGTGATGGGAGCTCGGGGCCTGTTGCGCTGCAGCTGCTTGAGCCAGGAACATGCTGGAGCTTTTCGCTGCGTTCAACGCATTCGTTCGATCCGCGAGCCGCTTCTCCAATGTCCCGAGATCCGTCTTGCCACCATCGTCTTCTGACAACAGACCTGACAAACGCAACAACGACTCCATCCGGCCCAGTCGGTTTTCCAGACCTTCGATGTATTTCGCTCTATGTAGGAGATAACCTGAGGTCAGATACAGAACTTTATATGCAATGAAGTATACAAGTATACATACCCTTTAGGGGGGTTCCGCTTCTTCTCCACTTGTGTGAAAATGCATTCCGTCTTGTAGTTGATGCAGTGTGAGCATTTTGGCATTTTCCCATCACATTTAATCTTCTTCTTCCGACACATATCGCACGCCTGTTGGCTCATTAGATGTGTTCTCAATCTCTGTAACGGGTAATGATCCTCACCCTCGCGATCCTCCGTCTCTTCGCATCGTTGGTCTCGTCCCCCGCGCCTAATGACGAATCATCGTACATAGACCCCGCCTGCATCTGAGTATGATCGTAGTTGAATAGTTGTGGGGTGTGATTCATCATAGGCGGGTCGAAGCCCATGCCGTCGCCGTCCCCCAAGCCATCCATTTTGCGTTTGAGGGGCAACGGAAACTCCGCGGAGTAGAGGTAATGGCGGTGATAAGTAATCGATATTGCGGGGTGTTTCTCAGCACAGAGGTTTTTCTTTTTCACCCCCTGAGAAGAAAGAGAGAGAGAGAGAATGCGCTATGGATTATAGAAATGAATGACGCATGGAAGGATAGGATAGAAGCTTTTTTTTTTCAAAGGGAGTTGACAATGAAAACCACTGAACACAAGCACCTCAAAAGTTTGGTACTTTAGGTAAGAAATGACTCAACCACACGTGAGCACATATGCTGATTGATATGATTTTAAACTTCGATGTAAGAGGATAAAACGCTATACGGAGTTACGCCATACGAGTTGTTGCCTTGAAGATTATTTGGCATGACGGAACCCGCGAAACCCGACCGCCGAGTGGACGGTCGATTTCGTCCGATCCGGAGAACAGGGGCATTGGCACCCGTTCAATCTCTTCCAATCCACTCCACCCTTAACGCCGATCTAACATTTTTCTTTCCGTGTAGCGTAATTATTGCGAGAAGTGTGTGTGTGGCGTTCTATATGGGGTAGGACGGATCCTGTGCCCAGGCCATATCACCTTGCGAGTCTTGGGCCTACATGTGTCTTACTCTCCAGGGGTGTGTCTTACTGTCCAGGGGTTGAGCTGTTTGGTGACTAAGAGTCGCCGAGATCGACAATTTGGCAGCATGATCTGATATGATGCCGGGGATTGCCGGTTCTAGAGTCTTGGAAGTGTCAGATGTATAGTAATATAAAAGTACATTCAACGAAGAGCGGCGATCTCGTAGGGATATGTGAAAACAGTGCATATAATACAACAAGGTTCGTAAAGAGCAGTCCTGTTCCTTCGATCTTGTAAATGCCAAACCAACGCCACGCTATGTGCCCAAAATATGATGACCGTTTGGTCAATGTCGAGACCTAAATCCGCTTTTCCATCGTTGCCCAGAGGTCATTGCCGGAGAAGAGATAAATCAAAGTCGCATCGGCAAAATCTTAAGCATGTTTGTCGAGGAATTCCTTCGCCTCGTTAATTTTAGTCGCCAAGTATGGGCTGCCGCCACGATCGGGGTGGTTGAGCAACATGAGCTGGCGGTGGTTCTTGCGGATCTTGTCCTTGGTCAAAGTTCGTTCACTGAGAAAAGAAATCATGTCAGTTCTGGTAGATCAAACGTTTGTAGCGAGCACATACGCAAGTTGTAGAATCAGGGAGGCTTCCCGACGGTTCATGCGCGGTTCAAATCCTCTGTGGTACGACGTTAGTCAATATTCCGTAGAAGCATGAGGTGATAAAATGTCCACAAACCCCTTATAGAATGCCTTTCCGGCAGCGTTTAAGCCTCCCTTGGAGCGGCGGTAGGCGACCAGACCAGCGCGGCCCTGTAGACAATAAGTTAGTCCCGTGCTGCTGAACAAAGAGCGTTTTCACTCACCAAAAAGGCAGTTGTGGCAATGCCAAATCCAATAGCGAGAGCAGAAGCCATTTTGTAGATTGAGAAGGATAGAGTCGCGAATGGAGATCAAGTCAGTTGGACCGGGGAATGGGCGAAGAGGCGCCGGGATAGAAAAGTCAGCGCGGGTGTCCCCAAAAGGGTTTAGCGTGGTCTGCTCCACCATTCAGGCCCGAGCTACAGAAAAAGTTTCTTGCGACTCAACGAAGACATAACCAACACCACACCACAATCATGCGGTAAGTTTTGCCGTTAATTTTTGTCTGTACCCGTTCTATGGAATGCTAATATTCATTTTATCTGCAGTGTTGAAACCTGTCACTTCTGTTCCCGCCCGGCCTTCCCGAGTAAGGGCATCACATTCGTCCGCAACGATGCCCGACAATTCCGCTTCTGTCGGTCCAAGTGCCACAAGAACTTCAAGATGAAGCGTCAGCCCCGCAAGCTTAAGTGGACCAAGACTCACCGTGCCTCCCGCGGAAAGGAGATGATCGTGGACTCGTCGCTTGTCCTGTCCCAGTTCGCCAAGAAGAGAAACGTCCCCGTCAAGTACGACCGCAACCTTATGGCTGCTACCCTCACTGCCATGGAGAGAGTGGAGGAGATCAGAACCCGCCGCGAGCGTGTGTTCACGAAACGCCGCCTGGCCGGCAAACTCGCCCGCGAGCGCCAACGCGAGGCAGACCGCAAGGTCGTCAACGAGGGCGAGCACCTCATCCGGAAGGAACTCCGCGAGCGCGAGGAGGGTCTCCCCATGGTTGCCGAGCAGAGCAAGGTTTCCAACAGAGTCCACGGCGAGGAGAGAATCCGCCAGAAGCAGAAGGCCAAGCTTTTGGTGGATGGTGGAGTGGAGGAGCAGATGGATATCGACTAAATTTTATCCTGGGCATCTATTTTTTCTTTTGTTTTATGCTTTCTCAGATACGACACGGTTCCTGCAACACGCAGATTTTCGGAGTTGGGCATGCTTTGGTGTTTTAAAAGCAATCAATGTTTTTCATCATATCTCATATCCAGTGGGCTGTTAGCCTCTTGCTGCTTGGGAGGCTAATAAAAATGTGTTTACAATGACCCATATTACATAGGTTGCTAGTTTGCTAGTCTGTACAGTGACCAGAGTGGTCAAATGACCATAATGAGATCTTTGGAGAACGACCCCAACAAATATCCCATTTAGGCAAGCCCTTATTGTAATCTTCTCGTCTACATCACCTCTGGGGCTACCGGCAACTTTCTCTTGGTCAACCCCACTAAGCCCTCTGCTATAGACTACAATCTAGTTTGGAGGCCTCAATCCTCTATAGGAGTAGGTAGATAACGATTTGGCTGTTGATCTCAATGCAACACAAATCTACGAGTATCGATCCCATGCACATAACCTAAAGCCAAGAGCACGTGCAAATCAAGCCTATTTCAATAAAGCACCACATTTAATGATATTATCATCTTGCCCTTCAAACAATCTCACATTTCCATCTAGCATCGCTTCCCCTCTAGTACACTCACGCTGCATGAACCAGCGCTATGCAAAAGATGGTGCCTTTATACCTTCAACTCGAAAGTCGCTACCGTGACCTAGAGGAGATTCGTGAATCCCTTTCGAACTTGGACGGCGAAGTTCTCACTTATGAGATGGTTGAGCATCTGAGGATCAATTTTCATCACTTAGATATTGATACCGGTACGACATCCGATTTAGTGACTCCTTACTTCCTTCCACGATCATCATTTCCTAGTTGTCGTGGCATGAGTAGGGATCTGGGCATGGACTGGATATTCGACGCGGGACAGGACAGGGCCAGTTACGGGCAAAGATTGAACCCCCCTGTCCTATCGAGATTCTTTCTAGCGGCCCTACAATTGACACATGATAATTACTCTTGTGGGATGAGTAGAGATTTAGATGTCCTTATTCGCAATTCGAAGTAAGTTGATCCCTATACTAAGCCCTATATTGCTCTAAGGCTATCTACTAAGGACTAACAACTGATGTACAATTCTAGAATTATACACCATGTTTGGCTGATAGACAGGTAAGTATCCTTTGCTATACGCTTCAAAAACAATAGACATCATATGCTAAAAGCCACTTAAGAGCCTTTAGTAGGGAACACGTGCCAGGTCGTCCTCATTGCCGCCTACTCTATGCTTATTGTGATGGTCGGTTGAGGGTTCATTTTACCGGAGTCCTGGATGTTACACCATTCGCAGTCGAGCTCGCACCTGAGAAAGACTACCTTGATATCATTGACTTGCCTAAATACTATGACACAATTGATAAAATGTTAAAATGGGCGTGGCCAGTTGTACGAGGAGATACTAGCAAAAGGAGGCTTGAAGATTGTCAAAACTTGTTGGATCAGCCCATTAATACTTGATTGTCCAGGCTTGTTTGCTTGCAGACTGAGCAGTTTCCTTGGTAGTCTCGAGGATATAAACACCTTGCTTTTGCTAGTAGCCAGATCAGAACTCATTCTCTAACTTTTAGCTTTCTCAACTATTCAACTTGTCAGTACCATGGCTCGTCGCTAACGGTGATGATGATTCTCAGGAACTTCCGCGAGACTCTCGTACTGTGATGATAATGTGAATGAGAAACGATGTGTTATGAGGGCCTTAGACCATATGTTGGTGCCTCAGACATCATTGATACCCCTCACCAGAGTAGACAGTGGGCAGATCATGCCTCTGTAACAATACAACTCTCTCCCTCCTCAATTTCTAGCCCTACGTATGGTAGACGCCTAAACACGAGGGCGTGCTCATTGTGCCCGATATGGATGAAAGAATATGAAGATAGGAAGGAGAGGAGTAGGAGGAAGAGAGAAAAGAGGGAGGCACTATGTCAAGACAGTGCTAGAAACTGCCTAAACCCCTAGCACTGATCGAACACCCAAACTCTAGGATATGGAAGAAGAATTGAGGTCGTCGGGTGTACCACGAATGAGAAGACAGCGCGAAGCAGCGTTGGGAAGGTTAAAGATATGTAGTCCAGAACAGATATATCGAGAGATAGCTGGCAGCTAGATGATCTGCGAACTAAGTGGGAGATACGCATAAATGACAGAAAAGAAAAGACCAAGAGGAAATTGAGCGGTGTTCTTGTGCCGCGCTTGATATGATCAGTAGCAAACTAAATACAGTACAAGAATGGACGGCAAGAAGATGCTTCGGGTGTGGGACGAAAAAAGCGAGAGGCTAGATGGTCAAGAGAAAAAAGTGGTAGAGTAAGAGGTAAAAAAGAACAAAGCGCCCCTCTGACAAGCGAAAACTCCCCTATTCGGTCATCCTTCCATATAGATCAAACCAGGTCCAATCGTAGACTGCGCCAAACACCACCTCCAATAGGAGGAGAAATGAAATTCAGAAGAAAAAAAAGCGAATGCAATGGTGGAGGTTGATGACGGATAATCATAACAGACGGAGGGGAAAGACGTAGGTGGGTATGAAGTAGACAAAAGTAGATGAGACTCATATAGACAGGGTATAGTCGCATCGAAATCATCTGCATGGAAATAAATATGCTAAACTCATGTACTGTTGGATCGTAGCAATGCCTGGGAATAATTAGCCAAGCTGTTTTGGGGGTTCGGTTCTGAACATACAGCTAACGTACCCGCTCATCGATCATCTCTTCTTTCTCTTCCGAGGGACTGACCACACTGCCCCGGGTGATAGGACCAGAGCTTGTGATAGACCGGGAATCTACAACCGGGCGAGGGGACGGCAAGGGCTGCTGCTTTGACCGTTGTTGTGGGGGCTGCGGCTGTTGGTTCTCATTCATTGAGTAGTTGGGGTGCATTTCCCCGCTGCTCGAAATCCTAGACTCCTTGCTCTTCTCCAATAGCGACCCACCAAGGGTAGCACATTTGAGGATAGTTTGCATCATCTGGTTTTGTTTCAGCGGCTTGGACAGGTACTCGTCCATTTGGGCCTGGATACACTTCTCCCGATCACCCAACATGGCGTGGGCAGTGAGCGCGATAATTGGAGTTCGTTGAAGCCCACTCTCGCGTTCATATTCACGGATCTTGCCGGTGGCTTCAAAGCCACCCATGACTGGCATCTGAACATCCATCAAGATAACATCGTAACGACGTTTCTTGACAGCCTCGACAGCTTCCAAGCCGTTACCAACAACAAACACGTTGTGGTTATGCTTCTGAAGAATCTTCATCGCAAGCTGCTGGTTCACGTCGTTATCCTCCGCGAGAAGAATATCGAATGAACGTGAGTTGTCGGTGGTGATCGGCGTCGACCGGCCTTCCAAGGCTGGTAGCATACCGTTGCCAAGATCAATCGGCTGACAGGGGGTAGTCATGTATGAGCTGATACCAAGGTCCAAAGCCGACTTTAGGCTCACGCACACCAAAGGACAGACCAAAACAATCGGAATGTACTTGAACTCGTCAAACGTCCGCAAGACACGGGCTGTGTCCACCGAGTCAACAATAATAACATCGTAGGCATGGCCTGATTCCTTGCCAGAAGGATCTTGGATCTCGGGTGGGGGAACATGTTCTTCATTCCGTACAACCAACGGCTCCAGGTCAATCTTCTTCAACATCTTCATGACGTTGGTAGCTTGAACACCGTTCTGACCCTTGTCGATGAACAACACGCGGTGGTTCTTGTACGGCAAGAGCTGATTGGCAATGACGCTCAAGGACTGGTCTGCGAGTTTCACCACACAGGTGAAGTGGAAGGTACTTCCATGTCCATATTCGGAAGTGACCCAAACGTCACCACCCATCAAATTTACAAGACGCTTGGAAATCGACAATCCCAACCCAGTGCCACCGAATCTGCGGGTGGTTGAGCCATCGGCTTGTTGGAAGGTATCGAAAATGAGGTCAAGTTTATCCTCTTCAATTCCAATGCCCGTGTCGGACACCGAGAATTCAAAGGCGTATTCGTTGGTCGTGCATTGTTCTCTGTCCGACTTTCGGATAGTGAGCTTAACCTCACCATGCTCGGTGAACTTTATAGCGTTTCCAACAAGATTGAGAATGATCTGGCGGAGACGGAATGGATCGCCAATGACATAATCGGGAACGGTGTTGTCAACTTGGTAGGTCAAACTCAAGAACTTCTCGTTGGCCTTGACAGCCAAGGTCTTGAGAGCATTGAAGACAGTACCTCTGACGGTGAATGGAATGCTCTCGATAACCATGCGGTTGGCTTCGATCTTGGAAATATCCAGAATGTCATCAATAATAGTCAACAAACTGTTCGCCAAGTTGTGCACGACGTTCAACATTTCTCGGGTGTATGGCTTGAGATCATCCGTATCCAACGTCAACTGGGTCATTCCAATGATACCGTTCATCGGCGTTCTGATCTCGTGTGACATATTGGCCAAGAACTCTGATTTGGTGCGATTGGCGAGTTCGGCAGCTTCCCTGGCGGCAGTGTTTCGCTGGATACTATCCCGCAGGTTGGAAACCATCTTGTTGATCTTCCGTTTCAGCTCGTCCATTTCACCAGACGCGTTGACCGTGATCAACTTGGTAAAGTCACCGTCGGTGGCGGCATCGGTAATTTCACCGAAAGCACGGACTTGCGATGTCAAGTTCTCGGCCATGGTGTTCACGTCCTCGGTAATTTCCTTCCAAGTACCCGCAATACCCTCCACGTTGGCTTGTCCTCCCATCTTGCCGTCAACGCCGACATCTCGGGCGACCTTCTTAAGCTCAGTAGCGAATTTGGCGAGTCGACCCACCATGTGGTTGATGGTGACCTTAAGCGTGAGAATTTCTCCCTGGGCATGCACTTCGATCTTTTTGCTCAAGTCTCCCTTGGCAATAGCTTGCGTGACATCGGAAATACTTCGGACCTGAGACGTCAAATTCTGTGCCATGGTGTTCACATTGTCCGTCAGGTCCTTCCATTTTCCTTCCACGTTGTCGACCTTGGCCTGACCACCGAGGGTACCGTCTGTGCCGACCTCACGAGCCACCTTACTAACTTCGAAAGCAAAGGTGTTGAGACGATCCACCATGCCATTAATCGTGCTCTTGAGGTCGAGAATTTCTCCTTGTACGTTGGCAGTAACCTTTTTGGTTAGATCACCCTTGGCGACCGCGGTAGTGACATCCGCAATCTCACGCACCTGCGTGGTCAGGTTGTTGGCCATGCGGTTGACGTTTTCTGTCAAATCCTTCCATGTTCCTTCGACATCATTCACGGTAGCTTGGCCTCCAAGAACACCATCGGTACCGACTTCCTTGGCAATCTTGGTGACTTCTTGTGCGAATTGTCGTAGTTGATCCACCATGGAATTGATAATATTCTTCAACTCGGCGATTTCTCCCTTACAGTTGGCCTGGACCTTCTGCGTGAGATCACCCTTGGCAACAGCCTTTGTGACAGTAGCAATATCTCGCACTTGCGTGGTAAGATTGTTGGCCATGGCGTTGACATTAACCGTGAGTTCGTTCCACATGCCCTGGACACCCTCGATCTGAGCTTGTCCTCCCAGTACACCTTCCGTACCGACATCACGCGCGACTCGAGTAACTTCTGTTGCAAACGTTCGGAGTTGGTCTACCATGGTATTGATCGTTTGTTGCAACTCCAGAATTTCACCTTGGGCCCGGCTCTCAATCTTCTGACTAAGATCACCGTGGGCGACAGCGGTAGTTACGGCGGCAATTTCTCGCACTTGATCTGTCAAGTTCTTGGCCATAATGTTCACGTTCTCCGTAAGCTCTTTCCAGATACCATGGACGCCAGTGATCTGGGCTTGTCCACCGAGTATTCCTTCAGTACCGACTTCGCGTGCGACACGAGACACTTCGCTACCGAAGACTTGCAGTTGATCCATCATAGTGTTAATTGTTCGTTTGAAAGTTGCGATTTCAGGGTCCATCTCCAGGGGGTGAATTTGAACCTTCATAGACAGGTCACCGTTGGCGACTTGAGTGATGATACCACCGATTTCACGCAAAGCTTTCTGGAAGGCCTCGTTGGCCTGCTGGTGCTTGCGCAACTCACGTTCGAGAAGCACGACATCCTCATTTTCGACCTTGGTCAGAGCACGGCGAGTGTGCTCTTCCTGTTTTTGCAATTCGTCGCGAACCTGAGCAATAATATCCTTTTGGCTGCTTATCTCCTCGGCCTGCTTTTGTACGTGGTTGCGGAGGAAGCTAATATCCTCTTCCCGCACGACACGGGTGCCGTTATCATCTTCATCATCGGATTCGTCGTCTATTTCTCCCAGGGGCGGTTCGTCCGCGGGGACCGGGATCGCTTTTTGCTGCTGTGACAGAGAGTCAGAATCTTGACCGGACGACAAGCGAGAGAGCCCAAATGTCCTCAAGAAATTCCTCTCGTTGGTCTCTTCAGCAGACGGAGTGGTCTGGTAGGGGTCCGCCTGCTGTTGGAAATTGTGGTGACTGACAGCTTGGAATTCCAGATGATGCACGCGGCGCACCAGGGCCTCAAGCTCGGCTTCGAAGGCTTCCTTGGCGGGACTGTTTTCTCCGGGAAGTTTGGCCGATTTGGTACCGTTGGCTAACTGGAAATCAAATGGGGGCGAAGAGGAACCGGGGGTAGATTCGTCTCTTGCTAGATTCTGCAGCACGGCAGCCGCGGCCACGAGTGTCTCGTCCGCGCTAGCCATTGTGGCCTACATCGGTTAGTTTATAGTACAAATATGCAACACATATTATAGTACCAATCCCCCCGTTGAGAATTATGGGATGTAGGGTATCGGAGGTAAAGCTTCAGGATCACTCACTGGAAAGTCTGGATCCTGACCGGATGACAGAAATATAGTCTAATTAAGGCGACATGAGGGGGGGAAGTCCAAATAGAAGATAGTAATAAATAGAGCCCGAGTCAACCGGGGATAAATATGAAAGGGAATCTGGAAACCTTGGAAGTCGGGAAGGGGGAAAATAGGTGGATAAGCCTTGGGAGCCACTGGAGAACGCGCCCGGTTATGTAAGCCACCACTTGGATGGCTCTGCGGGGGTAAAGACAAAAAGAAACTTAGAATCAACAGATAATAAAAAAAAGGGTTTATCGAATCAAATCAAAAAAAAGGAGGTTTAAGGACGAGAAGAGAAAAGCGGGAATTTGGATGGGGGAGGGGAAAAAAAAAACAGATTTTGAAAGGGGCGGTGATATGTCGCCTCTTTGGGGTTTTTTGGGGGGGGTTTTTTTTTTAGAGGGACTTTTTGTTCTTTCTATGTGTCTCAAATGTTTAGGTATAATCTATAAATCGCCTCTGATCAGGAAAACGAAGAGAGAAAAAAAAAATAAAATGGGTCAAATTGGGTAAAAATAGGTAAAAAAATGGGTTATGTTTCTGCACATTTATCAAAATCAATGCCCAGGTGACTGCGTAGGGACGCACGGACTGATCTATTATAGTTTTTTTTTCATGGGTATACCTACATGGGTACTCCGTATATATACCTGAGGTACTTCGTATATTATATCAACATGCATAATGTATCTACATGTTACTCCGTACCGAGTATCAAGTTACCTATATCAATACCGAATACGGAGTACACAATTCCCGTTTCATACCCAGGTATAGAAGTGATCGACTCTGGAACTAGTGTCGATCACAAGGTGGCTCCGGTTCGTGGTTTTGCTCTCAATAGTCTAATTCCATATCCTTTGGTAAATTACTCCCATCCATCCCCTTCTTATCCCCAGAGGTAAAGATAGGCGAGACAGAGTTTGAGGAACAATTGGCTGGGATCCAGTGGGATCCAGTCGAAGTTAGTCTGAGCCTATAAGGAACCAACGAGAATGTCTGTTCGTTAGGGTACTGCCACAGATCCATAGTTTGATTGACATCGCAATTTGCGTCTTTTGTTGGTGGCTGAGCCGTCGGGCTTAGCGTCTCCAGATGTCCCGTTATCGTTGGCCGAGGTATTGGCACCGTCTATTGGTCACATGGGGACCTCGTGCGGTGGTGAGAATGTGAAGCTGTTCGACTTTCCACGGTGCCTGGATCACTCGCTACTATATATGTACCGACCATATGTTTCAAAATATAATAAAAAAGATGGAAACCAGGTGTTCGCAATGGGTAGGATTCTTTACAGATCCTATATAGATGAAATAAAGTCCAGTGGGAAAAAAAAAAAAGATACCTGCAATATACAACGTTGGAGGTAGCAGGTACGTACCTGCTAAACTTCAAATGTTGGGTTGGCTGGTAGGCGGTAGAAGTGTGCCTTCTTAGGGCAACTGTCAACAAGTCAACTGGTCAACGGCCAACAGTCAATGGCGGGGTGGAAACGGCACAAGTGGTCGGTGTGCCCTGACGTATTATCTTTTGGAATCCCGCAGAGTCATAATTCTGTGAAATATTGTCCGATCGAAAGAACGACCTTCAAAACACCCGTCAAAAATTGACTCTGCAGGAGAAGGCTGCAGCCATGGCGTCCGACTTGACAAACCAGATTTTGGACGCCCTGTCCGCGTCCGATGCGCCCATCCTCTCCAGCGATGCCTTCCCCTCCACCCCCTCATTGAACGTTAAGAGTGCGCTCGACCGCCTTGATTCCCGCCAGATGGTCGAATATGAGACCCTAGAGAAGGAAATCGTCACTCTCACTGCTGAGGGTCAGGAGATTGCCGCCAATGGCAGTCACGAGGCCAAGGTCTTCGCCGTGGTGCTTGCTGCCATGGACGGATTGAAGATCTCCGACTTGCCCGGAATTGTGGGCAAGGAGAATGCCAAAGTTGGCCAAGGAAACGCCTTCAAGCGTGGCTGGATTAAGAAGGACAAGGATTTGCTGCGGGCATCCGCAGACTCAGTTGTCGACGAGACGCAACAGCAACTGCTTGCCGTTCAAAAAACAAAGACTCTGGAGGATAAAAAGGTCCTGGCTGACCTCAAGCGGAGAAAGTTGATAGGTCTGGCAAAGGAGATTGATTTCAAGATCACCAAGGGTCCCAAGTACGCCCGGGAATTTGTCAAGGAGCAGACCGACCTCACTCCGGAGATGATTGCCAATGGCTCGTGGAAGACGGCGCACCTCAAGCCCTACAACTTCAATGCTAAGGGTGCCCCGACTCCATCTGGTACACTACACCCGCTGAACAAGGTCCGCCAAGAGTTCCGCAACATCTTCTTCGACATGGGTTTCGAGGAGATGCCCACCAACCGCTTTGTCGAGACCGGTTTCTGGAACTTCGACGCTCTGTTCGTGCCCCAGCAACACCCCGCCCGTGATCTCCAGGATACTTTCTACATCTCCGACCCTGCCGTGGCAGACGGTCCTCGCGAGGACCCCCCCAACGACCCCCACCGCCCCGCGCAACTAAAGTCCGAGAAGCCCCTCGACTACAAGAAGTACTGGGACAACGTCCGTGAGGTCCACGAGCACGGAAAATTCGGCTCCATTGGCTACCGCTACCCCTGGAGCGCCGATGAGTCGCTCCGTCTGGTGCTCCGCACCCACACCACCTCCATCTCGACCTACATGCTGCACAAGCTGGCCGCCAACCCCCGGCCGGCTCGCTTCTTCAGTATCGACCGTGTCTTCCGAAATGAGTCTGTCGATGCTACTCATCTGGCAGAGTTCCACCAGGTCGAGGGTGTCATTGCTGACTTCGGTCTGACCCTTGGTGGTCTAATTGGATTCATGGAGGTCTTCTTCGCCAAGATGGGCATCCACAAGCTGCGCTTCAAGCCCGCCTACAACCCTTACACTGAGCCTAGTATGGAGATCTTCGGCTACCACGACGGTCTGGGCAAGTGGGTTGAGATCGGTAACAGTGGCATGTTCCGTCCGGAGATGCTGGAGGCTATGGGTCTGCCTAAGGACCTGAGAGTCTACGGATGGGGATTGAGTCTGGAGAGACCTACTATGATCAAGTACGTTGCATCATCTACCATTTATCTTCATTTACTAATATCTTTTAGGTATGCCGTCAGCAACATTCGTGAACTGCTCGGTCACAAGGTCGACCTGAACTTCATTGAGACCAACCCGGCTGTTCGTCTTGAGAAGGATTAAACAGAGAAATACACATAGAGAAAAAAAAAGAACGTGCTTTTAGTTGTGCCTTGCTTATGGGGGTTTCCCGCTTGCAATCACGAGTTTATGTGGAAGGAAACATATTACATATCAACGATGGACAGGATGTGAATAAAATACTTGATAAAACGAATCCAGCGTAGCCAGTCAATGTAGACACTTGAGAAAAAAAAAAGCAGACTGTCGAAATGATATTCATCTAGCATGTGTCTACAAGGGATGTCCTGCCCGTATCTGTGCCCCAGTGCATGGATCTCTGCAGCAATGGCTCTTCAGCAGGCAAAGCTCGGAAGCATAATCTTCGGCAACGAAAAGTATTTCTACCTCCTCACTCACGGAGTTGGAGACAACGAAGACCAAGACCAGCGAACCAGTCTGGTTTTCTGAGTCTACAAAGAATGAGGAGGCCTTGATATGCCGAGAAGGGAAAGGAATAAGGAATAGGAAACAGACAGAGACTAAGAAATATATGAAAGGGATATCGTTTCGATTTTTAGGCATTGCTTTTTTTTGGCTTGTGCTTCATGAGGTTGGGTGGGAGTCTATCACAGAAAGAGAACAGGCGGGATTCGTAGAGAAAAAAAAACCTGACCCATTAAGTCGTCGATATTCCATTCATTTCGAGAGATAGGTAGGAAAACAGGAGTTTCTCAGAGGAGAAAAAGAAAAAAAATGAACTAAGGAACAGAACTATATCCCTTGCGTCCTTTTTTTGGTCTTGAAACCAACTCCCCGAACACGGACCATCAAGCCACGGTTCCTCTGCGACGAATTAGCCTTGGAACATGAAACATGCAGGATGTATGTAGACCATCATCACGTACCATCAAATCAACCCGTCAACACCACCCGGTAAAAAAAACCACATTGCTGCGGATGATTTAGCGCTGGCTGGAGGCGGCCCAGACGTTCTTGAGGTATCCATCACGCTGGGTCAGGCGGTTGAAGGAGTCATCGCTCTCGCCGCGGGCACGGATGAAGCCGCAAAGAGCGTAGGTCTGGTTCTCGCCGGTGTAGCGGCCGTTCTCGTCAACCTTGCCGACGGAGAGCTGGACGGAGGCGTGGTCGTTGGCCTTGATAATACGGTTGGTGGCGCTGCACTTGCGAGGCACGTAGCTGTTGAGAGGGAGATCATGTTAGTTGGCTATGTTCTTTTTTGGAGTTTTGCGAGTGAATGTGTTCCCCTCCAATACCCTGTGTGTCCTGGTTTTTTTCTGGTGGCTCGCCAACGATCGCAATCAAGCGGCGCTGTAGATTTTTTTTCAATCCTCGCACTCTCCGATTACATAGGGTCCATTTCTTTGGCTTGGGATCGAGGTGGGATTGCTGATTGTATGCGGCCACGCAGACACAGGGCACAGGGTATATTGGGGCTGGGAGAACGGGTGTAAATTCCATGGCACGTACAGATCGACGATCTCTCCCTTGTCGTTCTCCATTTTGGCGGGTTTGGTGTTGAGGTTTTGACGGGCGACGGTGAGGTTGGAGGTGGAGGGTTTTTCTGCCGCACATTAAATTGAAGACCTCAAATGATTTGTGTGGGTCATGTGACCCTTTATCGAGGGCTGGCGTGGCCGAAGTGGGGCAAGCGTGGCTTTAGTGGCAACCGTACTCGAGGCCGTGGCAATTTCAACTCTAATATTCATATCGATTGCTGGATACATCTATGTAGGGCTGGTTGTACTATGGGTAAATGTATGTATTTTACAGATTACTCTTTCCCCTTTCTTCCTGTAACACATCCTTCTTCCATCCCACAGCCACCTCTCGTGCACTTCCTTTTTTAAACCGCACAAGAACCACTCTTTCGGACTCGCCTCGCTTGGAAGACCCTTTCAGCTCAGGTCCGGGATCATTCAGACCTAACACGGATCGCCCATCGCTGGTCATGAGAAGCATTTTTGGAGATATGCATTTATCTGTCCATGGGGGAGACCCCGAATGGACGAACTCGACAAGCGCTTGACGACGCTTCTCCATCTCTTCCACAGAAGCATCTGCACGAGGCTCTCTGTCCAGGAATCCTGACACCAAATGCAAAAGAAGGAACTGTGGTGGGAATAGGATAATTTCTGCCTTTTGGGCACGACTAACCCACTCTGAGGCTGGAAGAAACTGTGCCTCCGTAACTTCGATTCCCCCATCGCTCGTTGGAATATGGTGCTCCTCGTGCTCACCCTCTGATGGGAGTTGGTCGAGGAGTTTCTTATCCACGTTGACAGGTAAAGGCAAGAAATACAGATACATCTGAGTGGTGTATCGCTTGGGGACATTGGTTGGCGTAACCCAACGAGTAAAGGGAATTAATTGACCTGTAGAGTCAGTGTGCTGCTTTCAAGTCTCAATTACACGAGCTAGGCACTTACCTATATCGGGCTCCGCATCGGCACTTTGCTGATTCAGCCATTCATCAAAGGTGGTCTTGTTCTGATGAATGAGTCGTCTGCCTGCCTCTCGGGTAGGCTCGTCGAAGGCAAGCATCTTCCCGGAGTTCCGGTCTTTAGCTAGGAGAATTCCACTCTCTTCGAAGAGTTCCCTTATCGCTGCACGTCGGTAACTAGGGGAATCGTCATGCCGTGCTAGGTCTTCGGGTGGTGGACATTCCCCATCTTGGCTGGATAGGTTGCCACCTGGAAAGACATGCGCAGAGGCAAAAGAGGTAGAGGTCTTCACGCGATGAAGAAGAAGAATCTCGTTCTTTGGAGATATCAGAAGTACGCTATATAATAGTTAGTTTTTACTATTCTTGGAATGTCTCCCTGTCGACATCACCAGTCATGTGGTCCCTTGCTGCTGGCTTACCTGGAACTAGGCCGGGGCACCGCGGGCTCACTATCACGTTTGGTGCTAGACATCTTCTGAGGATTAGAAGAAATTCTAGTCGTGTATTGTCTGAAACCAGATTTACTGCTCGGGCGCTGAAGTGACTGAACCGAGGCAATATGCGATGCACGAGATGTCCGAAAAACAAGACCAACGGCAAATCGATGACCCAATCGTTGTGATAAGTGACGAGAAATAGATCCTTGACAAAAAAAAGACATTGTGATCTCGAAGCCGTTCCTCGGCTTCTCAATATAGTAAAAGGCAAAGACCCGAGAGCCTAGGCAGTTCCTCGGTACCCCGCGTGTAGCTTAACCTCATCGAGCTTAGCCGAATGCAGCGCCATGTGCTTGGGCAACCTTCTACGAACCCTCTAAGTAACGTTTACTGTTGGAATAGATTGAGAGAAAAATAAAACGTGGATGCTCATTACCAGAAATGGCGTAAATCTTCAAATCGTAAACTCCTATCCTATACCCTTATTTTAATTTTCAAGGCCTCATCATCTATCGGGGTCACCCCGATAGATGTATTCACAAAAAGGTCCAGTCAACTCTTACAAAGCTTGGATCTTACGAGTAAAGCTTCTTGTCGTAGCTGTGGAGACCGTGAACGTTGCCCTCGGTCATAGCACTGGCACTGCGCATCTCGAAACGCACGGTGCCCTTGTTGACACCATCGTGCATATCGGTCAGGCTCTTAACACCAATGTCCTGCAGGGAGTGCTGGACACCGGCAATGAGGTAAGGAATGAACTTGGTGACGGATCCGCGGTCAAGGACGGAGCCAGCGACACCCTGGGCAACAAGGACACGGTCCTTCTCGGAGAAGTAGCGAGCAGTACCAGCGTTGCTGGCCTTGCTGTCCTTTCCGTCACCACCGGCCTTCTTATCCTCCATGGCGGCGATACTGCCCATGCCACGGTAGGCCTTGACGAGCTGGCCCTCGTTGCTGACGTAGTACTCACCGGGAGACTCGGTGGTACCGGCAAGGAGACCGCCCATCATGATAGTGCTGGCACCCATGGCAAGACCCTTGACGATGTGGCCGACGTTCTGGATACCACCATCGGCGATACAGGGAACACCGAAGCGAGCGGCGAAGGATGCAACGCTGCGCACGGAAGCAGCCTGGGGACGACCAACAGCCATGACCTCCTGGGTGATACAAGCACTACCGCTGCCCATGCCAATTCTCAGGCCATCGACACCGGCGGCAATCAAAGCAGCAGCCTGCTCACGGGTGACGACGTTACCACCGATAACGTCGATCTCGGGCATATTCTTCTTAATGTACTTGATCATCTCGATCTGGTACATAGAGTTACCCTGGCTAGAATCCAGAATAACAATGTCCAAGCCAGCCTCAACAAGAAGCTGGAGGCGCTTCTTGTCCTCCTCGCGAGTACCAATGGCAGCGGCAGCGATCAGCTGCTTGGAGTCGGGGAGCTTAGAAGCCAGAGGGTAGTGGAGGTTCTTCATCAGATCAGATCGGGAAAGCAGGGAGACGATGTTGCCGTTGGCATCGACAATGGGGAGCTTTCCCTTCTTGGACCGACGGAGGACTTCGTTGGCCTCGGCGAGGGTGGTGCCGGCGGGGGCAGTAACAAGATCCGTGGCCATGATGGCAGTCACGGGTTCGTTGAGATCAGTGTGGAACTGAATGTCACGCGAGGTAACCATTCCAACGAGCTTGGACTTGAGGGTTCCGTTCTCTATGTTCAAACATTAGCATTTGCTGCTGAAAGCTTATGTGAGGACAATATCCGAAATAGACAAATTGCTCAGATAAAATCTGGTTCTCTACAGTGCAACTTTCGTTGCTGCAGTGGAACGAAAGTTATAATTAAAAGAGGATGGTCATCATGCAAAGTGGGTGGGGTAGGTGCTGGGAAAAGTAGATGTGGGTATCTTACCAGTGACAGGGAAGCCACCGAAGCCCCACTTGGTCTTGAGGTCTTTGGCCTCACCAACGGTGGTCTTGGGGGAGATGACAACGGGGTCCAGGATGAAACCGTTCTCGTATCTCTTAACCTTGCGGACCATCTCCGCCTGATCCTCGGGGGAGCAGTTGTGGTGAATAACACCCAGACCACCGAGCAGAGCCATGTGGATAGCCATGTTGTGCTCGGTGACAGTGTCCATGGGGGAGGACAGAAGGGGAGCCTTCAGGGAGATACGCTTGGTAACAGGGGTATCCAGGGAGACATCGGAAGCGGGGAAGCCTGTATAGGTTAGAAAAATGCAAGATTTTTTTTATTTGCTGCGGGGTTCGGCTTACCGATGTAACCGGGCAGGATCAGGAAATCATTGTAGGTCAATGCACCGTGCTTGTCAGAGTCAAGCAGGGTATCCGCATCAAGGCCATCAAGGGTGGTGTAGGTATCCAAAACCTCCATGGCCTTGGCGTAGTCGGTGATCTCAGCCTTCATGGCGGCACCAGGTGCGGCGTCACCAGCGGTGATAGGCATGGTTAAAAGAAAGAGATGTTAAAATAACGAGTGAGACACGACCCGAGGGAAATCTTAATCAACAGAAAGAAACGTTCTGCTGATGGAGAAAGTCGAGCTTTCCCAAGGAAGAGAAAGAAGAAGAAAAAGGTCGAGCGAAAAATTGTTTCCTTTTCTCTTCCGTGCACGGCCAAGCCAGAAGGGAGCTTGTCTATTTCGGGTATAGCGTACTAGTTTTTTCACCGTTCGTTCTTCTTATTGGCTGGTAAACGAGATCTCCGGAGGCGGTGAGCTTGTTTATGCTTAGATATACATCGATGCAGGTACATCGGTACTACCATGTGGATGGTGTTAAGATTTCCTTTAATAAAATAATGTAACGTTGTTAGGTGTGATTGTAACGTGCATTCTTCTTGTGAAATATATTTTCCCAGTGAGCTGGGCATAAATATTGATTGCAACACAGCACAAATTTTTGATTTGGTAGTGATGATCCAATGTCAGTTGGCTGTAAGTACCAGGATGCCATTTTTAATCCTATATAAAGCCATGAACGAACAAAAATCCAGGTTTTATGACATGGTTGGCACTGCAACAGAACAGCAATCTCCCTAGTTACCGGCTTCAAGTCCCGTACGCCTCTGTAGCAGTATGACGACAGAATGATAGTAACAAATACAGCAAACACAGCCTTTTAAAGGCAGCAAAGCTTTATCCAATTCCCCTAGACACCATCTCACTTCTACTATCGATATGGAATCTTCTATGGGTAAACATGGCGCATTCAAGCCTGCACCGGCGGCACAGTCTCAGAACAAGCCGGGGTGAGCAATGGTTTTACCCGAGTGGAATACCTCTACTAAGATGATGTGCTAGGTTGGAGAGCATAATGACAGAGCCCAGTGAGTCGACCAAACTAGAGGGCCTTCACGGCTTTGCTGAATATGCGGGTTCTGGAAAGCTGAAGGGCAAAAACGCTCTAATCACTGGCGGAGAGTATGTGTAGCAAGTTCACAGGAACAAACTCACTCAGTTAATTATTTCTTAGTTCTGGGATTGGACGGTCAGTTGCTATTCTAATGGCCAGGGAGGGTGCAGATATTACTATCGTTTATTTGCCCTCAGAACAGCCAGACGCAGAGACAACCAAAAACTCTGTTGAGCAAGAGAAGAGGGCTTGCCTTCTTATCCCAGGTGATCTGAGAGATCGCAACCAGTGTCGTCGCGCAGTGGATGAGCATGTGAAGAAGTCAGCCTAGATTACTTTCCTGGTATTAATAAATGACTGACCACGAGAGTCTACAGATACGGCACGATCAATATACTTGTCAATAATGCGTCGAAACAGTACCTATATGCGGCGTTTGAGAACATCAACCTGGATAAGACCGAAGACATCTTCAGAACCAATATCGTCCAAATGATTGCGATGGCGAAGTTTGCTCTTCCTCATATGACACGAGGTGACTCGTGGGTGCTTTCTGTCTAACCTATATCATCGTATACTCACGCACTTGGTGCAGGATCATCAATACTTCTTCGGTTGTGACTTTTCGTGGCTCGGGTACCATGATTGATTATGCTGCGACCAAGGGAGCTATCATTGGTTTCACTAGGTCTTTGGGAACACACTTGATTCCCAAGGGTATTCGGGTCAATGCAGTCGCGTGAGGATCATGCATTCCTCTCCCTCTAAAGGTAGATACTGACTGGTCTCTAATTTCAGTCCAGGTGCAATCTATACGCCAATTCAAGTCGACACCCGAAATCCCGAACAGATGGAAGGATGGGGGCACAAGGCTGGCCTTGGCCGACCAGGTGAGCCTAGTGAGGTCGCAACAAGCTTCGTCTTCTTGGCTAGTGCGGATGCTTCTCTATATTGTGAGTGGTTAATATTACACAATTGCAAATTCCCACCGTTTTGTTTTATCGTGGCTAATATAGGATAACTATGCATGTGTAGATGGGCAAGTGCTGCACTGCTACCCGCTTGGTGACTAAATAGTGTTACAGTGGTATCTGCTGGTGGAAATATTGACGGAACATTATGCTGAACGTGTGCTTGCCATTGGTATCAAATTAAAGCTCAACGGAATATAAAATCAGTACAGAAGCCACGGCTTCCCTGCAGTGAGAGCCTTGTCCCATCCCTCGTCATTCTGCCAGATAGCAACACTCTCAATCTCCTCTCTGCCCAGTTTGAGTCCATTGTAGAGATGCTAGATTTTTTTTCTTTCAGCAATTTCAATTTTAGACGGACGTATACAACTTACTGGGAATAGTCCTTCGCCAGGTCGGGGACCAGACACTTTCCCGTCTGGGGACTCCCAGCGGATATCTTGGATCACGCGATGATACTCGATCCGCAATATATAGACAAGTGGTTCTTCCGTGAAGAATGCTTTCAATGTGCCTCCAACCTGATGCGCCATGGAGAGGTGGATGAAGCCATCGGCCTGGTCCAGTTCGCTTACCGTGAGCCGCTCAGGAATTGGCTCGCGGACTGGTGCGGTGGAAGGCACAATCTTGTAGATGTAGCGAGGTTGAGAAAGTAGCGAAGCCATAATAAAAGTGATGGAAAGAAGCAAGTTTATTCACTGAGTCAGTGTGTCAGTGGTGATATATCATAAGAACAGAAACAAGGTTTGTCAGGTGGTCTCATTTCCAAGGTTGTTGGCGGGGTCGGTTCAACCGGCAACTTCCCTTTCGAACGCGCTGGGCTTATTACGCCATTTCTTGGTTGCTTGTCTGTGTCCAACCCTACTTGTTCAAGTATACGAGGAAATTTAGAATATATTGAATTTGGTTTGTGAGTAGTATTGTCTGTAATGCTGGATTGATATAAAGATGCTTTTTGAATAGGCATTGCGGGAATATATCCCTGGAGAACGTGTAGAAGATAGGTCCCGAGGTCACCAAAAATTAGTTAACAATCTCCAATTATGTCTTAAATACTTCCCTCAGCTTTCAGCAAGCCTTCTTAGTTTATACCGAGTTTACTTTCCTTAGTATTTCATTGTTATAGCCCTGGAGATCCATGGATGTTTTGGAACAACGCAGATTTTGACATAAGATCAGAGTATGTATCGAGCACGATACTTTGGTGGAGAAAGGCCCCAAAAAGAGCCAAGTCCCTATCAGAAGCAATCAAAGCCTTATGGCACCAGCGAGCACGGAGTATGCATATGCATATCCGTTGGCAGTCTACAACGTACTTGGTGATCTAAGGTTGAGAACTGCCCAGGTGTGTTGGTCGCACGGGACTACGAGCCCACTTAAACCTGGGTAATCGCACAAGCCACTTTTGCCAAGACTGCTGGTATTCTGATACGTCCGATGTTGGGATTGAAAGGAATGTTCAGCATATCGAGCAATTTACCGTGAGGGACTTTTCCAATGTCAAAGAATTGAAAATGAGTAGTAAGTAACAGATCCATGTCCAATCTGTGACTTGTCGAGTAACACAATCTCTTAGTTCTTAACATCACGTGACTCAAGATCGACAAGCCACAATCACCTGATGGCGCCATACCCGATCTGGAGATTTGTTGTGCCCCCTGCGCCCACTTTGGGGAATCTTGGTCGCACTTGCACCCCCACCGTCAACAATTCCATCATCGGGGATCCACGAGCCCAGACCTTATTGACACAACTTACGCATCAGTTGATTGGATTTTCTTCGCAGCTAAGTCATGGGAGGTTGCCCTTGAATGCTATCCAATCTAGAACGTCTCTCTGGAAAAGGTCTTGGAGACCTTGTTTAACCCGCGCATTCCGCATCTACCACCGGAGCAGGGATGCGGTCAAAGGAGCGCGACATTTTTCAATCCAATTTCGCATACCGTCCTGAGATTAAATGATGTCGACTCAATTTCCATCCCTCAAGCGGGCCCAGACGGACCTTCCCTCGCAGTCCACCAGCCCATTACGACACGGGTCGACAGCGTCCACGAACTCGTCTGCATATTCCATCGCCTCAAGCTCGTTTGCGCCTAGTCGGACTAGTACCGTTTCCTCTAATGCATCGGCATCACACAATTTGGGTCACTTCCGAGGGAAGAGTGAGGCAAGCAGTATAAGCTCAGGAACGACTGTTACAGACGCAATGGAACGAGGAAATTGGTCGAATGCTGGTACAGCGTACGACAATATTCGCCGATCTCTCCGACCACTGCCACAAGCCCCTAATCCTTCATCCTCAACCGCGAATACTGGCGGGTACCGACATGCACGAAGCCAAACAATCAATGAACCACCCCCGTGGAAGGACTATCGACCCAGCACCCCCGAATCGCGTAATCTCCATCTTAAAGAAAATTTATCTCCGCGTGAAAATCTGTCTCCGCGTCACAAAACACACACCTACGAACCACAGAGCCCACCACCACCTACCTCTCCCCGCAACTGGTCTCCTGTGCCCGGAACATCGCGTCCTTCGTCTCCCCAAAAGACATTACCTCATGGTGCTCATCCCCCGCAGCTGACTGCTGCACTCTCCGCACCCGAACTTGAAACGTTGCAAAAATCATCCACGGGTCATCTCAGAACTCTCTCAAAGTTTGCACAGTCCGGTGAAAACGAATTCGGCGCGGCCGCAGCCTCTGTGGTGGGTTTACAAGGCAGACGACGACTTAAGCGAGCGGACTCGGTAGCCGGAAGAAATGGCGCAGTATCCCCCGAAAAACCGAAGGCGTCCTCATGGGCAGCCGGAAATTGGATGGACCAGCAGCGACAATTCATCCAAGCATACGAGTATTTGTGCCATATCGGAGAAGCCAAACAGTGGATTGAAGATGTAATTCAAAAGCAAATTCCGCCAATCGTTCAGCTGGAGGAAGGACTGCGAGACGGCGTCACTTTGGCGGAGGTGGTGCAAGCAATGTATGCGGGCAAAGCCCTCCGCATTTTCCGACACCCCAAGTTACAATATCGCCATTCCGACAACATCGCCTTGTTTTTCCGTTTCCTTGATGAGATTGAGTTGCCAGAATTGTTTCGATTCGAACTCATCGACTTGTATGAAAAGAAAAACATCCCCAAGGTCATACACTGCATTCACGCGTTGTCATGGTTGCTCTTCAAAAATGGCATGCTAGACTTCCGAATGGGTAACTTGGTTGGTCAGCTTGAGTTTGAACACCACGAACTTGAGAAAACCCAAAAAGGACTGGACAAGGCCGGTGTGAGCATGCCTAGCTTTGCAGGTATGGCTGCAAACTTTGGCGCGGAACCTGAACCAGAACCAGAGCCCGTTGAATCGGAGGAGGATCGTATTGATCGAGAGCTACACGAAAATGAAGCCTCAATCTGCGATTTCCAGGCTCAAGTCAGAGGAGCCATGATGCGTTTAAAGCTTGGCAACACGATGAACGATCTGTGGGACTTCGAACCCCTCCTCATTGAGCTACAGTCACGTCTGCGTGGAGATTGGGCACGGCAAATTAGTGAATACCGATTAAGCATGCTCCAGTTTGCGGTTGGACTGCAGGCTATTAGTCGAGGCTTCATTGTACGTCGCGGTGAACAAGGTGACAAGCAATGGCGACAATCTCAGGAAACAGATGTTCTGCAATTCCAGAGCCTGATTCGGGGCTCCAGGGCTCGCGCACAGGCTAGTCAGCTACAAACTCTTGCACGACGAGAAGAGTCTGGTATCAAGCAGATCCAGGCCGCGATAAGAGGTGCATTGCAACGCATGAATGTTGGTGACCAATACGAAGAGTCTCGACATGCTGAAAATGACGTGAGATCACTTCAAGCTTTCATTCGCGGTGCCTTGCAGCGAAAGCAGATGGAGGCTCGGTCTCAAGAGCTGAAACAAGTTGGCAGTTCCGTCAAGTCGCTCCAAGCTGCCATCCGTGGTACCTTACAACGACGAGAGATGAATGCTCAGTCTCAGGAGGTCCAGCAGGTTGGCAGTTCCGTCAAATCGCTTCAAGCTGCCATCCGCGGTACCTTGCAACGAAGACAAATGAATGCTCAGTCTCAGGAGGTCCAGCAGGTTGGCAGTTCCGTCAAATCGCTTCAAGCTGCCATCCGCGGTACCTTGCAACGAAGACAGATGAATGCTCACTCCCACGAGGTAAAACTAATTGAAACACCCGTGAAGTCGCTGCAGGCGGTAATTCGAGGGTCGATTGCCCGTCAAAACTTGTCTCAGATGAAGGTTCTGCTCAACAACGAAGCATCCCAAATTATCTGCATTCAATCAACTATCAGGTCTCTGATTGCTCGACAACGCCAAACTTTGCTGCTAGAGGCACTAGAAGAAACAGAAAATGAATGTGCTGCATTGCAAGCTATGGCGCGGGCCGCTGCTGTAAGAAAAAACACCTCAGCCATTCTTTCCGAGCTTGCGGAACATCTGTTGCCAGTGATCGACCTGCAGGCTATTCTCAGGGGACAGGCTTTGAGAGAATCATTGGATGTCCAGAGAACCGCATTGCTCGAGGAGGAACCCTCCATCTTGGAACTACAGTCCCGATCCCGTGGCGTCATCCACAGGAACTATCTACTTGCACAAAGGCATGAACTGGGGCAGCATGAACATGCCATTGTTGATCTGCAGGCCCTAGCTCGTGCTGCCATCTCACGAATGGAGGTGGGCGACATATTGTCTCAGCTTGAGGATAACGAGGAAGAAGTTGTTCAACTCCAATCTTTAAGTCGGGCAATGCTTGCGCGAGTTGAAGTTGGCGAGCTCCTGACCGATCTTGAGGTAGAGGAGGACTTTATCACAGACTTCCAAGCACGCATCAGAGGACAAATTGTATGCAACCGCTTTGAGGAAAGACGCCAGCATTATAATGAAAACATGGAGAAGGTGATCAAGGCCCAGAGTGTTATCCGAGCCCGCATCCAAGGTCAGGCTTATAAGAGCCTGACCAGCGGAAAGAATCCACCCGTTGGAACAGTCAAGGGTTTCGTGCACCTTCTCAACGACAGTGATTTCGACTTCGACGAAGAGATCGAGTTCGAGCGTCTGCGAAAGGCGGTTGTTCAACAAGTGCGACAAAACGAGCTTGCTGAACAGTACATCAGTCAACTTGATATCAAGATTGCCCTTCTTGTCAAGAACAAGATTACTCTGGATGAAGTCGTCAAGCATCAAAAGCACTTCGGTGGTCACATTGGCAACTTGCTATCAAACACCGAGATTTCTTCCAAGGATCCCTACGATCTGAAGGCCCTTAACAAGACCTCAAGGAAAAAGTTGGACCAGTATCAGGTGTTTTTCTTCCTTCTCCAAACCCAATCGCAGTACCTGGCTCGCTTGTTCCGGCGATTGCGCGAGCTCAACACTTCGGACAAGGAATATGAGCGGATCCGGCACTTGATGATGGGTCTCTTTGGATACTCCCAGAAACGACGCGAGGAGTATTATCTCATTAAGCTCCTGGCACGATCCGTCAAAGAGGACATTGAAAGCTTCACATCTCTTCCCGAATATTTGCGCTGTACCTCCTTCTGGAACAAGCTTTTCGCCTCATATGCCAAGTCATCACGCGATCGGAAGTTCATGCGCGAAGTCTTGGGGGTTGTCGTAAAGGAGTTTGTTATCGAAAACCCGGACCTTGACTTGGAGAGTGATCCCATTCAAATCTACCGTTCCGCAATCAACAACGAGGAGCTTCAGACCGGCCAACGAAGCCGCCGACAACCGGATCTTCCCAGAGAAGAAGCGATCAGAGACCCCGAAACCAGAGAGACGTTCATTCAGCATTTGCAGGATCTTCGTGACATTGTTGACCAATTATTCCTTGGCTTTGAGGACTCCCTGTACCGTATGCCATTCGGTATCAGATATCTCGCGCAGCAGATGTATCAAAACCTACTCCAGAGGTTCTCTGGTGAGGACCCTGGATTGATTCTTCAGACGGTCGGCCACTGGGTATGGAAAAATTACTTCCAGCCTGCTGTTCTCGAGCCAGAGAAGTACGGTGTGATCGATCGTGGCCTCACCCAAGAACAAAAGCGAAATCTTGGAGAAATATCGAAGGTCTTCGCTCAGATTGCATCTGGGAGACTCTTTGGAGCAGAGAACGTCTATCTGCAGCCGCTCAACAACTACATTGGAGACTCAATCCAGCGCCTAGGCCGTATCTGGGGTCAGATGATCTCAGTCCAGGATGCAGAGGCTTATTTCGACATTGATGAATTCAATGATCTCTATGCCAAGGCCAAGCCTACCCTGTACATTAAGATGTCTGACATCTTCTCGATTCACCAGCTGGTGGCGTCTGAGATTAACTATATGTGCCCCCACCCGGATGACTTCCTCAAGGAACTTGTGCGCGAACTTGGCAATGTCAAGAGTAACGAGAACGAATTGATGGGCGTCAGCTCTACCGAGATCAATCTCACATTGAATCCCAAGTTGGCCCAGGTTGAAGGTAAGGGATCGAAACAAGCCCCTACCTGTTTATTTTTCTAACTCTCCCTCCCAGACCCCGAAGCAGATGTTAAGACACTCTTTATGGAGACTAAGCGCTGCATCCTTTACATCATCCGAGTCCAAACTGGTGCCAACCTAATGGACGTCATGCTCAAGCCACCGACAGCCGAGGACGAGGAGCGGTGGCACACTTTGGTTCGGGAAGAACTGAGCAACAACAACCCTCGCCGAGGCGCTTACTCTGAAGCTAATAGCTTAATTGACATTAGTGCTATGAGCTATTCCGAGCTCAAGGGCATTGCACTCGAAAACATCCTTCGGCTTGAACAGAATGGCAAAATCAATCGTCACAACCATTATCAGGACTTGTTGAACGCCATCGCCATCGACATCCGTACTAAACATCGTCGGAGAATTCAGCGAGAGCGTGAACTGGAGGGTGCTCGGCTGACCTCTCAGAGGCTCAGCGGCCAAGCCGTCTACCTAGACCAGCAGCTCAAGACATACAACGATTACATTGAGCAGGCTATGATCACGTTACAGAACAAGAAAGGAAAGAAGCGATTCCTCATGCCGTTCACCAAGCAATGGGATCATCAACGAGAGCTGCAAAAATCCGGCAAGATATTCAAATTTGGATCCTACAAGTATTCTGCGCGCACTCTGGCGGACCGAGGTGTTCTGGTTGCCTGGAAGGGCTACGCCGAGCGGCAATGGGATCGAGTCGACTTGACCATCTCAAGTAACGAAGTTGGTGTATTCACCATTGACGGGAGCAGCGGTGTCATGATGATTCCCGGCGCCAACGCACAGGTACCGCTGGACGACTTGCTGCAGGCTCAGTTCAACAACACGCAATTCATGGACTTCTTTGACGGACAGATGCGAGTCAATGTTAACCTCTTCTTGCATTTGATCATGAAGAAGTTCTATAACGAGTGAGAGTCATGGCTTATGGACTTGATGAGGGATGAATTGCGTGCACATTCTTATTGATATTATTATTTTTCCTGTCTTCTTTTTTCTTTCTTTTTTCTTTTTTATTCTCTTTTCTTTTTGTTTAAGATACCATGGGTATTTTGTTGATTTCGATAGCGATAGCGTTCGGTCTATACGGGCGAATAACATGTACACAGTATGATACCATTCAGTATCAATTGTAAAACAATTCAAATTTCCAGAAAACTCTTCAAGTAAAAAAATAGAATTTATGTAGAACAGTCGTTTATTGTAGCCATTGGAAGTATACAAGGCTTGGTCAGGGGTTGCCACGTGACGTGGCGCATTCAATCGGGTTGCCAGCTGGAAACCGGGCATCTTCCCCCCTCCAACTGTCCACGTTAGTCCTCAGGGATTTCTGATTCTTTCTGTGCTAGGCTTCCAATTGCCTGTGCTGCTATTATCTCTTTTACTAGGTCCTCGTTTCCCCATATTTGTCCTGACGACTAGCAGTCACCCCTCGCCATGGATTTCTCCAACCTCAAAGACCAGGTCAGCAACATGTCCTTGTATGACCTCAAGGCCGGTGTTCGCAAGGTGCAGAATGGTAAGTTTGAATTCCGCTTGGTCCGAGTGCGTTGTGAACAAAGTCGAACTAGCTTGCATGCATCTTACAATCTGCGGGAACTGATTTGATTCCGTCATAGCTGTCATGAACTATACCGAGATGGAATCCAAGGTTCGTACGCAATCGCCTCTGCGCGAACCAACATGGCCTTTCGCAGGGTGAAGATGAGGAGATTATGCGATCCAACGCTTACACAAGTCAGGTCCGGGAAGCTACAAACAATGAACCCTGGGGTGCCTCGACCACGTTGATGCAGGATATTGCCAATGGAACGCATAGCTAGTCAGTCCACCTTGCCCGATCTTACCCACACCAATGCGCATGCGCTAACCTTCCGTTACTACAGCCAATTACTCAATGAGATCATGCCCCTTATCTACAAGCGATTCACCGACAAGGCTGCAGAGGAATGGCGACAGATCTACAAGGTAAGAGAAGCATGGTTATTTATGCGGATGTGCTATGACTAACGCTATTTCCCCTCCAATTTATAGAGTCTCCAGCTCCTTGAATTCCTTGTCAAGAACGGTTCCGAACGAGTCGTCGATGATGCACGATCCCACATGTCGTTGATTCGGATGCTCCGGCAGTTCCACTACATTGATATGAACGGCAAGGACCAGGGTATCAATGTGCGCAACCGGTCGTCCGAGCTGGTGAAATTGCTGGGCGATGTGGATCAGATTCGGACCGAAAGAAAGAAGGCCAAGAACAACCGCAACAAGTTCAGTGGTTTCGAAGGTGGCATGGGTGCCGGATCAGGCATGTCTAGCTCGGGCTCGGGCCGTTATGGAGGCTTTGGTAGCGAGAGTATGGGGTACGGTGGATACAGCGGAGGTGTCTACGGTGACGGCGGTGGCTTTGGTGGGGAATCTGGCGGGCAAGCTGGCGTTGATTTCCAGGACACCGGACGCCGGCCCAACCGCTTCGACGAGTATGACGAGTATGACGAGGGAGATGCTCCCGCGCGCCCGCGTGAGCCTGCCGCCCGGGCGAAGCCCCAAGCAAAGAAGTCCGAGCCGGCTCCTGCGCCTGTCGCGGACCTCTTCGACTTTGGCGACGACGAGCCTGTTACTACCACAGCTTCCACCTCAGCTGGCAAGCAACCTGCCGGCAGTGCTCTCAACATACTAGACCCAACCCCGGCCGACGACGACGACTTCGACGACTTCCAGTCCGCAACCCCAGCTACCCAGCCTACCCAGTCGTCAAACCAGTTCGGCATCCCCCCTCCAGCTTCCACTGCCAGCACAAGTTCGAACACCCAATTCGTTGCACCTCAGCCAATCTCGGCCTCGCAGGGTGCCAACATCAACGGCCTAGTTGGCTTCAAATCGGCCACTCCTACTCCCTCTTCCAGCGGGATCCCCACTCCCCTTTCGCAGATGGCCCCGATGCAACAGCAGAAGCCCTCCGGCTACCAAGCTGCCACACCCAACTACTTCACCTCTGTCAACGTGCCCCAACATTCTGGATCCTCTCACGGTGCCACCCCCTCCATGTCCTCCGTGGCTTCCCCCACCACAGCGAACAAGCCAGCTTCAGCAGCAGCAAAGAAGCCCTCGGGCGACGCCTTCGGCTCGCTGTGGTCGACCGCCAGCGCCAGCGCCGGCATCCAGAAATCCAACACCGGCACAAACAAGGGCCCCAACCTTGCCAGCATGGCCAAGGAAAAAGCTAGCGCCGGCATCTGGGGCGCCCCAGCTCCCTCCAGCACCTCCTCCACGCCCAACCAGCCCCAGCACAAGCAACAGTCTAGCTCTGCTTTTGATGATTTGCTTGGTTAATCAGCTAGCAAAGCAACTCGTTATCCCTTTTCTTCTTCCCCCGCTGAGTCCATGCTCGCTTCTTACATTTGCGATATGTGGCCATGATTTTAGCATTCAGAATTCCAGATTTGACTACGTCTTTTTTTTATTTCTTCTTCCTTCTGCTGTTTTTGTATACTCCATTCCATTCCCATTTGTTTTCTTCTCCAGTTGGTTCCCTAGGTATATCTGCACTATAGCAGAGCAGGCAGCGAAATCTTTTGCTTTTATCTTACTTCGCGTAAAAAAAAGTGTGTTGTCCTCCACGATTCTCTTCTATACGTGTCCCAAGTGCCGGACATGTCTGATCTCCGCATATTGGGTGTTTTGCTAGTGGCGCTGAAAAGCAAACTGTCCATATCTCACCGAAGAATGATACAGAGATGTGCTTTGTTCGTCAGCAGTACGGCGATATTGAGACATACATTAGGGCTTCTTCTTTGCTCATACTTGTATGTTGTTTATGGTCTACTCCCTACTCTCCCTTACTCGACCCTGGATCTGACCTCTATGCGGCCTTGTGGTGTGTTTTTGTGTGGTATTTTTTGGATGTATTTTTTGGATGTATATGGAGGCGCTAAAAAAAAAACATAAACTGCACATATGTGCAGAGGACCTTTCCATATATAACTAGGGATACATCTTATGATAAGTGGTAATTGAATAGATTTGAATCGGCATTATGCTGATGCTCATTGATGCTGGTATAACGGCTGCGCTGAAGGGAACTAAATACAGGAGAGGGAGGACGGACGATAGGGGGTAATAAGAGACATGGTGGGAAGACAGAACAGATAAGGCGACAATATGGCGAAAGACTTGGGGTATGTAGTAAGAGGATTCTCAACCCTCTCCAATCCCAGGTTATGTTTCCCCGATGTGTATGATTAGAAGACATGAATTGGAATCGTGAAGGAGAGATGATATACGTTAATAAAGAGGAACTTGCGGTAATGATTCATCGCGGGAAGATGGGTTGAACATGAGGGTAGAAAGAAAGAGGAGGGTTTATAATCTGACGAAAGCGTCCGAAGAGAAGGGTGAAAGAAAAAGAAAAAGACCTCTAGAGATGGAGCTCTGGAAAGGTCTCGGAGATTGGGTGGTTCGGGGTTGGCGGGTGATCCATCAAGGTGCTGGTTGAGTGTTCATCGACGAAACAACTCATATAGCGAGCCAACTATATATGTTTCATATCTGAAATATTCCAAGTCACAGGAAAGTGGAGGGTGCCAAGCTTTGGTTATCGGCTGTCGGAGTTTCATGGCGGGTTGCAACTTGAAACAGACAAGCCATCTCTCCAAATGATTCGTGCACGGAGCACCGCCAAGGTTTTGTATGGAACAAAGCCATTCAGGGCTAATGTTCGATTGGATCAGGTTTTGTTCACCGTACTAGAGCGCTTATCGGCGTCCTCCGCCGCTTTACCAGTCGGGATCTTAGTATCCGACACAGGTTGAGATGCATCTGCGTCTTCCGTTGAGGCTGCAGCTGGGGTATTGCCGTTGCCGTTGCCATTGGTGGCTTTGTTTTCAGACTGGGCGTTCGCGTCAGAGGAAGGCTGCTGCTCTACCTGGGTAGGTGTAGATATTTGGTCAGACTCGGTGGAGCCTAAATTGACATCTGCAGTCCCGGTGACCTCAGGATTCGGTTCCCCGTTCAACGACGTCAAACCTCCTTCGATGTCTCGCAGAAGACGCACAAACTCCTCCGGGACAAGGCCATTCTCCCCTGTCTTGGGATCTTCTGCAACTAGCCAACCCTGACCATGCCGGTATGAAACATAAATCACCTGGCCCTCGGTAAGAGGCAGTTCATTCTCATGCTCTCGTGTGAAGTCAAAGAGTGCAACAGCTTTTCCATGCATCTCTTCATCCGGGCAGCCAACGGCAAACTGATAGTCTCTAGAGTATCGGTTTCCACCAGGGATTTCATCTTCGGACTCAAAGCCAGGGTCATGTTCATAGCCCGGCTGGCCGCCTGGGGCGCTGTATCCCATGATTGAATAGCGCCCTTCATTTGCGGGATATGTCACATACTCACCGCCTGGCCCATCATCTGACGTGTCACCATCATTTACATAATAAGTCTCACTGCCATCAGCGTTAATGCCAACGAGCATTCCGCGATCATTGCTAACCGCCTGGCCAGTTCCAGACATGACCCTCTCATCTACAAGACCATTTATGTCAGAAGACTTCTTGCGATGACGCGAGGTCACAACTGGGCTATGCAGGTCTTCATCCTCGCTGTATGGTGGTCCATCCCCAAAGGACATGGCTGGCAACTGTTGATGGACATGGCTAATCTGAGGTTCTGTGCTCGATTGGCCTGTTGACCATCCCCGCGATATATCCCACGAAGGCGGTGGATCGGAGAGGCGTCGATGTTCACTTGCCGGTGTGGAGACCCCGGAGGCACGAGGAGGGGGAGGCCCGTAATGGAGGGGGTGGGTGGACGGATAGGCGAAGTCTCGCACAAGAGCATATGGAAGGCTGGTATGGAAAATGGGGAAGACATGGGAGCCTGGGCGCGAACGATTTTGCGATGCAAGCGAGACATTGGAATAGGTGGAGAGCCGATCCTTCGGATGCGTCGATGATCGTTTCACTGTCCCATCGGTGAGGATGGGTGGCAGCACTGAGAGATTGTTTGTGGACAGAATATTCTGCGATGATGTGGGAGAGGACATCATGGTTGACATAGAGAAAGACCCAGAATTGGGTTCAGAATGAGGAATACGGGGCGGATCTCAGAAAAGGAAATGTGGGGTTGTTCATCGGTCGCGTGGTTTGCGATCTAGTTTCGCATTGCGATTGACGTAGTCCAAGTTATTGTAGTTTGTAGTTGCAAGCAGCGGGTGTTCCTTCGGTTCGAACAAGGGAGGTATATCCTGTGAGCGGAGATCGAGGAGATACTGGGTTCAGGTACGATATAGCAAGCGCCAAAGTCGTAAGGGGCCAAAAACGATTTTAGGTCCGTGTGGTTCAAACAAGGGGCAGCCCTTGAATGTCAAGCTTTTCGAGCCAAAAAAAAAAAAGGATGTTTATCCCAAGGGGCTCCAGTGTGGTGGACGGTGAATGGGTGGGTAATCGGCAAACGACACGAGGGAGGGGGGCAAATGTGGTCCGAGTGGAACGCCGCACCGCGACGAGGAAGATATCACGATGAGAAGATGATATCAACGAGAAAAAGCCAGCGAGTTTGCAAGGGTTGCGTAGTAGAATATACGTTCAAAGTGGGATTGGCGAAACCGAGACCGTTGTTCCAGCCGTTTGTCCCGCGATCTCGAGGGTAGGGAATTGCTAAATATAGCAGAAAACTGCAGAAAGGGCCAATGTCAGATACAAATGTAACGGAGGCACAGCGCTTATGCGGGAAAGAATGTGCAGACCGCACGGTGACAAGGATTAGGTCAAGGCCACATGGGAAATGGGAAATTTGAGGAGAAATAGACTCGCGAGTGAATGCTCGGAGATTGCCATACCTGTCTAGGTTGTAGGTACCGGAGTAATGATCAGCGCGGTAGGTGGGTATGGGGATCGGGGCTGTTGATTGTTGGGACAATATGATTTATCCCGATGGACTGTAGCAAAGGAAGCAGCAGGAATCAGCCGATATGCAAGGCAGCCGCTCAAGAGTCACAGAGTTGGGCGTGTGTGAATGGGTGAAGCTTGAACCCGTCGACAATCACGTGCTACTTAACCTTAGCGTGTTTCAAGTCTGGTTTCGTCTATTCCTGTTTGGGACTGAAGGCTATATATGGAATTGTTCTACTTCAATGCCTTCAGGTTCATTTATGTATGTAGGGGCATCTGATACATTGATTCAGGTTACAAGGGGATAACTGGTAACTATATTACGATGGAACAAAAGGTTTGTCATTTCATTCAGATTTTTAGTCGCATTGTCCTATCTTGGATGTTTGGGTCTTTCAACCTCATTTTATGTGGGTTGACTCCCAGCCATAAATACAGTGCTGGTGCTGATTTCCCAATCTGTCACTGTGACTGTTTTAGGTTCAACTCCTGTCGCAGCTAACGATGTGACAAAAGTGGTCGGCTGAGAGGTTGGCTGAGAGGTCAGCTGAGAGGATGACTGAGAGGATGCCGGGGTGGATACCTGAGAAGATATCGCACCGCCGAGTGCATCAAGCTGCGAAGGGATTGCAGCATTGTTAAGATCTTGGTCTGTCTCATAGTCGCTCTTGATTGCCTGCTTGCCGACCTTGTTCACCAAGTCCACATCCATACAAGTTGTGTAGATCTCGGCCTTTCCATTTGGATATGTGGGATCGCCACCGGCAGCGGTGGGCCAGTCCCACACCCAATAGAGTGTGTAGGGCTTCCCACTGGGAGCATTGGAGGGCAGTTGAATATCCTGCTGACACCAGAGGTCTGTTCCCATCCGCGGGTCTGCTGTGTGGGTATACTTCGTTTGTCGAGTCTCTGAGATTTGCCCCGAATTGACCTGATAGCAACGGCCGTCGTCGTAGTTCTGCACTGACAGGAGCACACCCCGCCCATCACCTCCGGTGCCATCTTGGGTCCAGGCCCCATGGACATCAAGGAATTTCTCGCCGGTCTTGGGTTGTGTGGTGCCATATACGTAAACGGTTCCACGGTTGGCTGGCTTTCCGGGCTGGTTCTGGGGAAGTGTCACATGGCCGTTCTCCTGGTAGCGAAGGGCAATCGCCGCGCCAGCGCTAGCTTCAAGCCGAGGGCTTCCCTCTGACTGGGTTTGATCCTGCTGGGTGTCTTTGCACATTTTGTCGCTTGGCAGAATCTGAGTCACATTTGCTCTTGTATTGGGCGGAATCAAGTAGGTCATGGTAGTGTCGCTAAAGCCCGATGTCGTGCGCAAGTAGTTCCCTCGCGCATATCCCGGAGTGCCGACAAAGGTTCCATTTGGAGCAATGAGGGTGAGCTCTTCCACCCAGGAATGGGCTTGTGTTGGGGTGTATAGAGCAAGTAGCACTATCAATAGGATGATCAACATCGTGATAGTGGTTTTTGGATATGTAGGGTTCGAGGTCAAAGGGTGCAAAAATGAGGGTTTGTAGATTTGAAGAGGACGGCGGCCGGCGGCGTCAACTCGAGTAAGTATTGCAGTGTTTTCTTTCTTTGATCGTAAAAATATGGAACAGAGGTGAGGATGATAAAGAGGGAAGTGCCGTATTTATTGGGCGTAGAAGATTGAAGCGGCCAGGTCGAAGGCTGCAACAATGGGCTTTGTCGAGATGAATAGAATCATTGGGATGATTGACCTGTGACAATAGGTGTGAATAGACAATGGGTTGATTGTTGGTCTTTCACCGAAACACCCCCAGGCTGCAACAAAAATAAGGATAAGAATGGGTATGAAAAGGTTTCAAGGGAATATGTTACACATAAAGAAATCATTGTCTGACTTCGAGTCTTGTGCGTCTAATTGGAGAGACTCTGAACCTGATACCAAACCATCATCGTTACAATCAAAGCTGTTAATAGACTGAGATACAGGCCCAATGCCCTAACTTCTATACAAACCAGGAAATGATTGGGTGAGAAGGCTTTTCTCGGGAGATATTTAGAGTCACGGAGTATTTCGAGACATGCTTGGTTCCGCTCCTGGCGCGTAGCCGTGACATCTGCATGAATTTAGGTGCTCGATCTTCAAAGCTTGCAAGAATGTTGCAGGTCTGCAGGTCCGTTGGCTCAGTAAGCACGGTCATTGGCTGATTCGGGGCCCCTGGGCGCTTCGCCGTCGGAGTCGAAACTAACAATAAGCAGACCCCCTTGGATCTGTGAGGGAAAAATGAAAAACAAAGCTCTTTTTAGCGCTTTAATTTCCTGAAGATTGGTCTGTTTGCATTTTTCCATCCTGGTCACCTGCCATAAGAGGCCCTATCCACAGAATACATGATACCTCTGATTTTGAACAATCTTGTCTATATTTGTCATAAAAATTAACCAGAGATTCACCGTAATCTTATTATTACTATTACTATTACTATTATTTTCTGGAGAAAATGATCTTATGCTAATGACAATGAATGTCTGTTTCATTTGTTTGGCTTCGAGGCGGCGGCAGAGGCTCATTATCCTACTCCGATGTGACCCCGAGACTATCTGGTTATTACATATATATATACATTTTAAGTGGCCCTTTATTAGACTCTTACAAAAGCTTTGGTAAGTTCATTTAGTCTCACGGTCGGATTTAGAAGAATACTATCCGTTGATATATTTGAAGTTGCTTGCATACCTAGAAAACACGGGTAAATTATCTAGCATAATACCACATCGTGGATGACCAAGTCGGGTTGCTTCATAGAACAGTTCACTGAGGCGTTGAAGGGTATGTGTCAAGTCGAGATTTCTCCTACCAAAATCTTCGTCCCAATCATGGTCGCCTAAACAAAGAAATGCTCCGCCTTTGGTAATGCCCAAGGCGAGATTAGACATGGAGATGAAGGCGAGGGTTGGAAAGGTCTCCAGCGGAATCGTCAAGTATGAAACAAGAAGTGTATGGGCACCCTGTAGGTAGTCCCACATAATCTTCGATCTGATTAAGTTGAGCTCAGGGTCGTTGCTTCGGCTGAAGTGGGTTGTTGATTCAAATAATCGGATGCGTATTGTAGTGTAGTTTTCGCGCAAAAGGTCAGTAATGCTGTTTGGGAAAATGCGTCATGCATGTAGAAAGTTCTTTTGGGCTGATGCAATGGCCAAATCTTGACTTCTACTCCATTGGAAGGAGACCCTGAGCGGCCCTCCCTTTACGGTATTTCGTCTTGTGCTGGAAACCTTGTCGACACGAATTGCGATTCGGCGTACTTGCACAAGTTGAACGAGCAATGAGTGGGTGCGGAATTCCTGGCCCTGAAACAACTGTGTGCAGCACCGGTCAAAATAGCTTGTATATTGAAGTTTCTCTTCTCGCTTCTATTGTAAGAACGGTGGTTACAGAGCGAAGGGGTTACAGAGCGAAGGGGCTCGGTAATTGCAACAAAGGTACTCGAGGCATATAAGTAATATGTGTTGTATTATCGGTTATCCCATTGTTGTGCGATGGGCGTGGAGTGGTAAAGGACAAAGAAAAGTAGGGAAGATGGGTCTGATTTAAGCTGATGCCAATTTGCTTACAGCCAAGGAAACCCAGGGTTTTGTAAATTGGCATGATTGACAGCTTCATAGTTTACTTTTTGTTTTCATGGGAGCATTATGTTGTAGAGAAACAAAAGTAAATGGGACTATTGGTGGGGTCTCTATTTGTATGGAACAAGAATAATCGGACGATTATGCGGCCTCTGTTCTCAGAGGACGTAAGACTTATACTCTAATCTATCAAAACCAAGATGGTATCGGGGATGTTATATGTGAGAACTCTCTGGTGTGCTTTATATGTCATGTTTGATGTCTTCCTAGGTGTATACGGAGGTGGCATAAACTGTGCAGACGACTTTTCTATATGTAACCTTGGATAACATTTTATAGGCAAACTAGCAAATAGCAAATGCAGGTTTTAAATAATTGCTTTGTTCGCGCTTTGCATCTTACATATGCACTTGGCATTCCGTAGGATTTCACTATCGCTACCACCGTGCAGAACCACTTAATGCCAACACACCTATTTACATAGGCAGAAGGGACCTAGACAAGCTTCGTACTAAGAACATTGATAAAATCATTCCCGTTGTCGACATATCGGGAGATGTCACCCTTGCCTCGCTAGCGGAGCATGATGGAAACCATGATATGGGATAGGAAAGACACACGTTAGATGCGGCCGTAAATAAAATCACATTTTCAAGGCAATAGATCGATCAGAATCACTCCGTATCTAAAGCGAAAACTAACGCTGCGAAAACGAGCGCGATGAAGGATGCATGCGCAGTAAGCAGCCACCTGGGCCGGGGGGTAAGGCTGCCTAAATGCAACTCCGGCCTGGGCGCCCGGGTCTGCGGGATTATATAATGCTCGGTGAGTGCTCCAGGGCTGGAGGTGCCCCGGGGGTCCTTGGCTTAGGAGCCATGTCCAGTGACCCAAAAGAGCAAGAGGTGAACACTAACACGGAATGGGAAAGCCACCTGAGGCATCTGAAGCACCTAAGGCACCGAGGTAAGAAGTTCTGCAAACTCATTTACCGGAATAGTCGGGATTCACCGAGTAAACGATCTTATCTTTTTCTCCTTTTAACTTGGCAAGCTCGGTTACCGAGTTTATTATGGATACATGGAGTCTGTGTCGGGTGAATCCGAGAAGATGATTTGACTCAGAGTTATCAGATTTTTATCAGATTTCTCCGTAGCTCCACTGGGTGGATTCCGTTTCACTGGCAGAGAAATTGAGTGGACTCTTTTTCTGACCTGGAGTTGCAGATTGGATGCCGACTACTTCGTAGGTTTTTTTCGACTTTCCTCTTCAGACTAAGGGCAGTGTGGCTGACGTGGACGGAACATACCCTCATTTGAATACAGGGCTAAGTAACCCTGGACGAAAATGAGTGGAGTCTGTGCTGATCGTTCTCTCCCACATTCTGTTTTATCCCGTAAAGACAAGATTTGGGAAATATGATTTCCCGAAGAGATTCAAAAGAATTTAATAGAATTCAATTCAGTCAAGATAGCAAGGTATGTGTCGCATGACTTGACCATAGTTGAAAAGGATCGACAATGCATAAAAAAGAAAGGCGTATCAGAGATAAACAAATGCCGGTACATCCAAATAGCTCTAGATGTTTTGGGTTGTACATTGTACGAGGCACCCTGTACGGAAGTTTTTATTTGGAAGTTTTCTTTACAAAGTAAAGGGTACTGCATACTGCATATACTAACAACCCTCGTGGTACTTTATATAAATGTTCAAATTGCTACATGGTATCTTTTAAGCCACTAGATGCAGGTTCTGTATTAAATCATGTAGCCTAGATCGTAATACTACATATGTAGAAAATCCATTCCCTCCATGAATGTACAAAATAATATGTCAGATTGATATGATTGTTCTATCCATTCTTCTCAAACCCCTCTTTTCCCTTTTCTCTCTTCTTTTTCTTTGTCTCTCTTTCTCTTTTATAAAATACCAAAAAGCCCTGTCCAAGAAAATAAATTACCTCGCAGGAAACCCGAGCAATTCCCCACTGGTTGGCGGCTTGGCGACCCCCGTTGTCGGCGATACTTAATTCCAGCGGTCTCGGGCAACTTATTATTTTACCTTCAGGGGGGCCCTTAGTTTTTTCCCTTTTACCTCCAATTCCAAGGGCTGTGCCTTGAGTTTCTCAATTTTTCCCGGTATGTCCTCTTTTGATCTGGATATTGGTGACTCTAACTAAGAGAAAAATAAAAATAGCCCGGAACTCTGCCTAGTCCCTCAACACCGACTTGTGCAGCCCACATGCGGTCATAGAATTATATCCTAATTCAAAGATTTTCCTCCGGATTGGTTTTGGTGTAAGACATCATCCCACGACGGCTTTCCTCGCAGGTTCTGGTCCTTGCGGACCGTCTTAAAACTCCCCTCAACGCCTTCAACAGACGTCCTCACCGCTTCCTTCGCGACTCGTCACCATGGCTACCTCGTTTATCTCCAAACGCCTTCGCTCAGCAGAGGAAGAGCGCGAAACTCAACCCAGCTGGATCCGTCGTCAGATTGTATCGGGCCTCCAATCCATTTCTCGCCGGGCCTGTGTGCACCCTATTCACACACTCGTGGTGATTGCAATCCTTGCTAGCACCACCTATGTGGGTCTCCTCGAAGGAAGCCTGCTTGATACCTCTAAAGACCCACGAAGTGTCGCGGGACAGGTTGACGCCGATGCTCTTCTCCAGGGAAGCCGCAATCTGCGACTCGGTGAATCAACTTCGTGGAAGTGGCAGGCGGAAGACGGCTGGACTGACTCCCAGGTGAGCCCACCTCCCACCTTTTTCCTCTTTTTAGGTGCCGAGAAAGAAATATTAACTCAATGCAATCTTAGACCGAGAAGCCTGCTGCCCAGCACCTGGCTCTGACAACCCTCATCTTCCCTGATTCCACCAACTCTGATTCAACTGCTCCCGCAGCTGATGATGTCCCGATTCCCGCCAATATCTCCGCCGCTTCGGTGCCTTACACCCCGAACCTCTTCTCGCAATTTACCCACGACGCGTCCCTGGTTTACACCGTGCCTTTTGACCAAGTCTCAGAACTTCTGAGGGCCGTGCAGGAGATCCCCACCCCATCCACGGATGAGGATGAGGAGGAATCCAAGAAATGGATCATGCGAGCTGCTCGTGGCCCGGCCTACGGATCTCGTAGAGCTGTAAAGCTCTGGATTGCGGACGCGTGGAATTCCTTTGTGGATCTGATCAAGCACGCGGAAACCATTGACATTGTTATCATGGCTCTCGGCTACCTCTCCATGCACCTGAGCTTCGTCTCTCTTTTCTTCTCCATGCGACGATTGGGCTCCAACTTTTGGCTTGCGGCTACTGTGCTCCTTTCTGGTACCTTTGCATTCCTTTTTGGTCTACACGTTACTACGAAACTTGGTGTGCCTATCAACCTCCTCCTGCTATCCGAAGGTCTCCCATTTTTGGTTGTCACCATTGGATTCGAGAAGCCGATTATGTTTACTCGGGCCGTTCTGAAGGCTTCTGTGGACAACCGCCGACCTGGTCCAGGTGCTGCCCCTCGCCCGCTGGCATCGAGCACACCACGATCCATCCAGGACTCCATCGCAGCTGCGATCAAGGACCAAGGTTTCGAGATCGTCCAGCACTACTGCATTGAGATTGGTCTCTTGGCTTTGGGTGCGGCCTCTGGCGTTCAAGGTGGACTCCAGCAGTTCTGCTTCCTCGCGGCCTTGATCTTGTTCTTTGACTGCGTGCTTCTTTTCACCTTCTATACCACCATTCTCTGTATCAAGCTCGAGATCACTCGGATTAAGCGTCACGTGGCGCTACGCAAGGCCTTGGAAGAGGATGGCATTACTCACACTGTTGCCGAGAATGTCGCTTCTAGCAACGACTGGCCTAGCGCCGGATCTGGCGAGGCGGACACCAGCATCTTTGGTCGCAAGATCAAGTCCAGCAACGTGCGCCGGTTCAAGATTCTCATGGTTGGTGGTCTGATTTTGATCAATGTTGTGAATATGTCAGCCATTCCTTTCCGGAACACCGGCAACGATGGCCTGCTCTCCCGTTTCTCCAGCTTCTTGTCTCCTACCCCCATTGATCCCTTCAAGGTGGCAGAGAACGGCTTGGATACTGTGTATGTGGCTGCCAAGAGCCAGAAGCAGGAGACTATTGTTACCATCCTTTCCCCGATCAAGTACAAGTTGGAGTACCCCTCCATTCACTACGCAGCCCCTGCTGACTCTGGTTCGTTTGATATCGAGTACACCGATCAGTTCTTGGATGCCGTGGGTGGCAAGGTTCTTGAAAGTCTGCTCAAGAGCGTCGAGGACCCTATCATCAGCAAGTGGATCATTGCCGCTTTGACTCTCAGCATCATCCTTAACGGCTACCTTTTCAATGCTGCTCGTTGGAGTATCAAGGACCCCGAGACTGCCCCCGCTCTTCCCGCGGAGCCTGTGGCCGCACCGAAGGTCTACCCCAAGTTTGAACCCAATGAACAACAGTCAACCAGGACTGCAGAAGAATGTGAGGCTCTGCTCAAGGAAAAGCGTGCGCCCATCCTTAACGATGAGGAACTGGTCGACCTTTCCCTTCGCGGAAAACTTCCAGGTTACGCGCTGGAGAAGTCCATGGAGGATGAGAACTTGATGAGCCGTGTTGATGCCTTTACTCGTGCTGTGAAGATCCGCAGATCTGTGGTCTCCCGGACTCCTGCTACCTCTGCTATTACTTCCGTTTTGGAGGGCTCCAAGCTCCCCTACAAGGATTACAACTATGGCCTTGTCCACGGTGCTTGCTGTGAAAATGTCATTGGTTACTTGCCCCTTCCTGTTGGTGTCGCCGGTCCTATCAACATCGATGGACAAAACTACTTCATCCCCATGGCCACTACTGAAGGTGTCTTGGTGGCTAGTACGAGCCGTGGCTCCAAGGCAATCAACGCCGGTGGCGGTGCAGTGACTGTTCTGACCGGTGATGGTATGACTCGTGGTCCTTGTGTGACTTTCCCAACCTTGGCCCGGGCTGCCGCTGCTAAGGTTTGGATCGATTCTGAGGAAGGCCGGAGTATCATTACAGCAGCTTTCAACTCGACCAGTCGCTTTGCCCGTCTCCAGAGTCTTAAGACTGCTCTTGCCGGAACCTACCTGTACATCCGCTTCAAGACTACCACTGGTGATGCCATGGGTATGAACATGATCTCTAAGGGCTGTGAGAAGGCGCTAGATGTTATGCACAAGGAGTGTGGCTTCGAGGACATGTCCATCATCTCGCTTTCCGGTAACTTCTGCACGGATAAGAAGTCTGCTGCGATCAACTGGACTGATGGTCGTGGTAAGTCCGTCGTGGCAGAGGCTATCATTCCTGGTGATATTGTCAAGAGTGTCCTCAAGAGTGACGTCGACGCACTGGTTGAGCTGAACGTCAGCAAGAACTTGATCGGAAGTGCGATGGCCGGCAGCTTGGGTGGCTTCAATGCCCATGCCTCTAACATCGTGTCTGCCATTTTCTTGGCTACTGGTCAGGATCCTGCCCAGAACGTTGAGAGCAGCAGTTGTATCACCACCATGAAGAAGTAAGCTTTCCTTACCATCCACCGCCTTTTTAAAATTTGAGATGCTAATCATAATTTCCCAAACAGCAACAATGGCAACCTCCAGATCGCTGTGTCTATGCCTTCCATTGAGGTGGGCACCATTGGCGGTGGCACTATCCTTGAAGCCCAAGGTGCTATGCTGGACCTCCTGGGTGTCCGCGGTGCTCACTCCACTTCCCCCGGCGAAAACGCGCGCCAGTTGTCACGTATCATTGCTGCCTCCGTTCTCGCTGGTGAGCTCAGTCTGTGCTCTGCACTCGCTGCCGGTCATCTCGTCAAGGCACACATGGCCCACAACCGTAGCGCAGCCCCCACACGGTCCTCAACCCCCGTGTCTTCTGCCGTCAGCGCCACTCGTGGCCTTTCCATGACCTCCAAATAAACGAATGACATGACCAGCTCCTCCTGGCCCGCAGCCGTCGGCCAATGTAAATGTGCGACTACGGCCCATGATTCTCCCGATACCATTCACTTTCCATGCAGACCCTATGGCGTACCTATCACTCGCCTTGTCTTTGCCTCTGCATTATAATGGGAGACCCTCTCAACTGACAGGGGAAAAAAAAAAGTCGATTACTGACGCTATCCAATGTCCGGATAGGCCGGTATTGAGGAATTATTTTCCATGCCAGTGGATCGGCAAGATCCAAATGAGGCCTACTGAAGGCATCCCCACTGGGAGCCCTAGAACCAACGCTTCAAAGCATTTATGCGGGGATTGAAGCCGTTCTAGATGTACTTAGTTTCGGTTTTTTTTTTCCTTCCCACTTATAGATATGACCGAAAGAATTTATTTGTTTTCAAGCCTTCTTCAATAATTCCAGGTGGGACTGTCGGGTAAAAAAAGTATACGGTGTACAGAAATTATGGGGCAGGCAAGGGCCTAGAATTGTCCCCTTTTCTTTTCATACTATCCATGGATGTATGGTGCTCTTCTGTTAATCATACATAATGTACGGAGTAGAGATGTTGGGTATTATTTTATTTGACATGTTTATAGTTAACTAGTTAAGAAAGACTATATAACTTGGGCTATGTAGTCCATACATGTGTACTATATAGTGTGCCCCTTGTGAATTAACCCCCTTAGCCCGTGTCCTTGGCAGGAGAGGTGCCTGGGTAGGTATCGTATACGAGTATCGTATAGCCAACTTTTCTTAACTATTGATCTTAGTATTGATCAAGCTTTTAGAGGAAATGCTGTTCTAGGATTATGCAGATAAGTGAAAAAAAAAATCCTCAATAAAAATAAAAAAAGAAAGAAAAATTAGGCCGATCAGATCTGAAATCATATCCTCACGCATAAAACCCCTGTAGATGCATCAATTGATACATGTAGTAGCTGTACGGAGTAAGGAACCTGAACGGGTATTGTCGTAAGGGAACTCCGGAGAGTTCAACTACACTAAAAACCACTTTCGCTCTCGCACTCTCTCGCACTCTCGCACTTTCTTGTCCCTTTTCCCCCCATATCAGTGTCCTTCACTCCTTCGGATCTGATACTTTCTGCTACTCTAATTATTCGACACTTCACGACCTCGTGGCGAATCACAACTCCTCACCTCCAGCCTGTCTCAGATCGGAATCTTAGTGGAGAAATACGGGGGGCTTATTTTTTGGCCGTAACGAAGTGAATGCCTTTATCGATTAATCGAGTCCGTGATAGCTGGCCCTTTGGACAGCGTTGAATATTCATTGGTGGAGAAGTTGGAACATCCCCAGTTTGACCCTGATATGAATGGGGGTTCAGAAGCCATGTCACCTGTTTCTGTCGATGGTAGTGAATGGTCGGGACTAAATCAGTATGGAAAGTCGGACTCACCATTCTCACCAACATTCCCATCATCGCGACCCAACCTAGCCACACCTCCGACCTCCGGCAGCCCGAGCGCACCCCTAAGTCCCAGTGGGCCACCTCCTTCGCTATCACCCTCCACCCGGAGCGGCAACCCATCTCCACCCAGTTCGGTCGCCGCAAGATCTAGTTCCGGCACACTAGCGGAAGGCCCGCGCGATGGCAGACGGTATCGTCAGATGGAGGAGATCCTGGGCCAGCACTATGTGGTCCTGAAAAGATTCCTCAATGGTACAGCCCGCGACGACCGTGGCAAGTCGAATAAAGCCCGGGATAAACTGCTGCGACTATCGCCAACCCAGTTCCACGAACTTTCTACCGATGTCTACGACGAATTGATCCGGCGGCAGCAGGCCTCGCCGCCTCCCGGACGACCACCCCGTCCAGACGTGCCTCCTTACCTCCCTGCTCGCAACGATTTCCACGAAAAGCGCAACCATGCCCGTCAAAAGCTTGCCGCGCTCCACCACGTTCGCTTCCGAGATCTGGCGACCGATGTCTTCTGTGAGCTGGAGCGCCGATTCCCACATTTCACGAGCCGAGAATACCGCCCCCGGCCGCCTCCCAATATGGGCCCTCCCAGCGCTCGTACCTCCCAGCAGTCCTCTCGGGGGCCTCCTTCGCGTATGGGGTACCCGTCCGGTGGTCCCCCAGGCAGTCCTTTTCCTCCACGTAATGGCTCTCTTGGAGGACCACCGAGTATTAATGGCGATGGGCCGTTTCCTCGGTCTTTCCAGAGCAATACTATGGTTCCCAATAAAAGTACGATGGTTGAGGATAGCGATGACATGGGACCAGAGGACGAGGATGATGCTCGGAGTGATGCATTCGGTTTAGATGCTGTTTTGAGCCGACGGGGTACTACAACGACCCTGGGCGAGAGCGAACGGAGACTGTTAGTGGAAAGCCAGACACAAGTGTCGGTTCTCCAAGATAAGATTGAAAAGTTGGAAGAGTTGGTCCGCTCCAAGGATGAGGAGTTGGCCCAGTCATCACAAGATGCAGATTCCTCCGGGATCAGTCATAACGAACGCCAGGAGTGGGACGATTTACGCCACGAGCTTGAGACCAAGGTATCAAAAGCCGAGGATCTCAACAGCTCGCTTCAGCTAGAGCTTGAGCGGGTCCGAACCGAACACGAGACCATGGAACGGGATCTTCGCGGCCAGCTCAATGACTCTTCCCGGGGTGTCGATGATGCGGGTCTCCAAGCCCGCTATGTTGATCTAGAGACTCAGCACCAGAGCTTACAAGCAGAGTTGCAGCAGCAGAAAAAAGTGACCGACGAGGTCCGCCGTGAGGCATCGACTTTCCTCATGGAAATGAAGACCCTTTCAGCAGAGAGTCACTCCAATTGGGAACGCGAAGAACAGCTCTCGAACGAGGTTCACAGACTCGAGGCAGATGCCAACGAATGGAAGAACCGCTACGCCAAAGTCAAGGCGCAGCTGCGGCATCTTCGCACGTCGTCCGGTGGTTTCGCCGACTCGCGGCCTGACGCAAGTCTTGTTGCCGAAGAGCATGAGTTGGTACAGCCCGACGGGTTGGTCAAGGATTTCCACGTTACTAGGTTCCAAGTGTCTGTGGACGAGCTCCTGCGAGTTGCGCGTTTCGAGGAATCGCACGTCGTGCTCCACCAGAGCAAGATGGTCATTGTAGCAGTCCGCCATATTCTCCAGGACGTGGAATATGCCCCGATCCCAGTGGATGGATCGGCTACTCTGCGCGCAAAGGTCAAGGGCCAGGTTTCTACGACAGCAAACAATATGATCACTGCTACCCGCAACTTCGCCAGCTCTAGTGGTCTATCTCCGGTGTCGCTCCTTGATGCGGCGGCCTCCCATCTTTGCACAGCCATTGTTGACTTGATACGGGCGGTGAAAATCCATCCATCGCCTGTAGATGAGTTGGAAGATGACGATTACGAAGCGGATGTATCTCAGGGGCAATTCCCTGACTATTTTGATACGTCTGCCAGTCAAAAGCGGATGAGCAATAACTCCGTCTACAGTGCCATTAGTCGTCCGGATGACTCTCAGTACCCTGTACAGAATGGTGTGACCAATAATCTCAATCACGGCTGGGGACATGTGGAAGAAGACCACGAGATATTGGAGCTTAAGGTGAGTCAGCCCGAGAAGGATAATACCATAACGAATGATTTACTGACAGGTAATCCTACCTAGCTCTATGTTGAGGACCAGACGGATGGCATGGTCCAACAAATTCAGGCTCTGGTGGCCAGTATCCGAGCAGAGGACAACATGCATACTGTCCAGACGCACGTCTCTGCCATTTCAAACGTCGTTGCGAATGTGGTTTCCGCTACAGAGCAACTGATTCGCGAACGCAGCGGAGACATCGCTTTGCGGCAGACGTCTGAACCAGTCATCGCGGCATTGGACCAGTTCCGCGGCCGGTTGACGGCCACTGCTGGTGAGGGTGAAGACGCCACCACCCCTGAGCAATTGCGTGAAATCACGAATAAACTGCCACCCCTTGCATTTGAGATCGCTCGGCAGACTAAAGACCTCGTTCAGCGCCTCGAGGCCACATCGGTCGTTGCTGACGAGGAAGATGACTTCCGGTGATCAGCTTGATCCGATACATTGTTTCTCATGGCATAAACTCGGGGTTACTCATTTTTTGTCCTTCTTTGCCCTCAAACTTTTTTTATATTCCTTCTTCTTTGCCCCTTGCTTTTCAGCGACTATTCATCTATGGCAACGAGTGGACAACGTCGAAACGATGTCCCGACATATGTGGCATTTATGGGGTTCCTTTCCCTTTCGTCACTTCTCTTTCTTCCAGATTCTCTTATTCTTTGTACTCTATTTTAGCCCTTTTCCATTGTTCACCTAGGGTTTTCGGCCTGATTTCATGTTGATTTGTTACTTTTTTTTTTACATCTCACGATCGCTTGCTGGTGCCAGGCTGTTATTTTCTTGCATTTTGGATACATACTGGTGAAATGAAAGTACTCCGTATATCTTCAGCTCAATGACTACACCAATAATCAACGCAAGTTTACCCCTTTATAGATGCATATCTTCTGTAGCCAAGACTGCTAGTTCGGAAGGGATGTCCCGGAAGACATTACATAATCACGGAGCTCTAGACGCTTTTTGGCCTGGAGCTTCGGTTTTTTCCTTCTTTCTACTTCTTTAATTCGCATTCTTCATCAATTTATAACCTTTGTAAGTGAGCTTGGTCCCTTGTCATGTGAATGTCAGAGTGCATTTCCACTTTGTTTCAGATTCTTTCAGCGACATCACTAGGCAACAGAAGCAGTCATGTTTTACCCCCTGGAGAGTCTGGAGAAGCTACAAAGTGGAGCCTCAGGCAGAAAGTGCACAAGTGGTCTTTATGTGGACCTCAATAAGCTAACCCCAAAGTAGCCCGGCACCCGAGTTCACCCGCTCCGCCCTGCCCCTCACCATGTTCTGCCGACTGAGGTCAATAACCCCACCTTCTTCCCTCTTCTCTTCTTCTCTCTTCAATTGCACTTCTTTCCACCCCGCTGCACGAACTTTCGCTTCATCAACCGCCGCCATGTCCAACACCAGCGCTTTCTTCGAGGTCCAGTACGCCCCTGCTGGCTCCTCCACCCGTAAGTTTCCCCATCAGCTCTGTTATTCTCATTTCTGGCGGGGCAGCGAGTTTTTGCCTCCCCGCCCCCGATCTTACCTCGCTGCCTTCGACCTCCAGCTTTCAATCATAGTATCAAAGCTTGGCAATTTCATATCATGATACATTAATTGGAATTGAAATTGATGCTGATTTCCTCATTAGCCAAGATTGGCCGCATCAACTTCAACCTCTACGCCAACGAGGTTCCCAAGACCGCCAAGAACTTCGCTGAGCTTTGCAACGCCCAGGAGGGTCAGGGTTACAAGGGCTCTTCCTTCCACCGTGTCATCCCCCAGTTCATGCTCCAGGGTGGTGACTTCACCCGTGGCAACGTGAGTTTTTCTTTCTAATTCTGATAGTCGCTGCAATGCTCGGTATCTGACTATGGTTTTTTTTTACCGGAATAGGGTACCGGTGGTCGCTCCATCTACGGTGAGAAGTTCCCCGATGAGAACTTCGTCCACAAGCACACCCGCCCTGGTCTTCTGTCCATGGCCAACGCTGGCCCCAACACGTAAGTCTCAAAGTCCCAGATTTGTCTCTCAGTTGGTCCACATACAGAGCCATACTAAACATTTCCTTTTTTTTTTTTAGCAACGGCTCCCAGTTCTTCATCACCACCGTTGTCACCTCGTGGCTCGATGGCAAGCACGTCGTCTTCGGCGAGGTCGCTGATGCCGAGTCCATGAACATTGTCAAGGAGATCGAGGCTCTCGGTTCCTCCTCCGGCTCCATCCGCTCCGCTGTCAAGCCCACCATCGTCAACTCCGGTGGCAACTAAAAAGCTCATTATGGAGATTTAGTTGGGTGTTGGGAGGATGAACGTCTTTCTTTTCGTCATGAACCTGGTTCTTTCCCAATGCTCCAGTGCGGCGTGGGACTAGCATAGGTGGCTTTCCCTTTTGCGCCTTGTAATCTAAAGTTTCTACCCAGCTAGCTCATACATGCCTTTCTGTCGTGGGGACTGAATGTTCAATTATTCAATTTGAGGATTAGTAGTGTAAAAATAAGCGTTTCAACCCTTTTGTAAGATAGAGGTGCAAAGCCAAATTTCCTGAAACCTGCATCTCAACCAATGCATATTTCAGGCCCATCACCGTAAAGCACGAAATTGATCGTCGAAATTGTCCTATTACAAGTCTCGCCCTTGCATTTCCCAAGCAGAGACCCCCACGTGTGTGGTGATTCGAGGACTTTGATCGCGGGTCCGTGGGCCAACTACATCACCCTACCCCGCGTGAGATGGCAGGTTTTTCTTTTCTGAGTGGAAAAGGTTTCCACCTCTTCCAATGGAAGTTTTATATGATATTAATAATATTTCATTATATGCATACTCTACTTTTGAGTCTGTTCTATTTATTATGAAAGTCCAATTTAGTAGAGAGTAATTGAGATGGACAAAATGGTTCATACGTCATTGCATTATGGGTGAGATCAGGCCCGAGGCGCATGCACCCGATACACAGAAACAAGGAACAAGGAACAATAAATCTGTATGCAAGAAAGTGTATGTTGCCTTCTACCTTTCCGAAGAGAAAACAAATACCGGGATATCAAACCATATCGCTAAAAATGCTGTAGAATCGAGCGTGATTGGAGCGTGTGGCCAAGACAAAACAAGATGCAAAGACACTGGTCTAACCGCAGCACTTAGTGACGGATGTAGCATCTGACCTGAAGGGAAAAAAAACCATGTTAGTATGGTAATGGTAATATATGTGGTTAATACACACTGGACGAAACAACTTACTCCTGATTCAAGTTCACCGGTTCCCAGGAGAAGATAAACGCGCCCAAGAAAGCACCAATGAAGATACAAATGATGATATACCCATTGAAGTACATGGCAAGCAACATGATAATGTACGCAACCGCAAACTGTGTCATATGAAGCAAAGACCGCACAGTATGTTCAACAATCGACGGACGATACGGCGCAAGCACAGCCTCCTGTCTCTCGATGCGCTGGATACCGACATCACGCATGGAATTACCCGGCGCTGCAGCAGCAGTAGAGACAGAAGCCTGCTTCTTCGATGCTCCGTTCTGGGGAGTACCCGACACAGGAGTGATGATATCGTCTTCTGCGTCGGGATCTGCGTTTCCGCAGCAGTTACCGGGCGGCTTGGTGGTGTTTTCATCGCTTCGCAGGGGAACATTGGAGATGGACTGCGCGGTGGGGGATTCCGACATGTACAGTCTTCGAAGACGGGCTCGACGAACAATGAACGAGTCGTATTCTCGGCCCAGACGGCGGAGGAGTTCAAGACTCAGGACGAGACAGATGACTCCGATGCATGAGCCGGCGAACATGCCGCGCGACTTGACGTGCCATGACTCGGCGAGGAAACCTAGGAGGTTGGTTAGCTTTTTGGGGCTTGTATATAGGGGGTTATTGGGCTACGTACATGCGTCAACTGTGTACCAGTTCCAAAGCATCTGATCATGATTTTTAGTAAGGGTTTTTAATCTGGTAGTGAATCTGGGATTGATATTAAACGCACTGAAATTTTGCAGCTACCGCCCATGTCCATTCCGCTCATGTCCATTGCGGTGCTGCTGGCTGTAGCTGCCGAGGCTGTTGACGTGGCTGTCGCCATGGTCATCCCGTGCATATCCATGATCGACTGTTTGACTGGGGACCTTTGGAGCACTGGATTGGGAGAGTGTGTTGATGGAGTCAAAACAGAAAGAAAAATAGTACAAAAATATATAAACAAAAGAATAGAAGGGGAAATAGAATAGAAATGGGCATCACATTATGTGCCCGAATGAGTGCAATATGAGCAGATTTATAGATTGGCCCTAAAAACTTAGTGAGGTAGTTTGAGCACATTCTCTCTGCACATGCGGTAACATTAAACGTAAGACAAGGGTATCAACTTTCAACTATTCTCCCATTTGAAACCTCCTTTTTTGTTTTTGTTTTTTTTGGTTTTCTCTTTTTCTTTTCTGCGTCAACCGCGCGATCCTTTGATGACACCTTCCAATAATTCGCGGATCTGACTGCACCCATCGATCCCGACCGCCAACATTGTCTCAAGGTACGTAGCGTGCACCTTAGACTCCATAGTAAGCACACACACCTTCATCGCCTCTTCATCATCATCCATATTGTTCTCACCAACGGGCACTGCCGTCGTCGTCGCAACAGTGAGCGAAGGCAGTTCCTGTTCTTCTGGGAGCGACAGATCCAGCAGTGGATCAAGCTCGTCGTGTCGTGGGTCACGCGGTGTAGAGGCGCTGCCGCTCATACCGGAAGTACAGCCACAGAGTAGTCCTGGCATAGGGATACCGGCGTCTACGAGCGCTAGCGTACAGGCGTTGATTGCCGCGGCGAGCAATGAGCCATCGGCAGAGAGAACAGAAACATGAATGCTGATTGTGCTGTGGGGGTAGAGGTAGGTGTGGAGGTGAGACTGGAAGGCTGAGCGGAGGGTTGTAGCGATTCGTGATGATTGTCTGTAGTCCGGGGAGGTTGAGATTAGCATTGGCTGGATTTGGATCTGGTCTGCTGTCCCTGTAACTCTCTCCATATGGTAGGAGGAGACAATGGGAAAGCGTAAGAGGGTGCATACCTGTCACTTCCACCGGCTCTCCGCTTGCGATCGACACCGGCAAATCCAGCGACGTTGACGTCTACTTCCACAACTGCATGGCCACTTCCTGCAGCTCCGCCGCCGCCATCTCCTCGGCGACCCTCGGCGGGACCGTGGACAGAGCACATGATTGATGTGTTGCCCATGGACAGGTATGAAGAGCCGGAGCTAGCGGGGTTGGTGGAGATCTGGGCTTGGAGCAGACGGAGTTCGTTCCAGCGGCGGCCATCAAGGCGCAGCCGTGTCAGGGGATATGTCGTCGAGGTGTCGAGCGGCATCTTTGCGGATTGAGTCTGATAAGAGCGAGAGTTGTCTTGAGCGAGAAGAGGGTATGTTAAGCAGGAGGCCAATCTTTATTTTGTGTCTTCTGGGGGCTTTGGTCAGTCAGGCGTTTCCTGATTGAGCAATGTCAGACGTAGAGTATTATTCTGGACTCACGTTGGCTTTATCGCATATGCAAAGAATCGAATGCCAAACCAATGAGAGCATCTTTTTTTCTGGTTCGCTGGCACGTGACTCCGTGGAACAACTCTATGGACAGTTTCAACCACTTCTTCGAGCACTCAGGAAATATCAACAGAGACTCAACTCTGTTTGAGATGGGAAACGAAACAGGGTATCAAATTCTATATTAAAGAATGTTCAATTGAAGTTATCTTTGGTGGAATATTCGAGCTCGCTCTGTGGCCGTTATCGTCCACCGTAAGCCACGTCTTGTCGCGACAGTCTGGTACTCCCTTCAACTTACGCTCTGTCACCCTTTGAGCTCTGTTTTCAGAAATGCAGATAAAATGGCCGATAATGAGAACAATGATGAGCCCATTACCATTGATTCAGATGATGACGACTTGGAAGTGACGCACTATGCGACTCCAACTGCTAGCAGTATGACACCTCCTCGACGCGTTTTGATAGACAGCTCACATTCTCTCAAGGCAGGGTTTCTGGTGTGAAATATGGGTCTGCTACACCGGTTAAACAAGAGTCGTCGCGTACTCTTCTTTCAGGATCATCAAGCGCTGTAAAGATCCAGCCCGTGGACAGCGATGAGGAAGACGCCAATGATGGCGAGTTGGCGTACAAAAAGTTCAAAGAACGCAAATCCCTCAAGCGGAAACAAACTGCCGCAGCAACCCGTAAGGCTAAAATGCCCAGGGGAGATCCAATCGTTGGTCGAGTAAAGCAAGAGCGGCCAACGCCTCAGCCGAAGCGGCCCTTGAAACAATGGGGCGACGTAGCTTCGGAGGATGAGCTGATAGAAGATGCCTTGCCTGGGTATCTCAAAAATCGCCGCAGTCAGTTCGACCAGAAGCATGAACATCTGAAAGATCACGGACTGAAGCTACCACCCACCTACAATGATGTGGAGTTCTCCGATGATGAACGGCTCGAAAAACTGCAAGAAAGACCTGCCTTTCCGGATAACGCACATAAGCAGGAGTACAAGGACATCGAACTGCCATATTCGATGGGCATTATTCCTGCTCCGATCGCCCAGTGGCTACGGCAGTATCAAGTGGAGGGAGTCGCGTTTCTCCACGAGCTGTTTGTATATCAAAAGGGTGGTGTTCTAGGAGACGACATGGGTCTTGGAAAAACAATACAGGTGATTGCTTTCTTGACCGCTGCCTATGGAAAGACGGGAGATGAACGTGACGCAAAGCGCATGCGAAAGATGCGCAGATCTGATGACAGCGCTTGGTATCCACGCACGCTCATCGTGTGCCCGGGAACACTTATCGCGAACTGGAGGGCTGAGTTCGCGCGCTGGGGATGGTGGCATGTTGATAGCTACCATGGGGAGAACAAGGATCTTGCCCTCGATGCGGCGAAGTCAGGGAGGGTGGAAGTCCTGATCACCACCTATACCACTTACATGAACAACAAAGAATCTGTCAATATGATTGAATGGGACTGCGTGATCGCAGACGAGTGCCACAAGATCAAGGAGCGCAAGTCGGGGACCACTCAGGCCATGAACGAGATCAATGCGTTATGTCGGATAGGGCTCACTGGCACGGCCATCCAGAACAAATACGAAGAATTATGGACCCTTCTCAACTGGACAAACCCCGGTGTTCTAGGTCCGGTAAGCACCTGGAAGGCACAAATATCGGACCCACTGAAGATCGGACAATCACACGATGCCACCCTGAGCGAGCTCAGTAGAGCACGGAGAACAGCCAAGAAGCTGGTTGAGAACTTACTTCCACAATTTTTCATCAGGAGGATGAAGTCCCTGATCGCGGATCAGCTGCCCAAAAAGATCGACCGGGTTGTCTTTTGTCCTCTGACTGAGACACAAGCCGAGGCCTACGAGAATTTCCTTGACAGTGACATCGTCGATTATATCAAGACATCTACGGAACCATGCGATTGTGGATCTGGCAAGAAGGCCGGCTGGTGTTGTCGCCGCTTTATCCCCGATAGGGATCCTCCAAACTGGCAATCATATGTGTTCCCTGCTATTAATGTGCTTCAAAAGCTCAGCAATCATCTTGCAATCCTGATCCCGCAAGGAGTAGACCCAAAGGAGAAGCAGGAAAAAGATAGAGATTATCTGGAACTTGCCCTGCCTGAACAATGGGAAGATCTTTACCGCTCGCGCGATTCGATCGTCAACTACGCGAACCCTGAGTTTTGCGGTAAATGGAAGGTTCTGCGGAAGCTACTTAAGTGGTGGCATTCGAATGGAGACAAAGTTCTGATCTTCTCACATAGCGTGCGTCTTCTCAAGATGTTGCAAATGCTGTTTCATCACACTAGCTACAACGTCAGCTACTTGGATGGGTCTATGAGTTTACAAGACCGTGCAAAAGCTGTAGACGAGTTCAATGCCGACTCGCGACAGTTTGTTTTCCTAATATCAACCAAGGCTGGTGGTGTTGGGTTGAACATCACCTCGGCAAACAAAGTGGTAGTCGTTGACCCAAACTGGAACCCGTCCTACGACTTGCAGGCCCAGGACCGGGCCTACCGCATAGGACAACTTCGTGACGTGGAAGTCTTCCGGCTTATTTCTGCCGGCACGATCGAAGAAATCGTCTACGCTCGACAGATCTACAAGCAGCAACAGGCAAACATTGGATACAATGCAAGTTCCGAGCGTCGGTACTTCAAAGGCGTCCAAGAAAACAAGGACAAAAAGGGTGAAATCTTTGGTCTAAAGAATTTCTTCGGGTATCAGAACACGAACATCGTTCTGCGCGACATCGTCAACAGAACAAATGTTGCTGAAAGCCGTGCGGGGGTAGAGGTTGTCGACATAGATCTCAAAGCAGAAGAAGAAGGCTACGACTACACGGACCGACCAATGAAATCCGAAGACGAGGCAATGAGCCAACTCGCGGCGATGATCTGCGGCGACGATGACGAAAAGGATCACAAGCCTTCAGCCAGTCTTCCAACACCACATAAACACGATCCCGTTCAAGCGATTCTCGCAAGCTCGGGTGTGGAATACACCCACCTCAACAATGAGGTGATCGGTTCCTCGCGTGTCGAGGAAGACCTCAGTCGTCGTGCCGAACTGGCTCAAAATGACACGACGGGTGACCGTCAGGTCTTCATGTCCTCACAGCCTTTTTCCCAGCCGGCGGAGGAACCTATGCGATTCAAGTACCATCCCCCGGAGGATGTCATACGTCGCCAGTTCTGTAGTATGGCGCGGCGGTTTGGATACGCTGATGCTACGGAGTTTGCGCTCGTTGTTGAGGGCATGACCCAGGCGCAGCGGAGAGCTTGTCTCGATCAATGGTATCGAGAGAGAAGAGAGGTACTACTTGCTGCGGCTCAACACACTCCTGAGGAGATGGATGTTGAAGATGAATGGATCAAAGATGAAGAGGAGAGCCCTGGTCTTTGAGTGGTTTTGTTTTTTTTGTTGCTATTCCTTCTTGCTCGATACCCCTTTCTAATTGTATAACAAGCATTGAATAAATGCGATATTTGATCGCACTCGCTAAAAACAGTTCACTAAAAACAGTTCACATGGATAACACGGAACCTGCAAATCATTGGTATTAGACCATTCTCTTAGCATCGCTGTAGGTAAATAGATATCCATACGAAGATCGCATCATAGACAGGGGACCTAAAGCCAAGCCAAAGTCCACAGAGCCGGCAAATTAGGATATTTTTCCTGCCAATCCGCCAAGATCTCAGGGACCTTCTCGTCGAAGCTCTGGCGCGCAGGACCAGTCCCGTTTTCCCAGCCCTCAGATCCATGAACACGATGCTCAGCAACAGCAGCCTCGTTCAGACGATTGGCTAAATCAAGAATCGCCTTTCCACCAGTCAAAGCCTCCTCATGGTTATCCTTGATATCGACGTTGAAGACATGAACGGGGTAATTGAGCCCGGTGCCCTTATTCATCAGATCATCAACAACAGCATCCCAACAACGCTCCTCGCATGTGATGATGATATCCACGACACCGCCCTCCGTTCCGACAGCACCCTTATCACCCTTCGATAGGTGGTCGACTCGCGGGACGCCAGGTACCCAGTCCTGGAACCGCTCGGGTCCCCACTTCAGTTGGCGGTTCCGGTCGAGCATGTTCAGGATACCGTTTGAGCGGTACAGACGCTCGTCTTTTCCGGAGAGCTCCTCGAACATTTGGTTGTAGGATGTTGTGTTGAAGCTGTACACGTTTGGTTGTGTGATTGATGGACCGGGGAGACGGACGAGGGAGCCTGTGCCGAAGGATATCACGGGGAAGGCGGTTGGGGCGCCGGAGAGCTGGAGGTGGGCTTCCATTGAGCGGTTGTTGTTTGAGGCGCAGACGGTGCAGAACTTGAGCTTGTACGAGTCTGTGGCAGCGCTGGCCGGGTTGGATGTTTCTAGGGATTGGGCTGCTGCGGCCATGTCGGCTTGTGTGGATGTCTCTGGTGGTGGAGGGGGAGGGGGAGGAGGTTGGGGAGTTGAGGTCCCCGAGTTTGTTCGGCGGGGATCATATGCCATTTGGATGGGGAGACTATGGAGATGATTTGATAATAGAGAGAGAGACTAAGGGGGGTTGTTGTTTCTAGGTATTTTTCTTTTTGAGAGAGTCGATGATCATGGGGGTTTCTTGAGTTTACAATATTCTGTTGACTATCAGAGGCAAGTTAGCGACTGATTTGGGTGAAATTGTTGGTGACATGAGAGGTGGAAACACAAGTTCAGAAAAAAAGCGTATATGAATTTATCCGCATAGCAAAAGCTCAGACAGCTCCAATAATATATTCATCAGGTTGAGGGGAGGAGAAGGTAACACAGCACACATACCTTGTAGTTATCACTCATTATCCAGTTCAAATCATTATGGGGCCGTAGCCCTGAGGTAAGAGAGAAGAGCAGGTTTGGTGAAAGTTGAAAAGCTTCCTTTTTAGTGCCCTGGCTTAGTCATGGAGTTACCGCTAGTTCTTCCGCCTACATGCAAGAGCTAGCGGGAGCTCATATTCTGCCGGACAAATATCATTGAGCTTATCGTAATGCTGTTTGTACACAACGTACTTTTTCTTTAGATATCTCTCTACTCATAGGGTACCAATCAGAATCTACCATTCCCAAAAGATTTCAAACCCCTCCATAATCCTGACCATAATCTCCATCACCAGCTCTCTACTCCCATATCTTTCCAGCTCAAAATGGCAGCAGATCGTACGGTCAGGCCAGCCCTGATTGTGGTAGACATGCAAGAAGATTTCTGCCCTCCAGTGAGTCGAATAAATCCAAATCCAATATAATGTCATATATACTAATAAGCAAAGTAGCATGGGTCACTCGCCGTGCAAGGGGGCCGCGACATTGCCTCAATCATCAACACTTTACTTGCAAAGCCAGGATTTGTCGTGCGCATCTTGACCAAAGACTATCACCCAACGGACCATATCTCATTTGCCAGTAACCATCCAGGGCCTGATAACCAGCCCTTCTCTTCATTCGTTGCAATGAACAACCCCGCTCTAGGAAAGGAATCAGAAACAAAACAACAACAACTCTGGCCCGTCCATTGTGTGGTTGATACCTCCGGCGCAGAGATTATCCCAGAGATTGATATCTCTACTGAACATCTAGTTGTTCACAAGGGCATGCGTCCCGAGGTTGAGATGTACTCTGTATTTGCGGATGCTTTCGGAAACTGCAATCATGGTACCAACGCACATTCGGTCAGCATAGATGTTGCCGCGGCTCTCAAAAGTCAAGGCGTTACAGATGTGTTTGTTGTGGGCTTGGCTGGGGATTATTGCGTTAAGGCTACTGCTCTTGATGCTGCCAAGGTTGGATTCAACAGTTGGGTTATCGAGGAAGGAACCAAGTGTGTGGTGCCTTCCAGTTGGGATGCCGTTAAGGGGGAACTTGAGACTGCCGGGGTATCTATTATCTCTATGAACGATTCCATTGTCAGGGAACTGTGAGGAAAGTGCTGATATTCTGATTTTCTCTCATCCTACTTTTATTCTTACGCAAATTTCCCTTCTAATGTTCCTTTCTCCATGCGCTTGTGTTGAATATGGATTCAAGTTCCATGCTTCACTGCTTTGGATCTCATGCTTTATCTATTGTGTAGGTCTCACGATAGTGCTATAGATGATGGAAGTGTATCTTTCATGTGCATGTGTCACTATACCCTGTGTGATGGCATTTTCCCATTCCACGGTCTATAGTTCAAATTGTAGAAAACAAACCCCACGAGTTCCCAACGGTCTGGTATTTACTCCGTATATTTGAAACAATTTCCATTGTCAATAATATGTCAGATACAAAAATAGATCGCCAGTGGATAAGTGATCGACAAGCAACTGCCAGAAACGTCTCAACTTCATCCCCCTTTCCGCACTACTGCAGAGTGACGTCGCGTCAAGGGGGAGATTCACCACTCAACACTCGAACATATGTATCATATCTTTACTACAGTAGATCAGTTGAGAACTCAATCTACTCGCGATGCTTAACTGTAGGCGGCCATCAATGCCCCCAATCAGCACACTCGACGAGAAACCGACCGATGCCGATGCCGATGCCGATGCGGCGGTCCTGCATTTCCACAATCACAGCGTACCCTCCGAACCCCTCCCATATTGGCTCGTCAATTTACCTCGGTCGCAATGGACGGCCGAATGTCCTAGCTTTCTACGTGATCAATCTCTAAAGAATATCCGATGTCTCTCGACCCCTGATCACCTTTATATCCGACAGGACTGGGAGCAAGTGAAGGAGATCACCAGTTGAGTTCAACTACTACTTGTTAGTGATGTACTCAACTCACTAACTATAACTTGTGAACCATAGGTACCAACCGGATCGATCGGTTCCAGCGCGTCCCAAGCGAGCTGCGCAAGTATCTGGAATACATGGCGCACATCAAGGCGGAGTATACATCCGTCATGAGGTTTGTAGTCAAGGAAAGGCTGGGCTGGGGGGATGGCAATTGGCAGGATGTCAAGCCAAGAGGTGGTCCCTTTGAATACGAGGGTATGGCACAGGTCACCAGGTTGGGTCCTAGAACACGTGAAAGACTAATTCGCTATATAGAGGACATCCGAATCATATACAACGACTGGCCATACGGTGTGGATAAGGACATCATCCACCTGGTAGTGTGGACCAAATTCGAGTTGGAAGATGACCCAACCACAGATGACCTAACGGCAAGCGCCCGAGCAGCCATAGAGAGCTATGTGCAGGACACATTTTGTTCTCGGGTACCAGCTGAACAGGTATGGGAGAACCAAGTATTAGTATGATGAAAAGCTGACAACATAGGTGGTTTGGTTCAAGAACTGGAAGTCACTCAAGTCGGTCCCTGGGATAGAACACTTCCACGTCATGCTCCATCGTCCCGATATGGCATTTGTTAGGGAGATCACCCGTGGAGATGTACCGCTGATCGAACGGCTATGATGTTCACGGGGTTTACAAATTTGATTGAAGATAGAGAGGGTAAATAGAGGGGAAAGGGAGGGGAAAGGGAACAAAAATAAAGATTCGCCTTTTCTGTATGTCCTTAGTTTTATAGGTACCAAGCATCATATAACTTATAACTACGTGCAGGTGTACAAAGTATACGAATACGGTACTTGTTGAATTCCCCGCCAAGCCATGCCCCTCATTGACGATCTTTGGGGGGAAATGTTGAATGGAGTATATACATAAAGAGGTTAGTTCTGAATTATATTTTGAATGCTTTGAATGTTTAGAGAGAGATATCTACATATGCACATAGTATACCCAGGTAGCTTCAAGTTAGTCCTAGTAATTTTAGTAATCCCAGGTAGAAAAATACGTCACTTTCAGGGTTGGCCCCTCTTTGAAGCTAAGCATTTTACATGTGTTGAATTTATTTTTTTTGTAGAATAATTTTTAGTGTCATGTTTTTTTTAATTTTTTTTTCTTTTGAACTACACAAATTGGTTTTTTTGTGTTTTTTTCCACTTCTCCATCGTAAAAAGCCCGTTTCCGGAATATCCGCCACAAAGTCAGCTGTCTCGGTTTTCACTTAGGCATCTATTTATTTATTTTATTTTTCGTTCTTCTTTTTGTTTCATAAATGTTGCATGCTTAGGAATTTAGGAATTCCATATAATTCATTTCCGAACGCAGTCATGCCGGTTCCGCATCTCCGCCGTACTTCGCTAGCCAGTGAGTTTGTCTTCCCCCCTCCTTTTATCCCACTTGTCATACATTCAATAATTTGATATTTGATATTTGATATTTCATAATTTCAACATGTCAACTAACGCAGATCCAGGCAGATCGTCCATGGAAGATTCTCCGGCAAGTGGGGAGGACGAGGTTGTTGAGCCAGATCAGGGAAATGGTGCGTGCAAATCCGCAATACTCCCAGACACACAACTGACTTGATATGCCTTCGCAGTTCTTTCGCATATCATTTCTCAGCTACGGCCGGGTGCCGACCTGAGTCGGGTCGTCTTGCCGACATTCATCCTTGAGCCCCGGTCTATGTTGGAGCGGATCACGAAGTGCGTTTACATCCAGCTCCGAGCAGGCAAGCTAGCTAGGAGCTACCTGCTACTATAGGGATATATGGACTAACATAAGCGCTTTCATAGCTTCATGGCCCACCCTGAAACCCTCCTTCCTATGTCGGCAATTGAGGACCCGGTTGAGCGCTTTATCTCCGTGGTCAAATTTTACCTGAGTGGATGGCACATCAAACCACCGTATGTCGCCCGCTTGCTATTTGTCTGGGAACGCATTCTGATATTTGCATAGAGGAGTGAAAAAGCCGCTCAACCCCATTCTTGGAGAGACCTTTACCTGTTATTGGGACTACCCCGACGAAACCCGCGCCTACTACATCTCCGAACAGACCTCCCACCACCCGCCGAAGTCAAGCTATTTCTTTGCAGCGCCGGAGCATAAAATCCGCATTGATGGCACACTCAAGCCCCACAGCAAGTTTCTGGGCAACTCCGCAGCTAGTATCATGGAGGGTATCGCGATTTTGCGGTTGATGAACCACGGGGATAAAGAAAAGGGCGAAAGATAGTATGTTGCGCCTGCTTTGCCTACGGACCTTTCAGTCACTGACAAACACTAGTATTCTGACCCAACCCAATATGTATGCACGCGGCATTCTTTTCGGGAAGATGAAGTATGAGCTTGGCGATCACAGCTACGTGCGTTGTCCCGAGAACAACCTGGTGGCCGATATCGAGTTCAAGACCAAGGGATATTTCTCCGGTACTTATAATGCAATTGGGGGAACTATCAAGAATGAAAAGACTGGGGAGGTGTTATATGAACTCTCCGGATTGTGGAATGGGGAGATGGACCTGAAGGATGTTCATGTACGTTCCGTATACTTGCAAGGTTCTTCTGGACTCAACACTGACTGAGAACAGACCCACAAAAAAGACGTCTTGTTCGATGCGACACACGCCAAGCATACAGCTCCTTTGGTCCGCCCCATGGAGGAGCAAGGAGAGCGGGAATCGCAGCGCTTATGGCATAACACGGTTCAAGCGCTTTTGTCCCGAAACCATGAAGCGGCAACGGACGAAAAGACCAAGATCGAAGACCGCCAACGAGATGAGGCCGCGAAGCGCGCCGATGACGGAGTCGAATGGCATCCTCGGCTTTTCCGTCGCGTCCAAGGTGGACCTGGTGGACCGGATGAGGGTGAAGAAGACCTCGACTGGATCATCAATGCTCAAGTGTAAGAAGTATTGCGCAACCCCTAAAGACTATATAACTGACAGTCCCAGCGACATGCACGATCCCCAAGTCGCCACCAAGCAGATCCTATCCATCGCACCCATCCTCCAAGGTCAGAAGGAGCCATCCCAATATCAAATCCCGCCGCATCACCCCAATCGTTCCGCTCCCGCGAACTAGGACCCTAGGCATATCCCTCTACAACCAGCTAATGCCACACCCGCAGGCTCCGAGACAAAAACAGATGCCACCCAAAGCACCGTGGAACGGACAGATACTCAAACATCAGAAGTGGAGAAGTTTGTAGACGCCCAGGAAGCCTCATAAGCCAGCACGAAAAAGCCCCATTGCGTCCATCTCCGGCCCCATCCATGCTATCACCGACCTAATCCAACCCCCGGTCGGTTGCTCAGGTCGCCTTTTTTTTCTCTCTCACCTCTCACCTCTCACCTCTGAATGAACCCGGAGTTGTTATCACACTCCACCCCCTTCTCTCTCATTCTGCCATGACGTAGTCAACCTGCGCAGAAATACCCAGCACAGCCACAACTCGAGGCGGCCGACGACACGACCATTGTGATAGTTCCCCCTGCCCCTCTGATGTTTCAACACAGCGTCTTTCTCGGTCACCATGCCGCTCCCATTGCTGGATACCCGATCTGATTTTATTTAAATTTCCAAAATTATCAAAATACTTTTTTGAAATCTCAACTGAACATGAGCACATCCCTTAGTGGAATTGGAAGAGGTAGGTGGCCAGGTTTAATGCAGAGTAAAGGAGGCATGGAGCAATCCAATAGAACAAAAGGAATAGTCACTGGGAATGTGAAAGAAGTTGGGTGATTTTTGCATTTTATACACTTAGGGCTTGGTCTTTTGGAGCTTTCTTATCAATCTCTCCGTTTACCCTTACCTTTTACTATGTAGTCTCCAGGATTCTGGCCTCTCTTGTTCACATCCATAGTATTGACTTTTGATCAAATTAATTTTGTGTCTTCTCTGTCCATTACTATACAAAGCTCTCCTAGAAGAGAGGGATATCACAATAGATGGCAACTACCCATGCCACCAAATATTACCATACAAAGACAACCGAAACTCCCCTCCGCTATCCGAATACATACAAAACGCCGCGTCAAACCATTCTTTGCTCCTGGAAGGACTTACCCATCAGAAAGCCGCACAAAGCTCATGAATACAGCTCTCCCCTGTATCCAGCCCCACGCTCCAGATCCCGCCGGCGATTAGGCCGCGGGATAGCACCAGCAGAGCCAGTATAGGCCAAACCAGAACCCGCCGCCGCCGAAGCCGCCGAAGCCACCGATCCACCACCCTCATATTCCTCCCTCTCCTCCTCAACCAGCATCGTCTGCTCCTCAATCTCCTTCTCGGTATCCTCACGCAAACCCAGTATATCCGGCGGGATAAAGCTCATCTGGACACTGGGTGCACCCTTGATATACCTCAGCTGCTCATGAACAGCCTCGACAAGGCCCTCGAGGTACGCGCGGGTATTCTTATTATCAAGCTTGCGCATCTCCGACAGGGGCGGGAAGAGCGAGTAATCAGGACCGAAGTGGTTTCGGAAGGCGACAGATTCCGGGATCGTGGGTTCGATGATGTTGTCTGCCTCGACCAGAATCGAGGTTTCGTGCGCCCATGCGCGGGAGACATTGCGCGGTGTGTAGCCACCACCGCCAACGACTAGCATAGGCATGCCGAAGGTCTTAGTGTATGCGACGCAGGCGCCGTGCGCGCGCACGTTCAGGTTGAAACAGCCTAGTCGGTCGCAGCCTAGACTGTCTGCGCCGCATTGCAGGACGATTGCGCCTGGTTGGTAGGTCTTCATGCATGCGCCGATTACCTCCTTGAAGAGGGCGATGTAGGACTCGTCGTCGATACCGTCGTTGAGTGGGACGTTGATGGCGTGGTGGGCGCCTGGGTTGAGCGGGTGTGCGGGGCCGGTGTCTTCGCGTGCACCGGTGCCGGGGAAGAAGTTATCTTTATCATATTTGTGGAAGGAGACTGTGAGAACGCGGTCGGTTGACCAGAAAGCCTGCTCGACGCCGTCGCCGTGGTGTACGTCGATATCGATGTACATGACGCGCGGGTGGTGGCGGAGGAGCTGGAGTGTGCCGAGGACGATGTCGTTGACGTAGCAGAAGCCGCTTGCTTCTGCTTTTTTGGCGTGGTGGAGGCCGCCGGACCAGTTGATTGCGATGTCGGATTGGTCGTTGCAGAGCTTGCGCGCGGCGTCGACGGAGCCGCCGGCGTATAGCGAGCAGTAGCTGTACAGTCCGTCGAAGATGGGACAGTCGTCGCCGAAGTTGAAGCGCACTACGTTATCTGCTTGCTCGGGTTTGTCTATGTCGCCGGGCATGATCTGTTGCAGGAAGTCGAGGTAGTCTCGCTCGTGGAAGTCGGCCATTTCCTCATAGGTCGCTGCGCGCGCGAGATATAGGTCCATGGCGTGGTGCATGCCGTATGCCATGACGAGCTGTTTGGTGAGCGTGAGGCGCCATGGCTTCATTGGATGTGACTGGCCAAAGTGGTGGGGCTCGACGGCTGGATTGGCGTGCCATGATACCCGGTAGCCTTTTGGACGAGCTATTTGTAGGTTCTGAAGCTCGGCGATGGACTTGTGGTCGATGGTGAGGGTCGGGGCGGAGGGCGGTGCATATTCCTGAACAACGGAGGAGCGAGCCATCGAGGCAGATATTGGTAAACGATCGAGAATCAAAGAATTAGCGCCGAAACGTTCATTTTAGATGGGATAAATGGAATTCGAGATGAGACCGGAGGAAGTTCATGACTAAGCAGATCTGCGGACCCCCGGGGCGGGGCCAAGGATCTTGCATCCTACGAGATTATATGAAAGGAAGGAGCGGAGAAATAGGAAGGAGCAAAGAAGGTATCGAGTTCAAAAATGGAAGAAGAGATTCCAAGGTTAATAATCATATGCCTATATCACCACTACATACTATACTGCGTCTATAGCAGTTCGGTGAAAATTCCAAGTAAGTGCCCCGCTTGAAGTACCGAAGCTCATACCAAACAGGACCAGGGTCTGCATATCCAATATTGCCGTACCGTTTGAGTTCCTCTTGTGGTAATTGTGGCATTGGAGATCTTGGGGGATCTCTGATATATTCCAGGGTTAATTCGCTCAATATCGCAACAATCGACATCTAGTAATCAAATATACACTGATTAATCTTCGCCGAATCAATACCGAGTGTAGATATATCTCCTAGGCTGCCTAAGTGCCTTGGAATGTTGATATAAAGATGATGGCATAAGGGAGCGGTATCGGCTCCGTGGCTCTGGATAAGTGGAGAGTGCGCATCATCGAGGGATTGTAATTGCATGAAAGGGCACACGAGTGGGGAAGTGATGGCCAAAAGCTTGTCACACGTGTCTGACAATGCCTTAAATGGGGTCGTACCTCCGGAGAGAAAGTTATTCGCGCAGCTCATTTTCTGAGGTGAGCGTATATCAACCCCCGAGACTTCACTTAGACAATAGCTATACGGATTAGCCCGGCAAGTCACTGCTATCTCTGTTAGTGTAAGACAACAATCATGGCTCTTCCATCGGCAGCAACCAGCCTGCGGCGATCTCTGCAGGATCCCCAGGTATTCATCACAGCCCCTGGGGTCTATGACGGAATGTCAGCACGACTAGCACTGGCCGCAGGCTTCGACGCACTATACATGGTATGCAATGCGAGAGATCGAGACATCCCCGCCAAAAGCCCCGAGCTGACACCCCCAATCAGACAGGCGCCGGAACAGCAGCCTCGGTACATGGCCAAGCGGACCTCGGAATCTGCACACTGAACGACATGCGGGCGAACGCGGAGATGCTAGCAAACCTCTCACCGCGCACACCGCTGATCGCCGACGCCGACACCGGCTACGGCGGACCTATCATGGTAGCCCGCACAACAGAACAATACGCACGATCCGGCGTAGCGGCCTTCCACATCGAGGACCAGGTACAGACCAAGCGGTGCGGGCATCTCTTCGGCAAGCAGCTCGTCGACACAGCAACCTACACCAGCCGTATCCGAGCAGCTGTGCAAGCGCGCGAACGCATCGGCAGTGATATCGTGATCATTGCGCGGACAGACTCGCTGCAGCAGCACGGCTATGAAGAGAGCTTGGCGCGGCTGCGAGCGGCGAGGGAGGCGGGCGCGGATGTCGGGTTTTTAGAGGGCATATCGTCCCGGGAAATGGCTCGCCGGGTTGTGGCCGACCTTGCGCCGTGGCCTTTGCTGTTGAATATGGTGGAGCATGGGTCCACGCCTTCGATTTCTGCGAAAGAGGCGAAGGAGATTGGGTTCCGTATTATCATCTTTCCTTTTGCAACTTTGGGTCCGGCTCTCCTGGCTATGCGGGAGGGACTGGAGAAATTGAAGCATGATGGCTTGCCTGGTCTTGATAAGGAGTTAACGCCTCAGATGTTGTTCAGGGTCTGTGGGCTGGATGATAGCCTTAAGGTGGATGCGGCTGCTGGTGGTGTGGCGTTTGAGGGTGGCGTGGATATGGGGGAGAAATGAACGGAGTACCACCACCTGCTATACCCGGTACGGGCACAGTTAGTGCCTCGACGGTGTATATATTTGTCAAAGTCGATTTTTGTGTGTGAAGGCACTGGCAACTTCCTCTTTGGAATATCGGTCTGTAATTGCCCAAGTGGTAGGATCGTCTCCACCAGTCGTATGGTTCGATTTTCTCATCCACCCACATTCATTACTAGGAAGTAGTTCATTCCTTGAAGAATTCGAATTATTCGGATCTAATTAAATTTACCGTTGAATTGTATAGAGCCATGTGGTTTTCTTTGGTTAGGGTAATTGACAGGCAGATTTAATTTCCCACAGCCAATAAGACATGTTGCAGATCGACCGAACCAAGGATCCCCGGGAGCGACCTTGGTTTTGTTTATTTACGACCCCAATTTTCTACAATTTTTCTACACTAGGGATCGGGTCTCAAGATTGAAGAGGGTCTAAAATATTCAGAGTGATAAAAGCGAGTATTCAAGGGTCTGGGTACCTGCATCAAGTGAGGAGTTTGCCAGGGACGGGTTCCTGCACGTATAGCCCTAATGTTTCAGGAAACGCCTGTGGCAACAAAATATACCCCGTATACAGAGTACCGGTTATACGGAGGATATAATATACGGTATATACGGAGGACAATGTTGCACTCCGTACAACATATGGAGGCTTTGAAAAGCCAAGCGCGCTTAAAGTTTTAGTAAGACTAAACACATGAAACCGCCTCACGAACATCCAGCCCCAGTTTGCCGAATTTGAAGGCCTGGATTCTCGGGGTGCCAGTTCCGGCGTGCCATTATATGGAGACAACCGGGAAGGAGACTCGTCATGTGGGTGGAGAATGGCTTAGACGCTACCAGTAAAGACAACAAAATGGGGGTGCCTTACAGAAAAAAATATCGAGGATCCATCGACCGCGTAGGGGGGTCTGGCCGCAGATCAACGGCAGAGATTCGCCTTCCTATGTGCACATCCGTGGATACAACTGATACGGTGAGGACAATCCTTATTAATTGTAACAGAGAGTGTAATGTAATCTGTCAGAAATCAGTTGGGTAGGGACATGACTGCCAAGTGTTAGTTGACCATTGTCCACGTAGTTGTCGTCGACGCGGTGGTGAGTTGTCCCCATTTAAGATTGCCTTGGGATTCGTAAGACAGTTTAGATCCTTGCTGTGGACTTCGCCGATTGGTGTATGTGGGGAATTTCGGATGATGGGGATAGAAGTTGTCTTAAAGTACAGGTGTGTAAGTTTGAATGTACAGCGTATAGGTATTATACAGAAACGTTGGTCAGATTGGTCATATTAAGACTCATACAACATAGATGTTGGGCTGTGATGAAGTCGAGTCATCTCATCGACATCGAGGTATCTAGCATTCCGATCGTACACGTGTTTGACATCAGGCAACTACCTAGGTACCTAGGCATACTCCGTAGAACAATAGGAATCCCAATAATAGGAATCATAATAATAGAACATAAATAAGAGAAGAATAGGAGAAACATCCTTGGAAAAACCCCCTTATCCCCAAGTAACGAGTACCTGCACAGCCGCGATGAGAGGCATAGTATAGCCAAGTACACAATACCAAGGGAATAGAGTCTGGGCCCTTGACAGCCAACCAATCAAACAGACGTAAAATCGCGCACGGCCAGGAACCGCCAGGAACCAGCCAATCATCAATCGAGCGCCCCTGATATTCTGCCCTGGTGGATCCTTTTTTGTTTTTGGGTTCAGGTCCCAGTCCTGACCCGTTGGTGTGTAACTTGGTATTGTACTAATAGTCCCCCCTAGTCCACTTTCTTCTCTTCTTCTTCTCTCTTCATCTCTCACACACATTCATTTGAATTGAATTTTCTTCTCTAGAGCTTTCGCTCAAGTCACTCCTTTTTCAAGTTCAATTCGCCCAAAATGCATTTCTCCAAATCTATGCTGTTGATGACGGCGCTGACCGCTGGGTCGGCTGTCGCTCGTCTTCACGGCCACGACCGCCGTCACGCCCACCCCAGAGACATCAAGGTCGTCGAGCCCGCTGTGACTGCTCCCGCCCAGGTTGCGGATGTTGAGAAGCGTGGTGAGGAGGTTTCCGCTGTCATCGATGGCAAGCTCGTCTCCTGGATCAACAACTGGTTCGGCGGTGATTCTTCCTCCGAGGTCGCCGAGTCTACCGCTGCTGCCACTTCCACTGCCACTCCCACCGCCGAGGCCACCACCTCCGTTGAGGCCATCTCTTCCGTCAGCGCCACCCCCGTTGCCTCTAGCACCTCCACCGCCTCCAGCTCCAGCTCTTCTGGTTCCAGCAACTGGGCCAGCTACCCCTCCAACGGCGAGTACTCCACCACCGGATTCGGTTCTTCCACTGCCAGCAAGCGCGTTGGCACCCTCGACTGGGACTACATCGGCAACGTCGGCAGCCCCTGGGGTAGCAACATGATCCGTGTCGAAGAGGACGCCGCCAGCGAGTACAAGCACGTTATCCGCTTCGAGAACGACAACTCCAAGGCCTGGACTGTCGTCATGTGGAACTCTTACGGCCCCACCGGCGGTCTGAACGGTTTCTGGAGCCCCAACAAGGCTCTGAGCTTCACCGTTGAGCCCGGTCACAGCATCTTCGTTGCCATCGATGACGACTCCCAGGGTGGTTGGGGTGCCGCCGAGGGTGAAGGTCTCCCTACCAACTTCGTCGGCGAGTACGCCTCCACCTGGGGTGAGTTCGACATGAGCAACTCCCAGAACGACGGCTTCTCCGGCTGGGACGTTTCCTGCATCATCGCTCAGCTCGCCGACATGGACATTGCCGGTATGCAGATCTGCAACCACGAGGGTGAGAAGTGCTCCTCCATCTCCGAAGGCGCCGCCAGCGTTGTCAGCGCCTACACCTCCGCCGACCAGGGTAAGCCCGACAAGGCTATTGCCCAGTCCGCCGGCCCTGTCCGTCTCGTTGTCAACCTTGGCTGGTCCTCTTAAATGGCCACGCCGTCTTTTTTTTTTTCTTTCTCCTTCCATTTCTAGCAATCCCCTCGTCTCTACTGAGGTTTTGTCTTTCTTGCGCAAATGGTTCAACGCCGAAGGTGTCTTTGTACCTTTCCCCTGATTTGATGTGTGCGTGCGCAGGTCGCTTGCCCCAGCAACCATCCTGGCCACACATCCTTCCATCTTCGAGCGGCTCTTCGACGGCTACCCTTTTTTTGCCGTTGAAGGGTTCATACATATCTTTGTCATGATTTGCCTGCTTTTGTCTTTTTCTCTGTACATATACCATCTGAACCATCTGATTTGAGAGTTGATATCGTTTTCCTTTTTACTTTCATCTAAGACTAGTTACTGTGTATACATAACTTTGTTGTATCTATCATTAAGCGCCGATACCTATGGATTTCTAAATATACCATTCCGATGTTTCATCCACTATTCCCTGTCTATTCGATCTCCTTGGTCCATTGGTGCCGGCTCCTGTTCGTCGGTCATAAACTTGAAGCAAACCCTTATCTATTACCAGGTCTCACCTACTCAAAAAGATGATGTGCATATGATCCTTCGGCGCTATATTGTATGTCTTGCAGACGCCAAACTAATAACCATGCCATGTGTGTTTCCGTCATGGGGTTGGCATATTGACCGATGGATCTAAATTCTGGACCTTCTAGACAGACAGGTCAACTCCAAAGCTTTAATGCGCAAGTCACAACTATGACACCATTTGGGCAGGTAAAATTTCAGTGGCCGAATTTACGAGATGTCAAGTGCACATTAGGTTTCGGAGGAATGCCGGATACATACAGTGATATCTACCGAAGATGGATACTTCCAAGGTTTTCCTTGAGCCCTCAACTGATTATCATCGCCAACAAAGAATTCTTAGATTCTTTCTCGGGTTCGATTATAAAGCTAACAAAGGAGATATTTCAAGTAGAGGACCAGATCAAAGACCAGCATTTTAATGTGGCGAGGAACCATGGGAACATCAACACACAAGTACAAAGGACAAAAACGCAATGCTATCGTACAGTCTTCGCTTTCACCCAAAATAGTAAAACAAAACACCGACCCCGTAATATCCACGGAACCAGACGCAATGACCTCTTCAAGGCTTAGAAGGCACCGAGGAAGTCAGAAGCAGACCCAGGATCAATCTGCAGCACACCCGCATCTTCCTCGAATTGCTCTTCTTCCTCGACACCCCCAGTCGAAAAAGAAAGCAAACCCACATGCACCATATACCCAACGAGAGCAGCCGTCCCCGCCACAGCAGTCGCAATAGAAAGCAACATATCCTTGTTACTAGAATCCGCATACGAAGACAGGACCTGCTTCTCCACAGAGCTAAACGCTGAATCAGCCTCGACGGCCTGCTTCAACCGTCTATTCTGGCGCACCTCGCGCAAGAACGGCGTGTTATCCGCCAATGTGCCGAGGAGTGTAGTCCCGACAGCGGCGACGGAAATTCGGTCCGGTGCGCGCCACGGCAGGGCAGCTGGCACTGTGGGCTGGAAAGCATGCTTAGCCTCGACGGGCGCGTCGCCGAAACAGCGACTGCGCATGCGCTCCGTGTAGGCCGCCAGCAGCGGGGCCTTGGCGCGGATCGCGTCGCGCAGCCAGGGGAAGGCTAGATCCGGTACGAGTGCTAGCGACAGGTAGCCCAGCGCGACGCAGTCCAGTGAGGAGGGGTTGTTGTTGTCGTCGGCGGGGAGTAGACAGGTCTTGCTGCGGGCGAGCATGGCTTCGAGTGGCTCGAAGAAGTCGGCTGTTAGGGCTTCCAGGCGGAATTGGTTGGTTTGCGCTGTGCGGCCGAGGAGTTTGGAGACTGTGTCGCGCGGCTGCTGGATCAGGTTGCTAGGGATTTGGCCGGATGCTACGGCGGCGGAGTGCTCGCGTTTGCGCTGGTCTTCCATCGCTTGTAGGTCTAGCGAGGATAGGCCGAGGTGTTCCGTGCGGGTTTTGGCGGCGGCGTGGAGCTTGGGTGGGAGGATCCATTGGTTTGGCCATTGGAGGAGAGAGCCGTAGGCTGGGGATGTGTTGGCGTAGTAGTTCTGGCTGGTTACGTAGAGGTAGAGGTCGATGAGGGATTGGCCGCGGGATTCGATGAAGGAGGAGAAGCTGGAGGGAGAGTTGATGGTTAGTGTTTTGTGTTCCTTGCGCCATTTTAGAGGTAGGGGGTGCGTACGCGACACTATCGGCCTTCTGCACGTCGTCTAGGTTTTGATCCAGGTTCCATGCTCCCTCCGAGTATTGGCGGAGGTAATCCACGATATTACGGAACCGGCTCACCCAGACAGAGCCATTCTGGAGAGCGGGGAGCTCACCTATTCGCAAATGACTTATTAGCTATCTGATTCTGGTGGTGCTTTTTTTGTTCCGGTCACGTCACTAACCTGTTGGGGACACGGAAGGATCGCTACTCGCGATTAGCTCCCAAGAGTCTTTAGGGAGGACCTCGGAACAGTATGCAATTGCAGCAAGGCATTGTGCATCAATTGAGGGCAGGGAAAAGGCCGGGCCCCATACATGCAGTTGTAGAACCATGGTGGCTTTGCCCTTGGAGGAGAAGGGACAGCCGTGATTGATTTGGGCGGCCGAATCACGTGTGTTTATCCTCGGTTTCTTGACCTGGAGATATTTGGCTTCTACTGACTACAAATAGAATCTGTTTATTGACATCAATCAAGTTGTATATGGTCTATATCTGATAAATTCCTCTTAAAATACAATATAAATTACTTTCTATTCTTCAAAATAATTCGTTCTCGTTTAGATATGTACCACGATGTATAGCTACATGTACCTTCCACAGCCAAATACCATCTTCAACGTCCCCGAGTCAAGTCAAAATAGAAATAAATAGGACTACGACAAGGTGTCGCACTAGACCCCAAGTTTTTGGAAATCAGCAAAAAAGGCCAACATGTGGCTTGAATTACGAGCTAGGCAACGCCATTTCATTCCACCCAAATTATCAACAAATATCAACAATTAGCTAACGATATCCTGTTTGGGATAGTTTTCAAATGCCCTAGGACCTACCTAGGTAGGTATGTTGTATGGGTTTCTCATAGGAGCGAATCGGATATATCTTCCACTTTGGCCCCAAAGTATACCTCGACTGGGTACCGTACTCAGGGCATCAGTCTCACTCAGCCCGGGCAAAAAGTATTGACGTCAAAGCTCTACGGGCATCAGTCGTACGACGCAGGGCATCTAGAACACGAAGAGCCTCAATATTCACCGCCCCTCGTAGCATAGCCCAGAGAGCTGAGAACCAGCAATGGCGCCCAACGCATCTGTTGTATACCGCTATTTCTCACAAGGTCCGTCTCTGCCCAAGACGTAATCCTTGGCCATATACCTACATAAGTACATCACGAGGTTGTGATTACTCCATAATCTCCGATTAGAGCGATATACCCAGCGAATGACCTCATCTCGCGCACGTGGCTATACAAGCCAAGGATGACAGCCACAACCCTGCCAACCGGTGCCTTAGAAGGTTCCAAGGTTATTTTTCATGAGCACAGACATCTCCTAGGGCCTGAGACATATTGAGGTCAAAACTCCATGATTCATTGATTTGATGAAATATGGAGATTGTCAGGGCAAGATCCGAGAGCCTTGGGGCCAAAAGCTTACTTAGGTCACTTGACCTCACCAAGATGGCCTAGCTTACTTCCAGGTTTGGAATAATTGGAATGAAACAAATAAAAACAAATAAAAAAAAGTCAATCTCATACAATCCATGGAAGTGCCATGGATAACCACGGATAGACGAAGTGTATCGGGTTGAGGGGTAGAGGCGGGGGGAGAAACCTTGGAACACTATCTGCGAGATCTATTGGACACAGATTGTCAGGGATTTCTTCAATGACGACAACATGCAACTGTATCAGTCAAGTGATGGGCCAACGGCTACCGAGGATCCCGGCACGCCCGTATGCATTTCTAGGCTATTGTAATCATAGTCTAGTGAACATCGAAAATATTTATCCAAATCACTGCTCAGCTGTGCTATCGATAATTGACTAGAAGAAAAAATAATGTCGAGCATGGAACATTTGCTGGCGCAGCTACTGTACCTAGAAATACTCACAATGAGCTAACCTCCATTTTGTTGTAGTTGTAATAGCACTCACTGAGGTGTATGTAACTCCATAGGGCATGTACCCAATATGGCTAGCAAATCCCGAAGCGCTCGGACGGGACCAAACTCGTATCTTTCTTCCTTATTTCTCCGCTGGGCCGTTTAGCGTTTAACCGTTGATATTACGAGCTAATTATATACACGCTAGGGATGTTGCCGGTATATCCTAGACTCCAACTTCCCGTGTTGGGTGTATATATGCATGTAATCGTTTTGGATAGTATGGTGTGATTTAACGTCAGGTTTGGGTCGGGTGTAATATGGAATACCCAATCGATCCGAGCGGTGCGGCAACATGAGATGTACACAGTATACAGCCCTAGAGACCGCGCAGGTATGCATTGAGCTGGATCCGGCAAATGCGCTGTAAATCATGATGGGAGGCTCGATAAGGATCGCGTCAGATCGGTGCTACTTCAGAGCTTATGATGGAAGAAGTGCATGTACAATATGCAGGTCTACTAAATTGGACTACCGACCAATGAGTCATATTGATGTGTAGATTCTAAATCGCTCGTATCTGGTTGATTTGCGGGTTAAATATGCGTCAATTCGACTACCGCGACATCCGCCCTCCGTGACATCCCTGCTAGCTTCAGTGCTAGTGATTTTTCTGCGGGATGCAGGCTGGTTAGTGAAACGGGCGGTCAGGTGGGTGTCACCCGCAGTCCCCAGTCTTGTTTATGCACGACATATGCATGGACCGTAAGCAATTAATCAAATGAAACGTTTTAAATAGATAAAAAACCAAATTGCTCTGTTGGGTATACTAAGTCTATGATACATGTCGATTCAGATTCGGCCAGATGCAGGAGAGAAACGAAAAACCGGAAAAAAAAAAAGAGAAAAGGAAGCCAAAAAAAAGAGAATTAAAAAAGCATCCAAACAGTCAGGATGACAGGTCACAGCGGCAGACAAGAGAAAAAGAAAAGAAAAAAGGCACTGTGCGCCCAAGTCAATGACGCGTGAGCGACGGGACGATCGGAAGGCAACCCCAGTTCATCCTAGGTACCCAGATAGGGGGTTGTGGACAAATTCGGATCGTCCAATTAATGTGCAGCGGCTGAGCAACTGCACCCTTCTCCACATCTGCGCGTCACAGATGGGTCAAGATCGAACAGGTGAAACGAACCCCCGCAGAAAACAGGGGGAGCGTGATCAATACTGCCCGAGAGGTGAAATGAGACAAAGAGCAAGAAATAGAAAGGCTATTAATGCGCGTCGGGGGGATAGCAGCGCCAGCGCTGGGTCCCATAGCGAGCGAGTAAGGTTGCTGAAGAGCGAGGGAACAAAAAAGTAAAATGAAAGAGAATCCAAAAAAATGTCCGAGGCCCACTTGGAGCAAGTTTTTCACCGCGCGCATTGAGCTGTGGCTAGCGACGCATCGTTGAATTGAAATGCCAAGTGACGAGAATAGACGGTGGAAGAGCTGGTGCTCTTTGTGTTGTCCATCCCAAGCCCAACTTTAAAGAAGGGCGTTCTTTTGTTTGGGCGGGACATGGTGGAAATTAGGTGTTGAAGGTCCGAATCGAAACAAAGGTTCGCAGGTGAGAGCTGAAACTAGGTCGAAGTCGAAGTCGTGATATCCATGCTGAAGGGTCCAGGTCGTGGGCGGATCTGGTGGACCAGAATGCGCCGGTGTCATCATGTTCGTTGAGGGGAGGGGACTGTGGACTGTTTATTTCGGCAGTGGAGGCAGAGGGCCCTTAGGAGGAGGACCGGGGCATGGAGGGAACTGAGAAGATCCGACGGAAGGCATTGTGAATGGTTGGCAGAGTTGAAAGGTTGGAAGGTTGAGAGTTGATAGTAGTTGTTCAGGTTGACAACAGACTGGAATAGACCAAGGAGCTAGTAATATGTAGCAGAATATGGTGCAGAGTAGAGTTGAGTGGATGGAGAGAAGAAGGGGAATAAAAAAGGTTACCGGAGCAGGATTCTTATAGAAATGAAAGTCTGCCCCCCCCCCCCCCCCCCCCCAACCTTTCCGTTCAACCGTCACTAATTACAGACTAAATTAGTCCCTAAAATCCCCATCGAACATCCCTGCCATGAACAGGAGGCTGAGTATCCACCTGATCTGACGTAGGGAATTAATTTATGATTTACTTGCTCGAATTAACCCGGTGGATGAATAATACAACCCCAAGTGGGAAATCCAATGGAAAATTCCCATTTTTTTCTAGAAGCTCCCCACTACAACATGCTTCTAGTGTGGCGCTGTGTGCCTTCCTGTGAACCACTAGTGGAGGAAGAGAGTGGAGGGAAATGAGACATAGTAATCAAACATATATGCCGTGCAACCTCACTATATACATCATACAGATGAAAGTCCAGGGTATATGGCCTAACTAATGCAGCTATTAAATTTCTGCTCAGGTCTCACAAGCCCCCCCTCCCCCCTCTGTATGTACAGTAAATCATGAAACCACGCGAGATGACAACTGGTACAGGGCAATCTCCCGTGGGCCCACCAAGGCTCCATAGGGACGGTTCCTTGATGCGGTGAGAACGACTTTTTTTTCTTCTATTTTCTTTCTTTTTTGAATATTTCTTTTAGTCGTATAAACTGTACTCCGTCACTGGAACATGATAAACGACATAGGTCCAAGCACATTAATCCTGTATGACTCAATAGGAGAGAACAACAAGACATTGGGTTACAACACGTGCGTGCATGTTTGCAGATCATAAGAGAGAACGAAGGGAGGAGAAAAAAAAAAGCAAAGAAAATAAAATAAAATAGAAAAATAAAAGGCAAAGGTAAAATAACATTAGGAGATTATCCATTCTTTTTTCGCTTCTGTCGATTTAGGGTCAAACGGGATGGCCGATTCGTATTGATTACACACTAAAAGGGCGTGACAGCCGAGTTCCCAGAATGCTGGGATTACAGAATAAGGATAAGCCAGTTCATCCTATAACATATGCATTCCTTCCAAACTGATACGACATATCATATATATCCCAAATATGCTAACTTAGCCAGGCACATATGCACATATGCACACATGTATACGCCATCCAGATAACAACGACCAGAGTGATACGGGATCAGGGGCCAAAAAGAAAAGGTGATAAAAAAAAAAATTGAAAAAGAAAAATAAAATAAAATACAAAACAAAACAAAATAAAATAAAATAAAAAATAAAAATGCAAACGGCAGGGTTAAAATCTCGAATCGAGGACCCATCCTAAACCGTGGTTTTTACCCGTGCTACCAAACCAAATAAAGCCGTGGTTGAGACATGCAAATGCAAGAATAGAACGAACCCTTTGGGGGTAATACATATATGAGTTCTTTAACTTCTAACAGGTTTCGCTTTTAGTTCTCCGCATGTACGGAATATGTTGTATGGCACTTCGGCTATTATATCATATTATTATATTGCGCTCCGTACTCCGTACCTTCTTATCTTTCTAGTACTATCTACAACATAATGACAACATGTAATAATACAAACCAAGGCCGATTTTTAGGTCGTTTTGGCGTATACCACCATCCCCCGCGGAGTACAGAGCCGATTAACCTCCGCCTATAGAAAGTGTGGCTGAGGGTCCCTGGGTAGGATCGTCTTGCTGCAGAGGACTGTGCATTGCACATCGTCATTTTGAAAGTATGCAGGATAGGGTTGTAGCACATCTGGAGAAAGATGGATCCCTGTATACAATCTGACCCCAGCCCTCATAATTATTGGCTAATAGTGAATATTGCATCGAGAGGGGTTTGTCCAACTTCCCCCTCCCCAATCTCCCTAGTGGTTGCATTGTGCACATCACTGGGCCTTAGGTTTCACGGTGGGAGATCTACTTCATCCCTGGTGTGGCGTTCATGGCATGATCGCTATAGGCAGCGGTTACTTGCTCCTGTTGGATGTGTGTGGTGTGAGCATCTTGCGTAAACTGGATGTGTGTGGTGTGAGCATCTTGCGTAAACTGGATGTGTAAATGTATATAACGTAGTTACAGACTACTACTATGTACTACTTACTTGAGCAAATTCTCCAACTTCGGGATGTTTACAGTGTTCCCCGGAAATTATCTGGGGCCTAAAATAATGCAATGGTTTCCCGTTACATCCGCCATGTTCCTTAACATTGGAAAAAAAATTTATCACGACATTTGGTAAATTCAGGCAGAGAGATTATTGCATTAGACATATGATTATACTCCGTACTTCTGTAGGAAATATATGTAAATGTACTCTGCCCTATATAGTAATACCGTGCTAATGCTTCATATGTATGTATGCCCTAAGTGCGGGTATGTATACAACATACAACGGTACCGCTCGGGATTTGCAAGACCCCGCAAATGTTCAAAGGGGCAGGTGGATTACAAATGGCATGGGAATAATTGGAACTCCATACGGAGTACTCCGTATATTAAAAACAGCATAATTTGACTACCCAGCTTATGGCGTCCGATAAAAAAAAAAGGTAAGGTATTACGGAGTACCCGGGAGTACAGAGTGGGGTGTCAAGTGGCAAACATATACGGAGTATCCATGGATGGAATTTATGCGACCACACGGGTGTACCTGAGCTAAAGCCCGGGGAACCAAGAAAGGGGAAAAGAAAAAGTGGGAAAAGTGGCAAAAAAGAAAAAGGAAAGAAAAAAAACACATGGGAAAGAAAACTCTACCCATGAACTAGCGGTCCACAAACTTCCAAGGTTCAATAAACGATCCCACTTAGGCAAAGTCTACTCCACTTGGATTCCATCTCACCGTTCCGCACCGTTGGAAAAACTACTCCGTACTTGGAAGTGGAGTTGCGATTTAGGAGTGTCGGAGATTTATAACCTAAGTTCCAAGGTTCTGTTTTCTAAACAGATCGGGAATTTGCCCCCCTGATCGTAGCACGATCGGTTTGAAATACTCAAATAGACTGTTTATTGGCTGTAGATCTAGAGGCCAAGGTATTCTAAAGAACGATTCTGACGCTTAGATATATACGCCGAAATGATACACAGTATAGTCAATGGAAAAAAAATTAATGTATGATTTCTATTAAATTTTGACACTGGAGGATGCTCATAGCCCCCTGAACCCAGCACATCGGGACTGAAATACTTCTCCATTGAGGTGTTGGGGTCACGGGACGAGATGGAGACGGGCTGTTTCAAGTAAAGCTCCACTTCAAAAAATCTTCTAGCTTGGCTTCTGGAAGCTGCGGCCCGAGGTTGCGAGAGCCCATACCACATGGGGTTTTCAGATTGGGTGGAATCGAAATGTCTCCGAGGAAATTGGAATGTGTGAGATAGACTGGTTTCATGTCCTTGTCCGTGTTGTCGTAGAGTATCATGAATGCGACCGAGACATGTAAACAGAAAGTCGTGAGTGGGAGTAGTCAAGTTAACATCACGCTATGTCTTATGGCATGCAGATCATCGAGATGTCACTGGTTGCATGCGCCCGGGGTTCCCGTGGCTGACATTTTCGTCTCAGCGGCTCTGTCTACCTGACATCGTGCCTGAAGAAGTCATCTGGGGAGTATGACAGCCCGCCACTTGTGTAACCTGCCTGATCCTTGGTGACACCAACCTGCCGATCACAGCACCACACAGTGCAAATCCTGTCGCGGCCCGGTAGTGGGAAGATGTTGTGCTCTCCTAAGTGACACCTAGCCTCGTAGACCGGAGTCGACGTACCGCGTGACATGAGTCGCCAAGCCCATGGTTTTACAAGATGCGACAAAGTCTCTGACACAGTGTTTGCGACGCGGGCAAATTGAAGCAAAATCTTGTGTCGTTTGCAGGGGGTTGGAACAAAATACATCACCAATAGTTCTGGCGGTGCTGGCGGTGTCACCGGGCCCTTTGCGACTGATCATTCCACCATGGCTGCCCACATTACGAGGTTGAGAAAGCTTATCCGTAAGCAAGATGTCTGTCCACGGGTCGGCCATATTGAACATTGCTAGGTCCATAGGTCCATAGGTCCACACTTGCTGACCTATCTTGGATCAATCGTCATCAACAGAAGCCTGAGCTTGAGTTGAAATCCATTCTTCCATCAGAGGTTGCCGATTTGACTCAGATACCCCCGCACTTGGTCTGGTTTTGTCGCCCTTGCGAGTGATCAACAGACATAACACCCATCCATGAATATTAAAGCTCTCATAATGGGTGCTGAAACGGAGCTTCTTTTCGTCACTACCAGTCGTGTCTTCGGGTGGCACCTGGTCTTTCCTAGTTGTCCGGTTTCTCTTGCTTGACCGACGTCCGTTCCCCATCGCAACTTCATCCTCGGATTCGGGAATGTTGTGCAATTCCAGATCAGCCTCACTGTCACTCTCGATCATAATTTCGCCATCTGCCGAGTTCACCAGGTTGGCAGTCGTATCCCCTGAGACATGGTCTGGTTTCAGCTCCATTCCCAAGTCTCGATCTTGGTTTTTCTTTCCGTGGAATGTCTTATTGCGTGTGAGGAGCGAATGGCGGGTGCGGGATTCGCGGAGGAAGATGGCCACTTCGAATTCATCTACGTAATGTGTTAACATACCTGGTTCGTTATACGGGGGATATCGAGGGGTCTATACCTTCTGCAATGACATCCTTGACCGGCTTGCCCTTCTTACGCATGAACAACCGTTGGTTCTCTTCGCGCAGCTTCGGAAGGACCAATGGTCGAACAGCAGCGATGACGCGAGGCAGGACAGGATCCCGGGAGTCTAAGAGCCATCGTGAATCAGATGGAGATTCCAGATAAATGCGACATTCCAGCACTGAGTATTTGCTAATGCGAAGGTATCGTCGAATGGGAGCCATGTTCGAATGTATTGCGCAAGGGCGTGGTCAAAAGGCTTCCCCGATGACCTCAAGCTCATACCAAGCGCGTTTGCCGCCGATCCTCCGATTGGCGATAGAGACGCGTCCAAGGGCTGAAAGGACTCTCTCCTCCCTCTCAAGGGGCCTGTCAACCACGTTTCTTCAAACCCCTTTTAATCATTCCAGTATTCCTACCCTATTCCATCAAGAACAAAAAGATGGCACATCCACACACATTGGGACACAGGAAGGACCTTATCACCTGTCCACGTGACTTGATCGCCGCAACCGTAATCGGAGACCCATGAAATGACTACCAAGGTCCTCAACACGCTAGTCTCAAGTATCGGGTACTTCCGGCTACACCCACAACTGTATGGGTGATCAAGTACCCGGTACCAGGATAATGGAGTGTAAAACTCCATCCTTGACGTCTTCGCGCTCCCAAGGTCCCCATGGATCCCCTCCAGGTCCGCGGATGATTAATATAATCAAGATCCTGCAAAATCTGATTCGGTCTTGATTCTGTCCATTTAAAGGAACTGATTGATTTATTATCTCTATATCGGCTGAATTTTCCGGCCCCTGCTCCCAGGGTACTCATTCTGACTAGAAAAACCCATCGAAAGTCTGCACCGTGCGACTTCACAGTGCGACTCATTTACACGAGCAGTTAAAAGAAGAAGAAGAAGCCTTTTATTTCCTTCTCGCTATCTTCTGTTCAATCAGTATCCACAAAGTGCGACATTGTCAGGATCTCCTGGTAATTTCATGCATGGTTAGTGGACTAACTACGCATCTCGCCTACCATCGAGGACCTTGGGGATTGCGGTCAACTAGCCTCCCACACACCCCCCGCTGGAAGTTCATTCGTCTCATCTCACCTTAATCACAAATTCTTCTCTCCTCCATTGGGACACTTGCACCCTTGTCTACATTTCTTCTTGTATTCTGTGCACTTCATTGGTTCCCACGGACGTTCTTTTGTCCCACCTTTACAGAATGGAATCCTACTCCACCCTCCTCAAGCGCGAGGATGCTTGTGAATCCGGAAATGAGTTCGACGGCCGCATGGGCCTGCGGATCTCCTCCATCTTTGTGATCATGGTCGGCTCCATGTTTGGTGCTCTGTTCCCCGTCTTTGCCCGTCGCTTTAGCAAGAAGGGTGGATTTCCCAAATGGGCCTTTTTCATCGCCAAGTACTTCGGATCTGGTGTGATCATTGCCACTGCTTTCATTCACCTGCTGGCTCCCGCAGAGGAGGCACTTAAGAACGAATGCTTGACCGGCCCAATTACTGAATACAGCTGGGTCGAGGGCATCATCCTCATGACCATTGTTGTCCTGTTCTTTGTGGAGCTGATGGTTATGCGTTTCTCGCACTTTGGCCAAGGCCATTTGCACGATGAGGAAGGCAATACCCACACTCAACTCGACGATCACTCTATTGTCAACGAAACCAATGAGCCGAAGATTCACATGCCAGGGGAGGACCACCTTGGTCATACCCGTGAGCATCATGATAACAGCGACTCCGAAAACGACATCCAAGCGACTGAGGACTACGCCGCCCAGCTTACTTCGATCTTCATCCTGGAGTTCGGTATCATCTTCCACTCTGTCTTTATTGGTCTCACTCTTGCGGTGTCTGGTGCTGAGTTCACTACCCTTTACATTGTTCTTGTCTTCCACCAAACCTTTGAAGGACTTGGTCTTGGTTCTCGTCTGGCTACCATTCCCTGGCCCAAATCGAAGCGCAACACTCCCTACATCCTGGGCTTTTGCTTCGGAATCTCGACTCCGATTGCTATTGCTATTGGCTTGGGTGTTCGAAACAGCTACCCGCCTACCGGCCGAACTACACTCATCGTCAACGGTGTCTTTGACTCTATCTCCGCTGGAATTCTCATTTACACTGCCCTCGTTGAGTTGATGGCGCATGAGTTCATGTTCAGCCACTCCATGCGCAAGGCTCCCATTCGCGATGTGCTGATTGCCTTCTTCCTTCTTTGTGCCGGAGCTGCCCTCATGGCGTTGCTGGGCAAATGGGCATAGAGGCATCTGTTGCTTCCGTGATGATGGGAAAAAAAAATCTGGGAACATCTTCTTCCCAATAATGCGTCATGTCTTTGCTTTCTTTGCCAAAATCTTCTATGAGGGTCAGAAATCGTTTCTGCATCTGTGATACCCACGGGGTCCGGGCCAGTTTTAGCCATACTCACATCCGGCGTTACTTTAGCGAGTTTATCTACTTAAGCCGATGAATGAAAAACTATCAGAACCATTCAACCAGTCATGCAGTAAATCAATAGATAACATGAACTAGTAGTAGACCTAGATAGGCCTAGCAAGGTCGATCTTATATATTTCCGTATATGTAACCCACGTGCTTTGACATCACGAGACATACCAAGCCCAACTCTAAAGCCAACCATAGATAAGCCATTGGCTTAATTCTTATTGTACGCTTAACCATTTCCACCGTAGGGCTAGTTCCTGATAGGGGCCTTCCCCGTTCCAACTTGTACAACAGGTCGAAAATGAAATAGGTAGCAGATTACCGGGGGTGCTTGACCCCCTTGATCCCTCCAGTCTTATCTGAAAGGACCACAATTCAAACCTCTCCCAACCCCATCTCTCAAGGGCTGTCGAAATGACCTCAGCACGAAGCTTGACCGCGCTCCCTGGGTGCGATGAGTCCAAGGCTGCGACTCAAGACACTATCGACCAAGTTGGCCCTACTCATTCATCGGGTACATCGCTAAAGCAGCAGAGTCTGTCAGACCTCTTCACCATTGTGAGTGTCTCATCCTGGTCTATGCATGCCAGGTTATTTTCTGCTTTCCCTGCACTCGCGATTCAAGTCAGCAACCAATAGACTGACTAACTGGATATTATTCAATAGTTTGCAAGCGGCTTTGCCCTGATCAGCGATGGATACCAAAACAATCTAATGTCGGTCGAGTGATTGCTCCCATGCATGACTATGTCTAATCGTGGAACACCTCACAGGACCATGACCAACGTCCTCCTTAAAAGGAATATCCCAACGAGTACACCAGCACCGTCAGCACGCGCGTTTCAAATGCTCTACTTGCCGGCGAAGTCATTGGACAGGTTGTTATTGGGTACGGACAACACACTACTAAAAGTTAGGGCTATGGAAAGGTTCTGACGACTGATATACTATACTAGACTGACATGCGACTATCTCGGTCGTAAGACCGCTATCGTCTTCACGACTTTTATGATTGTCATCGGAGGTATTCTAGCCACAGCCTCGCATGGCGTTACCATAAATGGCATGTTCTGGATGATGACGGTTGCCCGTGGCGTTGTCGGGTTCGGTAAGTAAACCCTCAACGACATCATCCCGGTTTGATTATTCTACTAATTATCCCCAGGCGCCGGCGGCGAGTATCCGGCCTCTTCAACTTCCGCCTCGGAAGCAGCAAACGATCTAACCCCGAAGCACCGTGGTCCGGCATTCATCATGGTAACCAACTTTCCCCTGTCATTCGGGGGCCCATTCGCAGTTTCAATCTTCTTGATCGTACTCTTAGCCTGTCAACAGTCCCACTACAGCACCGTGTGGCGGGTGTGCTTTGGCATAGGATGCATCTGGCCGCTGTCGGTGTTCTACTTCCGAATCCGCATGCTGAACTCAGTGTTGTACAGACGTGGAGCGATCAAGAAGCACGTACCCTACATGCTCGTGTTGCGGTATTACTGGAAATCATTGATTGGGACTTGCGGTGCTTGGTTCCTCTACGGTAAGAGAGCTCCCCAGTACTCTTAGAAGCACGGAAATTATAATATGTTCAGACTTCGTCACTTTCCCCAACGGCGTCTTCTCCGGTACAATCATCTCCTCGGTCGTGCACGACGGCACAATTCTGAAAACAGGCGAATGGCAGCTTCTCCTCGGTGCAATCGCGCTGCCGGGTGTTGTCCTCGGAGCCATTCTCTGCGACCGCCTTGGTCGCAAGCCCATCATGATGATCGGCTTCAGCGGATACCTGATCTTTGGCCTAATTATCGGTTGCGCCTACGACCGCATTACTAAAATCGTGCCTCTCTTCGTCGTCTTCTATAGACTGATGCAGAGTTCGGGCAATTTCGGTCCGGGCAATATTCTCGGTTTGATCTCGTCTGAGTCGTATGCTACCGGTGTTCGGGGGACTTGTTACGGGCTCTCTGCGGCTGTTGGGAAGGCGGGTGCTGCTGTCGGTACGCAGGCATTTCAGCCTATTAAGGACCGTCTGGGGAACAAGTGGACTTTCATTATTGCTGCTATTTGTGGCATCGTCGGCATCTTGGTTACTCTCTTCTTTGTGCCTGATTTGACGGGCGAAGACTTGAGGGTGCGCGATGAGAAGTTCCGTGCTTATCTTGTTTCCAATGGCTGGGATGGCGATATGGGAGAGGATGATTTGAAAGCGGCTGCCGATCAGGTCATGGCCCCGGGTCTTCCTAATGGTGATGATAAACTCGTAAACCAGACGGTGAAGGGCTAGAATGGCTTTCAGCGCACGGCAATCATCGGTGGATGGCCGAAGGCCCGGAATGGGAATGTTATGACATTCGCAGATGAGCTCAAAACCAACAGTTGTTCGGATCTCAATTGTTGAGGTAGAGCCACAGTGGGATATCCACATAATCGTAGTCAATAATAACATAAAATCTTCAAATACCTCAAAAGGATACAACCACTAGTTATGTAGTTACAGCCACCTATGTACGTATATATCCAGCCCCTGCTTTATTTGGTGTCTTTACTAGATGCCAATTAGCCGTCTAGTCCAGGAGAATTGGTGAAATATAGATAATAAACAATAAATATCTTCCAAGGTTGTACCTAATAAATCCTTGATTGACAACCATGGACGTAACTCCAGGGCTTGAAGCTTAAAGCACAGACCAACGCTAAACCTCGGTCCCATCTCCGCCCATCTGTCCACATCCCCAAACTCCTTACCTCTCCAATTCCCCCTCCAATCCACCCCATAAACACACAATGCGTCTCACCTCCATCCTCGTCGCAGCCCTGGGCTCCCTGGCGGCGGCCGCCGAGCTCGGCATCGAAGTAACCCACGCCGTCGAGTGCACCCGCAAGACCACCAACGGCGACGGAGTTGCCATGCACTACCGCGGCACCCTGCAGTCCGATGGATCTGAGTTCGATTCCAGCTACAAGCGCAAAGCGCCCTTGACATTCAAGCTGGGTACCGGTCGTGTCATCAAGGGGTGAGTTGGAAGTTATCCGGGACTGTTTGAAGATGTCAATCGTGGAATTGCATACAAACTTCCCCCCATTATCTTTGGTTATTAGTATGGAAGCTAGAGGCTAATTCGTTGTGTTCGTTGTATACAGATGGGACCAGGGCTTGCTTGACATGTGCATTGGCGAGAAGCGCACGCTGACTATCCCTCCCGAGTTCGGTTACGGCAACCGCGGTGTTGGCCCTATCCCCGGCGGTGCGACGTTGGTGTTTGAGACCGAGTTGGTTGGTATTGACGGTGTGAAGGATGAGCTTTGAATTAGCGGTTTTTGATACTTATCTATGTAACTCTCTCTGGGAGGAGTTCTGATGACTAGGCCATGATATCCGGCCAAGAACAAATATATATACCTTTTCGAATGCGAGTTGTTGTATAATATAGCAGCAGGGTATCTCATTTCTATGTGGTAAGATGTACACTGTATACAAACCGGCTGAACGATTACAGCAAGGTAAAACAACGATCAAAAAGCGAATCAAGTATTAGTCCATCGCATCCAGAGCATTCTCAGTCTGGATATCATGCTCCGAAACTAGAATTCCGATCAGACACTCCCCAAGAATTCCTTCCCAGTTGACCCACGGATGGACTTCCTGGAACAGCTGTGCAGAGTCCTTCCCCGCGCCACGGAGCAGCTCACCCTTCCCACCTGGATGGTAAGGGGCGTAGGGAGAGATATTGTACACCTTTCCATTGTACGAAGTCCAGGCATCGCGACCTTTACGTCCATGGTACTCCTTCAGCATTGATGGTGTGACCCGCAATAGGCCTGGGGGAAGGCCTTCGCCGCGGAGGTTGTTCTTCGGATTCGCAGCTAGCGCTGCCCAGTCAAGGGGGGAGAATCCTGGCTGGAGAATCACTTTGCGTGATGACTTCTTCAGGGACACTTGTGTCGGAGCGAGGGTACTGTTGCTAAGACGGCTGCCGCTGCTCGGTGGGCCCAGGCCGCGCTGAGAGGCGGCCGCTGATGGTGGCGGGCCAAGGGAGCTGCCACTGAGCCGTGGGGGTTGGAGCGTGCTTGTGGGGGTGAGACGGTTCGCTTGTGTTGCTGGTCGGGGCCGTGGCACTGGGGGAGGAGGCATTAGGGAAGAGGCGCCGGTAGTTGTTGCCTTCGGCGGGATGGGTGACGGTTGTGGTTTCGGAGGGGGTGCGAGGGATGGCTGTGGTGGCGGTTGGAACTTTGGTGCGGCATTATCACGGGTTGTGGAAGATGCTTGCTCTGCTGTTCCATTCACGGGCTGTGAAATGGACGGCATCGTGGCGGGCTGCGATGTCTTGCTCTCGCCGCTGTCTAGGCTGAATGTGGGGACCGCAAGGACGGGGAGTGGTGCGCTCGACGCCGAAGCCTTGGGTGTGCTCTGGGAATCCTCCTCCTCTGTCTCTATTGCTGGCGTCGAGACCTGTGACCCATGCTTCCGTTGCACGGGCTCGTCTGTGGTGTCAGCGGCAACCGGCGCGCCGGGTTTGGGTTCCGGAGGGGCAAAAGAACGAGGTTCGGCCCAGTTGCGAGGAGGGTAGCGGTAGAGAAAGTAGCCTATTGTTGCTATTAGTACACCCGCGCCTACCCAGCCCATGCTGAACTAAATCTGAGATGCGTGGAAAGTGAGAAAGTGAGTTCAGAGGGTGTTCCTGATTAGAATTACGATCTTGCAGATTCGCCGAGGAAATTGGCCCGTGCGCGATCAATGGAAGATCTATGCGGCATTCAGGGTCTATTTGCTAGAAGCTTAAATACTATTTGGGTAAAGGATATTTCAATGGTTTGGGTGATTAATTAGACTCATCCAAGTGAGATATTTAAAATAAGAGGATTTGCTACGCTACCTGTCCCAAGTGCTGGGGAAAAAAAGAATCATTGCCAGCAGTCAAATATCAGACATTGCTGGCGAATCACCAGGGCTGTCTGGGGAAGGAATGGACTCCGGGGAAGCCATTGAAAGCCACCAGTTGGATATCGGTAAACAACCTCGCATCAGTCAAAAACAGAAGGCGTTCATGATGTCAGTGCATCATCATCATCCTCCACAGATATCGTGACAGAACCTCCAGGGCTTGTCTATGCCCTTACGAGGGATTGATCCTTGCACATCAACTGCCAAGCATGGTTGTGGCCCACAGAGCTATGAGGGACCAAATGTTCCGCAAAACAATGTCTCCCTCGGACGCAATCACGCTCTTTGATGCTGGGGCTGGTCAAGTGAGTGTCATGGCGCATGGCCCTCGCACAGCTATCGTACTTATCTAAAATCAAATGGCAGTCCCAGGGTGGTAGGAAGTATCAAGAGGATCGGTGTGCAGTGATTTTCCCGAACCAGTTTCCTTCGAACATGAAGGACAATGTTGCATTCTTCGCAATCTATGACGGGCAGTAAGAAAAGCCTCGAGATGCGGCCTTTAGACCATAATTGAACTGACCAAGATCTCCAGTGGTTCTGGATTGGTTTCAGAACATGTTCATAAAAGCCTGCACCACTTGCTTGGACGGCGCCCGGAGTTCGAACAAGACGATTGGACCGCGGCTATCAAGGCAGCACTGGCGGAAGAAGACAGCATTCTGTTGGATAGGTTCGAGCATGAATCTTCTGAGCCTGCTATTTCAGGGTCGACGGTGGCCATGTGTTGCCTTAATCTCACTAAGGGCGAGTTGATGGTCTCCAATCTGGGTGATTCACATGTTATCCTGGCCGAGCGGGACCGGAAAACAGAGCACCCGTATCACATTGTAGGCACTTCGTTGATTTGGGTGTTGGTTTGGGTGTGAATGCTAACAGCCACACACCAGCGACGTCTCACAGAGGCTCACAAGCCCTCCACTCCCAGCGAAAAGACCCGAATTGAGCAGGCAGGCGGGGTAGTCAACAATCGCAGCGGGACAGAGCGTCTTGGTGGGTGAAAAAAAGGAGAGTGACCTTCCAAATTCAATACTAACCCTTGAAGGACAGGTTCCTTGAATATGTCACGAGCATTGGGCGACTTGCAGTACAAGAATCCGGTGAATACTTTGGAGGACTCCATGCCAGACCCCGCCTCGTCAGCTACCAGCCGATCGGAATCTCGGGGCAACTTCCTATCCAATGACCCTTACACCTCGCGACGCACCTTACACACGGACCGCCGTTACCTACTACTAGTGGTGTCCGACGGAGTTACCGATCGAGTGGACGATACGAACCTGGTTCAGCACGTGATGAAATTATCGATGCGGGGAAAACGAGCCAATGAAATTGCACAAGAAATCGCCACCAGTAGTGCTAACAAACCTCACAGTGACAATACAACGTGTATTGTAGCGATGTTGGACGGACAGGGATATTGAGATCTAAATTATATATCCAATGCTACACAAGATATACTATACTCGGTAACTATAAGTATATACTACAAGTAGGTACTTTTGTACTAGTTAACTAGTTATTGTACAAAGTAGGGGCTATAGTTAGTAAAGACCAAAGTTCCACTTGCAAAATGTTATGCAGCTGTGCCACTCACAGCCTACCAACGGTTCGCTCCTTACCCAATGAAGAAGGTGGTGTTGGACCTTTTGGGCCAATTTGGGCCCATTTGGGTTTTTTCGTTTTTTTTTCTCTTATGAAAAAATACCTTTTAAAAATGATTTTTAACTATTTCTTCTTTTTGTCTCTTGGTCCGAGCCTAAGTGAAAAAAAGAAAAGAAAAAAAAAGAAGAAACGTATACCAATTAATTCCATCGTGCCGGTATTTATAACCGAATCCAAGAAATCTAGAAAATCTACGGAAGTTCAGGGAAACTTGTGTTCTCCACAGCTTTTCCTTTTTGTAAATGATGCAATTTGAATTTTATATTGTATACATCCTAACTACCACCGCAGGATTTCGTATAAAATTCTACAATCGGCCTCTCCGTATGTTGTAACCTCCCCCGCCCTATAAGGTCGTCTGCATATCGCTGCCGCTTTTACCCTGTTCCTGTTATCCAACCAACCCTCGGGATTGTTCATAGTCCAATAGATCTACTTCGTACGGTTGAAACCCAGAGACACCGACAGGGGACAGTACCAATCTCTTGGAAACCTGTCAAACCACTTTAGGCAGGCGATTCAGTGTCCGGGTGGAGCAAGCAAAAGAAGCATAAGATCCGGCCTCTAGCCACCTTCCAGAACGGTCAACCCTGCAGAGGATCTCCCGAACTCATTAGATACAAAATCGCCCGTATATTCCACGATTTTTTTTCCCTTCCCCTTCTAGTCTAATTTTTCCCCATTTCCGTTATTGCGTTCATATCTTTCTTTCCATATATTGTCTCTTTTCAATGATCCTGACAGAAACCCGGGAACCCTCAAACATCCGACATGGCACCAAAAGAATGGAGTAACTTCCATGTGGGAAGAGAATGTAGCCACCAAAAGTGGTCTCGTCAAAACACCCCCAAGTTCACCGTCTCCTCCGGCGAGACTGTCTCTTTCGATGCTATCGACAGTAGCAATGGCCAACTCGACACGTCATCCAAGGCCTCAGCCATCAAGACATTAGATCTCGACCATGTCAATCCCGTCTTCGGCCCGATCTATATGAACGACGCCCAACCCGGCGATGTCCTCAAAGTGGAAGTCCTGGACCTTCGGGTTGCCGACTGGGGCTGGTCCGCCATCATCCCAGGATTCGGTCTGCTGGCAGACGAGTTCTCAGAGCCCGAGATCAAGATCTGGGAGCTGAACCGCGAAGCAGGCTTCGCTCAATTCAAGAGCATGCGGATCCCCTTGCGTCCCTTCCTCGGATGCATGGGTCTCGCCCCAGCCAACGACGAAGAACTCTCCACCGTGCCGCCCACAAACGCCGGCGGCAACATGGACTGTCGAGAGCTCAGCGTCGGCTCCACCGTCTTCCTCCCCGTTCAAACCGCCGGCGCCCTCTTCAGCTGTGGTGATGGCCATGCTGCGCAGGGCCATGGTGAGGTCTGCGGTACCGCCATCGAAACCCCGATCCGTGCTACCCTCCGCTTTGAGCTCCTCAAGAACCAACCCTGGATGACTGCTCCCCAATTCCAGACTCCTCCCCGCGCCCAAATACCGAACCCCCTTCCCGACCTTGGAACCTACGGTGCTCTCGGTATTGCTCCTGACCTGTACGAGGCTACAAGAAGTGCTACTCGGAATCTTATACAGTGGTTGGTGCAGATTAAGGGTCTTACTCGCAGTGAGGCATACATTCTCGCTAGTGTTGCTGGTGACTTGCAAATTGCCGAAGTGGTCAACGTGCCCAATTTTGAAGTGGCCATGACACTGCCCTTGGGAATCTTCTCTTGATATACTTTTCTTTTCCTTTTCCTTTTGGAACATGTCCTTGACTGATTCTAAGAGGACATATGCTGGCGTGATACCCTTTTGGGAACATTGATTGGTTTTTGTTGTGATTTCATTTCGATTTGGCATATACTGGTGTGGCTGGTATGGTGTATTTGCATGATTCAGGATAAGCGTTACTCAAGCGAGCATTACATTCTTAATACAGAGTCTTCTTTTTGACCGAGAAATTCATAGTTACTTCATCCGTACCCTTTCATCAGTATACTGGCTTTTCTCTACTACGAGGCCTACCTTAGCTACCACCTTTGTAAGGATGTGTCTATGCTCGAGTCAAGCTCACTTAGTAAATTTCGGTTTGATATTGACCCAGCCCTGTGCTAGGTCTTACATATATTCGATGCTAATCCAAATATGTCAAAAAATTTTAGTATCTCGTTGACTCCAGTTCGATCCTGGGATAAAGCTTGTGTCTCCACGTATGGTGCCCCGATACTGGGCAAGCCACCAGTGCGTGAGTACTGTTTCTTATGCGCCGCACGCATAGTGATCGTTGTCGACGGTAAAGCCGCGGGCCTTGGCATATGTGGATATCCAAATGGCCCGTGCGTAGTTGATACAAGAGCCATATTGTAGCCGCTTTTTATACGTTACAGGTAGTGGTATTATCGAAGCTTAAAACAGACTGTCTACTGGTAGCCTGCATATCCCTTAGTAATTGGTTGGCATAAAGTATCTTACGCACACACATGCTGTAGTCAAGATGGCAGCGCCATCAAGTGACACGATATTCGTGTGACAAGGACACCGTGAGGAGGTGTGGGATTACGAGGGTTGAGAGACTCCTCATCACTGTTCTTTGAATGTGTATCACGATATGCATAGTTCAGGGGATCAAAATAGATTCCCGCCTATTGGTCCATATCACTATCTAAAACCGTTAAACTCGAGCTAAACTGTTCTTTTGTGGAATTCGCAAGATTCTTACCGTCTAACTCTATGACAGCAAAAAAAACCCCCAGGCTCGCCCTGGAGCCGCTTAAAATGCCACTTTAAAGCCAGATATGTGGGGGCCAGATCACGAGGGGCATCCTTCGCTTCGGGCCGGGTACGATACGATTTACCCGTTGTTGTTAGAAGGGGTTAAATTGGGTGGTCCGAATTAATATCTCAGTTGATTCATTGTTTCCAAGACTGCACCGAGGGGAAGTATGGGGCATGCAGTACAGTTGAGGTAGCCAGTATGAACATTTTTAGACTATCTTGGGCCTAGATATTTTGATTGCGCTTGTATTCGGTTGAATGTCGTTGGCGCAGCCATAGCCAACGGCCGATAGACTAAGCCCCGGGAAATTGTCAAATTGGAGAAAAGCCCACGGGCCTCGCGTCGAGCCGACAAGACAAGTGTACCCTTGCTGTCCCCACTTCGAGATCTAATGCTCGAAGCGAGGTCTTTTATCCTATTACAGCGTTCTCCATAACGGATTCGATTTGCATCGTCCTGTCATATTCGCCGTTGGACATTCTGGATGCTAAGCTTTTCGCGCTGTTCTAATCAATTCAAGTTTTCGCCCGACACTAGCTTATGAGTAGCAGTTGCTCCGTATAAGCGAAGATATTCTGTTCATTTAATCTCGGATCTCAGAGAAGCTGAGATTGAGATTTGTGAACGCAGGATTACAAAGAAAAAAGCCTGCCATAATAAAAAGCAACATCCTTGCTACATCCTTGCCTTTATATGCGATTGTTTGGTTTTTCTATGGACAAAATGAAATTACTCTCTTTCTGCGCACTCTCGTTTGCCATCGCGAGCTCAGCCGTGGCGTCCGCGACTAATGATATCGCCCCGATCGAGATTTCATCCCTTGCAAGTAGCTACGCACCCGAGGTCTATACCGATGCTGGCACGATCGAGGCAATCCGTAATACGTTAGCCATCTATGCTTTCGCTATTGATGGTAAAGACTTCGACGCCCTTAGCAAGGTCTTTACCACCGACGCAACAGCCAATTACTCGGCACCCCTTAATGTGTTGACTCCTCTGAAAACGATTCAATCTGTGCTGAGCACGAGCCTGAGATGTGTAACCACGCAACATCTTTACGGTACACAACGGATCGATGTACTTTCTCCTATCACGGCCAAGTCGGTGACATACTTCCGTGCCGCCCACTTCGGGAAAGGAGACAAGGAGAATGAGGTAGACTATGCCTAAGGCCAATATCAGGATAACTGGCAACGTCAAGCTACTGGCACCTGGCGTATCGTTCACCGCAATCTTGTTTATATGGTGAGTGCATTCTCCCACGAGCTGGCTGCCAAAAAAAAAGTACTAACTCAATATCTACCTAGGGTCCCCAAATTGGAAGCATGTCTGTTTTCGTATGTTAGATTTAAAAAGTCAATATGTATTTATAGCCAGACCATTCAAGCGTGAAAGATTAATCAATTCGTTACTTATCTGCCATTTGTACTTAGGCGCTATTTGTTAAAAGCCAAAGTCGCTAAGCAAATTTTATATTTATATTCATGGCAGGTAGAAAGAGAGAGAGACAGAGAGAAAGAAAGGAGTGAGTTCACCTTAACTCGCAGATGATACCTTGAAAATAAAGATGACCTAGTTGCTCAGAAGCCTGTCTACGTACCGAATATCATTTGCAATTTGCTGACTTTCTATTACCTGGTCGATAGACATTCTATATTTTGATCAATAGGCGTGAGAACATTGACTATAGGAACTGATGCACTTAGACACCCAGGCAGCAAAGCATCAAGACAGCGAGGCCTTGCTTGCTTGCCTACAGTTAATCAGGCCTCTTTCTGTTCCCATTGCATCTAAGCCCAAGTATGCCAGGAAACAACGTTTAAGCTTCTACAAGAACCAAGTCACCCAGAAAAGACATTTCAGGTTTTAATTGAGTGGAGCTATGATAGAGAGAGAGAGAGAGAGAGAGAGAGAGAGAGAGAGAGAGAGATAAGGTTCTATTATAGGCAGGTGAATGTCATGTCGTGCATAACCTTGGGCCTAGGCAACTTAATAAGAATTATGATAAAGCGGCGAGCGACTAATACTAAAAGTGGAAGGTCTACTATAAGTCTTTATCGGACCTGCCGCTTGTGGTCCAATGACCAAATACTCTCGTCTCTCTCCTCTTCTTCGCATGACTATGACTTCGGCCCAATACAAACTCTTCGGCCACTACAGCGCACTCCTGACTTCGCCACACAATAATGGACCGTGCACCCTTGCAATCGTCAAGCCTGTTCCGCCTTACTTGACCGCTTGTATCAGATAGGCAGGTCGGAATCCGGAAGGGCGGGAGACATCGGGCCTATCGCCGGTGAAAATTGAAAGAGAAACCTCAAAATATCAGAAGATGGGAAGGGAATCTGTGAGCGAGTCATGCAATGATACCTCCGAGGCACGGGAAACACATTTCAAATCCGAGTTTTCACTTAGTTGCGTTTCATGCAAAAGTCCCAAATTCCAACTCCGGACTCCGGACATTTAGCTCATCTCAATCTAATGACCACATGTCATCTTTACTTGGTTTGAAATTTGGCGTCTGCGTCAAATCCTCGCATGAAAAAAACGTATTAGGAAGGTCGGGTGGCTGAAGTCACGGTTTTAAAAAAACTCCACTATAATCCTATGTCAATCATTTTGATGAATCCGCGTATCCGTTCCGTGCCGTTCTTCGTAGCACTACATTTGTGTGTCAAGTGATTATCAATGGTTATCGATATAATGAAACGATTGGCTTTTTTTTTTTTCCTCCGAAGTCGGCATGATGTACATGTTCGAAGTCCTCTTCATAAGTCTCGCTGCAACGATGGAATATCTCTTTGAGAAGGGCACCTTTCATTGCTTGGCACAACGTTCTGATATTGGTATTATACAACCTGCCTTAACTGGCTTTCAACCAGGTGTTGTTAGCTCAATCCTATAAATCTTTCACTTCCTATTCGTCTGTTTCTTTGGATGGAGTGGAATTTGAGACATCACCTGCCAATCTCGGTAATTTTCATGGTGGAGTTAGGCAGAGGGGCCGTCAGTCTTGCAGAATCAAGTATGTAGTTAAGGTATGGCGCTATTTATGTATCCATAAAAACTTAGTTAGTATAAGGCTTAGTATTTTGAAGTGATTACTAAAGACTCGTCCATGTCGATTGTTCTTCCTACGGTATAGATAGTGAAACACAGCACGGATTACAACATTCAAGAGCAGTGATATACGCTTTGATTAAGAAAATGTGATCAACATGTACTAAGAATCTTCAAAAAGAACCAAAATATTGCCAGGCACCTATTAAAAAATATAGGAAGAAGGCGGAAAGTATGATGACTTCATGGGCTATCTTAATGTCAATTTTAGCATGTGTCAGGTTATTAAAACATGAGAATTTCTATTTTGATAGTAGAATGGGAACGTTCAAGGCTATCAACATGTACCATATAATCGAGAAAGACAAAACAGGCATATAGGATGTCTATACCACAAGGCTGGACATAACCTCCCTCTATCCAGCCCGCAACTATCCACTCTACGGAGGTCTTCGAGGTTCGTCGTCTCACAATTACACCTCAATACCATCTTGTGTCCAAATTATCAAATTTTTAACATCGAGAAACAATTAACAGCTTCAAATTCCATTAATTCTTCAAACAATCGACTTCCTCAATATAGAGTGGAAGTGTCACATGACGTCGCGTTTTCTCGCGTCTCCTCCTCACAGATACCCGAGCATTGGTCAAACACCCCACATGTCATGGATCCGATCTTAGATGGCTTGAATCATGCCCAGCGAGAAGCTGTCACTTCATCCGGTTCAATCCTGCAAGTGCTTGCACCACCGGGCTCGGGCAAGACAAAAACATTGACCGCACGCGTCGCGTACCTCCTCTCACATCACGGATACCAACCGCAAGATGTTATCTGCTGCACATTCACTATCAAGGCCAGCCGTGAGATGCGGGAGCGGCTCGCAAAACTAATCGGAGAAAAACTCGAATCGCGCTTGATTCTCGGCACTTTCCATTCTATCTGTCGCCGCTACTTGGTTAAGTACGGATACTTGATTGGCCTACGGAAGGGGTTTGGAATTGCGGATTCGGATGATACCCGCGCAATTATCAGAGTATGATTAACACTTTTATACTGTATCAGTTTGTTTCTCTTCTCTAATTGTGACCGCAGAGAACCATTAAACGACTCAAGTCTAGCATTGAAGTCAAGGCAGCACAAGGCCGAATTTCTCGACATAAAGCACATGGACTGAGTCCTGATGCTCTAGCCGATAGAGCGAAAGCAGAGGAGTTGGAGCTAGTTGATATCTATCGTGACTACGAATCAGCACTGGCGGCCTCCAATCTCTTGGATTATGATGACCTCCTTCTGCGATGCGGAGATCTACTCCGAGACCACCCACAATGTGTCTCAAATGTGCAGGCTGTCTTGGTTGATGAATTCCAGGACACTAACATCATACAATATGAACTAATGAACCTCTTCGCATCTAAGAATCGACGGATCACCATTGTCGGAGATCCCGATCAAAGCATCTACGGCTTTCGCTCTGCGGAGATCCAGAATCTCAAACGGATGCAGCGGCTATATTCAAACACGACGGTTGTACTCTTGGAAGACAATTACCGCTCTGCAGGTTCTATCTTGAATGCAGCCCAGGAAGTGATTGAGCAGGATACAAGTCGGCCTGCAAAGGCACTATTAGCTACGCACTCTTTTGGAACCTTGCCCGTGCTGAGAAGACTCCCAACCCCCAACGCAGAGGCGCAGTGGATGGTACTTGAGATCAAGCGATGTGCAGCGATGACCGGTGGTCTATTGCGCATGTCTGACTTTGCCGTCCTGCTTCGGTCGGCTTCGCTGTCTACACAAATCGAGACGGCCTTTGGAAGAGCAGGTATACCATACAAGATGGTTGGAGGCCGAAAATTTTTTGACCGGACTGAAGTCAAGATTCTTCTCAATTATATGAGGGTTGTGAGCCATACGGGACATTCGGACGCGTTGATGAATATTGTGAATGTTCCACCACGAAGGATTGGCGATGAGACAATCAAGCAATTGACTAGCGGTGCGGAGAAGGCCAACATTTCACTTTGGAACTTCATCAAAGATGTCATTCAAGGGCGCCGTTCGACTGAGAAGAAACTGCAAAAGGCCGCAGAGCAAGGACTTTGCGCTCTGGTCAACTTGATTGAAGCCTCCAGGCAGAAGTTGCAAGAGTGTGAGGATGCATCCGCCCCACGTATTCTGATTGAGTTCATTGCCGAACGTCTCTCGTTCCAGGAGTATCTCATCAGAACCTATCCCCTTGATGAAGACAGTCGCTGGGCGAATGTTAAGGAATTGATGCATCAAGCCACTGAAGTCGCTGCGTTTGAAGAGGAAGAGGTTGATAAAGAAATGGATCTCCCTGAAATCGAAGGTGTACAGCAACAGCAGGCGCATTCTGGTGAGGAGGCTCTCACTCGGTTCCTGGCAAATGTCGCCTTGGCTACAGAGATCACAACCAAAGAAGAAACCAAGGAGGGAGACCAACCGCTGGAGAAAGTCACTATTTCAACCATCCACGCTGCCAAGGGTCTGGAGTGGCCGGTCGTGTTTGTTCCTGCAGTATACAACGGGAGCATTCCTCACTCGCGTGCGGAGGTGGTAGAAGAAGAAAGACGATTATTGTATGTCGCAATGACCAGAGCACAGGCCCTGTTATACCTGAGTGTTCCTATCCGACAGCCCCGGCTAGGAGAAGGAGAAGATGGTGCTACCACTTTGACGCCATTCCTTCCTCCTAAGTTGACCAAAGCACGCTTTCGGCCAACGGGACCGTCTCTTCATGAGAAGGTGGTGTATGCAATTGCCGATATCCTGCGTCGCTCTCGGCCATCTCTTGAGGACATCTACAAGGGGCTCGAGTTTCTTCCATCGACGCTGGACGACCGATGGACACCCGAGGGCGAGGAAGACCGCAGCAAATTCGATGGCACGTCTACGTCTCATGATGCATCTGGCGAGCCCAATCCAAAGCGACGGCGGTCGGACATGAATCAGGGGCCCAAATCGACCACCTACGTCTCATCGACCGGGTATACCATGAACAACTCGACAGGGTTTACGATCCCAACCACCGTTTCAGCGGGTTTTACATCTGCCCGGGATTACATAGCGGCCAACCCCGAACCCCCCGCGGAGTCAGCCTCAAAGCCTCCGTCAAATGCAGACGCAGATGCAGCTGGGGCAAACAAACCGAAACCGCTCAGCAACGCAGGCCGCAAAGACGGACTCACACAAGCAAGCATATCCAACTTTTTTGCAGGTCCCGGATCCCAGAAGAGGGAACCAGCTCTACCTAGCTATCCCCAGCCACCACCATCTCGCAAATACGAAGGGCTACCCTCACAGAACCAACGCTCAGGGGCAAGCATCGTCCCACCTACTCTCTCCTCTCACCGTGTTCAGCCACGGCCACTTATTCCAACGCGGCCGACACTGGAGCCTACAAGCTCCAATGGCTACACGTGGCTGGCAGCCCCATCAAAGCCAACCCTGAAACCTGCCAGGATGTCCATGACGCAGGAACAGAGCAGCAATAGTACATCCGCAGGCGGGACAGCCGGGGCAGATGAGGTGAAACCCGAGAGCTCCACTCGCGGGTTCCAGCCGGTGACGACGTTCCACAGCACGACGATGTCAATGGTTCAACAAGCACCGCGACGGACATTGGGAATTCGGCGGAGCATGAATGGGTGGCAAGATCGGATGAAGCGAGAGGGCGGTGGATAGACGAGCTGACACGATTTACCCGATTTCGGGGGAGGCTGGTCTAGAATCATGGACGGTATGGGTATCCGGTATGGGGTATCTATGTTGTATGTCCACGGGACCAAGTCAGAAGGGGGATGGTGGACAGGCAATCCACAGGCTTTGCAGTCTCATTGCTAGTTCCGGCGTTGCTAGGGAAGCCCACCCGGGGTATACTCAGCTTGGAAAGTGATTGACCAGGAAAGGGTTGACTCTAGGGCCAGAATCTCTCGGTCTGGATGGAATGACGCACATCCGTGCACTACCAACGAGACTATGAGTTGTTTCTGCATTGCTCTATAGGGAGATGTATATGTACCTAAGTTTCATAATTAATATTTTCCCCATGGGATGACCTTGGATGAATCGGGGCGGGCAGATCTTCCGAGCCTAACAAGATTAGGCCTGACTATTGACCAAAAAAATGAGTACAACATATGTTTGAGTAAAAAAATAATTGAGACCTAAGATGTCTGGACCACAGTGGAGTGCTAATTGCGGTGAATCTCCACCCCTGGTTATTTGGTCGTTTCTGGACAATTCTACATAGAGTACTCCGTACATATGCTAATATGTACTTATATACACGCACTTGATCCAGCCGCCATTGGCGCAGTCAACCTAGCGGTGAGGCAGGAATTCCCCCAACGCATTCATTAAATAATTAAGTGAGATATATTTTAGTTACACGACCAGTCCGATTCTGTAAATAGTACATTAGTACATTCTAGGGAATGGCTGACTCATCATTATTGGTAATATTACCGTGACAGGACCCAAGCCCTCCAGGGCTATGTACGCTTTCACTGGCTGCCCTACTTTCCATTGATCTTCGTAGGCCAATCAATGATTCAATCGTGGCAAGTAATTATAGACAGTACCTATGGTACCTAAGTAAGTTATTACCAGGCACCAAATACGTCAGGGGGCTGATCCATTCCAGCTTTTTAGCTTATCCTCTTTGGACACTAGTTAGGAGCTCGACGTGTGTTCCCCAGAGTGTAGATCGGGGTGAAGCTCAATGTGGAATGGTTGGCTATACAAAAAGAAGTCGTCGCCCTCGAACTGATCATCCAAACTATACAACACCATATCAACAACATCACTATCACTATTGTCTTCTTTTATATTTTATTTTTATCTTCCTCTATCTTTTGTCTATATCCTATTTATTGTTATAATCTCTGCTCACAGTTCAACACTTGTGTGCCTTACCTTTGACGCTTTCTATACATATCTCTTCATCTCTTGACCTCTTTACTTTCTACCTCTCTACCTCTCTATCTCTTTTTAATACCCTAATATCCTCTCCCACTTCTTATTCACCTCCATCTTCAAACCTCAAACCTCAAACCACAACCCAATTCCTACAATTCCTTCAATTCCTTCAATTCCTCCAACCATTCACAATGCCACACAAAGTGAACGACTCCAATTCCACCCTGGCAAGCAGAGCCAGCAGCAACGATCAGGTGGTCGCCACCGAAGTCCGAAGTCTAAGTATGTCAAGTGCCTCACATCCCTGTCCCCGATCTCCAGATTCAGCCCGAGCTAATGCACACCCTAGCAACCAATCCCGTCCGCAAACCTCCGGTGGTCGTCCATAACAAGGGCGGCCGAATATACGATGAGACGCGGCCGTCTGACTGGGACAAACAACGCTGGAAGTAGTTGTTCTCTTCACAAACTCGAATTGCCTATGCAATTACCTCAATTGCTGCATAGGTTCAACTCGGAAGGAGACGCGGATCCCATTTTACACGCGCGTTACAAAAGGCAACAAAAGAGGTCCAGACCAAAAGAAACCAAAAAAGACAAAAAAAAAGAAAAGTGAGGCGATGATCGACGAACGCGGTTTTGGGGAGATCATTGGACGCCAAAACCCCCTTTTTTCGGCCTCTCGTCACCGACACCGATCTTTTTTCTCTTTTTTCTCTTTTTTCTCCTCTTTTTCCTCTATTTTCCCCCCTGACCAAATCGGGACGTCAAATTGTCTGATTCTTTTGGGATTTTCTCGGATTCTCGGAGCCTCTGTGCCGTGTTCCCTTCTTTTGACTATTGCCTCAACCTGAATCCCTGCGTCTCCCCGGATTTTCGCGTCTCCACTCTCCCCTTCTCCCCCTTGTATCATTATTCTGGAGGCGTTTTACTGTTTGCCTTCTTCTTGTCTCTCTACTCTCAACTAGGGTTCACTCTTTATGATCTCCTAGTTACATTTCCCTACCTTTTTTTTACTTTCTTACCCTTCCAACTCTACTGGTTACTGTTGAAAACTACTGTTTGTCTCTCGGCATGGTTACCTAGCAGCTAGCTGCATGGTCATGCTGTGAGGGCTAATTGGGCTAACACCCTATTTTGTTTTCTTTAATTTGTTGCGATGCATAGCGTGGGTATTATTATTATTATTATTATTATTGGATCTGCTGGATCTGGATTTATTGCGAATGAGCGAAATTGTATTCTCAAGGGAAATATTATTGTTTTATTATCGAATCTATCTTCACTTGATTTGTGCTTCTTTTACTTTGATAAAATGATATACTATATATATAACATAATGATTAGGTCAATTCAGTTTCAATCTCCTTTCGGACATATTTGTGCCATCTCATAGCAATAATTGTCAAGATATACATTCTAATTTGCCTCGTCGCCAGTTATCTACCCAACTCATGATAGTTGCTTCGATTAGATTATCTATTATCTTCTGTAACTGCAAACCTAATGCTATGAGCAAATCTGAAGGAATATGGCGCCTTTCCAATTATCTACCTCCAATTCAGCCATAGAAGTCTCTAGCTAGGAATGGAAAATATCATATGCAACACTCAATCCTAACTGGTTTTTCCTCTTCTCGAGCTGCAGCAGTAATTGGTAAAGATTGGGGGTAAGCGGGGAAATGATCTATGATTGAACAGTATAGCCTTTGGTATATAGTGATAGTGTGTTGGGCTGTGACGTGGCTAAAGTTGGTCCATATATATTATACAAACAAACCTCGATCACGGTAAAATATATATAGCACTTTGTTTGGGTGGCCTGAATATTGGTGGGAAGTACGGCAAAAAACAGACTAACAGTAGTAATATATATACAGAGCAAGAGAATGGTTATCGAAGCTGAAATCCAGACAAGAGGCGACAAGTTCCCACTAATTGATCATAGACGAGATAGGATTATGGTTACCATGAAGTAGCTTGCGGACAAAATCCATGAAAAAGCAAAATACTCTACAAGACCAAAAGAAAGACTACAATTCTACAGCATCCAAAGATTCACTGAAAATGGGATATATTTCAGGGCCAAGCGGCAAAACCGACAACCCCATTCTCAAATCCACACAAGAGATAAAAGGAAAAGGCACCTTGCCGCCCATCTCCAGTAATGGATGACGGATAAGCGTTCAGGGCATGTGTCAAAGGTTAGATACAAAGGAAGAGGAGAGCAGAGGGAAAAGAAAAGGCACCGTAAGTCCAACGAAATATGGACTCGGTGGCCTTTCCTCCCCAGAGGACATATGATTTTTTCCGGGTTTTCACACTTTTTTTGCTTTTTTTTGTGACCTCTATGAGCCCGATGTCCTGCCATGTGAGACAAAATGGGTATCATCAGACAGGAGGCGAATTCAAGCACGTTGCGCAAAAGAATCAACGTGAGAAACGAGGCACATGAAAAACGGGATTTGGGGGGTTTTTGAGGGCGAAGGGGTAAGGGTTGGGGATTGGGGATTGGGGACGCGATTGGGAAGGCAGCTATGCTGCTAATGATCGTGGAGGGCAGGGGTGGGGGTGGGGATATCAAAAAAAAAGGCAGCACCAATTGGCGCGCAGAAATACAAGGTGTCAAGGGTGCATGGTATTCCTTGACAAATAGAAGAGAAGTAAATATGACGAGGGGAGTAGAAAGCAGCAAAATGTATTCTTGAGAAACAAATAAATCAACATGGCTCGCGCTCGCAATGCTAGATGGTTAAATCAAGTGCAACTGATGACCCAAGACTAATGGGTATAGGGAGCAAATGGGTATGCAATTTTGGAACATGAAGTGAAGGGCTGGTCTCGACTCTGATTCCGCGGAACCAGAGCCGAATGCAAAGCGTAAAGGACGAAAGTGGATGCAGTCGAGTTCGGGGGATATGGCACAGGTCGACAAGCGGGTGTGGCGCGCATTGAGTATTAAGATGAGATATCGAGGTGAATCAATGCGGAAACAGATGCTCCTTGGAGTCATTCTATTCAGATGAGAGAAATGAAATGAAGTGCTGGAAATATGTGCAATGACCAAATATCATTTGGATTGCGGTTCGTTCCGTCATTTCTTTTACATCCCACCCTGATAGGTCTGGCTCATGACCATGTGGGTAGGTGCCACAGGGAACTGCTGGAGCGCTGCTTGCTGAGCCATGTACATAGCCTCCTGCTGTTGCTGGTATGCTTCGCTGTTCATGTATTGCATCTCAGCGGATGGTACGGGGGAAGGGGAACAGCCATGGTGGACAGTGGGCATTCCGCGGTTGATATCGTGATTGGCCATTTGTGTATGGGCATGCACAAGTGCCTCGTTATCCGGCGTGATGGGAGGAGTGAGGTAACCATGAGGAATAGCCGTCAACTGCTGAGACTTCTGAGGGGTGGCAAGACCAATCTCCCCATTGTACGGCTTGGACTCGATAGGAGTCTCGACCGGAGGGGTGCAACGGGCGTAGGTTGCCAACGAAGCCTGGCGGTTGAGGAAGTGTTCCATGACCTTCGAGACCCGGGAGTAGTGAGCAGAAGCGTACTTGCGGGCGACGACGGTGGAGGGCTGGTGCAACTGTTGAGACAAGGCAACAAGAGTCATCGAGTCATACTGCGATGACCAATGGGTGTGACGGGGCTGCGGTCGGTTAAGAATGCAGCGGGACAACGCAAGAGCAGCACGAGCAAGTTCAGATGACAGCTTGGCGACAAAGTCCCGATGGAACAAGGCAATCTCCAGGATGTACAGAGCCATGTGTTCCACCTCGGGGTCGTAAGCATCATCCAGAACAGCGTGCTGCAAGAAAGCATCCACAGTCGGGTGTCCAATGGACCAGCCAAGAGTTTGGAGGACATGCCATTCCATCTGAGTGAACATATCGTCGTCGTAAAGAGAACAGCACATCGACTTCAACTCCTTGATGGTGGGGACACGGTCCTTCTTGTCATTGTACTTGGCCGCGATGAGTAGAGCTGCACAGCCAACCAACTGGTAGTGACGCTTGTAGACCACACGCTTAGAGCAGTATCGGTCTAGAAGGTTGATCGCCAAGAACAAGGTGGATGGCAGCAGCTGGAACGCAGTGTGGGCCTCGATCAAAAAGTCAAGAAGGTATGGTCGCATGAACCACTGGATCTCGGTTTGGATGTCAATGGACTCGACGTCGGGCAGGGTTTGGTTCTATGCGATGATAAGGTTAGCAACGTATAACCTTGGGAGAGAAACGGATCTGATCAAAACTCACATCCATTTCCAACATGTGACTCAGGACATCGTCCCGAAGCTGTTCACTTGTGAGATTGGACAGTTCATCTGCCATAACATACTGGCGCTCACGAGCCATCTGCTTGTCATGTTCCTGTTTCGCCTGACGCTCTTGCCGCATACGACTTTCCATGCCGTACTCCTCCTCCACTAAGAAGGTGGGACAAGGACGGTAGTTGCGGTGGTAATCCATGATTGCGACAGTACTTGGATCGACCGAAGTATGAAGCACAAGTTGATGTATGAGGGTCGTTTTGCCGAGTTTCAATGAAGGGAGCCTGAAGAACGGGTCTATCAGGCAACGACGGAATTAAGAGAGTGACAGTCGTGGTATTAGTGTATTGGAATGAATGACGGAAAAGTTGTAACGATTAATGAGTGGATCAGCGTGAAACAATAGTTCGAATGCTGGAAAAGGTGGCCGGGAGGAAGTCTTCAAAGGTAAGGCTGTAGGGAATTAATATTAGCGGAGGCCGACGTAAAAAGAAATGATTAAAAGATTGTAACGTCTAAGTGACGGGAAAGCAAGAGAGTGAGAGAGGGGAAAAGCACAATAAGGTAGAGTGTAGAGATGTATGCCGATATCCATCTAGGAGACGGGAAGGGTCATCACTCCTTCGGAGAAGTACTAACCCAGAAAAGAGCCTTCGGGTAGAGGGCACAATGCAACCCTTACCGTGACGGCAAGACTGGCATCTAGGCAGGAATGATCCGGTGAATTAGGATTCTGTTGGATACCAACGAAGAGATGAAGCACGAGTCAACGTCTTCACCCCTAGGCTAGTGCTGCGGAATGTGGAGTGCAGGAGAATAACCCTATGAAGGGGGTCACAATCATCAGGGGGGATGTCTTGGTAACGGAATGGTTAGAACTCACACTTCACGAATTAACGAGTTGAAAGAACAAGGCTCAGTGAAGAGACTGATAGAGTTTCTTAGATGGAACAAGTGCTAGAGATTCAAGGATGAAGTCCACGTGAGGAGACAAGTGGGTTTATATCGAAGATTCAGATGAACAAATCCTAAAATAGGCAACCATGTCAGTCATCTATTCGTCAATTGCATTGGCAGCAGTCAACGGTCCAAAAGACAATGGCAATCAACAATCAACAATTGATGCCAGCCAACAATTAAGCGCAATGAGGTATGTGGTGTCACAGCCTGATTGTCGCCCCGATATCCGGTATGTCCAATAAGAGTATGAGATTTTCATCGACCCCTTAAATATTCCCACGCCTGGGGGGATATAGAAGCAATCCATAGAGCTGGTTGGATGGACCCTGGCGAGACATTGCATGTCAAGCAAAAAGATATGCATTCCACAATTGTAGTTGAGAACATAATTTGCCGTCCGCGTGGACATCAACCTTTATCACTCAATAAACTGCTACTCCCCATATCTGGCTCTTGGTGTGTTGTCTCGGGTGGGAAATGAAGCAAAATCGGAGGTATATGAGGTTGGGGCTGCTGGATGCTTGGACATGGCCCTGAGGTCATGCCATGATTATGTCTGGTGGGCCAATTTTTCATGCACTCTGGAAAGGATTTTTTTTTTCGTGTGGAAATTTATTCAATCTCTTGGCTCATGTCGAGAAAATTCGAATATCCGTTGCTCGTCTATCCATCGGGGACGTTCCGACCTTGACACCATGCACACCTCAAAGCACCAAAAAAAAAAGGAATTTCTTACCCAAGTTTTGAAGCTCAATGTCAATCTGATACCGAAAACGAATTCGTATCAACAAAAAGTCAACCTGAATGGATTTCCTACGCTGTCGCTCGTCTAACCGGCAGGAGCTGGAACAGGAGGGTCCAAATCGTCAAAAGTCCGAGGATCAGGGAGGCACCGGGCGGACGAGGACGAAGGATCGCCGTTTGAGTTAACAAACGTCGAATTGGAAGGTCAAGTGCGAAAGTGAAATCGACTCGACTTGAGTGCTAGTACAGCGGGCTAAATAAGATTGCGTCGACTGGAATGTCGTCGAACCGTAACTCAGCCAGTAGACCAGACTCTGGGGTCTCCGTAGGATTGGCAGGGGAGGAGAGAGGGGGGAAAAAGGGAAGAGAAAAGGGTATGAAGAAGAGAAGGAGAGAGGTACAAGGAGGAGGTTTTTGACTTTCTCTCTCCAGGCGGGTGTGGGAAGAGAAAGAAGGAAAAGGAAGAGGTTAAGAAGCTGAGAAGACACGGAGATACACACGGAGAGAGCTGGTTGTATGGTAATCCACGAGACAAGTGGAGGCTGAAGGTTAGCATACAGTGTACAGTAAATTTACAGTATGGTGTTCCATAATTTACGTATCCCAGGGGAAGATCGGTAATTTTGATAGGTAACTAGGGCTTCGTTCCTCTCTGCAAGGATATAAGACAGGAGTTGAAACCTGCAAAAACTGCTTGAAACTATAGTTATTATTTAGAACTTCAGAGGTTTCAAACGTGGGAACCGGCACAAGGCACATAGGCACAGGAACAGAGATACCCCGAATTAGGATATTCGTACATTTTACTAACCTGTTAAACTAAATAACTAAAAAAACTAAAATAACCAAAATGATCGAGTACTAGTAGTATTCGTGTTCCAGAACTCCAGAAATCCGATGTGTCTACATTGCATATAACCTTTGAAACTCGAATATTGCGTTTTCAACCGTATGCCGCGACCCAGTCATTTTCTAAGACTAGTAATTTGAAGGAGTTTCTTCGACGGTGGAGAGATCTCCGTCGCTACCGAGCCATTTCAATCATTTCAAAGACCATTTTTCTACAATTTTTGTCTTAACACATTTTTTTTTTTTTTTGGGTACATGTCTATAATTCTCCGAAATTCTATTGCATTTTCCTATTCTAAAAGGAAAAAAAGATTTAAACAAAAAAGAAAGATAAATGGAGCCAAGAACAACCGCGAGTTCCGGCCCCAAAAAAGCTCCTGATCGACAAAGTATTAAAGGCCAATCCTCAGCCATTGTTGGCTCGTCATCTAGCACCTTGGTTACTAGTGCTGCAATGGGCTGGGCTCTCTTACTCCGTACGAAGCCTCCGATACGGTCGCGCGTTCGAGGGTCTGCGGGCTGTGGGCGCTGACTGGTCCAGAAGCCTGGGATTGTCCTGGTGTTGACTTCATCTCGCGTGTTTCCCCCCCCCATTCGCGTACCTCAGCTGGGGTGTGCTTGGGTTGTCCTAAATTGATAACCCGAGCCTCCTTTGTCTTGCAGGGATCTCGGTCTCCTGCGAGTCCATGTGGGGATATTTTCCAAGATTCGGTCTTCGGTCGCAAAAGCAGGTTCTCGTAAATTTGGGCACGTTTTCCCAATTCTTCTCTTTTACAATCACTTTAATTAATTCCTATTTGGATCAACGCGTATATGTAATTTGTTTTTCCTTTCTTTTTTTTTTTTTTTTTTCCCTTGTACAGAGTATAGAGTATCACTTTACAACTCATCCCTACGGCATCTGCCGCCTGTGACACCACTGGAGATGCACTTGATTTGTCCCCAGCTTCTCGACCTGAGATAAGGTTTGTAGACGTCTCGACTCATCAGGATTGACTGGTTTAGCCGTGAGAATCACACTCTTTACTGGACGCGTAAATCATCCAGGTCAATCTCTGCGAATCATATCCCTGTTACTCTACACAATTGCGACTCGGAGGTTTTTCACCATCTCCCCTTGCCTCATCCCCTTACAATACACAAGTTCAACGAGAGCGCTCTGTAAGGTCCAGGGATTAACCTCAGCCACTCAATCGCATATCCACAGACCCAAAAATATCGATCATCATGCGACTCGGCCGTTTCTCAATGACATGCACAGGATGTGTACACCAAAGTAAACGGATACAATTGACCGGTCTATACGGAGTACTACTCCGAAGTACGGAGTAGTGCAGCTTGATATACGACAGCGCGCATAAGGCTCTACATCTAGCATGGAGTAGTGGATCCATACGTTTCACTTGCTTAACTTCTTCAAGGAATGCAGTTCGAATCATTCCATTCATTGGCGCCTTCTCATTTAAACCGGGGATGACAGTTGCCGAAGCAATGATCCCCCTATTGAGAACGGGGTATTCCCGTCTCTCTCGTGCAAGACTAGCAGGGAAAGAAAGGGGGAAGAGATAAGCGATAGCCATTAAAGGGTGCCGTCGGGACTGTACAACGTAGCAAAGCAAGGGACTCTCAAACTAAGAAATCTGAATGATAGACACGGCTAATATGCAGAGAGCAGATCACAAACACTCTCGGTCTGCAAATTTAGATTTTTGTTAGAAATTCACATAGCATGCCAGGGACTTTTGTTGTATCATACCAGTTAAATTAATCGCCCAGGCTTAATGTAATGTGTAGTTACTCCGTACTGTAGATAAATTGTACGGAGTACTTCTTCATTCTTAATCAAATGTCAGCTGCATAAGAGCCTAGGCCTCATACCTGTGGAGGCCTTTTACCCTGATGAGTCTGGCACCATGTATTCCTTCCTTATTGCGTCAATCAATTTTAGATACCCCTATCCAAACACTTTCATTTTAGGCAAGTGCCTACTCCGTACTTAAGTTGTATGTACTTGCGTACTCCGGGATTCTAGTTGAATTTGCATATATTATCCATGTGAGTGGATAGCACTATCTACCTAATTTTGTATACTACTGTTGCCTACTTAAGTAGTTCGCCCCCAAATGGCGGGGATGACCTGTACTACCCAGTAAAAAGTAAAGGGCAATTATCGGGATTTTGTCCCACCACCCATGTACAAGCCTGATACTCCGTACTCCGTAAGGTCTGCTAAATCATTCCAGGAAGGCAAAACTGTAAGAAACAATTGGACTAAAACGATCTTTGTAAAGCTATTCAAGGAAAAAGGGGTTCCGGGGACAGACTAGGCCCATGCAGCAATTACGTGGTCGCAATGGGGCACATCCCACTGCAGCCGCGCCCAGTTTCATCAAATCAGCACTTACTCAGTCGGTAAGAGGTGATTTACATGTGTCCACAGAAGTTGCCCAGATGGCTTGGAAACTAGTACCTGGCCGATGTACTTCCGATGCGCCCAGCCGGCGCGGTACCGTACCTCCTGAAAAGGGGAAGAAGAGCCTTGCAAATCAGCACGTCTTGCCATATTTGTCTCCTGACGCATGTCTCGCCCCATGTTTCAAGTACCGACAGCATGAAGCAGTCTAAAGGATGAGGGTAACTTTAAAGCGCGCGCATATGGCGATGGGCATATGTTGTAATTTGAGTCTGGACTTGGTCTGGCACTTCTATTGGCCCCAGACTCTTTAGCTTCCCGTAGCGGATTAGTTGCAATTTGATCTATTTTTGGGTGTGAGTTTCAACCTCTCATTTATTTTAATCACAGACATTTTGCTTAACATGGTTCTTTGAATAGAGAATTGCCTGTTAGAAGCGCTTGGGTTAACTCAAGGGGTGCTTTGATCCTTGTTTGTTAGGTGTTTGGCAAGTAAAACCTCGCCCGCAAACACCCAGCAATGCAAGTCAAGTCTTCAAGGAGGTGTTCACTTGTCTATGAACGAGCAAAACTTAAATAGCCTGCCATCGGTTGGTTTCCCCGGATGCTGCAAGACCTCGCCCCGATGGGGCGCGGTATATAGATGTGGTTTCCCTTGCTCATGACCCTGCAAATCAAGAGACAGTAATATAACCCTTCGACTTCCCTCCACGTTGCTTATTTCACCTTCGATGTGTATATTTCTTTCTGCAAGGGGAAGATCCTTTCACTAGACATATTGTATTCCGTACTACAACATACGGAGTATACAGGGAGTTCATTAGTCTAAGGAGGCGTCAAACCATCATCTCGGATTTCTGCTTCCAATGTAGATCAATGCTCATTTCGCAGACATTACTCGTTTGTTTGAGAGCGGTGTGGACTGGATATTAGATATCTCATCAAATCATGTACCAGCTACATGTTCTGCATCAAAATATCATCACTGGTAACTGATGTGTAGGGTAATCATTTTTAAGTGGATACTATGTGCGTTCTATACACACAATACAAGCACTATCTAATTCATACTTGATATCCCATATCGATACATTTCATACTCCATACAGAGTACTCCGTATCTACAGACCAGTTTCCGAGACTTGCAGTTTATACAAAACACCCTAGTATGATACAGCCCACAGAAAAACCTAGCAAAAGAACCCGATAAAAACGTAAGTGTGGGATCCGGTCTTTTTTTTTTCTCGCCTCGCAGATGGATCCATTCCACTCCGAATCAATGCCTTCCGACATCACACGCCTGCTGAACCATGGAATCATCGCGAATTCCGAGTACGTAGTACCCATGGACGTAACCCAAACTCCACCTTCAACAACGGTTATCCCAGGGCCGTGCCGGGATATATCAACCATGGTACTATTGGAAAAGATCGAAATCCCCCACCACTTTTTCTTCCCTGTTCACCGTCTGGTTTCCATTGCAACATGGTTTTGATGTATGTCTAATGTATGTTGTACGTATGCACGAGTTCATTTTCTCTTCCGCCCCGCTATATCTGATAATTTTCCGCTCCACCGTCCGTCTTAATGTGAAAAAGACGATGTGGCGGAACTGTGGCTGTTGTCGGATAGTGCGGATACCGTACGCACAAAGAGGTTGAAATTTGTGGCTTTGTTTCTCAGATAGGTTTCTAGTGGCTATACGGAGTAGTCATCGCTATAATTTCTAGGTAAATTTAGAACCTTAAATACCATTTTGATATCTCTTAAACTATTATTGCATTGGAACTGAATTGCTGTCTAGATATCCAAATACATTGGATCCCGGAGACTCTTCGGTTGTATATCGCAGCGAAATCCCACATACATATTTATTTCCGTATGTATCGGGCAAAAAACTGCATTCTTGACCGGTGAAAATTTGATGTTTCGTGGCCCCTCTGCGGGGAGTTATACAAATGTCACAAAGGTTTTTCTGTGTTTGGCAGAAACAGATCCACTACACAAGTTTTTTTTTCTCTCTTCTTCTTTGTCCTTAAGTTGGAGAACTTTTCTGGGTAGTGGACGAGGTGCATGAAGTTCATATGAAATGCTTGCAAGCCCTGCAACTAGTACGGAGTACTTCGTATGAAGTAGTGCCTCGGATTTACGTACATCTAATTTCCGAAATTGCCTCCATAGGATAGTCATTCGCGTGTTTCTGTAGTCTCTTCCCTTCCTCTAGACATACTAATAAATATTTCTCAAGGCTGCCGTGAATCGATTCTTCTGTCTTGTATCCTACAGACTCGTTGTGAAACTCCACCGCGAATAAGGACGATGCTAATTATTATTCACCACGCGGACTGGATCGGGGATTCAAGACAACTTGGCCCCTTTGGGAATAGTTCAACATACACAGCTTGACTGGGGCAGCGGAGGCTCAAACCATGGTTAGACTGTTTTTTTCACTCCCCTATTCCCCGCCCCTTTTCTTTAGCTTTCTTTCAATTCAATTTGAAATCGCCACTGTCCATCACAATTCGACCAGTTTTATAGACTAGGACTACCGGATAGTATTGAATCCTTCCAAATCGGATCAATTGACCTATTCTATCAGTCATTTTTCTAGTAAGACTTCTTTCAGACAGCAAAGGTAACCGGAGCTGCAAGGCTGTTCATTACGTCGCTAAACCTGACGGGGCTTAGGGCATAAAACAGAGTGGAGAATACCCGTAGTGTAAGGAAAGGAAAAAGGTCCACTTTGAAGCTTTACAATTTCAATGTACCGGGTACTGTACAACATACATACAAAATGTACAAAAGTCTGTCCGAAAGAGGATAAATTGAATTTGTAAGTACTTTGTTGCCTTGTCCCGAGTTCTTCCAAGGTTTTACCGTTCACACGGTAACTCGAAACCTTTGAACTCAACCCCAAGGAACGCTCATAAACCAACTTCAATGTTCCTCAGAATACATGTGTCTCTTACCTTAGTGCGACTCGTAGTTTAGTCTATGCCGTCATTGCCAGGTTCGCGTCCCACACTTCTCGCTTTCCGTATTGCGCGTTCGCTTTATAGTGATCTACCAAAATTTGAGAAGAATGTACCAAAATGGGTTCAAATTTTCCAATTAATTGCAGCTCTTCGTCAATAATATATCTCAAAATGAGAGAATGGTTTGATTTTGCTTGTACGGAGTATAGTGGGCCTGGAAAAGGCACATGCAGTCGGCCGCTCGGTCACCTTCTGCTTAACGAAGACAATTTGCTTTATCTTGGCGCGAATCCCAGCAAAACTCTCGTGTCCATCATTTCGGATGGTCATTGTGTTTATATTGCCGATCCGGTATCTTTGTTATCCGAGGTAAACTCCAAACACTGGCAAATAAGGTCCAATGGGGAAGGTGCGATGAAAGCCAAATTGGAGCCAATCGTGAACTATGATATAAGTTCACTAGCCTTGTGTCTATGACCTCGCCATCTCTGGCGCAGCAGCACGCGATTCCACGCGACGAAATTAGGGGGTTACCGGCTCGACAAATGATATCATCCATGTCGCCTAGGTACAATGTACGACATACGGACTAACATCGGGTCTACCGAAATGTCCTCAAAGACCGCGGTCCATCTCAGCTGGATACAATGCGCATATGTGGACCGAACTTGCACCAGCCTCTTATGAAAATAGATCAAGCACAGGCACACGAGAAATAATCTAATTAAGTTCGATGAGCCAGGGTCGCGCCAATCCCCTTAAAGCCAACCACAATTCCGGAGGATAAACAGATCAAAGGTTACTTTGTACCGAAAAACAACACGAACGCGAACATTCAAATCAATGAAATGACAGGACAAGTGTATGTTCCTTGATATCAGCAAAACCCAAGCGAACTATTGATCCAATGCGCCCGAAGTTGGGTCCGAGCCCATGCTGACCGGGGTGTCTCCAATGGCCACCCCCGCAGCTGTTGCCTGTAACCAAAGTGGAATCCCGCCATGCAACCCGCACAATGAAGGTTATTTTCTCCTTGGAATGTTTCAGGACGGCATGGAAACATGGAAAACGCACACTCGAAATTGCAAAAGTCTCAAGGTTGATTTGAACTGTTCTATCAGGCCCCCCGCAGCAGATGTCATACACCGGTCTGACCGAGGTTGCCTTACTCGCACTATGATTCGAGACTATCCAATGGCGATGTGGTAACTCATCTCAGCCTCCCCTGTCTGTTAGCTTGTTCATGCTCATCCAGTGATATGTTGTCATGGCGATTAGATGTGGGTTGTCCGTTGCAGAGCCAAGTACTCTCACGGCCTATCAGAGTGTTCATCTGCAGGTATCTCAGGAGTCCGATACATAAGCAAGAATAACAGGTTACTTCCAATCAGCCACAACGAACTACGACAAGCTAAAAAAAATTGATGGTTGCTTCTGACGTGGCAATCCGTCGACGGACCGTCACTCTCTACCCTTTGTCTGATAGAGACTTGTCGCACCCATTCGCGATTGCATGTTACTATTGGTTGGCAGGCTGTGTTGTTCGTGGCGCAATTTGTCTACTCTACTCGCGCTGACAGATTCAGCTCAGACTGCATTTTCGGGGCAGATTCCCCGCTGGCTCCCTTACATTTGGCATGGTAATTCTATATACAATGGTCTCGACGAGCACAATGCAGTTCATGCCACGCCACTGAAATTTAAAACTGGGCTACAACCCGAGTGTTTAGTTTGCACTGACGAATCTTGCTCGGATATCCAATGGTGCTGCCGCACACCTCTGATCAAGACTGCAACACGACCAAGTCAGGTTGCTGATCGGTAATTGCTTCCTAATCAATATGCGGACGGTAGGGTTGTTGACCGCTTCTTATCGGTTGGTCGATTTTCAATTCACTCATCTCTTTCTGTGACGGTGAGCTGCAATAGGGAATTCGAAGATATCCCACAACGTTCGCACAAATACAATGTTCCAAAACCACTTTTTTTTTGCTAGGCAGTTAAGACGCATTGGATATATAGTGGTTATTGTCTATGTACCTTGAATTTACAGCTACATGTGTCCATTTCGTCCTATACAAGTATATACCTTAAGGTTGAATCCGATGCCACGGCATATATCTAGGTACTAATCGACCCCGGGAGACACTCACATTTCAAATTAGAAACCAGAGTCTAATAATAAAAGGACATCTAATCGACGGAATTACTTTTAGCCACAGCGATATATCATCGTTATTGTTCGCTCTTCTCGTAAATGTTCATGCATCGATATATTGGCCTGATTAATAAGGCATATGATATTCGAATACCTCACACGTGATCTCGGGGAAACATACCCGACTAGCCAAGATATTCCGGCCGCTAAAAATTATCTACAGAAAAAAAAAGCGGCAGCGCAACAGTCGCAAGGAAAGCTTTGGCACCACGTTATAATCACCCATTTTTGTTTAAGATATGACTGTCTAAAGGCTGGATTTACAGCCTAAGCTGAATTATATCTGAATTGATCTTCAGCACCCCCATTTCTGATTTGCACACCGTTCAAAACCATCCGAAACGAGCTCTCTGGCTTCGAAGCCCACATCTTCAATCATGGATATCCACCGTTGCCGTTTCGTTTCTTATAACCCACAGGCGATCAATGCACTTGCATTCTCGCATCCCCCGTCAGCAGATCTAGCTGGACGTGGCGTACCCACCCTCAGACTCGCGATCGGTCGTGCGAACGGTGATATTGAAATATGGAACCCGATGCGCGGCGCCTGGTTCCAGGAGACCGTGATGCGTGGAGGCAAGGATAGAAGCATCGAAGGACTTGCATGGACTCTGGATCCCCAGGAGGACGGGCCCGATGGCACCAAATTACCGGGAAAGCTGCGTCTGTTTAGCATTGGATACTCCACGGCTGTTACCGAATGGGATCTTGAGAATGGTCGCCCGCTGCGCCACTCCAGTGGAAACTATGGAGAGATCTGGTGTCTTGCTGCGCAGCCCCGCTGGCAGCCGACCAAGGGCAAAGATGGCAAGGTGGTTCCTCCCGCCGAGGGCGAGTACACCGGTCAGCACCTCGCCGCAGGATGTGCGGATGGGTCGATTGTCATCTTGTCTACTGCCGATAACGAGCTCAAGTTCTTGCGTCTGATGCGTCCCTCAACGAAAAGAGCGCGCGTCCTGAGCGTCACCTTCCAGAACCGCCATACCATCGTCGCTGGTTATGCTGATAGTTCTATCCGTCTCTTTGATATTCGTACTGGTCAGATGCTGCGCACAATCTCTCTGGGCAAAGGCCCCACTGGTGGTCCGAAGGAACTGTTGGTTTGGTCAGTGAAATGTCTGCCAGATGGCACGATCGTTTCCGGTGACTCGGCTGGTGAAATTCGATTCTGGGATGCGAAGAACTATTCCCTCGTTCAACGGATTCAGGGTCATCTCGCCGATACTCTTGATATCGCAGTGAGTGCCAATGGAGATACCGTTGTCAGTGGAGGTGCCGACCAGAGGACGGTCGTCTACCGCAAGAAGGAGGGCGAGAAGGGCAACAAGAAGGGTCGCTGGGCTGAAATCATGCATCGTCGCTACCACACCCACGACGTCAAGACCTTCGCTGTCTACGAAACAAAGGATATCAGTATCGCTGTGTCTGGAGGTATGCCAACCCTGGCCCACTACCAATTTGAGGTGTTCTAGCAATGCTAACTTGTTTCGTTCAAAGGTCCCGACGCAACACCGATCGTTCTTCCTCTTCGTGAATTCGGAAAGGAACACCACCGCAAGCTTTCGAGTCTCCCGCAGATTCCTCAGCTCACCTCCGCACCGTCGTCCCGTTTGGTCATGAGTTTCTGGGACAGAGAAGTGAGCCTGTGGCGTGTGTCTCGAGGCCCTGCGTCTTTACATGAGAACATTGATGGCCAACGCCATAGACTCGTTGGTAAGGTTCTGATCCAGGGCGAGGAAAACATCTCATCGGCGATGCTGTCCTCAGATGGCAAGACGCTCGCTGTTGCAACCATTTCTGAGGTCAAACTATTTTCTCTTCGTCGCCGAAAGGGCGATGAGAAGGGTGCTCTGCGCGTCCAGAAGATTGACGTACCCAAGGCGCTTTCCGATGAAGGCGCTCGCCTTGTGACCGTCTCCCCCGACAGCCGATGGCTTTCAATTGTTCGCCCCAACAGCGACATCTACATGGCACGGATCCAGCCAACATCCGCATCTAATGAGAAGCCCCAGGTGATGCCACAGTTCGCGAAGCTCAAGAGAGCCACACGCCACGTACGACACGAAAAGGCATCCCACGGAACATTGGGTGACTACGAGAGAACGATACGATCTGTGGTGTTCTCAGATGACAGCAAGGTTCTGGCGAGTGGTGATATCTCCGGTTGTGTCGATACCTGGGTGCTCGGCACAGCGACAGGATCCGCGAACGGTGCGATCAAACGTAATGGAGCCTCAGAGTCCGATGATGATTCATCTGATGACGAGGACGAGGACGTTGTAATTGAGGGCGAGCGCTGGACTACCGCTGCCACCGAATCACCAATTCCTCGTATGAAGTCTGGCATTACTTTGTTGTCCTTCCGTCCCAAGTCTGCCCCCACACACAAGCTTCTGGCCAATGGCATGCATCAGTCTGACGAAGATCGCCTGATGGTCCTCACAAGTGAGCACCAGCTGATCGAATTCGATGCTCGGGATGGCAAATTGTCCGACTGGTCTAGACGCAACCCCAAGGCATACCTCCCCGCAGAGTTCCGAGGCGTTAAGGACCGAGCTATGGGCTGCATGTGGGATCTCTTTGAGGGCCGCGAGCGCCTCTGGCTCTACGGAGCATCTTGGCTGTGGATGTTTGATCTGCTCCAAGACTTCCCCTCCCCCGAGGAGGCTGCAGCTGTGGCCGAAGAGGGTAAGACCGCGGGTCAGCTTGCCAAGGCATCGAAGCGCAAGCGCGAAGCCCTCGACGATGACGAAGAAGAGCGGAGGAAGCACAACACCGGTGCCGGTGATCGAATTGCTCAGTCACAAATGGATGTCCACTTTGGCACCAAGGTCCGCAAGATCGTCGGGAGCGATGAATCGCAGGGAGAATGGATCGCGCTGGATAAGGAACGTCCCCGTGTCGCAGGCGAAGATGACGAGGCCTACGAGTACGACGAGACCTTTGCAGCCACCAATGAGACCACACTTGCCCGTCTACGACGCGGTGATGGAACTGCGGCCGAAACCGAAACCCCACAAAAGGGATCGCAGAAGACCGTTGGCGATACCCCGAAGAAACAGCTGGTGGAGGCTAATGATGCCTCGGCTCAGCCTACACGCCGGTGGTGGCACACTTATAAATACCGTGATATTCTCGGAATCGTACCACTCAACACCTTGTCGGATGACGGTTCCGACGACCAGAACCCGAGTGGGATGCTGGAAGTTGCAGTGGTGGAGCGACCTATGTGGGACGTTGAGCTGCCTGGTCGTTACGTGAAGGACTATGAGTGAAGCAGAGAGATGTGAGAGGGCTTTCTGTAAAAAAAGAGAATGCAGCTGATTCGACATGTAATTTGGTCATTTGAGCATACTTGGAGGAGCGCATGTTATCGGCGCCTTATGTACAGGGATTCTGAATTGATAATTACCCCCAAAAATAGCTCTATAACTGGATTCTCGTATATCCCTGGGATCTAAACATCTCTTGAAGTACAAAAGTCGGGACAAAGGAACCTTGGAAATCCCGAGCTCCCAAAGTTTACAACGGTGATCCAGAACCAGTGCGGGGCCTTGGGCTGAGTGACTTTAAGCCCCCGAGTTCAGGCTCCCTTGACTTTTAAACCCTCTGTACACCCTCTAATGCTGAGCTGATCTTTCTGAAAAAGCCTTGAATCCACTGCCCTACGTTGTCTCCGTGAATCCCGAGTCTCCTTCCGATCCGCTTATCGGCTTATCGTCAACACGTCAGCTCCAGGGCTGTCAGGTCCGACACATCTTCCTCCTTCCATATAGACCCTCTGCAAGGGCCAGGGATACTCTATCATAAATTGAGAAATCTTGCATTTGCCAGAACATATACTCTCAAGAAATCCAATAGGGAGGTCAACGGCAGGACTACAGCATAGGTCTTCCCAGGTCGAAGCCAGGGCGGGGCCAACTACTCCAGATCGAAGAAAGCAGACAAACACACTGCCCCTTTTCAATAAACGGACCACATACCCCCTCTCTATTCAAGTGTCAGCTCTCCGCTGCTTCGAACTCACTTCTCAGGACCTCGGCTGCCATCTCAGAACTCCCCAACAGAATCGCATCCTACTTCCGACAATAACCGCATAACTACAGCCACCATGGGTCTCTCATACAACGTTTACTTGACTGCCAACAAGATCTTTGGTTGTAAGGGATGCAAGACCCATCTGGCAGACTTCAATGAGATTATGAGCCGGGTATGAGAATTCATCAAATCCTCTTCTTCCTACACCTTTCCTGCTATAAATAGCTTGTTGCTGACCCATGACTTTTGACTTCCTAGAACTTCCGAGGCCAACACGGGAAAGCATACCTCTTCAATAAAGTTGTCAACGTCACGCAAGGCGAAGCTGTAGAGCGCAGCATGACAACTGGACGACATATCGTGCGCGACATCGCGTGCAGACAGTGCAAGGAAACGGTAGGATGGAAGTACGACAAGGCGTACGAGAACAGTGAGAAATACAAGGAGGGCAAGTTCATCCTCGAGGAGGAACTCTTCTGTGTCGTTTGTTAGTGGAAGGGTGATTGTCCTTCCACTCATGCGGCGGCCCTCATGTGTGTCGACCTTGATCTTTGTCGTGCACCCCGACAGGCCGATTCTCGGTTCTATGATACGAACGGAATTTGCATTCTCTGAGCATTCTTGCGTTTCTATGCTTTTTCAAGACTGATGATTCTTGCCACTTGTTTTGCTTTCTCTTTCTCAGCTTTGGTATTTGCGAAAGGCGCCACTAGGAGTATTTGCTTTTCTTTGTTCGGTTTCTTTGGACACAGTGGAACTGAACTAGCCACACGTTTGCAGAGCAGAACTTGGGTGTCAGTCAGCCTTTCTAGTACGTCCTTGGAATACATTTTGAAGGTTTATATCTTTCACGTAGCATCCACCATCTATAAGAGTGGATGCCCGTTTGCTTGGAGTAGTCACTCAAATTTCCTTCGAGCTAGTCTGTCTGTATCTACAAACATATATGGAGTACATCGTATAGAACTAAACCTTACTAGAAAAAACAACTGTCTCCATCCATATCCTATTTCGGCGCTTTCAGTGGAGACCAACCACCGTAGGTGGGCACACTGTACCAGCCCCACTAAGTGACTCGCACAGAAGCCCGAGACTGGAGAAATTAGTCAATATATTCTTTATAACCCATTCGGATCCATCTACAATCTGATCGTTCGATATTGAAGAAATTTGGCTTGGGATATCCACTGTCATTGTAGCAGCTGACTCCGAGTCCCCCACCAAACCCTCAAAGTAGGTCTCTGCTGTCGTACTTCAACTGTCGGATTTCTGTAAAAAGTTTGAAAACTGACCACTATCAGAATGACTTCTGCTCCCTCGGACTCTGGTATGATGCAGGCGGTCGTGTTTCACGGCCCGTATAAGGTCGCTGTTGAGCAGAGGCCTATTCCCAAGGTGCAGAACCCGGAGGATATTGTAGTCAAGGTGGGGTATACTGCGCTTTGTGGAAGGTGGGTTTGATCTATACTTATCTTGCAAAAAGACTATTATCGCTAATTTTCATGATATCGTTTAGTGAGTTGCACATGTTCCGTGGCGTGGAGCCTGCCGGAACAGGATTTATCATGGGTCATGAGTTTGTTGGCGAGGTTATTGAAATGGGCAGTGCTGTCAAGACTCTCCAGAAGGGTGACCGTGTTGTTACTGCGTTCACTACTTCCTGGTAAGTCGCATCCTCGCTAGATGCTCGTTTTGCTGTGCAGTTGTACGAACATTGCGCTGACATCATCGATAGCGGCGAATGCTTCTACTGCAAGCAAGGGTGGTCTTCTCGCTGTGATAAGAACGGTCTCTTTGGATGTGACAGCTTGGACGGTGGACAGGCTGAATATGTGGGTTTCTAACCATATTATGGCTTGTTCTCTACATACTGATACTAAGACTATACAGGCCCGAATCCCCAATGCTGACGGTTCCGTCATGAAGGCCCCCGAGGGCGTTGACGAGAAGTATCTGGTGCTCATGGGAGATATCTTCCCCACGGGCTGGTTTGCAGCCAACAATGCATTCAAGAACTCGACTCCCGAGCAGATTGCTGAACAAACAGTGGTCCTGATTGGATGTGGACCTGTCGGTCTCTGTGCGCTCATCAATGCTCTGGAGTACAAGCCCAAGCATATCCTGGCGGTTGACTCAGTCCCGTCGAGACTGGAGCTTGCCAAGTCACTCGGTGCTGAGCCGTGGAACTTCCAGCTGGACCGGGCTGGTCTAGACAAGCGTGTTCAGGAGCTGACAAATGGACGTGGTGCCGATGCTGTCATCGAAGTTGTCGGGTTGAGTCCTGCCTTGCGCACTGGCTTTGAACTTCTGCGACCTTGGGGAACTATTAGCAGTGTTGGTGTCCACAATGGAGAGGTAAGTAGATCTGGATTTGGATTTGGATTTGGATTTAGTATTGTTGCTAATGAGATATACTCAGATTCCTTGGGACGGCAATGATGCCTATTCCAAGAACCTCACTGTCCAGATGGGGCGATGCCCTGTTCGGTCTGTTGCTCCTCGGGCTCTGGAGGTGCTCAAGAGAAACCAACATAAGCTTGGGTGAGTGTGATCATGGTATATATGACTGAGATATTAGTTGCTAACCAGTAAATAGTTTCATGGCTGATAAGATCATGCCGCTTTCGCAGGCCGTGGAGGCCTATGACATATTCAACAAGATGCTGGTCCAAAAGGTGATCTTCCGAGCTGATCAGTAAAGAATATGTATATAACTAGGTAGTATTAAATAGAAAAAAAAAGCAATAGAAGAGTAGAAATATAATGAATATATACAAAGTAAAAAAGAAGTCCAAAGAAAAAAAGAGGCAGATTTTCATACTCGGGTTCTCCGCTTAAAGCAAAACACCTGCAACCTCCACCACTTGAACTTCTTCACTTCACATCTTCCTCCATCTCCTCACCTTCTTCCCTTTTCTCTTCTTCTCCTCTTTCTCCTCTTCCCTCCTCCTCTCCCCTTTCTCTCAGGTGCTTTTTTCCTATTTCATCTTTCTTCTCTCTTAATCCGAGATTCTGCCGATTTCCCCTCCCACCCATTTCTCCACTTCCTATCTCCCTCTTCTGTAAGTCCTCACTCTTTCTAGTTGGATCCTATTGCATGGGTTTCCTTCACTTGAGAATCTGCGCATAGTCGCGTGTCTCATGCGCACTCCTTTCTGCCTCTATTACAAAACTGACTTTACCACTATTGGAGTGTGAAGTCTCTACCGTCCGCATCTCGCGACCGTACGGCCTTAAAGAAACCTATCCCGCCACTCACTTGACCCTTTCAACCCGTTTAACCGCTTCTCCCACCTCCATCGATTACCGATTACCGACAAAAATGGATTCCACCGAGATTCACCAAACCACTGTCGTGGACGAGCCCATGACTGATAACTTCAACGACAACCTCGCCGATCAGGGTGACCTCGAGGCCCCCCTCAAGACCGAGGAGGAGTATGCTATCGCTGAGTTGACTCTGCGTGCTATTGTTTCCTCTAAGGAGGCCGGTGTCATCATCGGCAAGGCGGGCAAGAACGTTGCCGATCTCCGCGACGAGACCGGTGTCAAGGCCGGTGTGAGCAAGGTAGTTCCCGGTGTCCATGACCGTGTCCTGACCGTCACTGGTCAATTGCGCTCGCTTGCTCGCGCCTATGCGATCGTGGCAAAGGGTCTTCTGGAGGGTGCCCCGCAGATGGGCATGGGCGGCATTGTCTCTAACAATGGGACCCACCGTAAGTGATATCTTTTTTTTGTTCGCCCTCGATATTTTGATCTGGACTTGTTCTTTTGTATGAGGAGTTCAAGGAACCCATACAGAGTGTCCGGAAATTCTCATTCTAATCCGAGCATGTTCTAACTTTCTCTAGCCATTCGCCTTCTGATCTCCCACAACCAGATGGGCACCATTATTGGACGACAGGGCCTGAAGATCAAGCACATCCAGGATGCATCGGGTGTTCGCATGGTTGCGCAGAAGGAAATGCTCCCCCAATCCACAGAGCGCATTGTCGAGGTCCAGGGTACCCCCGAGGGCATCGAGAAGGCCATCTGGGAAATCGGCAAGTGTCTGCTTGACGACTGGCAGCGCGGCACCGGTACAGTTCTCTACAACCCCGCTGTGCGCGCGTCTCTCAGCGGCTCGCAGCCCCTCAACAACAGCCCCCCGGCTGGAAATGGCTACCAGAGCAACACCAACAGCCGTCAGTACAACCGCACCGGCAACGGCGCCGACTTCAGCGATGGTGGATATAACCGCCGATCCAACTCCGATGCTGGAAACCGCGGCTACCCCCTAGTTACGGAAGATGGCGAAGAGATCCAGACCCAGAACATCAGCATTCCTGCGGACATGGTTGGATGCATCATCGGCCGAGGCGGAACCAAGATTACAGAGATTCGCCGAAGCTCTGGCGCTCGGATTTCGATCGCCAAGGCTCCTCATGACGAGACCGGCGAGCGCATGTTCACCATCATGGGAAGTGCCCAGGCTAACGAAAAGGCCCTGTACCTTCTCTACGAGAACCTGGAGGCCGAGAAGACTCGCCGCAGCCAGCTTCCCCAGGAGTAAATCCCCCGGGATTGTTCCTGATGTGTGTGTGCGGATGAGACGGTCCTAGCAGGACTTCTTTGTGTTCTTCTGACCTTACGACTTCCTTGAAGACTTGTCGGTCACGATCAGCGGCGGTCATGTGCTAGCGCTTCTTTTATTTCTTTTTTTTTATTCCTCTATTTCATTCCAATTGCTTTAGGTCTTTTCCTCTTGATCTTTTTCGGCTCTCTTTTGAGGTTCTAGCCTCACGACACATCGCTCTTATTCACAAAAAAAAGACAAAAGTTCACTGCGATGGATGGAGGGTACACATGCGTATTAGATACCAAGTTTGTGTGGTCTTTATCGACCATTGTGCGTTGAATTGCATCGCAACCCGAATGTCTCTCGATCCTCACCCTCACACCTCCATTCCCTCCCTCGCTTCCCCACATCCAGCTGAACTGTCACCCTGATGTCCTTAATCCGTCTTTACCCCCGATTCCTGAACCACAGACCTCTCCGCCCACCATCCCAGTCTCTACCTTCCTCCTTGTCCTTGTCATCGTTCCACCTTGTACGCCACCTGTTTGTAACTGGCGGCGTATATTGATCCTTGTCTTTCCTCCACTCTTATCTCCTCGGCTTATGTACCCTGTTCTTGTTCTCTTCCTATCCCTGACTTACTGCAATGCTACCACCTTTTACCCTACCCTCTCCTTATTGTGGTGTATCTTGACCCTTGAAAACGAAACCTTTAAATAATAAAAAAACGCTTCTTGTCTCCCAATGACTCTTCTTCCATGTGTCTCCTTGTTGCGTACTACCTTGGCTGTTCTCAAATACGAATATCTAGTGTTAAATATCACTAGGGCATTGCCATATCTAACTATCGTGAAATACTCTCCAAAGGAAGTGATTCCTCATATATTGTTTGCAAGTGGACCGTTTGGTTTATCTGCTTTGATATTAAATATCTTTCTATAAGATACAAAACGAAAGTATAGCGCATTAGATGCTTAGATTGTATATATTACTATAGAGCAAAAAAAGGTATTAAGAAAGCTTTTGAATATCTCATTTCATTCCATTCCATCATTATGTAAATGCTCATCTGCGACTCACTGACAAAAGAGATAGCGGGCAACAGACCTAGATACAAACACGTGCCCGCAACAAATGAGATGCGACAAAAGGATAAACAGGAAAAAGAAAAGGGGGAAAAAAAACAGGGAAAAGTAAAAGTGACATGAACCCCTAGGCCGTGATACACAAATGAAAAAGGTGCCACCCGGTAAAGAGGTATTATGGACAAGAGACGCCGCCAATGGTAGGTTTTTGTACATGAATTTGACAAACCACCAGTAGACATATTGATATGTTTATGGTGGTGAGACAATGTGTTTTTTTTTTTTGCTGTTAGAGATATTCCCCACAGACAAATATCACACAGAGAAATGTAGACATAGAATAGGATGGGTAATGTGCATGTGCTGGCAGCGTGACGGGTGTGGGTTGTCTTTTTCTCAAATCAAATACAGAGGAGATTCGTTAGAACGCATAGCGTAATGTTGTGTGTGGAACTGTGGACAGGAGGTAAAACTTCCAACTGTCGTGCTGTCTGGTCAGACATGCATATAACAAGCAAAGTCCTTTCGAAAGATGGAACGAGAACGCCGATGTCGAAGCAGATGTCCGAAAGAAACAGGATCAGATGCGGGGTCGCTGCGTAAAAGAGTTGAAGATAACATAACCGGATATGTCGACGGTTGGCATGCATGGATGACATGAGAGGTGTGGACGTTAATCGATGCTGTCGTCGAGGTTTACATTGTTGGGGGTAGCAGGGACGCGGTTTCGAAGACCGAATCTCCGTGCCCCTAAGCTGTTCGTTCGCAGTCGTGGTGTTTGGATTGGCGTGTAGCTGGTTGCTACTTTGCTCGATGGCGTCGAAATTCTGGTCTGGGAGGGTTCCATTTGGGACGAGCGCAGATTTTCTTCGACGGGAGATCCTTGTACGTTATTGGAAGAGAAGCTGGGCGTTAGGCCGTAACGGCGCGACCCGGCCTGGATGTTGGAGCGGGATGTCGCGGGGGTGTATGTAGCAGGGTTAATGTAGCTTCGACGGAATGAGAGACTGGATGAGAGAGTCGGTGTCCGAGGTTGTGCAGACTGCACCTGCGGCTGGGGCAATTGTGATGATTGGTATTGCGGGGAGCGGGGGGAGTATCCGGGGCCGCTTTGGTCCTGCTGCGCACCGGAAATGGAGCGGGATACTGTGTGACCTTGGGAGAATCGTTGCCGAGGAGGGGGGATGGCTTGTGCAGGAAGCGGTGTGCCAATCTCTGTATTGGCTCTGGAGACTGAACGACTGTGTGGACTTTCAGTCTCTCCGCTCTCCTCGCCAATGGTCAATCTGCGGCTGCGGAGGGAACTTGACATGCGATTGAGACGACTGGTTGGGTTAGATATGCCGGGAGATTGGGTAGGACTCTGTTTATCCGCCGTGTTTCCAGGGCTGGCATTGACCAGGGATGCTCGACGTGCATCAAGACGACTGGAGATGCGAGTCGTGCTATGGCGCCGCTCAACTCCTTCGGGATCCAGGTTCCCATTTCGCTGATAAGTTGGTATGGACATACGAGCATCGACCCCCGTGCCATTCGATAATTGGGGCTGCACGCTTGTCTCCCGGCTGGACGACGGTCGAGCACTCTTTAGCTGCTCATCCGTCAAGGCTAGGCAAAGCTCGGTCAGGCTACGGCACACACTGTCCGCTTTGCGGCGGGCATGTCGTTCAGGTGAGGTGTATCCTCCATTCACAACAGAGGCAGTGCCCGACGGAGCTGTATTGACGCCCAACGCGGTGGAAAGGTTTAAAGCATCGGTTATAGTCGCCTCGAGGGAGGTGTACACGTCACCGCTCAAGACAACTTTGGCCTTGGCCAATGCGGATTGCAGAATCGGGTGCACCGGGCTATGTTCAGTATCTGCAATCGAGGCGCTAGTTTTGCGGCGCTGCTTCGGTGAGGAGGATAAGGTGGTAATGGCAGTGTTTGCAGTTCGCGGTCTCTCATTGGTAGGGGTGTACATTGCCGCTGAAGACGATGGAGGTAGCTTTCCTGTCAATTCCAGCTTCTTGATGCGATCTTTCAGATCATCCAGTTCGTCCCAAACAGTGGATGGGGCCGTGGTGGACAGTGTCGACTCGGTTCCATCAGCGCGCGATCGTTCTGTATCGGCTCGCGGTCGCCCGGTCACTTCAGAGGCAGAAGGTTGCCGGCTGCTTCGGATTGTAGAGAGTCCCGAATGGCGATTTATGCGCGGATCGTTTATAGAGGACCGACGCTCCTGCTCCTCAGCCGCGGAAGGTGTGCGCGGTGAAGTTTCTGGGCTCGTGCGACTGAAGCGGCTTCTTGGAACGCCGACAGCGGATCGCGCGCCGGATCCCAGGCTACTGTAGCGGAAGCGATTTGGGTCGTCTAGAGGATGGGCGGATGACGCCGGAGTGTGGATCGAGCTGTAGGGGGCAGTGGGGGAATCGTTCTGGAAATGCAAGGGGCTGTCGATATTGCTATACCGCTGATCGGGTGAGGGGGTTTGTTCTGTCGTTGGCGACCGTAGACTTTGGCTCGAATAACCCAGTCGTGACTAGTCCATATGTTCTCGTTAGTTCTCGGGAATGTCGCAAGAAGGGGGTTAAAGCGGATGCTACGATCGATGAATTCGCAGAGCGATCAGGAATGCGATCGGCTCCAGGACCTGTATTATTCTCACTTACCCGTCTGAAATCCGAGCGACCTATCGAGTCGCGACGGCCGGAATCGGTTCTCGCAATATTTAGGAACACATCCTCGTTCTTTGGGCGACCCTCGTCCATCGAGGATTTGTCCTCGATTCCCCGATGAGTACCGTTTAAAGAGCCGTTAAGAGAGCGAGCATTGTCATTTAAGGTTCTGGTCGCTCCAGAATAAGCCAGACTTGATGGCATTGTTCTTTTCACATCAGGGCGATCTTGGTATAATTCGTCCTGTCTGGGCCTCTTCGAGGCATGGGGGGATTCAGAAGCTTGGGGGCTGGGTGAGCTGAAGCTTAGGACGGATCGCCGGGCGCGGTGCAATAAGGAGCGTTTGGTAGTTAGATTGGGTGTTTCATCGGTGGGGCCGCCGAAGCGAGTGTGCAACGACAAAGAACGCGAGTGAGGAAAATGTTGGAAATGTTGGAAATGCTGGTCATGGTCATGGTCATGATGTTGATTGACCTGGTTGGGCTGCAAATGGTCACGGGAACCTGCAGCCATCATGTACTTGGGTACTCTGTACTCTGTACGTTGTACAGAGTACGGTGAAGTACTGAAGTACTATGAGTACCTTTTGTATGAAGTATTCCTATGATTCTGGGGAAAGCGAGGATTGTATAGTTCCGATAGATTGGAAATATGCACAGTTCATAGTCATTGCAGGATGTCAGTAAGGACTTGTGGACTTGACCTGTCAGAAAGAATATTGGATGCGGGTATATACTGTGGGAAAAAAAATTTCAATATGGAAGGGCCTTTTTATTTTTCTATTGGATTTTTGTTGACTTTTTTTATTTTTGGCTAAGATTGAGATATCGACGGTACAATGTGAGTTAGAAGGGGCGTGGATTCAAGATGCTGGATGATACTATATAACTAATTACTATTTAGGTACATTATGTAGTACTACGGAGTAGTATGTACAGATGTAGATATAAGAATTGAAATATACGGGAAAGAGGAGAGAGCCCTGAAGGAAAAGAAGAAAAAAGAAAAAGAAGGGAAAAAAACAAAAACAAAACAATGAACCATGGTTCATTCCGCTAAGACCATGGTTACTTTGAAACAAATTGAATTTGACGTTGAAAAACAAACTGCTCGATTCGGGTTGTTATCATCAATGTTTACTATTGGATAATATCCATGGATTTACAAATGTATATATAAGTGCAGACTAAGACTTGATCAAATGTAAAAAAATGTAAAAAAAGGTAGTGGGAATTATTGAGGATGCCAGTAAACGGAATGGAAAAAAGTAGAAGGCTGGTTATGTTCTCCCTACAAAGTACATAGTATGTCAGGCTGAATGTGTTATACATATCATTCTATTCTGATGTGCTGCTTTCAATTCCTCCCCCCAAAAAATCAGCTTAGGCTAGAAAAAGTAGTCTAGGTGCATGTAAGTCGTTCTTGCTATTAAATATCCTGCTTCCAAAGGTCAATTGAGTGGCGAGGTAGTGTGGCACTGCCTCAACCTTGGAACATTGGGCTAATAGAGAAGAGACAGGCAAGGTCATGCCAATAAAGGGGCTTATTCAGTGATCTATGTCCTAGTGTGCGGAGTCTTCCCGGTGGCCTTGCCAATATCACCATGGAATCCTACAAATACAGAACGCCTTGTCTAGATCCTTGTATACCAAGTTACATTAGCCGAATCCTTCAACCTGGGGCACTGCCACTTAGCACCCATCGCGTGACAAATGGATTGTTACGTGCATATTGTTGCAATCCACTACCCAGGCATACAACTCATACGGAGGATGTGGACCAACTTGGTACTTTGTTTAGATTGATCATTAAACCGAAATCTATTTGTGGAATAATCTGGAGAGTACTCCATTGCGTATTGCAACGGGTGGCCAGTGAACCACAATGCTATTTTCAATCTATATACGGAGTACTCCGTACATGCATCAATCAAGACCAGACCAGGAGTTGATCGGGATAAAGTAGTTTAATTGAACATGCTGTCCTTGTATGAGATAAACCAATGGAAAGTGTTCTTCAAGTCTGAAACACAAGCATGTTGAGCGTAAGATGCGCATATCGTAATTCACATTTATTTTTAGAAGCGAGTTGATGGTGAAACATTTGGAGTTCCCTCATGATTAAGAACGTCAGGGGGCCCATCTATCCGGAACTTTTCTGACTTGAATCAGTTTTCGGTTACTAGGAATGTATACATACCGTGGGAATATCCTCTCCAGACTCGGCACATCGCAAAGTGAAGATCCAGTTTCAGGATTGTTACGACAACCCACGTGGAAATGGCCGATCATTCGTCATTCCCCGAAACCATAGTGGGCCTCGGGATTCAGTAACCCTCCTCAGCCTCGACATCCAGGGCTGATGTAATGTAGTATATAATTCGGTCCACGGGTGATTGTTTAGAATGAAATTGAATAGATTCATGATAATGTATGTTTGTATGTGCTGATACGGGGTAACTACGGAGTACATATGTACAGTTAGTACAGTTAGTACGGAGTATGTATGTACACGATCTAAGTGGCAAGTGTTAAGACCCGCTGGTTTCCCACTAGTGTGAACTTGGTGTGTTTCATACAGCGCCAAACCCAGATCCATGGGGTTTCAGGTCGTGTCTTCTCCTCTTGACATCGTCCAATTAGATCTCTCTTCCTATTTGGAGATGGCCCCTAAAACACAATGAAGTGGTCCAATGGTTATCATATCCACACAATGGGGTCAGCCAGCCCACCGTTCACCCATTCGAACCTTGGAATTTATTTCAATTTTCAGCCTTGGAAATTGCCTTGGAATAATATCTAACTATCTACAGCTATACCCCATACATAGAAAAAAAAATTAGTGGAGTTATGCCGAGAGAGAGAGAGAGAGACGGGAAAGTGAATTTGGAATTGAGCAAATCGACTCTCTCCCTTTCGGGTTACTACGCACAGCACATCTCCACCATATCCCGTCTCAAGTGTTTCCCCCCCTGGTCATCTCGGTCTTAAGCCGTTTGTACATATACGGGGTACTCCGTACTCCGTACTGTGTGTAACAGATGATTGTCAATCCTCAACTTTAAGGAACATACTCAGCTGTGCTATGTGGGACCTAACAGTACAACATATTATGAAGAGTAGAAAGAATTAGAATTCCATTATTTTTTTTCCAAAGATTGAAAATCCCCGTAACAATGTAGAAAGATAATATACACTAAGGTGGGAGAAGGCACACTCTCGAGCCTCTCATTTACCTTGGTTTGACGCCGACTAAACATTCCAGGGCGGCTAAAATTAGAGCACAGGGCATTGATTGGTTTTATCCCCTCTTTTTTTTTTCTGTGGTTGGGGTGTATTGTATGTTACAGAAGTTATACAAATGTACACCATTTTGAAAGAGATCTCTAAATAAAAACACAAAGGGTCCAAAAACCCGTATACTCTTTCTTCTTTCTTTCCTTTTTCACTTTCTACATCTAACCTTTTCTCTCTCTCTCTCTCTCTCTCTTCCTTCTATCTCTTCTATCTCTCCAGTTCCCTGGAGGAACCGCTTTGATTCTATCCTCAACTTTCTCCATCCGATACCTATTATTATTATTATTGATTTCTCATCTCTTTGATTTTTGCTCTTTATTCTTTGATCTTTGAATACCCTGTCATTCCTTCATATTCCTTGTCCCATACTGGAGAGAGAAAAAAAAAAAGAAAGAAAGAAATACACATACCCGTGTGATCTGGTATGTGGACTGCCTTCTCATATCCAACCTCTTTATTACACTGGTTCCCACCGGTTCCCACTCCTTCATGGCATCGTGCATTGTGTGGATGCCTTTCCCCTTGTGATTTGCATGATCGGATCATTAGTCTCAAACCCTTGCATTTCAGCTGCCCTAGATTCAAAGCTAACGCCCTTCCCCATGGAGACCCCATTTGCGCAGGTAGCAAGTGTATCTTCAATCCCGAATGCCATTCTAGCCCTCTATTGAGAGCCGGATTGAAAGGAACTTCCTTTCTTTACAGTGTCGACTTCTCGGACAATGCCAGTGCAAACTAGCCAGGCGTCCTTTCCGGACTCATTTCCGTCTTTCATGTCGGTGTTTGGTGGTCCCCTTCCGCGATACAAAGAAGAAGCAAACACCATCCACCCTCTTCAATACCCAACCCATGTCCCGGTCAATACACGCCTACTTCCTTCCCCCCACCGCGAAAGTGTTTCATCCATGACCTCAGTATCAACCGAGTCCTCCCCGACCACCACCATTTCGCCCTTCGATTCGCCCGGCGGGGGTGACATCTCTCCGAGCTCGTCCCCAGAATCCCCCTCCGCCATGTCCGTCTCATACCCAAAGTTCATGCCTTCCACACGGCCCGTGGAGCTTCCCCCGCGCCTTGCGCCTGTCGGTGAACCCCGCCTGTCGCAGCCCACCCCTCATAATCCGCGCCCAGACTCCCCGAAAGGGCGGGCGCGCAATCTCAAGAACCTGTCATTGCGAATGCCGCCCCCATCTCAATCGCGCCCACCTATCGCGACTGCATCGGTGGTGGAAACAACGTCAAAACACCACTTTGATGCCCTGCCATCTCCCATCGCGATCCCTTCCAAGAGCAAGAGCACGAAGCGACGCGCCGCGAATCTCACCATCCAGACCCCCACATTTAATAAAACGTTCTCCGGTATCGCCACCGATGCCGTGCCCCCAACTCCATCCCTGCGTCACGCAGAATCCTCACCTTCGCTTGCATCGATTACATCGCCCTCGTTCGCCCCACGGGGAGGTATGCAGCTTCCTCGGTTAATGTCACAAGGTGCGCGCCGCTTTTCTAGCGCATCTTCCGATGATGCTGTGTCACCTGTCACCTTGAAGCCGGTTGACGGATCTGGCTTCTCTCGCCGTGTTCTCGATGGACTAGAAGAAGAGGATGACCATCTCGACTCGCGCGAGTCGACCCGCAAGAAGGATCGTGGCTACCCGGATGGACCCATCCGAATCCATGACTCTGGTGTCTACTTGTATCTAGAACCAACAGCCGAAGAAGCGTCCAAATTTGACGTGGTGATCAACGTCGCCAAAGAAGTGGTGAACCCGTTCAGTACTAGCAAGGACGAGCGGAATGATACAGTGATGAGCACATGGCGGAACGCCTCCATGGCCTCGAAACGCTTCTCCCGCGGCGAGCCTCAGACTGCGATTTCAGAAATGTCCTTCAAGTCTGCCTGGGAATTCCAGCCCTCGGACTCCGAGTCGGCAACCCCTACGACCACAAGTCCTACAGCACCAACACCAGCACCGGAGTACCTCCATGTCGGTTGGGACCATAACTCCGAAATTCTCGAAGACCTGCTCCCGCTTTGTGAGCTCATTGACGAGCGGATTGCTGAAGGAAAGAAGGTTCTCGTCCATTGCCAGCTGGGCGCCAGCCGCTCAGCATCGCTGGTGATTGCCTACGGATTGTACAAAAACCGACACCTGGATTTCAACTCCATGTACGAAGCAGTCAAGGGACGCAGCCAGTGGGTTGGCCCAAACATGAGCCTCATCTACCAGCTGACAGACTTCCGCTCTAAATTGTTGCGGGGATCTACCTCAAAACCCCCACCTCAGGAGTGGTTCGTCCAAACCGGCCGACGAAGCTCAGAGCCTCAGGTGGCACGAGCTGAGCGCCCAGCGTCCAACGAATCTAGCCGACCAGCCTTCCGCGGACTGCCCCAGGCACCTTCAGTTAGCTGCCTCTCAATCCCCGAAACGACTTCAATGCGTCCCGCTACGAGCGATGACGGTAGCTACACAAAATTCAAGTCCTACTCGCCGAAGCGGAGTCTATCCCCCCGACCCCTCCCATTCCGACAGAAGTTCCAGTCCGTGGGACCTGCATCGGGTCGGCTACGAGGGTTGCCGCGTAGCGTCAGCAGCTGTGACCCGCTGGTTCAGACCCATGTGTTTGTACGTGATGCGCCAGACTTCAGTGGTGATTTGTTTTCACCGAGGACAAACGAATTCTTCGCACCGGCTCCTTCGGCACCACGATCATTCCACCGAATCGATCGCTCCGCAGCCTTGTCTCCACCTCCTATTCCCCACGCCATGGGCTTTACCACCGAACCGGCAGACCCCCGCTCGCCTCCCTCTGGCGGCGAGCCCCTGATCATGAGATCCATCGATGAATTCTTGTGATCTCTCCGCCTTGTGTCCTTTGAGACCAGGCTTGCAACGATTCCATGACCCGACATATTTTTCATGTCTCTTTCCCGATTTGAAGACCACCTGCTCAGCCACCCCCGGGATCCCGTACATCGTGCCCCGGGGGTCAATGCAACCGTTCTATTCTCACTTATTAATTTCTTCCACTCATCTCAATCAGATGACTGGCTTGATGATACTCATGACCAAAGCAGGCTTTGCTGTCCCTCATCGCCATTTTTTTCCGACTTGCATGCTTCCTGCATATTTCTTTTTGTCATTTGAACCTACGGGTCTTGCCAACGCCATTACTGGTCACCATCGCTTGAATATTTTTTCTCTTTTTTTTTTTACCATTGGCGTCTCGGGTGTCCAAAACGGACGAATTGATACCAAGGCCAGGTCTTCAAATATCGAAACAGAAGAGTCTGTTTCCTTTTGCCTGGTACCTGTAATATTATCGGAGGCTCCTATCTCTTTTGGGTTTTACTTCCCTTGGCTTTTGTCTCACTCTCGCTTGGTTATTTCGTGTCACTCTCATATTTTCCATCTTGCCGCTTAGATAAGGCCTTTGGTTCTTCTATACCTTTCTTTGTGTTGTTCAGCATTCGTGTGGTGAAGCTGCTTGGTTTCCATTGGACCTCACGGTATGCTTGGTTTATGGGTGAAGGGATGGCATGATGAATACCCCATTTGCGCATTCTCACAATAGAGATCGACGTTAAGCTTCAATTTTTTCTCGTAAAGCTGTAAATGCATGCGACATCAAGTCTAGTTGTAGTTCTAGTAGATCTAATCGTGGCTTCGGGCTATTTTGTTGACTGGAACGGAGATAGCGATAAGCCCCGAGAACACCTCCAACCCAAAAATTTTCCTTGCGCATCCTCTCCACGCTCGCGACAATGGCTGAAGAATCTCATCCGGCATACCTCTCACCCAGTGAGCTGGGCACAAAAGACTAGTATGTGTCCTTTTCAGCCGCACCCTCTTCCTCTGCTCGACGCAAGGACCGGGAATCCATGAACCCCGCTCTGCCCCTCCACAAGTGTTGTATACAGTACAGCGAATACAGCAATGGATCAATTGGGCTACCGATTGATCTATAAGACTGCCTCAGATATCCAAACAAATTCTTTAAACGCAAACTAACAATCCAAACCTAGCTGGGAATCCTACTACGCCCGCACACTAGCCCATATCTCGCACGAAGCTCCTAAGAATGACTCCGATGCCAATCACAAGTCAGGCCAAAATGACGACGATGCTGCATCAACCACTTCCGACCTAAATGAAGAAGATGACCCAGGCACATCTTGGTTCTCTGAACACAACGCCCCGCAAAAAGTCCTCCACTTCCTCACGCGCAAGTCCTTCCCCTTGTCGCCGCGCAATACAGCACACAAGAAAGGCTCCCGCCAGCCAAGTGTTCTAGATCTCGGCACTGGGAATGGGAGTATGCTTGCGCTGCTTAGGAAAAGGGGCCAGTATGCGGGACGTCTTGTTGGTGTTGATTACTCGAGACAGAGTGTTGAGCTTGCGAGGGAGTTGCAGCGCGTGAGAGGTCATTCGGCTTATCGGAGTGACTCTGAGGATGAGGATAAATCTGATGATGAAGAGGAAGCAGAAGTCGAGACTGGATCCAATGCCTTGCCGGAACAAGAAACATCCATCCAGTTCGAGGAGTGGGATATCCTCGGCTCTAAGGCTCTTCTTTCTGAGACGGGGCTCGAGGTATCTCCCTCCTCCCCCTCGGAGGAAACACTCCCCTGGTTCCCCTACCAGGAGAGCGGCTTCGATATCGTGCTCGACAAGGGGACGTTCGATGCCGTCTCGTTAGCTGATGATGCGAAGACCACCCGTGTATGTGAGAGGTACCCTGATATCGCGCGGCGCTTAGTGCGACGCGGTGGGTTCTTGATTGTTACTACCTGCAACTGGACCGAGGAAGAGCTGGTGCATTGGTTCACCGCTGATCGGACGAGTGGGGATCGGTTGGCGGTTTGGGGCCGTGTTGAGTATCCTCGGTTCCGGTTTGGAGGACACGAGGGACAGGGAGTTTGTACGGTGTGTTTCCAGAGGCTTGGGGATGCTTGATACTTAGTGGACCTGCGGAATACCATGCGAACTATACCCCTAAGCAAAAAGAAGATGGACTGCAGATAGCCAGTATAGACACATGCTGAATATTGTACCGAAATATTCCAATCATTTTATGCTCATCTAATTTTATACTCGTAATCTCATCATGCAAGGGAAATGGACGAGATATCGCTCAAAAATGCACCCAATACCATCACCAAACCCACAAGCCACAACCTACTCCCCCTTCCTCTTCAAAACAGCAATAACACACCATCTCTTCTGATTCTCCGTACCCTCCCCTTCCCTAACGGGAACCCACTCCCTGCGAATCTCACCGCCATCCTCCAACCTCTCAACCAAATCCCTCTCATAGATACTCTCAACCACAAACCCATTCTCAAGAACCGTCTCAAAGAACCCGGCAACAATCGCCCGTCCCGTATGGAATCCAGCAACAACCCACACCTTTCCACCCGGCGAAAGGAACCACTGCATCGTGCGGGCGAGGTTCTCATGCTGCGAGCGCATCCAGAAACAATCCGCCGCAACAATGCGCGAAAACCCACCCTTATTCACCGTCGCGAAAGAGTCATCCAGCACACCCCATTCATGCGGATGCATTGACACTTCCCCCGCGGCCTTAGGCGTGCGTTTAGCTAAATTGTGCTCAATATTGAAAGCGATTGCGCCGCTAAACGCAGGCGAGGACGGGTGGTCGGTAGCCACGACCTTCGAGGCATCGGCTAGAGCACAGATTACGGAAGGAAGGGCGGCGCCTGTTATATAATATGAATGCGTTAGTTTGGGTTGGGTGGGGTTGGCGGGGGGGTACAGTATAAAACTGCCAACTCACCAGCACCCAACTCGAGCACACTCTCGCCCTTAATACTCCACAACTCCCGGGTTTCTCTCTGGGTTTCTGTCTCTATTTCGCCTGGTGCGATGGGTGTGTCCGCTTGCTCGACACCCTCTGCGACAACCATCGCTGCGCTCCAGAGGAAATGCGCGAAGAGCTTGCGTCCCTCGTCGACAGGGTTCACGGATCCATCTGGCTTGGCTTGGCCTGCGGCGATCTCCTCGGAACGCTTCTGGCTTGAGCTTGGGTAGCTGGGGACCATGATGTTGAGGTCGCCATAGCGTGGGGAGCTGTAGAGGAGGTGTTGGCCTGGGTCGCCGTGGAAGGAAGGTGCGTCGTCTGGGAAAAGGTGGGGGAGGAATGCACTAAAGATGTCTTCGGATGATTCGTCGGTTTCAGTGTCGACGTCTTCGTTTTGGAAGTCTGGTGTTGGGGCGCTGGGTGTGTTGGTGGGATGATGGCGGCGGGGGAGGGGTCGGAGACGGGAATGAAGCATTGCTGCGGTTTTGTGAGGGGGTTTTCAATTAGTGTGTGGTGGGATTGGATCTGGTATGCACGAAGTAGTAGACCTCGAGGGTTTGTATAATTGAAAAGTCAATTGGCCTATTATGTGAGTCCGTTGCGATGCCCAATCTTCATCTCTTATCGGGTATTTTGATGATAAGGGTTTCTTCAGTTGTTTTTTTTTTTTTTTTTCAAAAAATATGTTTGCATTGTTTGATTGATAGATTAGGTGAGGTTCCCTCCGCCTTTCAGCCTTGGAGGTCCGACCACGTCATGGCAGCACGAAACTGGACCTCGGGAGAACAATAATAATGGGCTCATTGAAATGTTATCTTTATAAAACCATTGAGAAATAATTTTTAAGAGCTATGATAGCTTTCGGTAGCTCTAATAATTGGATCGACATCAATCCAACCTTCTAACCCAATAATAATACTGACAAGAAGAATGTCCCGAGTGTCTCAGCCGCAGGTCAATAATCGCGGGACAGGAACCTTAGGAATGTGCCAGAAACAAGAAATATCAGGGGGTGCCTCCTAGTATGAAGGGCGCCAAAAATAATTCCGCCCCAAGTCCCAAGTGCTCGTGCGCAAAAAGGGTAGTGTGACGTTCGGAGTAATGATCCCCTCCCGCTGGCGTTAGCGTGCAAGATGGCGCGACCTGATCGTAGGATTATGGTGACCTGAGCGATTACCTAACTGACACTTGGCCCCCCCGGGGCCCGGGGGCGCTTCAGTGCGGCCTTGGACTTGTCCTGAATTAGGTGATAAGCCACAATTCCTCAGGTCTTTGCCACAGTACAAAGATTATTCGTCTACTGCATACGTACATGAACTACCTAGGTATAGTTACATAGTTATATAAATTTATATCGTATCAGCTGGAGTGTATCAGGTGATATCTTTGACTAAGCCCCGATGACATCATTGGACCCACCACATCCACCCTCTTCCAAGCACTAGACCGGTCGATGCTATGCAGGTGATCTGGTCGATTACATGGCAAACCAGTACTTTCCAAGTCACTAGTTCAAGTACTTGCGGCCATCTCCTATCAACACACATTCGTCATTGCCCGGGTGGGAACCAAGTGACCTGATTGGTACTTGAATCTGGAGTCCAGCTATCCCATCTTGTGACCCTAGCTGATCGTCAGGCAACTGGAGGTTTTTTTTTTTTAAGCAAAAGTGTTTACTTATATTCCAAGGTTATCTACATTGTTATATACAATTTTGCATATAACGTTAGAAGTTCTCTATTATCAAAGCAATTGGGTTATTACTTTATAGCCTGAGCCTGGACCCATGGGACTATCCTTCAGAACCAGGGCGCAGACCCTTCCCCTGTACGGAACGCCATCCGAGGGCTACCTGGTATTAAGACACATTACCAAATATGATATTTAAGAAGAGATTATGCTCAACATTCGCCATCAGAAATTCATAGGATTTTTGATTGTTACTTGTTACTATTAACAACATGTCTTTATTCGGATAAGTGGATCCACTTTGCTATCGCATCAGAGGCATTGCGACACACACACACACACACACACAGATATAACACACAATATAGGGCATGCTTAGGGAACATAACATTACCTAGGTATGAAATATAGACAATAATATAGTCTAAAGGCATACATATCTTCAAATATATTAGCAATAAAATACCAATCTCGTATGTGTGACCGGTGATCGCTCCCCCCCGCATGCTCAAAGGGAAAGGCCCCCGCAAACCTGAGCGATTTTGGCTCATACCGGCCCTGACTCTTTCTCTCCTTCTTTCTCCTCTTTTTTTTCCCCTTCCACCTTTCTTTTTTTGGATTCACTCGCCTTTTTTCTTTATTCGCTCTCATTCTCTCTCTCTTCATTTCCTCTTCTCGCATTCATTGCTCTCCTCTATCTATACATCTCGGATCCCGGAACTCCGCCTTATTTCGCCTTCACTAAATTGAGGGCAACTCGTGTCCTAGAGGGTTGTCAATTCCATTGGAAGCTTCCTCTCAATTCTTACCATGGCCTCATTCAAGGTAAGTGTCTAGCATTTCCGCTTGACACCTGGACTTTTTTTTTTTTTTTTTTGGGAACCATACTAATTTATCGGCCCTTTGGCCAGTTACAGGAATTATCCATGTCGCGTCCTCTCCCCAATACCAGCCAGCGCCATCACGCGCATTCGATCTCGCTAGGTGCTCTCAATCCAAACCACCGTGTAACACGCCGGAAGAGTGTCACTACCGCCGCTGCCAATGCTGCCGCCGCAGTCGCCGCCTCCATGGAGGGTGGTGAGGCTACCTCGCTTCCCATGGGTGCGCACCGCCGCAGCCTTGCAGGCCGCAAGGGAATAGAGTCCGCCTCCATCGGAAACGTATCTGGATTCAGCTCCTACCTCTCCCGCAGCATCAACAGCCCCAGCCAGGAATCACCGGTCGCCCGCAAAGGTTCTCCGGGATCGGACCACTCCGATGGCAAGCCCAAGAACCGAAACCGCCGAGCCAGCGAGGGTGCCCAACTCAAAACCGAAGGGAAGCGTGCTTCGACGGCCATACGTTGCGATCGCTGCGGGAAAGGGTATAAGCATGGCAGCTGCTTGTCTAAGCATATGTGTGTATCCCCCCTACCGCTCGGCCGTCTTGTTCTAGCTCGATCGGGAATATGCACCATGTCGGCTCTGTGCAGGTCGCCCTCGTGGTTATTCAATTCCCCCTTCGTCACTGCCCCCCTTTCTTCCATCCCTTTCAGCAACATTTGATTGACGTGTTTTTTTTTCCGTGGTATCTTAGGTGGGAACACGACCCAGCATGGTCCGTCACTTCGAAACTTCTCATCTCCAAGCACCAGCAGGTTCAACTGCTGGAGGCTGCCTCCGTTTTGGTCACCATGAACCACGACGATCCACCCGATGAGTCTGCCGAGTTGGAGTCAGAATTGTCGTCTGGATCGCCGGACGCCCTGTCAGAAATGCGGGATGGCATCAGTTCCGTTGAGACCACGCCACCCCCAATGGACTCGGAGGAAGACGACGATTTCGAGATGTCGGGTGTGCCGGCGCAATGGGCCAAACGCCCCAGTGTCAGCAACGCCTCCGGTTTCTCTCGTTCTTACCAGTCCATTCCCTCCAGTTCGTACAACGAGAGTGCTCCGCTGCACTCGCCAAGCTTCTCCCACTTCCGCCACTCGAGCATCGACACCCGTCCTTCGACTGCGAACACACGGTTGCACGAGGATGATGAGGCGGATCTTGCCGCGGCCATTGGCCTATGCAATTTCGGGACTCCTCGCACGGGGCCTGTTTCCATGACCCCTGACGTCCCACCAGTGCCTCCGCTGCCGGCGCGCTACTTGGACTCAGGCAGCCACCCGAGCAACCAGGGCATCTACTCCCCTCAATCGCGTCCCACGGATGAGGCCGCTCGCCGAGACTCCGAGGCCAACATCTTCTTGTCCCGCTCACTTAACCCGTCGCTGTCGTACAAGGTGTCGGATGAGCGTGAAGTCCGTACTGGTGGTGACGATGCCCAGAAATCCCGTCAACGTCGCAATGCCGATGTTGACTTTGGTAACCGCTCTGCGCCGGCCGACGACGACGATGGCGGTGTCTTTGGCCACATGGAAGAGTAGATCCCCCACCCTCTCCGCGCCTGCGCACCTCCGAGCCAGTCCTTGGGTCAAATCGGCGCATTGCTGAACCACGACCCCTTCACGATCTCATGTACGAGCTTGAGCGAATTTTTTGAACCTTCTTGTTTACATGTTTACAACCCCTCCAGATGGAGAATAGAGCCAATGTTCAATAATCGTTCAGAGCTCTTTTCTCAACGGAGTATTTCACAATTCTCGGGACCTTTTTTTTTACTACCTTTTGAGATCCCCATGTATCAATCATGTCTCCTTGGCCCGCTTTGTGTTTTTTTTTCCTTTGTGTTTTGTTTTGCCCTATTCTGGAAACCCCTATAAATGGCTATACTCCGTATAGCCGGCGCATATTTATCATCCCCATCAAATACTTATATCCATAGGGACATGACCCCTTTCATGTCCTCTATGCTTCTCGTTTGTCTTCCTTTTTGTTCTGTTTTGGCCTCTCACCTCGCACATATATACCAAACCCACAAATTCTACGATCCGCTTCCCTACTTTTCCCACATGTGTATCTCGTCCATTCTTTTCTCTCCGTCTCCTTGTCCTCACTCTTCTATATCTCCTCACCTATGGTCTCTCACTCTCGTGTACTCAACCCTCGGACAATGCATACAATGAATATATCTCATGAACGTACTATATCTCTTTAGAATGTAGATCTACAGGTCATTTCCATATCTGTCTACGTACCTGTACATTATAAGCGGGGAAATAAAGACCCACTACGGGGTAAAGGTCCCTCTTTTTTTCGGATGTTTCGTCATAGGTGAAGGCATGGAATAAACAAGTAAAAGAGATTCTGATCAAGGGTGTTGGTGTTGGTGTTGGATCTCCTTTGGGGAGATTCTGCCGTTACCTCTTTCAGACCAGTCGTTACAGATTACAGAAAGAGGTATACATTCATTTCTCGTTGCCAATGGTTCAATCGTGTTCCACCTAGGTAGAACCTTACGGTATGTAGGTTTGGGGTTGTGTCTTGGAAGCTTGGCATCCATGTGGCATCCACCGATCCCAGGTCAAGATAGATCTCTCTTGCCCAAGATAGGTAATTGCATTATGTTTGCACTGCCTCATCAGGAGGTGTCCATCTTGTAGTAACTCCGGGGCCGGTTGTGTATACCAGCGTTGTAGGTCGTGATAGAGTGCTCGAACTCGAAACACAGAAGACATCATATGCTCAGAGATTGCAACCGAGGGGGTACAACAGGAGAAAGTTACGAGGGTGTTGGGTGTGAGACCTAAACGAAGCAGGTCATATATACGATGGGCCGCTGATGATGTTGAGCAATAAGCATAACTCGATGAGCCAATTCATTAAACAGTCAAAGAATTCAAGAACAATAAGTATAAAGAGCAAAGGCAAAAAAGGGAAAGGGGGTATTCGCAATCGTTCTTTGAATCAGCCTCCCCCTCCACCTCCGCAACCACCACCACCACCGCCGCCGCCGCCGCCGCCGCCGCAACCTAAATAACCAAGTCAGTATGTAACTCTGTCTATCTAATGCAATGAAGAAGACTTACCACCACCAGCGGATCCTCCGCAGCCGCCACCTGATCCACCTGTACAGAAAACACATCAGCATCCGTTGTAGTCGACGTTCATAAAGAGACTTACCACATCCTCCACTACCACTGTCTGCTGCGCAGCCACCCGCGGCTACAGTACCACCTTTTGACAAATCAGTTTCACTCAGTGCTTTTAGAAGGGTGGAGGAAGAACTTACCACACGTGCCGGCACAACAGTTCCCAGTGGCGCCTTCAGTGAAATTCATGCAGGCAGGGTTGTTCGCGTACGAATCACAGTTGATAGATGGGTCCATCATATACGGTGCATAGTATGGCACCACGATGGGATAGCCATATGCATAAGGCATGTAGTATGCACCAGAAGCGTCACCCTGATTATTAGAAGATTTGGAGCCGGATCGTTGACGGCGCTTCTCAGCACGCCGCAAAGCCTTTTGGTGGTCGCTCTGTAGACGTACACGGTGTATAGAGTTATGCCACTCAGCCCGGTGGTACATGTTCTTTGGGCGGACGGCGTTGTGTGAAGAGATATGTGGGTTCTTGTTTGGATCGGACGAGACATCAGAGCGATCGTGCAAGACATCTGCGTTGACTCGGGCGCGATAGGCCGAGCCAGAAGTGAACAACCGGCCGTACAGGTCTGATGTTCGTGTTGCCTCGCAGTACCAGCAGGTGCATTCGCTGTATATGCCGCCTTCGGTCATACGGCGGTACATTTTGCTGGTCCAGGCGAAGCCGTCGGAGAGTTTCCCTTCGTCGACTTTGTCGTCGTGGTCGATGAACATGCGATTAAAACTGAATGTTACCTTCGACGTGCTGTATTTGTAGTACCGTGATGGGCTGAGTTGGTGTGTGTGCCAGGCTAGGTCGACGTCCAAAGTGGGCACGGCCATCTTATCTGGTCTTTCAATCATAATCCGAAAGAACACATAGTACTTTTTAATCAGTCGGTCCATGGTGTTGAAGACTGTTGGTGAGTGCAGCCAGTCGATTTTGTCCATTTTTTCCACGAAGGTGCCTTGTCTGATAACGGCGCCTACAAGATCTAGCGCGAAGGGACCGAGGTTCTCCCAGTATCGAGACATCATTCTTCGGAATTGGATCTTCTCGCCATACGCGAAGGTTTTAAGGTAGACACCATGTGCTTTCCACAAAAGATTTGCGTCGCGTAGCTGGGTCTCGAGTTGCTTCTTCAGCTGGTTGATATTCTGACACAGATCCAATCGACTATCAGTGACACGCAACAACTCCTTTCTGCCAGCCTGGACGACTCGTGTGGGGAATATCATGTCCCGGAGGGCCCGAGGATCGGCCTTATCAGTTGAGCCTCCCTCTGGCATTCCATACAGATTGGTGAACGACCCGGGCATGGGGAGGTCTTTGTAAAGAGCTCCTTCAAGGTCTTTTCGGAACTTTGCCACCTTGAGCCGGCCATGGTCGATTATGCGTTCACAGCTGAAGCATTTCACCTCAAATAAATGATCGGCATAGCCACCACCATATTTGTAGGCGTGGGCAACACTTCCCCCAAAGCGAGCTTCTGTCCACGGGACAGCGTTCGCCCATCCACAGCCTGGGCATTTGACATACTTGGTCGGCGGGTCGTGTAAATTGTTCCACTTGAAGTCCAGTTTCTCCTCGAACAGCTGCTGGGCTTGTTCGGAAACTGTATACTCCATCGTTTGGTTGTTGATGCAGTGATCTATCGCTTCCCATGGAAATCCTGTTGCCCAGGTGCTCATCTTGCCGTATCGAATGCAATCCTCAAGGAAGTTCCGGGGATTCAACATATGAGCATGCCAGACCATCAAAATATCTATAGAGAAATTAGTCAACCGCGTTTTTTTGTCCCAGAATCAATACACTTACCCAGCGGGGGTAGGTTTTCCGCGCTCCATGCAACAATAGTACCACAATTAATGATGTTTTCATAGTCGGTAGACTCCAAGTCACTAATAGTGGCCATTGGCCTTGATCCGGGAAGCCCCTTAGACCACCACTTGGTATATCGGTCAACTGCACGCGCTGTATATACCGCCCAGCGCTTTTCGCAAATACGAGCCCGTGCTGCATTCAGTTCATTCGGGAATCTTTCAGCCTCGGCATCGTGGATATCAAAGAGTCCGTCATCGCTAGAGATAGTATCTCGTAGATCTGCGAGCACAGCCAGAAACTTGAGGTGTGCAACACACTGGTCGCGAGTGATTGTAGTTGAATCAGGTAGATTGGAGCTCAGATCCAGCTGTGGGAGTTCTAGTGGCGGCTGCTCGACCTCATTGGCCGAATAGGGAGGTGGTCGTTCATTGGAAGACCTGCCGATGTCTTCGGATTGATTGGGTGCGTCTTTGGACATTTCATCCGTTGACATACCCATGTTGGCGTTTGACAGAGGAATAAGAAGATATAAGTGTTAGTGAGTCAAGTCTAAGAGGTGTGGTCCGGTGGCTCTTTATATCAGTTGAATGTTGGAACACCATCCCATTCTTATCTGGCCACACCCAGATAAAGACAAGTCAGCATGGTACTTTTACAGGCTTCCTGGCCCTTCATAGCCCCCCCGAGATGGACGAGATAGGCAAGGTGCAAGGATGATGATTGCCACTACTTGCCCTAGAGGGTTGAAATCTAAAATACATTTGCCTAAATCTCCGCAAAATACATTCAAATATGTAAGTGAATAAATGGGTTCTTCGTATTCATTTGCCCTCCGAGCCAATAATATAAAAACGTTTCCTTGAATCTCGTATTGGATTGGGTATAGAAAAGATGAAACCGGGCGCGCCTGCACTGCCTTGCTGCCTTAGTGGCTTCAGTACTGCCCCCAAGGCTATCTGGAGATGCATGGATGCATCGTATACTTTATGTTGTGCACAAAGGTTTCTAGTGTCTTTCTAACGCCTTTTTCATATGCTTGTACTCCGTACTCCTTACATACTATGAAAAGTGATAAAAATGTACAGCTCATCCCCGGTCACGTGATACAAAGCCGATATGAGGTCACGTGCAGAATAAAAGTATATCCGGTCAGGTGATATGCCCCTCTGTGCTGACTCATCGAGGTTCCCGCAAGAAGCGCGCTCACCGAGTGAGAACGAGAAAGTTGAGACGGTTTTGTTAGAGAAAGACAAGAAGGAAAAGGAAATAACCAAACCAAATTGCCCGGATCAAGACCCAAATCGTGTGTCTGTGAATCCGTTCGAATCTCTCTCAACTGTCTGAAACCGAGATCACGATCCGCAAAAACGTCATTCAGCCTGGCTTCTCTCGGGCGATCGAACGGCATCGGAGAGGGCCAGGCCCAAACTCTTGAACCGATTGCGACCATTGATAATGCTTCTATTGGCACCAGTCCCGTAATGGCGGGTGTAAATCAGTTACCTGTCTCAGTTGGCGCTGATGGCGTGCATGGTCGCAAACGCAATTTGACCATTGCGGGGATCGACAGTTCCCCGGGGAGTATCGAGGATATGGATGATAACGATGCGCGCGAGGAGAAAAGACGTCAGCCAGTGAAGCGCGCTTGCAATGAATGTCGACAACAGAAAGTAGGTCTAGCATATTACCGCAAAGTCGGCATTCTCCAGTTTGACTAATTTTTTTTTTTCGGGTTGCGACAGCTCCGATGCGATGTCATTCAAGACCCATGGACCGATTGTTCGCGATGCCGTCGACTGAGGCTCGATTGTAAAATTGAGTCCAACTTCAAACGTGTTGGGAAGCGCAGCCGCAATGCAGAAATGGAAAGGGAAATAATGGAGCTCAGAAAGCAGATTGCTACTGGCCAACCAGTTCCTGGGATGTCACAGCAACAGGCGTTGACCGCAGGACAATTGACACCCAAGCAAGAATCGAGTCAAGTCAGTCCTGCAGTATATCAAACTCCATCGGCCATGTCCGCAGACCAGTACATGGGATCTCAAGAAGCTGTTGCATCCCTCCTCGACCTTCGTTCGGGCTTCGATGGTACCAACTTCATGAGAAACGGTGGACAAATCAGACGAATTGAAGATGTTATGGTTGTTCCCGAGAAAGTGGCAGAGCTGTTTAATATGTGAGTCCTCGTCTATCAAGTCTCTATGATTGATCTAACTTGTTCCCGTCAGATTCTTCACATACTACCACCCCTTCCTTCCATTTTTGGACCGAAATCAGTCTCCCGATGATTATAATTCTTCCTCTTCTCTGCTTTTCTGGACAATACTCAGTGTCGGTGCACGACGCTATCAAGGCGATTCGAACTTGTTGAATTCTCTCGCTGGTCCTGTCAGCCGGCTGGTCTGGAGCACCCTAGCAGATATCCCTCAAAGCTACCATGTCGTGAAGGCTCTCGCTCTACTATGTTCATGGCCATTCCCCACAAGTAGCACCTCAACAGATCCGACCTTCATGCTGTGTGGAATGATGGTACAGGTTGCTATGCAGCTTGGTCTTCATCGGCCTTCCCACACTCAGGACTTTAGTAAATTCCGAGTGGAACTGATCGAGGATGAATTGAGAGACAAGGTGCGAACCTGGGCGATTTGCAATATTGTTGCTCAGAGGTATGTACAAACCCCCATTATCAATCGCTGCTCGCATTTGTCTCATGTTTTACTTCGCAGGGTTTCCACCGGTTATGGCCAGCCATCATCTACTCTTTATGACTGGACATTGTCCTCGAGTGATTCGCTAGACCCGAACTTCAAGCTTCCAGAAGATATAAGGCCGAGATTGGAGGTTGAAAAGTTTTGCGACAGGGTCACCCGAGCGCTTTACACAAACAGACGCGATCCTGTTGGCCTAACCAATGACCATGAACGCTCGACAATGATTGCCTTTCTGTCGCGAGACTTTGAGGAGTTGGAAGAACAGCTTAAATCACAGAATGACTGTAAGCTTCCGAAATTCAAATGGGGATATATTGAATGTGTAACTAACGACATCTAGGTATTACTGACTTGTTCCTCCGTGCTGCTAACCTTCATTTGCACCTTTCGGCATTCTTTGATGAGCCAACCACTAAAAATTACCGCGAACGCGTCTTATCTCTGTATGTCGCGACGACAACATTCCTCGAAGTTGTCCTGAACCTCGAGACCGAGGTTGGCCCGGTTCTCTCTTACACCCCATACTATGTGTATCAGATGATGGTTGCCGCCGGTTGCACTCTCCTGAAGCTGTGCAAGAGCTTCTTCGCCTCTCACATAGACATGGAATACACCAAAAACCTATTCAACCGTACAATCTGGGCCATCCGGGGGGTGTCAGCGTCCAGCAACGACCTACCCGAACGGCTTGCGGAAGTGTTGGCTCAGATGTGGAGATTGGGAGGAGCGACTCAACGGGCTAACAATAGTACCGATGTTGACGACTCCCTGCGACTCAAAGTACGCTGCCGGATGAGCATGTCCCTGCTTTTCGACTCTGTGTGGCGCTGGCGGGAGGATGCCAGGACTAAGGGCCGAAACATTGAAGGTCAGTATCCCTGTTCACTCTCAGGTACAAACAAAAAAGTCTCTAACCTTTGATATTAGCCTATCTAAAAAATCCAACAAATCCCGACTCGGCCGCTGATTCTTCGGCCACTTCATCTGTCGGGCCTGTACACACATCTACAATAACACCAGGAATGTCTGGGAATGATCCAAGCCTTGCTCCGGCACCCCTGCTATCCCAGGCTAGTCTAGGGATCCAACCATCCGCAACCCAACCTAATGGACTTCCAAGTGGTTTCATTGAACCTAATTACGAAGTCTTCGATCCGTTGAACTGGCTGCTTGACGGCCTGGTAGACTTGCCTTATTCATACTCCACAGTGGGTGGGATGGAATCCCAAGGCATCGCATAGATTGGCCTGCCTAATATTTTCTTGGCGCCATTGCCGGTTACTCTTTTTCTTTTTTATTGCGGGCGTGGCTTGCGTTGTCTGCTTGTATCATTATACCACACATCCGATCGCTGATACTTGCCAGGGAGTTTGTTCATCTTCTTTCCATGCCCGTCTATATTTTTCATGGGTCCCTTGTACGATTTCCTTGATTCATTTCCACAATACGGTGCTATATTACTTTCCAATATGATGCTATATTTGGCCCCAAAATCCTTGTCTGAAAAAAAAAGAAAAGAAAAGAAAATACGTCAAGAGATTAGCCTCATGCAATTATAAAGTCCGGTACATTATGTGCGTATATCACACCGAGTTATTTTTGCCGCTTGCTTTTGCGAGCACAGATTCGCTCCGTAGAAGCAATTTCAACCTAGCACAGTGATATCATTGCTTGTCTCTCATCTCGTCCTTTTTGCTGGACAAAACCTATATAATCTCGTTTAGCCAGGCCCTACTTGTCCATTTTCTTCTCTTTCCCATTGCTTCTTTAGAATAAAATGGCTTCCCTCTATATCCTCGGTTGGACCGAGATGGAACCTCGTAGTTCGGCTATAGTGCTGTGCCTACTTGTTTCCTTTCTCTTTTTCTCTGTGGTTGCGGCCGCTTTGGTATTTACTTCCTATCAAATGGCTAACGTGGGTGACCTCTCCCCATCTGGTGATAGTTGATCGAAGTACAAATTCACAAGACGCTGATACTATTTGCTGAACCGGCAGAAGCAAATTCCTTTTCCTATACGCAAAGACTATTTCTCGGTCTTATACCAGCAGTACAAGTTTGTGGTGGACGGGCCCAGTTTGATAAAGAAAGGCTATGAACAATTCGCAAATGGCTTGTTCGAGATCCCACGGACCTTCCGCTTTGGTCAGGTCATATTGTGCCAGTCGGAGTTGATTGAAGAACTAAGAAATAAACGGAGTACTCTTGTATCCCCCGAGCCGTGGATTGATCAGGTAGGGCTGTCGGATGGATATTTCGATGTTTGCGCTAACAAATATCATACAGCTCCTCCAAGTCTCTCATGTTATGCCTGGCTATTTCCCCAAGGAAAGGGGATGGCCGAAAATCGCTAAAACTACGCCTGGTCTGATTCGTGCCACGGTTTATAAGCACTTGCATCGGTATATGCCCGCTATGAACCATGCAATCATCTCGCAGCTGCAGACCCTAGACTTCAAAGATGGGGGTGAGTTTTGACTGACTTTATAGGCCAGATGATCTCTAATGACTTTAATCAGAATGCAACATCGGCTGTTTTGATCTGGCATACTCGATCGTAGCCCGCAGTGGCAGTTTTGCTCTCGTTGGTTCGCGGCTTTCTCAGAATGAGGAATATCTTAAAGCTGCCAAGGACCACATCCTTGGGATGATAGTGACCACTCGTGTACAATTTCTTGTTCCAGATTGCCTGAAACCGTGAGTCGGATACTTCACTAATTCCATTTTCTGTGGACTAAGACACAAATAGCTATATTGGTGGGCTCATCGGTCGCCTCGCCACTCTGGGGACTAGTTGGGATATGCACGCCTCGCGTAAGATTATGCTCAGGCACTTTGATGCACGTGCAGCAGAATATCACGCCGAGATATTCACGGGCAACGAACCCAGTGAGACTAATCTCGATGACACGGACAATCCGGTATCCCTGTCTCCCCTTCCCCATCCCTCCAATGACACCATGACTGAACAATCTATAGGTTGAAATCTTCCAATGGCTGTATGAGAGCAGTGTTCTGCGGGAGCGATGGACATATGCAGAGGTGATAGGTGAAATGTTGCTTCTGCAATTTGCCTTTATATACACCACTTCCTATGTAAGTACTCCGTACGTATGTCCTCATCCTGCAATGTGCTAATTAAACCACCAATAGGGACTCTACGGCGCCCTGGTTGAGCTAGCTCGACGACCCGAGTATATCGCACCCCTGCGCGAGGAATTTGATCTCATTTTCTCTGAAATGGGACCAACCGTTCCAGCCTGTGATGGCATGGTTTTGATGGATAGCTTCCTAAAGGAGTGCCAGCGGCTACATCCTCCTTCAGCACGTACGTCTATATGGGACCACCCATGGGAATTGTGCATGGCTAATGCAATGATATGGATATTAGTCTCTGCCCATCGGGTCTGTATTAGTGACCTCAAACTTTCCAACGGTTTGTTCTCTCACACATACTACTAGGCCACCAAGGAAACACCGAACTAATCAAGTATGGCATGGAACAGGTGTCACACTCAAGCAAGGCTCCCACGTTGCCGTCCCAAGTGGGGTTATCCAACAATCCAGCGAGCACTATGCGAACCCCAACGCGTTCGACGGTTTCCGGTTCGTCAAGCGTGCAGCAGCTGGAGCCAAGAACTCCCGGCTGGTTGACCTGAGCCCTGACTATCTGGTTTTTGGGATGGGCGCACATGCTTGGTAAGTCTCATTTCTGCCTGGCCCTTGTTTCTTTTCGCCCGAGTTTCAAATCCAACCGCCCGGATCCTATCGGCTGACTTTTGCTCGTATTAGTAGCCCTGGACGGTGGATGGCTAGCGCGCTGATGAAGCTCGCCTTCGCGCATATTCTGAATCAGTATGATATACTCCTGCCTAATCCAGCCTCCGCCCCCTTGACTGGCTCGCTTTCATTCGAGGAGTTTTATGTGCCCAACTTCGGGCTGAAAATTGCTCTGCGCCAGCGCTAGTAAGGATATCTGGCAAGGGGGACCGGGGTGTCGAGATGCATGCCAAAGGTAACAGGTAGAATTCCGATCATGGTTCAGTCGGGACACGTTCATATTATTTCAATTAATGCAGTGCTAATAACATCAAAATGAAAGATACATAAATTGCCTTGGCGCCTTAAAAACACCATCCGATAAGCTGATAAGATCTTGACTCCGCTTATCTCCAACTGCTTCAACTTCATCTCATCATTTTCCCTACCTGAAGTCGCTTCGAAATCATGGCTTCGTCAACTTCCTCGCAGAAATCCCGACCTCTGCTCATCCCACATAAGCGCGCCCTTCTACCCCCAGGAACCAACAAGTCAGGGCCCAAAGTATACAAAGTCCTCAATCCTAGCGCCATCCCCGCAGAGACGAGCATCAAACCATCATATAAAGAGGCCATTCAAGGAAGAAATAAGCCCACAGATTCAAGCGAGCATAATAAAAGCACAGTTGAAGATGAAGACTACGAGCCCCTGCCCCCGCGCTTTGAAATCTCATTCTCTATGCCGCCACAGCCCTTCCTGGATCCACCAACTTGGGAAGCGATGCTCAAACACAGCCGCGAGAGATTAGGAGCACAGTCAATAAAAGTTGAACCGAGCTCAGATGCAGACCAGGCAGAAGAGACGGTAGAGCGGATGAGACAACGAGTGGAGCGTGAGACGGAATATGGGTCTATGGCTATTCGTGGCCGGTCGAGTGTACGTGGACGTGGGAAGAGGGGGAGGGGGAGAGGCAATGTCTACTGGGGTGGTAGGCACTGATATTGATGGGTTTAGGGTGAGCTGGAAGGTTGTTTTGTTTTTAGATACCCCATATTTGGTTGATAGGTTAGGAACATTTGAATACTTCATTATTCAGGCAATATCTAGCGTGTTTTTCTAGAACACCTTGCTCAGTATTATATGGTGCTAACTTACTTGATGTTGCTTTCATATAGTACATTCAGGTATTGTACTCATCTATCAATACATTACTTAATGGACTCGTTTACATCCATCCAGCCCTAGAGCCAAGAGATTATTGCTACATAGGCCATCTTGTGTCACACAACGTGAAAGCAAGGGGCAGCTTGAAACTCTTATCCAGTCCTGGACTGATGAACATGTTGAAAATCAGATAGGTATGTATGCTAGCAGTAAACAAAACAAGTTAATGGTACATCTAGGGAAACCAACAAAAGCTGAGACAATGCAATAAAAACAACGGAATCATCATCATGGGTTCGTGTGTCGTAATAATCATAGATCTCATATCAAAAGATCATGTCGAGGCATTGAAACAATTTTCCAAAAAAAAACAACAACCAAAAAGCAAATGCATCGTGAAATCGTCGGGCAAGTGTTTGAAATGCGTGAAACATATCCAATCATAAATGTAATCATAACAGAGAGGAAACAGAAAAAAGAACATCATTTAAGTCATCTCATAGCCACCTCAGCCGTAGCACTAGATGCCACGTAGACAGGGCCACCGATACTCTGCTTGAGGATTTCCCTCCGGACAGCCCGCTTTCTCTCGTCTCGTCGCTGGCGCACACGACGCATGCGATTCCGCACATTACGCCATGACATCGACTGGAGCCGCAGTCCCCAGCGAGAGAGAGACCGGAAGCGAGTCGGGTTTAATGGGGATCCTGTTCGGAACATGCCTTGATCAACCAAGCTACCGTTGCTAGTCATCCCATTGAACAAGCGTCTCATTTCGGGACTGCGGCGCGCCAAAGCAGGCGGGCCATCGAAGATGATGCGCCGCTGGGGCAGGCCTAGAGAGTTGTTTACAATCAAGGATTCATCGGGGCGCGGCAAAGCTTCCCGCGTCGGTGAGGATTCTTTCTCCGGGGACCCGGGCACGTTTTCCCAGAATCCGCGGGGCCGCCAAAACGGATATAGACGACTGTCCATTTCCATTCCTGCGGTTCGGTTCTTGGCCGATTTCACGGAGAAGGACCGTGCTATAGTGTTGAAGGAATCCGACCGAGGGCGTGCGCTCCAGGTACGACGGACGGAACTCCATCGTCGACCGAGGCCTTTGTTTTCATCTTGAGCGTCATCTAATGGAAGCGGGGGAAGAGGTCTGGTAGATGGGGGCTTGGGCGGAGGGCGAGGGTTCGTTAAAGGTGAGTCCACGGTGTACGGTGCTGTTTGTGGTGGATTGCCGGGTGTGCGAGGGGGTTGGGGAAGATCATAAGAAATCCCAAGCGCTTGGAAAGGGCGCCTCGGGGAGGCTTGTACCCGAGGATCAACAAGCAGCAGTGAGTGATTGTTGTGTGCGAACAGACTGACGGCTGTAGCCTCTTGGATTTCGATAGGTCCCGGCGAATACGATGGAATTGAGCCTTGAGTGAAAGGCAAAGATGGAGGACGCAGGGTTGCCATATCATCGGAGCTAGCAAAGAGGGCGTGCATATTGGGAGCCTCGAGCAGGCCATGGTGGTCAGGTGAAGCCAAAACGTTGTGGCGAGGCGGGGATATCGGCTGATGCTCACGATGGTTTTGCATATCGAGGTCAACGGCTAAGTTATGGCTTTGTAGACTGTCGGAAGTAAGGGAAGTCGCACGAGAGTTGTTCCGACTCGTTGGCGCAGAAAGCGACGAGCTTCGGGCTGGTATAGCGGGACGCGCTGTGGGACGGCTACGCAGACTGTTGGAAGTGAGAGAAGTGGCGCGAGAATTGTTCTGACTCGTCGGTGCAGAAAGCGATGAGGCACGGGGTGGAATGACAGGTCGCCCCATGGAACGACCCCTGGAACAAGTCTCGCGAGATCGAGTCGACACCGAATCAGATACGGTGTGTTTCTTTTGTCCCGGGATATCTGTGCGGCCCGTTGAGGCTGTGGGAGGACGACGGCTTGATCGGTGAGAACCCGGTTTGGAAGAAGCATGACTGTTAGGACGGGACCTAAGAGATGAACTTCTCTCCGGGATGACCACCACGTTGATAGTTTCTATATTGGGCTTTATTGCACTGTTGCTAGTCTTGGTCGAGAACGACATCTCGGATGTTCCACTTCGAACATCCTGATCAGAAATGCGACCGGCCTTGTGAACCAGGCGGTGTTGGGATTCATGGAGGGAGCCATAAGATGTACGCTCAGATCTTGTGATCGGAGAGCTGGCAGACCGCAGAGAGCTCCTCTTTTCAGTATGCCGGAGCATTCGCTGGGCTCGTTTCGGAGAGTCGATTATCATAGCCTCAACGGTGGATGTCGAGGAGATGACCGACAAAGGACGGGCGCCTGGTCCACTGAATCTTGCTAGACCCTCCTGTGATGACGACTCAATATTCTCACGGAACTGCTCCATCGAGGTCCTTGTTTTGACTTCATGCGCACTATCGACACGGTCCCGCAAACTTTTTTCCCTCATCAAGGAGGCATCTAGATGCTTTACATCCAACACATCTCTCCTAGGGGTTGACTTATAGACTGATTGAGAGTGGTTCTGTGCAGACTTTCGCTTTCCGGCCAACGGTGTTGGCGACCCATCGATCGGGTTTGCGGCCCAATGCCCATCAAAAGACTCGAAGCCTGTGTCGCATTCGGTTTCGCTATGTTGTTGAGAAGCAGATGGCAGAGATCCTTTTATATTTGAAAATTGTGAAAGATATCCATTTGAGGCAGGTGGCTTTGATGGTTGCCTCCTTTGTTTTGGGATCTGAGTCGCAGTCTGAGACATGCGAACCGGGGTGTCCATATCATCTTCCGATGAGATATTTTCCAAAGCCGTTTGAAATGAATCCGCCCGAGACGACGAGGAGAAATAGTTAAACTGGTTCAAGGTAGGTCGCTTATTCGAGTTCGTTCGAGGAGGCGTCACATCCGGGGTTGGGGGCTTAGAGGGATGGCGAGGAGTCAACATCCCAGATGTTGGTATGTCTGACAAAGAAGAATTCGTTTTCCGGGGTGTTTGTTCGTCCACCACAACTTCTTCGTGGCCTGCACCCGGGGGTGTCAAGGGAAGCGATGGCGTCGCAGTATGTCTCCCATTCTGATCCGGCGAGACCGGTTGGATGACCTCGATGCTAGGAACGATTACACCCCGCCGAGGGAGCGTCTTGTGAGACCTTAGGAGCGGCCGTTCGAATGCTTGCAAATCCTCCGATGACCCCATCACTTCCACGCCCGGCATCTCGGAAACAGCAGACCCACGGAGACCTGAAGCATCCACGGTCGCTTTTGTGAATTCGATTCGCGTTTAGATACCTTTGGGTATCATAGTACTGAGTAGGATATTTCGTTCAGAGTGTCGCAAGGGTTGCATCGCGCGCGCGAACACTTCGCGACCAATATGCGACCAATGGTCAAAGTCAACGGATCCTAAAGCTCCAAGGCTTTGCTTTGTCTCTGTATGATGCAGGGGGGAGCCGATCGTCTGAGTTGGGTTCGAGTTGGTCACAAAGGACAAGCAATGGTCTAGTACGGAGTACGGAGCATGGGCATATGCTTTCACAGGTGAAGACTTTGGCTCGACCTGTCTCTGTGCAATGTGAGCTGTAAGGGTGGGGATGGACGATGTTGGCGAGTGGCTGGGAAGTCTAGTCTCAGGCCCTCTTATTCCCGTGTTTCAAGCTAAGTATGAAGTAATAAAGAATAATTATTCAAATAACATGGGACAAAAGAAATTAAAAAAGAATACAGAGTGTTCAAAAATGCTTGAAAGTTGAATAATATGACGAAAGTGATCTTTTCGTGCCACTATTTCCCGCTGGTTAGCGCCTGTTTCCTATTCAGGTAATATTGATGCCTTGCAGCCTCATCTCATTAGGACTTCATCACACTAGCTTCTGGGTATGAGGGCGCTTTCAAATTCTGCTCCTATCATAGCTTAGAATTAATCTCTATTGAGCTATTCTCAGTGATGTAGATTCATCCTGGAATGAACCAGTGGTTAGTCACTCTATCCCGAAATGTACGATGTATATGCTTGACCTCATCTCCAAATGGGGACGGTGTAGGGATGCAAAATTAAATGTGTCAGTATTTCTCGGGCATAGAATGGTTTGAGATCTCATAACTCTATCACAGCCCTTACTTAGCATGCTTGGCCCTTGATGCAGGTCTTAAACATGCATACATTCCAATCCTGGAGAGGAACAAGATACACATTCTTATTTCGGGGCACAAATGAGGAACTAGCAACTATCACAGCATAGTATAACATGATACTACATCAGAGATAGTAATAAAATGGTGTTTCGTAGCATGATCTTGTATAGGGCATATTTCTGGCCCAACTTCCAAACCCTAAAAATTGAATCTATATACTTGACTGATCTTCCCCTGGATATATGAAGATGTGAATCCTCTTATTTGGTGACTAGCGTTTCAAGAATATGGCTTACACTTGAAAGTGTACACCCAGCTGATCTTGTACTACGAATATATCAAGGATGCGAAGACGGCAGACTTTCGGAACCTTGAATGGGGTTTCCATCTCTAACTTATGAAGAAATCCTCTATTTCCCTTCCATTCATGTCATTGAATATGTGTAGCCACTGTATATCAGAACCCTTATATTTGTGCAGAGACTCGAGTTGGTGAAGAATCTAATATCTAGATAGTTCTATGGTCAGCCAGAAATCGGGTCTCCCTACAAGATCCGATAGTTGGAACGGTAGGTTCCACAATTATGTGGTGTGGAAGGGAAATTGTGAATGATAAGTAGACAGTCTCATTGTTAGATCCGGGGGGTACATCGTACTAAAATGAACATCTTCATATTGAGTAGGATAGACTCCATGAGCAGGATTGATGTTCACAAGAGAGAAAGTTCCATCTCGTGCTAGCCCTAGAGGGCTGACTTCGGAAATTTCTGGATAGGGGAAATGATGTAGTTAGTTACTAAGCACGGAATTAAGCCCGGGGTCCCAAGGCACTGCCAGGGTTACGATGTACGCACCTGTTGGACTCATTCAGCAGTTTCTCTTATATGACTTAGTCTACATAGCCATGTGGAGTCGGCTGAATTAGATCTGTCTATTTATGAATTCCATGTTGTACATACGCAGGGCTCCATCTCACACTTATACGTGCACTCCTCACTTCCAAGGTTGGTATGCTTGCCCTTGTAGGTGGTAAAGCATTCCAGGAAGGCTCGAGACCCGCATCTTCATCTTGGGGTTCTCCGTACGAATAGGAGATTCGAAGCTTACCGGATGTTCTCAGAATGGCAACACAGAGATCATGATAGGAGAAAAGCCAATGTGAGTCTGTGAATCTGGAATTCCAACAATTCCAAGCATGTGGCAACGGGTGATGACGATATCAATACCCACACAAGCCAGGGTTCTAAACCTTTTGGAATCAGGTCAAACCAGCGTTTTGTGTGAGGGAATGCCTTGATAAGGTGATATACAAAGTACATAGTACATATGTAGTTTAGGGATATTGAAAGAAATAGAGAATGGTCTATACAAATTGGGAGTCTTTATACTCTCTGTTCCTTGCTCTCCGGTTCCTGCTCCCTGGTCTCTGGCTTCTGATCTCTGGGGTAAACGGTCACATCAAGAAAGAACATCATAGATATTATACATGAACTTACAGAGTAGAATATACAAATATAAGATAGATTGCTCATTACCACAGTGGATCAGTGGCGTATCATGACGTCCCGAGAGGTCGAACCAGGTTGACGGCCGGGCCTTGGCAGATGACATCGCAGGGAAAGATCTCTCATTTCGTCATAGCTCTCCCCCGCCATCCTCTCCTTTCTCTCTCTCTCCTTTTTTTTTAACTCTTAATCTATAGCTTTCTGGTCTTGTTTTTCTCTCTATTCTTCTTGTTTTGTGATTTGCAAAGTCCTTCAGTGGGGTAAATCCATTCTTCAACTTATCTGACGTCCACACCTTGAAAATCCCTTCAATTGCCGACATCCTTCTTCTTCTAATCTCTCTGTTTCCCGTTCCTCTCCAAAACCAACCTAGACATCTGTTTATGAATCACGATTCTTCTTTGATATCATGAGTACAATACAGAATATCAAGAATTTCATTCGGCATGGCAAGCAGGCCCGCCTTGTCACCCCTCATTCTGAGCCGACGACCGACGTTTCCGCCATCCACGCAGAGCCACAACGCCAACCGATAGGCCAATATTCACCTGCTCTCGAGGCTTTTGGCCCTGAAGGCCGATCCAATGCCCTCCACAAACCTGATTCTCAGGTCAGGCAGGATCGCTCTGTCGAAATCGAACGTCTAGTGGCAGAGGAGAACATCAACCGATCGAAGATGCCCAAATACCCCGGTCTAGAGCGCTGGATCTTGGTGGAGAAAATGGGCGATGGCGCCTTCAGTAACGTCTATCGTGCCAAGGATTCGACAACGGAATATGGCGAGGTGGCCATCAAGGTCGTCCGCAAATTTGAAATGAATAGCAATCAGGTAAGTTATGCCGCATGGTGCCTTTCTTCTTCTTTTCCCTATGGCTTTTTGTGTTTTCATTTCTTTGCGGTTGTATGGTTTGCAATATGTCTATAAACATGGCCAATGCGTTCTGTAGAACGATCCTCACTATCCAACGGTTAAAAAAGTCCCCAAAGCGGCGGAGGTGCGCAAACAATTCTTTTCCTGATGCTCAAGTTGCTTCCTGGCAATGGTTACTTGCGTCTTCCAGCGAAACGATACACTACTTTATGGAATACTACTGCCTTGGTGCATGGCTGCGCATCTTGTTTCGTCATTGCTAACTCTAGTCTTTAACAGCGGGCAAATATCCTCAAAGAGGTTCAGATTATGCGCAATCTTGACCACCCCAACGTCGTCAAATTGATCGATTTCTCCGAGTCGCGGCAATATTACTACATCGTCCTCGAACTCTGCCCCGGGGGTGAATTATTCCACCAGATCGTCCGATTGACGTATTTCAGCGAGAATCTTAGCCGCCACGTCATTCGACAAGTTGCGGAAGCGATTGAATATCTACACGAGACATCAGGTGTCGTTCATCGGTTTGTCACCCCGTCAGTAGACATTTGCTCTTGCGAAAGCTAACATCTTTATGAAGTGACATTAAACCCGAAAATCTCCTGTTCTATCCAATTCCCCATGTTGCCAGCAAGAATCCCAAACCTCAACAGCCAGGGGATGAAGACAAAGAAGATGAGGGAGAATTTGTCCCCGGAGTTGGTGCAGGTGGTATCGGCAAGATCAAGCTTGCAGACTTCGGTCTGTCCAAGGTGATTTGGGATAGCCAGACGATGACACCTTGCGGTACCGTCGGATATACAGCCCCGGAAATCGTCAAGGATGAGCGTTACTCCAAAAGTGTGGACATGTGGGCCATGGGCTGTGTGCTCTACACACTTCTCTGCGGCTTCCCTCCATTCTATGACGAGAGCATCCAAGTTCTTACCGAGAAGGTGGCACGCGGCCAATACACATTTTTGTCACCCTGGTGGGACGATATTTCCAAGTCAGCCCAGGATCTGATCTCGCATCTCCTCACCGTGGACCCCGAAAAGCGATTCACCATCAAGGAGTTCCTCGCACACCCCTGGATACAGGGCACCGACGAGGAGACTACCGCCGCCGCCGACGCACCCCCTCTAGCAACACCCTACCTCCAGACCTCCGAGAAAGGCCCACAGCAACTCGACTCCTCCGGTGCCGAACACGGGCCCTATCAGCCCGCCAGTGCCCGCTTCCTCGATCAACCATCTGTCACAGCAGAGCGCCGTATGGACTTCCGATCTCCAGGCGCTTTTAACCTCCGTGAAGTCTTTGATGTTGGCTATGCGGTACACAGACAAGAAGAGGAAGTAAAACGCCGCGCGAATGCGCGCCAATCGAACCGCAGTGGCACCGCAGGATTCCAGTCAGCACTGGGTGCTCTCAACGAAGATTATGACGACGAGCCCGAGTACAGCCACCGTCTTGGAGGCCAACCACCAGCCAAGGTGGCTAAGAACCAAGGGGATATGGCCGGAATGGAAGCCAAGCTCCGATCCACGAACCTTGGCGCCCAAAGCAGCGCCGCACAGGCACGACAACCACCCAGTCAGCAAAAGCCCAAGCAAGGCTACGGGATGCATGATGCCAATGTCGCTAATGCTGCAAAGAGCTCTATTCGCAAGCATCAGCAGCCGTTTGAGCTTACTCTGAACGGATCCACATTGCTTGAGAAGCGTGGCCGTCGTAATCAACCGGTGGCATAGACAGGATGTATTTCTTCCATCAGGGTCATGATGTGATGTCTTCATAACTTCTTTGCACTTTGTTGATAAGCGATATTTTCACTGAGATCTTTTTGTCTCTCCTTTTTTTTTTCCGAGGCCATTTTTCTTGTTCGTTTTTTTCCAGCTCTCTCTGCACGTTATCGGATCGGTCCCGGCTAGGAACCTGCACGCTACATAGTCACGATTGGAAAATGGGTGAAGTGGGTTTTCTTTTTCGCTTTCTCTTGAGTTATCGGGGAGCTTGCTTGGACTGGAATGGAGTACTTCCTGGTCTTTTCTTTTCCTTTTTGCTGTTGTTATCATAGGGGTTACGTCTATTCATATTTGTCAAGGATTCGCTAAGCATATTTTTCAGCATTCCAAGGTTGAACTGAAACCTTGGAAGAGTTCACATCTTTCATATAATTCTCTCTTAGTAGCAATCTCCAATTGGTCCTTTCTTTTGGTGATGATGCAGCGAGCTCATTCCCGTTCGCTAGTGTATTAGGGTGTGTTCTCTTGTAGCCTGGGCGACTATTTTCATCTGCATATAGACTAGGCCAGTCTATGGTAGTAACTTCTTATACCAAGCACATGATCCAATTCACGAGGCATGTGTAGCATATGTTGTTATTGGAAAAAATATACAACATTGAAATCTCTATTGACGTAACTCAGAATTAAGAGAAAAAAACACAAACTTGGTATCTTGATTGGTATCTAATGTATGTTCAAGTTCAGAGACCACCTGGAAATGGTCACTGCATTATGATATATGATGACAACACTCTATCCGGTCCATATATTCACGTGTCAAGCCACTGATCGCATCATTCAGATCGCAATGGCAGGGGCGGATCGGTGAGATATGGATGTGCTGTCCTTTTTTCAGTCGTGTTCTCATCATGCACTTTCCAACACAAGCAGAAAGCTGTGTAAGAACCGACAGTGTGCAAGACGGTTTTGGCGAACTAAAACAAGTGACTCAACACATTGTTTCTTATAGAGTCTGCCTGCCCCGAGTCTCGATAGGTAGGAAACACATGGCCACAAAGGAAGCCAGGATCAACGCGCCGGAGGCATAGATGGGCGAGTTGGGGTTCGCGCTACCAGCATAGATGGCGACAAGGGGAGCACAGAGACCAGTAATACGGTTCAAACAGCTGGAGATACCAGTGCCAGTACCGCGGTTGGGGGCGGGGAAGGTCTCCGGGGTGTAGGCGAACAGGACACCGTACATGATGTTCTGGAAGAAGGCCTCGAGGCAACTGCACAGGAGCTGGATGTCGGAGTTTGTGGATGCGGTGAAGCAGAACAGCAAGACACCAGTGATCAGGGTGGAGATGGCCATTGTGCCCTTTCGACCAATGTACTTGATCTCGACTGTCCAACAAGCCAAGATAGAGCCGGGGACACCAACGATGGAGGTGATGGCGTAATTGCGGTAGGTGATGTAGTTCGAGTTGGTCACACCACCGGATTGGGAGAGGTACTGCGGCAAGAAGGCGTTGAAGAGAGGATATCCCATGCCGATGGTAGCCCAGCAGAACCAGAGAAGAGCGGTATTATAGCCCATACGCTTGTTGGCGAACAGAGGCGCAATGCGCTCCATTGAGAATTTGGAGAATAAACGGCCCAGGATTTGAGAGTAGCTGAGGCCTGTCTCCTTCTCCTGCACCTCGACATGGCCGCCAATTTCGTTGAGGATCTCGCTGGTCAACCAGGTCTTGGTGCCGTTCTTGTGGGCAATGCCATGGATGGAGGCGACAGCTTCTTCCTGGCGGCCACGGGAGAGCAGGAACTTGGGTGACTCGTACAAGTGGAAGAAGAAGAAACGTAGAATGAACATGACAAAAGTGATGGCACCCAGGGTGAGAACCAGGTAGCGCCAGCCCATGTTGTTCTCCTTGGTGCAACCTTCATGGCTAGTGCAGCTGAAGTTAGGGACGAAAGCCCACGCAAGCAGACTGCCGATTAGCTGGCCAATGGGCCACCAGACACTCAACATGGTCAACATGTTACCGGAGACAAAGGGAAGGAACTCCAGGAAAAGAGCACCATCGACTGGCAGATTACCACCCACACCAAGACCCAAGCAAGCGAACAGGGCACATGTTCTGCATTCATGATTAGCGAAAGATATAAAATTCGTTGTTTTCAAACAAAAACTTACCCAATCCAAGTGGGACCACCAGCAGCAGCCAGACCAAATGCACCGGCCATGAACAAAGTGGAGTTGAAAGCAAGACGACGACCAAAAATATCAGAGGCAATACCCCAGAATGAGGCACCAATGCAAAGACCCAAGAATAGAGCGCAAGTGGTGAAACGCACCCACGTATCAGAGAGTCCAAATTCGTAGGAGATAGGGGTCAGCGTCAGGGCAATTCCCTACACATGGTTAGATTTAACTTGTGTGATCCATTTGGGTTTGAAATCCTACCTGAATCCAAATGTTGTCTGCTGTCCAACCAAAACCACAAAGGAAGAACAGTTGCCATTGATACCGACCCATGCCAATATCCTGCAGGGCTCTGTTGATCACCTTTGCCTTGCCTGTGTCCTCGAGTTAGATCAAAGAATCCATTTGCATGAAGCTTCCACGCAAGGGCCAGTGAGAAAATCCAGGAGAAACATACGGTCATAGGCAGAGTCATGGGTAGAAGTGGAGACATCAGCCTCGATCTCTGCACGAAGAGCTTCGAGGGTCAGAGGAGTTGAACCCTTGGGGCCGGCAGCACCGTTCTCCGAGGAGGATGCGCCATCCAAGCTCGGGCTGGTCTCCTTGTCTGTCTTTTCCGAGAGGAAGTGAGCAGGTCCATCGGCGAGTGGGATAACAACGTCGGGGAGGTTCGGACTATCCCTTTTGAAGGGGTTAAATTTTTGGAGACCCATAATGACGGTTCTATATGGCGCTTTGGAATATATTGTTCAACTGCCTGGGATTTGCTGCTTTCTGTCAAGGATGTCGCTTTTCGCACGTTCTATTCCGTTCAAGTGTCGCTGGGGATTCCGTAAGAGGCCGAAGCTGGATCTACAGGTGTGGGGAGCTGCAATGGGGTCATATATCGTGAATCCGGGGACAATTCGCTGTGGGCCGAAAGTGGCGCAAGGACAATGGTCGATATATACTGCTGTCGAGGCTTGCAGATGGGCTTGTTGCTATCGATGCTGGATTTTGTCGCAATCGCTGTCGATGTGATCGTTGTTGCGAGGGTGATGCAAGATTGCTACTGAAGAGCGGATCTGAAGTACCTCGTGCTTGGTCTTTGTTGAAATTGATTTCTTTTCACAAGGTGGTGATGAACAATAGAAATGATCCAAGAGCGTGAACCAGAAGTTCTGCCACAGGGATATAAGATAGAAAGCTAAGAGACGGAGCTCTAGCAAGATATAATGAAGTAAGGCAAGCTGGGGGTAGCTATACCTTATCCAAGATGGTTTGAGAGACGAGGAAAAATTTAGGAGTTGACAGAAGAGGAAGGAAAAGAAAACCGGAAATGAGGTGGGATTCTAGAGTTGCTATATACTATTGGGACCATCCCAAAGATGGGCAACATGCTTCCTGTTTTTTTTTTTTCTATTTTCTTTTTTCTTTTTTAATATTACCAAATGGTTCTCTAGTTAGGACCTAGAGGTACAAGATGTCATCATTGGCCGAGGTCCAAAAGTGGGACTATAAGAAAAAGGTGTGATAATATTGTGTTATGGTCTGTAATTCGAATACTACCAAGGACTGGCTCGGCCCCGGGACTGGGGTCGGGTTCTTTACGGAGTAGAGTACGGAGTACTCCGTACATCTGAACATATTCCCGTTGCCCTCGGCGAGCATACTTGGCACTTGCACTTGATATGTTTTCGGTTAGACACCGCTTTACTACCTACCATCTATAGATGCACTACCAGGATCTCTCTAATCTGAATACTTCCAAGGTTGACCATATATATATTACCTATCACCTCTTGGTTTTTTGCTGTTTTTTTATAGCTATAGTTAATCACATCCGCATACTTAACATTTCAATATTAGTAGATCCAACAGCTTTTATGACTGGCAGTACGGGCAGAATCTAAGGGCGGTCCCGTGCGGGAAAAAAAAGAGGTTCCACTATAGCGTACACCAATACTCCCGTGCTCCGTACACATAGGCGTATTATATTAATAAAATTGTTGACGTTGGTTAATAATTCACAACCGCACAGGGAATAGCTTAAAAAAGAATCCCTAAAGACCGGCAAGTGGCCGACGTTGGCCGCTTTTACTTGTAGCACGGTCCTTCAATGTTCTTTGGATCGGTTGAACGCCACCAAGGCAAATCCGACATACTCTATTCAGCCTCAAGGGTCCTCGTCTGCTCTACCTTTATACCTCTATGACCACTCTGTATGCAAAACTCAGAAGGGCCCGTATAACTATTGGCATATCATGTACAACTTTTACAAAAACATATGATATATCGGAAAGGGTCGAAATAATGAACAAATTGACTCTGGACCTGAGCCGAGACCCAATTAACCTCCATGATCCACCAGGAAAATTTTTGCAGTGAGACCACTTTAACCGTACTCCGTACGCTCCCACTACTCTTGTTTGGGGCAAAGTAATGAGATCAAGAAACCGCATGCGTGTGTGTGCGCTATGCTCGAACGTCACCCCTACGTTAGTTACTTTGTTCTTCTCGACTCTTTCCCCTTTCCCAAGATATTCGACATGTTTTTGTTTTCACTTCAATATATTACCAAGTCCGGTTTGTCACAAACATTAAAACCAACGCTACAATATTGTAGAACAGGAGAAGCAAAAAGGAGAGTTGAACTCACCGTTGAAGCTCGTGAGTCTTGGCGGAGGCACATCCATGCCGCATTCAGGCCCAGGGGAATTCGCCTTTGCTACCAACCAATCACAGTCTTTAAATACACCTGTAACTTTCTGTAACCTCGTGAAACCCTCCAAAGGTTCCAAGCACGCACTTTCCCGGATAAATTACTGAAACTTACCATTTTGGGGTTAGCCCGGTGTTCTGCCGCCATACGGTACCCTCTACGGAGTAGCCCACATTATCTTGTCGGCAAATGCTCATGTTCTCGACTTGGGAGACTCAATGTACTCCGTACACTGTGGAGAATGAGTGGCTCTCGGCTATGGTACTTCTATGACATTCTCAACCGGTTATTTGTTTCCTTTCAGACCGGAAAGTCAATCCGGAAACTGGGAAGTCCAGGAACAATAAACTCCACTGACAGTTTTTGCCTTTACGGAGTACATACTTCTGTTGTAATTCTTTGGATTGGACTAGCCTACTACGGTCTGCTTCGGTATCAAAGTTCTCGATTATCTTGTTTCTACAATGCGTAGTTGCAGCAAGTGTATATGAATTGCTGGCCAATCTACTCACTCGTGAGAGCATGGGTTGAAGAGCACGTATGATGCCCATACTTTGTACATCGCACATTGTTTATCCCTTTTAATTTACGAATTAGTAACCGGTAGTGTAAATACACTTGACTGTGATTGACTGGAACTCTGAACAATTATCGAGCTCCACACTGCTGGAGCACACCACCCATTACCAGCTTACGATGTATACACTAGCCTGGGGGTTGTGTGGCGATTTCTCTGGGCTATACAAAGTACATTGTCGAGCGCTGCAAGAGATTACAAGTGCTTTGCGCTAAAATAAACAAAAGTCCATTAATTGCGTTATATCGTGTACAAGACTAACATATGAAGCAGATCCTAGGCCTGCCAATACTTTATTCTATACATAAAGAAAGGGCCGATGTTAGGCGTCCATGACAGTTGATCCTATGGGACCTCTCCCCTTGGACAACCCAAACACCACCATTTCGCTCGGCAAATAGAAAGACATACATCAATCCGGCATCACTCACCCGGTAAATTATCACCGAATGGCCATATATAAGGTCTTCTGGTAAGACACTAGAGTTCCTCGGTGCGTCTGAGCAGCCATTCAAGGTGACGATAAGCCACGCGAGGCTGGTACTGCGGTTGCATGTGACCAGACTGGAAACTCTGAGCCCACATCAGGCCACGCTCATAGTGCTGAACACCCATGACACCCTGGGGGCCATCGACACCAGTCTGGCCATTCTCAGCAAAGACATTGGCGTACATGAGATCCGGAATCTTAATATCGATGGGGGTGTGTGGCTTATTCTGGAAACCGAGGTTGCCGTTCCAGGTCATATTCTGGATGGCCAAGAGCGTGCCGTTGGTGAGGACAACCATATCCAAGTCACCGTTTGCAATGAGAACGCGGTTAGTAGCCTCAATAACCTGCGGCAAGACGTGCTCGATCGGGTTCGCTGAAATATCGCCTTCTTGCTCCGGGCCGGCGCTGCCACCAACGAATACGGGCTCTGCGGAACACCCGCTCCAGGTGCCATTGGGTGCGTGTAGCGCGTGCTTGACATCTTTGCGATCGAAGTAGACGCTTGCTCCAGCTGCTGTGTAATCGAGCGAGGTGGGGAAGCCGAGAACGTCCCAGAGGAGCGGGCACATTTGGTTGATCTCGTAGACGTCGAAGCATGGGTTGATGTGGAGGATTTCATCGTTGACGAGGTCAAACAGATCACATTCGTCGTCTAAGCTGCTGCCTAATAAGGGTGGTTGAACCTCAGGTGGCGGGAAAGAGAGGTACTTGTCGATGAATTCCTCGTATCCGCAGGATTTGTGCTTTCTGTCGAGCTCTGCCATGAATGATTCATTGAAGCTGAACAGGTTCGCGTTTTCGTGGACAAAGGGCACAACGGGCAGTTGTTCCTGCACGGTGTCGAACTGTCCAATGCACGGGTCGTATGCCAGCGCACCTTGGTAAATAATCAGAATTTGCATCCCAGAATTCTGAATAATTGTGATAACTTACCATCTAGATCGAAATACTCCTTGTCTTTTTCATCGAGCATCGCAGCTGAGATATATGGCACATAACGCCCAGCATAACTCTCACCAGTGACATAGATCTTGAAGTTCTTGATTCCAAAAATCTTCTGGAAGTTCTTGAAGAACTTGATAAAGTCCTGTGCGGTCTCCTCTTGTGAGATAGCAGTTGGTGTGCCGACGGAGTAACCTGTTCCGACAGGCTGGTCGACCCTGCGAGATGTTAACAGGTTTTTTTTTTTAGGTTCGTGTGCATGATAACTACTTACCACAGAACATTGGTAAGGTTGACCCAAGCATAAGGGTTCTCCACTGGGGCAAAAGTACCAGGTTGCCATATGAAGCGACCAGTCTCTTGCAAGAAACTCTCCATCGAACTGCATCCAGGGCCACCGTTGAGCCAAATGGTTACTTCGTCTACAGGCTTGTTGATGGTAGGCTGGAAGATGAAGAAGAGCGATCTGGAGCTATTGTCCATATCAATTGGCACCAGACCAGAATACATCTCGCCGATATCAAATGCAACCTCCGGCAGGGAGTCCACCAGGTAATCTATGGGTCGATTAGGATTTTTGCTGCCGACAATGATATAATTCGACACTCACGCTTAGTATTCTTGTTCAAGAAGCGGTAATCCTTGTCCGATTTCTTAGGTTTGTGGTTACGAGCCTCGACTATTCGTTTGGCCTTCTCCTGTGGTGCACGGGCTATCTCTGCAAAACGTCCAGGTTTGAAAGCAGCCGCAAGATCTGATCCTAGTGAAAGGGCTAGGAGAGCAGATGTCAGGACTGATTTGAGTAACATCCTGGATTGGTCTGGGTGGGCCAGGAGGGAGATAGGATGAGTCTACTAATTATTCTCGGGGAGGGGACGCAGCTATATACTACCCCCCGAACAAAGGTCTACCAGTAGCCCCTGATCATGCACTCGGTAGGGCCATTTAAATTAATAAAAGGTCGCCTTACCAGATTGGGTGGTTCCAAGTGGATGATTGGAAGAAATCCTTAGCTTCAGGCCCGAGGATGCTTCTTCTGCGCCACCTGGGCGCAACCCTGAAATCCCTTGTTCGATAGCAGGTCTCCACTGATATCGGCTTCTTCGGCCATCCCGGGGTCAACCCCGGAAAAAGAAAAGATCGCTTATGAATCTTGCTACTACTTCTTTCGGTCCCTGATCGAGGGGTATCCCGACAATTTTATCCGCGGTGTTAGATAATCTTAGGAAATAATATCACAGAAAGTTGGTGTAAGAAGTCGGCAACTCTGTGCACAGCTATCATTGGGACCGGATGAGCGACGGATTCCGGCGAGATCGACAGTTATCTGTCACTTTGGGATAACAAACTCCGTCTGTGAAAAGCGGGGGTACCTCGCAATTCGCAATTGGTCTGGCATGCTTCTTATCCCTGATAGACATTGTGTGATGATGCATAATAATCGCCCTACGGCGGTTGTAACGGTCTGATAGGTGAGAAATCCTCTTAATAATTCAAATGAGCTGCCCAGGTGAGCACATACAAAGTACAAATCCTCGGCCCTCCGGTTAAAACCTCGCGTGCGAATATCACCTGACTGCATATGTATCTCGCAGCAAGACGATCGTTGTGCCTACAAAGTACTCTGTACCTGGGCCGAGGTTCCCGCGGCTCTATGTTATAGATCCCAAGCATGCCAAGCTTTCCAGGTTGCTTAACACTGGCTTGGAAATATTGTTTGATTGATCGGCAGGACTTTCTTTTTCTAACAGGCCCCCTTTTCGCCGAGAAATATCAGCCGACGAGGTTAATATACTCGATATCGTATTGGGTTTTCTCCTAAAGATAAAAATAAGGCATTCTAATATAACTAGTTATTTTTATTTGGCATGGTCTAACATAGAAAAACAAAAAAAAATTGGACTCGCGGGGAATCGAACCCCGGACCACTCCCATGCTAAGGGAGTATTATACCACTAAACCACAAGCCCAGTTCAATGGAAAGGCCTGCCTTTTAATGTCTGATGAGCCTGGACAGCTGTTCTTTTGAAACTACTCGACATAGTTACCACCTGAACAGATCACACCAAAACTTCTCAGGTTGGATTTTTTTGGAATATTAGAAATTTCATACTTTCCAATGTTCTAACCTTGGAAGGTTATATGGAGTTTACATCGTTTTGATAGCCGATCGCACTTGCCCAAGAAACACAAAACATGGTCGCAATTATATATATCTATACCCGCATCACGTCACATTCGTGATATTTCGAATCTAATTTAGGTTTTGATATTGTCCGGATGTCAATTTAAACCTCTGTTTTTCTTGTTTTGTCCGAAGAAGTTCTATACATTCATTGAATAACAAGTTGATTCATGTCTAGTCTTATATGAATGATTGACACTATGCCCGGATGTAGTTAGTTACCCGCTTGCGTCTCGGGTAGTTAGGTAGTCTCACGGACATCGGGAGTTCGGAAGTTCGGAATTTTGCCACGATGTTGAACTGCTGTCATAGTCATAGCCGACTAGTATATTGTGTCCCGTACACCGATAAATCCAGATAAATGAGGCATGTATAGATTGTCATTCTATATAATTACTAGTGAGAACTCGTAGTGATGCATGTTAACCATGTTATATTACGCAATTGAAAACAACACTTCCATCTACCCAGCAGTTATAGAACAGTGTACATGGTCCCCAAGGTGTTCGGGTCAACACAATAGATCCACATCCTTCCCTGCCCAATGATCATGCCCTCCGAAATTTTCACCTTTTCAACTCCCTACAGTTGAACACCAATGGGAATTATTCCGCGGAAAATTCTCAGAGCCTGGGCGCTTTTGCATGCTCTTTGGGAGGTTTCGATTGCTAATATGTAATTCCCCTCCTTCCAACCTTTCAGATCCCCGGATCCTCAAATTCAAGAAATCTAGCAATTCCTTTTTTTAATACAAGTGGAGAATATCATAGCTGCTCCTTCCACATAGAATGTCTACCAATGTTGGACCTGCCAGCAAGACCGACCATGCATTTGATATTATGAACACCACTCAGAGCACCACAACACCCCAAAGCACCACAACAGCCCCCGACGAGAAGACTACTGTTCACATGAACAATGAAAAATTTGACACAGAGGCTGCACCAGAGCAAGAGCATGGCTCGGACGATGTATATCGGACAGCATCTACCGTGGCACCGTCTCAAAGGTCAGCCAGAAGAGACCCCATTAGTCGAGTGACTACAGACGCCGAAGGGAACACCTACCCGGAGGGGGGTCTCGAAGCCTGGCTGGTAGTGCTGGGCAGCTTCCTCGGTCTCTTTGGATCGCTGGGTCTGGTCAACACCATTGGCACTTTCCAAGCATATATCCAAACCCACCAACTGAAGGAATACAGCTCAGGAACCAATGGTTGGATCTTTGGAATGTTTGCCTTTCTCACTTTCTTTTGTGGAGTCCAAATCGGTCCCATCTTCGACGCTCGAGGCCCACGCCTTCTTGTCTTTGCGGGGTCCGTAGTCGAAATGGCCATGATAATCCTCCTTGGCTTCTGCACTCAATACTGGCACTTTATGATGGTCATCGGTGTACTGGGTGGAGTGGGGGCGTCCCTCATCTTCACACCGGCGATCTCGTCGATTGGACACTATTTCTATGAGAAACGTGGAGTCGCAACTGGCATTGCTGCCACTGGTGGCTCTGTCGGAGGCATTGTTTTCCCTCTCATTCTAGAAGACCTCTTCCCCAAGATTGGCTGGGCTTGGGCCACTCGGGTTGTCGCGTTGATCTGCCTAATTGTGCTATCAATTGCGAATCTCTTGATTAAGTCTCGACTCCCGCAGAAGCCATTTTCCAAGGAGAACGTGCTTCCTGACTTCCGCATATTCCGAGACCCGCGATTCGTACTTACTACCGCCAGCGTCTTCTTTATTGAGTGGGGACTTTTCGTGCCAATTAGCTACATCTCATCCTACGCCCTCGACCATGGTTTTTCCACCAAGTTTTCATACCAGATCATTGCCATCTTGAATGCCGGCTCATTCTTTGGGCGATGGTTGCCTGGCTTCTTTGCCGATTTCCTTGGTCGCTTTAACACTTTGATCGCGACGGTCGCGCTTTGCGTGCTCTGTAACGCCTGCCTATGGCTTCCTGCTGGAGATAGCCTGCCTTTGCTGATCGTTTACGCTGCTCTTTTTGGATTCTCAAGCGGCAGCAATATCAGCCTGACGCCAGTCTGTGTTGGCCAGCTCTGCAAAACCGAGAATTATGGCCGGTATTACGCAACTGCCTATACCATAGTGAGCTTCGGGTGAGTGTTTTTTTTACCCTTGTGATGTCACCTGCGTATCCATAACTGACACCTTTTTGCCACCAGCACTCTCACCGGAATCCCTATAGCAGGTGAGATCCTGGCACGCTGCAATGGGTCCTACTGGGGCCTGATCACCTTTACCGTCTGCTGCTATGCGGCTGGTCTTGCATGCTGTACTTCCGTAAAGGTCATTCAAGTTGGCTGGCGTCACCCTCTCGCGATCTATTAAATTTCTGGATTCTATCCGGGACTCCGACGCTGGTGATTTGGTAATTTCGACACGATTTCACGATCTCAAAAATGAGCTTAGATAGAAAAGTTTTCTTTTTTCTCGACTTGCATTTTCTACCCAGCGTTCATGACTGAGTGATTTGTTATACATAGCTGCTACTAATGTCTATATGTATCAATCTGTGATTGCAGTTATAGAGCTCACCACCCAGTCGGATAACGTTTCCGACATGGTCGGTTCGGCCCTTCAGCCGTACAAATAGCTTTCCCAATCGAACTAGCGGTTAGAGATAAAAAAGATTTGCCGCCATTGAGGCAATATAAAAAACATAAAAGATGGTACCTCAGGTTCAGGTTCCCTGCAGGGCTGAGCAGGGCAGAATACGCCGCATAAGATATCCGACAGGCACCGGATCTATGTAAACATCTAGTCACAATGATGCCTCTGTACCTTATCCAGCCATGGATTTCACCACTGGGAAAGATTTCCAATAGGAGCAGTCTCAGCTCTCACCATGGAAACTATAAGACATCGAAAGTTTAAACCAAAAACAAACATCGACATCACGCCTGGCCAATCCTGTCGCTGTGATGACATCGAACGTTCATCAATCCATCACCATTGAGTTTTCCAACCTCTAGCTACATATACGACGTTACGCTCGCGTCTCCTCCCTATCGTCCATTTTAATCCGGGAGTCTGCTTTCCTTTTACTCGTCTCGAACTCATCTGGTGAGTATCTCGCTTCGTCGCTAAACTTGCTATCCAAGGAGTTGTGAAGGTAGAATTGTCTTCTACATCAACTCATTCATCAATTCGACAACGCTCGAAACTATAGGCGAATTTGCATTGGCCCCTGTTCTCCAAAAATCGGCCACATTTGCTTAATCGCCCTGCATTTACTTGCGTTGGTCCGAATCATGTTTCCAACAAGATGCTTGGTTCTGCTGGCCTGCTGGACACTCCTCCAGAGTGTCATAGCTGTGCCAGATGGGGCGCTAGAGCAGCCCGATCTCGAGGATCATCGTCGAGAAGAGCGTGACTTTGGCTTGCAGGAGCGCCACAACCATCCTGAACTTGTGAGCTCGCTACTTTCTATCTTGACTGAGGAGATCTCTACGACAAAAGGCCCGAAGCCTGAGACCACTACAGTCCCTGGCGGAGGTGGTACTACAGTCCCTGGCGGAGGTGGCGGCACTACAGTCCCTGGAACTACGGTCCCTGGCGGAGGTGGCGGAACCACAGTCCCTGGCGAAGGTGGTGGCACTACGGCCCCTGGCGGAGGTGGTGGTACTACAGTCCCTGGCGGAGGAGGTGAGTAGACTACTACCTTTTTCTGAAAGCATCCGTCTTACTCTCCCTGGTACTCAAGGCGGCACTTCACCCACTGGCGGCGGCGGAGGTACGACTGGTACGCCAACTGGTGGCATTGGAACTTCCCCGACTGGCGGAGCTACCACGACAACCAGACCTGCTCCTCCAACTGGCGTTACTGTTAGTCCTCCACCAGCGGAACCACTCCGCTATCCTCTCCTGGAGTAGTCACTGAAACAACTAACACTGGTCAGACATCTCCCACTGGAGGTGGTACCGTGCCTCCTTCCCCATCTCCCAGCGTTACCACTGCAAGCGAAGTAACACCGGTTTGCCCTACTCCATCCACGTCCAAGGAGACGACGGTGGTTCCGGTGACCGTCACTTGCCCTGCTGCCATAGTGAGCACCACTACCGTCACTGTCACGTCTGGTTCGGCCCCGGGCACGGGAGCATCGCTTTGTCCTTGCCCCACTGAAAGTCCTACCGGAGGTGCTCTCCCCACCACCAGCCCCACTGGCGGAGTCTCTCCAACGGGAAGCGTGACAACTTCAACTAGCCCTACTGGCGGAGTCTCTCCAACTGGCATCGTGACAACTTCAACTCGCCACACTAGCGTAGTCTCCCCAACTGGCAGCCCGACAACCTCACCTACCAGAACTAGCACTAGCACCAACACCCTGACTCAGACCCTGACCCAAACCCGAACATCGACGCCACTCATACCAACCACCACCAGAGAACGTACTACAGTCACAACAGCCTCGCCCACCACGCCAGCTACCCTCGTGACTTTGCCTACAACATCTCCACATGTATCTCCCGGAACACCAGGGGGATCGCGTGTCACTCCACGAGCAAAGATCAACCCCGACGTTATTCGTCGGCAGCTATTTAGCAACACGACAGCGACGGCCCTCTTCACCAACACGTCTGTTGTCCACAATACCACAACTAGTGCAGTGAACATCACTCGTGTTGCGACGGAGACTGCCACCGAGCCTGCGCCTGGTTTCCTGCCTCGCTTTCATCGTGGACGGAATCGTGGTTAGATTGTTTGGTTGAATTGGGGAAGAGTTGAGATACTGGTTGGTTGTTTTTTTTGGTAAAATTTTAGATCGGGTTGATTATTGCCAATTTTTGATGATTTTTCTGATAGTTTAAAAGGAGTTTGATGTATCCGGTGGTAATATGATGTTGCTGGAGTTTATTGATTGCCCAACTTGCGTATTTGCGTATGGTCTTGGGATTTGTTTGTTCTACCATTAAAGAAAGTGCTCCCAAGCAAGTTTTAGCCTTCAGAGACTCTACCAGACAAGACTACTGCCACTTTAAGATATGATAAAGTTTATAATACATTGCTTGTGACAATCACGATTTACCCCCTCGAATCTATCTAGTTGGAGCAAGATCGGATACTAGAAAATACATTTGACAAGCGCTTGTGTTAAATGATACATAGAAGGAGCCCAAAGAAACTACTTGGCGCAATAAGGACAGAATTCTATTTTTTTGTTGTCATCTCTAAAACAAAACCACAAATTGGAACATAAAAGCAGCAGAAAATGCACTCGAACCGAAAATCCTCCAAACCCCAGTCAATGCCCCTATAGCCTATACTTGATTTCCCGCCTCCCTAGAAAGGCAAACCTATCTGTGACGGTGGGAACGTGTACTCCGCTGTTCAGACCGTTCCCCATCAGAAAGCTCTTCGACCTCCGGCTCCCATTGATCAGGTTGTTGCAAAGCAGTGGGGATACAGTTGATTAGATCATCGGCAACATCTTCGTCACTCTCCCGGTCGTTATACTTTCTGAGAGTCCTGAGTGAAACCGGCACGACAAGCTCAAGGTTACGGCACAACCGCTCAAACTCGGCATCACGTTCCATAACCGCGCTTGAGATACCGATGCTAATTTCGCCAAGAACCTCCTCCTGCAACGAGGAAATCACATCGTGACGACGATGCGGTCCATGGCGAAGAAAGTAGATTGCGTCGTGCAGGCATGACAGAACGAAAATGCGCCGCTGGTTGTAGGGATCGTTGGCTAGGAGACGCTCAAGATTGCCACCAGGCATCGGCATCGTAGGCGGATATCAGACTGGTGATGGAGAAGCTGGTTGGAGTGTGACTTGGAAGTGAAATCTGTTGACGATTCCCGGACAAACAAGTTGCAAGCAGATAACCGAATTCTCCGATGATACAGACTCCGATGTGTTCTCGGAGATTGCTTGCGGGTTATGAGAGGGTGGTGGGGATTGGAGTTATTTATGCATTTGCACGGAGTAGAGTTGGCACTGATTCGATTTTGTGGTTGATGTATTTGACAAAGACAGCAATGACAACAAAGATTTATTTTTGTTCTATCAGGGAAGAAAAGAAATATCGAACCTTTGACTGCGTTTCGGACGTCTTCTGGTTATGTTTCGTCAAGAAAGAAACTCTTCGCCTACGCCGTACTCACAAAGACACTAATTATATCCTATCAAAAGAGAGAATATAGCCCACGACGAGGGTAATAACTGTAAGCTTTTGACTTCGGAAAGGAGACCGATAGGTCTTTCACAGTTGCATAGGAGTTGGAATACTAAGAGACCGGCCACAGTTCACAAAGAAGTCGTAACCCCAATGTCATAACCCCTATGTGGATATCTTGCTGCAAGTATCAGTTTTTAGCACTTTCATCATGTTTAAGTTCGTATGTCAAATGAATGGACTCGATCAACAAAGAGGAAGTACAAAGGGTAGGGCATGGGGTAGTTAAACCAGGCCAAAAGAAAAGCAGGTGACCATATGTCACCAAACAAAGGATAATCTGCCCAGGTAGATGCGAAAACCAATGTGGGTGAATATTCTGCTTCATGTTTTTCATTGCATATTTCTAAAGACTCTATAGAAGTTACCTGTACGCCAAGCCTATCAATATGAATTCTGACTTTGATCTGGACATGCTTTATACCACTTTCTCAATGTGTCCCTCAGGATCTATGATTCTTTTTCGAGCTAACAAGACCAAATTCCAGTATACATTGTGTGCGGTATCAGCACAACTTTTGACATATGTTTCTCGTTTAGTAGAGGCATATTCGCTCTGATTCGTTTAACGTACCGATTTTAAGATTCGGGCGGAATAATTTTCCGTTGTTTACATGTATTATGTACTTCCAAGGTTGCCAAGGAATCCGGTCCCTGAGCTATAAAAGAGTGATCAAATAAACTATACACGACGAGACTTTAAACCATGTTAAAACAAGATCAAGCATAGGTATACTTCCCAGGTTGACTCTAATTATGACATTGGATCTCTTATCAGTTCTCCTAGCCGAACTGATAAATCCGAGACACCCCACAATCGATTGAGCCAATGACGCAACTACCTGCCTAATTTGGATTAGTTTTATATTGGATTCTCCACATGATCCAATTACTAGCCCGCCCCCCGCGTTTAGTTACAGCACATATGATATCGAACAATCTTGCCGAATGATTTGAGGTTATTCGAGCCCATCCACGATGCACTAATATGTACATGCTTGAGCTAGATAGTCATGTGGTCTATATTACCCTCGTTTAGCCCCGGTTACTACCGGGGCCACGATGGGGCGGTAGTCTAAGTGGAGGGACGCCGTGACACCTCCACAGCGCATATGTACTTGTTCCGGGTGGAGCTGCCTATAAAGGCTAGCGACATGCAACCCTGGAATGTACATTGAGGACAAGATAAGCGTGACAATCAAATGGCCCCGGGGATCACCATTGAGCTCAGCTATATGAGCCCCGTTCCTCAGCCCTGGAGTGCCAGTGACTTTCTACTACTCATTATTTCCTCGATTGCTGACACCCCTACAATAAACAAAGATCTCGCTTCCCTCACCTTTTCCTCCATCAACTTGTGGACCATCACCACTTCAATTCTACTTAGATGGCGGTTGTCTTTATCTCTCACTGCCCCCAACGTCTTCATTGGCATTCTTATACTATATCTCTGTGTCAAGCTATTCGCAGAGCCAGTAGAAAAAGTACCCGGGCATCTAAACCCGTTCGCTAAAAGAATTGTCGCCGTCCAAAAACAAAACAAAAACGTAGTGACAAGCCAAGAACAATGTCAATCGAAATCGTCCCGCTGGCTCAGACCGAGATACCTGGGGCTGTAGACTGTGTGCAGAAAGCGTTCGCCGATGATCCCTATTTTCGCTGGGCGTTTGATGATCCATCAAAGGTATGAACCATCTATTTCCTCAAGCCACCAGCCGAAGACTTCGTTCTGGCTTTGAGAAAGACATACCAAAAAAAAAAGAGTGAAAACAAATAAAGTGGATATCGAATCAAGTAATAACGGGTCTGACAGTTTAACATCCAACGAAACGCAGCCTCTCTCGCTGCTCATCTCCGATATGGTATCAACTGCGGCTGCCCCATTTCCGTCGCCAAGATAACTCGCGCCGCAAATGAAAGCAAGAGCGATGGAGATATCCGCCTGCCGGCAGGTACCGTGGTCGGCGTTGCCTGGTGGTACTCGCCACAGGCGCCTTCCACAACACAAACCTGGTCTATGTGGGCACAGGACTGGCTTCTTTCCTTCCGCCAGCTCATGAACAATATCCGCTTCCTTGGTCGCGGTGGTCTGAATGTGCACCGGTATTGGATTTGGAAGCAGGTGCAGCAAACTGCGCATGATACCATCTGGCAGGACCCCCGCGGATACTATTTTTGCAATGTCGTCTGTGTTGATTCAGAGGCGCGTGGTATGGGAGTCGGAAAGAAGCTCATGGAGAATGTCATGGAGAAGGCCGATCGGGAGAATATGCCATGCTACCTCGAGAGCTCTAAGGGGTATCCAAATGTGGGTATTTATGAAAGAATGGGCTTTGAATTGGTCAAGGAGATTGAATGTGTGGATGGAGGGGACGTTTGCAAGGTATGCCCTCTTGGCTGGAATATTCCCTATTAAATGACTGACGCACGCCATCCCAGTTATATTGCATGATTCGCAACCCCAAGTCCAAAGAATAAAGCTGTTATAGATGTTCTAAAGCCGATATCGTTCATTAACACAGACACACAGGGACATTGAGTGACATACCTGACTTGATTAGTAGCATTTGAATAGGCATTTCGTTAACTGTCATTTTTGACTTATCAGCGTCCGCGAGATGATGGAAATGATAGCTTGGCTTTTTCAGAGTTAATTTCTTTTCCAATCGACATCTCTCTTCTGGTTTTCGGCCGGGGAATGTCATAGCAGGTTATGGAGTCCTCTTTTATATTCTGATAAACCTACTGCATCCCAGAATAATTTGTCTGGGGATTCATTGACGCCTACAATAATTCCTTATCAAAATATGGCCTCTTTTGCTGGTGCAGTAAAGAGGAACCTGAACACTATTCGACTTGACCTTTTTGGGTATCGTATACGGCACCATGGACGAGGTTGCAGCTTCCGCCCATATGCACCTGCTCGGGATGGCCCCTGGTACACCCGAGGATCGCGACTGAAAGGCAGTCGCAGATGAATGACCCACTTACGAGGACCAATTCATAGATCTGCCTGAATTGGGTAGCTTCAAGTTTTCTCGGGCCATGTCTATTTTCAAACAATGAGAAGACTTCTACACGTCGCTAGACACGATCGATCAACGCCTGCGAAGCGATAGCCCGGAATTCGGATTGAATAAAGAGTACGGAGCGTGAAAAATACCCAAGATGAGCCGCTTATAATGCTTGAACTCTTTGTGATCAGGCTAACTATATACATGTGCAAGTGATCAAGCCCATTTTCCTAGCAGTCCCATCAATACCAGCCCACTGATCAAGGAAATACCACCGGTCAAGACTTTTCCCAACTTTGCATCCAACATTTCACCTCCATCAATCACCCAGTCACGCGCCCACATATCGACAACACCAACCCACACCAGAATACCAGCAGACAGAGCGTCTAATGTTCCTAGTGCAATCAAAGTGCCCCTCGAATTACCATTGAAGGTGTGAAGAACGCCAAGCCCAATAGCCATGCCAATAGGTGTGATCAAGGCAAATGCCGCCCCCATAAACGCTTTGGAAGGGAATATAGCACCCGGTAGGACTGCAATACGAGCACCGAGCGCCAGCCCTTCAAAGAATTGATGGAACACAATCACGACTAGAAGCGTCTTGTAAAATGAGTCCCCAGCAACGACAAGGGTAAGGCCAATCAATATACTGTGGAAAAGAATACCCGCTTCCATGACCATGACTGAAAATTTGCTGTTGGGTCCGGTAAGATCCAATGAACCGTGGGTGTGCCCGAGACCAGCCAACGTGCACTGTTGCTGTTGGTCCGGGGAGTGGTCATGCTGTCCCTTCTGTTGTGTTTGCTGAGACTCGGGCTCGGAAGGTACGGTTTCTGCGGAGGTGTTCTTGCTGTTGCGAGCAACGATAATCCTATGGCCAATGTATTCCAGCAAGAAAGCAATGAATATGCCCGCCACGACTACGGCGGAGGTAGTTGCTTCGTACTCGAGTTCTCCCAAACACTCGTTCGTAAACATGAGGTTTGCATGTGTGTATAGCTAAGGAAAGCAGTCAGCAAGTGATGTGTCTGTCAAGACCGAGATTACTTACATGGATGAAACCCGTGGCGATGATGATGCCAGTTCCGAATTGTTTGATGACAGTCGAGACCACCCCATTGATAGAGGCAGATGGAAGTTTCATCAGGAGAATAGGGGCAAAGACACCAATTGAACTAGTGACAAGGACGACAAACAATGTGCCAATTCTCAGGGGGATATCGTAGTCTCTTGATTTGATACCACATGATGGCGCACTACTTTCTTCTGATTCACCTGCACCCACGCAGTGTCTAGAATGTCCAAAGTCAATAACGCACAAATTTGGGGGGGGGGGGGAGTTACAAACTTACTCGACGCCAGCATGGAAGTGGCAGTTTTGTTCGGTTTCGCTTGAGGATTCCTCATGGTCATGTTCACTGTGACTTTCTTCGGTCGTCCCGCTCTCGGTTTCCGTTTCTTCTTCTTGAATCAGGACATCGTTTCCATCTGCATCCATGCAATATCTTCGAATTTTTTTAGGTCAGTATATTGTCATAACAATTTATAGTTGCGCACTTACGACTCGCTTCCATGAGAGTGACACCCAGTGTATTGTGCTGGTACTCCGGTTGTAGGTGTAGATGTGGCCGACACTAAAACTTCGTGGCCATCTCCATCAATGCAGTAAATGCTTGAGCCATGAGTATGACAACCAGTTACAGATGATGTTTGTGCTGATGTTGTTGCTGTGGCTGCATATACTCTGGCAATGCCTAGTGATATAAGGAAAGGCCTGGAAATGTGCATGATGAAGTTGTTGCTCTACCCTTTCGCAAATAAGAATGAAAGGATTAGAATTAGGATTGTAATTGATGCAAGAAATATGCCACAGGTGAGGATTTTTCAATCAATGGATCCTGGGAGCAATCCTCTCTAAAAGGCCGCTTGGTATATGGAGGAAGAGCCATGCATAAGGTGTCTCACCCCCAAGGTTCTCGATGCCAAGCGGAAGACCATTCGATCTTTTCGCCAAGAGCAGGCCTGAACTTCCAATTCGGGTTTTCTCCGGAGAATACCGCTCTACTTAGTTCTTGTGCTCTCAAGGTACTCCCGCCCAAGCATCTTGGCGACCCTCCGCCGAGCCTTTGTCTTGGCATCAATCTGAGATTTTATGCGCTGATTTGCTGGAGAAAAAGTACTTTTAGCGAGTGAACTGATGGAAGAAGCTCTCAAGGTCCCCTCTTGGCAGGTTGCACCACCCGTGTACCGAGAAAGATAGAGAAGACATCCCGCTTTCTCTTCTGGGTGAGGCGTGGATTGGATTATCCGAAGACACAGCGAAGATGAGCACAACAAAAGCCACACTTGGCAAACGGTTGAGAAAAACTAAAAATCATCGTGTATGAAAGCTTTGAAAGCCTCGTAGAAATAATATAAAAGCTGCTCCTACCGTGGGTGGAATTTGCTTCCATAGTTTCCAAGCAATTAAGCAATCTACCTTGATTATAACAAACATGCTTTTGTTCAACCTCATTCTCTCTGCAGCAATTGCTGCTGCTCTCCCCACTCCCGAGAGCTCAGAAGGCAACCAATCCCAGCCCTTCTCTGGACTTGCACCTTGGAACGCTGGCGCTGTGAATCAATTTCCCATCCATTCAAGCTGCAATGCAACCCAGCGTCGCCAAATCGAGCTAGGTCTTAACGAGACTATTACTCTCGCTTCGCATGCTAAAGATCATATCTTGAGATGGAGAAATGAGAGCGAGATCTACAAAAAGTATTTCGGTGATCGCCCATCCATGGAAGCCATCGGTGCATTTGATATCGTAGTCAACGGGGACAAGAAAGATATCTTGTTTCGATGTGACAACCCAGATGGAAACTGCGACAATGAAAGTAAGATACCTAGCTCTATAGAGAGAGAGATTATATGCTAAACATCTCAACCAAATAGGCTGGGCCGGACACTGGCGAGGCGAAAACGGCACGGACGAGACAGTCATCTGCGACCTGAGCTACCAAACTCGTCGCTCTCTCTCAACCATGTGCGGACTTGGATATACAGTCTCGGAATCCGAGACCAACACCTTCTGGGCCGCCGATCTCCTGCACCGCCTGTATCATGTTTCTGCCATCGGACAGAACTGGATCGATCATTTTGCAGATGGATATGAAGAGGTTATTGACCAGGCGAAGGAAAATGCGACGCTGTCAACGCGTGATTCGGAGACCCTTCAGTACTTCGCACTGGAGGTATATGCTTACGACATTGCTGTGCCGGGAATTGGCTGTCCTGGTGACCAACATAAGCATGATGAAACCCACGCCGAGGAAACAACATCCGAGGCTGCGACTAGTCAGCCTACTCCAACCGCAACCAATACCGAAGCTCCTTCAACAACCTCCGAAGTACCTGCGGTGAGTAGCTCCTCTCGGTTGCATCGTCGAGATTCGAAACTAATTTGAATAGAACTGCCATACACATGAAGGAGGCGAGCTCCACTGCACTTGAGGTTTCATCTTATCGGGATGATAAAAAGCCCATTCAGGCAATCGAGACAAAATAAAATAAAAAATTGGCGAGATGACAGCCCTGACGTGAGGGGAACTGATAGATAATTTGTGGCAGGAAAAAGAGGGCAGAGAGGTCCTATTGGCCCAAGGTACCAGCCTCAACAGATTTAGAGCATAATATAATATATATTATTACTGAGCCTATTTACTACCATATGTTGAATGAAGGGAAATGTTCAAATTCTACAATTTGTATTTAGGGCCCTAGTAGTGGGTTGTTCGGCCTTAACCACAACCGATCTAGGGATAAGGATGTGTATTCGGAGTGAGTTGTTGCTACCTAGGTATGTTCCAGAAAAACTTCACCATTTCACCTTTTACCATAACAGCCATTATTTCATCGATAAAGCTGGTATTTTGCATGTTATACTCATCCCATATTCTCCCATTGTCGTAGGATGACCATTGCATCTCGTGGTACCCGCCGACAGCTCCGCATTAATATTCGTCCATGCGAACATTGGAAATAAGTTCTATTACTATTGACCATAATTGGAATGATTGGCTTATAATGTGTTGATTTAATTTATATTATTTTGGTGATTTGGGAAACCACCGCGGTCTATTAAGTACCGTGTCGCGATAATTCCAAGGTCGAGGAGGGCCTGGTTTTGGAGACTGGTTACGCTATAAATGAATAATATAGCGCATCATTCATAGGTAGTATTGACCTAGTAGTTAGTTGGCAACAAAGCTAGGTTGCATCTCGATGTCGCTATAGACATTAGGTGGCCCGGTCATGAGGTATGCTTGGCTGGTGTTACCCCAAACATATGCATGATGCGTAAAACCCGTGAAACTCCATAGGTCAACGTTATAGACAGATCAAAGTCCGATAAGAAGTTTAGTTGGCTGAAGTCTTTCCGTTATGTATTGACCTGATGCAGGTGGGCGACAGCGTATTATATATTCTTAGATATTTGAGTGCTATCCGAAGACACTTCATGATTCTTAGGCAAGCAGACGTCGATTCCGCCATTGAACCGATAACTAAATGTTTCTTTATGTGGTCAATACCTCTTTCACATCTCTCATGATCTTGAGACACATTCAAGCTAGACAAGCGTGGGGTTGTTCATATATTTTGTTAGATAGTTGTGCTGAGAACCTCATCAAGATATATATTATTCTAGATTATATATTTTTGCTACAGCTCAACATGCTAATCGTAGAAAAATGCATAGGCAAAGAATTTAAATATTACTTCTATATCTCAGTGAATAGACCTACTTTTTAGGTGGTCGAATTAGTCGTAGCCGATGATGGGAAATTTCTAGCTTCCAGGTAAGCTTTAGTCGCGTGAAGACACCGACTCAACAATACGGCAACATTAATTTTTACCTTGAATTTTTGAAAATATATAATAATCAATTATACCTACGGTTTATGTTACCTACTTACTGGAGTAAGATTTGCTTGTGTGAATTGTACAATGTCGTGCAGCTTGTATGTATGCACATTCAGGATATAACCTACATACAACATACGATCTGTGGACTTCAATGTATATCGAGATAGAATGATCGAGGCACCCTGATTTAGAATATACCCCCGTTGCCCCGTAATCTGTTTAAAAGAGATGTACCACAGAGCAGACTGTCTTCATATGCTAGGGTAGAATCCAATGAAGTGGGCAACAGGGTTACAAACAGAGCCTAAGGAGAGAGGACGTGAAACAGGGGAGTGCATGATCGACGATAAGAATGCTGTTCAAGCAAAGATTTACTAATAGGAGGGTTGATTTTGCTGTAGGCGAAGATCATTTACATTATAAAGGGTGTGGGAATGCACAGAGGGGACACGAGATACCAATCTAGGGGGTGAAAAACAGCCCTCGAGCCAATAGAGACCTTGCATCCCTAGAGAAACAATTCATTTCACTACAGGGTGTTCCCGAATGTACTGAGGACCCCTTTAAGAAAATCCAGACTCTGCTGTTGCCGTCCAGTTGCCCCAAAACCGTTCGGGTGCGCTCCAAGAGGAAACCATCACTCATTCCATTTTATACCAACTATCCTTTTGACGGGCACACATTCGCCCCTCCACTATTTAGATAATTATATTTCTTATTGTGATCAGTCTAAGTGATGAAACTGCCGCGGTCCGCCTGGAGTTGGAGCGCATTCCAGGTTGATACGGCATTGTTTATGTACGGCGGTGTCCCGACTGTCGCCATTCCCGTTGAGGCAATCACAACACCAGCACCCAAGGTCAAAGAACCACGACCTCTACAACGATCCAAGTCGAAGCGAAAAAGCCTGAAGAGGTCACTCTCCAAGATCTTCTGATCGGGAATTCGCTATCCTCCCTTCCAGCTACATTGGCACATCGTTATGAGTTTACACGGACTTGGGGTGATTGGGGCCCAGGTGGCTGCATCGATCAAAACTACCGACGAAAAAACCCCAACCACGCCTAATATCGCGCCTCCACGATGTTCCATTACATCTTCGCCTGGGGCTCACAGCCAGGAGTTTGATCCATCGATCGGTGCAAAGCCATGCTCGCCTTTTTATCCTCATACAAGTCCGACTATCTCATACGAACAACTCACCTTCGAAACAAAGAATGCCACTCGGAGAAGCCAACTGAGAGACCTGGAAAGCCTGGGCCCATACGCGAGCTGCCGAACCGATAGTCCCCGCCGATCGAAGTTGTGGGAGGAAGAGAACAAACCATTGACATGGTTGCAGACCTTGAGTAATAAACAACGAATGGCACTGAAGGCGGTTGTGGCTGTGGTGACAGTAGGAACTATGATTGCGATTGCATTGGGCATCACTGCGGCGGTGGGAGGAGCAGGTTGGAAAGACAGTGCAGAAAAAACGGCAGCTGGAGGATAAGTGAGTTCTTCGAGTCACTTTCACCCACTGGCTTGGATTCATCTGGCTTGGATTCATCGCTAACGGGACATGCAAGGTTGCGGTTACCATTTTACCACTTTTGATTCAGAGCGACAAGAAACCCCATCGCCATTCCGTGTGATTCATGCCATCAACTTCTCTGACGTACACTAGGTCAGCTTTTTTTTTTGTTTCTGTCTTTTCGAAGATGCTATGGAGAGCTGGAGTTTGGGGGTAGAAAGAGCATTTGTTATTATTAATTGGAGGTTATCCCACTCGTCCACAGCAGTGACATGTCATATTCCGGCTTGAGTAAGATCTCGCAGGTATTGAATTGGACATGGCATGGAGCTGGCTGGAAATGCTGTATCATATCCAAAGTTATTGCTTTTTCCCCCTTGTTCATTTAAAACACGACTGTGCATGAGGTGTGACTCAGAGCCTTAAAATGCAGGCCACAACGTAAACCGGGTCGGACCGACCTCGCTCCGAGAGGAAGATTGTAAATCCGATCCGTGACCCCACTAGTGCTATAAAAGACCGCAAACTTTTCGGCCCCTTCTTCCTTTTTCTTTTCTTTTTCATCGAAAAAAAGCAACTGAGCCTGCCACGACCATTGTCCTGTCTTACGACATCCCCACGACGATGTGTTGCCTTCGGTCCTACGGACTTCGGTCTTACGGGACTGATCGGCTCAGGAGATAGATGATCCTCGATAGGAAGTTCGTTTCCCCTCTGTGTCCTCTTCAGTGAGGGCGGTGGGATTTGAATGTCGAAGACGGGACACATTCCTTCGCTTCAACAATATTGTTGAGAGCGAGAGTAGCGACCAGCGCATTGATGCATGTGATGGTCTTCAGTAAATTGGATAATTAGTGAGACACTGAACAGATTCAGCGTAACCCTGCATAAATGCTACCATACTCAGAGTCACTACACTACGTACGTATTGCCATTGTAACGTGAACGATTACAAGAGACCTATGTGTGCCTCAATGGCCCTTCGGATCTCAGTCAACCACTTGACTTCACCGGAAATCCCGTGTTGTGCGGTCGTGAGGTGTTTCAGCTTCAGCCCATCCCGAGTCAGGGACAGTGTGTACCAAGATCGTCCATACTTCAGTCTGTTTAGGAGGAGTCGCACATGACAATGGCATCACTTTCGAACCAGTTGTGCAAATTTTTCAAGCAAAATATTGCTGGTCAGCCAAGGGGCTTGCTTGATCTCTAAATGCCGCGGTTCCTGCCCAGATGGTGGATCTATCCCTCTCATCCCGCGGAATGCAATACCACCACCTTTCTAGGGATTCCATGGCCCACTGTTTACGATCTGACCAGGATCGAGGGGCATTTTCTCACCTATTGGTGTTGTTTTTCATTCTTGGCGACATTCTGATGGTATTACCTACGCCTTGGCTTCAAGTCAAGGTGTAGTCCCTGTTGATGCAATGGCATTCCCACCTGCTTGTTGAGCTGGCGATCATGAATGCAAAGAAACTACTAAAGGTCTGAACATCTCCTTCAGCTTCGGTATTATTCATTGTATTCTAAGGGAGAATATTCTATCAATCGAGCCGTTCTTTTATCTTGCTTCTGTAGCACTCGCTTTCCGTCACTCTTTTAACTCCTACGCGCAAAAGCCATCGCCTTTTTACAGTAATATCTCCCAAGCACCGCAGTCATGAAGGGTTTCATCGGCGGAATCCCTGTGGCTCTGCTCGCAGTTGCTGCTCAGGCCCAGTTTGCTGAACGTGTATGTTGTCTTGCTCTGGATATATACTGAGTCTTTAGCTAACCCGACGTACAGCACGAGCATGACTTCCATCCCCAGGCTGGTGGTACCGCGATCGGTGGACCTTCTGGCAATGATAATGACGGTGGCTTCGTCAGCCCCTACTCCGCTAGTATCAAGACCGATACCAAGGTCAACCAGTGGAACAAGGATGACCACTCCACTAAGCTGAAGCACACCGATGTGTACCCTCGCCCTCCGGTGGTGCCTGTGCCCTTTGGCCACCCCGCTGGGCACGGCCCCCAGGTCCCTGGAATGGGACCCTTCGGAAAGGGAAAGCGTGGTGGTGCTCCAGGTGGAACTGCCATCGGTGGCCCCTCCGGAAATGATGAGGGCCAGAGCTTCGATATGTCTGTGACCGGTGTCTTCAACACCGAGGTTGAAGATGAGAATAAGGATGACCACTCCATCGACGTCAAGAACAAGCATGTCTACGCTCCTCCCGTGATTGAGCATCCTCCCCCTCACTTCAGCGGGCCCTCTCGTGGCGGCTACAATCGTCCAGATGCCTTTGGCAAGCGATTCGGGCCTCACGCTGGTGGCACTGCCATTGGTGGCCCCTCTGGCAACGATGGTGGCCAGAGCTTCAGCGCTCCCACTAACATTCAGACTTCCACTGATGTCAATGAGCACAACGAGGATGACCACTCCATCGGTCTGAAGCATGAGGACATCTACGCTCACCCCTTTGCTCCCTTCCGTCGCTCCGAGAACCACGGCCCTGCTGGCCACGGTGGCGCCCCTCCCCCTGGTCACTTTGAGCCTCACCCTGAGTCCCACTTTGAGCCTCACACTGAGTCGCACTATCAGCCTCACTCCGAGCCTCACTACGAGCCTCACCCAGAGCCTCACTACGAGAACCACCCCGAGCCGCACACTGAGAACCACCCGGAGCCTCACTACGAGCCTCACTACAGCCCTACCTACGAGCCTCACTATGAGCCCCACACCACCCTAGAGCATGAGATCACTTCGGTGAAGAATAACAACAACGGTCCTTCCGCTGGGAGCATTGCGTTTGGTCGCCGTGGTGTTCCTGGCCCTCCTGGCCACGGTGGCGCTCCTCCCGCTGGTCACTTTGAGCCTCACCCTGAGTCCCACTTTGAGCCTCACACTGAGTCGCACTATCAGCCTCACTCCGAGCCTCACTACGAGCCTCACCCAGAGCCTCACTACGAGAACCACCCCGAGCCGCACACTGAGAATCACCCGGAGCCTCACTACGCTCCTCACTACAGCCCTAGCTACAAGCCTCACTACGAGCCCCACACCACATTCGAGTCTGAGCTCACTGAGTTGAAAAACAACAACAACGGACCGGCTGCTGGAAGCATCGCCTTTGGCCGCCGTGCGTACGCTCCTACCCCCGAGACTAGCGTTGGCGGCGGTACCGCTATTGGAGGTCCTTCTGGCAACGACGGTGGCAGTTCCTTCTCCGCTCCCACCGACGTTGATGTGAGTACCGATGTGGACGAGCACAATGAGGACAACCACGCTATTAAGGGTGACTTCACCCACGTCCACCCTGGTGCTTCTCCTGAGTACGCCCGTGAGGACCATGTTGAGGCCCCTCAGTGCGCCGCGCAGGTGCATGAGGTTGTTCACACCGTGACCAAGACCCAATACAAGACTGCTGAGGCGACACATGTGGCCTATCAGTCGGCTCCCGCCTTCGAGTACGACCCCATCCCTGCTAACGATCCCCACCACCCTGCTGGAGCCGACGCGTACGCTCCCTCAGGTCCCGCCCCTTCCACTCCTGACAACGCTCCCCACCACCCCGCTGGAGCCGACGCCTACGCTCCCTCAGGCCCCGCTCCTTCCAGCCCTGGTGGTGAGCACCCCTCGTACGCTATCCCTCCTACAGATAACCTGATCCCGGCGCACGGCCCAATGGCCGTCCCCACACCCGGATCTAGTGCTGGCTACTCCGACTGGGCCCAGCCCTCCGGCCCAGCCCAGTCATACGGCAGCTTCCCCAAGCCCTCCACTGGAGGTGACCCCTACGGCAGCTTCCCCCAGAAATCCGTTGGGGCTGACCCTTACGGAAGCTTCGCCAAGCCCTCCGTCGGAGCTAACCCCTACCCTGCCTCGGCTCCCGCTCCTTCTGACTATGCTGCCCAGCGTCCCTCGTACTCTAAGATCGCTGTTCATGTGCCCATGGCCACCCCTGCCTCATATGGTGCCTTCTCCCAGGCCACTCCGTCTGTCAGCATGGGCAAGATGATCCCCACTGGCGTCTCCGCCGAGCAGAAGGCTTCTCCTTCTTCCTCTGCGTCCGCTTCTGTTTCTCATGGAGTCATGTTTGAGGGTGGAGCCGCTCGCCTGTCTGGCGGCCTTGTCTCTGCCGCCGCCGCCGTCATGGGTGTCCTCGCCTTCATCCTATAGACAGTTCCTGATCCGATCTAGGTGTTTGATGTATCATTCGTTTCTTGTCACTCGTTATGGCATCTGCCCTTTCTGTTTCAAAACCAATTCAATTCCGTACAACCTTTTTGTACCTTAACCATTTGACCGCACTTTAATGACCGATATTTACTTAAGGATGTTATACGTTAAACTGCATTGAAAACTCCCTTTTCCTTTCTTCCCACTTCTAGCTTACCTCGGCTGTAACAGTTCGGAACAAACTAGTTAAATACGGTGGCCGGCTGTCACTTCACTCGGTGTGCACTGTAGAACTTCATCCATCATCAGTGAAACCCTCAATCCCAACAAAGATCTCATTTGTGGTTCGTGATCCCGAACATCTAGACTCCAGTGGGGTGGCCAGATTATCTTGATAAAAACTGGGCATTTGGTTTCGCCACCGCGAATTCTCAAGGTAAAGGACAGTAAAACATTGAACCCACTCGAATTCCAGGTAATTTGACTCTGAATGTCTAACAATTTCCGGTATTGCATATTAACTGACGACATCTTCTAACTTGTTTTGTTGTACATTTTCTATGTGGTTAATATGAACAACCAATCAATACCATGTGATATCATTGCCCATCATCCCTACATGTAGGCAATGCCCAATGTTGTGACATCAGTGCCAGCAGTACAGGACCCCAGAGCGGAATATAAGAGAGTACCAGTGTAGTTTGGTCTCGTAGTATCCAACCACGCTGCCCCAACCCAAGTTCCTCATTCAGCCCTCATTATCCCAACTCCACTGGACACCAAACCGCATCAAATCCAACCGTCACTCTCACCACCAAAATGGCCAAGCAAGACCGCCACCAAGGCGGCACTCTCTCCGAAATGGCCGCCCAAGGCACAACCATGCCCAACGATGCCGGCAAGATGAATACCATCCCCTCAGTGCCACGCCCAGACCAGCGCGCCGAGAACTTTGGCTTCGACAATGAAGGCATCGCAAAGCCCACACAAGCGACGGCCGCTGACAACACTACCGACTTGCCACGCTCGACCCGGGATGTGGGCGAGGCCGGCGATGTCATCAGCGGCACGGGCGACTCCATGCCGGCCGGCGTCGAGGCCAAGCATGCCTACATGGGCCCTAATCACCACGCTGGCCATGGTGATACTCGCGAGTTCAAGCATGCCAAGTATGGCCGGAGTGTGATTGAGCGCTATCAGGAGGAGTAGAGGGTCTGCTCAACCATTAGTGTGACCTTTTCAGCCTTTCGAAATGATGGCTGGTTTCTTTTGACCCCGCGCTACCGGTGCATGATGTTATGAATGGCGTTTGTCAGATGTAAAAAAATCCAATACTATTCGAAAACATCTTATTAAACTTCCTTCGTAGAGTATGTCTATTCAATCGTTTTAGATTCGTAGCCCAGGTTGGTCAGGTGCGAGAAACCCCCGATAGACCTCGTCTAGAACATCTCGCTTCCTCTTGCGATCGGCCTGAGCTGCCTCCTCGGTTTCGGTGGGTTCGCCGTCCGGTTCGCGAGACACCCATGTCCCGATCGTTCCATCGCCATGCGCAGAGAACAGCTCTATCCCCTCTCCTGAGGCACCGTTCCCTCGCCAGACAAGGTCATTGATACGCCCAGCGCTTAGAGCACTCGACCGACCACGGAAATTCTGCGAACCAGCCATGAGACCCGGAACGCGGAGGCGCTTAACGAGTGTCCCCTCGCGGAGCTCAAACATGAAAACCTCACCACGATCATCCTGCTCATTGAAATTCGGCCACAGTAGTGTTTCGTGTCCTGGATTCATAGACCCTCTCGGCACGATTAAGGGTGCCCGTTCAGCCAGGTGCGAGGAAGAGCTATTACGGACCCGAGGGCCGAAATGAACAAGTGTATTGGCGCCTGTTGCGGAGTCCCATACTCGAATTCGAGAATCCTGTCCCGTCGTCACGATGTGACTACCATTAGAGGTCCACCGTACTCCGGTCACAGGTCCATTGTGCGCACGCGCATGTCGGGAGAAGGCGGGGCGACTCTCGTATGAGACCGGTGCAGATCCAGTTCCTGGGGCCACCAGCCCCACTGGATCGTCCATGTCCAGGGTAGCGATGGCAGAGTTGTGACCTCCGCGACGCACGTCGAATATGATTACTCGGTTGTCGACCGATGCAGAGGCTAGGAGATGCGGCCGGTGAGGTGCCCATGCTACTGATAAGACTGCGCCATTATGTCCCGGTAGACCTTGTGTCGATAGTCCAGATCGTAGGTCTACTAGTCGGACCGACCGCTCAGACGTGCCTACTGCGACGAGCAGTGTTGATCCAGGCTGAGAGGAGAACGAGTGTGAATATGGTGTACAGTCCAGGTTAAATGTATGGATTGGGGTGATGGAGGGCGACTGTAGCGCCGACAGCTTTAATGTACCATCGTGTGCTGTCGAGAATATCGTTGACGGGACGGGATCGAATGGGTAGATCGAGAGGGAGGTGATCGCATGTGTATGCGCGTCGGGGTGAGAGGATTTGCTGACGGACGCGCAGGACTGATGAACATGTTCGAGTTCTGAGCCTCTTGATTCAAGGTCCCAGAGGTGAATCGATGGATCGGCACCTCCCGATATCATACTACCTTCATGTTAGATTGGCAACTGTTGGATGCTAAGTGGTTGCACACGCACTATCGGCCCTCAAACTGATCGATGGCCAGGCAGTTCACACCAGACTTGTGAGCAAATACCTCCGCCGTCACACCTAGCTCTTGATCTAAAGGCGCCACATCGTCTTCGGACTGGTCCGTTGGCGCAGCTGCTCTGCGGCTGGAGAACCGTATGCCCGGAGCGGGCTCAAGGTTGTGCACTAGCCGGGTTGTTTGAGCAACATGAAATTCATTTGGAGTTACAGACCCAAGGGCTCTGTTGAGGAGATAGGAATTCATTCATTCATCAGCGCTGGTGCTTTTACATGGAGAAGTCGAGAGCACTCGATGATGGTATGCTTCACCGGATTAAAGTTGGACCGGCGCATTTATCGAATTTGGTTGCTTTGAGATCCTCGATCTTCATTCACTATCCGTTGCACATCACTGTTTGATTTGCCAAACCTTGATTGGTCTTCCTGGCAAACCTAAAGTATGTCTGTTGCCAGGTCACTTGACTTGGATGAAGACAGTTTTGTCGAGCAAGTGGAAGATAAGGAGGAAGCACTGGGCGATAAGCCTTCGAGGCACATAAGACGCCGCGCCAACGTCTACGATGCGATAGCTGGTATGTTTTCCAAACTCGCGGAGCCAGAACGAAATCTAATTGTAATTAGGTCGTGTCAACCCCCGCGGTGTCAACGCTCCCAGTACAGTTGCTTCTCAATACCGCGACACAACCGCAGGCGCCCGAAGTCTGCGTCCAGAGGAGCTTCTCTATCGCAAACAGAACATTCCAGCAGAATCAATTGAGGAGGAAATCTACTTCGCGCATGAGAACCTTCCCTCTGATCAAGCCCTCCCGAACTCCGACCTCCTTGAGACAATACATGCCTATGCAGCCGACTACTATGAATACGCTACGGCAGACAACGGCAAAGATGATCATCAGACCATGGATGAGACCGCATTGCTTGCATTGGGGATCCTGATCGAAGAGATGGCCAAGGAGGAACTGGGTGAAACCGGAGACCTAGCCCTGGTTGAAGGACAAGAACTGTCGGAGGAAGAGGACGATAAGACTGGCCTCGAGAGCGACACCACAACTAAATCAGCAGCACGAGCAGCACGAGAAGCACGAGCAGCACGAGCAGCGCGAAGGAAACGAGCAAACAGCATCGTCCGTCAGAGATCAAAACGACGCAAATTGGCTCGTTCTGTTTCTGTTACAACCGATTTTGACACCGAGATTGATGAAAGACGATGACTGGATGAGATGGCGTTTGAATTTTCTTTCCACGTTACATCCATTTCTCCGCGGTCGACTCCTCTCGGGGACTTTTGATGCCTGTAGCCGTGTCAAGCTACGCGCGATCATGCAAAGCTTCGGCCAAACCCCTCGAAAAGGAATCAAGTCACCCCATATACTGCCGTGCACAGCCACGCTGCACATGGCATCGGCACATATCCCAGTCCCTGCTACCACTATATGGCATGCAGAGAGACAAAAGTCAGACTTTGATGTGTGTAAGACAATGGTTTTGCTGCGCCTTCATGTGTGCCTCCCGCTACACGAAGGTCTTCAATGGAGCTTTACACAGAGTAATACCTCCAGGGAGAGAACTTGCGGTGATTAAACCAATATCTAGCCGACTGGCAGGGGTGCCGAGAGCCCTCTCCGAATGCGTCACCGAATGCCTCGCCGAGTCAAAGCACAATCTTGGGTATGCTATGCATCCTACAGCAGTCTCGGTTTAATTATTGCTGGCGTCGTGGCGAGATCTTGTTGCGAGACCTCGTTTCTGTTGCAGCAAAATCTTGTCTCACTTGACATTTCTAACCCAAGTAAGGTCTTCCAGGAATTGGCTGGGTTCCCAGGGGATATTAGGTTGGATTTGATCTAGTCTTGAGTGAATCTAGTGTGCTGGCTGCCAACAAGGCTATCTTGAACAGGGGTAGTGGTCTCTACAGTCATAATTTTACAATGTGTTCAAACAAAAGAAAAACAATTATGAGAATGCGTTGGAATAGGAAAGGTAAGCGTCAAAATGGAAGATGAGCTTGTATTCGGCACGGGGTTTCCATGTGTAGTGTGACAGGTAAGCAGTTCCCCGGGCCCCTCCAGGCCTGAGGGAACCGCTGACCTTGGACTCATTGTTGCGCCTCCACCAATGCTTAGTTGCCTCATATTTGTCCAATGAGTGAACGCTGGATTGATAAGCTTTTTTGAACCCATTTGACAGTCCGTGCAAGATGGTACGTGGACAGGGTTCAGTATCATTTAAATGGGACTACTGACACACCACTAGCCCAAATTGACCAAAAGCGACAAACAAGATTTAATTTTGACTCATCTCCGCGCCACTAGAACCTGTCACACGCTCAAAGATCTCGAGAAGACGCTACCCTCGGTTGCATCCATCAATGGCATCCAGGTCAAGGAATACATCCAAGCTTTGACTGATGAGGGTCAACTACGAGTTGAGAAGATCGGCAGTGGGAACTGGTACTGGTGTTTCAGCAGCGACGAAAAGCGCGCACAAGAGCGCCAGTTAGGCCGAGTGACTATGGAAGTGGAGAAAGCCCGGAAGTCTTACACCGACGCAGAAGCGGCTTTGGCCGCTGAGACCATGCGCCGAGCGGAGGAGACGGATGAGGAAGATGAAAGGGATTCCCTCATGGCCAAAAAAGCCCAACTCCAAATGGAAATTGATCGGGTACGCAGTACAGAGGCCCAACTCTCCGGACCCCTCAATTCGCTCAGCAGCAAGGGTGTCAAGCAGGTCCAAGAGGAGCTAGCGGGGTTCCGACAGCAAGCACTGCAGTGGACAGATAATATTTACATCCTAGAGGAGTATTTGCGCAAATTAGCGAGTGGAGATCGACAAATCGTTGAGAGTGTCTTACGGGAATGTTATGGAGACGAGTACGTGGACGAAGAGGGTCTTTGTGAACTATAGGATAAAAGATGGGAAGGGGAAAAAAAAGCTTAGGTTTGCTTAGCACATGGCAACGTTGGGGAAATTATGTGAAACATGAAACAAGAAACAAAATTTAATATTTTTTTTTAAAACTTGGAAGATTAAAATGAAGTGATAATCCATAAAATTGCCCCAAAAAAAAGGGGAACAGAAAACTAGCTGAGCCACCTTTGAGTACCAAGAGAAGCTTGACCGTGCGACACGCGAATAGCCATCCTTCGTTTCTCCGCCTCTCGGAGGCTTATCGCGAACTCCCGACTCTCACTCTCTCTCTCTTCATCTCTTTTATTGCATCTCTCCTCTTTTCTTTCCCCCCCTTTTCGAACTAGTTCATCGTCTCATAACATTGGCTCGTGCGTTCTCGAGTCCCACATTCCTCCGGATCTCGCGCCATCTCCAGTTACGCCTTTCCCTCTCTCCCCGGTCTCCGACCCCCCCGACCCCCCGTTCTAGACTCCCGACTACAGTACAGTATCTCGTGATACTGAATTATTCGGCCCCCTTTCAAGCCTTTCATTCTTACCGGCAATATCCACACCCTTATCTTGCGACCTGACCTTGCGTCCCGATACGCTGCGAGTTCCTGGCGGGGGTACCGTCGAAATCCTGCCTCGCGCTTCGATGTCACAAGAAACAATGTGGTGCAGTGGCCCTCGATCATAATACCCCCATTCCTTTCTTTGGACCCGGGGAATCTATTGCGCGTGGACAAGGATACATTCCGTGGATCTTTGGAAATCAGATTGTGTCCAGTGCATTGGTCCTGCACGCCAGACCCTTCGACAAAAGCACTGAGACTAATTGTGTCGCTTGATTGGATCCCTTGACGTAGGCTGACTGCCTACTGGTCTGCCCAACAATTCCCCGCCATTCCGTGCTGCCCCAGATAATACCGGCGTCCCTATCCGTCCGATCGGTGCCAAAACGGTTACAGTTTATCATCCCCATCCCTCTCACATCTGCCACGTTGTCTTGTATAGATGCAGTAAACGGCGGCTGTGTGTCATGTCCGCCAACCCTCCAACCCAACCCACGTTGCCGGCCAGTCGGAATCGCAACTCTCTCCTGTCCAAGTTTCGCTCCCCGCTCGGTCAACGAAATCGAGGCATCACCGACTTCTATATCGACCCCGATGACCCATGGCGCTCCTACTTCCCCGGCGATATCATCAAAGGCACTGTCGTTGTGACCGTTGTACGGCCCGTTCGCATCACACATATCGTCGTATGTCTCCACGGCTATGTCAAGGTGTTCAAGAATGCGATTCCAGCAGGAGAAGCAACCCCCGACTTGGGATTCTTAGGACCCGGGCGGGGTCGACGAGGCGCAGAATACTTGGGCAATGGGTTAGCAACCTTGTTTGAGGATGAGGTTGTGCTCTGTGGCGATGGACGCTTGAAGGAGGGCATTTACAAGTTTCGCTTTGAAATGGGGCTTCCTCCTTATGCGCTTCCCAGCAGCATAAATGTGCGTTTGCTGATGCGACTCCCTTCTTTTATCCAAATATGCTAATCAAATGGACAACTGCAGTTTGAACGCGGAACCATCGGCTACTCACTTACCTCTACCCTTACCCGACCGACCACCATGAACCCTACCCTCACATGCCGAAGACGGGTCAATCTTCTAGAAAATATCGACATCGCACCCTTCCCTGCACCCAGAGCTCGTATAGTTACATTGGAACCGATCTCAAGGCGCTCAAAGCCAAAGGGAAAAGCCAAATCAACAAATTCCGACGCAACCGCAGCGCCGGACACATCCTCGATCGATACCCCTATTAGTGGTGCGGCACCGTCTGTAGATACCAGACCACCGCTGAGCCCCTCCCCAAGCAATGTCAGCTCATCCAGCCGGCCTAGCGAAAGCAGCCAAAGCTTTCGAATCGCCAGCGATCCCGGTTCATCTGCAAGCACAGGACAAAATAGCGAGGGTCGCAGTGTGACCCCGTCTATCTCAGATAAAACCATCACCGCAAAGGCCGAGCTTTTGCGCGCCGGCGTGCTCCCCGGCGATACCCTACCCATCACAGTCACGATCAACCATTGTAAACAAGTGCGCAGTGCGCATGGAATCATGGTCACATTATACCGCCAAGGTCGCATAGATCTTCATCCTGCAATTCCCATCGGCACTACGGTGGCCGGGAAAAAGCCGGTATACGAAGACTGTTATCCGCGATCACGGACGGGACTTGGAGGACTTACCTTGGGAACAAGTCGGACAAGCAGCACTTTTCGCAAAGATTTGTCGCAGACATTCGCGCCGCTGATCGTTGATCCAAGTACTATGACTGCAATTGTAAAGACTTCTATCCGAATACCCGAAGACGCATTTCCAACTATCACACGAGTACCGGGAGCCATGATCAATTTTCGGTACTATGTGGAAGTCGTAACGGACCTACGAGGGAAAATCACCTCACCAGACCGCTTCATCCCGCGTTTCAACATGGTCTCCGGTGGTACTACATTTTCTCCCAGTGGGCAGGTCCTCAACCCAGCCGATTCAAGCGGCGTTACTGCCAACTGGGCCGGCAACATCTTGGACACGGACGCAATCCGCCGTGAAAAAGGTGTGATCTCAGTGGCCTTTGAAGTTGTGGTTGGGACGCGTGATTCACAACGAGGAAAAACGACGAAACGTACATCATCCACGGCTGGTGAATCGACCACGTCACAGACGGCACCTCCTGCATCTACAATTCTACTTAACCCCGTTGATGGGGAGGAGTGGCCAGAGGCGAGTCCAATGCCTAATTCTCATGGTGAATATGGGACACAGGAGTACTTCCCCGAAGAGACGGATTGGGCAGAGTATCCTGAAGATTACAGTGAACATTTCCAGCCGATGGACCCTATGGTTGCGCCTCCAGAGGTTGAGGAGCCTGTTGACGAAAAAACACGGGTACGACGTCACGAAGAGGCTCTCTTGCCTAGTCAACCACCCGACGAAGATGAGGCAGGGCCATCTACAGCACCAATGGAGGTCCCGACCGCGCCGGTTTTGCCAGATGATCATCATCTTCAAGACTACGAGCATGTGCCTTCACCAGATACAAACGGAGGGCCGCATGCTGTCCGCTCTGCGGAATCCCTACAGACTGTCGTTGCCAACGGCGCTGGGCCCAGTGAGCCACGTGTATCCGCCGACGATAAACAAGAGCTTGAGCGTCATCGACTCCAGGAGCAGGCGAGTGCACCTCAAGACGAGCCCAGTAGCCAGGAACCCAGCGCCGGGCCCAGTGCGCCAGTCTTTGATGAGGACGACCAGCTGGTCGGTGGGACGGCGCATGCAGACGAGTCGTTGCCTCGATACCAGCGATGATGTTGTTATGTACATTTGCATTTACGGGATATTCTGGAAGATACCATTGTTCGCATCATTTATGAAACGGCGCTAAAGGCGTTGAAATCTGTATCATACACTCTTATTTATCAAAATCAAGTCTCAAGTCTCATATCAAACATCAAATGATTAAATGATTAAATGATCCAATTTCCAATCTCATCAAATGCTCGGACTTCAATTTGTAAAAACATCCTTATCTCTCGGCCCCGGGCTTGGCACCCGCTTAGCGATACCTAGAGGACATCAGCCTTGCCCCTGGTCATCTTCTTTTCCCTTCAAAATAATCTCGTCTGCTTTTCTCAAATCTCACAATGGCCTTCAAAAGCGGGTCGTTCGCGACATTCCTCATTGTCTGCCGTAAGTCCCATCGCATCACCAATTTCCCCGGATCCCAACGGCAAAGAGGCCACGAGACTGTAATAAAACTAACCCAATCTCACCCAACCAGCAACCTGTTTCTTCCTGGGCATTATCTTCTCCCTCTTCCCTTACGACTACCCGATCCTGTGGTCGACAGTGACAACCCCCGCCGCGCACTATGACTATCTCGAAGCGCATCTGCGCTTCCTGCACGCCTCACCCCCGCTCATCCCACGCATCCTGCACATCGTAATCTTCCTCGGTCTCGCCGGCCTCCTCACAAAGCTCTACAAGCCCTCCGAATCAAACATGCTCTTCGACGGCGCCTCGCTGGTCCTCTACATGTGCGGCGTGACAGTCTACATCGCCAATATCGTCAAGGGTCTGCGTCTCGCCTCGGCCGGGCAATACGGCTCCCAGCTCGCTGCCTCCGCCGACGAGAATGAGCAGATCCTCGGTCGCGAGGACTCGCTCAAGGTACTTTCTGCTAGTAATACTATTCTCGCCCTTGTCCTTGTCGGTATCTTGGTTCTGCAGGCTGGTCAGTGGTATGCCGAGCGCAAGGATGCGCAAGAGGATGAGTCGTTTGCGACTAGCAAGAAGAGTGAGAAGGAGTCTGGTGATGCTACTGCTACTGCTTCTGGTTCGTCGACTGCGACTGCGGGGAAGTCGGGTCGGCAGGGAAGTCAGCGTAAGAAGAGCAATTGATTCTAGTTGTTGATTGTTTCTCTTGCTTTTGATTCGTGTTTGTCTTAGGGATGAATACTCGGTGTGGGATGGTGCGTCTGATTACTTGTTTTGCTTGGTAGCTATTATAATTTTCTTTTTTAGTAGCCTACGCAGACGGGGATTTGCTGTCGCAAAGAAAATCATTGGAGACGCCTTTTTTTTTCTTAATTGTCAATGAGGGCATGGAACCCGATATTCGTCTATGTACATATGGTGGTCATAGATATGGTATGGCATGTCCATACGAAAAAAACAAGATAGCAGATGAAAAAGCAGGATTACGGCATGATATGTGTCCGAAATGTATGGTATGGACAGAGCAGAAAAGAAAGACAAACGATCATAGATGCATGTAATGTGGACATATGGTATGGCGATGCAGAAGGGGAATCATTGCGCAAGTCGTAAAAGATGGTGTGGTATCATATCATGCATGAGAAATTCAAGTTCAACGGAATGAGAATGGGCTCCGAGGGAGATCCGGTGAGCGTGGGCTGAGCGCCTTGGCGAACAATTCCTCGCCGGAATCATTACTCGGGGTACGCGAGATTGTGCCCATGGCTGCGAATCCGTTCGAGTCGGTGTTATTCTGGGCTTCCTGCAGAGCTGAGGGTGGGAAGACGGCAACCGGCTTGAGTGGTTCCGGCTCGGAGGGGTTGGTGTGAGAGTTTGGAGTTGGGGTGGGATTGGTGTCTGGTGTCGGCATGGAGTGGATGTGCTGATGCGCAACGTTGCGGAAGGAGCTGAACGAAGGGACGGCAACATCAGGAGATTGAGGCGAAAGAAGATGGGCGGCATTGGAAGCTGAACCTGGGTTTGGTTAGTCTCAGGGATATAAACAGTAGCAATTGGGACCAAGGATGCATACCATTATTCACAGCTAGATCCTTCTCACTTGTCTGCAGCTTTAGTCCCTTAAGCTTGTCGCTCAACTTATTGCCGCTGATAGGCGACACCGGCGTGGCTGGGTAAATGGAGGATGAATTTGAGGAGTCATGGCCATTGGAAATTAAATCGACATCGCGCGACCCGACTCCAAAGTTTTCCTCAATCCACTCCTTTTCTTGAATGGCCATGTGCAGAGCAATGCCTTCAATGTTGTTGCGAGTTTCGGCGGCAATCTCCGCCTCGAGAACCCGAAGCCGTTTCTTTGCCCAGATTGTATGCAACACGCCCTTCTTGCCCGATGTACGTCCCGTCGCACCCAATTCAACGGGGAATATAGCGGGTAGGGGATTGAGGCGGATAGAGTCCTGTGGCCTCGGAGGTGGAGGGGTCGCGGAATCAGTCGTATTTGACGGGGTGGACCGCGGTTCATAACAAATCGTAACAACAGGCGGGATGGTGGTATTGGGCGGAAGCAAGAAGTAGAAGCGACGTAAGCTATCACTAGGCCGTTCATCGGCAGGCAGAATGGAAGTCTTTCCAGCCCAAGAGACATTCCACGATCCATCAGTCGAGGATCGAGTGAGATCGTCGTCCTCCCACTCAATCATCAGGATTTTAGTGCCATCGTTTCCCTTACCGGCCTCGAATTCGAACCGGGCCAACGAGTTTATTGACAGACTTCCGCTCTTGGGGCCACGAGGGGTTTGGAGCTCAGTAAACTCGGTGTCCGGTGTGAAAGTGGGGGGCGCTTGAGCCATGGCTGTGGATGAGATCGGAGAGAAACACCGTACTTTCTAGGCGTGGGGGTGTACAGAATGTGGAATCGGTTGACTCGGGTGGTGCTCGGGGTGACGCACGGCTCAAGGAAGAAGGATTACAAGAGATGCAATAACTGTTTAAGTGGGAAAGGAGTGAAGCTGCACCTGAAAGAGGGACGAAGGACTTTGGGCGGGTCGATCACGGGATTTTGGGAATCCCTCTATGTGCCCTCCATTTTCCTTTTCCCACTTTGAGTGGAATACCTAACCAATCTAAACAGGGGTTGGTTTTGGTTTGTTATCATTCGCTACTTGCCACAGAGTACAGGGGCATGTCACAGCCATCAATCGCATCACATCGCATCCCAGGCTTTGTTTCCCCCGCCTCTAAATATAGAACCAAAGCGGCTGCACCGATTCAAAAGTCAATAACAACCGACTCCTTTTAGAATCATCATCAATCGGGGGCACCGGCCTTTTATGTCCAGAAAATAAAATATCTGGGAAGAAAATCCCTCAATGGACCATGATAACCGCAAAAATAGATCATGTTTTCGAGGCCCATGTAAGGACACATGGTCGAGGCAAGTGTGATAGGCCCCGCATTCATGCATAGAAAATGCATTCTATTTATATCCACCACCAATCCAAGGCTTTGATTCAAGTGCATCCCTGTATCGCCTTCGATAGGATCATATTTGCATCTTTGACCGCAAAAGTGTGAGTTCATTCAGCAGCAAGCTGTACAATCTGCTGTAGAATATGAAACACAAAGAGAGGAATGGTTCGTAGCTTGTACCTGTCGTGTACCTGTCGTAAGCCAGCAATGAAACAACTTTAGAATAAAAAAGGATTGAAGACGGTTAGTGTGATTGGAGTGAACGGCGAATAGATCAAAGACTGCCAGATACCTGTCTCTCCAGGTCACTAGTGCCACCCCATTGCAACATGTCCTAATTCGAAGGTAGACGAGCATGCATGATCTCGCCGATGGTACTCTTAATTTAGATTCTCTATTCCATATCAGGATATCATCCGAGTCAACAAAGGCGTGTGTATCATACTGTATGATACTGAAAGATGGAGAACGGCTTTCAACCGGGAGAAATACGCACCAAGAGTGTATTAGAAGCGGAGAACCATCAAAAAGTAGATATTTTTGGAAAGGATGCATCCGACATTGCAGCTCTCTCACGTAGTTTGCATATCTGACACCTGTAGATTGATCATTCGGTTTCACAGACGATGGAATCGGCGGCAGCGTAACCTGTTAGTTGAGGGGATAAGGCACTAGTGAAAGAGAACATGCAACCTATTCATAGCTCAACGCCCTAATTGGTCGGTTCAATAAGAACGGTAGCATCGATCGTCGCCGAAGATGCAGGAACTGCGATATAGGGCAGAAGATGTGCAATTAGAAACCCCTCATTGCTAAGTTTAGCAATTTCAACTCCCCTGAAGCGGAGATGAAAAGTATCAAACGTGACGAGTCTTCCTAGACCAATGATATAGAAACATTGATTGACCAGAAGTGCAGATAGCGTGCACTTCGGATGTTCCGCGGCATCGCTGTTAAGCCTATTGAATCATTTGACAGGGCTCCAACAGCCGATGAGCGCAAAGTATATCTCCACCTGGAAGAAAATAAGCATAATAACTTGATGGGTTCTATTCTTGGAACGGTGGACACTCATCCTGATCACCCATGGCGAAGAACGGGGCTCACCTATGAATAGTCTTTCAAGGATAGCTGAGGTACTCCGCACGCAAGGGCATGGTGCTCTTGTCTGGTATAAGTTCGAGCTGATCCCAGAATATTCAAAATGATTGGCGCACAAGGCAGGACAAGATACCAAAAAAAGAACATAAAAAGCTACGAAAAGTCAAAAGGTTGATCAGCTTTTGCCGCTATCACAGATTCCTAGGGTGGTGTGCAATATAATATTGATATTGGTATAGCAACCGGAAAAGAAAGAAAGGTTTGGGTCGAGTCAAATTGACAGGCATTTCTTTGCTATTCAGCCTGCCCTAGAGATGTTATACATAGTTGGATATACTATGGGTGATGTGAAGTTGACGTCCTGACGAGTTCCAAAAATAAAATTACAGAATTAAGCTAAACCTCACTTGTGGGGTAAAATTAGAACATTCACTTGGCAAAGGTAAAATATCTGATCACGGGCCTGGGATTTGGCCTCCTCCCAAGGAAGCTAGTCAATTTATGCACATATAGTCACAGCGCCTATTTCTCTGCCATCGTTGGTTAGGATATCCCCCTTTCCTCAACATGCAGCCTGGGATGGATATCTAATAAAAGAGTCTTCACGCTACCTACAGTGCGGTCAGTATGTACTTACAAGGGTACTGCATGGTGGCACACCGGCCTTTGCCCCGAGATCATCATAATCAACCTCACCGTTGCTATAGAGTAAGTCACATATTTAGGTGGGGATATGAAGTGAGGCCTACATAATGATGACATTGTAAAAAAGCCCACTAATACAGCTAGTACTTGAAATTATCAAGCCATGGAAGTCTAGTTGGGGAATTACTTGTCCTTATTCGACACTAGTCTACGTGAAGTTAAAATGAGCCAGTCTTTGACAGTATGGAGCAAGATATCAAGGTTGCCACGTTACACCAGACAAAGCACCCGGGTAGTCGACGCTGGAGTGCATACCTAAACACACCACAGTGGGTCCAAACCTTGGAACCTTGGAAGGGGCTTCGTGGAGCCAACCATGGTTAATAGCGGGGCTCGACGGGCTCCGAGCCCGTAAATATGAGCGGCTAGTACAAATATGGAATAGCGTAGGCGCTTAAAGGTTGCAGGGATATCACCGGGCACAAAGCCATATGTGGAACAGCGTGCAAGTATCTTTGAGTCAAATGATTCAGATGTTCTCCTATGCATCCTCAATGGTCAGTCATAGCTGGACGCATCACTTGATTTAAGTTGATGTGAAAAGGGGGAAGCTTCTAAGAGTGCTGATTGACTCTGATCCATCACGGCACATTTGCGTAAGAGCATGTATGTATCAATACATCCAGTAACAGTATGTATTGAGCAACATATTTGAACCGAGCAGGCCATATCCAAAAACTGATTATTTGCTGGTCGTAAATTGATTCAGAATTAGCTTCATTATTTTTATATATATCAGACTTACTCAATTGGCTTAGAGTGAATGTATGAAATCAAAATTGTAGTAATAATGTGATTTCATACATTGGTGTATACTTCGGTATTTTTGAACCTCCCGGATACGGAGCATTAATTGTATACTAACGGAGGGGCAATAAACTTGGCCACAAAGCGGGGGACTGTCAAAATACTCTGATAGCGCAACATAATGTTATGAAACAACGATCGACCCGTCTCATCTAGAGTTAGTTCCAGCAAAATAATTGCCATCTGATACCATAATACACAGCAAACAGTCTTTGTATCTGGGGTTCGAGTGTTTGAGTCTAATACATACAACGATGTATGTAGGTAATACTGAGCTTACATAGTTTACCATAATACATCTGCCTAAATAGCCATGACCTAGATGTAGTATTGAAATACTAGTGTAAACTAGGCGTCGAAAACCGATGACTGTGCGCTGAGCCTCACTGCAGCTACAATCCTGCGAGTCAGGGTTTGATACTTGGTCCATTAGCAAGTTTGGATTGTATGTTGTGTGGTGCAAGGCAGACAGTGGCGGTCGAGGGCTGATTTGGGAGGAGGAAACTAACCGCTTGAGGCTCTCAGCCTCAACAAAGGAAGCTGCTAATATAGACCATATAGACCATTAAAAATGCTTATAGCTGTTAGAGCCGTACTATGGGACCTTATCGAGCCGCTCAATGCTCCTTTAGGCATACCTGAAATGTCTTTCGTGGCGCCAGGATCTGGGGGCGGATTAACAAGCAAGGACCTATACGAGTCTTGTAAAGCCATACAACCAGAGTAAGATCTCTATAGGCGTATCTAATTTACCAGATTATAGCTTATCATTCGAACTTCTACATTCGTGAGAAGTAGGGGCCAGCGGGATTGCTTCCAGAAAACAGCTTCAATATCTTGATCATCTAGGTAGATAGATAGGTATATGTCGGAACATTTGTATTTGATCAATCATAATAAAACATCCGAGGCCCAGTAAACACGCTAGAGGCCCCTTGTCTAGGTCAGAATGCATAGCGCTAGTAGGCATGTCCCCTGTCCCCCGCGGATGTTGGATGTTTTGTTGGATTTTGCCGCTTCATAATTAGTTACCGTTAAATGCATCCGACACGTGGATATGGCTGGACATTAGCCCTGTTAAGTTGTCAGTGATACATCAGCTCATGATAGGATAGACTCGAGCAAGAATTCTCCGCCTGACGGATGGCCCCAAGGCCTCGGCCTAAGACAAATCCACAGATAGATGAGGCTCTCACACTAAGCTTCATTGACCGGACCTCCATAGCATACAAAAGTACCATATCCGAAGATGAGGCTTTGGAGGCGTACTATTATAGATCATAAGGCGATGTATTTTTGTTCATCGTATGTCAATAATTACAAAAGGTATGTAGTGAAATTTGCCAAAAATATGCGAAATATAAGCAGTAAGACATAAATGCACCAAAATATATTCGCCGTAAATGCTACCAGATTGGTCATTGGACCAATGTTGACGCCTAATATAGAAGAGCCAAGACAAAAGCAGAGCCCGAACCATGTTCCCCCAAGCTGCCAACGAAGCCGTCCGATGACAGACAGTACAGTACAGGACACAAGTTTGTTTCCCGGGTTAAGTTTTGTCATATCGCCCACAAAAACAACGCCATGATTGTAAATTCAAACCCAATCAACTCCGCATCCCCGATTGCTCCTTGTCCCTGGCGCTTGTAAGGAACCCACTTTCACAATAGAACGTAGGAATGGAAATGCCAAAGCTGAACTATCAAGGGTAAACTCGTAAATTTCAACATTAGGCAATAGTATCTGGCATGGTTTTCAGAGCCCAAAGGAAATTTGAAGAACCGCTTTGCCCCAAAGCCGAAACGCAGATTACACGTATAATCAAATTCAAGATAAAACGCCGCATATTATGAATGGAGAGAAAGATACCAGCTCAAACATCTCGACATTCTTGAGTCTTGCGTCTTTTTCCCTTTGGCGGGGGATCAAGCGGGGTACGCTTGTATGTAATCGTGCGGGTCACAACTTGTCGGACACTGACTGCCTTTGTAGTTGCACTTCTCGGTGCATCAAGATATCGGAGCTTCCAATCTGATGGGGAATATGGCGATCGAAGACTAGTCGCACTGCGAGGAAGTGCGCTCCATTGGGTCGCACTATATGGACCCGCGCTGTACGGGGTTGCACTACACGGGGTGGCAGTTCGCGGCGAGTCTTTTGAAGAAAATGATTTAAGTGACTGAGGAATGCGTAGTCGTCGTAGCGCAGGTGGGGCCTTGGCCGACTTCACAGTGCAAGGGGAGGGTGGTGGGAGAGAGACGGCTGGCGTGGCAGGGGACTTGACAGAAACCCCGGGGGACAGCGCGGGACTTGTCGCAGTAGATGGTTGTGAGATTGGCGACGGGTCACTTTTTTCGATTGAAAATTTTGGGAAGCCTCCAGCGCTGACAGGACTTGTGAAGACGGGTGTTAATGCGTTGAGGAAATCGGTATATGCCAGTGGGGGTGTGATAGGCGTTGCGTTTCCATCTTCGCGCTTGATGTCATCGACGGTGAGGGTCTTGGACTCCTTGTGTATCTCTGAAGGGAAGATGAAGGTCTTCGGCGTCTTTAGAGGATGCAAATCAGGCTTTCGGACCGGCATCTTGCTCAATGGGTAATTTGCAAGTCGGAAGAAAAAAGCGCAGAAAGGTCGAGGTAGGCTGCTTTGGAGGGAAGTACTAGTGACACAAGCACAGGGCGCGGGTCGGCGAGAGCGGGTCGCTCGCGTCTTGATCAAAGAAAGACGACAAGACGTCTGAGTATAGATGGAGACGAAGGTCAGGATAATGATCGAGAAGACAGAGTTGAAGAGGGAAATAAGTAGGTCTTACCAAGAAGCAAAGTCTCAGGGAGGGCCGAGGAGATCTTTTTCTATATGGAGAGTAGGACACGAAAGCTGGACGGTATTGTACAAAACCGTAAAAACTATACCGTACTGGACGGTATCAGTCAATACGTCGTTGATCGACTAAGCCAAAACGAGTTAGCGTAGTCAATCGCATATTTGGCCCCGAATGGACTCACCAGTCCTGCTGTCCGGACTAAACAAACTAAGGGGGCTGAGCAAAATGAGAGGATTCGCCCCCAATTAAATTGCAAGCCTCAACGATTGTCCGGTTGGGATGAGAAACGTACACAAGCGACCAGCACTTGGTTAATAAAATGAATGAATGAACACCAGCAAGGTGAAAGATACCGGATGATAAAAGAAGTCAAAGAAAAAAAGAGGATTGATAACTATGTACAAATCAATTAGGAGGAAAACTCAAGTCTTATTATATAGACCAGCAACCCCACCTAGACAGACAAATAACCGCTTCAATAATAAAAAAGGCTTGAGATAAAACAACGGTCGCATTATCGCGCGCCTCCTGGATCAGGAGCATCAGCCTTTCTCTACTCCCAAAATACGTATCCTCCACGCGACGGCGTCGACCGGCGGCTTGGTTTCTTCAGCAACCGTGCACTTGCGGCACATCGCCCCTCCTGGTTCGCTACCATCAGAGCGCGCGGCATTCATGACATTAGCGGCTCGACATTGTACAGCAGACCGGAAGTTTGACGTGCCACTAGTTGTGGGATTCTCAAGTCAACCAGGGCTCCAGTGGAACAAACGGCAGGGTAAACATAGCAATTGTTTCATCAATCGCTGAGGCCACTGGCTTCAGTTATTGTCCAATCATACCCTCTCTGAACCAGCGGTTAGCCTGCAGACACCAGTTCTGCAGGACCTTGTTTACACCAGCCCCTTGATGCTACCCTTTGAAGAACTATCGTACATTATCCAACATGCTTCAACTCCACAATGGATCGCTGCAGGACATGTCCCTTGTTTCATCACGCAAACTCTGCCCTGATAGTATTGCAAGTGCCAGATGAGCGTCGTTTTCGAAATTTGTATGGCCGTAATTCAACGATAGGGAGCTATTTTTGTCTATTTACCGCCCATTCACTTAATTGCCATGGTGTTACCCTAGTTGAGGACAAAACCATCAAAGGGCGCCTCTCATCTTATGAAACAGCGCCATACTAGCAATGCGGGAGTTGTGGGATTGACCTAGTGTCGTGTTGTCTGAGGGTCGGGCGCTTGTCCTTGAAGAGAATGTTTATTTTGGTATTGATATGAGGCAGTAGAAGAGGGCATTTATTATTTAATCTCTAGGCCAGCAGAGTGAATGGAGTACAGAGACATATTCTTCCTATAATAATCCTATCTACCACCAACAAAGTGAGAGCTATCGCTGCATAACAAGAAAATGCATGTGTCTATACAAAATGGAGACTCCCTGAGAAGAGGCACAACTTTAATGGGAGGAATTCGTCTTGTTTCAAGCCACGTCAAGGAGTAGCGAATTTAAGGAGAGATCGTTGGCAGCCAGGAAACGCATATGAACAACCCACCGAGAACCAGAGTTCATACCGAAGGCAAATTTGATTTAACCTAAGCTAGGCAACACTTGTAAAAGTCACAAAAGCACAAAAACGAGAGTCAGGGGATATAATCCAACGCGAAGCCCAAACGCCCGAAAACAATAACGAAAACACCAGCTCTTTGCTCAACTATGTAGGATATATGAAAACCCGAGTATTTATTCAACAAACAAGACCGCGGGAGAGCCCGGGAGATACCACTGAATGATCTAACGCTTTGACTCGCATATGAGGTTAACCATGGAGGTTGCAACTTTCTCTTACGACATATTCAAATCAGAAGATGGCGCCAGCCGTTTCGGTTCATGACATCTCGCCAGTGAACCTGCTGCCTCTTGATTTCTCGCATGCCAGGAGACAAGAGAGGAACAGAAGGGATAGCATCCTGTCTCATCTCCGCAGATTGATATCCTAGCTCGGGCTCGTTCGCCCCCGAAGGGAAGGACGGGCCGACAGGATCATCGGATAGCCGCCAGTAATCATTCAACAACTGGTACATGCGACCAATACTTCCTAATTCGGCAAGGTCTCCTAAGGCAATCACTCGATTGTGTAAGACTTGACGGAATGGGCTGGAGGGAGTAGAGAAAGAACCCGCGATAAGAAGTGGCCACACAAGAGAGCGGTCGAAGCCAAAAGGTCCTGCTGGAATGTAGGTCATGGCGTCTGTCAATGCATTAACAAGATTGATGGTTCTGGTCTGGTCGCGATCGCCCCCAGGAACGAGGCTGCAGAGATAAATGCAGGCGGCAATACGGAAGATGGCAGTCATGGTTTTTGTCAACGCATCAGGACGAATTGCCCCAGTTTCCGCTGAGTACGGGCTCATTAGCGTTGAGTCGGCATCTTGGGTGTATTCCAACTGTTCGCCCAAAGCGGTGACATGTGTGGAAACAGCGCCGGAGTCAACACGGCCCTCCAATTTGAGTGATTCTAGACAGGCAACTTCGGAGATGAGGTACATAATGCGGTCATCGCATCCCATGAGTTCTCGGAGTCCAGAGGAAGTTCCACTTAGGTGCTTTGCGCGATAGGAGTGAGCAAACTGGGGTGTTTTCCCAAGCATTGTCGCACCCAGGATGTCAATCCAAGTGGTTAACGACATGCTAAAGGGAGGCACTGTGTGCATCGGACCGCATGGAATTAATTGGTTGGTTAAATCCAGTTTGGTGACCAGGTTTGATGCAGCTTGGAAATGGTCATTCCAGGGGATATCGGGGAGATAATCATCGGGCGCACCAACCGAGCAATGAAAGAAGATCATTGCAAGCGTCGCATCCAGAATATGGTCATGGTCAGCATCCTTATTCAGTGCTTTACACAACTCAGAAATGGCTTCATAGCGATGACGCATAATATCATGGTCGATTTGTTCACCATGTAGTCCACTTGTTGTTTTGAGGTGAATTGCGGCGACACTGAGACAGCAATGGAAGTATGACTTGTTTGTCTCTAGAGACTGAAGAACAGACCGAGCCCGTGCAGAACCACGCTGGTGAACCTCCAGGATTGGGAAAATCATACGCAAAACATTGTCCACGAAATGATCCAGAAGAGGCCGGTCATAGTCATCGACAGGAATATTGGCTTGTAGAGAGGCATGAGATTGCCCGACACGTTGATCACCCATCAACGTATTTGTCTGGGAGAATTGACGCGAAGATTCAGAATATTCTTCTTGAAGCCATTCATCTGATGGGAAAGTGGGAAGTGTGGCGTGAAGTTGTGGCGGGCCCATCGCATTGAAGGTTGAGACCGAAGAGTCATGTCGCAGAGGTACATTGTTCACAAATGTTTGGCGTTCGGTTTTGACATCAACTTCGTAAGGATAATTCTGAGAATAAGATATCGGCACGAATCCAGGAGTCGAAAAGTGTGCTGCGAGATTGGGATCAGTATAAATAGGGCGGCCGAGGTCGTGTCCTGCAGAACTCGACGACGAGAGGGCACGGTTCATATGCTCTGAGGAAGGTATTAGAACTTGATCGATGAATACTGAAACCATTCAATAGTTGAGTTGACGCACCTTGAAGAGAGCCACTTCGTTCCAATGACTTGGTCTGCTTTATTTTGATTTTGATCCGTTCCTTTTGTTGCCTTCTTTGCTCTGCATTGCTCCACCATATGGGCCGTTTATATTCGCACTTGATGCAGAGGTTTGCACAGGCTTTGCAAGAGGGATGACCTTCGTCACACTTTTTTCTTCGTAGGCGACACGTGAAGCAACCTATGTAAATTATCGATGTTAATAACCCAAACAATATAGTCGACCAAGTGTAAATGTTCATACCGGAGCGAGATCTTTTGTGCAACCGTCCAGACTTGTCTCGTTGCCCATTGAAAGACGTCTCCGCAGCAGGAGAATTCACGTTGTTTGTCGAAGCGACGCTGGAAGCGGTTGAAGCTGGCATTTTCGCAATACAATCCTCAATATCCAGTATTGACAACAAGAAAAGGTCAATCAATGACCAAAGCAATCGAAATATTTGGAGGCGGGGGCGGCACGGCCGGCGAAAGAATAATATAGTTGATGAGGAGGACCAGCCACCTTATTCGCAACTAAACACAAGGCGCAATGGCAAAGCTGAACCGGCAGCTTATACACTCTATTAAGGGTATAATATAAAGGAAGATGGAAACGAAGGATGGAAAACAAATTGCTTCGAGACGATTTCAAAGGATATCTTTTATCTTAAGATCTCGGATGCGGCGAGTTATAAGTCTGAGCTACGATCAGCGGCCCTCGCATGCATGCTTCTAATTTTGTTGGAAGCGGTAGAGGAGCCTAGTTCGAGTCGGAAGAATATGCGAACATCAGGTGGGGAATCCAACCACAGCGGCAAATCAACTTCGAGGCACAGGTTGTTGGCCGGGTCCTCAAACTAAATTTGGGACGCGACAGGGGTGCAAGCACGAAGAGTGACGGACGACAGGTATCCAAGGCCGATCCCCTAAAGTGGCGTCTGCAGCTAACAGATAATGATCTCTGGTAGGACGACTGGGGCCCCCATGATGCACGAGAGTTACAGCGGACCTGCGAGTTATCCCTGCTAGTGCCCAACTATTTGGGGGTAATCACCAAGTCTCAAGTACCTCAGTTACCACTTAGTGCAACTCTGGACACGGCGTATCCTGACGCTGATAGGCTCTCCATCGAGAACTTACCTCTCTTTTTTTGCTTTTGCTTTTTTGACGTAGGGGCTTTCAGCCAGTCAAACTTCTATATTTGGCTAATAAAAAAACCAGAAGATGATTCCAATTCTCCCAATGATACAATCTACAAACATTTTCTCACATGTCCCAACCAACCAACAATATCTGAAAATACCTCGTGTTGGATTATTCCTACGTTTACTGTAAGAAAGCGGGGTTGTTGGTTCGTTGGAGTTGGAAAAATTGATACCGCTAGAATGATAGGTGACCAGCCCATCTTTGCGAGTCAGGCAATTTTCATTTTCACACTAAACCCGAACTAGTAGGAATATTCGGACAGGACTGGATGGTATTGGCCGAAAAGTAAATGGTTGGTGAAGACCATGCAGATTTAGACTGTGATGAAGAAGCAGGTCTTGCATGCCAAGCTTCCCTCTTTGAATTCTGATTCGCTGATTGACCATAAGCCCTAAGGTGGACTAAATTTTAGTGTCATCGGTGTCGTGCAGAACGGTGGACTCATAGCCAACCGTGGGCCCGGCCCGGGCAGACTGGGGAACGCTAATGCGCCAATGTTGACGCTCGGACTGTGATAAGGGTACATCTGGCAAAGACTCCTTAATTAGCAACACTTAAGCGCCTTAATTAAAGTTAATTATACTGTTCTTGAAAATGAAGCAGCATATGATTTCCTATTTCTGATAGACCGAATGACCAAAATCCTTCCAAAGTTCTATTAATAATTAGATGAGGCATTATTAGGGGGAACTATAGACTATTTGTCCCATAATTAGCAACCAAACAACCAACGAAAAAGACCCGTGGACATAATTAGCATCAATTTGAGCGGGGTAATCAGGGCAATATGCCGAGTCCGCATCCTCCAAATGCCTCATTGATCCGGATACTACCCCAGGAGCACTACGATGTATGTATGTGATTTCCGGATTAAAAAAGATCTGCTCCATAATTGGGTTCCGACCAAATTTGCTCTTCTAAATTTGGAATGAAATGGATTAGCCATGATTGTTTATGTGCTTAATTTAGACACATATAGTAGTAATAGAGAAAAGACGAGTCGCAACTACCGCGATAATTGATTGAATTCCGGATAATGCATAACGCCTTTCTTATGAGACCATTCGGTCGATCAATTCTCTCGGGTTGAGGCTAGCATGATGTGACCACGGCCGATATTGAATTGCATTTTGATTGAGGCCAGGTAGCACTTTATACCCACCGGGGGTTGAACTATTATCGGAATTACCATATATGTAAGTACAGGGCAGCTACATAGGTTATACAATGACAGGGGGAATCTTTAAAGAAAAGAGATAGTTATAGGGATTATTGTAATAGTTATGTATACTTCACACACACAGGTAGCCCAGAACCAGGTGTAGAGTAGAACCAAAAACATCATTTTACTTTCCCTAGGATTGGAGCATTAGGCGTTGCCAAAGTGAGAAACAATAAGACAAAGTATTTTCGATTGTACCCCGAGTACAACATAAAGACCGTTGCCAAGATAAATTTCGAGGCTACCTGCATAAGGTACGGACCAATCAAACATATTCGTCGATATGAGTGGACGCAGACTAGAAGTTGTCACATGGCCCCAAAATGACCTGTGCTACGGGCACGTGCACCTTGGGGCACAATGATGTTGTATATTCATCGAAGAGTTTTCTTTCCCATGTGTCCATCCGAAAACACCGATAAAAGGTTAGAGTTCTGCTTGAAAGTGATAAAATAGACAATACATATGAACCCTAGGTGTTGATGAGGAAACACCCGCTCTGCATGATACACATGGAATAATAAAACCATGCAAGGCTGGAAGACTCACCCTCAAAGGAACAAAATACAATGTTTCCACCTGGCAAATAATAGTTTTATATATGATCTAAGACAAGCAATAAGGTACATAAAGAGCTGGCTGGAGCTGAAGTGCATACTTACTTGTAAGTATTGCGCACCACTACTCCAGAATACGTGATTGAGATTCTAGTACGTACCTGAATATGTAGATTTACATCCGAACCACATTGTCCCGCGGAAGACTGGCTCATTCAAAAAGAACATCAAAGTGCGGTCAGGGCTATAAACAACAGATATTTTAGATTGATCGAGTGCATTTCTCCCCAACGCCACCAAGTTACTTACGCTAAGTGAGGAGTAGGAATATTTCAAAACATAACTGACGTAAAGTGCATTCTACAGTCATATATCAGATAGAGAAAGTATTACTTTGTTCGGCCTTCATTTGACATTGGATCAAATAAACATCATATCGTATTACTCTATGCCATGGCTTCACAAGGGTAAAACATGCTTGGGAGTTACAGGATTGGGACAAAAGTACGTTATGGTGGGGAGTAAGTAATTATTTGGTCCGGTATGCCAAATGCCTGGTGTGCATGAGCATGCGATGTGATTCATGCTGGCTTCAAGTGGAACTGTCACACAAGTAAGTCATTGATGAACTAGGCAGAGAGAGAAGTAGAGAAATTCTCATTTATGTTGTAGAGGAATTGACATGAGAATCTAATTTCAACCGAGGTCAGGGAGTACGGAGGTTGATTGTGGCAATGACCGATCCCGAGTTTGGGAGATCAACAATATTAACACGGGTAGCGACCGCACGAGGCGGATCCCTTGAGCAAATTGTATGGATCACAATACGCTATACCCAAATAGTTTCGGTTACGATGTGGTTCTCGAGGCGCGCAAATATAATATTGCTTACCACCTAGGGAGGGTTTGTGAGCGACTAATACTCCATAATATAAGCCGACTTTGCTCCATCAAAAAACCATTTGATTGAAAACCAAGAAAGCTACTCCTTTCTACGTATTGCACAGAATTAGATATTCCCGTACAGCATACAGGATAGAGACCTAATAATCGCTTCGGGAAGACAGTCTGAAGAAAGAATGATCTGCAGTGTGATGAGCGGATGGGTACGGGTGATTGTGTGACTGTTAACCACTTAAATCCTTCTCGAGCCAAATCCTTGACTGGTCAGAAATCCTGGTTAATTATTCTCAAAGGGGCTAATTTGGGAACATACACTAAAATCCCCAGTACTATTTATGGGTAAGCTTCAGATCATTCCACCTTATCGAATTGAGGTGGGTGTTCCAACTCGAAGAAAACGGGCATGCCAACACCCCTGTTTCGATGGACCTTATTTTGGCCCCAATCCCCCTGAATCGTCGAGGAAATACCATCAATTTATAGAACTGAATACGAAACCCCTCTACGCGCCGGGAATTATTGTAGACGTCTCCCCAGCCCGTAGAATTGTTGCCAAGATTATCGTCACAGCAGTAGCGCCGTGATGAGTAGCCTCTCACAGACCGCCATCACCCGCTTTACTCAACCCCTCATGCAGGTTCGATGTGAACTGAGTTGCATCTCGCCCAACGAGCATGAGAAGCACCCAGTCCTACTAGATGAAAATATGGGTCTTTGACCACCAGCCTTCCAAGCTAGTGTTCCAAGTTAGCTTGTCGGCCACCTAGATGCATCATCATGGGCGCCTCGCGGTGCTTACCGCTGAGCCATGCCCCCAGTTGTTGTCTGAGCTGCAAGTGTAATTCGTTGAATTTGTGAAATCGTCCGAAACCCTTAGTACCGAGCGATTTTACTGGCTCCACAAATGAACAGGTAACAATTCCCAGATAATAACTTGGTACATAAACTCATCCAACACCCAAATTACTCGTTTCTGACCTTGTTCCCCATTATCATATTATTCTAGCGTGCTTGAATACTTGGCCCCGCAATCACCAACATAATCCGCACAGTCCTATCAAGACCTTTGGGCTGGTCATTCCACTGTTGGTTATTTCACTGCCAACAGTCTGAAGTATAGTGCTGGCACTCCAACTAGACTGACCCCCGGTGACAATATGGTTCGTTTTGGTTGGATCTCATGTGAATTTTCATAAATATCTAACATGAAATAAAGGACGCCCAATATGCATATCACATGAACTTTCTAGTAAACCAGAAAGAGGAACCCCTGCCACTCTTCCCTCCGAAGACTGCAATTCATCGGCCATTTTCGGAGGCAACGGAGATCTTCGAGGAAGATGAATACCACAGCTACCCAGATAACTCACCTATGAGAAGTGTGGCTTCTGTGAGTGACATTCGTCCAAGCCTTGAACTATGCTGTAAACATGACTACTAATCATTTCTTCCCTTAGTTTGGGACTGGCAGCACATCCACAGCCTCGACCCCGGACAATGTCACAACCCCAAACTCGACTGGACTGACGGCTTTTCATTTCCATATCGATGACAACCATGTTCAAGGCCCGACCGGTCCCCATTTATTTGGGTCGTTTACTGGGTCTGACCTCCAATCAGCCACAGACATCCATCCAATGCTCCAGCAAACACCCATCAGTACTACGGGTCCTTATCATCACAAAGCCTCAAAGTTTGATCCTTTCCGAAGGGATACACCAGTTCCAAACCGCTCGACAGGGCCGACGCCTGAGCCCCAACAGCGCACACCCATCGCTAAGCAGGCCCTGTCACTTGGTCGTACTGAGCCCCAAGACTGGACGCCTGAAGAGGTTGTGGTATGGATGCAAAGCCTTGGGCTCGAAAATGATATCGTGGATACATTCTTGGCCAATGACATCTCCGGCTCTATTTTGTTGGAGCTTCAATCTGAAGACCTTAAGGAACTTGAGATCGCGTCTTTTGGCAAGCGGCACAAAGTTATGAGCTCTATCAAACAGCTTAGAGACAGCGGCGTGTTCACTAGCACGGATACTTCTTCTTCGCGCTCACGCAACTCGAGTGTCTCTAGTGATGTGGCGTCTACTCGAAAAACATCAGTGATTTCAGACAATAGCTGCAAGTCCTGCTCCACTGCCGATAAGAAACCAAGCAATGCGAAGCCTCGGGCTCGCCGCCAAAACTCGGATGGCAATGCCCGCAAGAGAACTGATCTTGTTCCTGGTGACTCCGTCTCTATTGTTGCCATCGAACAGCTTTTACCCAAATTGCACCAGTGCCCCAAGGGTGAAGAATGTGGTAAGTGGCAAAGGCAACAAGACAAGCTTGCTCGTCTCGCTCAAGATTTGCCATTCGAGCATTTCGGCTCTCGCTGTATTGTTACGGGAGACCCCGGAAACCCCAAGACAGCCCCAAATCTGCTCAAGTCCCCGAAGTCCGCAGTTACTCCCTCGCCCATCGCGTCCTCGGATATCATGGGACCTGGTAAACCATCCGCCTACCAACTTTCCCAGGAAAAGTTGAAAGACGTGAAACCTAGGGATCCTCAAGAGAATGTGCGAAACTTCTTGAACTTCCAGAGTCTTGACCGATTGCAGACAGTCAATCCATCTCCAACCCCTTCGAGGGGAGTTCTTTCGTCACCTGAATCAGAGTCTTGCAATTCAGCGAAGGTGACACCTACACTTGCTGAACATCTTCGGCACCTGCCCAAGCTTAGAATTCCGAGCATGCATGACTCCAGTGACGGGTCTGTTTTTACTGAAAACATATCAGCTCTACGCACTATCACCCCTTCTATCCTATCCCGAAGAAACCATTTCCCTTATCGCTCCACTGTCCCTGGCGGACAAGAGCTTATCTCCCGTGATGTGGCAGCCTCGCCGGCAGACTACTACCGAGTCGACCCTTGCTATCGGTCGGAAACACCATTTTCGGATGTGGATGTGGATGTGCCAGTAACTGCAATTCAGATTGGGCCAGTGGCACGAGAGGAGTCGCAGTCAGTGCCTCCAAATATGCGCTTTGGAAATAATAAATACGTGGCGGATGAGCCAATCACCCGGCCATCCTCAACCAAGCCAGAAACTAATTGGCGAAGTCCTTCCATTCAAACCGTTGCCACAATGGACCCTCTCCAAGAAGGCCGCGCCATGAGTCCAATTGAAACCCCAGAAGACCTACAAAGAACACCCCGTGCACCTCAAATGCGCAAAAATACCTTGTTCCCCTTCAATAGACGTGGCCAAGACGATGTAACCCACAGTGGGTGGATGAAGAAACGGAAGACCACCAAATTGGTGTGCCATGACTGGGAAGATCATCGTTTTACGCTGAAGGGCACACAGCTCTTAATGCATGATGATGATGTGTCTATCCATAGAAACTCAAAAGCCCTGGAGTATATCGATGTCGACGATTATGCAGTAGCCTGCTCTTCGTTTGCGTCGAGGTCCAAGCTGACGGCGGCATTCAGGAAGACTGTCCTCAAACGCAGTGATAACCCACAGGATGTGTCGGCCTTTTCATTTTCCTTGATTCCCACGCCCAACGGGAGCGGCTTTGTTGACCGCAAGACCATGTTTTTGAATAGTGGAAAGTCGCACCACTTTGCTGTCAAGTCCCGCGAGGATCGTATTGACTGGATGCGAGAGCTTATGCTGGCCAAAGCTCTCAAGCGTGGTCGAGACAGTGGCGCCGAGCTCACCTTCAATGGGGCCAATATGATATGAAACCTCTGTTGGTGTCCCCCACGACAAGTCTGATTTTTTCTCACTCCTTCTGTCTTTTTCCTCTCCTTCTGTCTTTTTCCTTTTTGCTCTTTACTCTTGCGATACCCGTGGTTGCATGACCAAGAGTAGCAGTACTCTTTCCGCACCTTATGATTTTTGAATAACCTAACGACGTCTTGCCACGAATTTCCTTTACTTTGTTATGCTCTTTTATGCTTATTTCTTTTGTCATATTGTCTAGTTAGAAGGAGAAGAATACCCGGCAGACCGTGGAAGGCTCACGCTATCCTAGTCGCCTTGAGAGTTTATTCACAACGATAAATACATCCCAAGTACATTTATCACATAATTTATCTCAATATTAGTATTCTGTATAAAGCATAATTTTCAAAATTCCAAGATAAAGTGACCAAGAACGATGCCTGGGAATGCTGGCATCCATCTGCGGACATCTGGGCCCCCTCCTACGCCGCATCTACCCCGTACGTAAACACAACATATTCCGTACAACGTACATGGGTAACAGGGGTGATGATTTGCTCTATTATTAATAACTTGACCTCTCTACAATTTCGACGTTTGTGGCGGTCAGAAGTGTGATATGCATGGAAGGGTACATATCACAGATCCCAGCGGCTAAACTACCATCGTTAGTGGACGGAACCCCTCACCCTGTGGACAAGACACAAGGCTTGAAATGCAGGCACTAACGCCGCTCCGCCCCAGTTATTTGTCGAGGACTGCTTTGGTGGCTTCAGCTCAGGTTGTGTTGCTTGCTTTGACCTAAAAAAATAATAAAATTTATCCTCATAGGCTACAGTTATTTGCGATACGAAGTAGCGGCGTCGATTTATGTTTCATGTCGCGCCATTAGTGGGCGTCGGCGCTACAGCGTACAGAAACGTCTCCCTTTGGCTACCATATCTCCTTGAACATTTTTTTATCACAGTTCATACAGGGGTCCGTCACTCGGCCCCTCCAAGTCCAACAACACATGCTAACTCCATTAGGAGTGGTACAATTCCATGGAATTAACACCCTGCCCCGGGTTTCCGCCGCGTGCCTCAGACGACACTTTCTTTCCACTGTCTATTCCGTATCTCTGCCTGCGAGTTTGTCACCCTTGGCCTTTTTATTACTCTGATATATAGTCTATTTTCTTGTTCATGAAGCCTCCCAATATGATCGATCGCTCTGTGATTAGGGTTCGCCTTGCCCGAGTTGCTCGGTCCATCCGCGCAGTCATGCGCTGCCTAGGTGGAAACAGAGAATCCCAAGAAGGCGCACAGCGAGCTATGTTGATTATGTGTGAGCTTCTTGATCTGCTGTGTCGACTTCAAGATCAACTAAACTGGGCGGAGGATAAATGGGTCGTGGATCCATCGCGTCTGCGTAACCTGGACGAAGTCACCCGTTATTTCGAGTCGACGATTGTGTCAATCGAAATATATTTCCAGCCGGGTGGCATCAGCGCTCGATCTTTCAGAAAGCGCTTGTTGGAAAACACTTTCATTCCCAGGTTGGAGCATTTTAAGGTTATGATGATTCTGTCCATGCAACCTGAGTCTCGGTATGTGATACCCAGTGCCCTTAACGATCCCTACACTGTCCTGGATTGCAGAACAAGACTAAGCTCAATTCTTTTACACAGAGAGAAGTCCCGAGTCGAGACAAAACTCCGAGGTGTACTCCGGCAATTCTACGAGATGGATTCCGGTCAGTTGAAACAAGTATTGTATGTCCCTTACATTGGTTCTCTGGCTGAACCTCAGGTTTTCAGATTCAATAAAAGGCAGCACACCAAAAGCGGAGGACTATCACAATATCACGAGTCGTATGACCACCAAGAGCTTCATGAGGCTGGCAGACCTCTGCAATAGACGGCAAAAAGGAACATGCGAGTGGATATTCAACAACGATACATACACGAAGTGGCTTTTTGGCTGCAGCAGAACACTTTACTGCGTTGGACCAGGTACCTAATCCCTCGAAATGATGCACCGAGATCGAAATCCAAAGCTAACCAGATTAACAGCCGGCGCTGGAAAGACTTTCCTCGCGTGAGTCAACCACAAAACGAATTAACATCGAGATTCTAACACAGCTCTAGATCCACCATCATTGACAGCCTGCAGAATGCCTTCACTTCTGCAGATGTCGCAATAGTTTTTGTTTTTGGTCATGATGAAACAGATGATAACGCAAGCTCTGTGGGCTTCCTCGACAAGATACTTGCGCAGCTTGTATATCGAAAACGGACGCCATCCCATACTGCTGCGTCATTGTACAACTCCAAATCTTTCGCGGAGGGAAAAGTTTCAGCAAAGACATATCAAGATGCTATTCGGGCCGAGGTCAACAGATTCTCGCGAGTTATGTTCGTCATCGATGGAATTGACATGCACGTGGAGAAGGAAAGGATCTTGAATCGTCTTCAAAAACTCCCGGATCATGCACAACTTCTTGTCACAACGCGAGAAGCAAAATATGCCCCTAAGGACGAGCACATAACTGTTTTGGCAACCCGTAGGGATCTTGAAACATACGCATGCTCCCGCATTGAGCAGGATGGAGGACTAAGCACTCTGTTAAAACAATACGGCCCTGAGCTGAAGTTTGCTGTGATTCAGCAAGTTGCTCAGAAGTCACACGGCTTGTAAGATCTTACCTCCCTTACAGCAATATTGGTTTTCGGCTTTCAGGGATTTCCCTGCTAATATTTTACAATTTCGGCTTAGATTCCTGTTGGCCCGGCTGCAAATTGATCTTTTATCCCGATGCAATGATGGAAGCTTGTTGCAAAGGTCTCTCTTTCACCTACCCGAGAGTTTAAGTGATGCATACGGCGAGTCTATGACCCGCATTGTCAGCCAGAACCCGTTCGCCAGTCGTTGTCTTTATTGGACATTGTATGCTCAGAGACCTCTGACTGTCTCAGAGTTAACCTTTGCAGCAAGCTTTGAGCTACAAGGCAACGGCACTTCAAAGGAATCTTCTTTTTCTGCGCATACCATACTTTACGAAGCTTCCGGATTACTGACCATTGACGCTATGAACGGGACGGTCCACTTGGTTCACAAGACAGCTAAAGAATACCTCAGTGGACCGGCAGCTCGAGTATTCTTTCCAACTGCCAAAACAAACATTGCAGATGTTTGTCTCTCAATAATAACCCCAGATGAAGTGATTGATGATTGCTACATCAATCAAGGAACAAGTCCTCGCAAGCCCCGTGGAAAACTGCTAGAGTATGCTACAACTTATTGGGGATACCACGCCCGCGAAGTTGGCGAAGATGAACAGGCGACACAAGTTCTCATCCGAGCATTCTTAAACAAACTTTGCTGGAGAAGACCCCCTCAAACAGAATCTTGCACTCTCGGACTAGAGCTGCCGAAGCAGTTGGGTTTTGGAAAATACTTTCCCGACTGGACTTCCCTGCATGTGCTCGCATACTTTGGGATCGCTGCAAAGGCAAATCGTTTAATTGAACAAGGTGCCGACATCAATGACTGCGATAATCAACTTGGCATTACTCCTCTGCATTGTGCAGTATATCGAGGAAATGAAGAAATGACTGAATTGCTTCTCGATGCCAAAGCCAACATAAATGCGACTTGCAAGAATGGTAAAACAGTTTTGCACATGGCCGGGGAACAAGGACACCGGAAATTGATCAAGCTTTTGCTTCACCGACGAGTCAACTCTAGGACACCAACCCACCAAGGAGCGACAGCTCTTCAGATAGCTATTGGGACAACCCATGATGAAGCAACCGTTCCACTTCTGATAAAAAGCCGTTTTGACATGGATGTTCAAAACACAGTTACTGGAAACACTGCACTCCATCTGGCAGTGGAATTGAGACGGCCACGTATCCTGGCTTTCCTTTTGGAGAAGGGGGCTAGCGTGAACGTGCTTAACAGAGATGGTCTGACTGCCCTTCAACTTGCTTGCAAAACAGACAATTGTGAGGCAGTGGCTCTTCTCCTTGAACGTGGCGCTCAATTAGAAACCCGCTCTTCCCGGGGAACTACTGCGTTACAACTCTCTGCGGCGGAGGGTAACTGGGTCGCATTTGATCTTCTGGTGATTGGAGGGGCGGACATCAATGCATGGGATAGTGAAGGTGACTCGTTGCTTCACAAGCAAGCCCGTGCAACTTCACCATCCGCGACTTCTATTGCAGCACATCTACTCGAGCAAGGTGCAAACATAGAAGCCTGTAACTCACAGGGCTATACGCCATTACAATCAGCCGCCGCATGTGGAAACAAAGCAATATTTCTATTCCTGGTAGACCAGGGGGCAAGACTTGATGTTCAAACTGCCAAGGGAGAAACTCTTCTTCACATCACGCCTCCTCTCAGCCAAGACTGTCTTGACATTGTCGAAACACTGCTGGAATTTAATTTCAGTGCCAATGCAACAACATGCAATGGATTGGCGCCTCTGCATCACCTTGTAATCAATGCATTCAACTCCCCAGACCCATTGTCTGAAAAGACTGCCATTTTCCTTTCATTGCTCCTATCACACGGAGCTAACATCAATGCCCCGACGGCTTCTTATAAGGCCGAGACGGCACTTCATATGGCAGTAACTGCCAAAATGCCACGCGAGTCACTGGTATTGCTGCTCATTAAGAATGGCGCATCGCTTGATTCAAAAACTTCCGACGGCCGAACACCGTTACATTTAGCTGCAGAACGAGGCCGCCACAATCTTTTCCAAATACTGTTGGATGCAGGCGCAGATCCTTCAATCAAAGACGCTGGAGAAACACCAACCAACGACACAGTCAGAGGAGATGGCCAGACAGCAATAGACCTGGCTCGTAAAAATCCAGCCAGTGTGCTTTGGTTTGATAATACCGGTAGGCTGGAGTCGTTGCCAGCAATACACCAGCGCAGGAGCCTAGCCACAACTATCGACTCAGTCGATATTGGATCTGACGTTGGTGAGATAGCGGGGTCGACATTGATTGGCGAGGATTGCTCAACCTGGGGATCGAGGGCGTCTACCACTTCCATGGATCTTCCATCTATCGTTTCGTCTTCTTGTTAAGATACATACCAACTAATTCGACGTTTTGCTATTTGCTTTTTGATTTCTTCTTGTCTTTACTCTTATATCCCCCCTGTCTGCCTTTTTTCTCGTCTTTCTTTTTGCTCTCTTTCTGCCTCACCTGCGCCCTCTGAATGCATAGCGCCAGCGTTACTCTTGGTTGGCTCACCGTTTTCTTTCATTCAAATTTTCTTTTTTTCCTGTTTTGGGTTTGGTCCCAAGGTGTGTACATAGAAAGCATGTTCAAGCCTTGAGCAACTTTGAAAAACTTAAATAATCGTACTTTACGGCTGCCCGCGCTGATTCAGTAGGCTTGTAGCTCTTGAAGATAAGTAGCATATGTATATAAAACTCTATATTGCGGATCAGAGAAAGCAAAGGCTCTGTAGGTGTGTTGTAAAACAGACAAAACACTTGTATATTGTTGGTTCAGCCCATCATGCGAACGACTATATATGCCCAGCCATCTCCATACGAAGAGCTCCTCACAACCTCTTCGATCGGAGCAGACATTGGTATCACCGCACCGTGTAACACGGGCTTTGCAAGGACAGGGGTTCTCCGACTGGGAAACAGATTTGGTAACAATGTGTGCAAGACAGTTCCGACCGTTTGAGGCTGGAGGGTCGAACCGCTCCGCGAGCTCAATATTTGACTTGACTGCATACTCAATGCCGGCATTGAAGGAGGAAGTGGCGATTGTACCACTTTAAGGGAAGAGGACTCGGCATCTAGTGGGAGTGGTAGAAAAATCCGGATTGGGACGTTGCGGAAAGGTTGTGAGAGCTGAGGAAGAAGAATACTTGATATGCGCTGAAAGGAAAGAAGATCGACTGTGTTTCTTCGCGTTAGAATGGTCTCTACCATTGATGCAGCAGAGAAATTTCTACACAGAATGCTCGACTCACTTTCTTGAACGGCATTCCAAAGCCCTGATGAGTCTTCTTTTGAGAGACTCATGATGCCTTTGGCTGTACCATTTCGTAGGAAATCCGCCTCCTTCACACTATTTATGAAGGCGTCGTTCATGACCATTCCATCAGCATCAAGGCGAACAAGGTCATCCGGCCAGTCGCTGAAGTGCAATATCAGACGCCAGGGCAGCGATGACCCATCGTTAAGGGACTCGTTATCTCTGGCGGTCTTTGAGGCCGGGTCTGCTCCTGCATAGAGGTCAAATAACAGTCCGACTGGGTAGTGCCATTTCAGAGGCACCCCCTCAAACTCAAACCAGCCATCATGAGACTGGGAGTTTGGCTCTATCAAAAAATTTGAGAAGAAAGCTCGAAGCTTGGGTAGCAACGAGGGAAGATATGAGATGCGCGGATATGCGATCTAGCAACTGAGTTCAGCATTTGTGCATATAAAGTGTTTGAAGAACAACATACAAGATATGGATCCGTCTTGTCGAAGGTTCGACTTTCTGATGAAGCCAGAACAATCTCCAGTGGCAAGCGCCCGTCCCAGACGGCCTTCTGGATAGAGCCGAGAGACACCCGATTCTCCATCTTGATGAGCGATAAGGCGTTCAATTATTTCTTCCAATGTTTGCTTTGCTGCTGGTTTTTCAAAACATAGTTAGCTCATGTAGCTATATGATCTAACAACCTAGGAAAACATACATGATTCTCACACCGTGTTTCGAATCACTAGACACGCGCTGAGATTCGCATGTCTTCAACCGATAAGACTCGCCTGGAAATAATGCCCCGCTTTAGATGTGGTCATGATCCGGGAAACGGCGCATCCACAAAATTCCCGAGACAGTCGGCCACTCTTTTAAGATCAAGTGTTCGAGGTCCAAAGAGATACAGGCGGTTCATGTTGACATAGCGTGACTTGAAGAAGCGCCAAAGGTTGATGGCACGTGTTGCTGCCTCAGGCAACTATTCTGCCTCAGGTTCCCCAATTTGTCTTTCCCAACTTGGAATTTTCCAAAATCAAAAGCAACAATGACTTACGGTCAATTTCTACGCAAGCTATATTTGATACGACAGGAGTCAGGGTCCCTCCAGCAAGCCGATCTTCCAATCTCGATATCCAGCATCACTTTCGAATCATCAGTTTCGTTGACCATCAAGGTCCTCCCTCTGTGAACTTTCTGGATCTCTCCACAAAATCATCGTGTATGAGACCATACACACAATATTTTTTACACGTCAAAAAGCTTCGCAGTCATGTCCATATTGAACGCGATCGTGACGCGTTGTTCGCATTTCTCGCCCAGCTCTGGAGCGTAAAACAAAAAGGCCCCCAAATTTTATCTCTGCCTCGAAAGTCACGTTAGAACACCCATGTTAAAATCCGTTCATCCATAATCCGCAATCTGGACAACAGCGAAATAGGTACAGAACAGTTGAGTCTCCTTGCCGAGTGGTTTTCCGTCCGCCATGCTTTGCAGCTGCCTTGGACATTTGGGAGCTTGATATTCTTAGTATCACCCAAATTCGAAAGCTTCTTGGCATTATTTTCCTCCAATGCAGTGACTGCATCAGGCGCAGTGAGTCACGGCCATGGAAGCATACCCCGAATCTGCCAAAAGAGCGACCAAGGGACCAAAGCAAGGAGAAAATCCATGCTGCTCGCATCCCTTCCAAGCTGGGCTGACATCGATCTACAAGTTTAGTTCCAAGCCGTGCCAAGGGCTTAATTGAAAATGAAAAAGGGTCTTATATGCCGACTAATCTGGAAACTGCCGCCGCGTAAGCTGCATGGCCAAACACTATTCCGGGGTGCCACCCTATGGGCAACATGTGACTTCCATACAGGCATGGACCAACTCAAGCTTCGGTCTTGTAGCCGACAGGAGGAATGATGCTCTGTTGAACTCGGAACTCGGCGGGTTTGGTCTTGAAAGCTGCTGTCAACAGGGCAGGCAATTCGAGGGAATTCGAATGTAGGGCTACTAGGATATACCAATCGTTAAACTCCAAGACTGGGGTTTCCGCATTGTTCTAAGAGGCCTCAGGTATGTAACGGTCTGATTTCTGAAAGATGGGTCAAACTGAGCATGGTCCTTATAATCCGTGATACAATACACCATACGTTTTCATTCCCCACGCCGCGTAGCCCCCTGCCTGCGTCTGTGGATCTTTGGGATCCAAGAAGACGCGCACCCACAAACGCACAGCAAAGTATTTTACCAAGAATATTGGGAAAATCAATTGAGCGATAAGTTGTGAATTCAGCAGCACAATTTCTTGAACCCCCGAAATATCGCTAGACTAATGCCAAGAAGTATTTTACACTACAAGTTGGGTTATATAAATCCCCGGGTAAAGTGCATTTTTGAGTACCAAGGCTCGGCGGTATGCCACGGCATCCTTCCAAGCCGGAGCCGGGCCGAAAAGAGCTTGTATAATTCCAAACTTCTTGTCATTAGAATACTACCTGGACACCGGCAACAACATCAGGATTATGTAGTAACCGTGTTAATTTTATTGGATCAGCACATTCGCCTATATATCTATTTGTTGGTAATCCGGGCCCGACGACCCCTGCGATGTAGACCCCGGAATTACGTTTAGTGCAGATGTACTATCCCGGGCCCGTGGGGGGGTTTATGCCGCCACTTCCGGGGGATATTGTGGGAGTGTGGGATTCCAGGTAGGACAAGTCATTATGCGACTTGAAGGATTCCTCCTGTAAGACAGTATGGACCAATACAGTTGAAAACTCTTCTTTTTTTTTCTTTTTCTATGTATATCTGTCTAGCTTAGTTCGGTTAGTGTGCCGAAGTCGGCAAGGATTAAACAGACTTTTACCCCTTCTTCCGTTTGCCGTGATTCGGTGTGCGGTATTGTTTGCCTCCCCGAGAGCTCGGCAAAACTCCGGCTCCACACGTGGTTAAGGGTTTCTCCCCCTATAGGCAAATGTTTTTGCTTCTGCAATAATTCGGGGAAACAGATCATGGGGTATTCACTTAACAAGCGGGACTTCGATATGCCAGTCTCTCCATTGCTACAGCTTGTATTACTATTCCGCCAAAAATAGAGAGAAGATAATCCGTCACTGGGCGATGGGCCTCACCGGTGCCCCTATTCAATATACATACTCGGACGGCTAAACCCATAAGACTCCTCTCTAGTGCAGAAGCAAAAGTACATGCCACAAACATGCTTACCATCTATTACACCTACGGAACCCTTCTCGAATAGGAGGAAACAAGAGCCTCCCTGTGATCTCATCCAGTTTGATATACGTTAGACACTATATAAAGCTTATTTACCGGCTGAACGTTTCCTCCGGGGAAAACGCTACCCCGGCCAATTTTCCCACTGGTGGACATGCTTCATGCATCTGTAATCATCGCCGTACCGTAGCCTCACGCTTGAACCCCATATTATATTGCCCCGGTCTATGGGGTTTTAGGCGATATATGCTGTGGGGATTTTAGTTGGGGTATTTCCACACCCACAGTCCATTGGGATAGCGGGTATTACTTAGGGCCCCGTTCTAGCACATCCTGACTCTCTCTTTTCCCCATCTGCCTTCGAGCAAATTTTTTGCTCTTCTCACCCTAACCTCCCATTCTACTTCCCACAGCCCGAGCTGTCACCTATTCAGCCATGGGCATTCTCACACTTGCTGAGGATCGGCCAACGCCCAAGTCCGTTTACAATTGGCGTGTATACGCACTCGCTGGCATTGCATCATGTGGTTCCAATATGATCGGTTATACCAGTGCCTTCATCGGTACAACTATCACACTCACCTCCTTCATGAAGGAGTTCAGCCTCGACGAGATGTCTGCCACAGAACGAAGTCTAATTAGCGAGAACATCGTCTCACTTTTCATTGCCGGTGCCTTTTTCGGTGCCCTGGGAACCTACGCCCTCGGCCACTTCATCGGCCGCAAATGGAGTTTGGCTGTTGCCGCCACCGTATTCTTCGTCGGAGCTGGACTACAACTCGGTGCCAACAGTGCCCGAGGGCTAGGCATTCTCTACGCTGGTCGTGTGCTGTCCGGTGTGGGTACCGGTGTAGCCTCAAATATCATTCCCATATATCTTTCCGAGCTAGCGCCACCTGCCATCCGCGGACGGCTCGTCGGTTTATATGAGCTTGGCTGGCAGATTGGCGGAATGTTAGGTTTTTGGATTAATGTATGTCTCCCTGTCTCTCGCTGATCTTTGGGTGCAAAGCTAACCTAGATATGATAGTATGGTGTCGAGCAACACATGCCTCAAGATCACGAGCAATGGATCATTCCCTTCGCTATCCAGCTTGTTCCATCCGGTCTGCTTTTCGTGGGTGCCTTGTGGATCAAGGAGTCCCCTCGCTGGCTGTTCCTTAAGGACCGTCGCCGCGAAGCGATGGAAAATCTCTGCTGGATCCGCCAATTAGAAGCCGACGACATGTATATTACCGAAGAGGTGGCTGCGATCGACCAGGCCCTTGAGCATCAGAAGAGTTCTATCGGTATTGGTTTCTGGAAGCCCTTCCAGGCTCTCGCTACCAACAAGAGCGTCATGTACCGTCTGATGCTGGGCTGCATGCTCTTCTTCTGGCAGAACGGTTCTGGTATCAATGCCATCAACTACTACTCACCTACCATTTTCAGATCTGTATGATTGCGCTTCATCTTCCAATGGTCAGTTAATCGTGCTAACTTATATTCCTTAGATTGGTGTCGACTCCAACACCGTTAACCTGATGACCGGTATCTTCGGTGTTATTAAGGCTGTTATGACCTTCGTGTGGCTCCTGTTCCTGGTCGATCAATTTGGACGGCGCAATCTGCTCCTTGTTGGTGCCGTGACTGGATCGATCTGTATGTGGGTCATCGGTGCCTACATCTGTGTCGTCAAACCCGAAGATAACCCCAGCACGTCTCTGAATGGTGGAGGCATTGCGGCCATTTTCTTCTTCTACCTATGGACTGCAGTCTACACTCCTACCTGGAATGGTACCCCCTGGGTTATCAATTCCGTAAGTCATTGCTTATCACCACCCTCAACTGAACCTTTTCCTAACAAGCTATTAGGAATTCTTCGATCCCAATTTCCGTTCCCTGGCTCAGGCTGCCACGACTGCAAGCAACTGGCTCTTTAACTTCCTCATTTCTCGCTTCACCGAGCAAATGTTCGCCAAGATGCACTACGGCGTGTACTTCTTCTTCGCTGCGCTGTCATTCTTGGCATTCTTCTTCGCCTTCTTCCTCATCCCCGAGACCAGTGGTATCCCTCTTGAAAAGGTCGACCGCCTGTTTGATTGCAAACCCGTCTGGAGAGCAAACAAGATTCTCAAGGCCGCTCTCGCGGAAGAGGAGGAGCAGTTCCGCTACGAGGTCAAGGAGACGTCGTACCATGACGAGAACACCGGTTCAGTTGCTCCTACACCTTAAGATGAAGAGAGACAAAAATGAGCGATGTGGGTGCGAAAGAGAAATATATAGAGTTGGTTATGGACCTTGTACAGATGATCACGATGTATAGACGCTACATAGACTAGTGTGCATTTTAATCGAGTTATTTTTCAATTTGGAACCACCTTTAGTATGCTGACCCAGTTTTGAGTAGTTCGCCAAGTTATCCGCCCGTCTTTGCGTGGTGGCAGCCCGGCCCAGCAAAAAGACCGGAAGATCTTTGCTCCCCAATATTGGGTGCCACTTGATTTCTTGAACAACTTTGTGCCTACTCCGTATTCTCACGCGCAATGTAGGGTATAAACTAACACAAATCTACAACAAAACTGCTGCACTGTCTTGAGAGTAGCGATAAATCAAAGCGCTCTGGTTGCAACCACGCCTATTTCACTACATGCTCGCGCGGGAATAAACACGACTCATCGGGTCTGATGTTCAGGCGGGGTCTTGATTTGACGATCAGACGGAAAAAAGATGCGTGGATTTATGTATGATAGAGATGGGATATATCCATTGGTATGACAGCATGTATGATGATTTTGTGGTGGCGATTCCTCGTTCGCTTGGCCGATGACAGGTCTGATGGGATGGATAGCATGCATGGTGAGTTGGCTAGCCAAGTAAGATTTAATCGTACTCCCGTCCGCTCGTTTACATATGATATCACCTGGCGTAAATAGCTCCTCGGATCGTCCTTTCTCTGCCGTTCATTCTCCATTCTAGGGGTGTGGCTGGTGACTACGTCATGCCACGAGCCCTGGAGATGCCCTTACAGAGTATAGATCAGCATCACATGATATTGAAGATTCGTGGTTCTCAATCTCTCCGGTACATATATTTGAAGCTGTCGCTAATGACAATTACCGCTGACTTGAGAGTATGGCGATTTGTTATAGTGTATTCTTTTTGAATGTACCGTCTTGGTTCATCAAGTTGTATGCAGCATCAAGCCAGGTTTTGCTCTGTATATTCAAGTAGATGCGAGAGATCATTACAGGGATTGTCAGCTGATAAGTCTGATGGATCAATGAATAGAAATGGAAACAAAGCTGCGTCGCGTGGCTGGAATATTTTGATGTTGGTGATGTATGGGAGAACCCCGAGTTGATTGAAATCCGGGGTCTCAAAATATATGTACCAAAGAGTACGGAGTATAACCAATCAATTTTCACGGCCCATCGCAGTCTGGGCTTCTAAGGTTGTCTCCATAACCTTGGTAAAATGATGAACGTAGCTCTAGATCATAATCTCCTAATCTGGGGCAGTGAACTTGATTAAGTTAATGATGCGAGATAATTTCTATTGGTTAGACATTGGCACCAGTCTTAGACTACCCAATGAGAGACATAAATGGTTTCAAAAACGCAATCGTTGGCCCATTCTAAATTTAGGGGGGGAAATCAGATCCTTTGAGATTTCCTGAAAGGGGAATGATCAGCCGACAATCTGGAAGCTCGCGGAAAGAACAGACGAACGCCATGTTGTATAAACTCAAAGCCAAGTGATTCCGAGGAATGCGTCAACGGTAACGATCTGAGATACATACAACATAGTAGACGTTCAGGAGATATTGATCTCGGGAATTTGTAAAATGGCTGTTTGCGGAACTAATTTGGGCCTGACCGGTGGCGGCCTAGAGTTTTTTTTTCAATGTTGCATTAGCTGATTCCCGGACCTTGTATCTGGATAATAGCGAGAATAAGCCGAAATAGAGATTTTCACTAGTCATCGACATGATCGTCTAGACTCTTTGGGAGGCTGGGGCAGTGTAGAGGGGCAAGAGGCTGGGATAACCAAGGGAACAGGGGAACCGCTTTGTTGATCATGATTCCATTGTAGGGAGTACGGGGTACGGATACGGAGTTCAATCCACTGTTTTATAAAAATGATGGTTGCCTGAGTGTGATTGTTTCACTGCGCGACCCTGGACGATCTCGTGGATCCACTGAGCGCTTACGTCGTACTGTGGAGTTTTGAATGATATCAGGAAAATCAAGGAAAAGAAAAAGAACCATACTCCCCCATCTTCTCTTTCTACACTCACCTCTTGTCGTCATGAAGCTGAATGGCTCCCTTTTTGGAGCTTTCACCCTCCTCGTCCTCCAGAGTCTTCAGCTTGTACAAGCAGAGAATCTCATCCAAGCCACCGGGCTGACACAATGTTCCGACAGTGCCGAAGTGACCGTGAACAATTTTAATGCGGTATTCACACCAGCCAACAAGTCCATAAGCATTATCTTCGATGGTTATTCTGAAGTCGCCGGAGATGTACTGATTGATGTCGACCTCTTGGTGTACGGATACAAAGCGCTCACCAAGACATTCGATCCGTGCACTCTTGACCTGTCGGTATTTTGTCCTATGAAAGCCATCGAACTACAAATTCCCACCATCACTCAAACATTGGGTGACAATGTTCTCTCGCAAATACCATGTTCGTTTCCCACTTCCCCTTGATTACAAACCTTTCAGGGCTTCGAACCTTCGAACCTTCGAAGACCCGGGGACGCCGAAAATGTGGCACTTACTAACGGTTACGTCATAGCGATCGCCTATAGCGTCCCCGACATCGACGCAGTGATTCGTCTCAAGCTCAAATACAAAAATGGAGGTGAACAGATCACCTGTTTGGAGACCCGCGTTCGCAATGGAAAATCAGTCTACCAGCCTGGTGTATCATGGACACTCGCCATCATAACCGGTCTTGGTCTCATCACCTCCACGGTCATATCGCTTCTCGGCCATTCGAACACGGCAACCCATCTTGCTTTCCGATCGCTTGCCTTTCTCGGATTCATCCAAACACAGGCAATGGCCGGGATGAGTTCAGCGAAACTACCGCCCTTTGTGCAATCATGGACTCAGAACATGCAATGGAGCTTAGGAATTGTGCAATCGGATGCTCTGCAAACAATTGCGACCTGGTTCCAACGCGCCACCGGGGGTACACCCTCGAGCGTGATGGCATCCTCTAGTTCTATATCCGTTGTTCTCCAGAAGCGTTCCGCGATTCATCGCAGAGCCGCGGAGAAAGGAAGTCAAATTCTTCTTCGCGGTATTGAACGAGTTGGAATTCGTGATTCCATCGAACTGTCCAACATCTTTATGACTGGATATCTATTCTTCTACTTCATCACCGCAGTCGTCGTCGCTTGCGTAGGTCTGGTCCTGCTGGTCCGAGCTGTTCTAGCCAAGAAACAGACATTGCTTCCAAAATTGAATCGCGCCATCAGTGTTACCTCGGATTGGAAAACCATCCTCCGCAATACCTTCTTCCGGTTGGCTTGCATTGGGTACCCACAGATGTGTGTTCTGTGTCTCTGGGAACTGACTCATCGGGACTCGGCCGCCGAAATTGTTCTGGCCATTACGATGTGGCTGGTGACGACCGCCGTCTTAGCTTTTGCCGCATTCAAAGTGTTCCAACGCGCGATGCGATCGAAACAGCAGCACAACACTCCCGCGTACACACTCTATTCCGATCCTGCCACGCTGAACCAGTGGGGTTTCTTGTATATCTACTACCGCGCTCCGGTCTACTACTTCCTTGTGCCAGCTTTGGTCTACACCATTGTTAAGGGAATGGTCATCGCCTTCGCTCAGCCTTCACCGGTCGCACAGTCGATCGTTCTTCTTATTTTGGAACTCTCCATGATGCTCGCAACCGCCATCATCAAGCCATTCATGAGCAAGGGAGCAAATGTCACTGCAATCACAATGGCAGTAATCAATTGCCTGAATACGATCTTCCTGCTTGTCTTCTCGGATGTTTTCGATCAACCTGAGCTCATGACCGGTGTCCTGGGAGTAATCTTTTTCATCTTGAATGCGGTATTCACTCTTGTGCTCCTGATCTACCTCTTGGTTGGTATGGTTTACGCCATCTTCTTCAAGAAGCCCGACACCAAGTACAAGCCTCTTGGCGACGACCGTGACTCTTTCCGCTGGTCTCGTACCGGAACGACGACGGAGTTGTCGTCCCTTGAGAAGATCGCAAGAGGCGAGGAGGATACAGAAGGCCACCCCCATCCCGAGCGCGTGGTCACTGCCCCGCCCAGTGACGAAGACATATCGATGGCAGCCAGGAGACCATATAATGATGTTGTGGATCCTTCGCTGCCGCTCTTCCCCACCAGCCATGACCATACTCGACGACAGTTGTGAGCATTTAGACTCAATTTCTCTCTCTTTTTTTTTTTCCCTTTCGTGCTGCTATTTTCAAATGTTTTGAAGCGATGTTTCTTTAAATACTGCATTAGGTGCATCGGCGCTTCGGGTGGCTATTGTACATATCCAAAAATCTTATGTTTCGGCCTCGGGCCAGATATTATATGTTTCTAAACATTCCTTACTGTAGTTGTTTCACATTAACCATGAATACCCCCTATTAAAATATTTTATTCTCCAGTGTTATTGCGACTATATTTGGAAAACATGGGAATTATACGGAGTACATAGCTTCAGACATATACAGTGATCCACCACTTAAACCAACCTTAAGGGAAGACCCCCGCCCCCTTTTACTTACTCTCCACATCGTGTGGCTGAGTTGTCGAGCTAAACCCCTTTCTGTATTTCCTAGCTTCTTAAATCTTCTGCATCTTCGATCGCCAAATTCAAGCACACGCCATGTTTGCGCTTCTACTATTGCTTGGCTTTTTCAACCAATCATTCGCCCAGTCCAATTCAACTGCACTGGAAGGCTGGCAGTTGGATGACAATACACGCTCAAGTTGGGACATTTTCTGGACTTGTATTTCAACAATCCTTGCTTGCACATGGACAGCCCTACACATTTCTGTCCCAACCCGTGCTGAAACACAAACAGTATATCTTTGGTGGAAGGCAGCGGCATGGGTAGGCACGATACTTGGCCCGGAGTTCATGGCGGGAACTGCAGCCGAAGAACTATGGCAGGCAAGGTCTGCAGTGGCACGCTGTAATGCTGCTTTCCGCATAGTAAACAGCGATCCAGGCGATCCAGACTCCTCTGAAGCTCCAAAAACACCAAAGACGGAAGAATTTGATGGCCGCTGGGGCACTGTCCAGGGGTTTTGCCTTGGTATGAATGGTGTTCTTCTTCAGACCAAGGATGATTGGACATATCCAGTACACTGTAGCAACGTTGTTGCCCTGATCGAAACACGCGTTATCAAGCCATCTCATTTGAGGACTAGAGATATCCAAGACCGCGCCAAAGCTGACTCCTTTGCCAAAGGATTTACTCTGCTCCAAGCCTTCTGGGTGACTTGCAATGTTATTGCCAGAAGAGCATACAACATGCCCATTACAGCTCTCGAGATTGCTACAGTGGCTTATATCTCCTGTGCCGCCGCTACATATATAATCTGGTGGAATAAACCGAAAGACATGGTAACACCAATCACGATTTATCTGCCATATGATCGCGATTCCGAAAGTCTACCGCCTCAAGTCAGAGATATCCTAGACGCAGAAGTTGAGAACTGGGTCCACTCGGATGCTATCGCTAGAGATACTGAATCTCCGGTATGGCAATTCCTTGTCGCAAGTTTCCATTTCCAACTTAGAGTGTTATCAGTTATATGCGCACCTTGGTCATGGAATAGGAAATGGGAAGTGCTGAAAGATAAGCTGGAAGTCAGAATCCGAAATGCAACAGCCAAGCCCTCTGATGCCAGCAATGGTAGCCACCAAGACGAGGAAAGTCCCCGGCAGACTGAGAAAGCATCTCATGCCAACCATGGTAGCCATATAGACAACGAACTTTGCGATGAGCCAGAATCAGAACCAGTCAATATCAATGATGACCATCAGAATGAGGAAATTCCTCAAGGTGTCATAGCAGCATCAGGGTCCCAACAGCCGAGGAATGAGCCAAAAGTTGACGGAGTATTGGCCGCAACAGAAACTTCCCAAGGAAAAGAACCATTGAGAAAGCCCTCTGAAGCCAGCAGAAATGACCACCGAGAGTTGGAAACCCAACAGGAAACCGAGCTAGAACCCAAACCACAAAAAAAGACGAATTCAATGGGAGACGACGAAAAGTTAACGATCATGGAATGGACCAATATCGCCCATTTCTACATGTTTAGTGGGCTGGCATTTTGCGGGATACATGTTGCTGCGTACGTACTATTATACCCTTTCATCTTCTTCTCAATACTGGACAAAGCTGATAATGGAAATACGTAGATGGAATTCTACCTTCCCAACACGAGAGGAGCAGATAGTGTGGCGAGTGTTCTCGCTAGTTGCACTCATCATCACCTGGCCACTGTACTTTAAATATCTTTGGTCTTTCTATTGCCTCTGGCGTATATTAGATGACAAGGAGGAGCGTGTCTCAAGTGACAGTTGGTCAAAGCCATCTGACCTGTTTTTCGTTTTGATGTGGCTTTTCTGTTATGCCACTGCACGCTGGGGAAGTGTCATCCTGATGTTTATATCCCTCCGGGCATTGCCTGCTGGTTCTTATACCACTGTGGATTGGTTGTCATCAATCCCCCATATTTGATGCCGCCCCATAGCATATGTTCTAAGATGTGTTGTGGTGATCCATGTTTGCCTGGTTGAGCAGTGTCAGGATTGGACACCCTTTCCTCTTTTTACTCTCGTTGCTAGGATAAAAGCAAAGAAACGAATTCCTATGATAATCATTTTCAGCCCTAGCGTTCGCACAACGAGTCCAAGGGCACTCCAGGGATGTGGCTATGCCGTCATCCCTTGATTCATGCAACCAACTCGCGATCCGAATATCAAAATGCATGCGTGTTAGCCAAGGCTGAGCATATTACGATCCTCGTTTATTACACATCTCGACGATGTCATTCCGAGGTCTAGAGTAGACTCGTCAGCTGGACCAAGACGAAATTTGCAAGTACTCGTCCGATTCCGAGAAAAGTCCCTTGTTTGCAGCCGAGGAGCCGAGGAGATTCCACCGGAGATTGCAGTTTGATAAGGTGGCTTACCGGCAAAGACAGAGCCATCGCATAAAATAAGCCGGGTGCATAGACCACGTTCACGCGCGTGGATAATTTAAAAAAAAAAAAAAACGTTACGTTTTCAGCCAACATCTGTCATTTGTTTCGGACCCGAATCGCCGTTTAATTTCGTGGTATGGCTGTGTTAGGAGCATGGGTTGCGATGGTAACAAGCTACAGCTGGACTTTCGGCATCTATACCGGACTCCACTGTGGATGAGGTTGAACTATTGAGTTGCGTTTCAGACTGCTGATTGGCAAGTTAGGTTAAATATTCCCAAAAAGGAAACTGTGTGGATGATCCTTTCCTCTTTGGTCAACGCCCTTGTCAATTTGCCCCCCCTTGGATGATTTTTGGGACAAGTTTCTTTTCTTTTTATGATAGGTAAAATCAAGGAGAGGAGAAAGGGTCCCATTGAGTTTCTGTAAACTTCAGGGGCTACGTTTCAGTCTAAAAAAAGAATGAGTTCTTGACCTCGGGTTTCTCCAGGGCTGATATCGTTGTGGGGTTGAGAGTACATCATGAACTACGGAGTACAACGCCATCATATGCTGTACCACCTAGGGCCTGCTCACCTCAGACGGAAGACCGGCTTTAGGGGGTTTCAGGCTTAGCGAGCCAAGTGATCGACGCCGTAGCGTATGGAGATAAGGTTGCTGGAATTCCGCCCAAACGTGCCTTGCATATACTAACGGGAGACCTCGTCAAACATTGCTAAGGGGGGAATGAGCTCATTTGGATACGCGTGGGAAAAGCAACCTTATTATCTTGAAACACTGGTTTCCATATGGCGATTGTGGCTTGGTTTAGCCTAAAACTGAAAAAAAAAGCAAGTCAATAATGCGCATATATCTGCATAGTTAGTGTACGCGGTACGATCCACTGCCCTCGGTCCGTAAAGCATAGCGGAAATCCGTTATTTCCGAGGATGCTTCGTTACAACCTAGAGATCAGCGTCAGCGCACTTGGTAGCCTTTAGCCAGATGTCTACGGAGTAAGCTCGTTGCCCTGTTTCGTGAACTAACGCCTTTTGAGGATTGAGCCGTTTGATCAGCGAATGGGTCCAGGACTTGGTTCCACTCAAAGGCAAATTGCTATCACTGAAGCTTTCCTTCCCGAGTTGTTCCAGCCTTTGGACTCGTCATAATCGGCTGTAATAAGGCAATCCATGGGCCCCCTTTTCTTAGGTACGTAATTTGGAGTTTTCAAAAATAGGTCTCGCATTTCGGTGATCTCCGGCCGTTATGCAGTATCTAAGCATTCCTGTATTTGAAATTATGATACAAAATAACCCTTAGAGCTTAACTCTAGTAAGGCATGACTGGTATGGACCCTGTACTATCAAAATATCTTAAGCCGAGTAGCGTGCCCTAATTCCGACTTCACCGTTGAGGGATCTGCAGTCTTGGTGTCAAGAAAGGGAAATGAAGGAAACATGCAGCAGGCGCGCGTGGCCCGGGGAATGCAGCACGGGAGCCTTGTTTTATTTTATTTTCTCTTTCTGACCTCTTAGAGCTAAGCCCCTGGGTCATTACATGGCCATGTGATCGACCACGTTAGCCCCCGACATTGTTTCACCCTGGAGGTTTGCGTCGTAGTCATCCCACGCGAGGATGCCGGTCCATTGCGAAGCGCATTTGCCGCCAAGGATGGTTCGGGATTTGTTTGTTTCAACGGGCTCTAGACCCTTGAAAAAAAATCGAGGTTAATCTCTTCTCAAATGGAGATCATGATCTTGTCCCTTGTTTGATAGCTCAGTCGAAGATCCAGTTTGAAACTCGAGTGGATGTCCACCCCCTCGCTTCATTCCACGCATTTCGAGAGTCTGGATATTCCTAGACCTGAAACATGTGGTTGGCCATGTGCTTAGCAAGAATGTTGTATTTACGCTCAGGATGATCGTAAAAGTGGGTCTTGGTCCACGCATCCTTATGCGGCTGGTACCTGCCTCCTAGCCCCGGTTACCTGCAGTTCGGCCAATAGCAACGGACTTGTCGCTTGTTTTGCATAGATGGGCCGAACGGGTATGTGCTCTTTTGCTACAGACCCTCGGGGTCTCCCGCTAAACGAATTCCTGAACTGGCATGGTTCATGCAGACTCAGTCTTGGCGAACGTTGAGCTCAAGGGTCGAGATGCCATCACAGGCCCATGGCAGGTGGAGTTCATGCACTCGATGAAGATCTTTTCCTCGTTTCCTTCGTTGTGTAGCTCGGGTACTGTCCATGTGGGCTGTGATGCGAAGCTCAAGCTCGCGTGTTCGGCCCCAAAGGCATACCGTCCCCATGCATAGCGTCAGACCTGCAGTGTATATATAGGAGCTCCCGCTCAGCTGTATCCTAGACATCATCAGCTTAACAACTCAGAAACTCAGAAACCCAGCAATTCCTCGTCGCCACGGCTCATTTCTAAACATACCAATCAAAGCCAAGCACATACCTCGCTCTTGAACACCACACTACCCCAACCTTCCTTCCTTCTACTGGGTCCTATCCCGGTGACTCGACTTTTTGATTCCTCTGAACCGCCTGTGAGAACCTCACATCTATCATATACAACCATCCACACAACATGTCTATTCCGGAACCAAGAACCACAACGTGAGTGGATCTATATTCAAATGTCTCTTTCTATCAGCCAACTAACTAGCTTTTCCTGTAGTACTGCCAACGGCACCAGTCCCAATGCCGTAAGCCAAGGCAACGTCAGCCAAGTGCCAGGAAGCAACCGCAGCAGCGTGGACCGATTTGCACGAGCACCAGCCTCCGAGGGCCCTTACTTTGCCGGTGCGCGGATGCCAGAGAGATCGGCACACCTCACGGGGCTATCAAGTCAACTCAATGCCATGGAAGAGATCCTGAAGACTGGAAGTTAGGAAGCCAAAGCAAATGAATGAAAAAAAATGAATAAATCAACACAAACTTCTATGTATATTGAATCTACCAAATGGAACCGAACGAGTGTCCAATGAACATGGATATATCCCAAACCCCTCCCCTCAATAGTAGATTCCGTGAAACCCCCTGTTTATAGTAAATCGAAGATATAAGATGCTACTTCCTCGTACTTGGTACTGGGGAACTCATGTCCCGCTTCGTAGAACTTGAAGACAACATTGCCACCCAGGGCAGCCATGGCATCTGGAACAAGCTCACTTTTGACAATGATTAAATCGTTGTTGCCACAGAGAATGTGGACTCTGTTCTCTGCCAGCCTCTTATTTTCGTTGTCTGAGGCGGCGTTCTGTGCAGTTAAATACTCGCCAAGACGCGCCCATCTGTTCCATTGACGCTCTTGCAGGATTGGACCATAACGCATACTAGACATAAACGCATGGACAAACCCTGTATGATTATTGACCTGCCACGCCACGGTAGAAGGGATGTTGATGTGAGGGTATTCTCGGGACAGAATTTGGCCTGCTGCAGCGCTTTGGGAAGGTAGTTCCTCGGTGAGTACATCCGCGGCACTGAGCTTCTTGTTCTTGGGCTTGGGCGTGACCAAGGGGCCTGACCTCAGTCGACGGCTAACCAAGGTTGCTAAGATATTCTCAGGCATAAGACCTTTTGAGTAAAGGAGCCGACTCTGGAAACTGATTTGCGAATCGCGGAGCAAGCCCGAAGGGGCTAGGAGCACCAATGACGACATAAGTTGAGGAAAGTACGATGCAAACGCAGCGGCAATGCCGCCTCCCAGGGAGTAACCAGTAAGGCAGAATTTACCGGACTCGGCACCCGTCCAAGCGATAGGCGATGATGCCAGAGCGAGGAGGATCTGTGTCGAGAAAAGGCGATCATCTTGTGGAAGATCAGCAGGGCAGTCGGAATACCCTCTTCCGAACCTAATTTCTTGGGTTAGCGATAAGTCGAAGTGTTGAATTTTGTGTAACGCCTACAAGTCAAATAGCATCACACGGCAGCCGCGATCCACCAGCGCATGGGCCACCCCGCCGAGCGAAATACACGGCGTGGTGATACCATGCACAAACAACACTTTGGGTCCATCTTCCGGGCCCCATTCATACACTCGGATCGACCCATAAGGGCTAGCGACATCACGAGCACCGGGCAGAACATCAGATGGGAGAGGCAGTTGGCGATTCTCCGACTCGGATATGCCGGGCAAAACTGTCGTTCGAGGCGAAGCAAGAACGGTCTGGAGCGAGTCGCTTCGAGGGAAAACAGATCGAGCGAGAAGACCAAGTGTGAATGAAGCTCCAGTCACTGCTAGCAAGGGGAGCTGAGTCTGCTTTTTTGAAAAGGCATCCGAGAGGAAATCCACAGTTTGGTTGTACAGAGCCATGGTTGCGATTGCGGGAAGTCACCCCTGGAACAAGAAAGTTCGTCGAAGACTGGAAAGGTGTTGTGATGCAATATTGACTACCTGAACTAATGCTAGGAACAATAGAGGGAGCGACTAACGAGTTCAGACAAATTCAGGGAGTTTGAAGAGACAGCTCTGTTGGGAAGTGCTCGAGGGCTGAGACCGAGGCTGACCGGGGTGCCGAGTTGACGCCATTGGTGTGCATGATAAGATTAGATAAGATAAGGCGGGGTCAACCAACTTTGAACCTTTCGGAAGGTTTGTTCTCAGGTACGCCGTACCTAGTTAGGTATATCTACATGAAGAGACTAATTTAAACTACACTAAAAAGATATAAACAGTAGGATTTCTCCATGTTTGTCCTCCAAGCAGCTAGTGTTATCATGCATTACTTCTTCCCACAAATCAGCTGACAAATCCGCCCTCACCGCCGCCAACTAGACCCCCGGGCTAGCCAATGACGCTCCGGGGGGTAATAAGCTTTTCAAGAATGTTGTACAATCCATGCTCAGCTGCTGCATGAAGAACAGTGGTCTGATTCCGGTTGATAATGTCTGCTGTCTTGGGATGCGGGAACTACACAAACCGATAGGCTGGGATGTTATTCTTCTAGCCCAGTCGACAGCATGTCACGCGGTAGCTACCTGTAGACAGCAAATGTTGGCATGCCTGGTATAGCTTTGACACTGTTTCTTGCTCACTTTCCCCTATTGCAATGAGTGCCACGTCGTCAACCCACGCATTTGACACTCCCTCGCCGTAGAGGGCGCCCTCTACTATATCAGCATTGTAGATCAAGTATAGGACTGGGGAGAGGAGTGAACCCTGCGTAAAAAAAAAAGGGAAGACTCCCAGCAGTACATGACCCAGATGACCATCCGACCACGAACTTTGGTTCCAAGGGGGATCGAACTCAGGCCTGTGTCTCGTTAAGATGACAACCTTGCAAGTTTGACACTGCTCTTAACTGCTGGAACAGCCTTAATTTTATACAAATCCCCACAATGAGACCGGCCCTGGTAGTGTGATATTGCCTTTTTGCATATACATTAAGAGGATTTTCTCTCTTTCAACATATCAGGTATAATAATTAGAGCTGAAAGGTTAAAATACATCATGCTAAAGTCCTACCTATGTATGTAATCCCAAGAACTGTATGTTGTAGATGTCCACGGGTATGTTGTAGTTTATACCTAGGTAGCAAGAGACCGAGTCTCTTTTGGCCAATAAAATAATACGGAGCGCGAAAGGAAGGAATGACTCTGGTCGTATAGAATAGAAATCACTTATACGCGGCCTTGAGCACTAAACCCGAATTTAAAGAGAAACCGTGTACAAGCGCAAAGTTCCATAGTATAGATGTTGACCTTTATATTCAATCTTCTTCAGGTACACATTATGAAGATTGGCTAAAATAAATTACAATTTGGAATTTAGTCAATCCGACAGAGGAGGGAAAGGTCGGATAAAGCTAAAAGCAAGAAGTTAGCAACCTGATAAAATGAAACCAGAAGGACAGAACACATACTGAGCGGGACACTCATATCCAGCAGGGTTATTCTGAAGATAGAGCTGGTGATATTCCTCCGCATCCCACCACTGACCTGCCGGCAGGACCTTGGTGGAAAGTGGCGTCTTATACCACTCCTTGCTGACTTTTTCTGTAATCTCCTCTGCGATCTTATGCTGCTCATCTCCGTGCGTAAAGATCGCACTGCGGTATTGTGTACCAACATCCGGACCCTGTCGGTTTTCTGTTGTGGGGTCGTGCATGCGGTAAAAAAATTCGAGAAGCTGGCGGTAGGTCACAATTGAGGGATCAAAGACTATCCGGAGGGCCTCGGCATCTGTGGAGAGCAAAAAAAAAAAAGAAATAAGTATTTGAAGATGCGATCGCGATAAGGAACTCCGCGTTATTTTTTTGTCTCAGATAGCACAGCACTTACGTCCAGTTGAACCAGAGCAGACAGCTCGGTACGATGGCGACGAAACGGCGCCACCGCAGTAGCCCACCTTGGCATCGAGGAGGCCTTTGCCATTGCCGAAATTCTTGCGGTACAGGTGCTCAACACCCCAGAAGCAGCCGGCTGCTACGGTCGCGGTTTGTGTGTCTGACATTTTGCGGGATTGTGTTTCTGGCGTCAAGGGAAAAGCCGAGCTGGTGGAGAAGGAACGGAAAAAGCGTGAGAAAAGGGTTGAGGCAACCGGAGCGGCGAAAGTCATCTGCAGAAATTCTGGTGATGGTGGAGACGTACTTGATAAGTGGGGATGGTCGTGGGTTCGGAAGTGAAAGGGGCCACACAGAGTGCTGTAGCAATGATGAAAATGAAGCAGTTTGAATATTATAGATGGAGGAAAAGAATAGGAAGAAATAGAAGAAAAGAGAGAAGAAATGTAAGGGAGGTCGAGAATTGGAGTCTGGCGATGGCGTCATTTCTTTACAAAGCAGCGCGGGGAATTCGGCATTAAAAGATTAGGGCTTCCGGCCAACCCTATCTGATTGTTATGGTTATTGTACAAAAGCCGCCAGCTGAACACCAATGCAACAGACAGAAATGACAGGCTTAAATTCAGTAGGAATTCCGTCGTACAAATGTACAAAAAAAAAGTGGTATCTGTTACGCCAACAAAACGCCAATTCCAAACAATTGAAAAACAATTCAAGAATCAAAAATCAAAGCCGTTCATGAAGAATTCCAACTCATTCACCAGAGCCCCACTACCACGCTTGGGAGTTGTGTTCAGCAGGGGGCGCTGCCATCGCACTGAGACGAATAGCATCTCTGCTGGATAGGCTCATATTTCGAGGTCGACCGTCTCCACCCAATGTTGTGCGACGTCCCGTGTGCTTCATGACTGGGAGAGTATGAGGACTCAAGACCCGAGGCTTGGCATCGTGCTCTCTCTCGCTCTTGACCATGCGCCGAGCTTGCGATGCGGTGAACATGTGGTTGTCTGCTGGCGGGGCTCCATAAGTATTGGAAGTCGGGCTACGACGACGGTGAACTCGCAGGGCATTGGAGGATGGAGCGCTGAACTGTCCACTAGCAATCCGCCCACTAGACATGCGTCGCATGGCCGAATTGATCTTGATTGCTTCTTCCTTGTCCGACTTCCAGCTGTCCTTGTTTTCAGATACTGGACTGCTCGAGAAGTTCCCACTGGGACTACGAACAGCGATCCGTGATGGACGGTCCGTCGAGGGGCGGTTCATAAAGCTGCTTCCTTCAATGTCACGGAGGGGGGAGCTGTCTCTTCTTGAAAGAGGAAGGCTGGATGAAGGTGGTGGTGCCAATGGTGAGCTGCCATTTCTCTTGGTTAAAAATCCTGCCTTGAAGCGGCTGTTGTTCTTTTGAATGTTCAAGGAAGGCCCAGCGGATTCGGCAGGCTCGTCAGGGGTCGGAGAGATAGAACCCGACGGGCTTATAACCCTCGGGATATTTCGTGGAATGGGAGATCCTGATCGAGGTGGCAACCATGACTCTTCAAAGCTGGCATCATCGGCAGAGTCGACCTTCTTGGGGGTCTTTTGGAATTCGGTCAAAGTGCCGTCTTCCTCATCGTCCTTCCATCGGACAGATCGTTTGGGAATCTTCACCTGGGCTTTCTTTGGCGTAAAGCTGACACTCTTTCGACCGGCAGTGCCTTTACGGCGGCGTGGAGAGCCCTTGGTTGGTGAGACAGGAGGAGCAGGGGTGAGCGTAACTGGAGGGTTGGCAGTCGATACTGGTGGCAAGCTCACCAAGCTGAAGCGCTTCTTTGGTTTCGTGGGGCTTGCAGGCCGGGCAGAGCCGATGTTCGGTACAGACGGCATGTTGCCATCTGGTTTGACGAGGTTGGTTGCTGCATCTGCACAATCCTCTAACATCTTTGTCAGGATGGTCCGCCCCTTTTTAATAGCCTCGTTTGCGTTTAGCTGCATGATATCCTCGATCGAGTTCATCATCTCAAACTGTGCTTGCAACAAAAGCTGTACAGCAGCAGCTTCTCCAGCCTTGTCCTGTTCTATCACAGCTGTCAATGCTTCACGCTCTGCATTGGACCGAAGAAGATCCGCTTCTCGGTTCAAATTGGCGTAGTCGCTGTTATCGGTAATGTCAAACTCCTGAAGCTGCTTTGCAGCATTCTCAACCGCCGAGTTCACCGGTCGATCCCAGGTGCTTTTTGATAGTTTCTGGTTGTAATGATGCCTGCTACCTTCCAGCTCAAGGAGTATTCCCTGTGCAGATTTGCGAACGGCGTATAGGTTCGACAATCCCTCCTCGTTTTCACGCGCGGCGCAAACATTATCAAAGGCCGCAATCCAAGACGACAAAATGCCAATTCTGCGGCCAATTTGCCTTAGTTTCAGCATATTGTTGGTTTTCTCCTGCCTCTCGGGCAACGTGTGTTCGTAAGCATTGCGAATCCGGGCGACACCCTCGCGCAAAACAGCGTCTTTCTTCTCGCCCTGCTTGCGGAACTTGGCAAAGGCCATCTTTTCATGGTCCTTTGCCTGTGCTTTGAGCTCATTGATCAAATTCATTTGCTCATCGATCTTGACCAAGAAGTCCTTCACGTGTCGATTCACGTTAAACACATTCCGTGTGACCTTGGTCTGGATATTTTTCGCTCGATTCGCATATCGAAGGGTATTTTGTGTCTCGTCGAAGTGCTGGCTTGAGGGGCTGACGCAGACAATCATGACTGTCTTGCAATTGCCGCCAAGAGCAAACTTAAGTAATCTAGTGAGCTTCGAGTTTCGGTAGGGGATGTGATTGCGCTTTCGTGGGTCGCATAGTGCATTGATGCAGCTTCCCAGGGACAATAGAGACTTGTTGATATTGGCGCCTTCGAACAAACGTTCTCCTCTGTTCAGTGTCGCGCTGGCACGCTCACTTCCTGCTAGATCGATGATACTGAAAGTGGCCATGGTGTGAGGCTCATTGACGTCCGCATTTCGATCTTTTTGCGCGATGTTGATTTGAAGGACGGCATGCGATCGGGATGAAGTAGCGTTTGCTGCGGTAGGAGACATGGTGCGGCGCTCATTTCCTTGCATGATCATGTCCATTACCTCCCCCACATTCTGTGGGTGGTAACTTGACAGCCCAGCAACTGAGACTGATTGGTTGGAATCCTCTCGCAGCATCAATCCACCCTTTCCACTGCTACCACTAGGAACAAGCAAGTCACGAATGGTTTCGTTATAGATCTCGAGGTAGGATAGAGAAATTTCGGTCGACTTTTCGCTGGCTCGTTCGTCAATCCGCTCAAACAGCTCCTGCATAGTGAGAAAGATGATACCGGGCTGTTGGGCAGTTCCGGTGATTGTATGGGTCTTTCCACATCCAGTAGCTCCATACGCAAATACCGTCGCATTGTATCCATCGAGCACATTGTCGAGTAGGCTTCGTGTTGTAGATTCGTATACCTCTCCTTGGGAAGCGTTTTGGTCGAAGATGCGATCGAAGGCGAAGGTCTGGTCCTTGACACGCTTACCATTTGGTACCACGCTCCTGGAGAACTTTTGGACAGGATTATCCTCTGGGGGGTCAAACACCCTAGTCCAGTTAGGATGTTGGACCCAATATTCAAAAATGCATGGAATACTCACAAGCAGCGGTCGTCAATCACTTTGACGATCGATCGTATGCCCTTCTGGTTAAGCTTCGGTGTCGGCGCGCCCGCGAGGGAACCATCGCCGAGGAACAGGGGACCCTCATCACATCGTGTGACCTGGGCTGCCTCTCTGATAGTAAAAGGACGGACTCTGACTGCAACGCTGATTGAGGAAGCGCCGTCGGAGGCAGCCATGTTGGAAGGTCGGGTCGGATCAACCCCAAGTCGTCAAGCAGTTTTGCGGGGCCGGTACGTCAGGCAGTTGGCGACACCCTGCAATGGCAAGGCCAAGGGGGAAGCTTAGCTATTTGGCGTCGAAGATAAGGAATGTAGAAGAGTCGAAGAATGGATCTAAGGTTGTATGGGGTAGGGGGTGCAGGTATTCTCCGAGGGGGGGCTCCTTGAAGCGATTTCATTTGTTGATGCGTGTACGTGTTGTCATCTAGTGGTTGCTCCGAGCAACCGTTTTATAGTGGTGTTTGGTTGTTTAAACGTGGCAATAAGTGTCCCTTCCGAGGTCAGTACTAAAAGTTCCCAGTTCCATAATATGTTGTATGTTTCAAGTATTATACACGTCCCACTTGCTCTATTCACACACACAATATTTTCCCATATCGAAGATCGCCGGCCAAACTGTGGTTATTAGGCTTTGCATAGGTACATCATAAATCTCAGGATGCTTAAACAACAGCTATAGAGGCTGATCATGATATTAAATGATATTAAATGTATTATGCCATCGACCATCACTGTAAAAATCCCCCAAAAATTACTCGCAGTGAGCATCAACGCCAGTTGTTTTTATCATTATGCGTGTGTATTTGCTCTAGAGTTAGACATGCTACATATGTATAAATGAGAAACATCGCTTTTGGTATTGCTGTTGTCCTAATGCCATTTTTTTCGCCTGAACAAACGCCATATTTCGGTTCTAATAACTACAGCCCTACCCTTGAAACGCCGAAAGCCACAGACTTGTATCCTCTGACCTAGTCCTTTCTCACAAATCATAATGCATTATGGCCTCGACTCTTCCTCTGGCTCATCGTTGTAGGTCGGCATGACAACATCCCAGCCTGGCTCCTCACCATCAAGGTCCATATCAACGCCGCCATCTTGGTCCTCGGTGGATTTGTGAAAGCGGAAGGCAACTGGATGTCCGTTCTGCAAACCCGCCTCCATTACAGTTACTGGCCCATTCTGTGACTTGATGCGCTTCCAGCCTTTCTCGAGGTCCGCTCGGTCGACAGGCTCACCGAACTCAATGTCGTCGGAGTCATCAGGAACAATGTCGCCATTTATCTCGGTAATTTTTCGCGATTTCAGGGCATCCAGAAGCCTTTCTTTGGTGAAGTTGAGTGGTTCATGTGGTTGGGGCATCAGAAGCACAGTTGTTTTATGCTTCTTGAAGAGGAGGGTCACAGCGCGCGAGTCTGTTTTGGATTTCTTAGGCGGCTGCTCAGTAATTAGCCATCCTGTTCAAAATCTTTATTTGAAAAGGCCGATTCACATACCATCTTAGAGATTGCGGGGGAATTAAAGGATAGGTCGCGTTGCGATAATTGATTTGGGAGAGTGACGGGAAGCGGAGAATGGCGGGACTCCGCCTTCCGCGCTCCGAATTTCTGAGCTTTGCCTGCATCAGTTGCTCACATTCACCACGTTCTCTACAGCCAACCCTTGAAATTTGTTGCTAGTGCCCTCATTCTTCTGTTAAAAGCTTTACAATGGAGACCAATCGACCCCCATCTACCAACTCACAGCACAATTCCATCGTCCTCAAGATCGTCCACTGGGACAAGCTGTTTGAATCCGACAGCCCTCCACGATTAGGCATTGAGTTCGGCAAGCGGTTACCGTATGCTACCCTATCCGCTTTGTCGACTGGGCTAGCACTAGGATACTATCACGGCAGCAAAAAGGCAGGGCTTGTGTTTCGGGCTGAGAATGCGCATCGTTTCCCCACGACATCGACAGGGTGGTTCCAGTATCACAAAACGAAAAACTATATTGGTGTGGTTGGAGGCGTTAAAGATGGCATGAAGATGGGATTCAAGCTCGGTGCTGGCGCACTTGCATTCTGTCTCTTCGAGGAAACAGTAGACTATGCTCGGCATGACGAGAGAGACTTTTTATCAACAGTCACTGCTGGGCTGTCATTCTCCGGAATATACAGCTTGCTCGGTAAGGAAACTATTCCGCTTGGGTAACATTACTGGAGGAACCGAAGCTGACTTAGCTCACCCACACAGCTCGTCACGATGTTTATACTGCCGCCCGCACAGCGAAGCTCGGGTTGAAATTGAGCTTGACCTATGGCCTTTTGCAAGATGCCCTGGAGACTCTGAAAAGAAACCGCCCTGCCTACGTTGATTTCTTCCTTGGTAACCGTCGGTCCAAGGTCGAGAAAGAAGGATCAATCTGATCATAGGTGGGCCCATATCACAATGGCTCCCTAGATTATTCTGTGTGCGGATGTCCCAGTCTCGCTGCAAGCTTGAGAGGCCCCCAATGCCGGGAACCAATACTATAGGCTCTCCCATTGCTAGGACGCGCTTCAGCCTTCGATCGAGAAATGGCTGCGATGTATGCTGCTACATGCGGTATGGATCCGACGCCGGCGAGATGAGCCCACATATCCGAGTCAATGCCGCCCCAATTACTATGTCTAGGCCTTCATCGAGCCATTCTGAGATATTTAGTCCGGTGACCACCCCAGCCTTTATCCATCTGATCGTGTTATTCGGCAGCAACGCTCACACCACACTCTTGGTTACTTGTATATTATTTGCATTCTTTGATACCCACTTGTCCAATTAGCATCAAACAAGATAAACATTTTTGCCATTGGGTGCTACATAGGGGCACGTGACCCATCGCCGGATTCTGTGTTGGAGTATGATCATGTCCCAAGCCGATTACCAACGCCATGGTGGCGTTACTAGATCGCATTTGGACTAGAGACTTGTGAGGTTTTATAAACAAATTAAACAAGTTAAGCAATGAATATACGGTAGGGATTATTGGGTGGGTACCTAACCCTGGGAAGTAATATAATTCAAGTTAAAGATAAGTCTGATGGCTGCCACGACACAAAGATGGATAGAATAAAGTGAACTGGCTGATTGAAGACCCTGGCAACGAATCCTTCGCCGTATATTTCCTAATTGATGTTTTTTCTTTGTTTCCGGGGATAAGCCAAAAGGATAGAGAGAAGATCGGCCCGGATGCTGCACGTTCAAAGGATGATTGACCGCTCAGTGCTGATGTCCCCCACTAAAAAAAAAGGGAAAGAAAGAAAAAGAACTTCAAGACCGATGTACATCTATATCGATCTACATTATTGATATTGATATAGAAGAAATTTAGAATAATTCAACGTCTCAAAATCCCAAAGTGGAGGTTCTCATAGAGTTTCCGAAGGCTCCCAGGTGATCGGTGGAGAAACCGCATTTGACGTCGCTGAGTCGGAAAACCCCCCCACCTCAAGACCTTAGCTCGACCTTGTCGTGACCTTTTTTTCCCCAAATCTTTGCTTCTCCTCTATACCCTACATTCATGCCTGTCCGTTAAACTCCGCGATAGCAATTGGGCGCTGAAGATGCCGATGCGAAGTTCGACGCTGCTTTCGTCGACGTCATCGATTTATTGACCTCTTTTATGTCTGAGAGAAATAATTGAATCCATCCCACATCCTTATTCAGAATACCTAGATCACAATGCGTCGCCATGGCAGGTCCAGTGGCGGTCCAACCAAGGCCGTCTCGCCCTTGTCTGACACTGTATCCCTCATACGTTCCTTCGATTCGGTCATGAACCCAAACCGACCCGCGCGCCCCTCGCCCTTGGCCTCCTCCCACATCAAAGCTTTGCCCTTGGAACTGGTGGATCGGTTGCGATCCTTCCCTCTGTTTCAAGCTACTCCAGAATCCTTTTTGATCGAGGTCGGACAGCACCTGCGCCCACAGCTCCACGCACCCAACGATTATATCTTGACAGAAGGCGATGAGGCAAAGGCAATATACTGGCTAGTGCGGGGTGCCGTCTCGGTCACATCTCGGGATGGCGAGAGTATATACGCCGAACTCAAGCCGGGTGCGTTCTTCGGGGAGATTGGATTGCTCATGGACCGTCCTCGCACTGCGACCATTATCGCCCGGACTCGATGCATGCTGGTCGTGCTGACAAAAGACGACTTTCGGAATATATTACCTCGGTTCCCGGAGGTTGAACAGGCGATCCGGGAGGAGGCGGAGGAGCGGTTGATGATTTTAGAAAAGAAAAAGAAAGAAACCTCCGCGCCTGCACTGGATCTGCCCAGCCCGGCAAGAAGAGGCTCAAAAAGACTGCGCGAGAGCTTTTCAAAGGATCTAGCTGTTGCAGAGGATGACAGTGACTTGAGTGCCAAGTCTGTGTACAAGAAGAGGAAGTCACCGAGTCCCGGTCGGCGGGATGGCTCTAGTGCATTGGCAAATGGATTGGTCAACGTACGTCTCTTACTTAAAGAGCTGCCGCTTTTTTCTGGGTTGCCCGCCGATATCCTTCACTACCTTGGTCTCAATGCCCAACCGCGATCTTTCCCTCCATTTACCGACATCATACAGCAAAATTCTCAGGGCCGTGAGCTCTACTTCATTGTTCGCGGCGAGGTAGAGGTTCTTACAGAAAAGACGGAGATGGACCACTCGTCGGCAAACAAAAACAGCCCAAATGGGCACATTGAACGGCCGGGGATTGAGGTCAAAGCAAGGCTGAAGCAAGGCCAGTACTTCGGTGAGGTGGTCAGCCTAGATTTAGCACCTCGGAGAACCGCTACCGTTCGATCTGTGACTTCAGTTGAATGTTTGATGCTCGGTGGTGACGTCCTTGCTGAATTCTGGGAAAAATGCCCTAGTGACGTGCGGGAACAAGTCCAACGCACTGCCCAAGCAAGGCTCCAGGCGGCAGCCGATGGAGATGTTGTCATGTCTGATGAGGACCCGCAACCATCTATTGGTGATCTCGCCCTCGACGACAAAGTAAAGATCTCATCATCCCGGCGACGGTCAATGCCACTACTTACTCTCACTGAAACTGAACTGGACGGACCGCATCAGTCCTCGCATGTTGAAGACCAAGACCAGGATGTGTTACGGCCCTCCGATCCCGACCCATACTTCAGCCTTGGCCTGGATAAAGTCCGGATGCGAAGTCGACGCGGCTCGCTCGCACCGTTAGCTCCCGAGGAGATATCAGGGGAGCAGCAGCGCTCATCTCCTACGGAGCCGCGCTCTGCCAGTTCTTCAACCATGGCCCTTCCCGAAACTGCCAGCCTCTTCAGGTCATATCAGACCGAACGGCCCCGGATCGACGGCTCCAATGGATTACTCCCGGACAGTGTCCTACTGAACATTTTCCAATTCCTTGAGCTCCACCACCTTCTTCGCATCAGGGCGGTGTCGTCTCATTGGTCAGGGCTCTTGACCAGATCTGCGGACGTGATTCATGATTTAAATTTGAGCGTCTACAACCGCAGGATTACAGATGAAGTTCTTGTTAAGATCATCTGTCCCTTTGTCGGCAATCGAGCTCGATCGGTCAATATCAACAACTGCTTCCACATCACCGACGAAGGCTTCACGGCATTGGCCACGACTTGTGCCCCAAATACCACCGTGTGGAAGATGAAGAGTGTGTGGGATGTCACGGCCTCTGCCATCCTTGACATGTCCAGCAAAGCTACAAATATACAGGAGGTAGACTTGAGCAATTGCCGCAAGGTCGGAGATACACTTCTCGCCCGGATCATTGGATGGGTAGTGCCCGCCGACCAGAAGATGGGCGAGAAACAGTCATCGATCAAACCCACAATCCAGACAGCAGAATGCTCAGTGTATGGCTGTCCGAAGTTGAAAAAACTCACACTCTCCTACTGCAAACATGTCACCGATCGATCTATGCATCACATTGCGTCTCATGCCGCTGGTCGGATTGAGGAAATGGATTTGACTCGTTGCACCACAATCACAGATCAAGGATTCAAATACTGGGGGAATGCTCAGTTCACCAACCTGCGAAAGCTTTGCTTAGCCGATTGCACGTATTTGACGGACAACGCCATCGTGCATCTGACTAATGCGGCCAAAAACCTGGAGGAATTAGATCTGGTGAGTCTACGTCAAAATAAAAGTGAAATATCATGATTTACTAATCCCCACCAGACTTTTTGCTGCGCATTGTCAGATACGGCAACCGAAGTCCTTGCCTTGCAGTGCTCAAATCTGAAGTATCTCAACATGGCGTTCTGCGGCTCCGCAATTTCCGATCCCTCCCTAAGGAGCATCGGTCTTCACCTACTTTCTCTTCGACATTTATCAGTCCGTGGCTGTGTTCGAGTGACTGGAGTGGGCGTTGAGGCTGTTGCGGAGGGCTGCCATCAACTTCAGGTCTTCGATGTCAGTCAATGCAAGAATCTCGGACCCTGGCTTGAGGACGGTGGTGCTGTCCACTACCAACCGAGAGTCGAATTTAAAACTGTCGCCCCGAACAAGAAGTTTCCTCGATGAACAAGCAACCCATACAGACCTTGAACTTTGCATTGCAAACCCCTCCCCTGGTTTCAATACCGTTACCTTTTCTTCCACGACGACGCCTGGCGTGACGCCCGATCCTGCAAATTGCATGATACATTTATTGGCACATAATGTATGCCTCTCTAATCTTTTCTGTTATTAATTTCTAGGCTCATTATTTTCTAGTTTCTACTTTGCCATCGTTACTTGATCTCGGCGTTTGAATTTACCAGGACAATTTCTTTCACTTTCGGATTACATTCTCGCGTCAGGCTGCTGGTTTTTGTTTTTACATTTTGGTGGGGGTTTCGGGTCTAGCCCGTGGGCAGGTCAAGCATGGCCGGAGTTAAAAGACTGAAGGCATCTACGAGTTACATGGTGTTTGCTTCTTTTCCTTAATACTCAGTGTTCTTGGACTATCTTCTATCTTTTACGACATAATGCTGCACATCTGATTTGATTCGACATTTCTTGCTGTATTTAAGGTCCTTGGTTCTATCTATTTCTGGTGTATCTACAATTAAACATAAAAATTTATTTGACTGTAAAGATGAAGGTCTTGTAGCCCATGCTATCTCTCTCTATAGATAGAGGTCACGCCCAGTTTCTATATGACATAAAACCATGTCACGCCTATACAATCCATATATTTCTAGTCTTGGAAGTTGGAAAGATAATTACAAATCTTTATGCTAACAATGTTCTTTATGGTGTCTTACCTACCGTCTTTGTTACTCCTTTTCTAACCTCTTTTATAAGACCTTGTCCCAACCCGTTTGAGGTCATGTATGGGCATTTATTGAGATAAAGACAAAGAGCCCAATAATCTATTATATAATGCTATTTCTATCTACCCCCCAGGTCTCTATTCTCCTTGGTGTTGCCATGGCCCATTTTATATCGAATTTCCCAGCCTGCAAATTTTGAACCCATTGACTGAGAACCACACGCTTTATGCTATAGATATATGATAATCCATTGCCACCAATATCTACACTGGATTGAAAAACAACAGGCATCAACCACCCCCGCTCAGTTACAATGGCAGCTGCTTTGATAGCTAACGCACTCAGTATACTGTCTATACTCTGTCTTCGGCTTCTATGTATTTCACAAGGCCTGGATTTCTTTTCCCTATGTCCATCTTATGCTGTTTCGGGTTGTCGTCTCACGATCTTCACGTTGTTAGCTCGTATCCTTTCCACGTTATTCACTTGGTGATCTTATAAATGGTCTCTCTTACGGTCTCGGCAGAATCCTCAGTTTGATTCATACTTCTCCTAGTCTCCTTAGTAGCCCAATTATAACAAAGATCCCGCTTAATACATTTCCTATATCTGATTTCTTGAATTAATATTGGAACGACTGATCCACACTACCAATGCTAACCCTTATGATAGACAGTGCCATGGTTTGCATTGATCAACATAAATCCTACACTTGCCATCTTCAATGTCCTTCCGTGTATGCCTGAATATCTGATGGCAATCTACCACGAAATATAAGCTACAAATATGAACAGCCGAGGGAGCAAAAAAAGGCGAGGATTTATTAAAGGACATGACATTCATCATAAACCATAGAAATCATGAAATGTCCCTTCCACAAGCACCTTGGTATTCTAAGGTTGCTCGGAGCAGTACATGCAAGATGCTAAAATCAACAAACGAGAGCAAAAAGGCAAACTGCCCTGCTGGAAAATCAAAAGGACAAACCTCAAGGGCATCCTAACATGCATTTTTTTTGGCTTTTCACGTTTCAGATAGTGTGGGGGAAAGAGAAACAAAACGCAGAAACCCATGCAGAAATCCATGTAAAATGCAAAACAAAAAAGAAAGGCTGGGGTATAGTCATCTACAGATGACTACCTCGGAATATTTCTCAAAAATTGCTTTGAGATCAATAGGGCGACGAGCGGTTTGAGAGTCATCGTCTGAACTGACAAACAAGGCTTTGAAATCCGGACCGAGGATCTTTGCTGCGTTTCCCTGGAAAGCAATCTCATCATCTTCCAAATCATCTGGTTGATGACTATGCTCAACTCCGGAATCAAGACTAGCTGCAAGAGCATCCTTTTCTTCTGGATGAATAGTGCTGTCGGTGCCGGCGTCAATTCCAGTTGGAAGAATGACGGCCAGATCGTCGTCAAGATTAGTCAACATGCCTTCGGTGACACCTCCTGTGGCGGTCGAAACAGGAGACTCCTCACAATTCTTGGAGTCGCGTTTTTTACTCTCGTTGGTCCCATTCACTGGCTGGTCATTTTGTGAGACATGAGGTAAGCCGTCCTCAGGGGTGTCACATGCGGGCGAACCTGGCAGATCTGGCCGGGACGAGACTGAGATAACACCTTCAACCGCCGGAGGAGGACAGTAGCTACTGACAGGAGTGTCTAGCTCAGCTGGGGCAGCATGGGCGGTGTGGGGAATGGTCTGGTAAACATCATCACCGTCCAGCCGGACCTCGACCCCCAGAGCTGGCTGATCGCTGCTGCAGGCAGCGAACCAGCCTGTTGAGCGCTCCTTTTCTTTTGATCCGAGATCGGCTGTCTGTGCTGTTTCCATGCTGGCTAGCACACTTGGTGGCAGTTGGACGAATTCCACGTCGTCGTTGAAATTCAAGTGAACGCCTGTTGGTGGCGATGCTTCTGCCACGGCAGATCGAGCTTGAGGGGGTTTGGGGCTGGCACCAGGACAAGTCGACTTGTTCACTATGCCTTTAGAGGTACTTTCTGCTGCCTGAGCCATGACATTTTGTCCGCCGCCGGCGCGACCTGCGGAGGCTTCCGTTCCGCCCCTGTTGGCTGGATGAACTCTGCGGTAGCCGTTGTGGGATCCGCGGCGGTTTCTGCGCCTGTAGCCATTGAAAGGGGGCTGTTGGTAACATTATGTCAGCATTCAAAGCGAATTCATTTGGCATAGAGTACTCAGCACTCACAAGACGGGGAAGATTCTCCTCTTGAAGTCCAGGACATGGAGTATTTGCAAAACATCTTTTCTCGAAGAAAAGTGCAAGCCTGCCTTCTATTCCGCACAGCTCTACTGCTAGCAGCATCTCATTGTTTTCCACAAGCTGTTTGTCGAGAAAGTCAGTAGAACTTGAGGTGAAACTGAGGAAAGTAGCTATGACTTACCCAGTCATGGCATTCGCGGAGGAGGGACTGAGCCTTGCGCATTCTGTCCAATGTTCGGGCAGCCATTTTGAAAAAAAAAAAAAAAAAAAAAAAAAACAATGAAGTTATGCGGAAGTAAAGGTGCAATCAGAAGATCAAGATATGTAGTTGCTGGGTGCTCAGCCGAGGAACTGCAGAGAAGCGTTGAAGCTATTGGCAAGAAGGTGTGGAAGGAAATGAAGAGTGAGGAATTGCAGTTGATTCATGCAGTCGCTGAAGATATTAATGGGAATTAGATACATGCAATAGAAGGCGATGGTTGACGAGAAGATCGAGGGAAGATCTAAAGAATACCCATTTTATACCTCGGCCTCACAGTCTCGTCACCATTGCAGTTTTCTAGATATGATCCTAGGCTCCATGTATTCGCTGTGGCCTCATCCTACTCAAATTCTTATGCCTTTATGTTGTCAGGCATCTTTCGCCCAACATCTTCTTCCTAACCATGACCTTCTAAACACTACATGTAGTCCATAGCAAGTTATGATCTTGGAAGCATCCATAAATTTCATTATTATTAGTCGTTATAACTAGTATATACGTCACATTATGCATTCTATTTCTAGCCTCTTAATATCAAGCATCTGCATAATCTCCTGCCTGCTGCATCTCGAATGATAACTATGACCTTTGTTGACCTTTATTTCGCAACATCACTGATCTTACGCTTATCGCCATCTTAACTTTCATTCCTTTACACATAAACCCGCTTCGGCTCGCTAGCTAGTCTCATATTATTTGGTCCCTCCTCGTTCACATACTTTTAACTTCCCATCGAAATCATATCTATCTCACTACTGAAACCCCGCACTCTCAACCCCTGGTTCTATGCCCCACTTCTCTCCGCTTGACTGCTTAGCAGCCTGATACTCATACTAACAATCTCAACACACAGCTGGCCAGACATGACGAGGCGGGGTTGAGTGCTGAGCTTCGTCAGATTGAATGTGCCCTTGTCATGGTTCTTGAAGATAACCGCCTTCGGCCTTCGGCCCCCTCAGCAAGCCTTCCTGAATCTGTAAGTGATTTATACGAACTCAACATACATTGGATACTAATACTATGTTTGATAGCAACCGCCAACCGGCCGGGGACTTGGCAATCGTCGTAATCGTGGACGATTCACCCGTAGGCTCGGTAATGGCAACTACAAGCCCCAGCCAGCCGGGGGGAAGCCAGACTACAAATTATGCGAGCACCGCTAGGAACATCCAGGGTGTATCGACTCAATCTACCTCGATTCAGACGTGTAGGGGTTCTCGAACCCCTACTTTTGCAGAAGATAAGACGAATGTCACCAAGCTCGCCAAATCCATTGCTACCACATTACCATCACAAGCTGTGCTCGTAGACTTCGATGAAGATTCGACAGTCGTTGAACTGCTGCCAGGGATTGTGGCTGCCATGGAAGCATTGCTAATTGTTCAGCGAACCAAAAGGCCAGCTGGAAGTTTGTTGATCCGGCTAGACTGTGATCAACAGACTTGAGATTTATCATGGTGGTGGGGCACATTTGATTTTTCTTTTGTTCTTTCACTTTGTTTTTTGATTCAGCATTTGTTTTTTATTTATAATTATCTCAATGCATGGGTGTGTGCTCCCGGAGAAGTCATTCCTCATAACTGATAGAGTAGAGTCCATGGAGATGAAGAATTAGAAAACAAGACGGGTATTGGCCCCCGATACTTGCCCTGTAGAAAAGATTCAGGCGCTGAATTCGCCTGTAAAGCCATGGATTTTTATGTGGGTTACTGCTTCCTTGCTTACTTTCTATCCTTGTTGTTTTCAATAGGAGGATATGATTAAACAACTATATACATCTAATCTCAGATCTATAGTTAACTGAGTACGAACAAGTACTATGGAGTAGGTATACAAAGTCGGGGCACTAAGCTAGAAGAGGCAACTCAACACACTGGGTTATGGAATTTGACGCAGAAATTGAACATTAATAATTGGAGAAAACGTGTGTTGCATATTTTAAATCAGACAACGTCATCCATCATACATGTCTGATAAAAAACCAGTTTGATTGTAGCAAAAGCAAGCAATAACCAAATCCCCTTACATCCATCCCCCCGTACCACATCCCTTGGGTTCTAAATTGTACAACATACATAACAACATTCGAGATATCGTACGGAGTAGATCTAATCATGTAATTACGTGTGTGTGCAATGTATGCGTAGATCGAAGATTGCCACATTCCTTCTAGAAGGATACCTTCTGAAAACAACCGGTTGCTGGCAAAGGGGTGTAAAAATATACTACTCCGTACATAATCAGGGTTTTGCTTATCTGTTATCAGTTCCCCCTATCGCCGCACTCAGCAACGCATAACCGAAAACGAGAATGGAGCAAAAGAACCACGATCTGTCATTTTACGCCCATGCCCGACACTAGTGATCTGCGTGCCTGCCCAGTGCTTGGTGTGTTTGACGGTGCCTGGTGACGAGGCTAATAACCGAGGCAGATAAGGTTAGATAGTTTGGGGTCGCCGTTGTAATAGGCAGGAGCGAGGAGATTCCACTGGTCAAAGTCTTGGGAAGTCTTGGGGGCGAAAGTGAGCTTCCTAGTGCGGAATACAAGTGCTTGGTGCCGAGCGCGCCCAGAGAGGAAATTGAGCGTAGCGAGAGCTCTTGGAAGGCTATGGTAGCCTAATGCGAGACTCGCGCATGTATTAAGATTATCGAATTTTGGGGCTGATTCCTACTCTTTGTCCTAATGGCCACATTTATTTTCGGCCGGCCTAATTGGTTCGGCTTAAGACGCCTAGTGAACGGACGTCGGAAGACCCATTTAAAGGGGTATCACAGTATACAACTCACAATATACATCAGACCTAGTATACTAAATTGCACTGTTCACTATGTATAGTAGATATGAAGTACCACATTGAACCATGTACGGAGGAGTTAGACATTGTTTCAACTGCAGATCAATGTAAAGTGCTATCGCAGATAAAGGGAAAGTGGAAAGAAGTACCAATGCTTGCACTAGTATTGTATCCATTTTTACACCAATTTCCGACTGCAAACACCTGGGGCTGTCTCAGTTTTAAACGGTCATAGATTGTGTATTTGGGAATTGCGATAATTTAATTTGACTCAGCGTTAAGATTGGTTGAATTGACTAAATTACCTTGTACAACATAGGGATCATAGGGATGACTATCTATTTTTTTTTTTTTTTCTTCTTTGTCATACCATATTAAACGGCCCCCGGGGCTACTATCACCTGAGTAAGATCATCAGCTGTTCAAAGGTGAACCCCTAAAATGACCCTTAAAAATACCTGGATTATCATTTAATACCACCCTAATACCATTCCAATACCACGCACAGACGGACATCCCCCGAACCACTCCACAAAAGAAAAAGGGAAAAAATAAAAAAATAAATAAATAGAAGGAACCAATAGCCAATCAAAATCACTCCTTGGTTAGAAAATTGACTCTTTTTAACTCCGACCCGTGGACCCTACCTTCCCAGATTGAACGGAGTTCATCCTGATTGGGTTAGTTTCTGTCAATTTCATGTTTTCATGTTTTCATGTTTTCAGAGCCGTGGGAGGGGAATATCATATTAATAACTATTCGCCTCCCCTCCAGGGCTCCGTTTTCATTCTCTCTCCCGGACTTGCTTTCGTGCTGTTATAATTATCGCCCTTGCAGTGAATTTATCTTCACTTGCTGCCTCTCGTTTATATCACATTATATTACATTAACTTGCATTGTTGCCCCCTTTTCTTTGCTTCCCCACACTTTCCCTCATTTCCTGTGGCTTGGATTCAAATTCTTGGATATTCTGTCATTCCCACTGTATATACCAACAGTATACATAATAATGGTCCGCTTTGTGACACCTTTGGTCCTGGCCTCGCTGTCAGTGACCGCCTTCGCCGCGCAATCCTGCAGCTCCAGCAGCCAGTGCAAAGAGGAGAAATACCCTTGCTGCTCCCGTGAGTGATATTCACCCCCCAAGATCGCAATTCATAGCTAACCGATTATCCAATACAGAATATGGTGAGTGTGGTACGGGTGCCTACTGCCTCGGTGGTTGCGATCCTCTCGCTTCGTTCTCTCTCGATTCCTGCGCGCCTATGCCCGTTTGCGAGAGCAAGACTTACACCTGGGACAACCTCGACAATGCTGTCACCCAGGACAAGTACCTGGGTAACGCCAGCGCTGCCGACTGGACCTACAGCGGAAAGGTTAAGACCGAAGATGGCAATCTGATCATGACTATGCCTGCCAAGAGTGTCGGTACTCTGTTCGCCAACAACCACTACATCTGGTACGGCAAGATTTCTGGAAAGTTCAAGAGCTCCCGCGGCAAGGGTGTCGTGACCGCTTTCATTCTTCTGTCCGATGTTAAGGACGAGATCGACTACGAGTGGGTCGGTGCTGATTTGACCGCCGTGCAGACCAACTACTACTGGCAGGGTGTTCTGGACTGTAAGTTGAGAGAGAAGAATGATATGATCCGAATAATCATACTAATTGGATGAATTAGGGCACAACAGCGGCAACATCAGCGTGGATGGCGAGGATACCTTCAATGACTGGCACACCTACGAGATCGACTGGACCCCTGAGAAGGTCGACTGGGTCGTCGACGGCACTGTTCACCGCACCCTGAAGAAGGCCGACACCTACAACGAGACCTCCAAGCAGTACGAGTTTCCCCAGACACCCTCCCGCCTTCAAATGTCGCTCTGGCCCGCCGGCCAGGCCAGCAACGCTCAGGGTACCATCGACTGGGCTGGTGGTGAGATCGACTGGAACAGCGAGGACATCAAGACCGTCGGCTACGACTATGCCACTGTCGGCGAGGTCAGCGTGAAGTGCTACGATCCTCCCTCCGATGCCAAGAAGAGCGGCAGCAAGGCTTACCTCTACACCAACTCCGCTGCCATGGAGAGCGATATCTCCGTCACCAACAACAACACCGTCCTTGCTTCCCTCGGTGCCACCGGTCTCGACATGGACCTCGGCGCTGACAAGTCAAGCTCGGGCTCTTCGAACGTCTCTGGCTCCAACAGCATCCCCACCAGCAAGGGTGGCTCTGGTGGCATGACCAGCAACACTACCTCTTCTTCTGATAGTTCCAGCTCTGGCACTTCCACCACCGATGGGGAGACTTCCACTACGGGCTTCACTCAGGGCACCCCTACTGGCAACGGTGCGGCCGGCCAGAACGAGCGTGTCCTCCGCGGATCGCTATTCGGCGTCCTGGTGGCTCTTGTTGTCCTTGTGACACTGTAAACTTTTTGCTGGTTTGATATATATATCAGCGTTACCTTTCTTATATTCTTCTTTCTTGCCATGCTTATTGCACAGCATTGAGTACATTTTTTCGTTGACTACTGTGCAACTCCCTTGGTGTCTGTCTCTGACTGGCCTTGAACAAATCACCTAATGAACTACTTGTTCCTTATATCTTCTTTTTCCTTCTTTCTTCTTCCTTCATTAGGTTGTGATGTTCAACGGTCGGCTGCATACACATCTGCAATTTCCCTCCATTTATGTTTGATACACACCTAGCCGGCGTTTTCTTTTTGGCCGATTCATGCTGTCAATCCCTTTCTGATTTATGCGATGTACCGCTACTCTGGTAATGATTTGTGATTCCCTCCACATGACTGGAAAATAGCTACAAAATCCGTGATCTTTTGTTCATATATACCAGTTTTAACTACACTCCATGGCTTTTACGCTTTCAGCATGACCTTAAGTATTGCATAATCCATAAGCTTAGATGTCGAGAACACGCAATGACATGAAAGAGCTCCGAAAAGAGCCGGCAACGAACAAAACTTCGCTTCTAGAATCCGTGAACGCAAAAAAAAAAAGGACCACATCCACCTATCATGAAAGTTCAACCCGGCTTTACGGCGATGTCTCGATCTTAATATTTGCCTTCACTTTCAATTCCTCCTTGGTAGGCTTTCTTGCCCACACACGGTTCCTAATATTCATCAGCACAAACCAAGCCAGCGATGCAATCCGAAAGAAAACCTACGCAGGTTCATAAGCATGAATTTGCGGATTGTTCAGCTCTTTGCGCACTTTAGCCAAGTACACCTGCACCTCCTCCTTTGTCCACGGCACCGGCTCCCCATGGTGAGTGAGCAGCCACATCGCCCAACCTTCCAGAGCAGCGTTCCAATGGCCATGCTGAAGGTGTCCGGCCTCCTTGAGTATATTATCCCTAGCCCAAGGTCCGAGGGGAATCTTATACTTTTCCTCATGCACATCCACAAACCCGGCTTCCTTGATTGCGTCGCGCATCGTTTCGTGGGTTCTGAGTGACCGTCCAGCTCGCTCGGAGCATCTAATAAACAGGTCGCCCCATCCATATAGCTGATGTTCTTTCTTCAAGGAACCATCATCGCTATAGACTCGCACGTCTAATTCCATTTGTTCGATCCAGCCACCCGGCTCCAGGGCCCTATTGCGAAACAGAAAAGAGATTAGGGGGCGATGTTTTGGAGAATCGATTAATGGGGAGTGGAACTCACTCGTAGGCCTGTTTGTATAGCTGTTTCCATCCCTCCGGAGGGAATGCGCCGTACATTAGGCGCATATGAATAAAGTCAAAGGGCTCTCGCCATGTCCACTCGCGAAGCACATCATCCACCTCGAAGATGCAGTTCGGTGGCATCCATGTCACAGGTGGAGGGAAGATATCCACTCCGCGGACGGTAGCTAATTAGTTTTTAGTTGAGAAGAGTCCAGTCAAGAATAGAAGGAGTCGAATCAAGAAATCCAGTACCTGACGGATAGCGATCGGCAACGTCACTAAGAAAATTGTTAGAGGTTCTCTTAAAAAGAGTTGCTCGTGGACTTACATTGCCCAATTCCCTTGGCCAGTTCCAATGTCCAAAATATTCTATACTGCGTGGTTAGCGAAACGTTTGGGCAAGGATGGCCTGGGTATAAATTCACCTTGGGCGAATTGCCAATAGGGGCACGGAAAAGAGGATTCGGCTGATCGTAATCTAGCACAAGAAACACCATATGGCTGAATCCGTTAACATCACAGCCTTTATAACTATTGACGAATGAAAGGTATGGGGACGGGATGCAGTTTACCCAATCTAAAAAGCCTCGAATTGCTGTTCGTCAGAAGGACCCCTTGATATGGTTATTATACGTAAAACAAGATCGTTTCGTCGCAACTAACCAGTAGTCATCTTCTTTAATGGCTTGGTATCTACAGTATCGGGTTAGTATTAGGAAGCGATCTTAAGACTTGAAGTATACTGACCTTCGGCCGTTCTCTAGCCGTCCCCTCGCGATCGCGGAGGCGATAGAGGTGGTATCCCTACATATTTTAAGAATGCTGTCATAGATATGATTCGCAATGGCACTCCACTCACGACTGAAGGTCCTGCGCATCCCTGCCGTAGCAATCTTCCATAGAGTAGAAATCAGGATCCTAGTTAAGCGGTGAGAATGATCCCATCAGATTATAAAAGCACGACTTACCACCGCGATTTCTTCTGGTTCTTCCATTTTTGCCATGTTTTCAACACTTTCTCAAAGGCAAGATAAAATTGACAAGGTAAAATCGACAAGGGAGGAGGAAAAGGTGGAGTGTGGAAGTGTCAGAACGGGAACGGGGATATCCCGAGGCTCCACAACCGTTAGACCAGCAACGTGTAAGCCACAGCCCTAGAGCATAACCGAGTTGGGACTAGATTGAGGATTTAGTACTTAAAGAAGAAGTACGAGCGGCTTGCCGGGTATCTGTGGACTCGTCAGCCGTGTCAGTAATCTGACAGATTGCCATGTGGCACCATAAAGCGGGAAAATTGTGCCGATACACGCACCACTGGCCATATGTGGGTGATGTCTTGTACCTAATTCGTCTACAATAATCCGTACACTTGATGTAAATCCTTTCATATGTCAGATAAGTACATCTTTGCTATATTCGCCTCTTGGTACATCCCAAACCAGCCCTAAACTACCCATCCTTTCACTTGGCCTTCCTCAGAGCGAGGCTCATAAGCCACCTTCAAGCCCATTCCATAAGTTGCATCAAAGCTTGCCTCCTCACCAACAGAAATTATGTAAGCCATGCGAGCATACCGTTCTGCCTGCATGGCACTCTCGGGCGCAACCTTGAACAGAGACGTGCCAAGAATAATCCACGCAACAACAAGATCATCCATAACAAGCCCCCATTTCTTAACAACAAGTGGCCCTTCCACGCCCCCCTCAATCACAAATCCAACTGCCGCGAGAGCCCGACTCACAGCCTCCCTAGCTTCATCCTGCTGCTTCAGCCTGTCATAAACGCCAGCAATCAAAATAAGTGGCTCCCACAACCCAAGACGCAGTACCTGCTCCAGCGGGTGTGGATAGGTTTCAGCCAGACGCTCAATGAGAATCTCAGCGTGCTCGCGATTTTTATTTTCCAGTGCAATACCAATCTGATCACGCTGTCTGGTCCGTGTCCAGAGAATGCGGGGCTCAGTCGCCCTGACGTCAGTGCACATGGCACAGCAGCACTCAAAGCCCCAGTGTCGGAAATCCATGGGCTGGCTTTCAGGGGCGGGGAGCAGGTACCAGATTGTCAGCTCGGTATTTGCAGGGATATCGGTGGTTGCGCGGATGATCATCATGTCGCCGATGAAGGCGCGGTGTGCGTTGCTCATGCATGAATGGTTGATCATTGAGGCGTAGGGCCAGATGCCGCAGTTATGCAGCCTTTCGGGGCTCCTGCTTGCATCGAGCGCGTCGTGGATGTGGTCTCCTCTCGAAGAAGTTGGGCTGCCGAAACAGTTGAGGGAGATTATGCGGGCGATTTGAAATCTGCGAGTTAGGGACGAGGATTTGTTAGCTTGGGGTATTTAAGATGGAGTGGTTTGTTTCTTAGTTACGTGTCTATCACCGGCTTGCCATCGATGGGGCCTGCTGAGACCTGTTTGAATCCGCCGCTGTGGAGGTCGGTTATTGTTGATGCTGATGATGGGTTCTTGTACAGCTTTTCGATGATCGACGATGCGAGTGCGAGTTGGCCTCCTCGGATGGTCGTCCCCGTTTCGGTGTTGACATGGAGGTTGCTGTGCCATCTTGGCCTGCTAGGGTGCTCAGTTGCGTATGCAAATGCTTTCTCACAGAGAAGTAAATCACCGACCTTGACTGCCTCTGTTGTAAATAGGCCTCGTCCTTGGGATTTGGTTTGCCGGACTGTCACTGGGCCAATCCATGTCGCATGGTCCAGGACTGGCGGGTAGATTTTCGATGCTTTCTCCTGCATCTTCTTGAAGTTGTATCTGCCCTTCTTTTGCTCTGCAAGTCGTGCAATAGCTTCACGGAAATCGTTCTTGGCACTAACATCTTCGAGGTGTTTCTTGCAGAGTTGCGTGAATACATCGCAGCTTTCCCGGAACCTTCTCAAATGGTACAGGGTTTGGGCTTTGCCTCGAAGGGCTTTGTCGGATTTTGGGCCTGCTGGAACAGTATCGAGGTCGCGCAGAGCTACATCCCACTCGTCGACCCGGAAGAAGGCCAGGCCTCGGTAGTACAGAAGGTAATGAATTTCTTCCTCTGTCGGCGAACACTCCAATCCTTTGGAGTAACTGTCACTGTGATTGGCATTTTTCACTGTTGAATAGTCAGTCTACTGGGACACTTACTATTGAGTGGCAGAATAAAATTGGCCCCGGTTGAGATACTCGTTGCCCATCCTTAGCCAGTCTCCAGCCATCCACTGAGAGGTTACATCCTCTGGAAGCCGCTCTCGCCAAGCTGATGGGACCATCTTGTCGAACAATGGGATGAACAAGATATCAGAAACGTGATCAACTCTGACCCCGTATTCTCCAACGGACGTCAAAGTCAGGCATGGCTCCTTCACAAGCAGAATCTGCCCTTTATCAACAGAGCCATCATGGCAGCGGAGATTCTCGTTCAAAATTTGGAGCGGGATCGCATCTTTCTTTTCATCTTCCACGATAGCCACAACTGCAGTCATCTTCTCTGCCTGGGTGATTGATCTGACTAGGATGTAAGAGCCCCTATGATGAGTTTCAAGGAGCAAATCCTTGAACATGACCTTTTTCAGGTCTTCCAACGGAGCGAGACATGGTGGATAGATGGGAGGGGCAAAGGAGACATCCACTGTGCTGGTGCTAGCTCGGCCCCGTGATTGATCCTTATTCATTTTTTGTCGATATTTGAATTGTTTCAAGAGTTCATGTCGTGTCACTTTTGGTTTGAATTGCATGCCCTTGACGGCCTCGGCAGCTTCAAGAACCCGGTTGTGCTCGCTCAAGAGCTTCTCGCTCTCTGGGTCCTGGAGAAACCTGTCCATTTTCGAAGTTCTTGCTTCCTTTTTTGGAGTTAGTCTACTGATGGAGCAAACAGCCGATGGAGCTTGATCTTACCGATGATATCGAGGGTATATTCGATTGAAATGGGTGACGATGAAGCAAGGTGATTGGGCGAAGTGAAGGCCATCTACATGTTAACAAACAGCAAGAGAGAGAAGCACGCGCGGAACAAATACAGTTAAACATTGGACCATCTGGTCTAAATTGAAAACTGCGACCTTCGAATGTTCTAACTAGGATGATACAACCAGATTTGTGCACGTTCGTTTTATACTATCTTTATACTACAATCTTAGGGTTGCCTAGGTGAGGCTATGGAAAGAGCGCATGCCTGCCCATATCCATCACGCTATGCTAAAGCGACGCCCTTGACAATGCAGTCTATAGACAAATTCAATTCTTCCATTATAGAAGACTATTGGCCACATAGCTGTTTTATGTTGAGAGACAGCTACCATTGAGTAGTCTTTTTTTTCTTCTTATTTCAGTATATAACTACATACCAATCTAGGTAATGGTTATTGAATAATTGGGACTATAACGTATAGCACCGGTTGAGCAAGACAGGGGGTGCTTTTCAGGTAGGATAGCTTCATATGACACTCTAGATGTCCACAGGTAAGAAGATTGAAATCTATTACAGCTTGTGGCATTTAGTATTTGGCTTTGTCTATGCCACATATGTTTGACTTCAGACTCTCTTTGCGTTTATCTCACCATGCTGCCTTCCATAATAACCCTTCCATAATAACCCTCCATTTTTCTTTCGTGGCATCTTATAGAACATATGGTCTGCACTGCATACTCTCCCATTTACAGCAACGTTGTTTACTCTCAATAAAGTCTTTGTCTCGTACTTGAAAAGTTGCACATAATCTACAGCTACTTCTTTCATAATGAGTGACCTAAACAAAGTTATGTAGATAGGTAAAGTAATTCCTTCCTTTGGAGTAAATAGGGTAGCAACATAAAAGGCTTGAGCTTTAGCTCACTTTTGCTTCATTGTCACTGCGCTACATGGCCTAGCAATATTCACTGTGCTCTATCAAGGGCAGTATTACTTTATCATTGTGCAATGCCCACTTCTTGGTTCTGGATTTCCAACCCAGTTTTGGGACATGTTCTAACGCAAAGTTATCCAGCATCTCACTCACCCCACAAGTTTGCTTTGCCATATAACAACCAAAGCCTTCCTTACTAGTCTCACACTACGCAACTCACTTGAGACTCACATCACAATCAACAAAATCAACAATCATCCCTCCGAGAATTCACGGAGAGCGGATCCAACCAACGAGCCAAACAGGCATTCTACCTCGAACCGCACCAACACAGAACAAACCTCTCTCGAGGCAGATGAACGTAGAGAGCAATCAACCTCGTGTGTCATCCACGCGAGCTGGACCAACATGTGTCTATTTGTGGAGACCCACTACTCCAATTGCAAGCACACGTGCTTCGAGCTCTACATCTTTTGTCGCGAGATCCTCCACCAACTAAATCGCATCAACGATCCGGACCAGCGTAGGGACTACGATTTGCCATTTGACCCTGATTGTCCTACCTGCCAGCCATACACAGTCACAATGAGATCAGCCATCCTTCGTCCGGATGTGGGTTATATGAGTGTTATCTCAGAGAGCAATATCGTGCACCGGATGATGGATTTGGTGGAGAACTGTCCTGATTGTAAAGCGAAAGCATTGTGATTTCGATTTGTGCTTTGGAAGATAAGGGTGTTTGGTGATGAGGTGACATGTAACTATGCAATTGTATTGAAGATGGTTTTACTGGGTGATCTTGAAATTCAAGGAGAGAATAGAACCTAGAATACCAATACTTGTTTGATAAGTCCAGCCAGTGTCAGCTGTACATGGATGTTCGAGGAAATGAGATATCGGATTGCATATAAGTATGTATGATGATGATGATAATGATAATGATGAAGCCCCGAAATATCCACAGTGCTGCTTAATACAGAAATCCAACTGAATAGAAAAATGCCAAGTGATGGCTGCCGTTTAGTGTGCAACACCACATCCACAATCATCGGCAGATCGCTTCCTGAAGTCTCCATGGTAAGTGTCTAGTCCATCGGTATGGAAGTTCAAGCCAAGGCGATCACCCATCCAATCATATGATTGTGAGATTCCAGACTTGGCGTCCTGTAGCAACTTCGTGACGTTGTCGACATTGAGGTCGAGATAGTCAGCAAGGAAATCTCCCACGTCCGTGTTCTCATTGTTGCCAACTAATGGCCAAGCGTTCTTGGTAGACGACGCGTAGATGTTGACGTCAACGGCTGTAACGAAATTAGCATACTGTCATAGGTCACTGATCAAGACTATCTTACCAGAATGTCCGTGAGTACTCCAACCGACTTGGGCGCGGCGGCTGATCATGTCCGCGAACACATATGCCGCAGTAACGTCGGGGACTGGGTGGAGCAAGGCATCTAGTTCGTGGTCTGTGGCATCATCAATGGCAAGCCCATCCTTAAGAGCTTGCCGGACCCAAGACTGTTTAGCCGACTCCTTGGCGTCCTTGCCTGGCCCAGAAAGATATTCTTTTAGTTGAGCGGCAAGGTATTCGGCAGAGTGGCTTGCCTTGTCCAGGACACTCGGAAGCCACAAATAGTCAGGGTAGGACTTGTGCAGCTGGCGTGCTGCGGAAAGACCGCCGGTCTCGTGGTCAGATGTGCTCACAATCACGCCAGGAGTGGAGTCATTCTCTAGGAACTCGAGTGCGGCAGCAAAGGCCTTGTCGTATGCCAGTACCTCGTGAACCTGGGCGGCGGGATCATTGCCATGGCCGGCATGGTCGATGCGAGAGCCCTCGATCATGACAAAGAACCCTTGGTCGCTGTCCTCAGTAGCCTTGCTCAAGGCCTTCAAGGCAGTGCGAGTCATCTCCTCCAAAGAGGGATAGGTCTCATTTTGAGTACGTCGATCAATCTCGAACGGGATATCCCCGCTAGCGAAGAGACCTAGCAGTGGTAAAGTGGCATTATCGCCGCCCTTAAGGCTATCGAAGCCCGCACGGTCATCGATATAACCAAACCCATTCTGAGAAGCAACCTTGACCAGATCGTGATCATCACCACGGCAGCTACCAGCCTGTGAGTTGGGCAAGAAATGGCACCGCCCACCGCCAAGCATAAGATCTACTACCCGGCCGAGAGGATGTTCTCCAACTTCTTGCGCGGCAATCAGATCTTCGTAGTTTCGCAGATTGGCATGCGAGGCGAAGCATGCTGGAGTCGCATCCGTCAGGCGAGTAGTCACAACCAGACCTGTCTTATAACCAGCCAACGCAGCCGCCTCGAGCACAGTTCCACAAGGCGAGTGGTCGGGAAGCACCGAGATAGCAGAATTGTAGCTCTTGCGACCGCACGAAAAGGCCGTCGCTCCAGCCGCAGAGTCCGTCACCAAGCTAGAGCTTGACCGTGTGCGCGAAGTTCCAATGTAGTGTTTATCCAAGACCAGAATGTCGTCGAATGGCAGATCATGCGTGTATTGCCGGAAGCCTCGAGTCAGGGAGAGACTAGTTGGGCCCATGCCGTCAGACACCATGAAGATCAGGTTCCGCTTGCCCGTCGGCTTGCCTCCAGGGCCCCAGGTTGTATTTGACGAATAATGGTCGTGGGGCTCCGCTGGCTTGTGTGGGTAGAGCACGGCCAGCACAATTACCAAGATTGTTGCAATAAGGGCCCAGGAAAACACTCCAATTTCCCGCCAGGAAGGCCAGACCCGTCGCTTGCTTTGGGGGGCCGTTCGCTCGCCGGTCAGGAGAGCGTAGTCCTCCTCTTCATTTCGGATCGACGAGCCGTCATCGGAGGACAGGCGCGGAGGTAGGAGGGACTCTTCCCGCGCCATAGCTAACGTAAAGACAAAATCGGAAAAGAGAGAGGATATACAAGCTCGATAACTTCGATTGCGACCTTCCCTTGGAAGGTTGTGTTGGCTCACGTGGACCCTGAACCCTGGGGGCGGAGGTGAGGAGATAAGGATAAGATAACAGGGCTCACATGATTCATACGTCCGAGGTCACGTTCCTGCATCACAGCCCTACCTAGAGGTCGGGTAACATGTAACTATGCAAATAAGAACTACACCTGCCCTTTCGTACAACCGAGGAATGTAAGGAGAAGAATTGTTTCATTTTGAATCAGCCTAAGCCATATATACTCAAATTATCTATATAATACATGTCATTTCTCAGAACCCTATTAAGCCCTAGAGAGGTCTAGCCTTCCACCCAATAGGAATCATGGCAGCAGCAATCTCAGTAACACCACGCTCCGTAGCAAGCAGATTAAACTGCGCGGCCGCATTCCGGGTATCGAGGACATCCACCCGAATGCCCAACGAGTTGATGTGTCGCTTAGTTTCAGGTGAGAGCTGGAAATTCGAGCCACCAAGACCAAGAATGAGCATATCTGTGGTAGAACTGTTAGCAAATCGAAGTGTGATGTTGCGGTCAAGTATGTCATATCCATGGACGAAAGCTCGTATCCGGGACCAAAAAAGTAAAAAGCAAGAGCCAACGTACCAGGCTTTGGCCAGACAAGATTCAACAACCCCCAGACCGACTCATCAAGTTCAAACTGCCTTTTGGCATTGAGCATAGCATCCTTAGCGACACGGTCGCTCTCCGCGCCCTCGACAGCCTTCCAAGGCCGCCACGCAAATGCCTCACCGCCAACCAGCAACAACCCATCACCGTTGGTGAGCTTGACGCCATTGTTAAGATGGAACCCAGAATCGAGGCATGCATCAATGGCCGTTGTTGGCGCAGGGATGTTGCCCAGTACGTTCAACGCATCAAAGTTGGTTTGGGTGTCTTCTTTGGACTCCGGGCCGCGGTCGTGGCTGACTGGTTTGTGCGCATGCGAGCGAGGAATCATGCGGGTTGGCCGGATGGGTGAGCTATAATTTCGGCGTGTTGAGGGTATTTCGGTGTTAGGATTTGAGACGAGGCATGGTGCTGCGGTTGCTGATGGGATCTGGCAGAATCGAGTCAAGTTCGAGGTGCGAGGGGTGTTGACCAGGGAGGTGCGCAAGACGCGCAGGAGCTGCGGTGATGGTGAATGCATTGGTGCGATATGTTCGATAGAGTGGCTGGTTCAAGTTGGTTCTTGTATTGTACAGCCTCCCGGTGATGTAGTGGCTCGGATGATGGTTAGTGTCACGTGAAGTAAAGCTTTCTTGCCCCGGGTCTTGGCGAAGAGAGCTAGCGGCCCCGAGACATGGGCCTACATATCAACACCCACTAACGCCTCTGCATGAGTCTAAAAGCGCGTCTAAAAATATCGCGCATTAGCACGTAGCTAGTATATGGGAAGAAGAACGGTTGCATATTCTAAAGAAACCGAGAGTGGCTCTGTGTTGAATGAGCATCGACTTGAGTTGAAATCCTGGTCTATCAAATATAAAAGCAGTTAAGCAATTGGGTACGCTCCACGTTAATTGAATTCTTGTATTAATATCGAGCCTAGCAATTAATCTATTTTGATTTTGCAGGAGTCCCAACCCTGACCCTCTGCGCCTGGATTCGTATGAAACAAGGACAAGAGAGACGATAACATCGTACGCGTCGTAGACCCAAAACGCCAACAAAAGCAGAGAGAAAAAGGAAAAAAAGAAAACGATACCTGGAAGAACGAACGAACCGAAAAATGAGAAATGAGCAAGAACAAAAGAGGGGCTATCACCCCTCAAGATGAAACATCAACCTTGATCTCATGCTGCCTCCGATCATTACTGCCCCTGGGTACTTTTCTTGTAAGAATATGAAAAAGCGTATGCACATGTTGAAAGTTAAACAAAAGTCATTCCCTGTCCCTATTTTAGCGGTTCAGGCATTACTAATTTAGTTGTTTCGGCGACCGACAACCTTGCGGTCTTCATCCGATTGACTGGAGCTGTCATCGCTGGTGGTTGCAGTGCGGATTCGCTCAGCCCGGTCTTGAAGAACCTGGGCTTCTGCCGCGGCCTTTTGGGCACGGATCTGCTTGCGCCACATGCTGGCATAGCGACCCTTCAGAGCCAGAAGCTCTTCATGCGTGCCGCTTTCAGCCACTTGACCCTCTGACAAGACCAAGATGCGGTCTGCGGTAGTGATAGTGCTGAGACGATGAGCAATTACCAGCATGGTGCGACCCCGTGAAAGAGTAGAGAGCGCCCTCTGGATATGCTCCTCGGTATCTGTGTCTAGAGCTGCGGTTGCCTCATCTAAGAGAATGATGCGCGGGTTCTTAATGATGGTGCGGGCGATAGCCACACGTTGCTTCTCGCCGCCGCTAAGCCGTAGGCCACGCTCTCCAACCTTTGTGTTGTAGCCGTCGGGGAAAGCAAGAATCTTGTCGTGAATGCTGGCGGCGCGGCAAGCTGCGTAAACATCTTCATCGGAAGCGTCTTGCTTGGCGTACTTCAAGTTGTACATCAAGGTCTCGTTGAAAAGTACAGTATCCTGGGGAACCACGCCAATGTGCTGGCGGACTGAATCGATCGTGATATCCTGTACATCATGTCCGTCGATACGGATACGTCCATTCCCGGAGTTGTAGAACCTGAACAAGAGGCGGAAGACAGTGGACTTACCTCCGCCAGACTCACCAACCAAGGCGGTGGTGGTTCCCGGCTGGCAGTGGAAGGTAAGGCCGTTCAACGCGGGCTTGCGCGCATCGTAAGCAAACTCAACATCCTCGAACTTAATGTCACCATTGCACGTGGCCAATGGGGTGGCACGGGAGCTATCGACCACAGTTGGCTGCTCACGGAACAGTTCTAGTAGGCGTTCGGCATTAATCAATGCGGATTGGATAGATCGATAGAAAGTGCCAAAGAAATTTAGCGGACCCTGGAGTTGGACCATATAGGCCAGTAGAGACACGAACTTGCCCACAGGGCGCTGGCCAGTAGCGACCTGGTATGCACAAATGAAGCACATTACCAATAGACCCATCATAAACACAGTGTTTTGACAGGTGTTCAGCAGTGTTAGAGAGAACAACACGTGATATTCGGCCTTCTGGAAGTCACGCACGGCGCCCCGGTACCGGTTGAATTCGTACTGTTCGGCGTTGAAGTATTTCACTGTCTCATATGAGACCATAGAGTCGTTCCTAGAAAGAGCATAAGTTAGTCCCACATCTATCTCGAATGTATAATGCATAGCCTCGTTCTAACTTACTTGACGGCATCTTCTTGTCGCGAGGCATTGACCATCTGTCTTCTGATCTCTGCTCGCCACTGGGCCATGCGAATAGTGACATAGAGATAACCAAATGTGGAGATCCCGACAGCTAGAGCGTAGTAGACGTCAAATGCAACCATGAAAAACACAATCGCAATCACAAGGTCGACAAGCATCGGCACCACCTGAAAGGTGACCTGCTCAAGGAAAGTATTGATCGAACTGCCCTTGCTCAAGGCGGACAAGACCTCGCCGGTCTTTTTTCCGAGATGGAAGTCTAAGCTAAGACTATGAACGTGTTCAAACGCAGCGGTGGAGAGCTCCATGTAAGAATACTGGCTCACGGGAATCCAGAGGCTAGAGCGCAGAGAGCTGAGTAAGCCCTGGCTGCCCTGCAACCATCGGTACACCACATAGAGGCAAATTTGCAGCCATGGCACTTGGAAGTCCTCACCGTCATCCCTGGTAAGGGCACCCGTAATGACTCCGATTTGGTAGGGTACCAAGACGTTAACGACTCGCTGGCATATGAGGAGCCCAAAACAAAAGGTGACCACTAGTTGCAGCCGGCGGGATTTGGACGGCCACAGGTATGGGAAAAATAGCGAGTACCCGCTCAGGTACTCCCACCAGCTAGTGGAAGGAATTGTTGTCGGACGCACCCAAGGATCGGTGGGTTTGGTAGTTTCGGGGCGAGGAGCTCCGTTCGTCGAACCATATGAGTGACCATTGGCAGTTCCGTTCCCATGTCCATTCCCATTGCCATTTTCTACACCAGCGGAATCCAAAAGTCCCGTGGCTTCTGTGGCCCCATTCGCCCGTTGGCTTGCCTTCCCGTGGCTCTTCCAATTGAACGATTGACATGCGTAGAGAAGAACCAGTGCAAACAAAATAAGGATGCGTACACTATTCGATCCCACTTCTAGGGACTCCCAGAATGTAATGCTTCTGCGGACCCGGCCCCCTTCTGGGTCTCCAACAATTGGCTCGTGGTGAACCGAGGTATAGATCGAGAGGGAGGTGCTAACAATAACCATTTCGATTGGGATGGCGACCGACCAACAGACAAATTGGGCGATAGTAGGCGAGGGAGATGTGTCTAGCATTGCCATGAGCAGCACTGCGTAGACGAAGAACGAGCCGACGACGTAAATCTGTGATAAAGTGTCAATGTCGAGAAACACCAAACCATCGGAATAGAACCTACCACAAAGGACTGTCCTCGCCACCAGTTCTCTGACCTGGCCAGCATGACATGTATGATATAGATAATTGCATCCGCAAGGAAGGTCAGGAGAATGGCCACGGAGAGCAAATTGAAAACTCGTTTGACGTTCCGCGAGAACTGGGATTTGTAGGCGGGTACACTTCGAGTTCGCTGAGGGAGTGGTCGCCCTCCAGGGCCGAAATATTGAGATTCATGCTTGCTAGCTTTCTTTGCAGCGATGGTAGTATTAGCCACGAAGGCCACGACAAAGAGGATAAGAAGAAAGATTGGGTAAGAGGTGCGCAAGTATTCCAGCAGCTCTAGGGCTGCGTGGGGATCCATTGCCCACTAAATATCCCAGAAATGAGTGTGATTCAAACAAGGTCCATGACAGGAGTCCCTTGAAAGAAGAGTAAGAAAGGGAGGGTTCGGATCGGAAAGGACAGGACGGGTATGGCGAAGATCGACGCGAGTAATGGGAACTTCCAAGGTTGGGATGGCGGAGAAACAACAGGTTTTCCACGTGGAAAAGCTTTTTAAGAGGAAAAAAAGAAAAGAAAGTAAATTATGGAGATTTTGAGAAGTAGAAGCAAAACATAGAAAGGAAAAAGGAAAGAAAAATAAATAAATGAATGCTTATAACTTTTTCCTTATTATTTTCCTTTGGGGGGGTGTGTTTTTTTGCCCTCTACTGTCTTCTCCTTCTTCCCTTAAGGTTTGGATAGAGAAGAAAAAAATGTTGAACCTTTTTGTAATAAAAAAAAAGAGGCAAAGAAAGGGAAATATCAGGCATATATAAACATAAAAAGGTCTAAACGGCCTAAAGCGTCTAAAATGACGGTGTGTGGATTGTTGCTGCAGCTAAAACAAAAATGGGGATCCACTAGTATCAGTCACTTCCATATATAACTATATATATATATATATATCTCGTCTTTCTCCGAGTTCTCCTGTAGGGCTTTGTTTGCTAGTTTAGAAGAGCCCTGGCATGAATTAAATAATTTAGACCTTTCATGCCCGATGGTCAAAGTTCAAATCGTCCTAGAAGATAAACAGGGGGGAGGGGAGGAGGGAGGGTAAAAGGATCGTCGATCTACCGATCGAGAACAATCCACGCATATAATGACTTCATCAGGTTACCCCAAAAAAATTAAAATCAAAAAGGAAACATTAAAATATTAACATGACAAGATCACCTGAGCCCAATCATTATGGCAATGAAATCTAAATTCTTCTTCCTTTTCCCCGTGAAAGTGTGACCTTCAGCTTAGATTGGTCTAAACTTCCCGTTGATGTATGTGATTAGCTGAATGTCTCATATTTTTTGCCTCTTTTTTAGTCATTTCAGTGGCACTCCAGGCGCAGTTCAATAAATTGGCCACTGATCATGAGTATTCGTATATGATGTACGTACATTTGTGCGTACATTTGGATATAATGTCATAGTCTATGGTCCATGAATAATATATGGATATATTCTCCATGTGTTGCGTGTCCCGAAGCCCCGGTTGAGGTAAGACAAATCAGAATCACATTCTTCCAAGGTGGTTTGATAGATAGTACTATCTTGTATATAGGTATTTTGGTCTTTGGACACGTTCACTTCGGAGAAATTCCTTCGTAAAAATCACATTCCAATCTGATCCCTCTCATGTGTTGTCTTCTAGACCGCTCCTAATATGTGTTCAGGCCCGATGGCTTTCAAGAGGTAAAAGGTGCATTTTGAGAAATATGACATAAATTATAAGAAAAGAAAGAAGTACAACTACCTGACTGGTGCCCTATATGTGAGGTATAACAACGTTGGATAGTGATTGTTATATATAATGTTCAAATCTTGGACGGTAAGGCATGGGTCGGTGCCTCAGGGTCTTTCCCTCACCGCTTGCATCTCGACGATCTCCAACTCTCCGCATCTTTCTCCCTCCAATTCGGTGGTCGTGTGCCATAATGGAGACCTGGCTATAAACCATGTCGGACCTCTCAGGTTCGCGATCTCCGGTCCCTCCCCCTCCTCCCCCTCCGCCACAGAAGTACTCAAATCGTGCCGCCAATGCCCTTGCTAGATTCGCCCAACCTTTCTTCTTGGGCTCAAGACCACCTAGTCCCCAAAGCAGTCGTGCGGATGGTCCCCGGTCGATCAGATCCAAATCACTGTAAGTGCTGCAGCTTTCTCACACCGCTCTGATACCCCTACTTCCCTGCTTTGCTCTGTTTCCATGTTTCCTTCTTTGTTTTCAACGCAGTGACCACCCCCACCATTTGGTCGGAGCTAGATCGGGGAATTTCATTTGAGCCAATTGAATCTTCAGTTTTCTAATCATCATCCTTCTGTAAAGACCAGGAGAACCGCAGACTGTGACCCACAAAACAGGCATAGCAATCACGGCTTTGGACATTTCGCCAGAGCGGACACATGCGGTTATCGCAGGCAAGGAGATTCTCAAAACCATCCAGGTCTCCCCAGACCGCTCGTCAGAGGAATTCAATATTCGCAATGCAGTCATTAGCTATGCATCCACCCACCACGATGTGGGCGTTTCAATGCCACACAAGGACCAATTGAATGTGAAGGACGTAAAATGGTCACATGGGAACTATGACCGGATAATCGCAACTGCAGTCGCAAATGGTCGGATTGTGGTTTACGACCTCCAGCGGCCCGGTCTCCAATTATGTCGTTTCCAAGGTCACAATCGCCAGGTGCACAGGCTTGCTTTCAACCCTCATCTTCCTTCTTGGCTCCTGTCTGGCAGTCAAGATGGCACAATTCGGATGTGGGATCTGCGATCCGCCTCTGCAAATCGGGGAACTTCCACGTGCCCTAGCAAACATTCGTATCAGGGCAACAGCGATGCCATCCGAGACGTCCGGTGGTCGCCTAATGATGGGGTTATATTTGCGACTGCTTCAGACAGCGGCGCGATCCAGATGTGGGATTATCGAAAGGTTAACGCCCCACTGATGAGAATAGCCGCCCATGATCGCCCATGCTATGCAGTCGACTGGCACCCTGACGGAAAACATATTGTTAGTGGTGGCACGGATCGCCAGGTAAAGGTCTGGGACTTTTCTTCATCTGCAGAGCGGCGGCAGAAACCTGCATTCCAGTTCCGGACACCCCAGGCGGTCACAAATGTTCGATGGAGGCCTCCTTCTTGGGTTGGTGAGTCTCCTGCCTCGGGAGAATGGCAATCGTCTCAAGTTGTCACGTCCTATGACAAAGAAGACCCACGCGTTCACCTTTGGGATCTCCGTCGCCCGCATGTTCCATTCCGCGAGTTCGATCGGTACGATGCACCCGCATCGGATCTGCTCTGGCGCTCCAAGGATCTTTTGTGGACGGTCGGCGAGGCCGGGGCCTTTACCCAGACTGATGTTCGGTATGCGCCAACTGTGGTCAATCGCCGACCGATGTGCTCTGTGGCTTGGAGTCCCAATGGCGAGTTTGTTGCGTTTAGTCAACAACGTCCCAGGCGGCGTCCTCTGGGAGTCAATGCCGCAGAATTTCTACGGGCTGAAGAAGACGACTACAGCACTGGCGAGAGATCACTAAGCCAGAGCCCTGCAGATGACATCTTTGACGAAGCCGTTTTGGCCACTTCCCTTCGGAATCGGCATACCAAATCGACCGCCATTCGAGCATCCAAGTCTTTGGGCAGTACTCCACCGGGAGCAGTGGATTTTATACCCGTGCTCCCTCTAGAACAAGCATTGGCCAAACTCGCAACCCCAATGCCTAGTCAGGCGGGGATCATCACAAGTATTCCGGGTGCTACAAACGACTCAGCAGTCTTTCGGTATTTGGCAAGCCACTATACACCGTTGTTCGATGAGCATAGTGAACATAGAACGCAGACAGACGTCCTAAACACTTTGATTGAATCACTGGACCACAACGCTGAATGTGCAGATGAGGTATCCATGGCCAGATTGGCTCAGACTTGGAGAATTGTCAAATTCGCTATTCTCGAAGAACTCCAACGTAGAGCTAGAGATCATCCAGCAAAAGGTGGCCTGAAAGACAGGTCATCCAAGGATGGAGGGTTGATAGACAGGTCACGACCCGATGATGGTCGACAGGACAGAGTCAAGAGTCGGTTGTTCAAAGGGGTCATGGAGGCGGTCCCCGAGGCTGAGAGCTCGTCGAATATGACCACCCCCCTTGCGCGGCCATTGCCTGATTCCCCGAAAGACTCCTGGTCGAGCACTGATTCCCAAATTCCCTCGTTGAGCGATGGGGCGATCGACCTTGACCCTCTCCCGCCATCAGTCTTGAGTGACCATAACGGTTGGGGTATGTCGGATCGTATACCCTTGCCTCGTGGACGACTATCGTCAACCGATGATACTCATTCATCGAAGTATCTATGGGATCCCACACAAGAAGACTTGGACATGGAACAACGGTCTGCGCCTCGGGCAATTGCCGGCAAAGCAGACTGGCGCCGTCGCGGTCACTCAGACTTCCCTCAGGAAAATTCCGAGGATGACTATGACCAAAAGCTGGAGGATAAACGTGCAGCGATTCGTGACTACAAGCAATTTCCCAAGAAACCCTTGACTCTCGAGTCGCCAATGGAATCTAATCGGCCCCCCCGTACCGACCGTTATGGTCGGCATGATTCTTCGGAGAGTTTTCCCATGTTCTCTACATCTACCGACAGTTCGCACCCCTCCAAGTCTATCGGTGCGTCTTACTCGTCTACTGGACACCTTGACGCATCTAAATCTCTGGATGCTGGACAATCTGCCTCAGCACTGAGAAGAGGATCGATTCTAGCCTCTACACGCGAGGAATCCGAGGATGAGATCTTTGACCATGTCGTCTCAGAGACTGATCGACTTCATCTGGAGCGGCCGTCGAGCCCTCCCCCTTTGATCACAGAATCAACCCCGCTTGAAACACAGCAGCAAACTTTCCCACCAGATGATACGTCCTACCTCGGCACTATGCCTTATTCAACAATAGACGGTATCTCGCGAGTGCAGATCCCGCTCACTCCAGACGGAACAGACTTGAAACCGTGGGGTATTGAAGCGATTCTGAAAGAATCAGTCCGATATTACCACAGCAGTAGCAGCTTAGTCGATATTCAGGCTGCCGCCCATCTTCTCCAAAAGCTGCACGTTCTTTTCCGGGACTGCGAACAAATTCTCCCGTACGAGGAATGCGAAATGGTCTTCAAAACTTACAATGAGCACCTGATTCGGCACTCGATGGACCTTGAGGCAGCAGAGCTCCGTCTATTTTGTGTATCAACATATCCTGCCGTCTATGAATACGCCCAGACAGATTCATTCATCAACGTCTACTGCTACACATGTCAACGACCCTTTGAGAATCCCACCCAAGACAATAGCCGCTGTTATCGCTGCAACACACCTCAAGCACCATGCTCTATTTGCGTGAGCCTTGATCCACCCCTAGAATGGGTTTCAGAGCAGCAAAATCCGTCAATCACTTCATCAACCCTCACCAGTCCCGACCCAGACTCCGAGACCACTTCAAACCATTCCTCACAGTCCTCAGTTCCCACTGAACCCCTCCCAGAGTCGGAGATCGAGATGCTCGAGCCCTTCACTGTACCTCGCCTCAAAGGCTCCGCCCTCTGGACTTGGTGCCAAGGCTGCGGCCACGGCGGCCATCTAGCCTGCATCACAACCTGGCTCGGCGACATCTCAACCAGCGAAGGCGGCTGTGCCACCGCCGGCTGCTCGCATGACTGCGGGCCTGGCCCACGTCGTGAACTAAACCGCCAAGCCCTGCAGGTGGAGTCCAAGCGTCGCGATTCTGCTAGTCGCTCCGCCGGTGTCGGGCTCGTCAAGCGTGATCCCTGGACTAAGGGTGAAAGCAAGGCCGTCGAGAAAGTCCGCGGCATGCTGGGTGTCGCTGGCGTCGCCGCTGCCACTGGTGGCAGTGGTGCTGGCCCGATCACTTCGACAAGCAATACTTCCTCTCCGGCGCCGGTCTCACCCGGCGCCATGTCGCCTAAGAGGGTGCGACTTGTTACCCCAAATGAGCAAGAGAAGGAAAGTGTTGCCTTGGCTCGCACGGGTCCTCCTTTGAGGGACTGAGCGTGAGTCTTGCATAACGCTCAATGTGTACTACTATTAGCGCGTGTTTTTGCTTTTACGTCTTCACTTCACTTTCTTGTCTTCTTTTTTTATTATTTGATTCCCCAATCGCGATACTTTCAATGAATCAATCCATGCATAACACGTATTCAAGCACATGCGTATAGTGTACAGCCCTGAAGTGGCGGGCGTTTCTCCCTATGTAGTCATCACATACTAAATAGAATCTATCGTACGCACGTAGAAATTTCCATCGGATCGCTTGAAAAATGATTTAGACACATCTTAAAACATAAAATCCCCATTCACCTTCGTCTAGAACCTCCGCTTCTTCTTTGCAGGAGCTTTGCCCTTAGCTTCGAGCGACCTCTTCAGTTCCTCGCGCTTCCGGTTAGCCCGCTGGTCTTCAGTCTCCGGCTCTGCAGGTGGAGCGGAAGGAACCCTCCCCGCTGCTGGTGTGGGTAATGGAGACTCCTCCTTTTTAAGAGCTTGTCTGCCAGCCTTCGGTATAGCAGGTGTAGTTTTCTCGGGTGACCTGACCACCGTGTCAGATGTAGGCGGCGGAGACTTGTCTCGAGCTGGTTCGGAGACTTTGGCTTTGGCTTTGCCGCCTATCATGCCAAGTTTCCCGGTACGTTTATCCTTGGCTGCTGCTGGCTGTGTCGACGATGTGGGATGATCTTCGTCAATCCTTTCTTCCTCTTCTGGTGACTTTGAAGGTTCCTGGGGTTCTGGAGACTCGCGGAGTTGTGCTGGAGGGGAAGGGGTTGGCGAAGGCGAGGGCTCTTTTGCTTGCTTTTTCTTGCCGCCTATCATACCCAATCCACCCTTCGGCCTTTTCGGTGCCTCTCGGACTGGCGCCGGAGGAGAAGGGGCTGGAGAGGGAGATGGCGAGGGCTGACGCTCTGTTTCTTTCTTGTTCCTGCCGCCAATTTTACCCAGTCCACTCTTTGTTACTTTCGGTGCCTCTCGAGCTTTCGGCTGCGGTGCAGCGGGCTCTGGTGACCTTGAAACGCTGGGAATGCGTTTTTGACGCGGTGCTGGTTCAGGCTCGGAGTCGGAGTCTGATGCTGTGGCTTCGTCTTCCTCTGAGGGCGATACTGGTGGAACAGGACTTTCCTTTCTGGGCTTTTGCTTGGGTGGTGATGTTTTGCCTTTGTCATGTTGGGATTTTAGTCTGGGAGGGGTTTCTTGTCGCTAGATGAACAGGGTTAAGCTATACTTGTTATCTGTGATTAGGAATAAGTCGTAGCATACCTGAAACTCATCGACATCACTGCTTGCCGTTGAGTCCCCTCCTTCGTCGATATGCTTGGTTTCAACCGGCTCTTTTCTATCTTCGTCCTTGGGACTTTCCTCTTCAATGGGAGGGGATTCCTTGGCGCTAGTTTCAGAGCGCCTCTCAAGCTGATACCACCATTCAGCTTGTGACAGGGTGAAGGTATCCAAATTATGAGAATCACCGGATTCCGAGATTTCCTGTAGTAAATTGGTGGCCAATCCCGCCCCATGTGATACTCCTGTCTCAGCAAGCCAGGTCTGTTCCTCAAACTGCGCAATACCCTTGACAAATTTGGCAGCCTCAGACCGCGTAATAGCCTTGCGAGACGCACGCGATCCTGCGGCGCTAGGAAACACAGACCCTAGATCCACGCCAAGTGTTTCCATTTTGTCAAACAACTTGCTAAGTACGTAGTCTTTCTGCTTGATTTGATTCAAGAGCAAATGTTGGCGGGACTCCCACTCCGCTTCCTCCCTCAGCAGCGGAATCAATAGATTAGTAGTCAAGGATGACAAGGGCTCCTTTGATAATCTCAAGGACCATTTAAGAGGCCTCAACGGGGAGGGAAGCTTGGTTGTTGTCGTGATTTCAAGCGAGTCGGTTTGCGTTCCACTGCTTAGGATTGCGCTTTCATTGCCTTTTTGTAAAGCTTCTCCAATTTTCTCTAGGAGCACATTGAGCTGCTCTAGGTCCTCTCCAGGATCGATCGTTGTGGCATCTTCCTCTGCCCTCTTGGTGATAGCTTTATGGGGCAGCCGCTCTGACCAGATATAGGTGAGGTCTGTTATGTGGATCTCATAGCCTTGTCGAGTCCAGGTATACTGGAAGAGCAAGGGAGGCAACCCCTGCTGAGACAAGTGAAGATGCTGCCATCTCGAAGGCATGATTTGAGCGACTTGTTGGTTTACAATGCGGAGTTGGGAAGTTCCAAAGTTGTCTCATATAGCTGCCTGGACCATAAGGGAAGGTTTGCCGCCCGCGTAACTTTCCCGCTGATCTCCCGAACTTCTAAACTTCGCTTTCGACATCCAAATTACATACGTTCGGATCGCATATGTTTTAATTCTTACTCCTTGTTATATCTTTACAGTTATCACCATGTCTGCGCGATTCCCAGACCGATCAGACTCAAAGCGCAGCAGGTCCCGATCGCCATCCTCGTGGCGTCAGCCCCAGAAACACCCTCGTCGGGACGACGGAGAATGGCGCGACCGACAAGACTCGGATCGCGGATGGAACAATGAGAGATCGGGTCCTTCGCAGCAGCCTCGCAACATGCGCGATCAAGTCCGGCTCAACTTGATCCAGGAAGACCAGCAAGAGCGCGAGTGGGTCGCGCAGGAGGATCTGTTCGTGCTGAAGCAGGCCAAAAAGAAGGCAGAGATTCGAGTCAAGGAAGGGCGCGCAAAGCCTATCGACTGGCTGACGGTTACTCTCCGCATCATCGATCCTACGCGAGATCCCTTGGATGACGAAATAGCAGACTCCGATCTGGATGTCGTGGACCCGGACGGTGTTTTTGAGGGACTATCGCAGACCCAACTACAGGACTTGGAGAAGGATATTGATACATTTGTTAACCTTGAGACAAACGCGAAGAACCGTGAATTCTGGCAGGTAATGTTCCCCCACTCTGCTATCTACCGGACACCCCTGTTGACCACCGTCCACCCTACAGACCATGAAAGTCATCTGCCGAGATCGTCAAAAGACCGTTACACCCGAGGGTCGCGCACTGAATTCCGTGGCTGCCGACATCAACAAACTACTAAGCCCAAAATCCTACGAGCAGCTTCAAAATCTCGAAGTACAAGTGAAACGGAAGTTGAACTCGAACGAGCCAATCGATACAGATTACTGGGAAGAGCTGCTGCGCAGTCTGACTGTGTGGAAGGCCAGGGCGAGTCTGAAAAATGTTTATCAAGCTATTATCGATGAGCGTGTCCGCGACCTGAGGAGACAGCAAAGACAGGAAGCCGAATCAATTCGGGAAAAACTAGCACCTCTTGCTCCAGTTGTCTCTGGTGATTTAACAAATCATGCCGAGTTTGAAGGCCTGGATCCAGATCCATTGCTCCAGATTCGCCCGGAGGACAAAGGCTTGGAAACCATGGACGAGTCCGCATTCCTTAACCAAGTGGTAGGTTTTAGAGCTTCCTCTCATCTATTCCAATCCACATGCTAATCAACCGCACAGGCCCGCGAACGCCAGAAAATTATCCGCATGGGCTTTGTCCCACTACGACACCGAGCTGCAGAGAAGTCATCCGCAGTAGTATCGAATCCGACATCTACCAACGCCCCCGCGGCCTCCGTATCCACGCGGTTCTCGTCCATCCCGAACGAAGACTTCTCGCAAGCGACCAAAGCGCTATATGAAAGGGAGCTTGCCAAGGGTGTCAGTGAGAATGAAGAAATATTTACGGGCGAAGAGGCCGTGAGCACGAGCTCACAACCTCAATGGGCCGGTAAACATCGGCCTCGAAAGCCACGGTACTTCAACCGAGTCCAAATGGGTTACGAATGGAACAAATACAATCAAACCCATTACGACCACGACAACCCGCCACCTAAGGTTGTACAAGGTTACAAGTTCAACATTTTCTACCCCGACTTGATTGACAAGACCAAAGCGCCGACTTACCGGATTGAGCGTGAGAACGGTCGCAAGCGTGGCGAGTCATCGGCCGAAGCGGGCGAGGAAGACACCTGTCTCATTCGGTTCATGGCTGGACCTCCGTATGAAGACCTTGCCTTTCGCATTGTCGACAAAGAATGGGATTATAGTGCCAAACGCGAGAGGGGCTTCAAGAGTACATTTGACAAGGTATGTCGTGCCACTCAAAGATCCCCCCTGTTTCTCAACTGACGTAATCATTTCCTTTAAGGGAATCCTTCAACTTCATTTCCAGTTCAAAAGGGTAAGTTTCTTTCTTTTGGGGTTTTACGAAGATAATACTAACAGGTTGTCTCAGATCTATTACCGGAAGTAACACCTGCGCAACCAACGATTTCCACATGGGCGTCATATCGGGATGGAGAGAGTGGATTACGATAGTGTATGCAGGGAGATGTTTGGGAGCTGTATTTTCCAGTGAATTGATACCCAGTGAATCAGACCAAACCTGGATTGATTGGACTGGAAACATTTCCCCCAGGGTTTTCGCAGAATAAGCCGGACTTGATATATGGAGACATCAGATGCTTGATCCAACATTCTCGACCTAAATTTGACGACCTCACCACTTTTTTTTTCCCCCATTATGATCGTCTCTTAAGGGGAAGCCAAAAAAAAACCTCCCACTCGCGTTGACCATGACTAGCGTATCGACACCGTATGTCTCTTTTTTCTTTTGTTTTTCTATTACCAGGGTACTCGCAACACGGGGGACGTTGGGTGTCCTTTGGGTGACACTATCCCGGCCTGCAGGAGCAGGATGTATTCCTGACTTCCGGGTGGTTGAATGCAGGTTATGAAAAAAAAGGAAACAATTGGGCTAGACAAAAAAGTAAGAAGATGGCACTTGCAGTTAACTTCCAGAAGGGCCGGAATGAAGCCGGTGTAGATGAATGGCGACTTGTGTCCTGCAGGTTCCCATTTGAATTTGACCATCCCCTTCTGGCTCTAGGAGGCCTAATTCATTCGTTCTAGTCGCATGTAGCATGTAGTATGTAGCACCAGATCCAGCCACTTATGACTTCCCGGTCATTGGTCATTGTCTGTACTATGAATCTCCGTTGCACGACTTAGGCATCTAAGGCGTTTTTAGAAATACAGAGTAGACCTTTTTTTTTCTATAATGCAAGAAGAAAAAAATTAATTACCTTAGGTCCAGACCGTCTTTTCTTTGAATTGCATCTATGAGGTTATTTACAGAGTGAGAGAGAGAGAGAAGAATATGATGTGTTGGCATGGGATCTTTGAAATTATACAGCTCCAAATCGTCGTTGAGCACATACACATCCTTTGAGGCTGCACTCTCGTCCGTTCTTGTCTCCTTCTTATTCTTATTCTTATTATCTCTCATTCTCCCTCTCACTCTCCCCCTCTTCCTCTTCCTCTTCCAAGAGTTACGTTTGCCTTCTCATATCCTCCTTTCCCCACAACTTTCATGCTTCTCTTCTATTTCCCTTTCTACCCTTTTCTCACCCAACCCATCAAGTCACTCCCACAGCCGGAGGTTGCCCTGTCCAAACATGGATTTCTCATTCCATTCGCAACATTTCGACAGGGTGCACATTTCAGGCCAAGGAGATTCAAAACCTGGTCTCCTGTCGCAACCAGAAGCGCCATCTCCGTTCACTGTATCTGACTGGGCGAGATGGAGATCCCAGCCAGCTCCTATGCGTCCTCATCAGTATCAAGGTTATAGCTTTCCTCGTGTTGCTGATGATGAGCCATACGGCTTGGGTCCGTTGCCCCAGGAGCTCCTCGGAGATCCAAACGCATATATTGATGTCTACCGCTCGCATGTCACCCCCACCATGACTGGCGCACCCCCAGAGGTGTTGGGCCCCCAGGATGTAGAGGGTCACTCAGATTGGCCACTTTTGCAATCCTCCCCTGCCTTCAAAGACCAATCATACAACTATCCTCAGTTGGAGTCTCTTCAGCCACCTCCAGACTCCCCACCATCGCCACTTTCTGAGGTCTCCTCCTACCACTCCCTTCATTCGCTCGCTGCTTCAAGTCCGGGAATGACGGCTCAGACAGCAGACCGTCTCTCGCCCCGTTCAAGCACTGGTGACAATAATCAGGAGCGTCACAGTCACCCTCCCTACTCTGTTCTCATCTACCAGGCCTTGAAGGAAGCCCCAGGAAACAAGCTTCAACTCCAGAGCATTTACTCCTGGTTCGAAGCGAATACAGACAAGGGAGGGGACCCGAACGCAAAGGGATGGCAAAACAGTATCCGCCATAATCTCTCAATGAACGCGGTAACTCTCACTTTCCATACTTCATTCTTTCAGTTCCTTGCAATACGTTTGATGCAACGTCTGCTATATTTGATATCAATACTAACCTGGAGTCTAGGGATTCGAGGCAGTGAAGGAAGAAATTGGTCCAGGCAAAAGGGCAGTGAACTTCTGGAGGCTGACGCCGGAAGCCATCCGCAGCGGTGGCATTCAATCAACTACCCGCTACCGCAAACTTCAACACCTAAAGAAAGGTGTGAACTCAGGCCATCGCGGGGCCACACGTCAGCAGTCGGAGTCCAAGGGGGCCCACGCCACGAGGATCATCAAATCACGCAGTGCGAACAGTCCACACAACGAGCGCACCGAAGCATATCATCGGCGGCAAATGATAGGCACGAACCCTAGCCTCGGACATGAATACGGCCCCACGAGCCTTCCAGCGATGCAAAGATACATGCAGCACCCCATAGGCCCTGTTGTCGGATGCACCCCGGTGGTACCAGGCAACAATACGATCTTCATGGATACCATGGAACCAGGACCGACATTTGACGTGGGCCATAACCACGATTGGTACAATCCGGAGTCGGGCTTCAACAGGGTCCACGACCCACTCGAGGGTCCCAGTCGATCATGAGCATAAGTCTTGAAAAAAAAAAAAGCCACAAAAAAAAGGGAGGGGGAGGTGTGGTGGAGGGGAGAGAACAAGATTCAGCTACGAACCCGGAGAACCGGACGTTTTCTCTCGATTTCGTTATTTTTGCCTTTTTTTTTTTTTTTTTTGAGAATTTCCAGGCCATTGGTGGAGACCAATGTTGGCCATTGAGCACACTAGAGGAATGGCGTTATTTGAAGTGGCCATTTATTTGCTATTTGAATTCAGAATGTATTTGGCGGGCGTTCCACAAAGTGAGCCTCATGGCGAAGGAGATCTATCGGCTTTTTTTTCTATTTACTTTGCTTTTTTTGCAATTTTCTTTTGCAATTTTTTTTTCCCTCTATTTTTTCAGTCGTTCTGGCATGAGCAACGCATATTTTCTTTTCAAGTGTACCATAAGTCAGTAGTGTTTGTGAGTATGAATCCGCATCTAATCGAGATCTATCACAAAGGCAGAGATGTCAATCATCCTTCTCTGCCATGTTCGTCAATGGATCCTCAATGAGGCGCTTGGGTGTAGGCATGTATCTCATGTAGCCTCGCTTCTCTCGAGTCCCACATATTCTCTAGCTCAGTACAAGTGTTCATCGTTGGTAATTTTGGGCATGAACAATGCCAAGAAATGAAAATATTCACACCTCTACTGTCTACGCCCTGGGGTTTCGTATCGGATAAACATAGCTCCTCCTTGTTAATGCATTGGCATTGCTCTTTTCCATAGCATGGACCACATGCTGTGTTGCTGACAATGCTTCATATCCTTGTACAGCGGTGTCTCAAGTGACAGGAATAGCCTCCAACCATAGTAGAAGGAAAACTTGCTGAGCGACCACCTGCACGTTTCCATAGATTGAGGCTGGGAATATTATAAAGGGCTTTGCTGCTAATGGAGTACAATAGAGCGCATTTGCTTCCTTCTCCTTGCTAGTCTTCTTTAGTCTCTCTTGACACCCAGGTTCTGTCCTTAGCTCACACTGAGCAACCCCACCAACACCCCGCTATATCACTCTACCAACTGCTGCAGCAGGCCATGGTGCTCGGGTGACGCGGACATCCTTGGCAGCATCGGCAGAATCGGTAGCTGCATGTTGCCTTTCCCATGATCATCTTTTTTTCCCGGTCATTCCCCACTTCCCCTTTTGTCGGTATCCCAGCAGGACGGAATCTGATACGCTCGTTTTGAGCTAACAGATCGTGGGAAGGGCACATGCCTGTCTTTTAACCAGGGTGTATTCCCAAGTAACTCAACGCTGATAAGACTACAGAGAATATACATGAGTTTAATTGTAGATATGCTATAATTAACGCATGATATACTACCCTGTATTACCAATTCCCTTCCCTAAGTTATGTAGTTCTATGCGGACATTCATCCACGTGCTAATCAAGAAGGTTCATAGTGCAGTGTCGTAGCCATGACAGGCTTGTGCGATAGGGAGATCGGCAATAACACCAGTGGAATGAGCGACATAAGCAACGTGGTCTACTATGTATCCTATGGTGTTTGATGGATTACCACTTGTTTTTTTACAGATTTGTAGGCGACCAATGGAAGATACACGTACGTACTTGGAAAGATACCACTAGTTAGGGTATAAACAATTTGCATCTGTGGAGCGTACAGTGCAGTAGCCTTTGTACTGTAAGCAAGGAGATACTCACATCATGTACCTGTGCACTGTTAGACAGGTGGCACCTGCAATGCCGTTCACAACGCGGCTGAATATGTCAGTATCTAAAGTTGAGTTTCGAAGCTCCCCTACGGGCCGTGCCGATAGTGACTTATTTGTATTATTATATGATGGGTAAGATGTTTGTATTCTTCTCAAATTGGAGAATTGGAGGATTAGAATTAAGGGGTCTTCTACATACCAAGTGGCCCCGGGGGTTTCGATATTACTTATTATTAATCTAACCCTAACTACCTCCAGGGCTAGGGCTGTTAGTTATACGGGGTTTACATAACTATAGGCTACTATGTACTTAGTGTAGACATACACTAATGTCCTCAACACCAATTTTGTTAATGCCCGCTTGGACCCTTCCCTAAACCAAATAGGGTATGAGATCCCCTCGTGACAGTCTGCAGGTCAATTAGTGACCCGGACTTTGAGTGGGTGTTCGTTGTTAGGACATATTGAGGGTGGAGTTGGCCGTCCAACCGACGGATGGGCGTCCCGCACTATTCTTTGCTAATCATACGGTAACATCGCTAGCCCCCTTTGTTGAAGGGAGCCGAGCTTTTACGGTGAATCTTACATAGACTAGCGATGAACCCAACCATTAATAGGAGCCCCTCTAGGATGGTGGCAATATCCCTCGGAAGCTGTATCCTCAACTGTACAATGTACTATGTACTCTTTACTTTCGCCTTCTTTCTCCTTCCTTGTTTTGCCTGCTTTAATTTTCTTTTTGACGTATATACCCATATGTCACGTGTATTCCCGTAATGCATGTCGTTAGAAAAGATCTTCATACTGATCGTTGTGGAGAGGTCTTCCATGCAGGGTAAAGGCAGGCAGTATCAATAGTCTCGATTGCAAGACTGAGCACTGTCAGACACAGCCCCACTGTTCAACCCGAACCTGAAAATATCACGTTATAGATATCAAATTATCAAATCGAGCCCAACCCGGGTTCATCCTTTCGATCTATCAACTATCTCGAAAAGACAAATCGGGGACAGGGAGAAAGGGGTACATACTCTGTGGATCTCTTCATTTTTGATCTGCATGACATTAATGCGGGTACAGAAATGCCACTTGATATGTATGTACATAGTAGCCGATAGGTTGCCCGGTCTGCTGGAATCCGAGATTTGAAGACGTATCCCGGTGCACATCGGGGATTTTCTCTTTACAATATAAGTTATGTTGGAAGTGTTTGGAAGAGCTTCTGCATTTGATATATAATATAGTACCAATTGCCATATTCTTTTGTATTCTGACTTTTTATTCCTCTGGTAGAAACCGCACAAACCTCGCCCGTTAGGCGTTTGTGGGATGGAACGGCCCGGTTAGACAGCTGTCAATTCTGCATACGCTTGAGCTTTCTTTGACAAGCACTAGCCCTCGGAGTGGATAGCTTTAGGGAGCAATGCGACACAGAACAATCGCCTGACCGCTTCTTGGACCGAAGCCATTGTCTGTTGTCATCCGTGTTCCCGGGTCCCATCATGGCGACGGCGAAAATTCGTCACCTCGTTGCTTTTGCACAGTAAAGAAAAAGAAACGAAACATTTGGATCCGGGCCGGTAATCTTTTCTATTGGTTCATTCGAGGCACGGGAATTCAACGAATCGTAGCGGCCACGTACTTTACATATGCGCTACGTACTTAGTAAAACAACGCATGGAAGTAGAGGGATCGATCTTCATTGGTACACCTTTGGCGGCTTCTTTCGCTATATATTGAGCTAGTGTAGACTGCGTGGTACAGAGACACTAGATCTCCTCTAGGGAGGAGATCCACTGTCTCATCACATGCCAGCTCACGTTGTATGTTAACTGATAGCCAGTACAAGATAGTCTGAGCATAATGCTATATTTTACCTTTGGTTGAACCTTAGAGCTAAGTGAAAATCCTTCCTATGTAGTACATGTACTTGGAATGAGGGTCATGACCATAAGTTGGTCATAAATTCAGTGTATCTTCAACCAATCTCATCTGCAGCCTCGAGGGGGTCAAGGCACAAAGGACCTGCATGATGGAGCTCCTGCCTGAAGGAGTAGTTCAAGATATCTGCTATCAAGAATAATTATGCACTATACAATAGCATAATTCTTTTCCCGTTGATTTCCGATAGAATATTTTTTGTTGCAATTCCCGTGCCTCAGAATATATATTCAGATCTAGGTAACATATTGCATGTGGATTAGAGCAGCTTTTTCATAGAACCAATTTTGGGCAATAAATTCTCAAACTAGATGAGATATTATACAGTGAGGTCCCCGAGAGCCTTGCCAACAAGCGGTGTCATTTAACTCTAGCCCTAATGCATGGCTGGTTGGGGTCTCAATCTGTTGAAGAGTCAAACTCTGCGGATAAAAAAGCCTTCCCACAATGACCAGCACAACATTTAATTGTTGTTTATAGTAGTAGTTAATAGTAAGGGGACTTATGTCCCCCTGTCAGCTATGCTTCGGAGGCTACGAGGCGCAGCTGCTTGGCGAAGACACACTGGTTTACTGATTATTTCTCGATACATAAACATCAAATTTACAGTTTGCCCAGGTGCACTATAGAGTTTCTTACGACATATATAGATAATGTCCCCTATGTACTCCGTACTTGTGTTGACATTGGAAGATGGGTGTAAAAGAAGTGATGCGTAAGTTCTTCTCTTTATGCTGGAGAAAGCGTTGAGATATAGATAGAATTCTACTTGTAGCAAAAGAAAGTCCAGACCAAAGCCTTCAGTTGTGTATGGATTAATTGATTGCGAAAAAGACGGTTGGACTTCTGTCAAATCGGAAGCTATGCTCAATATAGGCATAATATATAACGAGGGCTTGAGCCGCTAGGCACCATACAGATCCACAGCTAACTACATAGTGTCTTGTTTTATCGTAGGAAAATATCCACCTAGGGGGGCTATACAGAGTGCTGGGTTGACCTGGCTTAGCCATATTTTATTCACATCTGTGAAAACAAGGCCTAGATCAATTGACCAGGCCATGTGGGGTTCCAATCCCGCGTAGAATGTACATCCCATGAAGGCTACTAGCGCAGCTATAAATGAGATCGACACCTAAATATACTTTAGCACTGGAGACTAGGCGAATTACGGTGACCAACACAACCCTGGAGAACGCGTTTGGTTTACCCAGCGACAACTACGTTTTGTCTGAGCCTGAGGGCGTCTATACATGTTGCAGATCAACAAGAGAGGTTGTTGACCTGAAAGATATTTCCGAACCCCCACCATGGACTTACCCAAATGCGTCATCACAGCTAGAGATCGAGCGCCACGATTGCTGACCGGGACAGACACGATATGTACGAGGCTTCCATCCGGGAAGCAGATTCAAGACACCACGGAGATAATTTCAGACAACTTGATTCGACATGTCAGGGAATCTCTCATGAAGATAAATGAAATTGATTCATTTGCTGAGCCCCGAGCCTTTTTTTGGACTCGCGTGCTAGCTGTTCCTGTTCATCTTTAATATTTTAAGAGAACCATTCCCAGCCGTTTTTCCCATAACGTTCGCTCCACCGTGAAAGGACAACACCGACAAAAAGCACGCTTAGCGCTTGGCGGCCTTCTGCTGGGACTCCTTGAGGACCTTCTTGACGATCTTCTGCTCCTCAATCAGGAAGGCACGCACAATGCGGTCCTTGACACAGCCAGCGCAGCGAGAGCCACCGTAGGCACGGCTGACATTCTTCTTGGGGCGAGAGATCTGAGAGTACTCGCGGGGGCGGAGGGCAGGGATCTGTAAAAAAAAAAAATATTATTAGTCGATCCGATTCCGAAAATTCAGCGAGACGGTCGTATGGAGATTGTAGCGTTTCGGTTGGCCATTCGTTCGCACATCTGTCCATCCAGACAGAGTTTTTTTTCAAGTCGTTCGGTTGGCCCACACGTAATCGCACACATCCCACACAACCGTTCAAAAATGCATTAGGAACGCCGGGGGAGTACTCACACCGGGGAGCTTGATGCCGCAGTCACCGCACTTGGGAGCAGTACCCTTCTTCTTCAGGTGAAGGTAACGGAGCTCGCCGCCGGGGGTCTTGATGATGCGAACCTTGTTGGACCGCGTGTTGTACCTATTGAAAGCAAGAAAGTCCGTCAATAACTCGTTCGAAAAGGTGATCGCCATTCCGCTACTAGAATCATCGTATAGATCATGGTCGTGCGAGGGAATGGTCTTTGAGGGAATTTTGAAACGTACGGGTTCCGGCGGCGCTGAAAATCGAGAAGAGTCAGATCAATAATTTTCCAGTCTGAATTTTCTTGTAGAACTCACGTATTGCAGTCTGTTGTTGGTCATCTTGACTGTACTTGAACTGGTCAAGGGCGGCAGTTGTCGGAGTTGTCGTGAAGCAGAGTGAAATATGTCGAGATGGGTTTGTGTGGGTTTCTGCTTCAGCCGACGCTAGCGCAGATTTGGCGAGGTTGCGCTAGTCCCAATGCGGAATAGTGCCAGTCGGAGCCGCCACTTCTCAAAGTTCAACGGAGACAGGAGCAGAGATAGTCACATCGCGTATGGGATCGTGGATCTCTATCTTTGTCGCGTTTGCATCTTAATCTTCTATCTCCCCATCACCCAGCTCTTTTCTCTCAGTTGTATTTCTTTTTTTTACTAGCTGCAAGTCTTGCTACACATGACCTTCAACCTGGCTTGACGCGACTTGGAACCAACACAACCTCTACGAGGGAGGGTTCCATCCATTAATCACTATCATGGCATCAGTGCCTCCTCCCCCTCCTCCCCCTCCAGGATGGGGTGCAGCTCCCCCATCCATGCCAATGGCACCGCCGCCCCCGGGCTACCAGCCGCCGGCCGACCCGAACGTCGCAAAATTTGCGCAGAAGAAAAATGAATGGCTGCGCACGCAACGCAATCGGTTCGGCGAGAAGCGCAAAGCAGGATTTGTCGAGACACAAAAGGCCGATATGCCACCAGAGCATCTGCGAAAAATTGTCCGAGATATTGGTGATGTTTCGCAGAAGAAATTCACCAACGAGAAGCGGAGCTATCTCGGTGCGCTCAAGTTCATGCCTCATGCCGTCCTCAAGCTATTGGAAAACATGCCCATGCCTTGGGAGTCAGCAAGAGAAGTCAAGGTACTTTATCACGTCAACGGTTGCCTGACTTTAGTCAATGAGACACCGCGTGTCATCGAGCCTGTCTTCCACGCCCAGTGGGCAACGATGTGGATGTGCATGCGTCGGGAGAAAAGTGACCGAAGACACTTCAAGCGGATGCGTTTCCCCCCGTTTGACGACGAGGAACCACCTCTTTCGTGGTCGGAAAACATCGAAGATGTCGAACCTCTGGAGCCCATTCAGATGGAACTGGATGACCTCGAAGATGCGGCAGTTTATGAATGGCTCTATGACCACCGTCCCCTTCTCGATACCCCCCACGTGAATGGTCCCAGCTACAAGAAATGGAATTTGTCTCTTCCCCAGATGGCGACTCTCCATCGGCTCAGTCACCAGATTCTGAGTGATGTTGTCGACCAAAACTACTACCACATGTTCGACTTGAACAGCTTCTTCACAGCCAAGGCTCTTAATGTCGCCATTCCTGGTGGACCCCGTTTTGAGCCTTTGTACAAAGATATCGATCCTAATGACGAAGATTTTAGCGAGTTCAACGCCATTGACCGCATCATCTTCCGTGCCCCGATTCGAACTGAGTACCGGGTCACCTTCCCTTTCCTGTACAATACCCTACCTCGAAGCGTCAAGGTCGCTTGGTACTCCCATCCCCAGGTGGTCTACGTTCGCACCGAGGACCCTAACTTGCCGGCTTTCTATTTCGACCCCGTCATCAACCCGATCTCCTCCCGCTCCGTTGCGCCTAAAAATATCACCGTCAGCCATGAGGACGAAATCTTCGGGCCTGGCAATAATGAAGACGACGAATTTGAGCTTCCGGGTGAGGTCCAGCCCTTCTTTGATGACGAAGAGCTTTACACATCCGACACTGCGTCAGCCATCGCTCTGTGGTGGGCCCCTCACCCATTCGATAAGAGATCTGGCAAAATGGTTCGTGCACAGGATGTGCCGTTGGTCAAACAATGGTACTTGGAGCACTGCCCACAGGGTCAGCCTGTCAAGGTCCGAGTCTCGTACCAGAAGATGCTCAAGACCTACGTTCTCAACGAATTACACAAGGGCACGCCCAAGGCTCAGAGCAAGCAGAATCTCATGAAGACTCTCAAAACCACCAAGTTCTTCCAGCAAACATCGATCGACTGGGTTGAGGCTGGTTTGCAAGTTTGTCGCCAGGGTTTCAACATGCTGAACTTGTTGATTCACCGCAAGAATTTGACTTATCTCCATCTTGATTACAACTTTAATCTGAAGCCTGTTAAGACATTAACCACCAAGGAGCGTAAGAAGTCTCGCTTCGGAAATGCTTTCCACTTGATGCGTGAAATTCTACGCTTGACTAAGCTCATCGTCGATGCCCAAGTTCAATACCGTCTGGGTAACATCGATGCCTTCCAACTCGCAGATGGTATTCTTTATGCCTTCAACCACGTGGGTCAGCTTACCGGTATGTACCGCTACAAGTATAAGCTTATGCACCAGATCCGTTCCTGCAAGGATCTAAAACATTTGATTTACTACCGATTTAACTCCGGCCCCGTTGGTAAGGGCCCTGGATGTGGTTTCTGGGCGCCCGCTTGGCGAGTTTGGCTTTTCTTCATGCGTGGTATCATTCCCCTGCTTGAGCGCTGGCTTGGAAACTTGCTTTCTCGCCAGTTTGAAGGTCGTCACAGCAAGGGTGTTGCCAAAACCGTCACCAAGCAGCGTGTGGAATCTCACTTCGATCTCGAGTTGCGTGCCTCGGTCATGGCCGATCTTATGGACATGATGCCCGAGGGTATCAAGCAGAACAAGGTCAACGTGGTTTTGCAACATCTATCAGAGGCCTGGAGATGTTGGAAGAGTAACATTCCATGGAAGGTTCCCGGCCTGCCCGCACCGATTGAGAACATCATTCTTCGTTACGTCAAAAGCAAGGCCGACTGGTGGGTCTCTGTCGCTCATTACAACCGGGAGAGAATTCGCCGTGGTGCCACAGTTGACAAGACCGTCGCAAAGAAGAACCTTGGTCGACTCACGCGTCTCTGGCTCAAGTCCGAGCAAGAACGTCAGCACAACTATTTGAAGGATGGCCCTTACGTTTCATCTGAAGAGGCGGTTGCAATTTACACCACCATGGTTCACTGGTTGGAGTCTCGCAAGTTCTCCCCGATTCCGTTCCCCAGTGTTTCCTACAAGCACGACACCAAAATCTTGATCCTTGCACTCGAGCGACTGCGCGAGTCATACTCTGTGAAGGGCAGACTGAACCAAACTCAGCGAGAGGAACTGGCTCTTATTGAACAGGCATACGATTCCCCCGGCACAACCTTGGCGAGAATCAAGCGGTTCCTCCTGACACAGAGAGCGTTCAAGGAGGTCAAGATCGACATGAACGATAACTACAACAACATCAATCCTGTCTACGATATTGAGCCTATCGAAAAGATCACCGACGCTTATTTGGATCAGTACCTTTGGTACCAAGCGGAGCAGCGCCATCTCTTCCCTGCTTGGATCAAGCCCTCCGACTCTGAGGTTCCTCCTCTACTCACATACAAGTGGACGCAGGGTATCAACAACCTGTCCAATGTCTGGGAGACTGCCGAAGGCGAGACGAACGTGATGATTGAGACTGAGCTGTCCAAGGTCTATGAGAAGATTGATATCACTCTGCTGAACCGACTGCTCCGTTTGATCATGGACCACAACCTGGCTGACTACATCACATCAAAGAACAATGTGCAGCTCAGCTACAAGGACATGAACCACACCAACAGCTATGGCATGATTCGCGGTCTCCAATTCTCGGGCTTCGTGTTCCAGTACTACGGGTTGATGATCGATTTGTTGCTGCTTGGTTTGCAAAGAGCCAGTGAAATGGCCGGCCCTCCGGGAAGTCCCAACGATTTCTTGCAATTCAGAGATCGTGCTACTGAGACAAGGCACCCCATCCGTCTGTACACCCGTTACGTTGACAAGATCTGGGTCTTCTTCCGATTCCAGGCCGATGACTCCCGTGACCTGATTCAGCGGTTCTTGACCGAGAATCCTGACCCTAACTTCGAGAACGTCATTGGTTACAAGAATAAGAAGTGCTGGCCTCGCGATTGTCGTATGCGCTTGATGCGTCACGACGTCAACCTTGGTCGTGCGGTTTTCTGGGACATGAAGAACCGCCTCCCAAGATCCATCACCACCATTGACTGGGATGATACATTCGCCAGCGTGTACAGTAAGGACAACCCCAACTTGCTGTTCTCGATGAATGGATTCGAAGTCCGAATTCTCCCCAAGATGCGGAACATGAACGAGGAATTTTCGGTCAAAGACAGTGTCTGGTCTCTGGTTGATAATTCTACCAAGGAACGTACGGCACATGCTTTCCTTCAGGTCACTGAAGAGGATGTCCAAAAGTTCAATAACCGTATCCGACAAATCCTTATGTCCTCTGGTTCGACCACATTCACCAAGATTGCCAACAAGTGGAACACTGCTCTAATTGCTCTTTTCACTTACTACCGCGAGGCTGCTGTGTCCACTGTCAACCTTCTCGATACTATCGTGAAATGTGAAACGAAGATCCAGACTCGAGTCAAGATTGGCCTGAACTCTAAGATGCCGTCTCGTTTCCCTCCTGCGGTCTTCTACACCCCCAAGGAGCTTGGAGGTCTTGGTATGATCTCAGGATCTCACATCCTCATCCCCACTAGTGATAAGCGCTGGTCCAAGCAGACCGACACTGGTATCACCCACTTCCGCGCGGGTATGTCTCATGACGAGGAAACATTGATTCCGAACATCTTCCGGTACATCATTCCCTGGGAAGCCGAGTTCATTGACTCTCAGCGTGTTTGGATGGAGTACTCGCAGAAGCGTATGGAAGCCCAGCAGCAGAACCGCCGCCTGACTCTGGAGGATCTAGAGGACAGCTGGGATCGTGGTCTTCCCCGTATCAATACGCTCTTCCAGAAGGATCGAAGCACTCTCAGTTTCGATAAGGGCTTCCGCCTCCGCGCTGAGTTCAAGCAATACCAGCTGATGAAGAGCAATCCGTTCTGGTGGACTAGCCAGCGACACGACGGTAAACTCTGGAACCTCAATGCTTACCGCACTGATGTTATCCAAGCCTTGGGTGGTGTCGAAACAATTCTGGAGCACACCCTGTTCAAGGCGACAGCTTTCCCCTCCTGGGAAGGTTTGTTCTGGGAAAAAGCGTGTCTTGCTAAGGGAACCCGCCTCTTGCGATACGATGGTACCGAGATCAATGTCGAGGATGTGCGCGAAGGTGACCAACTTTTGGGTCCCGACGGAGAGCCTCGCCGTGCGTTCAACATAGTGAATGGCATCGACCGCCTGTATCGCGTCAAGATTGGTGGCGAGAAAGAAGATCTTGTGGTGACGCCGAATCACATTCTGGTGCTTTATCGAGAGGAGGCCTCCAAGGGTCCCCAAAACGCGGAAAGACAAACAGTGGAGATCACTGCTGCCGAGTTTGCTGCCCTTTCCACCGAGGAAAGAAGCCTGTATAGTGCCTTCACATCTCCTGCGGTTGAAAAGGGCGCCGAAACCCCAGCTGCTCAACTGCACAGTTTCAAGATCGAGAGCATTAGCCTCGAATCTGAGAAGACAGAATGGGCTGGTTTCCGAGTCGACAAAGATCAGCTTTACCTGCGCTATGACCATCTTGTCCTGCACAACAGTGGTTTCGAGGAAAGTATGAAGTTCAAAAAGCTTACCAACGCTCAACGGTCCGGTTTGAACCAGATTCCCAACCGTCGATTCACTCTCTGGTGGTCGCCGACCATCAACCGCGCCAACGTCTACGTTGGTTTCCAGGTACAACTTGATTTGACTGGTATCTTCTTGCACGGCAAGATTCCCACTCTGAAAATTTCGTTGATTCAGATTTTCCGTGCCCATTTGTGGCAGAAAATTCACGAATCCGTGGTTATGGATTTGTGTCAAGTCCTGGATCAGGAATTGGAGCAGCTTGGCATCGAGGCCGTTCAAAAGGAGACTATTCACCCACGTAAATCTTACAAGATGAACAGCTCTTGTGCGGATATCCTGCTCTTTGCGACGAACAAATGGAATGTCACCCGACCTTCGCTTGTCTTCGATACTAAGGACGTGTACGAGCCGACTACGACAAACAAGTTCTGGATCGACGTGCAGCTCAGATACGGTGACTACGATTCTCACGATATTGAGCGGTACGTTCGTGCTAAGTACCTTGACTACACCACGGACAGCATGAGTATCTATCCTTCCGCCACTGGATTGATGATTGGCGTTGATCTTGCATACAACCTCTTCTCGGCTTACGGACAGTACTTCCCAGGCCTCAAGACTCTGGTCCAGCAGGCTATGGCTAAGATCATGAAAGCTAACCCAGCTTTGTATGTCTTGCGTGAGCGTATCCGCAAGGGTCTCCAGCTGTATGCATCGGAGAGCAGCCAGGAGTTCCTCAACTCTCAGAACTACTCCGAGCTCTTCAGCCCGCAGATTCAGCTCTTTATCGATGACACTAACGTGTACCGTGTCACGATCCACAAGACCTTTGAGGGTAACTTGACCACAAAGCCTATTAACGGTGCAATCTTCATCTTCAACCCTCGGACTGGACAGTTGTTCCTGAAGATCATCCACACCAGTGTCTGGGCAGGCCAAAAGCGTCTGGGTCAGTTGGCCAAGTGGAAGACAGCCGAAGAAGTTGCAGCTCTTATTCGATCTCTCCCCGTGGAAGAGCAACCGAAGCAGCTCATTGTCACCCGTAAGGGTCTTCTTGATCCTCTCGAGGTCCACCTGCTCGATTTCCCTAACATCTCCATTCGTGCCTCTGAGCTCCAGCTGCCATTCCAGGCCGCCATGAAGGTCGAGAAACTGGCCGATATGATTCTCCGTGCCACCGAGCCTCAGATGGTACTTTTCAACTTGTATGATGAGTGGCTCAAGTCTATCTCCCCGTACACTGCCTTTTCTCGACTCATTCTCATTCTTCGGGCTCTTCACGTCAACATCGACAAAGCCAAGATCATTCTTCGCCCCGATAAGACTGTTATCACTCAAGAACACCACATCTGGCCATCCCTGTCTGATGAGGACTGGATTAAGGTCGAAGTGCAGTTGCGTGATCTGATCTTGAACGACTATGGCAAGAAGAACAATGTCAACGTGCAGAGCTTGACCAGTAGCGAAGTCCGTGATATTATCCTGGGTATGGAGATTAGTGCGCCTTCCCTGCAGCGACAGCAGGCGGCGGAGATCGAGAAGCAGCAAGAAGAGCAGAAGCAGCTCACTGCTGTGACGACCAAGACTCAGAACGCTCGTGGTGAGGACATCATCGTCACCACTACGTCTCAGTACGAACAGCAATCATTTGCATCTAAGACAGAGTGGCGTACTCGTGCAATCGCGACCTCCAACCTCCGGACGAGGTCCAACAACATCTATGTCTCTTCTGACGATATTCGGGACGATGGCTACACCTACATCATGCCCAAGAACGTCCTCAAGCGATTCATCACCATCGCCGATCTCCGAGTGCAGGTCACAGGTTACATCTACGGAAGCTCTCCCCCAGATAATGATCAGGTCAAGGAGGTCCGCACCATTGTCATGATTCCCCAAGTGGGTAACACTCGGGACGTTCAGCTGCCACACCAATTGCCGCAGCACGACTATCTCCAAAATTTGGAGCCACTCGGTATCATCCATACGGTTTCTGGCAATGAGCCGCCGTACATGTCTGCGGCAGATGTCACACATCACGCACGTCTCATGAACGCCCATCCTTCGTGGGATAAGAAGACCGTGACCATGACTGTCTCTTTCACTCCTGGATCCGTTTCGCTTGCCGCCTGGGGTCTCACTCCGGCGGGCTACAAGTGGGGCGCAGAGAACAAGGACACAACCTCGGATCAGCCCCAAGGCTTCTCCACCAACATGGGTGAGAAGTGTCAGCTGCTCCTCAGTGACAAGATCCGCGGCTATTTCCTTGTGCCGGAGGATAATGTTTGGAACTATAGCTTTATGGGCAGCTCATTTGGTAGCGTGGAGAAGAGACCTATCTACGTCAAGATCGACACTCCGCTTAAGTTCTACGATGACCAACACCGTCCCCTGCACTTCCAAAACTTCGCTGAGCTCGAAGACATCTGGGTTGACCGGTCTGACAACTTTGCTTAAAAATGTGCAGCTGATCAGGCCCAAAATCTTCCTTTTTATTTTCCAAGCGTTTGTCTTTTTTACTCTTGTTTTCTTTTTCTTTTCTTTTGGGTTCTTGTATCACGACAACCATAATTCATGTATTGCAGCGAGAACCTAGGAAAAAGGCCGGTGTGGATTTGTACAGTACGAGTTTCCTTTTGCGAATACATTCCCTGTTCACATCAATTTTCTTTTCATTTTCTTTCTCTAATAAGTTAATAAGTCCCCCTGTAAGTATACGAGAATGCGGTTGGCTTCGGAATGCACTAGTATGCATCACCCTATAAAGATTGCCGCGATCTATGTGCCTAAGCAGGCGCCCAACAGAACTATAGAAGTCCCCCGAAGGTCCGAAGGAAATGGAAAAGAAAAAAAATATATATCTATATGTCTATGCATCTATTGAAATCGAGGTCTGCCTAAGCTCTCCGCTTTGACGCATCAGACCTTTTTCTATTGATGACGGCCTGCATGCAGCTAGCACATTTCGGCAGTCCTTCCGAATCACATCTCCTGATCTTCCATTCGACAAATCTAACAAATCCAACAAATCCAACAGGGTGTGCGAAATGGTGAGAGAGGAGTGTAGCTGGAAAACAAGTTGATGTGACTCAACTTAACCCTCATCTCCAATGATCTATTACGATCATTATAATGTCTTTCTTCCAATCACATTGAACTCTGTCAAGTCCAAACGCCAATCTTCTTTTCGGGTATACGTTTCACCCCCCTGTTCTCTTGTTCTATTCTATTGGACATATGTGATTAACTCCCGCAGGCCTTGGCTCCGAAGAAACCCGGTGCAATAGAATAGCCTGCCATCGCTTACTCGACTAGCCTATACCGTCTCAATCAGCCGATACGATATGTCCACCTCTTTTCCCAGCAATATGGCGCTGTTGCATGGAAGATCGGTCCGACGAATGAGCGATTTGATTTGCTATGTCCCCGAAGTCTGACAGGCTTCACCTGTCTGCCGTGTCTTTTTCTTTTGTCATGGCTCTTCACTCTTGACCCTGGACTTACCCTGGTCCCATATTTTGCGTTTGGTGTTTACCCCCCAATTAATAACCGCTTTGCCAACAATGCTTTCGGGGGAGGTTCTACCGCTTCGAAAGTTTTTTTGAACCCCTCCCCTTGATGTTGGGAGTCTGTGCGAAAGCAAAGGGAGAAAAACACCTATAGAGGCCGGGAAGATGGGATACAACCTGCCTATCGCGAAAGAGTTGATCATTCAGAATGCTCTTGCAGTCCGGTCCACTGGAGACTGATGGAATCTGCCCAACAACGCACGCTCCAACTTGGTCACCGGCACACGGTTGGATTTCTCTCAGGGAGGCTCTCCAGATGGTGTTATAGATATGTCCATCTCCTGGTTTTTTTTTGTTCGCCCATAATCTACGCATAAATATCTTTGTTATACCACCTATTATACATTATGTATGACCGATTCTTCTGCAAGACCTGCCTACAATTTGACCCAAAGTAACCTTATCTATCCTCTTTTGCACATCAACGCGTCGAGTACTTTCTCTTTTTGTATTGCGATTACATATGCAGGCAAGTTTCTCTTCGCATCTTCCTCCTATGCTACAGCAAAGGCCATTTTTTTTTTGGTTTGCCTTTTGACTCGGGAGAGACACTTGGGAAATAAACACGCCCTGAAATCGTTCATCTCCTAACAGTCACTCAAGCCACTTGCTGGGGCTGCAGGCCCTGGTGTTGTTTATATATGCCTACAACACCAGCGGACCCTTATCGAGGCTTCATGGTTAACTACGCTCCTCATGACAGTGGTAAGGATGCGAATCGGGAGGATATTATTTCCTACGGCGCGACGCAGTTGCTCCAAAATAGGCCTGAGATTCGCTACCACTCTGATACAACTCAGCCACCTTTTGGGTCTTCATCAACTTTTATCACGAACCACTCGCCACCACGACATTCGGGCTCGCATTACAACACGCACGGTTATAGACTCTCCCCAATACAGGGTAGTAGAAAACGACAACGTACCGACAATGGGCCTGGGCCAAATGAAGACACTGATCACAATTATGGGTACCGACCTATCTTGCAAAATCTACCCATTGGTGATCCATCGGTTTCAGCAGGCGGATCGACCGACCTGACGTACGCCGATCACGTCGGCCCTTCGTCTTCCCACCAGACATCAAACCAGGACTACCTCCAGGCTGCTCTCCCTCAACAGCATCACCATCATCGGCTACCATCCCAGTCACTGGTTGGTACGAGCTCTGCTGATCGGGGCTCTGAGCCATACATGCCGCAAATCGACCGTAGCTTCATGGACCTTCCAGGCGTGCCTACACCATACCCTGAGCCAAGAGCACCAAAGACTAGATTCGGTCACAAGGAAGATGAGATGTTGATAGCCCTGAAGGAGCACTGGAAGTTTTCCTGGCGGCAGATTGAATGCTTCTTTCCAGGGCGAAAACAACAGACATTGCAAGTCCGTTACTGTACCAAATTGAAGGAAAGAGATGTGGTTTGGGATGATGCTTTGGTATGGTTGTTGTCACCACATAACTTAAGAAACCAGGGTTGTGCTAACTCCTAGGACAGGATCAGAAACTGAAAAAGGCGCTGGAGGAGTATGAGGACAACAAATGGGCACACATTTCCCGGAAGCTTGGGCCTGGTATACCACCAGCGGCGTGTAAGCTGAGAGCCGAAGAGCTTGAATGATGTTCGGTGTGTCTTTCTGTAGTTTAGAAGGACTTGTTTATTATATTGTGACGTATAGCACGTGTCTCCTTGAGTTATTCTTTGTCAAGATATCATGTCACCCCCGTGCCCTACACAGAGAAGCCCTAGATGTTCCGAAACGGACATTCTGCCGCTCGTTGCTGAGGCCGCCCGTCCAGAGCTTCCGAGGTTCTGCCAATCAGAAGGGCTGACTCATCATCATTCGTGGTCCTATTGGATAGCTCAGCCAGCCAATCACAGGAGGTCGGACCAAAGCGGCTTCAAACTCGCCCAACCTCAAACCTCCAAACTCCCTCTCCTGCCCCAAACGCCCCGCGTCATCCACCCCATCACCTCCAGGACAATGTTCCTCCAACGTACAGCCTCCGCCCTCGCAAGGCGCTCGCCTGCTCGCGCTTTCACCCTCGCCCAGCGCCCCTTCTCCTCCTCCATCATCCGCTGTACGTAACTCAAATGGCATGATCCGACCTTCGCACAACTGTTCCAATCCCTGCGCACCCCGACCACAACACAAGGGGTGATCTTTTTTTGCAGTCAATTGATCTGAAATATCTATTGTGATCACCATCTAACGCGAAACTTTTATAGCCAATGAGAAGAAGTGGACTCCCAAGCAAGAGGGCAAGATCCTGACCTTCGAAGGTTAGTGCTTTACCCCGACCCCATAGCAGTCAATTGCTTTCTTCCAGCCTCTGTGGCTCGAGAAATATTCATATGTTCCCCCGCTCGAGCATTTGCGTGCAATTGAACGCTATGGAACCTCGGGTGCTGGTCATGCGGATACTTTTCCCGAGCCACGGGCCAGGCTCGTCATTCTACCTCAAGTGGATATCTACAAGCAATATCTAAAGAACATAATACTGACCTAATTCTCTTGTCGATATGTAGAGATCAAGAGCGAGGAGGACCTCTTTGCCCCCGGTGCCAAGCCCGGTACCATTCCCACCGATATCGACCAGGCCACCGGTCTCGAGCGTCTGGAGCTCATCGGAAAGATGCAGGGCATTGACATCTTCGACATGCGTCCCCTTGATGCCTCCCGCAAGGGTATGATTCCTTAATACCCCCCTCAACTTCGCATTGCAATTCCCGTATGACCAAATACGGCAGAATCGCATGATCGTTGCTCCGGGACGAAGACCGAGACATTGGCTAACCAAATGGGTGGATTTATGCAGGCTCCATCGAAGACCCCATCATCGTCAACAGCGCTGGTGATGAGCAGTACGCCGGTTGCACCGGTTTCCCCGCAGACTCCCACCAGGTCAACTGGTTGACCGTATGACCGCCCCATCCAAGCCCAACCGGGCTAATATATCCCGATTCTAGAGACTGACTCTACGCCTTTTTAGGTCTCCCGCGAGCGCCCCATCGAGCGCTGCCTCGAGTGCGGTAACGTGGTCAAGATGAACTACATCGGACCCGAGGAGGACCCCCACGCCCGTATGTTTCCCGATCTCTTTTTTTCCTTTTTTTGCCTTAGTATATGATAATCTGTTGGTTATGCTAACATTCTCGCTCTCAGACGACCACGACCACGGTCACCACCACCCCCCTCACGTCGAGCCCAAGACCTTCGCCGACTACGTCAAGCCCGACTACTGGTACCGCTAAATCTTTAATGGCGATTTTCTTTGGTTATTGCTTGGAAATCCCAATACAGTGTCAACATTATGCTGCGTGTCTGTCTCTGTTCTGTCTCGGTGACTCCTCCGTCTCTTTTGTACTATAGTGCTCTAGTAGATGAAATGAGAGTGTGGGTGGGGTTGTTACTTTTGACCTATGATTGTCTGTTTGGGTTTGTAGTTGATATGAGATGAGATACCGCCAATGCTCCTATTAGTAGAATTTCTTTGATACTGGAGTTAGGAGCACTGCTGTCAGATGGAAAGAAGAAAAAAAACCATATTTTAAGTCTACCCATATACCACTTTTAATCTAATGTACATGTGTATCTAGAAAGGTTCAGTAGTATAAATATGTAATGAGACCTGTAAAGCCTCGTCCAAAAAAGAAGCAAGACCGAGTTGTCATATGCTTGGACATGACATCATATATCAGCCAATGCCTACCGACCCACGAAACGAAGTTCGACGAATCTGAGAGGAGGGTAAACAAGCGCAGTCCAACAAAACCCGACATAAACACCCATCTAGCGAGTAATTAGTTAAAATCAAAGACACACAGATGGGGAAGTGGGATTCAAATTTACATCAGCACCATATTCACCGACCAATTTGGCAATGGGTCCGATGTACCACACCTGGGCCATACACAATACGGCGCCCACCCAGCCAACAACAAAGGCAGTGAAAGCCGCAATGCCAATGGGAAGCTTAGACGGATCCCGCCAGATCCCCCAGTTGTACCCAGTGCGGAGACGGAAGATGAATCGCTCCTCGAGGACAATGGCAATCCAGATGACAACCCAGTAGCCCATCAAAGCGAGGAAATTGGTGAAGATCTCAGAGAGGTTGCTACGGCCAACGAGCGCGCAGACGGTATAGATAATGACGGCAATGGTATTCCAGATGACGCGTGGTACTGCCTCGGCGTAGCGACCGAGGATCTGGAAGTCGATACCGGCGGAGTAAGTGGGCGCGACGGTATTGGCGATCAGGCCTAGGGCACAGATCACAGAGCAGAATTTGCCGAAGCCGTGCAGCGGGCCGAATCCTTCGACGATTAGTGCTCCTTGGCCTTGCTCGTAGGCGGCGGAGTACTCTGGGTGTGTGGAGATGCCCGAGGCAAGCCCGACGCCGCAGACTAGGGCCATCGTGAAGGAGACCATGAGGCCTCCCAGGCTTAGGCCGAAGAGTTTCACCCGGGAGGTATTTTCGGGGTAGTAGACGAAGAAGTCAGCTGCTAGTGGGGCGTAGGTGACTGCGGCGCTCAGACAGATGGAGAAGAAGGATAACCTGGGGTCATGTTAGAAAACCTGGGCTTCGATTCTTAGGTCTGAGATGCAGACTCACCTATTGCCAGCTACTGTCCGGGGATCGCCAACAGAGGTGGTTGACAAGTCAAATTTCATGGATGACACCCCAAAAAGGATGGAAACCACAATTACTTGGGGCAAAAAGGCGAATCTAATATGAGCTCTGTCAGTGATACTCTTACTCGTGGCAATAATCTCTCAAACTAACCGTTCGTAGTAGTGGAAGACTTGGATGCCGAATGTTGCCACAGCCCAGCTGATAACCGCGATGATCACGATGCCTATAACATCAGGGTTAGTACCACTATTGATGTATGAGGCTCACGAATTACCTACCGACAGCAACGGACATGCCACCAGGGGAGACAGCAGACAAGATTTGTCCGCCAACGACGCAATCGATCAAACCATATCCAATCATCTGGACAAGATTCAAAAGAACAATAATCTTGCTAGGCCACCAGCCCATCGAATACCTTCCAAAAGCCTGGTCACCAATTAGCACTCAATCACAAAATAGCCCAACATATTCAATACGTGCTACGCACCAATGTCCGGATCCCGGAAATGGGTCCCCATGTAGCCATCCAAGAGGAGACGGTGGAACCAATTAAGGCGCCAAAGACAGCACAAAGGGCCGAGTCCCGGAAGCTGAGACCATACACCGCAGGCCCTAACATCCCGAGGGTGATGTTATTGGGTGCAAGGTTGATGGAGATCCAAAGCAAGAAGACTTGCAGATACGACATCCACGTGTGGCGCTTCATGCGCTCATCCGCAGCAACTCGTTCGATACCACGCGCTTCCAGGTTATACTCGATGAGCTGGTTCTCGAAAGCTCTAATCACGGAGCCCAGTCGTGATCCGACGGGATTGCGGCGATTGATCGTGGTTTCGCCGTAGAGTCCCTCATCCTTGTTGGCCACGGCGGGGGTTTCAGGCGCGAATTTCGTCAGGTCTTCCTTGTTGGAGTGCACCGCTAGGGCGGTGATTTCATTTTCTGAAGCCATGCTGCGATTGTGTCAGTATCATACCTATTTTCCTGAGGAGAGAAAAAGCGCATTGAGTCCTTTCGCTGGAATTACCCAGATCAAGTTTAACCGTATATTCTCAGAACGACAATAGTCGAACACCGGTCTTCATGCAGGAGGTTTGTCCTAGATACCTTGATCGTGAGAGAATACCACACTACTCGTCTTCATGGTAGCCGTCCCTGGTCACAGGCTGTGTTACCTTCCGAGAAGAGTCACTATGAACACACACTGTAGCGTCAGCGGACTTGATCAGGCAATCACACAGGGTTTTAGGTTACCTTCGAAATCAGTTGTCTTTTTTTTCTTTTTTTCAAATTCAAAATGAAGTTAACAGGTAACAGCAAGTAACCAAAGTGAAAAGCGATCAATTTCCCGTGGGGGCAAAAATGGGGGAAGATTTGATTGCCGCGGGGAAAAAAATAAGATCGTCCCATTTGGCTTTTCCGCCTCCACCTTAGTATGTACTCCGTACTATGTAGTTAGTTATAACTATAACTAGGTATATACTACTTACAACACAATCGGGTTTCTGATTTCTGCTTATGCAATTTCCTCATACTGGAACCAGTGGGAATCATATGGTATTGATGGACACAAAAGCGCCAAAAAGAAAACAGCGCTTGTCATATCAAAACAGACAACGCCTTGGGAAAACATGATCGCAAAAATAGCATGCGCAGGTGTTCATAGCGCATATCAAGGAAATTCAAGGATAATATTGAAATAAAGAGATCCAGATCACACCAACTCCATCTGCCTGGTAAAATCAGTGGCCTCCAGCGGCCACCGATGAAACTTGCATCGCTCTGGAATTGCAGGGAATCCGGAAGAGGGAATGCCAAATTCATAAAAAAGATGCTAAGAAAAAGATATCATCACTTCGTCAGAGGCATCGTGGTCAGACGTTCTTGAAATGCTCTTTGGCATACTGTTCGCAGGCCTGTCGGAAAATATCACGATTAGATGGGAAGCACAATGACATGCAGGAACTTCGGACACTCACTTTGGCAGGCTTTCCCACTTTCTGACCGATCACTTTCCACTTATTCGCCTCGTACTCCTTGATCGCCTCACGAAGCTTCACAGACTGTACGACGTCAGAGGCGGATGCGACAACGGACATTAAAAGAAGAAGAAAAACGGGATCATACCTCATCTTCGGCAAATTCCGCGTAGTGCATGTCCTGCGTAAGGTGTCAGTAAGACGAGACGTGGTATTACCAAATTCGCTTGATATTGCGTACCTTATACCAATGCTTCTTGACACTGCCCTCGGTTCGGGTCGGGAAAGTCTGCGACAAGTAAAAAAAAAATCCCAGGTCAGCAACCCATAGTTTCAGCCTATAAAAAGAAAAGCCCCGCGCGCGCACCTTGGCGATTTCACTCCAACTACGCCCGGCGTCGCGCATTGTCTTAAGCCGTTGCTCCTCCTCTGCAGTCCATGGGGTATTCGTGCGTCCCTTTTTCTTGGGCGTAGACTCGACTGTGGGAATGGCGCCGGGGTCATCAATCCCACCCGCAGGATTCCCTGGGGCTGCCATCATGGCTGACGATCCCGCAGGAGAAGGAGGACGTTTGCGCGAAGCGCCGGGGTTTTGTTGAGGTATAGGAGCAGTCGGAATCGGGATGCCTTCGAAGGTTGGGACGCGATGAAATGGATGGATCTGTTGTTGAGCAAGCATATGCGGGGGGGCGCTAGTAGTTGCCGACGTCTTGAGGCGCTTAGATGTCGGGGGGGAACTAATCAGGCAGACAGTCAGAGAATAGAAGAAACATAAGATGAGATGAAGCAATGTAATAGGAACGCGACCCAGTGCACTTGAATTCCAACCCAGTCTCCCTCCCACAGCTGGAGGCCGGACGGAGATCACAGACGAAGGGACTTACGACATGGTGAAAGACACGCGGTTTTCAATCACACTGTGCCGATTCATCTGTACATACAAAAAGGCCGCGTAGGGGGATTAGCAGGATCTGGTACTGGCGCGCCTTGGGTCAACTCTCGGGAAGTGTTACACTAAAGACGATGACACAGGCGCATCCCAGGCAGAACCAGATTGACAAAGGTAACAGGAACAATAGGAAGGTATAGATCGCGACACAGGGAAGTCCAGACTCCGACCGGAGTGTTTTTAACTCTTATCTGGATTGGGTTGGAAGTCAAAGGGAATGCTCACAGGTCAAAATCGCATGGTCGAAGTGTCGATTCGGGGACCTCGAATTCTTCCGAATACGGGGAGAACATGAGGCTGGAAGGGTGATGGGGTTGACTTTGAGGGGAAGGCAAGGTTGAGGAGAGGAACCCCCAAGCAAAGGGGGAAAAAAAAGGTAGAGACTTTAAAAGCACAATAGTGAGAAAGATAGTGAGTGAGTGTGAGAGAGAGAGACAAGGTTACAGAGAGAAGAGGAAGGAGGAAGAGGAGAGAGGAAGTTGTGAGGAAAGGCAGAGAGAGCGGGGATGGAGTCACCTCATATCACAACAACCAAAGTAATAATAGCAAGCTATGTTTTTTATATATGTTTATATGTTTATATATTGATATAGTTTAAAAAAAGTGTTTATATGGTTTAAAGTGTTTATGTTTTAAATGGTTTAAATGGTTTAACTGGAAATGTTTTGATTTTCTTTGAAGATCTCATTCTAATCTTCTACAAAGTAGGGTCGATTTGCTCTTACTTGTAACCCCTCTATCTCTCGGTCACTCTTAAATTCCCCCCTTTATCTGTATTTACCTCCTTATATCCAAGGTAGATTATTCAATGCAAGCAAATTAAAATTCAGTGTCGATGCAAATACGCCTCCAACCACTCCCTCCGGTGCATTCCACAACTCGTTCTTCCCAGGCCTAGGAACCGATGCCCGGACAGGGCCCCTGTCACAATTGATGACTCGTTCTGTGATCCAATTCGACCGACAGTCAAGATGCAGAAGCAAAGATAATCACGTCCGGCAGATTCCATGAGACATTTGGGCCGAAGAGACCCGCGAGTGGCCTGTTCCAGAATCCGGTGACCCGGCGAGATCTCACAACACCGTGCGAGGATGACAAGACACGCCCAATGCGAGTCAACGACGCGCCCGAGGGCCTAATTATTGCAAAGCCATCCAGTAGCCCCGGGAACTCATCCCGCAATCACCATCATTCAATTGACAGAAGTAGAAGTCTCCGTCCAACCCGAGACTTGGCGGGCTAGATCAGCCACAAGACGGTTTCGTGTACGGAGTAAAGCCACCGGGGTACCATTTCCCCTCTCTGCCCCCCCTGCAAGTCGTTGTTGAGGGCAATGCACGGTATGGGGTAGAGGGTCTGGAGGAACCTATCAGCATTTCTTTTTGTCTTAATACCGCGCGGGGTTCATCCAAGGCGTGTATATATTCAAGCCCAACTTCTCAGAATCCTCCCAGTATTTTCTTTGTCACACAGACAATCTATCCCCCTGTCAATCTCTCATTGGTGACAATTGAAAAGATCGTCAATACCCAAGCCGACCAGGGCTATGGAGTTTCCTGGCATTGTCAATTAACTGGGAGATATCAAGTCGTAATGATCGAGTATCTACAGTTAGGAGGATGACGCATGCAGAGGATCAGGTGTGCTGGATTCTTCCTAATGCGGAATATTACCAATGCGAAAAAGATACTGCCAAGGGTCGCTGGGGGTAAATATGACTTGCATCACCCTGTTTTAACGAATTGGAAAGCTTTCGCTATCAAATCTAGGAATATCAAGAATATTTAGTTCTAGGCTCGCTCCGAACGAAATTTTGGGGTTCCTAGATCGAAACTATTGCTAGTATAAATAGAAAATATGTTAGAGCAACACTAAGAAATGTCCTTTGGACTTTTGAAACGAACCTAAGGATCGAACTAGGCAATTCTACCTAATATACCTAGGTTATAGAACTTACAGACGGTACCAGACAAGCGAGTTTAGTGTTACTAAGAACATCCAGGATGCTCACGGCGATAACTTTGTGGTTGTCTTCGTTGCCATGGGTGTTAACACAGAGAACTGCCCGATTTTTTGCTCTGCAGTTCGAAGCAAATGGTAGCATGGAGCGTACTACTCTCTTCCTGAACTTGGCCAGTGATCCGACCATCGAGCGCATTATCACTCCTCGTTTGGCTTTAACGACTGCCGGATACTTTGCTTTCCAGCTCGAGAAGCATGTTCTTGTTATTATGACTGATATTTCGGCCTACTGTGATGCTTTACGTGAAGTCTCCGCTGCCCGTGAAGAAGTCCCTGGCCGTCGCGGTTACCCTGGTTACATGTATACCGATTTGGCGACTCCCTACGAGCGTGCTGGTCGGGTTGAGGGCCGTAATGGTTCCATTACTCAAATTCCTATCTTGGCCATGCCTAACGATGGTATGAACCCCCTTTTACACGACTTTTACTTGTCTTGTTCTATAGCTGACCACTTCCTAAAGACATCACTCATCCTACCAGCGATCTCACTGGATTCATTACCGAAGGACAAATTCATTGATCGCTAGCTAGACAACAAGGGTGTATACCCATCAATCAACGTCCTGCCATCGCTTTCTCGCCTTATGAAATCTGCCATTGGCGAGGGTCGCACGCGGAAGGATCATTCAGATGTGTCTAACCAGCTCTACGCCAAGTACGCCATCGGTCGTGATGTCGGTAAGTTTTTCGGACTCCGTCCACGTCCACGTCCGCATCTGTCATTCTAATAACCTTTTAGCAGCCGCCATGAAGTCTGTCGTTGGCGAAGAGGCCCTTTCCGCCGAAGACAAGCTTTCTCTGAAGTTCCTCGAGAAGTTCGAACAGACTTTCATCAGCCGGTCTGCCTACGAGTCTCGTACCATTCACGAGTCTCTGGATATCGCTTGGAACCTACTCCGCATCTACCCTAGGGAGCTCCTCAACCGTATCGCTATGCGTACTCCTGATGAGTTCTACCCCCGTTCCACTCGCAAGATTACTACTAGCAAGGATACCCCCACCTTGGCCGAGCAGCAGGATATCTTAGTGCAGCAAGGTGCCAACCTGATCGATACGGCTACGTAAATGTGTTGTGTCCACTGGCCAGTAGTATGGGGCTAGCCCACGTTTGATAACCTCACTCTTTCTTTCTGATCATTTACTACCTATCGCCCATTTTATTGCTTTGTGTGCGTTCTTCCTTTTATTTATTCTTATTGATTTTGAAGTCTTAAAGAGCTTTCCCTAGAATGGCGCTGTCTCTTAGTTATGTCGTAGTATATACATCCATGGATGTATCTAGGGTAGAAAGTCTGACCTGCCTCGTAATAACTAAAAATTACGGAATTGACCAATCTAAGGTACCCAGTGTATGAAGCAATGAAATTTAAAATAAAAGATAAGAATAAAATAAATAGAAAATGGTGTAATAGCAAGCGATATCTTCCAGCTCTGCAAACATAGTCCTATCAAATCCAAGGCTAGCTGATCGTGACAAGAATGGGGGGAAGAGTCGGGGTAAAGAGTCAATCAGATTGATCTTAGAATGGGAAGAAAAGAAAGAAAGAGACCATAGAAAAAGAAAACAACAAAGTCGAACTGAAAATGAATGAGCAATAAGAAAAGAGAAAATGAAAAGAGAAGGAAAATCCCAAAAAAAGTACGACTTATGAATCTAAAAGGTCGCTTCTTCGTCAATATCCGACTCCAAGGACTGAGCTCGAGGTCGTTTTCGAGACACAGTAGGTGTCATAGGAGCAGGGTCAGACATAGCAGATGGCGATTCACTCTCACGATCACGATGTTGTTTTTTCGCGTCTAGAAGTCGAAGTTGAGTTCTGCATTGATCGGGCGAGTACAGTCTAGTACCGCCAAGTTCTTTCATCTAAAAAAGAAGATCAAAAGACACATTAGAACGTTTTCTATATCATATGAGCATAGGAAATCTCACCTTGTCTGAAATGTAATGGAATTTATCTCTTGCCCAGATCCCATGGGCGTCGATTAGGAGTTTGATCTAACAGAATCACATATTAGCACGGACTGTTCCACACATGTACATAATCTAGCTCACACGGCCTTTTTATACTATGTGTTGCCGAGGGGGGGTACATACTCACATCTGATTCTTCCCAGCGCACCATTCGCTCTCGGTACCGGCGATGAAGACGCATCTGCAGGCGGGCTTCGGAGGCATCTTTCTTAAATCTCTCCTGGAATTCCTGACGCACGACTTTCCAAGCCGTGTGTCTATCCCGCAGCTCTTCTACAAACGCGTCTTCATCTTCTGCTTGGGGGTCGCGTCGCCCGCGGCCTGGAGCCCGGATCCTGGGGAGTATGTGTGAAGTTGGCTGGACGTGCTGGCGATCTTGCTGCATTCGGAGAACGCCTTCTGGGTTGGGAGCGATACTGACTGGTGTGTTGCTTGGCTGCTCGCGCGAGGGCGTCTCCGAGGACGGAAGTCTGGCGCGCTTGGCTGGTGGTGGACCCTGTGGCGACTGGCTAGGCGTTTGTGCCACGCCATGCTGGAGGACACTTGGGTCCGGAGCGTACAAGTAGGCCGGGTCTGGAGCTGAAGACTGGGGGAAATTACTCGGGAATGGTGCAGAGATACCGAGACCCAGTGGAGCTGAGAGGGGATCATTGAGGCTGTACTGGTATTCTTGTGCGTGGTAGCCCTGTGAGTGGTGACTGATTGCTGGGCTGGGATGAAACGAGTTATCCGGAAGGCTGATTGGTGTCAGGAGGCTGTTTGGAGCTAGAGACTCTGTGCAGTAAGGACTAGTGACTCCTATGAGCGGGGTCTAGATCGTATACGGGGTCAGCTCATGTTGTGGAAGTATACAATGTGCTGTTTCAAAGGTGCATAGGTACATACCGCTGGAATTGTGGACCAATGAGCTGGGATGCCTCCATAGTACTCTGACATTTCTTCGGTGCAGGGGATATCCGAGCGATTAGACATAATGGCGACTGGTTGCAACTCAAGCGGCAGATAAAACAAGGGGTGATTCACAGTCCACTGCGTTGTCTGAGTGGGGAGAATAAACGCCGAAGCAGCAGAATGTGAAACGAGATATGAAACTCTGAGGTAAGGGAAGATGTGGGACTGCAGGCGGCTGATAGAATATAGTTTGCTGGGTCTTTAGGGCATGTGTATATCAACAAGGTCTTTCGCTCCGAATGGTGAAAAGAAAGATTCACCTTCCCAACCCTCGACGGTAGCGGATCTTATAAGATTCATGCGAGCAAGAAAAAGAGGGGAAGATTTAAAATCAAGCAAGATGCACAAGTCCGCCTGTCCTCCACTTCGAGAGATATCACAGCCAGCACCGGGATGCCTCGTGAGGCAAGATGTGAACAATCTGTCGAGGTATTAACCATAGGCTCAGAGGGCACCAAAACAGATATCAGTACCGCCGGCGAGCGCTGTGCCGCATTAGAACGTAGGGAGACCCATGAAGGCTCGACGAGAGCCTATATTTAAGCGCTGCGGACTCAATAGTCCAATGTTGATATCCATATTCCGCCCCCATCCCTGACCGGGGGCTCAGACTCTGCATGGTGAATAGGAATTAAAGTGAATCTATGAATTCAGACCCACTGCAACGGGCCAAAGGAAAAAGCAAAAATGTAAAATAAAAAAGCAAAAACGTAGGAAAAAAACGTGCGCTGCTTAGGGTTGTGGATGATCCTCCACAAAAGAGACAAAGCGTAGCGCTTAGAGCTTTGGAGAGGTCCAGTGGATTATGGAGGGACCCCCCCAATTAAAACCATAATATCCATAATAATGACAATAATATCCATAATATCCATACTAAGCCCATCAATTACAAAATAGATCTTTCATTTTTAGATTTCGAGTTAGACATAAAACATTCAACTGCCCCCAAAGCCGATATGGCCCCATCTCTTAGAAGATGTTTTGCACAAGTCAGCCTCGTTGACAGCCTACCTACTCTAAAATAGTTTCATTTTGGCAGCCCCCACGAGAAGAAAAGAAGAAAAAAAAGAAAACCCCTCAAAACTTGGCGCTAGATTCCAACACACCGGTTGTGGGAAAAGAGGGAGGGATCACGATCCTCCATGCATTCTCACATTCTCCAATGCAGAGGCGTTGTTCAAGACGGGCGCCTCTCGACTGGTCATAGATGATCCAAAATTCTTCTGAGGCTGAGAAAGACCCCACGAGCCGCTTGGTGGCTTTGTCCACGGAGAATTCATGACCGCTGGTTAAGCGCTGATGTAGACACCCGGTAAACCCCGGTCATCTCGAAGGTGCAGAACAACCTTGGAACTTTCTTTGTGACATTTTTTTTTCTCTTGCTTCTGTATGGATCGAGCAAAAATTCATTTTTTGCTTCTCCTTCCTATTAGATCTCAAATCTCCACATTTTCGGTGGTCGTTTGCTTCCGGGGCATCTCGGTCAGGCTCTCCGAGCCACGTCGTGCTTCTAAGCGCCCAAGAAAAAGCCAGGCGTGTCTGGACCTGAAATAATACGCCCACTTCTTTTTGATCTATCTGCACATCACGATTTTGAAAAAGAAAAAAAAAAAAGAAAAAGAAAAAGAAGAAAAACATCGCATGGGAGTTGATGGCTCCCACAAATCTTGGATAGTGTTGAACCAACCTTGGAGGATATTTCTTCTGGATAGTGCATTTGGCCCCCAATTCAGCTCTGGGGGTAGATACCGTGAGATATTAGTTTGCATTAAGTACTCATCAAAACATTGGACTGTAACACAATATCATCTTCAACCCTAGTATATTAGGGATCTTTCGAGCTACAACTCCAGATATGAATCGAAAGAAACTCGGGAGGCTCTGAAGATCAGCGTTCCTTTCCGGGAGCACTATGTAGACTACCCGTATTGACCACATGTATTATTGACTGTTTCTCACTTTCACCCTTGCACAGGGACTTCTATTATTTCTGACATTATCTTATGTGATAATCTATTCAAGATACATACTTTGTGGGGGCCGAATGCTCATTTGGGTATGCCCCGAGATGAATAGACACCCCAGTAATGTAATACTCTCGGGGGCTAACCCGGAGGAGAGCGCCTCCATAAAAGCGGCAGCTAAGAAAAAAAAAAAAAGCCCCCAAAAATCTGGTATGTAGAACTACCGGTTTCCATGCATGTGGACTGAATCAAGACAGTACAGGACTACTAACTACAGAGTAGGTAGAGACTAAAGGAAAATCAGGATCCGTACCGGGCTACTAGTGACATCAAATGACATCAAATAACCCCTGGGTAGCTTGATGAAACGGTGTAGGCTGAGTAGGCTGAGCAAAAATGGCCCCCATAAATTTGGGGCCAGAGCACGGAATACTCCGTACATGTTCTCATTTCCTAATTCTATCACAAAAAGTGGCCCGGAATCAAAAGGTGGGTATCAAACCCCGGGAGATAACCAAACTAGAACGCGGATCTTCCCGTGCAACCCATTTAGAGCTCAAGGCTCTGCGCAACATCCAACCAACAATGACATATAGTTATGCCATGCTGTGACCGAATTTCCCCATAGCAAATCATTCATCACTTAACGAGGATTACTCACCCGGTGATCATCAATTTCGTCTTCGTCCCCCGAAAACCCATCTAAACTATCATCATGATGATGTCCCTTATTGTGGCCATTGGTTTCCAGGGTATCATCAGCTGCGATGGAAATACCACGAGCGCCCCACCGGTTGTGGTTTGATTGACCATCCACCCCTTCCTCCTCGTCTCGAAGGTGTTGTTCTTCGTCTGTAGAGACTCGCGATGCCCGGAAATTCACCACACGATTCACCAGCCAACTGTTCCCATAGTCCTCGGAGTCAACGACACCACCATTGCGAAGCTTGACCCGCTGGCGCGAATAGTATACCCATGCAAAGTCGACATAAAAGGCAGTCTGTACAATGCCAAACACAACCGCGATCCAATCGTTGAAGGGCTCCTTGTTGAAGAGGCGGACTATCCAATTTAGGATGTAGAATGCTCTGTAGGAGCCCAAAGCAAGGAGGTAATATGAGTCGATCACCGTCGGGACAGTGGTCTGGCGAAGGAGAAGGAGCTGCGGCAAAACACAGACAGACTCAAGAATAATAGAGAAAGCCCAGCAAAACTAAATGATTGGATCAGTTACGTTGCGAATATGAATACTTCGAGCTTTGCCGGCTTACCTCAAGGATCCATGAATTGTAAGGCTCGGTGTCGAGAAGCCAGATTGAGATCGGTGCCAAAACAATGGACCCAGCCACAGACCACGAACCGAGTTTCCAAGCTCGCTCCCTCTCTCTCGTCCGTGGGTATACTTTCATCATCAAGAAGATCAGGTATGAGGACGAGATGAGGTAGAAGAGCTTGAAGGAGACATTCCAAATGCTGTGCCACGTGCCGCTCTTGTATGTGTGGGGATCGAATAGATCAAGATAGCGAAATATGAAGACGACGCCGTACAGCAGCTGCGTGAGGAGTGAGACGCCTAAATCAAATTCCCGTGTCAGTAAGCTCTGCAAGGTACCTAGGTAATCGGATTGATACAAGGGTGCACGAACCCTCGGCGCTCTTATTCTTGTGGATAGCCCAGAGCAGGACACCTATTGAGCCTGCATGAGACAGATCTCCAATTATACGAAAGACATTCCAGGCCACCATGGCTGTAGGGGTGTGATCGGACAATCAAGCAGTGAGTTGGAGATGTGGGGTGTGGACACTTGTCAAGCTATCACCATTAAGGTCGGCGCCAAGTATCTGGCGGAATGGGAGAATCAGGTGGTGTCGAGTAGATTGGAAGAGAAAAGACTTGTTTTCTGTGTATGTACGTTCCCTCCAATGAGATTAACTTGCAGGGAGATGCAAAGAGTGAAGGTATATTGGCGCTGTTGGAGTGACTGGGGGAGTTCGTTATCGGCGATCCACATGAGCTTGGGCCGCGTGTCCCCCTCACGTGAGGTTGACGTCAGCGCGTAAATCGACTGGAGTAGTTGGATGGCGAGAAATATTGTGAATAGATTTTATTACATGACAAGAGGAAATAGTTGACATTATCGTCCTAAAGCTCTCATTCCTGAAGGCCCTGTTTTATTTCGAAGTCTAAAAAGACACCTGAAAGAACAGTTGAAAGGCATCTATGGAAAAAGAACATCTAAAGACCACTAAAAGACATGACAAGGCCGCATAAGCGGCCGAATATTCTTGCTACACACAACATTAGGAATGGTAGTCCGCGAATAAATAATATATGTGAGCAAGATCTGGAAGAACTATATGTGTAGCTGATGAGGTTACTCTGATAAAGGGCTGGCGAGGGAGTGCAGCCACGTATAGAAAATTATATTGGCACTGACAAGTACTAATCCATCACCATTGGGCCATATAAAAAGATATACATAATTTCAATTCCATACCCAATGCGATCAACTTCTCGTTCACGTGGGATCTGAGAGATAGGTCCCACTTCCTCTCAGACAAGGTGTATACATATGTAACCATTGAAAGAATAACAAAAAGATAAACAACTATCATTGCGAGAGGCAAAGAAAAAGAAAAGGTCGGAAGGAAAAGGCATTTCTTAGGACAATGAGAACATATGCCACGTGCAAAATATCCAAGAGTATGCAACAATGGCCCTGTCCTTGATCCAGAGACTCTGAGCGAGAATCTCTACATCCAACAAAGGCAGGGCGAAACAGTCTAATCGTTTGGTATGCGCTCCACTGAGACAGCGAAGCCAAACAAAGGGACTCTACCAAAGACAAAGGCTTTGTGTACAGAATGAGATATGGATCAGACTGTTTCTCTGGATAGATAAAAAGAAAAACACAAGAAAAGTGACTCTTACCTGGAACTAGCCCGGAAAATGAAAGGCAAGTGCTTCAAGATCCCAGACATTGACTCAACCTGCTTCTTCGGTACTTTGCATAAGAAGACGAGATGGGAAGCAAATTTAACCATTATTTCCAGTAACAAGACCATCCAATCTCATCATGGATACTCCAAACTTTACAATCCCCGACGACCCCGTCAACGACGCTCCTAGCGAGGATGTCCCAAAGACCAAGAAGGCTCGCCGCAGCCGCTACGACCCAGAGCCCGACTGGTCGGCCATGGTGCGAGCCAAGGTCACGAAGTCCCAACATCGTGTCGGCCAGGCCTGTGATCGTTGCAAGGTATATCTATCATATTCCGGTATCACGTTGCCTTTGACTCAATACACCATACTGACGCATTTGGATTGACATCTAGCTTAAGAAGATGAAGTGCACCCCCGATTCTGCAGGTTGCGCCTGTTGCCTTATCCTCAACATCCCATGCAAAGTCACTGATCGTGTCACCGGCGAGACTTCGGTGCGTGGTGAGACTGGACGAATGCGAGCTCTTATCGAGAATCTCAAGGAACAAACCGAGGACCTGAAGGAGCAGATCACACAGCTTCAGCAGAAGAACGCACAGCTACAGGGCTATCTGGACGGCTCATACCGAGACAATCTCATGGATCACTACGAGGTATGTCTACATTCTCCTCTCCTCTGAAATCCGCATATTGCATTGAAATATCCACGCTCTGATTCTTTATCTTGGGGTTTAGTGCTAACTCAATTGCCAGCCGGGCCTCGACAACAGACATCATCACCATAGCCTACTGTGATTGTGATGCCTTTTTCGCCAGTGCTGTATTCTAGGCAATTCATCGTGCCTCATGGGCTTGGTTTCCTATTTGCATCCGTCCTGTTCTATCCGAGATGAAGTGTATGATCGAGAAAATGGGAATGGCACATGGTGACGAGATTTGTTGGTCGAGTACATAAACGCTTGTATTTTGAACACAGTGAACTTTTCGTCTTCAGCCAAGTAAAGGGTGAGAGATTTCTTACAGTAGATGGAGAAAAGTAAACCTGTATGTTTTATTCCAAAGGGACATGTCAATGGGTATATGTAGTGTGAGCATGTAATCCCAATTTGTGCACCGGGTATCCAAAATAGAAATGCAATGCAATTCGCCCTTTTACCAACTGGCATTCTTTTTCCAGCAACAACAGATTCCTTTGCTTTCACACCATTCCCTGACAGACGCAGTGCCAACCTCGCGATCCTCGCCCACAAGTCCAAGCCCCTCGATATTCAGCCATGCTGTGAAATCCTCCAGAACGATAGGGTCGTACATGAGTATCTTTTCATGCCATGTCGGTCGACTACGGCTACCGCACGACGATGACAGTGGCGAGAGCCGAGGCTGGACGCGAACAGCTTGGGTGATCTTTGCAGATATTTCGGCCAGACTGATCTCTTTAGAGGATTCTGCTGTGTGGGTGGCTGTGATGGATGTAGAGGATAATGGTCTTTTGACTGAAATCTTAGAGGAAGCAGCTTTCCGCTTGGTCGGACTTGGCGGTGGTGTTTTTGTGAGGATATCCAACGAGTGGTGTTGCACCTGGCTGCCTGTCTTGGATTTTGAATAGATGTCGGAATAGTGCTTTTGTACTTGACTTGGAGAGGGGATGATTTCCTCCTCTGAGTCTTGGATCTCTTCTACGTCAATGAATGATGTAGAGGTTCCAGTGATAGGCTTCCCCCTCGAGGTTTTCGTTGGGCTTGTCTGGAGATTGGTTCGCGAGGGAGAAGTTGATTTTGTCGCATCAAGTGATTTTCGGTTCTTTGTAGATGTTCCAGATTTAGACTTCACCGTCGCCTTCGTCTTCGCAGCTGCAGTGGGTTTGGAGACATTGTCCATTTTAGAGGCAGGTTCTTTATGCTGCTCAGGTTGGCATGTAGACTGACTGTCAGAGGTAGTATTGCTACCGTGTTTCGATTCCCAACATTGTTGAAGGAGATCAATCATCTTCTTGCGGCCCCTGACTACCTTGAAGCCATAAGTGGATATCTGTTTAGACAATTCCGCATCTGTAAATCCTGTGTATTGTGGCATTGAGGGCGCCTGCGAGGTAGTTGGCTGGGAGTAAACCGCTTCAGGCGGGGTATTATTGGCTCCTTTTGCAGGCTTCGCAGCTTTGCCCTTGGTCATGGTCGTGGCTGTAGCTGTAGCTGCCGGAATCGGAGCTGGAGTTTGAACCTGCGTGTCTGAATCCAAGCCCCTTTCGGTCGATGGTAGCGACGATGGTTTCTTTTCTGGGAGTGAATCTATGTCTGCGAATTCAAGCTCGAACCAGTCCCCCCGAAGAGGCTTTTGGCTTGCTTTCTCTGCGTTGTCATGGCTCTTTTTTGCAGTAGGCTCTCCACCATCCGTCAAGTCAACCACGTTTAATGTTTCTGGTTGAATCAAAGATCCTTCGGTGTCTCTGGCACCAACACACCACAGATTCCTGGTGCCTGCCAACCTTGATACAGAACGAGTAGATGATTCCTGGATCGTCCTGCGGTCCTTATCGCGCATTCCCTCTGGATATGAAAGACCTTCGGAGGCACGGATGGCTTGCTGAGTTTCTCGCAGAGTCTGCGGCGAATCATCTCTTTCCAATTGACTGCAGGTACCGAATACAAGATCTTGATCATTCAGAAATTCGACAGCCGCTTCCGGGGAAAGTACAGTGAACGAAGACTGTTTCTCTGTCTCTTTGGCCTTTTTTCGTTTTCCTTTTGTCGTTCTGGTGTCCGGAAGGCAATCAATCACCAGATCATCCTCTTCTACATCATTTGTTGAGTATTGCGCAGTCATGCGCGCCGTTAAGGTGGTAAACTTCTTAGGTTTGCCCTTGGCAGTTTTTTTGGGCTTTCCTGGGTTCTCCCCTTGAGCGGATGCCTGATCACTTGAATCAGAGTACCTTCCATTGAGTAATGTTTGGATTTCAGGATTGACCAGCTCTATCCGTCGACGCTTTGTTGGTCCTCCGCCATTTGCATTCTGCACAAGGTCGCGGGGATTCAAAGCTAACCCAGAGTAATTATAATCGGACAGCAGCTTGCCAAACCCACCTGTAAGGTTCGGGTCACAATCTTTATCCTGGCTTCCACCATCTTCCACGGTAGCGATTTCTTCGTAATCGTAAGCGGTCTCCCTTGGTGGTGTCCAGTCCATCCTTCTTCTCACTGCCTCGTCCAGATGCAACACCTCATCCTTTCCTAAGGCATTGGGTTCCTTGGGAGTAGATTTCTCGGGCACATCCTCCGAAGGAGATACTTTTGTAGCAACCGTCTTCTTCCCACCTTTGCTGGATTTCTTTGCTGGCGGATCGCCGCTTGTCTTCGTAACTTTCCCAGCCAGAGTCATGTTTCCTGCATCATTGCTCTTAGCATTCTTTCGAGGACGCCCTTTGGTCGGTTTCACTGCGTCAATTTTTGTGCCAACAGTCTCTGGCTGGGGTTCCCCAGGCGCAATTGTTCCTGGTCCATCCGCGGCTTTCTTCGTCTTCCGCTGTGGTTTGCTCAGTGCTGTTTGGTTGCTGGTGCTTGAGGTAGGATCCTTCTTTGTCGATCGCTTTTTCGGCTTCGTCGCGTCCTCAGGACACTTGGTGCTCGCGATTGGAGTGGGGAAAAAACGGGAACGCGTATGAGGTTGAGCCAAATCGGATGTTGAGCGTATTGGCGGTGGCGTTGCACTTCGTGGCAAGACGTGAGGTACCGGCTTTGCATCATGCCTACCCAGCCCTGGCGACCGCGGTGGGTTTGGAGAGGACGACAGAATGATCACATCTGCAATGCTGGCCATTGCGCCGAGTCGCGTCTCTGGGTGTTTGCTTGATTGATCAGGGCGAGTCGCGTGTACTGCTTGAGTTTACTATATCAGACATCTCCTAGGCAACGTTTGGACTGGAGGGAAAACAGTATAAAGTGTATGCAAGTTGGATATGCTGGAGAAGTAGCAGTTTGGAGAACCAAGTTCAATGTTTCGATGTAAAAGGGTCGATCAGCCGCGGTCTTGGCAAAGTTATTATTGCCGTTTGACTGCATAGTTCGGCCGGGTAACCAACTGCATTCAACCTCAACAAAGTGAATTTATATTAAATGCATTTACGCTGAATAATTGATGGGTTCAATTAATTCTCCATTCGAATAACTGTCTTTTTTATTGCCCTGTCTCACACTAGACAAACGGACAGGATCAGAGGCGTCGAACTAAAAAGGCATGCCTTGCGCCTCTGGAATAATTCATTCAATTCATCATTATCTTGACTTCATGCACTGTCTCAACAAAGAGATATGGAGTGGTCTTTGCTCAATTTTGGGACCGAGGAATAGTGGACCTCAGAAAAACCATGGTGATCTGCTTGTGATTGATGATGGGCATATTCTCAAGTCGAAACCAATTTGGAGCTCAACATATCCCACACTAGAGAACAACAGCGCGAGCTTAAAAAATGATGCATTTTCCACCCGCCCCAGAGCAAATTTCATGAATTGTGGGCACGGTGAATTTGTTTGCTTGATATAGGCAATTGCTCATGATCCCCTCAAGGCGATTGCACTCAACAAGGAATTTTCGAGTCGTTTCTTAGCCTCATCATTCTCCTTGGCCGTTGGTGAAGGCAGAGCTCCCAGTTTGTATGCTTTCTTGATCTTGTTGATATCCGAGATTTCGGACAGTGTCTGGTCATCAAAAGGCACAGGTGTTCCTTGAACCGAGCTGTCCAAGTGGGCCGCAACGGATTCATGTGTTATCTCCGGAGAGACAGAGACCTTGATCACCAACAGGTCTTTGGTCGAATCGGCAATACCAAATCTACGGAACGATTCGGTGATCTAAGTCCGTGTTAGCCTCGGCTTTAGTGGCAAAATTGCAGCTAATTCCTATAATTGGCAACCCACATTATTTGTAGGGTTCAATGAGAACACGATCTCGGAATGCACATTATGAGACTTCAGTCGATTGTGCATGTAATCATTAACTGCCCTGAATACTGCAGCAGTGGCGTGAGCCCTTGACAGAACCTGTCACTTAGTGTTAGTGGACTAGTTCCTTTTCCTAGTTCTCGAGGACAACCTAACATACCATGCTTGCATCAATAAATGCATACTCGAATTGTTTTTGACCGGCGAGAAGTTGACCTTTCAGAAAGGCAGCATTTTGAACATCGCGATATAGAGCAATATGCACGGGGATCAATGGTAGATGTGGCAGGCTAATCGTCTCTAGACTTGAGGCCATGACTGAAATCGAACTAAAACCGAAGTCAAAAGAAGATGACGTATTTGTAATCAGGCCGATCTGATAATAAAAAAATTAAAGTGAGCCTTGGAATTCACTATGAGTCCACTACGAGTCCACTGTGAGTCTACAAACCCATCCCACTTCTTGATCCACGTGACTCATTCTGGAATTTTCCGGACTTAAGCGGTCGCGGGCGGAACATGAGTAATCGCCTCTATATCACCCGTGGGTCCGACATTTAAACATCTCCTCGTTCTTGACTTTCGACACTCCCCATCACAAACATGGCTTTCTTCCTACGGCGCCCGTTCGCTGTATCCTCGGCGCTTCGCCAGGTCCCTAAGCTCACAAACACCACCCGATTCATTCACAATTCTCCCATCAAGCCCACCCAAGCAACGAAGCCTCAGGGCGTTTCATCCTCGACCTTCGCCAAGTCCCGACAGAACTTCCAAAATGCCTTCCGCCGTACATACATGCAACAGAGCTTCAACCCTGCACAGAGTGGCAATATGACCCAGAAACTGTTGTATGGCGCTGCCATTGTTGGTGGTACTGTCCTGGCAACCAACTTCATCTTCAACCGTGAAACGAGAGAGGACGGCGGTATGCCCGCTTACGAGCGGAGCTTCTTGAACGAAACTTTTATGCACACTGGTCTCGGTATTGGTATCATTGGTGTTGCTGCTCGCGCCCTCCACATGAGCGGCTGGTCTTATCGTCTCATGGCCATGAACCCGTGGCTCGTCATGGGTGTCGGTCTCGTTGGCAGCATCGGCTCCATGTACGGTACTTTCTACACTTCCCCGGATAAGTAAGTCTTTTGCCTTTTCCTTGTTTTTGTTTCCCAGGAAAACAAAATGAGCTAACTTTTCAATTAGCTACGTCATGAAGTATGGCTGCTGGACTGTCTTCAACCTTACCCAGGCTGCTCTTCTCTCCCCCTTGATGTTCATGAATCCCGCCATTCTCGCTCGTGCTGGTCTTTACACTGTTGGTATGATGGGCTCAATCGCTTTTGTCGGTGCCACTGCCAAGCAAGAGAAGTACCTCTACTTGGGCGGTCCCCTTCTTGCTGGTGTGACCATTGTTGCTCTCTCTGGCCTCGCCCCCATGGTCCTCCCTGCTACTGCTGTTCGCACTCTGATGTGGTCTGAGCGCCTCTGGCTGTACGGTGGCCTTGCTGTCTTCGGTGGTTTCACTCTTTATGACGTGCAGAAGATTCTGCACCATGCTCGTCTTGCCGAGCGCGGCTTGATCAAGCGTGATGTGGTCAACGAGTGCGTCAGCCTCGAGTTGGACTTCATCAACATCTTCATCCGCATGGTCCAGATCCTCGGCATGGGCAACAACCGTCGTTAAGCTGCTTTATATCCACTGTATTAACTGTGCAACCTGATCTCGGGTTGGTCCAACACTAGAATTGGTGTTTTTTTTTTCTCTCTGTCATTCGACAACCCTGTATTTGAACCAACTGTTTATCTTTTTACCTTTTTTTTTTTTTACTCTAACTTCGATGCCTCTTCATATGAGCGAGCGCAGTTAATCGCTGGTTTGTACCTTCTGAAAGACGTATAACAGACAGGGTAGCGAATACAAATCTCCACTCCCTTGACATTTCTGCATCCAAAAATATAGTTAACAATTATTCGAGTCTACAAACATCCGGATTTGGAAGAAAAGAAAGAGGTTACAGGCCGTCAAGGCAAAAAGGAACATAATATTAATCACCTACTAGTCGACTATGGATGTAGAAAGGTAGTGTTTAGTTCTAGATGAATATGGGTAGCCATATCAGGTTCATGGTAGAGATTTAAGACCATGACCAGCTTTATCCAACATTATTATACTACGTAGCATTTTCTTGCTTGCATTAGGCTCAGGGATATAAGAAATATCATTTAGATACATGTACATTTACATATTTATCTATAATGCTAGTAGATGCACCGAGCTAGAAAGGGCAGGTCGTGGTCATGTGATTGAAAGCTTCTCTTGATGGGGAGGTTGCCCAAAACCGCCCAAGAGACCGCCCAATAATACCGCCCTCCGCCCTCTGCAGACTTCAGATCGCGACACAGACACCAGATTCATTGACCACTACAAACGTGCAGACTAAACGACTAAACCTCTAAACTTCCCAACATCATACCAACAAAGTCGCACCACTCTTCTTACTCTCCAACCTTACAATATGTCGAACGAGATGGAAATTGACCCTCCTGTCGCACACGACGACGAGGCTCCCGAGCAGTCGGATCGCAGTTTTGAGCCACGCACCCAGGGGAACGCGGTCGCCGTGCGCAGCATCGAAGGATGGATTATCATCGTATCTAATATCCACGAAGAATCATCGGAAGAAGATGTCACTGAGCTCTTTGCGGAGTACGGTGAGATCAAGAACTTCAGCTTGAACCTTGATCGACGAACGGGTTATGTCAAGGTGCGCATCCTCAATCTCACAACTACCTCTGAACCGCTCTTCAACAACGTCCCCTCTGGAATATGGGAACTCTTGTCGACTCACATCCAATGAAATGATTGCTAACACCACTATTCCGGTAGGGCTACGCATTGATCGAATACTCCACTCTCCCCGAAGCCAGTGAGGCTATCCAGAACCTTAACGGTTACAAGCTCCTCGAACAGACCCTTCATGTCGACTATGCTTTTGTCCGCCCGCCCCCATCAGGCAAGAACAAGAATGGAGGACCAAAGGGCCGGGCTACTCGGAATCGCAGCAGAAGCCCCAACCGGAGTCGTAGCCCCGAAGCTGGCGGCGACCGGGACTAAGCCTTCTTAATGGATGGGAACGATAAAATTTGACCAGCATACATTGCTTGTGATCTTCCATTTGATACCTGGGCTCCGCTTTTTCTCGCATTTCTTTTTCAATGCCTCCCGCTGTTTCATTCGAACCTTTGCCCACCCTTCCTGCCAGAACTTGTCTACAAATAATAGACATATCATCTAGTATCCGCCGGCATGGCCTCTCTTCAGTCGAACCTGTATGGGTCCACAGGCCGAGTGTGGGTGTGCATAAGGTACATACACTTGAGAAGTACATGCCGGCGCCACGATAGATTGCCATAATGGTATGGAAATCCCGTTCTTAGCCTTTGACTAGAATTATGCTGACTTGGACTTAGAAATCAAAGGCCCTTTGATGAAAATTGAAAATTGATGTATGAGCATCTGGTCAACGAAGACAACCTTGGACCTCAAAGCTCAGCCTCTGGGAGTAATGTACATTATGAAGAATGGCTTTTCTTACTTACAAATGGCCTTTCATCACGTCCATTTGTCTTGCAACTCAGTTCTAGACGAAGTCAAAAACGGTACATCAGTACTTAGTAGTCAGTAGTATACCATGTAGTATACCTATATAGGACCCGCATCATGCGACAGCCATTAGAGTAGAGTTGATAAATAATTCTGGATTCTTGGACTCTAGAGTTAGTATGGTAGAGTCAGAAGACTTCAATGCTTTTATAGGGTGATAATAAGGCTCTGATGCCACATACAATGGATGTGGATGTGCTCACCTGCCCAGGTGCCCACCTGGGCCGCGGGCAGCGGGTCTGGTGACTAATCTTAACCCTCCCCGGCTCCCCAATTTTCCCCGCATGGCGCATGAGGTTATCGCTATTCTTTTTTTAGTCGTCATTGCGTACTCCTTGCTCTCCATCCTTATAGACTGACTTCGAAATCCTGTGTCTGGGGATCTGATTCTCACAGGATATATTTCCTGAGGCAGAATGGCTCCCCAACACACATCTTTTACCCCCTTGGGGGCATCACGATCTCTATACGGTATTCTTATGCTTTGCTTCCTATCATTTTCAGCTGTGGCCAATGCGCTGGCGTATCCATCTCAGGAAGTTTTAGCACAACCTTCGGTTCCCAGTTCAATTGATGATCCCTCGGGGGAGACTGTCTTTGGGGGTGCTGAATCGGCGCCGGAAGGGTCGATCCACAACCCCATTCTGAATACATTGCAGGATCTTATCGCTGCCCTGCAGGTTATGCAAGACAGGTACTTTGTGCTGTGGCAGGGCACGTGGCCGACTAGCATTGATTGGACTGCGGCGGTGTTGGGCACACACGTTTCGGCTGCGCTCTCGTCTCTAACCTCAGGCCCGCTTGATATCCCCGACACGGATGAATTGAAAGGATTATCCTTCTTCAGGCTTGAGAATACCGTCAATCGGTTTTTCAGCCATACTTCCGCGTTCTACTTTGGCGAGAACTCTTTTAGTGTCAGAAACCAGGCCTACGATGACATGCTATGGGTAGTGCTAGGGTGGTTGGAAAATATCAAGTTCCAAAATCTTCACTCGGACCTTCACTATGTCTCCTCAAACAACAGTTCTGGAGAAGTTTGGTACGGTACCCAGTTCCAGACTTCTGCCGCGCACAGAGCACGTATCTTTTACGAGCTCGCCTCCGCTGGTTGGGACAAGACCCTCTGCAATGGCGGCATGATCTGGAGCCCATATTTGATGCCGTACAAGAATGCGATTACGAACGAGCTCTATATCTCTGCAAGCATCGAGATGTATTTGTACTTCCCGGGAGATTCCATTGATGCCCCATTCCTTGTCGACTCACAAGATACACAACCCGCACGGAAGAAGCCGCACGACCCTCTTCATCTGCAGGCTGCAATTGACGGGTATGAATGGCTCAAGAACTCAAATATGACTGGGACGGGCGGTCTATATGCAGATGGTTTTCACATCAGTGGCTGGCAAAGCGCATCAAAGCCCGGCTCAGGACAATGTGACGTGCTCAACTCTATGGTCTACACCTACAATCAGGGAGTCATTCTCAGCGGGCTGAGAGGACTCTGGCTGGCCACAAATTCGCAAGTCTATCTGCGCGATGGTCACGACCATGTTCGGCAAGTACTCCAGGCTACTGGATGGCCACATACCTCCAGCCAGCAGTGGAAGGGACTTGGTCGCGGAGGTGTGCTCGAGGACGCATGTGATTCTCGCGGAGTCTGCTCCCAGGATGGACAGGCCTTCAAAGGGATCTTTTTCCACCACCTTTCGGCATTCTGTCGACCTCTTCAGCCGCAAGATAATCAGTTCCTGGCGGAGGCGATCCGCAGACATGCAGCAGATGACGACTGGGCCGAAGTCTATGAGCAGCATATGAAGCGGTGCCACGCCTATGGTCCCTGGATTAAACACAATGCCCAAGCCGCTCTGATGACTCGTGACAGCGATGGCAGGTTTGGTACCTGGTGGGGCCGCTCATATCATCAGCTGGATGCCAACGAGATCGTGGATAGCAGCACTATTCCGGATGGTGCTGTTGACTACCGCAACGCCGAATATGACCCCAAGTCCTCGACCACAGGCCTCTCGCCGAAAGACTACAACGATCGTGGCCGAGGCCGCACAGTTGAAACACAGTCCGGTGGTATCGCTGTGTTGAGGGCCTTATATCAATGGCAATCCTGTGATGCCCTGTGAACAAAACGAATGAAATGTTTTGGGGGAGGTGTTCTGGCGGTAAATAGACCCCAGTCATTGCATCCAGAGCTTTAGGGGCTCTTTTGTACAACCTATACAGTTTACAATTACTGGGAATCATTATCATATCCTTTAGATTCAACATTGGCTTCTCAAGTCACGGGGCACAATATCAGTGCCCATGCTAGGCCTAGTTGCCATTATGTAGAGCTGGAACTGCTTTCACATTTTGACAATTCCCCTGACACTTGGAAGTGCCGATCAAAACAGCATACTTCACCGCTAGCCTTTGAATCCGATCATCCATGAATCTCACAGCGTGCATTCATCCAATTTCCAAACAGAAGGATTGGCAGAAATGGATTCGCGGCTTCTACGTTGTACATTCCGATGGATCCATCTCCGCAAATTATGACACAACAAACCAGTAATCCCAATCTGAAAACCGGATTACTTGATCGTCGGATCTGCGACAAGTGGACACTGGTGGCAAGCGATTGGGAAGTGCCCGTATCCTGTGTTACCTACATTGGGTTTTGGCGGGAGACATTGTAAGAGACATTTTGAGGCTGACTTAGAATATAAGACATGTTTCTGGCGATCGATACACAACGTTGCTGGCTCTTGCCACTTCGGGTCTATTTATGTAGTACCCGCTTCTGCTGGAGTATAGACATGAGAGGCTAACAATACTATCTCTTGTGTTCCTGGAGTGAAACATACGCAATGGAAGATCATCCATATGTTGTACTGTTTTTACCACGGGCAAGCTGTTTGATGCGTACTCTCAAGACAACATATACAATAATTTGAGACGATGTAAGACACCGTTCGGCGACACACTTGGCAAATAGATGTCCTCGGCTATACCATCGATATTAAACTCTATTTTATGTTGTACGCACTCCGCGGGTATCTCCTTCGGGCCATTGGAGGGGAAAACAAAGATTATACGGAATATTCGATTCTTCAATGCATGGAATGATCGGAAGAAGCCTTTACACCTACATAAGGTAGAATCCTTCGAATCAAGCCTACTCTAAACGGAAATACTGGAGCGGCATATCTCGACACAGAACACTAAAATGATAGTCCCTTGGAATTCTAGTCAAGATGATTGGACCTAAATTATCCATCGAAGAAAGACGGGAAGGTGGCCACTTACAAGACGGAGAGGGGCCGGAAAGAAGCAAAAAGAAGGGGGAAAAAAACCCACTTCTAGCGTGCAACTAAACATCCTTGACGCCCCCTCCGTAATGGGGGGAACGAAAAAACGCGTTCGTACACACAGGTGGGGGGTTCGGGATAGTGTAGGGCACGAATCAACGAAACGAAACGCACTTGCAGATCGGCGGATACCTGGGTTTTGACCGTCATTCGGGAATGGTTTTTCTTTGGAAAAAAAAAATAATCAAAAAGCAATTTTATTAAAGGTTCGCATGATATTACGATGTACAACTTCCCGGGGGGGGGCGTGTCTCATAAATAAAGTATGTACGGAGTAATAACTAATGGTTTTATATTAAGGTGATCATGGTCTGATATTGATTTTGTCTCAGTTGCCCCAATAACCACGTTTTCTTTTTTTTTTTTTTCCCTTTGGCTTAGCGGGAACCATCCGAATTAATATAAACGTGAATCAGTATAATCATTTATTGACCTAAATACCTAAATACCTAAATAACTAAATACCTTATGTAAATACAAAGTGCTCCGTACACAATCTTAAAAACACGGTTCTTATCGACCTTTTTTAGATTACGGCCCAAAATCATGTCACACGCCCCCACCTCATGGACTTCGGTGAAGAGTACGAGGTTACAAGTACACCTTTGGTAGTTACACTTGTGTTCACGGGAGAAGTACTAGATACGGTATCAGGTCTGAGCGTAGAACCGTTCCCCCCCTAGGGCTAAAAGTCATCTGACAACGGGATCCAGGAACGCATCTGGTTTGATAGAAGAGGGGGTGAGTTGGCTGTCACCGACCGCATAAGCACCAGAGCTAAGCGGGGCACAAAATAAGAAGTATGACTCGAATATTGATATCATTTCCCTTGAATCACTTTTTTTGTGCTTATGTTTAGTCCGATGGGGCTATCTCGGCAACAATGAAAACGATGAGGGCGGAAGACTAGTACATATCCCCGGACCTTAAGAGAAAGTGACGTCGGCAATTTTTTGGTTAAGTTGCCTACGGGTATAATATTGCCGGGACTGGGGAGCATATACAAAGTATGTTATAGACTAAAAAACAATTTACGATCGGCGCCTATGATGGCACTCAGTTTCACCTCCTTTTCGGCTAGCGGTCCATCGAATAGTAAGGAAGTATGTCAAAATCCATGGTAATGACTGATCGTCTGAAGCCCAAGCGTTGGGCGCACATTGGTTGTGAGGGAGTGGGCTAAGGACGGGAGATGGTGAGTGGTCGCGGGATATTACGACAGGCCCTCAGGTGCGGAGCCAAAAGAAAAAAAAAAGAAAAAAACGCAGTGGCACTGAACTTTCCTGTGAGGTAAGTTGTGGTCAGTTAGTTTCTCCGATTATTCTCAACTGTGAATCTTTGTTTTTTTGTATTTGCTTGTTTTGTTTTTTGGTGGCGGTGGAGGCGGCTAACGAGGGGCGACGGGGATTTATGGTCGGATCTGTTTTCCTGCCTTCCAATACATTGTACATTTTTATGTACATTTTATAATTTTATATTGGCAAGTGGACAATTTACATATTAGGACATCCTTGTTTGAGCCCTCAGGACCTGTATGGGGGTATTGGTACGGAGTACTCCTTTGTCCCTCGGCCGATCTTGCCCAAGGGCGGCTTGTATCTACTCCTTGGAATCTTTGTTCACCGTACCGAGGAGATGTAGAATAATCATACATCGCAAACAGTGTAGTGTACGAGGTACCGTTCTTCATTCTATAATATGTGTACTTTATAACTACGATGTGTACATGAGAAATTATGTCGTAGGGGCCAATGATATCCATGGCGTCATTTGACTCTTGAGGCTCGATCGACATTGCATGCCCCCCCTCCCCTGAAGGACGGGGGTATGACCACATGCGCAATATTGTATATTGTATAATACATTATAACCTACTCTATCATAGACAATATAAGATCGAATTATAATTATTATTATTCCCCAGATTACGGGACATCTGAAACCCAAGTTCCCAGAGTCAGATGACTTGGAATATAAAATCAGAGAAAGCATACATACGTACAAAGTACAATATACAGAATCAACTTCGAAAGGGTATTCAATTTCACAATACGTGTCAAATCAATGCTACACTAGCGGTGGAGGCAGAAGAGCGGAACCGGAGAAGCAAGTGCATGCCCCATAAGGTACCAAGTACTTAATCGGAACATGGCGTCAATAGGGAACGGCGGTGTACCGGGTACTTGTCGGAAAGGTGTGTGTGGAAAGGGGAATCTAAGGAGCCACCCGTTAGTTCCTGAACGCCTCTCATTTCTAGAAAATCCCCTCTTTTTTCCTTTTTCTGTATCCTCACCGGGGTCTATTTTATTTTATTTGATTGTATAAATTATTTGAAATTTTATATTTATATTGTATTGTATATTGTCTACCTACCAAGGTTACTATTTTAATAGTGTGCCACGCGCACACTATCTAGGACATTGGTAATATAGATTAATTCATTACATAGGTAAATAGGTAAAATAAAGAGTAATACAGACCTTATAGAGAAGAAAAATAAAGGAAAATAGAAGAAAAAATAAGAAAAAGGAACCCTCTCGGAGGGATGATCCAAGGGACATGGGTTCCTCCACCTACTGAAAAGGTGCTAAGATAGACAAATTATACTGTAGACTCCATAGGTACCCCTGGTTACCGCACCCGTCGTACCACAATTCAGGTCACTTTCAAGTACTCCGTACAGTCTGTACTCTGCTGTAACGCCGATACCGAAACTCTCTTCCTTTTTCCCCCAAAGCTCTTTTCGGTTTTCTGACTCCCCTTCTCTCTTTCTCTTTCTCTTCGTTCTATCTTCTGTCTCTTCTCTTTAAACTCATTCCTATATCATCTCTACCCTCGATCCCGCCTCTCTTGTGGCCAGCCTCTCTTTCCGGAAAGAGAGAAGAAGAAGAAAAAAATTTCCCCCAACAGGCCTTCCCTTTGAACCCACTCCGGTTACCTTTCCCTCCCCTCTTCCCACCAATCTCGAATTGCATTCCATCTCAACCCACGCCTTTCAAAATTACTCGCCTAGTCAGAGTCGACCACGGTCGTCTTGAAAATTACACAGTCCTCCTCTCCTACTCGAATTTTTACCGACCCGGTAGCTACCTCAAGCGTAACACAGATTTCTCATCTGGGGTACATCGCTAGGGGTAGACCGTGGTCGTTCATCAGCCGCCACTTTTCTTTCCCTCCGGCCTCTTTTTAATCGGCAAACCCCAATCGTGGAAGCTTGATCATACCGCCAACCTGGACCTCCTTTCGATTCTCTGTGTCGCGAGCAGTAACCCTTATGGCATCAAATACAGAAATGACTGAAGCCTCCCCCGTTGATACTCTGCCGCAACCAAACGACGGTGGCCGCATGCATATGTCATCCCTCTCGTCATCTTCTTCTATATCCGACGCGGAAAACGAGCGTCGAGGCCGATCAGAACGTCCGCGAATGGCGAGCCGCAAACCCAGTGCTTCGATCCTTGTCCCTCGGGACCACCCCGAAATTGAAATCGAGGAGGAAGAGTTTCCCCCAGACGACGCCCGCGCAATGAGTCCACGACGCAATTCTGCCGATCTGGAGCGTTTGGGCAAGGAGGCCCGGCAAACCCTGCAAGAGTGAGTTTAAAAAGACGTCTTAAGGCGTTTTGATACTGAATTATACAAATTCAAAGATTTCGGTGGCTAACCGAGTGAACTAAAAAAAAAATAGACAAGCCAAGGCTCTACAATCGTCCCTTCAGGCTCTTGCCGAACGCATCGATGCAGTCAAATCAGACCATGATAAGTTGGAAAATGAGAACAAAATCTTACAAGACTACATCGGTGGTCTCACTCGCAACATGACCAAGGGCGAAATGACTCGCAGTACGAAAGCACGCAAAGCACAAAAATAAACCGGCTTTCTTCCGAACAGATGTCGCAAGGTGGCCGGATACCTCATCCCGTGAACGTCAATCGGGAGGGATCGCCTGTTGTTTTGCGGCAGGGGGGTTTCATGCATTGCATACCGTCGCCGGTTTTACCGAGGATTCGAATTATTTTCACTTCATTACGACGAAATCCCTGGTCAACGGATTTCTCTTCTCACCGCACATTCAAGCGGTCGCTCAATGAGTTACATGCCGAATGTCAGCATGTCACGGTCTCATAAAACAGCAGGGTTAGGGAATTCCTGGTTACAGTTTTCTCTTTCCGCAAATGGAGTCAGCATTTACCCGAAGGCAATCTTACGGTTGCCATTTTCGCACACATCATATCTACCACCCGACTGGTTCGAGTGGTCACCCTCTGGAACACACCACATCTCGGTTTAAAACGCCACAAGGTCATCATCTCCGCAATCCCCCTGTTCAACCCGGGATCGGCTGCTGAACCGGGGGGGAGGCTGAATCCGAATCATTTTACTCAAGGGGGAACTTCAATTGTTCGTGACATCATTGCATGCCTGCTTGCACAGTGGCCACCTGACTCTTGGCATTTGAATTTCCAGTCTTCATTACATCATCCTCAAAGTCGGTGTGCAACCTGTTTATCCTATCTAACGCAGTGTGTTCCATTCTCGCCTCTCTTCAACCCTGTCGATATTATTGGCTCTTTTTTTCCTTCTCTTTATTCCTCACTCGTTTCATTTAGGCGTTTTTTTTATTTTTTTGTTTTTTTTTATGGTGGCTCTGTGAACACGTTTCACTTGTACTTTTTCTTCCTTTTTTTGGTTGTCTTTCGATGCATAGCACCTTGGGCGTTTCGGGGACTGGGACTAGACTCGATTTGATTGAATGGCTCTTGCTGGAGCATTGAAATGTTTCTTCGTCATGAGCATTGCATGGTGACGGTCATCGCCACAACAGAACGGCGTGGGAAGTGGAAAGCATCTTAGGGGTCTTTTGGAGCAGTCCATTCATCTTCTCTTTCCTCACATGCCTTCTCGATATTCGGGAGGCTCTCTGTACATCTGCATATCGATTTTTTTTTTTTCTCTACTTTCTTCTGCTGTCTCCACTGGACTGACTCGCGTCTCTACGTGGGGAGACAAAAGATGCCGCTTTTCATCATTGTTATCATTGTGGCTCTATTTCTGCTTCTTGCTTCTTGCGCTTGACATACCCAGGAGCGTGCATGTCTCAGGTCCTCCATTTTCCCTTTATTGTCCTCATATCCCTTTTTTATCGAGCCCGCGTGGCTGGTAGCATTGTGGTTTCGACCATAGCAATGGAAACTATTTCAATTGAGTCTTGTCTTTTGTAGATCTGTATAAAACGCATAAAATTTCCATGTTTGCTATATCAGGAGATTAGATATCCAAGAGCGATGCTCGTCAAAACACCATCCTACTTAATAGTAACTATTGAGTCATTTTACAAGGAACAAATGAACAGACAGTATGGCATGCATACTAATCGAAGAAAGCGACGATCAATCGAGATGTGACATCGGCAGGCGCACATAAGCTCGATAGTGTCTTAACTAATACAGCCACTGATATCATTGCGGCTTCGTCTGCAGTACGCGGGCGTATGCATCTCCGCACACCCTAGTCAAATATATAGTACCCATTCCATTCTCCGAATCAAGACTAGTTTGTATTGATGATCTGGTATTTCTTTTGATTTACATACCTAGTCTTGTCAATTCTGTGGGGATGGTTTATATCTTACATGGACTTTGCTGTATATATTGAAATATATCGTATATACTATCATTTGGATGCTAATTGGGCATGGATCTATATTTCAGACCATTGTGAAGTCCTCGTCTAGGTTAATAAATTTTATTTATATTTATATATGTGTATATATATTGTTGGTTGTTCGTAGTAAATGATTAGATCGGTGTTCTTGATATGCTGATCAGTGGCCATGCTGCCAACGGGCAGCGAATGAAGATATTGTGGGTAAGGGAGTGTGTTAACCAAGAGACAGGAGAGCTGATTATGTATGTATGCTAGCTTCTCTCATCTGCCCGGCCTAGTTTACTTGGACAAGACAGCGTGCTATGTACTCTGCGACATCCAGGGCAATAAACATAGACTCATACACACATAGTCATCTATGCTCTAGCTACAATGATTCGCAAAGAACTACCGGAACAGTGTACGAGAGATTATCTTCGAAACCACATCTAGTGAGAATCAGAACGCCACATGGCACATATACGGGGGAAGTGATCAATAGGAAAGGTGAAAAGCCATGTTAGGGATCAGCAGGGATACCCTTGTTGAAGTCCTGATAAGGAACTGATTTGAGAAAATTCTGTGTGTATGTGTGTTGGGCTGGGAGAGTGCGCGCAAGGGGACTCTTTGGGTAGTTAAGAGGCAAAGTAGACAAAATAACAAGGAGAATGAAAAAAAACGAAAAGAGGAGACAGGATGGATATCCCCCAGGGCAGAGAACAAGCGCCGGGCCAAAGCAGAAGGCAAGTAGGCAAATAGAAAAGATTCAAGGCAAAAATGGCAGAGCATCGACACCCAAAGGTCGCAGTATTTCTCACACCAAACCCTTGCGAGTCTCTGCGATACTATAGACCGACAATCGGGCCAATGCATCTCATCGTCCTTTCCTCCTTTGTGTCCAATCTATGTCCTTGCACTAGAAGACCCGTCGCGCGCTCTCTTTCTCTCGGTTGTTCCATCCGTCCCGAGGACGCGTGTCCATCAACAAGGTCTTTTTAGATGTTAATCATTTACTCGGCGGCGGGCTTCTCGGCCTCAGCGGCCGGGGCCTCCTCCTTCTTCTCAGCAGGGGCGGCCTCGGAAGTGGGCTCAGCCTCGGACGAGGTCCAGAGGGTCTGGTGGGAAATGCGGGTCAGCGTATGAACAAATGGAATCACTAGGTTATTTAAACACTTACGAGGTTGTCACGGAGGAGCTGCATGATGAGAGTGGAGTCCTTGTAGCTCTCCTCGCTCAGGGTGTCGAGCTCTGCAGACAATATTAGCTTTGGCCCATGCACGTGGCAAAATATGCATTTTCACATACCAGCAATAGCATCATCAAAGGCAAGCTTGGCGAGGTGGCAGGCCTGGTCAGGGGAGTTCAAGATTTCGTAGTAGAAGACTGAGAAGTTGAGGGCGAGTCCGAGACGAATGGGGTGGGTAGGGGCAAGGTCAGTGGAGGCGATCTCGGTGGCAGCCTTGTAGGCCTCCAGAGAGTAGTCGGCAGCACCCTTGCGGCGGTCGCCAATGGCGAACTCGGCAAGGTAGCGGTGGTAGTCACCCTTCATCTTGTGGTAGAAGACCTTGGACTCGCCGCTCTGGGCGGACTTGATGAGGTGCTCGTCCAGAACCTCGAGGATATCGTCGCAGATCTTGGCAAGCTCGGCCTCGATCTTTTGGCGGTACTCCTTGATGAGAGTGACCTGGGACTCGTTGCCCTTGGACTCCTCCTTCTGCTCAATAGAGGTGACGATTCTCCACGAGGCACGGCGGGCACCGATGACGTTCTTATAGGCGACAGACAGGAGATTGCGCTCCTCAACGGTGAGCTCAACATCGGCCGAGGCGACGACCTTCATGTTCTCAACCATCTCTGTGTCGCATTGTCAGAGATCTGTGCAACTAAACGATCTAGATTTAAGAGGAACCAACCTTCATAGCGCTCGGCCTGCTCAGCGAGCTTGGCGAGGTAAACAGCGTCTTCGTGACCCATGGTGAATGTGTGTTTTCTACAGTCAGAACTAAGTTAGCCAATTTGTCTTCTTCCCTCACATGAGTTTTCATTCTCGGATTGATAGTGTTTTGAGATGAGGGCTGAAAATCACGCCATCGGAACAGTGCAAGTAGGCGATGGCGAGGGGTAGATATCGATCCTCGACCACCCCCCTTCAAATATACGGGGAAGGGCCCAGTTGATTTTCCATGAGTATCACATAGAAGGTCTCTGAATCAAGATATTTGGACCAAAGACTAAAGACCCCAGAGATTTGGTCGATCATGACGATCGTGGCGGTTACAGGGCCCTTGGTCTTCCCGTATGTCGTTGGGGGGTATCGCAGGAAAGCGGTCGCGGCAACGGTTTAACGAGCAAACAAGGAGACGAGAACATTTGGTTTCCACCGCAAATTGTGGCGCGATTCCATGGTTTGAATTTTGGGGGAGGGGATTGTAGTTTTCAGATGGTCTCTTTCCACCATGAATGTTGATATGTGTGGGTTTTGCGTTGATGACGAGGGGGGGAATGGGCATAGAAATAGGGCGAGGAGAGGGCAAATTCAACTCGGAAAACAACAGGAGGACACTGACCTGGTTTATGAAAGAGGAAAAGAAGGTGATTAAGGAATAGCGAGATGGATGAAAGATGGAAGTGAAAGAGTAGGGAGTTGAGAGAGAGGAGGTAGGAGGAAAGGAGGGGGGCAGAAGGCGGTGTTGTTGGGATTTACCTGAACAACCCACTTCGGGCTTTGTGTTTTTTTGTGAAATATCCCAAAAAAAAGGGTACTTGAGGTCACTTGAACTTGTTCTTCTTTTTTTAATCTAATTTATTATTTTATATACCTATAAAATCCTCAACATATTACTTTTTGCCATATACTATACACAAATCTTCTCTCATCGCTTCTGTGTGGTTCGGTGGGCCTCCTACAGCGTCATCCCCCATTCCGCATCCGCCAATCGCCCGGGGGGTTCCTTACTTGCGCCTCATTCGAGATCACAAAAGGCAGACAGGATACGTTCGAAACAGTCTAGAACGAATTGGTATAAAGTAGGGCTCTACTATCACGCTATCTGTATCGGAAAAAGGCAAAAAAAAAGAAATACGAGGGAGAAAAAAAGGCGTCAGCTGCAATAGATCAATGATGTGACCATCCCTGTGATCAATGTAGTTGAAGTACTCTGTACTCTGTACCATATCGTATACAAGGGCCCAAGTGGAAAGTCGAATGAGAAGGCCGCGACTTATCAGAAATTTTTGTTCACATGACCTACACTCTGACATAAGCTTGCTCCTTCCGAATACCATCACATGATGTTTCTTGGCACGTAACGTCATTTGCTATAAGCTTGCCTTGCTTTAGTTCTCCTCATACTTTGTCAACCTCATCCTGAATCCATCTCACAAATCTCAGAAATCTCACTTTTAACTCCTCTACCATCCAAATCATCATGCTTCGTCAATTTGCCCGTCCCGCCGCTACTGCCAACCGGGCAGTCTTCACCCGCTCCTTCTCGGTAGCTGTCCCTCGTATGGGCGAAGGTGACACCGGTGCTCCCCGCTCTAGCGGTGGTGCCTCTTCTGGGTAAGTCAGATGCAAGTTGACTGCGAAACTTACACCCCAAGTTCGATTACAACGAGCAGACAGCCTGATGTCTGCCTTGCCGCAGTGAGATGACATCATAGCCGTATGATCACTAACATATGTCCCTCTACTAGTGACGCATTCACCAAGCGCGAGGCTGCCCAAGAGAGCCTTTACATCCGTGAGAAGGAGCTCGAGAAGTAAGTTTTGCAACGCCGAGAACAATCAGGCTGCAGCAGGGAGCTAATTGGTTTGACAGGCTTGCTCAGCTCAAGAAGAAGATTAGCGAGCAGCGCAAGCACCTGGATGAGCTTGAGACCCACATGTAAGTGCCAGTCTGGAAATCCTCTTCTATCTATCTCTTTCTGTTGTAAATGGCATGGCTAACTGGCTTCTTTTTAGTGATGGCTTGAGCCGCTAATGGGCTCCGTACACCCATCTTATGTTTAATATGAAGAAATCCTCCAATTGCTGTGTATAATACCATCTCCGCTCCAATGAGCTACCGTGCCTACCTGCTGCCTTGAGATCGTGTCGTTTTCAGCGCCTGTTCCTAAATAAGACATCGCTCTGCCATAGCATATGGAGTTTTTCCGCTCTTGTGTATAGTGCTTAATAGCTCGCTTGGAAATATCTAGGAAGGCTCGGCACCATCAACTAGTGTTTATGTCTGTAGCCTTAACATACTACCTATATATTTTCACGGTTTTTGTACAGTGCAAGACATTTTCTTATTTTTTCTAGATAATGTTTATGGTGTTTGGAAAAACCTCAACTAACCCGAGGAAATTGTCTTGTAGTGAATGTTGCCAACCGTCTCCACTTAAAACAAAGCGGGATACGTACTAGTCTACGGAGTAGTTACCCGGCCCTTGCCAATTAACTCGACGCCCATATACAACAACACCCGCAGGGGGGTTGAGTTACTTGGCAAGGACCAGGTACATTGAGTTTCCTTCCATCTTACCTAGACTAAATCTCCGACAAATACCCCCCATGACTCTCCTTATCCTACCAAACGAGCTTCTCCTAGCCATAGCAGAGACCCAAGACTGCCAAAAGGACATAAATGCATTTGCAAGAGCCAGTCGTCGCTGTTATATCCTCCTGAACCCTTTTCTCTATGCCTACAATGCCCGACAACACCAAGGGAGCGCACTGCATTGGGCAGCAAACCAGGGATCATTAAGAACAGCCGAAGAATCACTCCGACAAGGAGCAGATATCGAATCGAGGCACAATAAAACAAGAAAAACGCCATTGATACAGTCCGCTCAATGTGGCCATGCAGATATTGTTGCGATGCTGTTGGCCCATGGAGCCAATCCGCACGCCAAAGGCGGCCAGGGGACCAAAGACCCAATCACATCGGCTGTGCTCCGCAACAGAGCAGCCGTCGTTAGCATTTTGCTTGATAACGGCGTTGATGTGAATTTGACGGGCTACAAGGGGAGCCTATTGCATCTTGCGGCTGAAAAATGCCACAACAGCCGCGAGGAAGTGGCGAGAGTTCTTATTGAGAAAGGTGCCAACCTGGAATCTATGAACGATGTGAAAGAGACTCCGTTGCAGGTAGCGTGTGAGTCTGGCTCCGTGGGAGTGGCCCGATGTCTAATAGAAAGCGGTGCCAACTTGGATGTGCGGAGTCTACATGGAAGGTCGCTCCTGCATCTGGCGTCCTCCATGGATATCAATACCACCAAGTTGTTGGTGGAGAAAGGAGCGGATCTCGAGGTGCGAGACAAGCATGGCGAGACACCACTGCATCTGGCATGCTGGTTTGGCCGGGTAGAAACTGCCGCGTTCCTGCTGGATCAGGGTGCAGATATAGAGGCAAGATCGTCAAATGGGAGCACGCCATTGCTGCGGGGGTTACTCTGGGAGTGCAGTGTACGCAGAGACCTGGGACCGGACTCTGTGACCGCTCTCCTTCTGGAACGAGGGGCCAATCCAGGGCAGGGAAATGACTCCAACATCACACCATTGCATTGTGCGACGTCGAAAGAAGATTTAGGGCTTTTCGAGAGATTCCTACAGTATGGTGCGGACCTGGAGCCTAAAACCAGGCTGGGAGTGACACCGCTGCACAAACTAGCGTGTTCTGGCGCTCTGGAGTCTGCAATGCATTCGTTGCAAAAAGGCGCTGATGTACAACCAAGAGATGGAGAAGGCAATACGCCATTGCACCTGGCAGCGCAGAAAAACGACGTCGAATTTGTCAGGTTGCTGCTAGATGCAGGCGCTGACAGGCTGATCAAGAATCACAAGGGTCAATTGCCTGTACATCTAGCAGCAAAAGGAACAGCTAAATCAGAGGGAGTACAGAAATTCGAAGAAAGACAGAGAAAAGTGGTGGGTCTTCTGGAGGTTCAGTCCGAGTATCCATCCACATTAGCAACAGTGACCAGAAGGACATAATGTACAATGAGCATCCGAGAAGAATTTATCAATCCTATTGCATTGGATTTTACAAAGGTTCAAAGTTGTTAATCACAAAGTGCATGAAGGCATTTTATTGTGACCGACTATTAGCATTCCCTGACTACAACAGAACATTCCCCCAAAGCACATCGAGGTGCCAAGTAGCCGATAACTCCGAGTTCAAATCATTAGAAAAATCCACCCCCCCCTTTACCGTCCTTGCATGAAGGAGCGGTAGAAATCATCAGCGGTGTTGTTGTTGCCCATACCATTGTTAGGATAGCCGTATCCGAGACGAGCAGAGATCGATTGGCCTGCTTTTTGGGCGTCGGCAACCTTGGACTGCAGGTCCGAAGTGCCTTGGTCGATGACCTGTAGCTGGGACAGGTGCGCGTTGAGAATGCGGACAATCTGCGAGATCTATAGAGATGTGTGAGCAAAAAGAATCCCCAAAAAAAGGGGATCAGTCCTGGGTTGTGACGTACCGGCTCATCTGCTTTATTGGTCTTGGTCAATGTGGATGAAGCACCGTTGACCTCTTCAATCATGCTGGTAAGATCCTTGCCCATTTCGTCCAAGCGCTCCGAGAGCTTCTCGGCCAGTTTGTAACTAATGGCCATATTAGCAAACCCATAAATATCAGATATTGTGCTGTAGGTTGTACTTACGTTGTCTCACGCTCCTGGTCAGGTCCTTGAAGGGACTCTCCAGGGCCCACCTGCTTGGTAACCATCTCGTCGACTTCACGCTCGTATCGATCCAACCATGAACTGAGCTCATCCTGTTGACCTTCAACCGCTGACAGTTGACGCTCAACCTCCTGGGTAGCTCGATCCGCATCAACAGTGCTGCCGTACAGCTTCTGGACTTTAGTACCATTATCCACCAGCAGACGGTCCCACTCGGAAACTTTCTCCGCCTGCTCGCGGAAGTCCTTTTGATATTTGCCGAGATCTGTGGCCCATCGGGTAATTATCTCATCCATGGTCTTGTTCTTCAGACGTGACTGGGCTGGAGGAGCGGGGCCCGTGGTAGACTGGCCAAGGGCGGCGGGCCCAGCTGGAGCAGCGCCGGCAGCGGTTGTAGTGGAAGCGTCGGTCGTTTTACCACCAAGGCCACCAAGGCCACCAAGGGGTGCTGAACTGGTAGAGGTCGCTGGCTGAGTCGAGGGCGTAGTAGTAGTAGCAGCAGCTCCGAACAGGCCGCCCGTAGGTGCAGCAGGTGTAGTAGTAGCAGGCGCGGCAGTGGCCGCAGTACCTGGAGTAGTAGAGGGAGCTGAGGCCCCAAACAGGCCTCCCCCAAGAGGAGCCGTTGCCGGAGTAGTGGAGGGAGCAGCTGTAGATGTGGCACTACCGGTGGAGGGGAAAAGAGACTTTTGAGGGGCAGCACTCGATGTAGCGGGAGCTCCTAGTGAGAGAGTTGTATTTGCGGTGGAGGCAGGAGCGCCGAGGGCCGGGAATGCAGACTTCGGAGCGGAGTCGCCGCTGGGAGCAGCCGTATTGTTGAACAGAGACGGTGTCTGCGAGCTTGGCGCACCACCCGCGGGTGCAGCTGTGCCGAAGAGTGGCTTGGAAGTGGTGTCTGCAGCAGTCGTAGGAGCGGTTGGTTCGGCTGGCTTGTTTGCACCGAATAGGCCGCCGCTGGGCGCAGCAGGGGTTGCACCTCCTCCAAACAGCGGCTTGGTTGCTCCTCCTCCAAACACATTGTTAGATGGCTGCGCCTGTGAGGTGGCAGGCGTGGTAGATGATGGCGCCGCGGTGGGGGTAGTCGAGGCTCCGGGTTTCGCAGCCCCGAATAAGCTGCTGGGTGGGTTGGATGCAGGCGGGGGACCAGCAGGGGTGGTGGAGTTGTTGCCGAACAGGTTGCCTGCAGCGGGAGCAGGGGTAGCTGTTGGGGCTGCGGAGCCGAACATACTCTTTGTGCCCGCGCCACCGAACAGCGGGTTGCTGGCAGGTGTGGTCGATTCTGTAGACTTGTTGGGAGTCTGGCTTCCGGCAGCGGCGCCGAAGAGTGAGTTGGGCTGCGTGCCAGTTCCGGATGGAGCCTTGCCGCCGAAGCTGAAGGCCGAGGTACCGCCGTTGGTCGCATTGGAAGCGCCTGCATTTCCGAAGGTTGGTGTGCTTTGGCCACTTGCGGCATTTCCTCCGAACATCGACGGCGATGCGCTGTTGCTGGTGGCCGAAGCTCCAACATTACCGAAGAGGCCACCACTAGGCGCATTGTTATCCTTGTTGGCGCCGAAAGCATTGCCTGCTGTGCCGAAAAGACTTCCGCTGGAGGCGCCAGTAGAGGCTGGGGTGCCGAATGAGAACGCCATGGTGTTGGTGATCGAGCTTGAGGATTGAGAGGGAAAAAAGCTGGACGGAGAGAAAGCACCAGGGGAGGTGGGCCTGCAGAATGGATCAAAAGATCCAACAATGAGAGAATGGAGCTCTTGATCAAATTGATTGAGACAGAGAGCTTAAGGGTGGAATGAGAAAAGCAGGACAAGAAAGTCGAGACAATAGACAATAATAATTGGGAAGGAGTTTGGCAAGCACGCGCTGAAATGTTTATGCCTTGAATACAAGGCAATAATAGTGCCTGAATAAATTGGCCAACTGATTGAGAACTGGTGCCTAAGGCAGATGTGTTCTGGACTCACATCGATCGCAGGGCAACAGGTCGTCACTGCACACTACACACGGCCCCATTGCATTTTTGAGTTGTTCATTTCTGTGTGCCCCTTCTTTCATGTTATAACATCCTGAATTTAAGCTGCAATCATGTCGGAGGGGCCGTCCGATTTGTCTAGTTCGCATCTAGAGCCCCCCAGCAGGACTACGGAATTGCAAGATCCAGGAGCTGGCGATGGTACATTACCCTTGGATATACTTGAATATCTGGTTTGAAACTGACATTTTTTTTAGCAGCTTCTGAAAGCGACGATGAATACTTCTCAGACGCTAATGAAGGCAACCCCCAACTCCAGTCACTCCCACAATCCGGTCGCACTTCCCCTGTCCCCCGAACACGAGTTGAGAGGGTTGACAGCAGCACCCAACATGGCGAGGTTCCGGGCACAGAAGCATTTGAAAAGAGAGAACAGGATGCAGTTCCCGACGAGATCGAGGTTATTCCAGAAGGCTCACACAGCCAGACACGTTCGCCCGCGGGGTCAGAGGACCAAACCTTGAGTCCTGAAGGCTCGCCGATTCCGCGCACAGTGGTCGAGAAGGTGTACCCTGACGAACCTAGCCATGGCGAAGTTCCTGGCACCTTGGCACATGAACAGCGTCTCGCCGATGCTGTGCCCGACGTGGTGACCAAGGTTTCAGATTCCGAGGGCAACCCAACGCCACCAGCATTCGACCCTACACCTCCTGAGGTCGATGGGACTTCAACAGAAATCCCCGAGACACGGCTCGAGCGAGTGGATACAATGCCCGCCGATGAAGACCTACCGTCACACCCACAAGCCCATACAAGCTCAACAGGTGACACATTACCCGATACGGTAGAAACCGTCCCGGATGTCTCAATAGATGATACAGACCTGGAAACAAAAGACCTCCCATTGGAGGATGACATGAACGACGACCACGGATATGAAAAGCAAGAAGCGGGTGATGATTTTGATGAATTTGTAGAAGAGCAGGAAGACATGGGCGATGATGATTTTGGAGATTTCGACGACGGCTTCCAAGAGCCCAGTGCAGAGGAAGCTCCCGCAGACGAAACTGTGGCACCTCAGCAAGCCAACGCACCTCCACCTCTTATTGACTTCGACACATTCAAATCTACTTCCGAACTCCTCGATTCCCTCCAAGACACCCTCAACATCCTCTTCCCCGAATCCCAAGACATAAGCTCCCTCACCCCCGTCGAGCCCATCCCAGACTCCGCCGCAATCTTCAGCACCGAGCGATCCCTCTCACTATGGTCCCAACTCGTGGCACCACCCCCTCTCCAGCCCCAGAACTGGGTGAAATCCCGCATCCGCCGACTATTCCTCGTATCCCTGGGTGTGCCCGTTGATCTGGATGAGATCCTCCCAGCCTCCAAACAGAAAAAGCTCGTTCTACCTTCTATTGATCTTGAAGGCACTGGCGCAAAGAGCCCCGGCGCTCGCTCCACCAGTCAAGTCCGAAAAGAAGAAGGCAACGACAACAACGCCGAAAAGGGGCAAGCCCCCTCCCGTCAGAAGACTACTCCTCGCCGCGGCGCACCGCCGGCGCCGGAAATAGATCTCTCAGCGGTCCGCCGGCTGTGTGCCACTACTGATGCTGCACTAAATGGTCTCACGGATCCAGAGTTGAAGCTGCATGTTCAGGAACTAAACCAGTTTGCCCAGCGCGCTAGTTCGGTATTGGAGTACTGGCTGAAGCGGCGGGATGGGTTGGTTGGCGAAAAAGAGGCTTTCGAGGGTGTCATTGAGAACCTCGTTAGTCATGTTAGGAGAGTCAGAAAGTAGTCTTTCCTTACTCCCGGCACTTGGTGTACTATCTAAATGCCCAATATAATATATTTTGTATAATCTAATGTCGATACCAGAGAATAATTTATCTGGAATATGTAAGCAAGTTCTTAGTCTACCTACACTACTGGAGAGATAAGGAAAGGTGGCTGTCAAAACTGGGCTTGTTGAGTTTCAGCATGGAGCCTTAGGTTCAATATTTTTATTTTTTATTTTTTTCATTTCAAGTACAATTTCATGCTGTTCGTGATACCTGGAGATAGACAAAGAAAAAAAACCGGACGCAGCCGTAGAATCCAGTCTCTCCAACGCCGGCAATGACAGATCATGAGATAACAGGAAAGAAATGCATTTGAAGAGCATGCAATAAGGGGTATCTTTTTTTTCAAATGCATGCAAAGATAAACGAAAGACATTGGAAGGCCAGCGCCGTTAGAACAGGAGAAGAAGGGAAGAACTTTTGTTGGAAACGCCGATGAACTCATTAGTCCAATTCAATGACTGTATGTTCTTGGGTCCGAACAGCCGGACTGTGACGACCATTAGACACGTCGTTCCTGGGGCGCATGGCAACAGGGCCCAAAGAGTCTTCAGCCTTGCGCTTTGCAGAGAGGTGATGGTCTGGCCCGGGCGAGGTCTCATCGGTATCGTACTTGAAGGTCCATGTGCCGTCAACTTTGATTTGGATTGCTCTGATCCCGTCAAGTCGGTTTGTACGGGTGAGCTCGGCGTGGATCTCAGCAAGGAACTGATCAACAACCAAGAACTGTGGGCGTGCATCTCCCTTGCAAATCGGACAGCGCCAGTTATCGACCATCGGTGCCTGGCCGGATGTGGAATTCCTGGTTCTTATGAATGTGTCGCGGTCAAAGCATTCATGGTGGTTGCAGTGGAGTGACCGAACGGGGACATCGAAGATGCGTGCCATAAATGGGTCCACTAGGTCGATTGTAAGATTGTCAGTGACAACCGCCAGGTCATCGTCATCGGTGATGGGAGAAAGCCGCTTCTTGATTGCCGCGCGAGAGTCGGCCGCTGGGACCGACTTGATCAGACTAAGTATCTGGTCGAACTCGCCGACCTGCATGACCTCCACTCCAAAGACGAACTTGGAGGTTTTGCACTCATCCTGTCCTAGGATGATATCGAGTCGTACGTTGTTTTCACCTGCATCGAGGTGCTCGGTGATGTCCAGAGGCAAATCCTTTCCGTTGTGAACCTTTCGGCGCACATAGAGCTCTTTGCCATTAACAGTAATGTAAAAGACACTGGGCCAGAAAGTGGCCGCGGTGGACCAGGTCTGCTCCGTCACAGTATCCGGATTGCCAGGAAGACGAATGCATCGCAGGCGAATAGTCCGGCAGCCGGGCCTAAAGGTCCAAACCGAAGATTGTGTCTCTTTCCCGTGAGCTATGTGTGGGAAATTTTGGCGCTCATCACCCAAAGAGAAATTCCACTTGTAGATCGGCTGGTCAACGTCGACGACGGTTGGGTGTACAACAAAGGTATCGAGATAGGTAAACAAATCAGTCTCAATGTCATTGCCATCTGAACCCTGTTTTACTAGCCTCTTCATGGGATCGCGGAGACCAACCAGATGTAGGCCGAGACGCGTTGGGTTTGGATTCACCATCATGGGTGCTCTGTAGCCAGGTAACGGGAGGAAGGCAGAGTTAGGTAGAGGCTGGAAATGCTGTCCATAAGGAGGTTGTCCGTGAGGCGCGCGCGTGATCGGCGAAGCAGATGACTGCACATTCATCGAATTCTGTCGGTTGTGATGGTTATTAGTCCTTTGTGGTGGCATCGGGTGCTGGGCCATATGGTTTGTTGTAGTCGGGGTTGTGGATATGGGCGATGGAGCGTGGAGTGACTGGGCTGAATGCGTAGAGGCTAGAGCACTCGATTGGAGGGAGGTGGTGGAGGAGGGGTTAGTAGGCGCTCCTGAAGTCACAGGCGTCAATGTTCGAGGCTGCATTTGCTGACCATGTGAACCCGGTGTTGATCGGTGCCTCTGAGAAGGTGCTATCTGTCCAAGAGCAGCCTGCATGTGCATTTGCACGTGTGGATTCCTGTGTGGATTCATAGGTGAATTCACCGGATACCACGGTCCTTGTCCATGTCCCTGTCCCTGTCTCTGTCCTTGTGCTTGCCCCTGTGACATGGGGTTGTAATAAAAAGTTTGTGGGGTATTCTGCATTTGTGAGTTTACACCAAATTGATAGGACCCAGCAGCTGGACCAACAGCCTGCCCCTGGGGTGAATTTGAGGGGAAATACTGCAAAGGTGCACCAAGAGGGCTCAGAGTAGGTGAATTAGTGGCAGATTGACTGACACCACTGACCGAAGATCTGGGATGGGGTGACGGGACTCCTAGGGCGGCTTGGGACGTGGTTTGATTCTGAGGTCTGGGAGGAGGTGCAGAGTGGGAGACAGATGGTGTGTGTGATAGATATTCGGGCAAACGTGGGAATTTGAGGTACTCTTGGGTGATATTCCAGTTATGAGCCTGCTGAGTGGTCTCGGGAAGTTCAAAATCCCTACACTGGCAGAAAACTTTTAAATCTTTCCAAAACAACTGCAGAAGGGGTTTGACATAATCCTCGTGGTGAATGCCCCGTGCAACACACATGAACATCACCGACATCAAAATTGGAGATGGACAAGCAAGCGTGTGCCAAAGATAAGACACCAACGGGGGATGGCAGGCCTGTTTCCAGATGTCCAGCCATTTGGTTGCAAGTTGTGATAAGAACACAGGAACACCGGGCAGCACCTGGAGGTACCACTCTGTTTGCATCAACTGCTGTGGAGATGCCGGGAAATGGGCAAACCCAACGGTGGCGGCATTATGCATCTTTTTATTGTCTTCCAGAAGATCCATGAGTGATCGCATGCCCGATTCAGAGGCTCTAATTTGACCCAATGTAGTTGGATCAATGCTATATCGGCAGTACAATTGATGCATCACCAGATAAAAAGCGTCCTTACGACTAATGGCCTGGCGTAATAGGTCAATCCGAGGCCGCGTAACATCCCTCTCCCTCGAATTAGCAGGAGGCACTGCTCCCATTGCGGATAATTCCTCTACCAAGGCATCCAACCGAGCAGACCATAGTTCCCATTTCTCATTGGGGACCAATTTCCGTACTCCCCCATTCTGCTGATTCTGCTGCGGACTAGGCCGTGACGCTGAGACTGTGTGTTCTTGTATTCTAGCGCCTGTTCGTGTTTCTACGACCGAGGGCGAATTCGTGGACCGGTCGGGTTGCATTAGAGGGGACCGGGTCGCGCGTTGTGACGTGGCGTGCCCGCTGAGAGGAGCCTGTTGGACCGCCATGCGCTCATCATTGCCGCGCTGTGCTGTGAGTTGTGTAGAGATTGGTGCCAACGTGGAGAGTCTATTTGAACCTGTCGCATCGGCGCTCGCGGGACTTGGGTGAGAATTTGTACTGAGAACGGGTGAGGGAAGCGCGGTCGCTGGCGTGTCGGGTTTTTTTGCCGTATGAACCGGACCACGTGAGGGAGGTTGAGTAAGGGTCTCACCAGGCGTGACGGGGGACATTAAGACCGGTTCACGGGAAAGGGAGTTGGGAGGCACTTGAAGGTCAACCTCAGCGCGAGGATTTCGCGTAGCCGATTTCTCCGGAACGTCAGGCTGCGGGCCCATCCAGTTTCTCCGCACGCCGCCTAAAAACAGACTGGCGGTAGTATTGGACTCTTCGATATGATCAGCACTAGCGTGCGATCGTGATTTAGGTGATGCCATGACGATCGAGTAAGTGTCGAAACATCAGGATGATCCATGGATTTTGTCAAGTTCCTTTGATAAATTAATAAAGGGCGCTTACAACGATGTTTGAACAAAGCATCCTAGACTTTAGCGCTTAGATCCCATAATAGGAATGGTCCCGTGCAGAGTGAAAGCACAATAGACGCAGGTACTGCACATTATAGTTTACGTTCATTACCATTTGAAGTTATCCTACATATGTATCATAGATCCCCTAATTAGTATAATTTAAAAATAAACCTTTAAATCAATCAATCCGATATTAGATATGTAGATCGGGTACATAGACTTGGGCAAGAATGACCGGGTTCATCTGCATAATCAGCAGTGTACTTCGGACGTACATAGTACAGGGTATGTACGAAAACGGAATACTAAATTCAAGTTATGTTGCTAATTACCATTCAAGCTAGTAATTATAAGTAATTATAATAATAATAATAATAATAATAAATAACATTATATCCATGGATGTAAATATAACATACCCTCTGAGCGTTGTGCCACCCCTCAGCTCAACAATCTCTCTCAACCACGGAAAGTGTCAACCTTAAGAAGTCCAGACTTCTTACAATTTGCACACGTCACTTTTTTTGCCTTTTCTTTTCTTCTTTGCAATTTTGCAATTTTGCGTATATCTTTTTTGGTATTTGGTTATATTGACTATACATATTCTTTTGGATGTGCGTGCGTGTGTGTGTGTGTGTGTGTGTCTCTCTCTCTGCCCAAATTCCACATATCAAGATTTCTTGAACACCCTTTGCTTCAATCTGGTATGATACATATCATGTTTGCACAGATATAATCTTCCAAACAAGAAAAAAGAAAAAGAAAAAAAGAAGAATACCAAGCTATCTCCCGAGGTCGGGGTCCTTCGAGGTTCGTGCTCCCGAGCCCCGCGAGTTGTTTAACCTAATCCTCTCTCTAATCTCTCGGATCTCCCTTTAGATTTCTCACATTCTCTCCCCTGTTTACCTTCTGCGAAATCACATTACTCCTGTCCCAGAGGGATACGCGATTGCAATCTGCAATTTGCACTCCTCCCTCAAAGGGTGCCATGTCCTTCGTTTTCTCTTGACTAGAAACAAGGAATATTGAGAGATGGTTACCATGGGCCCACCACAGGGTGTTCGTCCCGGCGACATTCTAGATGTTCTTCGTAAGTGACGTCGTGTGCGACACCTCGATTTCGGTGACTCCCCCTTCTCAGGATGCGCCCGACTTCTAACACTCCAAAACTAGACGAATTTGGCGGGCGCGGAGAAGATGAACTGATCATGTTACCCCGCGACAAGATTGAATTGATCGAGTTGGATGAAGGATTTGGAGATGCCTGGTACTACGGCAAGAACCTTCGGACGGGACAAACTGGTCTCTTCCCTGCGAGTATGCGCCCCCCCCTCCAGGATCCCCTCACCAAGCTAATATGTGTGCGCAACAGACTTTACCAACGGCTCCCCAAGAAAGACACTCGCTGAGTCGCCAGTACTTGTAGAGTCGCCAATACAATTGGAACCCTCCGCACCCACGGATTCATCATTCGCATCAGTCGGCAGTGGGCAGAGCACCCCTCAAGCATCGCGCCACGTTAGCTCCGATATGCAGTCACCGCAAATTGGTTCTCCCACACAGCATCGATCCGCCTCGTCTCCGCTGCCTCGCCCAAGCCTCGCGGCCGATATCCAGCAAGCCTTCCGTGGTTCTATGGACGACCACATGAATGGCGAAGAAAGTCCGGTCATGAATGAGACGCTGAGTGTCATTGACGAGCACATTACGGATATGAACACCCCACGTCACAGCGTGTCGACCCAAGAACCTAGGACGATCAATGATTCCGGCAGCGAGTACAGCAGCCATATTGGCCACAGGGCTTCTTATATCAATGGGCATGAAACCGACGACGAGGAGCAGAATCATCCAACCGAGCAAGAGGTGCGGAAATGGAGTCAAACACAAACTTCAAGATGCTTGCGCGGGCTCGGCATTGATCCCAAACACTGTGACATCTTTGAGGAACAAGAGATCACCGGTGACGTGCTTCTTGATATGGATCAAGATTTTATCTTTATGAAGGAATTTGATTTTGGAGTCATGGGCAAACGGCTCAAGACCTGGCACAAGATCAAGGCATTCCAAGAAGAGACCAAGGGCTTCAGTCAACAGCACGCCCCGAGAGAATCCATCTCCTCCAGCTTCTCAGGACCTTCCGATGAACGAGCATTCTCTCGCGCTGGACACACCGGTCCACTTCTTCCTCGGATCCCGACCTTGTCAGAAAAGACCGGGGCTAGTTATCCACGAGCCTCTGCGCCGGTGCAACACCCCCGGCTGGCCAGCAACAACAGCTCGCCCATGACACCGCATACCCCTCCGTACAGCCACGATTCACCGAGGAGAATTTCTGCGGCATCGCTCCGTGATCTCAACCAGACCCGTCGTCACTCTTCCATTGACGCCACCCAACGCGGCATGTCGGATTCGGTTTTCGCTGGTCACCATCAGAAGAAACCATCATTCGACCGATCCTGGGCTCTGAATTCTGGCCCCCAATCGATGCCCGTTCGCCCAGGAACCTCGGCGGGCACTAGTCCGGGTGGCTTCCAGAGCGGACCGCTAACCGCTGAGTCGGATTCTTACGCCAACTCTTATATCAGCACCCCGGATCAGATTGAGGACCTAGATCGGGGATATTTCTCGGGAACCGAGGTTGACTCGCGGCGAAGCCGCCGGGTTCTTCAGAAACGGGGGTCCGCCGGTGTCGGCTTGAACAACCACTCGCGAAAGTCAAGCTATGCGGAAGAGCCATATAAAGCGGTATCTCCGGCAAAGCGCCACTCGCGCATTGGCAGTATGGACTCGATCCGTGACGCAGCAAAGCATGTCTCCACCGCAGCGCAGACCTATCACGGCACGCCACCGAAGAGTCGGCTGCGGAGCTTGAGCACGCGCGTCTCAACGGATAGGAGTGGGAATTCTCAATCGTCGACCGCCGAGAGCAAAACCAGTAGCGGTGGTGGATTCTTCGCCAACTTCTCTCGTGTCGGCGGCAAAGGTGATTCGGAAGGCTCCTCTTCTCGCGCTTCGCCGTTGCAATTCCAGCCGCTGAAGAATGCTGGGCCCAAGTTCCGCCGAGCTATGGGCCTCCGTGCCATATCCGACGTTGTTGGAAAGAAGATTGACACCTCTGTGCCGCCTGACTCGCCGCGGGAGTCTGATCCCACCTCTGCTCGCACCGGATCCACAACTCCATCGGCGACGTCTAAGAGCTCGGAACGGCATAGTACAGATGGGTCTGGTAAGGCCGCCACTGACGGGCCAGGATTTGTAGTCCGTCCTCGGACCGTCAAGTCCAAGAAGGAGACTAGTGCCTATACTCGAGGTCTTGAAAAGAAGTCACCACAGGAGCAGATGGATGGCTGTGATTATAGTGGATGGATGAAGAAGAGATCCTCCAACTTGATGACCACCTGGAAGCCCCGTCTGTTCGTCCTGCGCGGTCGTCGTCTGTCATATTACTATTCCGAGGACGACACCGAGGAAAGAGGCTTGATCGACATTACCGCTCACCGTGTCCTGCGAGCGGATCAAGATCCGATCATCGCTCTACACGCAACCATCACCGGCTCCACCGCGTTGCCAGCCAATGCCAACAACACCGTGGAGAGCTCTGGTGGCACGAAGCTCACCACTCCCTCGGTCATTCAATCTCTGACCACCAAGGACGGCAGTGGGCCGTTCTTCTTCAAGCTCGTACCCCCAAAGACAGGCAACTCACGCACCGTGCAGTTCACAAAACCGGCCACCCACTACTTCCAGGTCGACAATGTCCAGCAGGGTCGCCTATGGATGGCAGCGTTGATGAAAGCGACTATTGAACGCGATCTCGGACAGGCAGTGGAATCTACCAACAAGCAAAAGACCATTAGTCTGAAACAAGCCCGTCTGATGAACCAGCGGCCGCCGGAGCTGATGCCTGCTTCGGGTAGCACCAAGACCGAGCAGACCATTGATGAGGAAGAGGAAGAGGCGGGTCTCCAAATCCAGGGCTTGAACCTCAGCCAGTCTGATGCCAACTCGTTCGAGGATACGAACGGCAGTCTAGACATTAATAACACAGATGAAGGCCTCGAACGACCTCTATCTAACCCCCTTGGAGACTTGGACAATGGCCACTCGTCCTTGCTTCCAGATGCTCTGGCCAAGACGGAATCTAAGTGAATATTCATTGGGCCCCTATTTATTTGTGTGTGGCCTTGCTTGGAATTATGCGAAGGATATCTTTTGGCCATTTTTGTTTTCATTCTTTTTGCTGGCGTTTGATGTGATATACCCCTCGCTCAGACTTCTTCCCTTTGTTGACTCGGGCCAATTTTGTCATTGCAGGTACGTTGGTACGTTGGTCGCCGGGGGCTTTATGTGGGAGTATGTGATTAACTTGCTTATGGACACGAAGTTGACTGGATCCAAGCGTTCTTCCCTATACTAATTGCGTCTTCAAATGTAGATAATATAATTATAATAATTCACATAACCATAGCTGTTTGCTTCTATTCATCACTATCGTGGTTCTCACCGCCCCATATACCGCCAACTTTAATCACAGGCAGTATATGGCACCATCCAACCGACATTGTATATGTTATTGTATACAACCTTAACTAGAGCTAACTATGTACTTAAATATTTCCTGGTAGTAGGTCATCATACTTCGAGATTGCTTATCACGACTCCACTCTAATTTGTCTTTTGTCTTGGGTAGTTCAATCCTATAGCCGGCGTCACCATATATATGTGCGCTATCTTTATCGATTAGCGATGTCCGCACTTTTGCTTCTTCTCCTTTTCACCATTCAAGACAATTCTTTTCAATATGCTGTATAGGTCTTTATAACATTTATCCTTTTTCTGTCATTTTAGATCCCTCATGTCCCTCCGCTGGCTGCTCTCCCGCACCTTTGCGCTCCTTCTTCCACTCACAGTAACCGCAACTGTTTACCTCTATCTCTACCCAATCTTCAACGGATGCGCCTTTCCTCTGCCACAGTCTGTCTCGCAGTCAAGCGAGAAGCAGCTATACCATAATTCAGTGATCAACACGCTTTTCCAACACCTCGGTGTACCAAACTCAGACTCAAACAGTCAACCCGCCATCTTTAGACTCCTGGTCCTTGCAGACCCCCAATTGGAAGGCGACTCCTCGCTCCCTTTCCCCGAATATGAATTATACCCCCGCATGCAAACCCACTGGCGCGCCATCCAGGAAGCAATTGGCAACGCCTCCACCTCACCTCTGCTGAACGAGGATGTCCTCTCAAATATCACAACCGGTCTCCAAACCCTCGCAACCGAAGACATCCCACGCGCCTTGAAGTCAAGTGTGAAACGCCTCGACCTCTTCGGCAATGACTACTACCTCGCGCACATATACCGCACACTCTTTTGGTGGACCCGGCCGACGCACACAACGGTCCTAGGCGACTTGGTGGGGAGCCAATGGATCTCCGACGACGAATTCGCCCGGCGCGAACACCGGTACTGGAACCGCGTGTTCCGCGGCGGAGAGCGAGTCGACGACAACATCACCAGAACCGGTGCTGCAGGTTGGAGCCAGGGCGAAGGCAGCAATGCATCGCCGTTGGAACCCCTGGGCGCGGATCGAGCCTGGGCCAGACGCGTGATCAATGTCGCGGGGAACCACGATATTGGATATGCGGGGGACATCAGCGAGGCGCGGATGGAGCGTTTTGATCGTGCGTTTGGCCGTGCGAATTGGGATGTGCGGTTCGAACACCCACCCATCTTGTCCTCGTCTACTGGAGACCAGACTGTTACCCCTACTCTGCACCTAATTAACCTCAATTCCCTCATGTTCGATACCCCCGCTCTTTCTGCGGAGGTCCAGAGCCATACGTATTCTTATCTGAATGATCTAATCGCCGATCGACTCTCGCCGGTCGAGGACCGGTCGGCTTTTACTTTGCTTTTGACGCATCTACCCCTGCACAAGGAAGATGGTATATGCACGGACGGGCCGTATTTCTCATTCCGCGATTCTGACGACCAGGATGGTCCCGACGGCGTGCCCCGGTGGCTTGACGGTGGTCTCAAAGAGCAGAACCATCTCAGCGATACACTCAGCGCGAGCGGGATCCTGCAAGGCATCTTTGGGCTGAGCGGCGACGAGAATGCGCTTGTTGGTGGCCAGGGCCGGAACGGGGTGATTCTTACGGGGCATGACCACACGGGCTGTGATACTGTTCATTTTGTCAACCGCACTGAAACAGTCGGCGACGATGGTTTATCTCAGGCTTGGAAGTGGGCTGCGAAGCGCTTTAATGGGAGCCAGCACATCGACGACCCTTCTATCCGGGAGGTAACCCTCCGCTCGATGATGGGAGAGTTTGGTGGTAATGCCGGTCTCCTTTCGGCTTGGTTCGATGAGGTCGCTGGTGAGTGGAGCTATGAGATCACTATGTGTCCAGCTGGCGTGCAGCATATCTGGTGGGCGGTTCATATCCTCGTGCTAGTGACGCTGGGTGTGGCTCTGCTTTGGTTCGTATCTGGCGGTGCTCAGAAGCAGACCGCTGTTCGAAATTTCCAGTCAGGACAGAAGACTCAGGATGGACAGAAGAAATAGATGGGTTGTAGATCTATTTTTTACTGTATTAATGGCATTGGATGAACTAAGGAGTTTGTATTTGGATACATATATTGCAATACACATTATATATATTTTCATAACGGACCGTCAAGCAGATAATGAAGTTGTATGACGTGACCTTTGTTGAAGTTGTGCCTCGTACAGCTGTGTAGAGATTAAATACGTTTACGTAGAGTCTACTCAGGGTCTACGTAGGTAGAGCCATTGGTGGTCATATCAGAGTTCATATATCGGCCAAAGAACAAACAACCAGGACCAAGTCCCCTCCCATACAGCCTAAAACCTTTAGGCCAGCCCTCGAGGTAACGGGCAAGGCAGTACAAAAGGATGTGATTTTAAAGTAATACTTCCGAGAGTCGCCAGTAAAGGGAGGGAGAAACACGAAGATGGAGGATAAAACCGGCTTTAAAATAAACAGTTGGATTTCGTCAAATGGACACCACCTGTCCAGCTCCCATTTTAATCCTATGGTCTCATATGCACCGCATTCCAGGTCCCAAGCAGATTTGAGGTTTGGTATCGTTCTTTTTCTTTAAAATTCGGGTTTTCTCTCTTTACATGACGACACCGGAGTTGGAGGCAATACGCTGGAAAAGAAGTGTTAGTTTTTGGGTCGGAGAGGGGGGAAACATGGAAATAAATCCATTTCCATGTGGAGTGTATAACGTACGGGCCAGAGCTCAGCAGCTTCCTTTCCGACGGGGCCGGTGATGGCGGAACCCTTCATCTCACCCTTGGCGTTGACGATAACTCCTGCGTTGTCCTCGAAGTACAGGAAGATACCGTCGGGGCGGCGCCAGGGCTTGCTCTGACGGACAACGACAGCGGGCATGACCTTCTTGCGGAGCTCGGGCTTTCCCTTCTTGACGGTGGCCATGACCATGTCTCCGACACCGGCAGCGGGGAGACGGTTCAGGCGGGCACCGATACCCTTGACGGAGATGATGTACAGGTTGCGAGCACCGGAGTTGTCGCAGCAGTTCATCACGGCGCCACTGTTTGACGAAAAAGGGACCCGTTAGTGAATTTGTTCTAGATCTTGAAGACGTCGTGTTTCGAATGCTGAAAGTGGAGATCCAATTTTCTTTTCCTTTCTTCCCGCCGGTCTTTTCGTTTTGTTGAATGGCGTATGTTTTTCTGAGGGCGTTTGGTCGACTGGAAAATAACTTGTGGGATCCGGCGGGCAAGAAAGGCGCATTCGAAACAGACTAGACGATAAGGAATTTGTAGACGTACACAGGCAGACCGAGAGTCATCTTGAGCTTGTTGCCGGCGGCACCGCCACGACTGTTTAATCGTTAGTAAATTCGTTCTTGTCGATTCGTTCTTTTCTCAAATCCGAGCCCCATTCTATCCTCTCGACACAAACGTGCTGTGTTGCTTGTCCATGCTTGCAAAATAATTCTGTATCGGTTCGGAATCGAATGGGGCCACGGAGGGAATCGCTGGGAGACTCACCCTCTCTTAGACATGATGGCTGATGATCACGGGGGAAGTTGGGTGAAAAAGGTTGGCGACAAGAGGTCGAACGTCGAGGATCCAAACTGGAGGTGTGCTTTCTCGCTTAGTGGGCAAAGTGCGTAAAATCTTGGCGTTGGCAGGTGATTGGCTGCCCAGATCCATCAACTTTGCCCTAATGCTAACCCCATTTGGCATAGTACCAAACTGTGCTGCCTGAGGCATCACTCGTATACTTCTAGGGTTCAAATGTTGTAACGTTTTGGAAGACTGCATTTCACTGAATAATACATTTGCAACCGTAAAAAAAGCTATGCAAAAAGAAAAGCAGATAGAACAGGGATGAAGATAAAATATGAAATGATTCATTGAAAGTCCATAAAAGCAATCCGCCATCCCCCGAAACATTTCAAGGTTAAACCTCGATTTGAGACTGCCATTCCGCCACGAGTAATGCCCTCCTGGTGTCAAGCAAGATGTGAGCACGCTGTTAAACCGATAACACCTTTCTGCCATTGTCCGTTGCGCCAGATCCGATATTGTCGTCTTTGCATCACAGCTACTCCTCTTTCTTGGGCTCTGTCATGTGTTCCAGGTTCTCTTCCTTGGTCGCGGTTGCCTCGGTGTCCGCAGTAGGAGCAGAAGCTTCCGCACTCTTCTCGAGGGTAGAATCAGCAGCCTCTTTCGGAGGGGACTGGGCCCGCACTGGGGAGGCGGTGGAGCCCTCGACCAGGGGTTTCTCCTCAGTAATTGACGCTTGAGCCGGAGGCTGTTCCGATGTAGTAGGCTCAGGGACAGCAGCGTCCTCCATGGTAGCATCTTCATCATGAGGAGGAGACTGATGTTGAGAAGTAGTAGAGGCTTCCTGTTCCTCGCTTTCAATGGCCATGTTATCGGCATCAGTCATGGGGGTTTCATCAGCGCGCGAGGGTTCCGGGGCGCTAAAAGGTGCCTCGGGTTCAGTGCGTGGGGCATCGCCCATATTAGCGTCGAGGGCAAAATCCATTTCTCCATCAGCCGCAGATGAGCCATCTTGCGGGGTTGCCATGCCACTATCCAGCCCAGAGTCCGGCTCGAGGTTTCGGTAGTTGACTTGATTGCGACGGCGCGAGGCGCCTGGTTGGCGACGAACACCGTTGGCGGCGTTCTCGTCTTCATCCTCGCTATCACTGAGCTCGCCAGCCTTTTCGGTGCGTTGGTCGAATCGTCGTTGTGTGAACCGTTTGTCTTTGTTCTCATCCTCATCGAGGTCATCCATAACGTCATCAGCCTCGTCGTCCATGCCATCCAAGATGGGGTTTCGTGGCACATCCGTCATTTGGACCGAAGGAGCAAATGCCGTGCGCTTGAGATTTTCGACAACCTGGTTGCGAATCTTGTCCAGGTATTCTCTGGTGTTGGCGTTATCCATGTTTGAGGGGCGGACATCAAGCTGATAATCAGGAGCGAAGTACTAATACAGTTAGTATGAGTTAGTCTGGAAGAGACGAGAATCTTACCTCATAGTAGTCGTTGTATGGCAGCTCTGATCCTAGGGGCTCTCCGACAAGGATACCGGTCTCATAAGCCCATGTTCGTGCAACATTGCGCATGGTGTAGCCACCACCGCCAAGAACCAAGGTTGGCAGATCAAAGCTCTTAACGAAGTTAACACAGTTGGCGTGTCCTCGCATACTCAGGTTGAAGCAGCCTAGGCGATCACCAGATAGACTGTCACCACCGCACTGAAGGACCACGGCCTCGGGGCGGTACCACTCCATCACGCTCTTAATAACAGGCTCAAAGATGCTCTTGTATGTGACATCAGTGATACCATCCCGGAGAGGAAAGTTAACTGCGTAGTTTTTACCCTGCCCAACACCGATGTCGCGAAGCTCACCGGTACCGGGGAAGTACTCGCCGTACTTGTGGAAAGAACAGGTCATGACGCGATCAGTCGTGTAGAAAGCCTCTTCGACACCGTCGCCGTGGTGAACATCAATATCGACGTAAAGAACGCGTTGCTTGAAGCGCAGAAGCTCCAGAATTCCGAGAACAATATCTTCATGGATGTTAGATTCTGAGACAGATATTTGAGGACCGAAGCGCCATACCATTGACATAGCAGAAGCCACTTGCTTCGCTCTTCTTGGCGTGGTGAAGACCACCAGCCCAGTTGACGGCAACATCGCATTTGTTGCGGTTCAGTCGTGCGGCGCCTTCCATGCTGCCACCAGCGCTGATTCCGCAGAACTCGAAGAGACCGTCAAACACGGGGCAATCGTCTCCAACATTGTACCGGCTCTGTTCCTTCGAGAAGTGGTCCATGTTGTCGGGTGTGACCTTGGACAGGAAGTCGATGTATTCGTCGGTATGGAACTGGGTCATTTCGTACTTTGAGGCAGGTTTCGCGCGCTGATTTGTTAGTGCAAGGGTCAAACAGGAGAAAAACAGGCAGAAGAATGCTCACATAAATCTCCATTTTCTTATAGAGGCCATAGTTCATCACCAAGCTGTGTGTCATGCGTATGCGATGAGGCTTCATGGGGTGGCCGGAGACATAGGCATAGTTGCCCACATCGGAGTCGTAGAAGTAAGCGACTTTCTTATTTTTAGACCCGAGGAGCCTATCAGAGATAGGTTCCAAAGCCATATTGCAGAGAACGACTGAGGAGTCACGAAATTGAGAGTGGAAAAAAGGTGAAGTTCAAGAAGTGTAAGTGAGATCCGGGGAATGATGAAGTAGCGTAGTTGCAGGCGCAATGCAGATATACTCCCAGGGGGGTAAATAGGCAGCGATGGCACCTATTGTCACCAGATCCCGCAATGCGAAGATTTGGTAGTAGAACTTAATCACAATAGCAAGCCAATGTCATTGTTCAGGCTGTATTGAAGAATAGATTGAGGAGAGAGAATCGCCCGCGAAGGAGCGGAAGCCGACCGAACCACACACCGCCTTCGTCAGGCAAAGCTCCCACGGCTTTGCTCATCATCACTCAACACGTCTTCGACAACCTTGTTATCTTCTCCCTAATATCACATCTGTTGGGGTTTTTTGCTATCTTGTATCTTTCTTTGAAAACTGTTTCGGCGATCCCAAGCTACTAGAGACAAATCGATTTGCTCCAGAGCTTCCAAATAGCGATAGCTTCGCCCTCTCTACTCTCGTTTCATCAAGTCTTTTCGGATATCTCTTAACTATGGATCGCCTTAACCGGATGCTCCAGGCCGCTCAAGGCATGGGGATGGGAGGCGCTGCTCCTGGTGGTGTAAGTTGGATAAGACCTCTAATCTCCTTGTTGGGGGGGGGGGGGGGGGGGCATTAATGGCAACACCCTAGCCTAGCTTCACCACGTTTATCTACATTGACTAATGAGAGCGGTTGTTTAGGATACCCCAAACCTGATTGATAACTCCGAAACCGTCCACATCTCCTCCTTGGCTCTGCTGAAGATGCTACGACATGGACGCGCGGGTGTCCCGATGGAGGTCATGGGCCTCATGCTGGGCGAGTTCGTTGATGAATACACAGTTCGGGTAGTGGACGTCTTTGCTATGCCCCAGAGCGGTACAGGTGTCAGTGTTGAGGCAGTGGATCCCGTGTTCCAAACTAGAATGATGGAAATGCTCCGCCAGACGGGACGGTAAGCCTATCAGCTGATATATAATCGAGGACTCCCCAATGCTGATAGTTTCGTACAGACCAGAAACTGTTGTTGGCTGGTACCACTCGCATCCTGGTTTCGGCTGCTGGCTCTCCTCGGTCGATATCAACACTCAGCAATCCTTCGAGCAGCTCACACCGCGTGCGGTTGCCGTTGTCGTCGATCCTATCCAGTCAGTGAAGGGCAAGGTCGTCATTGACGCCTTCCGTCTCATCCAGCCTCAGACCGTGGTCATGGGTCAGGAGCCCCGCCAGACTACATCAAACTTGGGTCACCTCAACAAGCCTTCGATCCAGGCTCTGATTCACGGCCTCAACCGCCACTATTACAGCATTGCGATTGATTACCGTAAGACGGGATTGGAAGAGAACATGTTGATGAACCTTCACAAGCATGTATGGACCGAGGCCTTGGAGATGAGTGACTTCCACGAGGAGGGTCAGCACAACGTGGACCGCATGAAGCAGCTTGTTCTTCTTGCAGAGGGCTATGAGAAGCGGATCAAGGAAGAGACGGAGCTGAGCAAGGATCAGTTGAAGACGAGATACGTTGGCAAGCTTGATCCCAAGAAGCGTATGTTTTTCCTTTCTTGTAACAATAACCGCAAAGAACAGCAACTGACGCTTTACAGACATCGAGGACGTAAGTCAACAGTTGATTGAGGATAACATTGTTGCCGTCTCGCGGCAGATGATTGACAAGGAAGCTTCGGTGGCACGGCAATCATCCAAAGAAGACACAAATGGTGCTGTCATGGAAGTTGATGAAGACCTCTAAAGAGTTAGAAAAGTGTGCCAATCAAACCGCTTTAATTATTTCTGATTGGTTGGGCTTTATGTTACCAAACCAGACCAACAGATGAATGAAATCTACTCAAATTTTGACATAACAATAATAAATTCATTGTCAACAAGAATGGCGTTTGGCCTGTTGTTGGAAGTAAGTGCATGTCTATAAGTCTGTTTCATGTCATCTATGCGCCGCGCAATGTATATAAATCGTAACAATATGAACAATATCCACCGATCAACGGACTATCACGACTCCAACTTGACTGTCTGAAGCGAGTTGCTCAAGGCTTCGACAACGTCAGGGGAGTAGGCCCGCAGGCCATCAAAGGCAGCATCCACGTCATTGATGTCGTGTTTCTCGTGAATGTCATCTTGAGTGTCGGTCCAGCCTCTATCAGGGCCCCAAAGGACCTTTTTCTGAGCATCCCGGGTTTCCGTAAGCAAACGAGTCATCAAATGTCCATTCTTCTCTACAGAGGGCCAGGCATCGAATTCGACCTGAACTAGACCCGGTAACCGTTCCAAGATTTGATGTAACAATTTGCCACAGAAGTCGGTATAGTAATCCTTGGAGATACGAAAGCCCTCAAACACAGGGTGTGAAGGGTCACACTGCACAAACACTTTCAACGTGCGCACAAGCTCCATGTCGTGTAATCCCAATCCCTGGTTTACAACCCACGACTTTGGGGGTGCGGTCCAACTTGATCCCACGATCAACTCAATTGTGGTGATCGAAGAGCGGTGGCGTCGAGGCAAAGCCCGGATAGTGGGCATGCGCAAGAAGTCCTGGATGGGGAACACACGAAATGTCTGGGTTGAATAGAAGTAGTGAGTGGCTTCGTCGTGAATTTGTCTCGAGACAAGAAATAGGGCGATGCGATGCGAGGATGGCGCTAGTGGTTTGCTCTTCTTTGCCGAAAACCCAACACTGCCACCGGTGCGCTTCAATGCACTCTTCCGAGTTGGCGTGAACAGGACATAATGATAAATGTGCAGGCGGATCTCGGACGGTAGATGGAGGAAAGGGAATCGTAGTAAGATCGGAGGTTCAGCCTCTGGTTCGGATTCGACATCGGAGAGTTGCTCCTCAAAATGGATCATCTTCTTTTTGAACCCCATGATTGCAAAATATGCAGGTGAATTCTATGAGATACGAGCAAGTCTAGTTTTGGACAGGAAGATCATATTTCTGGTAATCAGGTAAAAGAGAGAAAAAAGGAAAACTAAAAAAGATTTGTGTCCCACGATCGGAGCGCAGCTTCACGGGAAAATCCTTTGCTGCGCTCTTGGTAGTGGGAATGAAGAAGATCTTCGTTGGTCTCCCCAGCTAATACAACCCGGCATGCAGAGAGAAATTGCTTGATAGGTCAAATTAATGTCTGGGTGAACTTTCTGAAGAAGAAAAGAAAAAAGAGAGAAGACTTGACGGCCGTGGGGGTGGATATATAAACAAAGTGCACGGATGGTTCGGATCCTCCGCCGTACCGAGTCGCGCCGACTTTTAACGGGAGACTGTGGTTTATCCCATCATTCAGGACATACCTAGGTATTTGTTTCAACCCAATACACAATGCTTAGTCGTGCAGTCTTGCCTCTAACGAGGCCAAATGTCCTCGCCTCTGCCGTTCGGGCATCAACCCTGTCGTCGCGCCCCTCGCCGTACACTGCTTACAAGCTTTCCCCGGCCATCCAGCTAAGGGCGAAGTCGAACAAATCGAAGTCGAATACTCCCGAAGCAGCTCCAAAAGAATTCGCTGCAGAGCAACCCGAGTTTGATACGAAAGCTGAATCTACACAACCTTCCGAATCTGTGAGACTCTCTGAACCTTTTACGGAAATGAATCACCTCTGACGTTGTCTTTCCAGGTCGAACAAGAACAAGCCCCACAGACACCTCTCCCCGATCTGACACAAGGTATTCCATCGACGCTGGCCGCAGAATTGGAAGGGCGTATGAAGAAGGGACCATTGAACCTCACAGAAGATCCTGCTCAGTCAGAAGAGTATGGCGCGGATGGCAGAGGTGGTGGTGACATTCCCAAGGGCGGATATGAGACATCTATCGACCGCCGCAAGGCCCGCATGGCCAATATAGTATACGCTGCCATGTTGCTTGCTGGTGTTGCCGGTATGGGTTACCTGGGTCGCAACTGGGAAACCGAAGAGGAGGCGAGCCAACACCCTGAGATTCCATCTGGATGGAGTCCGGGTCTTTGGTACAGCCGTATCAAGGCCCGCACCAGCGACCTCACCAGCTACTACAAGGACCCTGCTTTCCCCAAGCTGCTTCCGGATGAGGACGCCGAGATGCGTCAGCCTTACACTCTGGTGCTCAGTCTTGAGGATCTTCTCGTTCACAGCGAATGGACCCGTGAGCACGGATGGCGTGTTGCCAAGCGACCTGGTGTCGATTACTTCCTCCGCTACCTGAACCAATACTACGAGCTCGTCCTGTTCACCAGTGTGCCCAGTATGATGGCCGACCAAGTCCTACGCAAACTCGACCCCTACCGTATCATCCGCTGGCCCTTGTTCCGTGAGGCGACCCGATACAAGGATGGAGAGTACATCAAGGTATGCCAACTTCTCTTTTTTTTTTTCTCCAAGTCATCAAATGCTAATTGTCTTCTAGGATTTGCAATATCTCAACCGTGACCTTTCCAAGGTTATTCTCATCGACACCAAGGAGGAGCACGCCCGCTACCAGCCCGAGAACGCCATTGTTTTGGACAAGTGGACCGGAGACCCGAAAGATAAGACGCTGGTCGCCCTCATCCCCTTCCTGGAATACCTCGCTGGTATGGGTGTCGAAGATGTGCGTACCGTGCTGAAGTCGTTTGATGGCACTCCTATCCCCGTCGAGTTTGCCAAGCGTGAGAAGGCGATGCGTGAGCGCTTCGAGAAGGACCTTGCCGAGGAGCAGAAGAAGAAGCCCTCGCGTGGTCTGGGCAACTTTGCTGCCGCACTTGGCTTGAAGTCTTCTGCCACCCTGAACGGCGAGCAGACACCCTCCGAGGGTCTCGCTCAGGGCAAGATGCTTTGGGATCAGATCCGCGAGCGTGGTCAAAAGAACTACGAGATGATCGAGTCAGAGATCCGCGCGAACGGCGAGAAGTGGCTCGCTGAGATGGCAGCCGAGGAGGAGAAGGCCCGCCAGGAGCAGATGCAGAGCATGAAGGGCTCTTTCACTGGCATTTTCGGTGCTGGCTCTAAGGACCAGTAATCGGCGCGAGCCAATTGCTTTTTTTTTTGTCTAGCACATCATGAGGGGTTCGTTCTGAGCATTAATGAACGAGTGTAAATTAGGGTTTGGGGTTTGTTTGATTTTTTGTACAAAATTTTAGTCAGAAATTTTAATATGAGAAAGACTGAGATTGAATTGATATCAAGGTCGTTGGGCTTTGGATCCCAGGGTATATTGTTGAAATAAGAATCTAAAAGTATAAGTTCAATGATCTTCCTGATCATGTCAGGTTCACATCTTGGAAGACAGAGACATCCCATATTCCTGTCATGTCAAAGGGGAAACCGTCCATCGTTCCAAAGGTATTAGATATTGACATCATGTCGTCAACGATATCGTTGTTTGTTTGAGTCTCGGGCAGTGATATCGCGGCCGGGTTGACCAGCCCGCTGTCTGCCATCGTAGTTGTGAATGCCTGGTCCATTGTGGCACCGGTTCCGGGAAGTCGGTGCATAATGCGTTCGCAGTGATCCAGGCACATGTCTGCTACATCCCAGTCTTCTTCTTCCCGCACACGACGCAAGACAGAGCGTAGGGTTTCGACGTTCGAAAGACATGATCGTGCAACTTCGCTGTCGGTGGTTTCGAATGCACAACGAACCAGCAATGTCGCTGTCGAGGTGAGATGAAAGGCGCTATCTGTCAAGAAAATTAGGACAAAAAGAAAAAAGGAATGACCAGAAAAAACGCTTCAACGTACAGGGTAGCCAGAACTCTGCGAAGTTATCCTTTCGTAAGGACGTCATAAATCCGACAATCTCCTCTGCTGACTTTCTGCATTCCGTTTGGAAATAGCGACGTGCCTCGGTGTTTTCCGTTTCAGAGTTGTTGACTTCCTGCAAGGTTGTTAGAGACCACTCCTTTCGATGTTCCCCTATCCGGCTTACATTTAGTTCAACTCGGCTGACAAGCATTTTGACAGCCAAGAAAGCTAGTTGCAAGCTGCTTGCTCCGTAGATTCGTTCTCCAGAGTGAATCGTGGGTCCTCGCAACCAGTCTGGTAGGGAGTCTTCCCATATATCTAGATCCGTTCGTATTTGTCTGAGCTTCTTGGATGTCTCACGTGCGGGTTTGTGTTGAAGCCCATAGACTAGTGGTAACAATTCGCCCAAAGTCTCGGTCAATCGGCATAGGTAGATGTGGCAGTGTGCTGCTCTCACACGTTCGGTAGTGCGGAGGTGTGATGGGACTAATACGTCCACAGTGGGTAGAGGCACGTCGTATTGATTTTTGGAAATCTGAGGTGGGACACCATGACCAAAGCTTCCCCTGTTTATTGTTAGGTCTATTGCAAGCAAAACGAAAAATAGAACAATCTTACCAACGATCGTGAATGACAACTCCCCACCACAGACGAATCCGCTGGTTCTTTTCTGCTTGGGAGAGCTTCCAATTGCTAGGATCACGGTTGAGACCAAGGCAATTTGCCAAAGATAACATGCGGCCACAGCTGACGGCGTTGCCAGTCATGGAGAAAATGGGTCGCCCAGTCAGGTCAATAAGCGCGGCACTGATTGTGTCCAATCCAGGAGCTGAGAATTCCTCGTGCAACGCGGCGACGGTCATGTTGATCGCATATCGAACGTCGGGCTTCGGGTGACACGCAAGCTTTTGTGTGTGTTTCCAATATACGAGGGACATGGAATAGACTTGACACACTAATGCAGCTGGTGGGTCGTGCAGGTCATCGGTGATGTATGATTCCCAAAACGATTCCCCATCGAAGATGGGAAAAGAAACGTTAAAACGATCAATGAAGCTGGAGGGGGAAATATTAGCAGGGTAGAAGATGGGGGGAAAGGCCAACGGTCAACATACAGTCTCACCAGGTCGTGTTTGAACGGCCCGAGTATTTGTTCGAGGACCTCCTTCTGGTTCTCACCAGGAGGTGTTCCTCTTCGCATACCTTTCCTTCGCCGCGAGATTGTGGTGTAAAGGACTGGTTTCCGCGGATCACTGGAGTAAATATTATACGGGTGACTCTTGGGCTCTTCCGATTGACTCGTCCGCTCTGGGGGCATGTGTTTTTCAATGACCTGGGCATCTTCGGCAACCATAGGACCAACAATGAGAACTGACTCATTCTGGGGATCGTCCATATCTTTCCGCCGCGAATCACTTCCTCGACGACCACCCGACGAAGTCGTTCCATGGGGGCTGGGTCCATTGATTGGCTGCCGGGGCGGGATATTCTGGCTCATGTGCGCGAGTCCATCGGGACTGCGCTTGCGCTTCTGCCCCGGCACGGCCTCCATCGCTGGTGGCCCCGGCCAGGATTTTGAATCCGGAGCACTCAAGATAGAAGAATCCGCGTTGGCCTCCTCTTGGTAGTGACAATCGGCACCTTGCACGCGACACAAAAGACAAGATTGACCGGGTATATCAACTGTACATCGAGACTTGCGCTTGCGACACAAGTCACAGGCGCGGACCTTGTGGGAGCGGTAGGGTCGAGCGCCGGCATTGAATCCGGGGGATGGGAGCTTGGAGGAGGAATTGACTTGGACTGGTGGAGGCGACATGATGCGCGCCCAAGTGTGAGGGAGTTATGCCGAGGGGCAATACGGGGAAAGCGAAAGAGGGTGATTTGGAGATTTTTGGTCGGGGTGTTTTCGGAGTCGGCCGATTAGCGGTTGGACAGAGTGAGGGGTAGGAGCACGAGGCCTGCCTGGGAGAAGCAGGCAAGGACAAGAATTGGGAGCTCTAAACGGCTAGGGAGCTGTATCCGAGAGTCAAAGCTACAGGCACATCATCTTGTACAATGTCTCCCCAGATATCAGAATCCGGCGATCGCATTTTCTTATCAAAATTGAACTGCGGGCACCCATGGATCCGTGTGGGGAATGATGACTCATCCCAAGTAAACAGCTGACATAATGATTCTCTGCCTCAGGCTCTGTCTATTTTTATCTTTGGACTTGGCGTGGACAATGCAGGCGATCGGCACGAGTTGATTCATTGATGCTGGTGTCCCGCATGGCCTTATGGGGCGACAGACTGCACAGCCACAAGGTCACCTTTTTTCTCAATAATGCCCGCAGCGTGCTTGATCCGTTGTATGTAGATAGAAAACGGTGATTATGGAGGATACCCCCCTCCCCGAGGACCCTTTGGTCCATCAAGCGGGCTCTCCTGTATCGCCCAGCCCAAAGAGCTGCTTTGACCGGTTACCACTTAATGTGATTGAACAGTAAGTTTTCATTTCATCGGGTACTCGAAACCTTGTGTTCGTCCGACCTGTGGCCTTACGGTCAGTCATTGAGTGTAATTCTTACTGAGTCAATAGCATCCTATATGCTTCCGATGCCAATACATTTGCATCGCTATCTCTGTTAAATCGAAGATGGAAGCATTCATCCGATTCTGCGGCATTGTATGCCTATCAGTTGTCACGTTGTTCATCCTTTTCCTGGGCTCGCGGGGTCATTCCTGAGGCAGAAAATCTCCCTAAACTCAAGCGCCAATTTGTCAAGGAGGTCAGGCAGAACGCCTTTGATGCATTTCTACGGCCCCGGCAAACTCTTGTGCGACTACTTTCGAGTTCTATGAGCTCGTCAACGGCATTCCCACAGGGTGAAGTTTTTCGATTCTCATTTTCAGGAAATGGTCAAATGGTTCTCTGCATCAGCTCTTCTCGCATTGTCATATTAGACGTGACTACTGACCCAGTCGCCGTCAAGCATGAGCTTAAGACTCGAAGGCGGCCACTGGGAGCCACAATCCGGGATGATAGCTCTCTCATTGCTGTTTTATCTTCTACGCATCGAGTTCATATATACCGGCTCTCTGGCGATGAAGCCAAGCACATTCAAGTTATCACGCTGAACGATGCCCCAAGGGATATCAAATTCTCTCCAGCAGGTAGTGTGCTAGCATTAGCCTTTGAGGATAGTATCGAGGTATACGCTGTTGGTGAAGAGGCTTTGCCAACCGACCGCCGGGCGGTGCGTTGTCCCCGTGTCGATTCACTTTCATTTTCACCTGATGGAGCGATGCTTCTTGGCTTTACAGCTGAAAATATCGTCACTATCACTCCTCCTTTCTATACTGAGACCGGAACGGACGCCTCACCCGGAGAACTCGAGATGCGAATGTGGACAACACAAATCCTCTTTCCTGAAACAATCCCTTGCCATATCACTCACGTGTCCCTTATTGCTGGTCAAGAGGAAGCTGACGACCACTGGGTGATGGGATATGATAAACAATTGGGGGCGTTTAGGGCGCTTCAATTAAGCAATAATGCGGGAATCGTTTATTTCGCCAGTCCATTCCTCGCAGATGAATCTCGGGAAATGCGACCAAGCATGAGACCCGCCACGGATGATGCGGGGGAACTTTCTGCATTGGGGTTCCAAGATTCAGAACTGTGGATATATGGGATGCCTAGCTTGGGCGCTGGTGAAATCACTGGTACCGAGGTTGGTGGTGGTCATCATTATGGAGGTTGCGCGCCTCGCGACAATCTAGCACAGCTTCAGAAGATCGTTCAACAACCTAAGATCTTGATCCGAGGGCGGCGGGTGAGTGACATGCACGGTATCACATCCGCTCATTGGGTACATTCCGACTCAAGACGCCGTCGGAGACTCGTCGCAGTAGCGCCTGGTGGTGTGCGCTCACAGAACTTTGGCCAAGAAGATATCCCAGTTGACGGTGGTCGAATTCTCCTCCTTGATTTTGAGCGCTCTACTATGAATGGTGAAACGACTGAGCTTGATATCGAAGTCGGAGAAATGGCACCCAAGATTCTTATGGAGCCGGACTCTTCTTTGGACACGGAAGTTGAGCTTGAAAGAAGGCGAACACGGCTACATCGGGGCGATACTGCTACAGCATTCGCAGCCCGTGGTAATTCAACAATTACTCGAGAATCCCGAGCTCTGCCACTTCACTTCCGCCGCAACAGTCTTGCAGTTCCCACCTCGCCAAGCGAGACTTCTCGAGCCGAAATAATCGACCTTCCATATGACAATACGCAGCCTCGTTCCAGTGAAGTTCTCCACCGAGCTGCCACTGTGGTTGCATCAACCCGTGGGCGGTACGACCCTCGATATCGCAATTCCAACAACCCCCGACAGATTCCCCATGAGAGTGACGCCGATAATTGGGTTCCACCTCCTCCTCCTTATAAACGCGAGACGGTGGACCCATTGCCAGATGATCTACAGCGAACGCTTCTTCCCCCGGGGAATGTCGCCAATTCTACCTTTCAACCTGGCAGAGGACAAACCGCGCGTGTCGCGCAGCAATCAACCCGCCCTCGCCCACACTCTGTCAATTTCCAGAGCCTAGGCAGTTCGACTGGGGAAAGACGCAGGGGGAGTTCCATTGGCAGAGACCTTAACCCAGAACAATTGGTTCCCCAAGATTCGTTCACGAACAATTTATCGCCAGAACCGCCTCGATCTGCTTCGCGCCCACCTATGGCGGCCCAACCCACCACGCCTACGTTTGCTGTATATCCAGCCGGACTACCCCCACAAGAAAACACGATGCCTCTTCCATACTTGAGGGCCTCGGCACTGGGTGATGCACTTGGTGATGCCTACTTCCCATACTCTGTATCATCGCCAAACCTTCTCCATATCCCACAGCCATATGAAGATGGGCAGGGCACTGCAGTAGATGACGAGCATGAGATACCTCAGAGGCAAAGGTCTTTCCACAGGCGGGTTTCAACCGAACCCTCTAGCTTACCGCCGCCAACAAACGAGGAATGGCGCCGGCGCATTCAGGATTGGAACGATAACACAATTAAGGAGCGGGGTCGTAAACGAAGGGGGAAGTGCCATGTCATGTAACGTTTTCTACCATATGTCCAATTCTCCATCTAGGATCACTGTCAAATTAGTAAAACGAATGTTTGTTTCCAGTCTAATAGTCATATGTATTAAATAATGTAGATGATGTACCTTATACGATGCCATTAAGTGGCGCTGTGTAGTAACTACGTAGCTACTATGTATTTTGCTTCATATCTTTTTCCATAATGGGTAGCAGTTCTGATGTACCAAATGGCCGTATAGAGGTCCCATTATGATGAGTTCCCTGTTGCCACTTAAAAAAGCCGTCATTATAGTAGTAGCCCGTCACTCCTTTATACAAAGAGGGTCTTCAGAGGAAAATACTTGCTGAGTTGGCAAGTTGGGAGCTTAAAACTACGTTTCCTTTCCCTTTGAGACTAATATAATTGTAGAGCGGCCGCTCTTGAACAGGACTCTTACAGAAGTAACCATTAATTGCAACGAAACAAGAGTATTCAATTGACCGAGGTGAAAAGACAGTCAAAAACCAACAAAAAAATGCTATGCTTTGTGGGGTATCACTGAAACAACAAAAAAGGATCCGCTCAGTTGCAATGGATGCTGGATCTGTACAGACAAAACATAAGAAACCCACACAACGCCTGAAACATGACATGCATGTTCATCCCAGTTTTAATATCCCCTTGTACAATGTCCCATATTTCATATCCCATCATGATCCGTAGACCATACACCAAACCCGGAGTTTAACCGGTTGAACAAAGGAAACGCTGGGAGGACGAATGAATTGATGGAAGGAGTCATGGGTCCTGCAAAAAGCTCTAACAGTCAGTAAATGGGAAAACGAAGTTCGGGCGCCCATAACATACCGAAAATTTCCAGCTTTCTTGGAAAGGACATTCGTTTTTGTCCTTGTTTATTCCTCATCAAGGGCTCTTTTTTTGTTGCCCGGGGAGGATGAAGGTTGAAAGTGATTCCGAAGGTTGTCGGAATATCTGTCCAGAAGAAACCTTATCGAAGGTCTGAAGAGAGGACAAGCTTGTCAAGCAAAATTGCCGCACATGGAAAGTGATTATGGACGCCAAGAGGATCATTCAGAGACCTGTTTCGGGGTCTGGAGAATAACAAACGTATTGAATGAAATTGACGAACACAGAAAGTGCGTTTCCAGTGAGGACACAGAAGATATCAATGGTCTTAAAGAGGCTCCTCCAGCAAAGGCTTAGCTCAAGGCCCGTGGAGAGAAAGGAAGAAGCCGGAAACCAGGTTGAATTGGCTGATGAGCACACCTGATTGTTGAAGATGTTTGTAATTTGAGAGATGGTTCACATCTTCCAGTGAGGTAATGTGCGACCACCGTTGGAAGGAAGTCAAGATGATTGAATCGGAGTTGACCTGAAGATCGACTCTTGGTTTTGTCAAATTTGACTGGAAGCATGGTTGAAGTCGGAATTCCGATTGATGCTGATGGCGTTCTTGATCCAGCAAAGGCTTGTTTCGTAGCCCGGTGGAGAACAACTCGATCTGAATTGACCAGCAGATTTGTGGTGGTAGTGGATTGACGTCGAATTGATTTGTTTTCTCGCAATGTTCGTCCAACTGAAGCCGTCCCGTAAGCTCAGTGGAAGTCTTTCTTTTTTCCCCCTTGCAATCAAGGCCTGGTGAGATGACCGATGAAAAAGATAGCGAGTGGTGTTCACGGCACAGAAAGAGGATGTCCGATGCAGGGAATGCGAAGTTGTCGTTTTGTCCAGTCAGGTCTTCCCCCCAGAGGCCGTGTGGAAAATCTGACGCTGTTTGCATGTTGGTTGAATTATTGATGCAAATGAGAATGACCATGGGGTCAAGTAGTTGGAGTATGGAACCAGGCAGGTTTGGTGATTGTTGTCCCGCCAAAGGATTGTTGAAGGAATGAATTCAGCCAGAACCTCGTTACCGAAAGGCTGTGGTGAGGAATGTAACACATGGAATACTTTTCACAAATGTCGATGTGAACCCAGCAGGATTTAATTGAAGACATGCGAAAGACACTCAAGTTGTGTCTTGGATCTGAACCTCTCCCCAAGAGGCCATGACGAGCACGATCGCGCGAGAGTCCGTTTAATCGTTGATGCAGACGAGGGTGAACAAGCCCGGAGAGAAGATGATAATTCGAAGAAGGCAAGATGGTCGACTGAGTAGATGCAGTCGACTCGCCGTGGAAAGGATTGACCGATACGACTCTTTTTTTGAGATAATAGTCGCAGCCGTGGGCTGAACCTCGATTGGACGATGAGGCGCGGTGTTTTGTAAGGGTGGCCGTGGTCGAGGGCCGAATAACAGAAGTCAAATGGGCAAATCCCAGAGCCCAAACAACAAAAAAAATAAAGCAAAGCGGCGTGAAACAAGAACGTCGCGAGACCTCTCGCCTCAAGTGAAAATGAGAGTGAAGTGAGAGTGAAGTGAGAGCAAATCTCTTTTTTTGTGGGATTTTCTGTCGTCATTTTTTTTCTCAATGTCTCTTTTTTTTTTGTTTCTTTTGTTTCTGTTTTTTTTTTGAAGCATATTGGCCAGTCAACTCAATCTCCAACCCAACCACCATACGGAAAGCTTCTGAGGACGCTCGACGCGGCCCCACCACAGCTTTGCACCAGCAAACAAAAGCGCTGCAGGACAGCCGAGAAGGACCTAAACAACCCTCCGAAGAGAGGAGTTCCTTCAAGGTTGTCCCACTCAGACACATTTGTTGCTGGTACATGTCCCACCTCCACCGAAGCGTCTAGGCACGACGCTGTCGACGGCGACGGCGGCGGCGGGACGGCTGGGGCAGAGCGTTGTCATCGGGCGTAGTCGTACCACAGTCCGCAGGAGGACCAATGCCCACATTCGCGAACAAGGGAGTTGGAGAAGGAGGACCACTCTGCAGATCACCCTGCTCCGCCAGACGACCAGGAACGAAGACCGGAGCCAAAGCCGACAAAGGCGTCGAGCTCGAAGACATCGCAAGAGAAGCACTGGAAGCGTAAGAGGCTAAAACATCGGAATGCTTTAGTTCCTTCTTTTCCTGTCGTGCTCTCTTTCCTTCGCGATGTCTCTTTGCTTGCGACGGACGGTTCTTCCTGCTGAAGTACGCCGGGGTGGAATCAGGACGCTCATCATCCGCACCGTTGCCAATCGAACCCCCAGCCGGAGCCGGAGAATCGTCATGGTCGGAGGCATAGAGAGCAGTCGAGTTCCAAGGGTGCCGAGAGACCAAGTTCATGCGAGCGTCATCCGTAGTGTTCACCAGGTCAGTGGTATTGCACGCCGATTCTGGGTCCGGTGCTTGCTCGTCTCCCAGGCTTTTGGCGATCCGGTGGACCCAGATACCTCCAGACTGAGAGAGAACCGACACATGAGACACAGATTCGGGACAATTGTCTGCAGCCATGACCCAAGAAAGAATTTCCTCGTCCGTTTCCGTTGGGCCCGCGATCAGACGATCCATCTCCTCGTCAAAGGAAGATGAATCGTCCTCGGCCACAAATTGCACACGTGCAATCTGCGGTTGGCCCTCGAGAACCTTCAGAATCCACTCAATCAAGGTATCAAGTCCGGAGTGCGATTGTCGTTGGTAAGCAATCAAGGCCCAGGGGACTTGTACGAAACACCAAACACCGAAGAACAACAACGTGGCGTAGAAGCCATGCCCGGGCTTGGATCCAAGCAGGGGGATGTGGACAAATTCCTCGGGATCAGAAGATGTCACTCCGTCACTTGACCAAGACGAGACCGGGATGGGTACCAGGAACGGGGTTGGAAACCAAGGCGGCATATCATCGACCAGGCCAGGCTGGACGATGACATCCGTTCCAAGGCTAACCAACAGAAAGTCCGTCGAGTTTGCATACCCATGGCCAACGTGAGAACGCGACTCCCATACAGGATGCCCGCGCTGGGAGGCGGCAGCGTTCACCAGGTCACAGAAGGCCCACGACTCCATCGTCAGCTGGAACGTACCAGACAGACGCCGCATGAACGACTGCTCTGGAGCAGTGAAACCCGGGATGGGGAACCACTGACTCCAGAGAGTCATGCCCACGAAGATCCCCAAGAAAGGGATCAACATGTTGAATTTTTTTTTCTGCACGGGGAAGAGACAAAGGCATTAGCATGTGTCAATATAAAACAACAGAAGGAGTCTGAGGTAGAAGGGTCTTACTTTTTTGAAATAAAAATGAAAAACAAACGCCGGCGAGGCCGGCACACGGGGGGAGCAGAAAGGTAACAGTGCAGGGGGGGCGCTGTTGAAAACTGTGTTGGTAACTTGAGAAGAGAAGAGAGAGAGAAAGAAAGAGAAAAGTGAGGGGGGAGGGGGAATTTATAGGAGACCCTGGGTGAGACCCTGGGTCCCCAAAGGGAAGGCACTGCGCAAATGGAAGGAACGATTGACACGATGGACACACGTTATGTGTCTCGACCATTGAACTTCCATTTTAGGAAGGGGCGATTACCAGGGACGAGACAACCCATTGTCCCCCAGGGCCATCTATTGAGCCTATTGAGCACCTTTCAATCTAAAATGAAGCCACTACCAAAAAGGGACTAAACGACTATTCAGCCTTAAGCTTGTTACCCAGACCAAGAGTCCATTGCTACAGGCTCTGGGCCTTGTTACTTAGCTTCATAGATACCGGCTTGGGTCTTTCTGTGGAACTTGCAAACTAATAATAACCTCACTGTTTCGCTCCAACACTAGCACTGTAGATCATGAGAGATACATGGGAGACTAGATATGCCTATATGGCTACATACATTATGGATAGCTGTAGTCCACCTAGTCAAAACATCAGGCTTCTTTTTCGGTCACCACCCCCAGGCCAACAGGTGTCAGTGGACGTTCCGCGACCCGATTCCCTGTGACGGACGGCCTCAATTGTCTCTTGCACTCATGCTCACGATCATTTACCGATCTGAAACCCCCGTTCCACCCCCAGCGAGTCGACAACGATAACCGAGGTAGAATTTCACATGTCTGTTTTATGGCTACAATAAGCCCCTGGGAGTTCCGGGTACACGGTGATATAGATCGAGACGAAGCCACAGGGACTAGCAAGCTCTTCGTCCGACAGGACCCGGAAGTCTAAATTTGTGGGGATTATACTGTCAAATATCCAGCTTGTCATGTCTGAATGTTAACACAGACAGACAGCATATCCTGAGTGAACACATCAACGGCACATGAAACCGATATTTACAACGTCGACTAAGATGGCGCTTTCCTACACGTCCCAGAGAAGCTAGGCAAGATTGAAGCCTCACAAACCATCCCGGGATAAGCAAACCCGTCAATCGTCTCAAATGACTGGCTACTATATACAGATCAAATTCTTCCGATCAACTACTGTTCCAAGCCGGATACGACGAAATCGAGGACAATTACATGGCAAATATGCTCTCCGAAACAATACAGCCGCAGCTACCACCCTATATGGCAGCGGACCAAGCAGACCCGCGTTCTACGACGACCGAGCGGCCGTAGAAGATGCCTTGTGACTCGCAACCGGTATCTCGGTATTCGAGGGCAACAGCGAGCACACCAATAAGGATGAAACCTTTTTATTGGATTGTATTACTACTGCGTGGTTATACATGCTGGTGACCGGGACAGAAACACAAGAAGATCAATCTTTGAATTTGACAGGGTCTGTGGAGTGTCATAGTGATTCTTTATAGTGCAGACCAACATCATTTCCGGGGCGGATCACATTTTCGAATGGGTTAATCTTATTACTCCATTTGCTGACGAGCACCCCATCCTTGTAGCACTGATCGAAGGACTCTTTATCTCGTCCATTCTTTTATTTATTCTTTATGCATTCCCCAAGATCATTGGTCTCTATTATGCCCTCTTTTGCACAATGGCTTTGGTTGCTCTTTGTTTCTTTTGTTCCTATATTCAGCTGGCTAGAACTATATAAGGATACTCGATGCACTGCATCGTTTAATTCAGAACAACATATCAACAATCCCACAAGAGACTTGAGTCGGTGAATAAGCACTTTACATATTCTTCCTCGACCTCAACCAGTTTAGTGAGCTTAGTGCCAACTTCATCGTAATGACTCCCAAGTACCCCAAGTTTGAGCCACAGGGCGAGTCCTTCCGACGATGGATGGAGCGTGCCGATGAGCCCGGATGCCTTATTCCTAGGAGCACACTTACTATCGAAGACCTTGATCCTAAGCTCTGGATGGTCGTTACCAGCCCGCAGTTCCTTGAAGACGACTGGAGGTACTGGGTCGATATTTTTGGCCTACCAGTTAACGACCCAGCTATCAACTAGGAAGCTATATATCGATTCCAATCAGCCCTTAAACACAAAGGCGATTTTACACTTTGGATTGGTCGAACGGGACCAGGCGTGGTATTTATAGACAATATCAGGAGACAGCAGGTTCCCACGAACTTTTACATGTCCGAGTTTACCAAGGCTTTCTATGAGTCTCATTTTCCCCTAAATACCCTGAAGTGTGTTATTGTCACTAATATTGGTCAAAAGCACACCAAGCCCTTCATTCGGGATCATATCTACAAATCCCGGGAGGGGCTTGAGTTTCCGCCCAAGGAGCCGCAAACTTGGGAGTCTCCTTCGCCGGAGTTTTGCGGTATTCTTGGTACTCCCATTGGTAAAGTTGTCGCGGCCTTTGTCCTGTGTGCATATGGTCAGGGAGTGAAACGGATTCCACGGATCGTGACATTCCATACCGGTGAAAACTCGAGTAAATATAACCTTCGGTTCGATATTGAGGATGTTTGACAACTTACCTTGATTAGTTTGACTAACTCTCAGCAGCTGTTTTCTCAGATATAGATGATATTTTTCTTTGGCGAATGGGTGATTAAGTACTACTGACATTGTTATTAGGGTGTGTTTACCTGGTGTTTCGGTTGTGACATGAATGAATCTAGAAGTTTTCAATTTCGAAACGATCCTTATTTTAGTTTAATCCCACGTAGGTTTTATTTTACGCTGTAGAAGACATCCCATGGGACCAATAAGAGCACGAAATTGGTCTGGGTTTTGAACCATGTAAAAACCGTTGATTTTTGACTATTTAGATCAACCATCCAACCCGGTATCAATTTTGTATAGAGAATAAGGAGAGATCATTAAGTTGCTCGCAAGCATTATATCTCTTGGCGAGCTTACTTGAAGAATATCAGTTGACGTTTTAAGGAGCATTCAAGTACGGACACTGATGATTATTAACTAGATCGCAATAATCTTCTCTTTGACCGAGATGTGGATATTAACTTGTAGACGATTCATGGATCCGATGATCGTGTTAATGGTGCAAACCCACTCGATGCCCTTGGCTGCTGCCTACAGAAGTACCGGTCTTTCATTTTTTTTTTTTTCTTTGATGTTGGCCATTTCTCTTTCTCTTTCTTTCAATTTATGTATAGTGAACTTCCAATTTTATTCCTTCAAGTTGCTATGTACACTTGAATTGACCAATAAAATTCTTATGTAGTCTCGATGACAAGCTTTAAACTAAATCCATGGACCCGAATATCGAAGCCACGTCAGTGCTATTTTTGGGCATTGTTTTGTCAAATGCGACACAACGTGTAATTGGTGGATACACTTCTGTACCTCCAGGACTAACTAGATAGGTAGTGCTCAAACATTGAATGTATCGTTGGAAAAACATGGCCAATGGGATGGTTACGCCCAGAGACAACACATCAGATTGTAAATCTGAGGTATCGGGCACTTGCTTAGAACATTTGAAGTTTATTTGTTTTGTTTTTTTTCTTTTTTCTTTCATCCCCTCTCTTTCTTCAACTCTCGTTTCATCTGTATCCTAGTCCAGCACCTAGGCATAGGCATCTACGGTTCCCAGATCGCGGAGGCTCTCTCCTCCATCATGCACTGACCCACCTCTTATAATTCAAACTGCCATAGCAACACCAACTGCAATTCCCCGATTTTACTCAAGCCTTCTTTCTATTCTATTCACAATGGGGCTCTCGAACGCAGCAATTATTGTCATCGTCCTCGTCGGCTGTCTCGCAGCAACCGCACTGGGAGCATCGCTCTTTAAGCACTACAAACCCGCCGATGGAGAGACCCCGTTCAGTCCCGGCTACGAGCAGAAGGTCTACATGGCCGGAGTGCGAGCTCGAGGATTTCAAAGTCTGAGGCAGATCTCCTGGGGTGGAAGAGATCTGGAGTCTCGTTGTATGTTTCTGTGATTGCTTGCTCTGATCCTCTCACTGAATCGTTGATTAGATCCTCCAGCGGGGCCGGGCTACTATCACCCCCACACTTACACCGAAGACACCACCACCTACACGAAAGACACAGGGAGCAGCTCCTAATTTCTCCTTTTCTTTTCCACTTTCTCACGCTCACGAATTACATGGATATTTGCTGGAATGAACACGGGCGTTACACAAGAGGGATCTGGCGTTACACGGGGTTACAGCGAGTTACAACGATGATGGGTTCTTCTCGGGGGAAAAGCACTAAGATGTGAATGAGTTCGCCTGGTTTCAGGGGACTAGGCATATGCTTCGGAGGAGTATTCTGATTCGGTCGGCCATGGTGGTTTGGACAATTTTTCGTCTCGAAATTATGATTTTTTATGGTATGAGGTGGCCCTGGATCTGCGCGCAACAGATCTCGAAATTATTTTATTGCAGCCGATTTGCTTACATATGTATCTGATATTCACAGTATTGCTCGAATCAAATCAAAAAAAATTATCTTTAACAAAAAATGAAGCAATTGAATGATCCGGAGATCTAAAGCTCGGGATGGATGACGTCAAGACTAACCGAACCTACTTAACTAGATATCCTCGAATTTATCAAAGACATGGCAATCATCCGCTCCAATTGGGGGCGAATCGCACGAAACCACCCATGTCAGATCAGCGAGGCCTCATTCCGCCAGCGGGGCCGTTGTCTCGCGCCCTCTGGAATTTCTCATCGGTGTGGTTCATCGTTCCCCAAGGAACGGGGATAATAGCGGTGATACTCTATCGACTGAAATACCAATTCAGTGGACTAACAACACTCGCAACGATCGTATGGATCTACACCATCGTCCAGCTCGGTTTATTCCTCATCCTCTATCTCGTACGCACATTCCTACACCCAAGACATGTCCTACACCAGCTGCGGAACAACAGCGCCGAAACATCCTGCCTCTGCTGCATCGCCATCGCCTTCACCTCAATCCTCCAGATGGCTGTCTTCAAATACGGAGACACAGCCGGGCTAGCCATCTACATCCTGTGGTGGGTAAACACGGGCATGGACATGATCGCCTGTATGGTGGTCCCATTCATGCACCTCAAGATGCAGCAGTCGGGCACGCGACACTTACAGGCTGACATGCTGATGCCATTCCTTGCGGCATTGACCTCTGCCGCAGGCGGCGGGGTTATATGTCAGCTCGCGCGTATCAGCCCCCGACTCCAGGTCCCTGCCATCATCATCTCCTACCTCGAAATCGGGGGCGGTCTTGCCCTGGTTGCTTCGTTCAACACCATTATACTCTATCAGTACTTCGGTCGTCCGTTCCAGACAGCGGACATGGTGTACCAGGATATGATTATGTGCGGCCCTTACGGACAGGCTTCGGTCGCGCTCCAGGCTTTGGGCGAGGCTGTTATGGCCGGTAGCTTTGCGGCATATGATCGCGGTCAACTTCTGACTGCCAAGGCGGCTGGTCCGTTTGCTTTTATCAGCCATTTTACTGGTCTTCTTGTCTGGGGGTATGGGGTCTTTTGGTGGTTCTTTGCCATCCTAACTATATGTTATACTCTGCACACACAACCCGGGGGCTGGAAGCAGTCACGGTTCACCATGTCTGTGTGGTCTGTGGTTTTTCCGTGGGTATGTAGGCTGATTTCCCTAGTTTCCTTGGCAGGTTTTCTAACAGTCCTTCGATTTCTCTAGGGTACTTTTACCAATGCTGCCGTTGAATTTGGGAGGCTTATGGATTCTCCTGCCTTCGATGTGTTTTCCACTGCCCTTTTGCTGCTGCTCGTATTCATGTGGGTCATCATACAGCTCCTGACCCTGAAGGGCATCGTGACAGGGCGAGTCTTGGGGCTGGATCACGGATGGAGAAAACCATATGATGATCGACGGCCTGCAATAATCAAAGAAGCGTGAAACATCCCAATAATGCCTCGGCTCGGAATCCCAATCTCGCAGTATCACCATGTAATCTTGGCAAAAAGTATGTTGGACTCCACAGATCTTCAATCACAGCCCTGGAGGGCACTCAGGGTATGCACTATTATATACGATGCTTTGCATAAATCCCGTGCGGACTTCCGAACATCCGCTGATATCATCAAATCGGCGGAAATTTGGACCGTGAGACGGCTTTCGGAACTACGAGCAGCCGACTCCTATAGAGGTTTTTTTGTCGAGCTTCAAAAGCGCTTGTAAACAACATGTTTTCATGCTTTCATGTTTGGTGGGGCCATTTATATACATTTGAGCCAGGATTTCGTCAGAGGGTATGGGTATTTGCCAGGGCTGAGAGGTTGAGGCTGTGAATTGCCCAGTCGGGCGCACGGCTCGGAAATCTCTCCGTCACCGAACTTCAAAACGGCGATCCACAAATCCCTATGGCCAAGTCACATAACTTACCTACCTAATCCGAATAGAGTATGGAGTATGCAGTGGACTGATATTGAAATGCCTGAAAAATATGACTTAGAGAGCCTAGGGCCCATGGCCTCGAAAAATTGTAGATGCCTAGCCAGAGTTTCAGAAAACGGCACAGATGCAACAGGTTTCTACTCCGTATGTGTTAAGTATGTGTTAGATGTCCCAGGCAGCCAAGATCTGGTTGTCTTTTTAACCATAAAACCCCCCGTACTCGTACTAGTATCCAGATTTGCTGCATTTGCTGATCCACCGCATTTCCAGGGCTCGTGCACGTTGATACGAGTACGGCCATGGGGCCAAGGCTGACTAGCTACATGTATTTATACTAAAATCTTTCTTTGAGACTTTTTAGCTCTCAGGTCTCAGTTCTTAACTCTCACCCTTTGCTCTTTTTTTTTCTATTGTTTCGACTCTTCAACTCTTAACAGAGAACAACAATATGGACTTTGCAATGGAGTCCCCAGATACTATGCCAAGCTATGATAGCGACACAGCAAGTGAAGAACGGTATGTAAAAATATTTCTGAGAAAAGCATATACAAACTCTTTCATTCTTCTAAGAATTACGTCTAATTCATTCCCAGACCATCATCACAACCCGCCAACACCAAAATCCAAGCCAAATTCCAAATAGCCCGGCCGCCCCCAAAATCAAGTCAACTACTTCGACTCAGCCCCAAACTACTCCTCCAAATCCAACAATTACCTCCAAACCACCGACCAGTACCTGTACTAGAGATATGGCAACCACCACTCCGCAAGTCAAAATTGACAAGAGGATTCCCGCAACGCCCAAAGCTCGGCGCGAGGGATATCTACGCAACCCTCAATGAACCATATGTCACCCATAAACAGCCAAATCAACAAGACCACCCCAGAGAACCAGATACCCAATCATATAATATCCAAGAAAAGGATATCGTCGCTGCAATGTGCCAACCGTCAAGCAGCGAGAACCCCATATCATCATCAATCCACTTCCGCGACACAAGATGCATCTGGCAAGCCAGTCCTAGCTCAGCAGGTTCTGAGAAAGGCACTAGCTACAGATTCATCATTAAAAAGGAAGATAACACAACCGACAAGGAGCAATGTCGCATGATTATGCAGTGGGAGAAACGGGAACTCTCCGGGTCTTCGGATAATGAACAATTCGTTCTTATGGCGATTGACCGCAAGGCGCGTCGGAAGAGTCGCATTGCGACGATGACTCGGGCTGGATTCGATATTTCTGTGAAGAAGAGTTCGATTTTGGATCATCTTCGCACTTGTTTGGTGTTGACGGAGCCGGTTTCTGAGGATTCTACGGATTTGGAGACTTGGGTGTACAACCTTGTGTTGACGCTGGGCGTCACGGTGGCTTCTCAGGAAGGGTGGTTGAGTTGATTGTCTTTAATAACCTGGAGGAAATATGCATGTACCTAAGGTACCTTGAACAGTTTCTGGGTTATACCAATATTTCTCCCAATTGGCTACTTTTCCATATCCAATCGGAACTCTTTAGAATGCTATACCATGTATACGAAACCACTTGGGTTACTAGTGGGTATGTATATTGGATTCGCTATCACAGACCAGTGGCAGCCATAAATAGACATACTTAGGCAGAAAGTTTTCTCCTCGCTGGTGTCATCGCAAGCGCAAAACCCCGCTTCTTAGTAGGTAACTACCAAGTAGTCAACCCCTCTTCCAGCGCTTTGATCTGCAATGCCAGCAGACGTGAGTAGTATCTGCTCAAAGCGAGGTTCCCACCCATGAACCAGAATCCAGGGTGACCACTCCGTCGCCAGATAGTCCGCATTTCACCCTCTTTATCAAGTCCCCAGATATCACCAACCCTGTCAGCGACCTTGTCGCCAAAGATCACCCGAGTCTCGGTTCTCATATTCTGATACCCAGTGGCGAACACAATTTCATCAGCTTCAAGCTCTGAGCCATCCGCAAACCGAAGTCCATGGGGGAGAACTTGGCTAATTTCCTGTCCGTGCTTCACCTTAACCTTCCCATCGATAATAAGCTGGCTTCCACCGACGTCAATATAGTACCCGCCTCCGCGCTGGAAGTACTTCATTAATAGACCGCTATCCGATGGTCCATTGTCGACCTTGAAGCCTGCCTTTTCCAGCCCTTCGATGGTCTTTGCGTCGTTTTGGTTCGTGAGTTTGGTGATTTTGACCTGTTGTGCTTTGAACAGGCGCGATGGAATGCTCCATAGATAAAGATCGGCGTCTTCGGTTGGGGGACCATTCCCATCATAGAGCCCTTTAAAGGCAATTTTCAAGGTAGAGTCAGATGATACCACACAGGTAGAGCTTCGCTGCACCATGGTCACATCGTACCCTTTCTCAACAAAGTCCTGGGCGATATCGTTTGCCGAGTTACAAGATCCAACGACAATGGCTTTTTTCCCCTTTGACTCGGAATTCGCGCCAGGATGTTCCGAGCTGTGACACATGCGATCTCCCTTGAAATCCTCCATCCCTTTGAAAATGGGCAGATTTTTCTTGCCAGAGTGGCCGGTAGCTTGGATGACATGGCGTGGGTGAAAGGTGCGCGTCTCAGCTCCGTTATCTGTCTTGCGCTCAAGAACAACCGTCCATTGCTTTTTGTTCTCATCCCAGGATGACGATTTGATCTCAGTTTGGGTCCAAACATTGAGCTCTCGGAACTTCACGTAGGTTTCAAAGAAATCCGCCAGCTTATCTTTTGGTGTATAGATAGGCCAGTCGGGTGGGAAGGGTAGGTAGGGCATGTGGTCGTACCACACTGGGTCGTGGAGAACGAGCTGGTGGTATCTCTGACGCCAGTTGTCTCCGACTCTCTCTTCTCGATCGACGACGAGGGTGTCGACTTTGAGCATCTTGAGACGCGCTGCAGCAGTCAAACCACCCTGGCCAGCACCTTCATTTGTCAAGTCAGATTTTATACTTCTAGAGAAGGCTTCATCTGTACATACCAACGATCAATACCGCCGGGTCCTTTCCCTCGAAGTTGATCTCATCAATACGTCGATCTTTCCAATTCTTTCGGCCTTGCTGCTCGCCATGTCGGACACCAAACGGCCTCTCCTTGTTCTCCTCGTGGCTCTTTAACTCAACCATGGAAGTGAAAACGGTGAAAATGTACCACTTGCCATCATGTTCCGCCAATCGTATAATACCATTTCCCTGTCCATTCTCGGTGGTGACCTTGATGTAAAATTCGATTCCGAAAACATCACCAAAGGAATCAATGGGTGCCTTGTGTGGGGATTTGGAGTCAGACGATCGGTCGATTTCGATTTTACTAGGTGGTGCCTCAGTGACAAAGGCAGCGATAGCCTGACTCCCCTCGATGGTGTGGAAGTCCCATAGATAGCACAGGTGGTCACGCCAGTAGCAATTATAGAGAAACAGTGATGCAACCGCTGCTTTGTCTCTAGCTAAAAGACCCAGGTTTAGCTGGTTGATTATGTTGTCCGCAATAGCGTTCGGGTCTAAGGGAAGGTCCGACTCGGACTCCGACATGGTCTTGGGGAATTGGCCGAGTTCGATGTTGCAAGAACCCGGCACAACTCGCTCCCGCGATGGCGGTAGGTCATTGGGGTTTTCCATGTTGATTTGGGTGGATTAGGTTGTAGTTGAGGGTATTGGGGAGTCGACTCGAAATACCGAGATGCAATGGGAAACAACCCCTCACTTCTTATTTTACAACCCCGCATTCTGACAACACAGACAATGCCCAGGTGCCCAGTTTCACTACGTAGTTAGTATGAACTGCAGAACGCGGGGCTAGTTCGGCCCTAGTTTACCCAGGCCCACTAGTCCCATTCCCGGGGTCTTGATCTATTAATACTACATTTTATCAAATTCTTACTTTGGTGATTTATTTAGAACGGGGTTTAACTCCCTTTTGGTGCTCAATTACTATAGTAGGTTATAGGTTTCGACTGATCTATAGAATTCGGTCGTTTTAAGACTGGAAAAGCCTACTTAAGTAGGGAAATGTCGAGAATTGGGATTGTCCGTATGCAGGTGATACATAAACACACAAAATCATCGAATTATCACTTGGTGTGATATGTATGATTGTGGACAACTTTTGGCTATGAGGCATATTCGCCGCTGTGTGCAACTACTCATGTATGTATGTAGTGCGACAGCCAGCCATCTGAAATATATATATACATCTAACCTTAGCTTTTTGCTTGATAGGTAATTCTATACGCAGATACATTTTCTGACCATAAAAGTGTTCTTTAAAGCAGCCGAAGAGGTTTTCATCTCCATTGAAGGTTGATTTTCCGAAAATAATATCAAAGTTATGTGTCTTTCAGTTGGGAAGATTTAGAGAATTGCTTCTGTTCCAGTAGAAATGGGAGAATAGTTGTTTTAGGGATATGTGGCATAATAGTGGGACCTCTTACATCAACTAGCATCATTGGTCTAGTGGTAGAATTCGTCGTTGCCATCGACGAGGCCCGTGTTCGATTCACGGATGATGCACAACAATTTCTTTTTTTGTTTTTTTGCTTTTGTTTTTTTGCTTTTGTTTTTTTGCTTTTGTTTTTTTGCTTTTGTTTTTTTGCTTTTGTTTTTGCTTTTTGTTTTTGCTTTTTGCTCTTGATGACTTCTTTTTTGTAAACCTGTTTCACGCCCCTCGAGCAAAAGACCAATTCATTACTTTGGACACATTCATATTCAAGCCATCTAAAGTAAGTTCTCCCAAATTCGGGCTACGGATCTTGAACCTCCCTGGTTCCTAGAAGCGGTGGTGTCTTCTGATTATACTTGATTCGATATCTGCTGTATCTTAGAACTCTCCTCATTTCAATATGCAATATATGATACAAACACAATGTGGATATATTATCCAATTGACGAGCCTTCGGCTAGAGCAGCATGAACAAGCTCACACCAACCACCAAGGAGATACCGAGAGACATCGTGGTTAAGCCTCAACTTGAATATGACCAGAGAAAGTCCTACACATAGTGCTTGCCCCTCTGATCATGACTCTGAAGTACTTTAAATACTATGTTGAACAGCGAGTTCTGAATGTGCAGAGACTTTGTCATATCTACTACCTCCAGGGCTACATATGTAGCTTGGCAGACTTAGAAATTTGGCTTTGCAGGCTTAGAAGTGACTAGGTACCTTCCAAGTTTGACGTGAGTGCTGCGTGGGAAGAAACCCTGGGACGTATCGCGAGGAAGGAAGAACACCTGGGGTACTTCACTTGCAACCTTGGAAGAGCACTTTCTCCTGTAAACAACTCTGCCCACTCTCAGCATCGACCTCTATTCTCCGCATCAAGTCCACTCAGATTGGTGATCTTATGATCTTTGCATCATGGCCGATTCCGAACACCCTCCGGTAAGTGGACTGTGGACCTGATCCCATGAAGCCATCACCTCAACCCGTTCTCTACGACTCTAATGGATCTTCATGCGTGGCTGGGATGCACCCAAAGCAGACATGATTGCATGTTGACAAATTATTGGAAAATAAACTAACTGCGGTAGACCATTTGCACGTACTGCCACCTTCCCGGTCACAACCTGGCCAATTGTCACGTCCTGGCTGGATTAGCGGCCATGAACCGCATATCCGTTACCCGTACCGTAAGATCCACACAGACATATCCTCCATACCAAAGGGAAATATTGATTTTGGATCTGAACTCATCAGATCGAAAAGAAGACGGCCCGCCGTCGTTCTCGGGGTGGCAAGGCGAAGAGAGCGAACAAGGCAAAGGAAGCGAAGGAAACCAAGGAAGGGAAGGAAGGTATGTCTTGTCGTCTTGTCGAGCAGAATAATATCCATGTGTTAATGAGGCCAATCAGTCTCCCGTGGCACTCAGTCAGACTTGGACACTGCGCATGGTACCTCTGCCTCGGACACTGGCCCCCGCTTGACCTTCATTGGTGAGGTTCTTACCGAGAGGGAAGCCGAATTCCTAATGCTCTGCCTTCTGCAGTTCAGAGCGTCTCGTTAGCTTACAGTTTCTACCCAGGCGAGCCGCATAAGGAGGGCGAACCGGGTCAGCAGCCACAGCAAGAGCTCGGCGTGATCTTTCATGTGTCGGACGAGGAGAGACATTGGGGACGATGGTGTGAGGAGAAGTGACCGTTTCGTGAAGTTGGGGTGACATTCTCTTCTTTTGCTCAAGGTTGAAGTGGAATTCACCTGGGAGATCTGGATTTACCGTCGATGCAATACATATTTTTGTCATTCGGGCCCTTCGGGCCCTTTGAACCACTTCTTTGCTGTAGTAATCTAATGGTAGATGTGTATCAATATCATATCAAAGGATGCCTGGAAGTTCAAGTCTCGTATCCATTCCTCGTAAATCCGATTGTTCTTCTTTCTCCATACCACTAATAAAGTATATCCATGCTTTTCCATGTTGTTGGGTTTGTTTCCACTTTTCACCATAATAGTTAGCGATGAGCAAGCTTACACCCAAGAAAGATACGGCCTGTCTCTGAAAGTCGTTCAGACTGGTAACCAACGATCCTTAGGCTATACATGTGGGCGTAGTTCACATTAACCAGAGCTCTGACATTTCAATCAATCAATCGATATTCATTGGCCCGATCTAACTTCCTTTACATATGACTCGAGAATACGGGCCCTGGCGTATTGATAAGGTTCAGGACATGAGCCATTTCGCCAGAGTCATAGTAAACTTCTGCCTTTTATACAGCGACCACCCTACAGAGGAAAAATAGTACGTAGGTATAGTGCCCGTGTTATGTCAGCAGGCCCATACAGGCCTCGACCTCGGTCTAATTTCCATTTTGGATTCTAGGGTGTTTCTAAAGTGTTTCTAAGGTGTTTCTACCCGACGTAATTTCCCGTAGAGTGGAGCATAGTTAATGGTCTTCTGTTATACGGAGTACATAGTTACATAGTTTTTTAATATTTGCAAATAAACAAATTCATAGTACTTTCAGAGATGTTCTATTATAGAATATTTTACTTCTAATAGGCATTGACATAATTAAAGCTTAACCTATGAATGACAGATAAATATAGGCTTGGCAGTGCAGTATGTAGGGGGACAAAGCGTATATGACAAGAACTTAGAGCTGAGTCTAGAACGGGCATCACGAAATTCTCAAATAGATTGAATCTTACTATTCCTCTTTTGGAAAATTCTCACGAGCTTACTTTCTAGACCTCCTGGGCTCTAGGGCTGAATCCCCCCTCCAGTCGAAACGCGGGGGAAGTTTCGTGTCATTCCTTCTTCCCTTAATGATTTTGACGCTGGTCACCCATGTTGACTATAATATCTTCACTGCGATATGTCAATGTGATTATAACCTGAAATAATCATGAGTCGGGCCCGGCGTCAGATTCTGGGCGCTTGCCTCGGGGCTTTCTTATTGCTTCTGCTTTACCGCTATCATCGCACAAACGACGGCATTCTTCCCTCGACCACTCCACATGCTGCGCCTGAAGTCATTCTGAATTTTGAAATCAACCCAAAATATTTATGGAGAAAAATACCCGTGCGATACCCAGTTGCTGAAGTCCAGCCACTACCTGTCGCACTACCCAAGACGCTACCCAAGGTCCAATCGGGAGACTCTAAAGTATCCCGTCTCAATCTGGACCGCCAAAGTACCAGACAGTCGGCCGCGAAAGAAGCCTTCGAACGATGTTGGAAGTCATACCGGTCGCTTGCTTGGGGCGCAGATGAGCTTGCGCCTCTCAGTGGTAGTCCTAAAAATACGTTGGGGGGATGGGGTGCTACCCTAATTGACAACCTTGACACACTGTGGATTATGGGGATGCGCGATGAATTCAAGAAGGCCGTGGCTGCGGTCGCAAATATCAAATTTGAATATGCAGAGTTCCCCGAAATCAATACCCATGATGTCAACATCCATTTACTCGGAGGCTTGCTGGCGGCATTTGATCTCAGCGCTGATCAACAATTGCTGGCAAAGTCCATCGAGCTGGGCGATATGCTTTACGCTGCCTTTGATACTCCAAACAGAATGCCCATCATACATTGGAATGCAAATAAAGCTGCCCACCGGGAGGAGCAGCTTGCGGAGGAGAATGTACGCGGCGCGGAACTAGGCTCGTTCATATTGGAATTCACAAGGCTGTCTCAGATCACCGGTGACCCAAAGTACTTTGACGCAGCCCAACGAGTCATGGAATTGTTTGACAAACAACAGGATGCCACCAAGCTAGCAGGGTTGTGGCCTGTCTCCGTGAATGCCAAAGAAGAGCTTTTCGATGACGATACCTTCACATTGGGCGCCGAAGCAGGCTCCCTGTACAAGTCGCTCCCCCGGGCATACGCCTTGCTAGAAGGGAAAGTGCCCATGTATCGCAAGATGTACGAGAATGCCACGCTTACAGCCGAAGGCCACAATATATTCCGACCAATGAACCCCGAGGGCAAGGATGTGCTACTTTCTGGCACTGTTCGAGTAGCCACGACAGAGAAGGGAAATTCGCAAACACACCTAGAGTCTCAAATGCAATACCGATCTTGCTTTGCGGGGGGTATGTTCGCACTAGGAGGCGCACTACTCAACATCCCCACCCACCAAGAAATCGCCCATAAGTTGGTCGATGGATGCATTTGGGCTAATCGGGTCATACCACTGAATATTATGCCCGAAGCCTTTGATGTAGTTCCATGTGCGTCGCAGACAAACTGCCCATGGAGCGAGTTGCTTTGGAAGCAAGAGGTTTGGAAAAAGGCGAACAGTCTCGAGCCAGAACCAAATCCAACTCTGAACGTCGATACTTTCATCAAAGAACACCGTCTGCCCAGGGGGTTCATCGGAATCTCGGACACTGCTTATAACTTGCGCCCGGAAGCGATCGAGAGCATGTTTACCCTCTACCGTATCAGTGGACGTGAGGATCTACTCGATGCAGCCTGGGATATGTTCCAGGCGATGCAAAGTGCGACGCAGACGAAGAATGGCAATGCTGCCATCGTTGCTGTCACGGATGAGGGTGGTGAGTTGACTCTAAAAGACTCGATGGACAGCATGTGGATGTCGCAGACACTCAAATATTTCTATCTCATGTTCAGCTCTCCAGACCTGATTAGTTTGGATGAGTTTGTTTTCAACGCTGGAGGGCATCCGCTGAAACGGCCCAAGACATCATGACAAGAGCTGTTGAAGGACGTGCATCTGTTCTAGATCACCATCGCCCTTTTTCTTTTTAAGATGGTTGGTGACTGGAATATCTATAATTGTACTATAGTGTTTTGTTTGTATATGAAGTAAGGGGTTATGGTTGGTTAGAGCCACTCATAAGCCCAAATTCTTGTCTTAACCATTGAACTCGGCCGAGAGAACTCCATCAGATTGGCAGTTTCGATTTCCGAATCTCCGAAATATTTTTGCTCATCCTTCTGTATACTCTAGTAACCACAGTAGATGACTGTAACTGGTAGGGAAATCAGGGATACTTCATCTGAGATAAAGATGTGGGGTCAGCCTTGAACGGGGTCTTCTCTTGTGTTAGTTTCAACGAATTAGAAGTTTAGTGTGGGGGTTGACACACAGTAGCACACAATGACCCATAGTGAGTCATGAACTATTCAGAAAGATAAAAGTGAATGAGATTGATCTGAAAACCACAGAAATAGAACACAATTTACGTGCACATACAGCATGACCACCATCGAATCCACAAGGTTGCGACCAGCAAACCACCCAATACCGACATCAACACCCCTATCCATCCTCGACGCAACAGTCGTGCGCTTTACTCCAACAGGCGCAATTTGGATTTTCAACCAACCTGTAGACTTAGACCAGAAGACCTTGGTCGACAATTTGCGAACTTCCTTGATTGAAACCCTCTCAAAATTCCCTCAATGGGCAGGCCAACTCCAATGGGCACCCGTCAACCCCAAAGGAAGCCACACAGAGCGATTCAATCGTCCATTGATTGTATACGGAACAGATACCGACCCAGGTGTTGAATGGACAGTAATCGAGCATCCCTTCCGAGCAGACGAAATCGTCCCGACAGCGGAGGAACGGGCGTCATCTTCATCAACCACCGGCTCTCAACCCGGGGCATGGGTAGGCGATGACTTCAACCAAAAACTCTTCCTACCATCCAGCCCGTTGGCACTGGCCAATCTCCACGACTATACCGGTCTGCCGGCGGTGCAAGTCCAAATCACTCTTCTCCAGGAAGGGGCCTACGCCATCGGAATCCAGATGGCACACTGTCTAGCAGACACACAGGCTTTAATGGTATTCGTGCATTTATGGGCATATAATAGCAAAAAGCAATCTGGAAACCAGCCCGAATCACCATTAATGGGCGACCCCGTGTTCGATCCCGCGATGCTGGACAGCTGCGCCGCAGGTGATATCGATGGGCCCGAGCCCGACCAGACCCTCGTACAAACCGCGCGAAAATTGCCCTTGCATCGGTATAGCTGGTGGAATGTTGCCGAAGAGGGCGGCCCTGAATTCTTAATACCGACAACGGAGAACTCCAAACCGCCGCCCGCAGAAATCGACTACAAACGAGTCTCGCCCTCGGAGCCAGCGCCCTGGGCTTCATGGGATTTCTCCAAAAATGTCAGATACACACAATTGCATTTTACAGGCGAAGAGCTACGCAAATTCCAAGCTATGGCCCTCGATACACCGGGCGGTCGACGTGATATCTCTAGACTGGACGCTTTACTCGCACACCTGTGGATAGCCATTACTCGAGCACGCGGACAAGCCGAGTCCCCAAGACCCGTATATATGAATTTGAGCCTCGGCGCCCGACCGCGTGTTTCCCCCGCTCTTCCTGATACGTTCATCGGATCCCCGCTGTTCCTGACTCACGTGGGTGGGGCCGCTTCGTCGGTATGTCGGGAAATATCAGGCGAGACGGCTAGTCGGATCCGGGAGACGATGAAGGGGTTTACGGTGGATGCTGTGGGTGCGATGTTGCATGATGCTGCTCATGAGGTGTCGCCGCAGCGGCTATGGCAGGGGTTTTTGGGGTCTGAACATACGATTGTTACCTCATGGTTGAGGCTGCGGTTGTATGAGGTTGATTTTGTGGGTGGGGATAAGCCGCGTTATGTGCATGCTGTTATGCCTAAGATGGATGGATGTGTTCAGGTGATGGATAGTGCGGTCGGGGATGGTGGGATGGATGTTTCGCTTTATCTTGATGAGGTGGCTACGGGGCGGTTGCTTGATGGTTATTGCTCTTGAGGTTGAATTGTGAATGTATTTATAAAATTCATCTCATTGGATCGAAAGCGTATATTGGTTTATATTCGTGTAGCCGGGACCCCCCAAATGCAAATAACAGAGATTTCAAAATATATACAAAAGAATAATTAAAGATAAGACATGGACAGTAGTAATACCTACGCACTCATTGAAAGTGCCCGATGCCGTGATGTTCGTTTCCGACAATCGGCATCTCGACTCTTGCGGCCCAATCGGCCAAGAGACATGCTTTCAAGAGTCTCGGGCTTACCACCCCAAAGCTTGGTTCTCCCATTCCGTCTTTGTTGAATGGGTGGAATCCAAAAGTGAGTGACTGCTGCGCCAAGGACCATGCAGGCACTGAAAACAAGGAGAACAATGCCGTGCTTGCGGGTTGATGTGTTACCCGGGCCTGCACCAAAGTGATAGTATGTTGAGAAGATTTGTACGAGAATAGAGCCCAGTTTTCCGGCTCCAGCGCTGATGCCGTGACATGTTGCACGGTATCGGGTTGGGAAGATTTCGGCGGGGATCATATATGTTGTTCCATTGGGACCTGTGGATAGTTGGTTAGAGTGATTCAATGCGACGTATCCTATGTTTGACTCACCAAAGTTAAACATGATTTGGCCAATAATATACAATGCTACCACCACAGGAGGGCCGGTGTAAAGAGTGACGAACATGGTTCCCAGGGCGATAAACAGAGCCGCCAGTCCGAGGAACATGTACTTCTGCAGTGCAACACGATCCAGCTTATGGGCAAAGATAATGAGCAGTATGCCACCCACAAAACTTCCGATATTGAGGATAATCAACCCGCGCACAGAGGTTTCCATGAACATCTTGTAGATGTTGGCATTTGGTGTATCGTCAGTCATCCAGGTCGGAGCCGCCTTGGTGATATTAAGTTGGCCCCACGTCTTGGCTAAGAATTGAGGGCTCGACAATCCGATACCGTAGAAGCCAAAGTCAAGGAGGAGCCATGCGAGAGAGCAACCAGCCAAGCTGCGCCAGTTCCCTTCTGTCCAGAAGTACCGCATGATGTCGGTCCGTGCCAAGCGCCAGTGAGAGTTGAGGGTGGCGGGAGGTAGGCGGGTGAACTCATCATCGTCATCATGGTCAAAGGTCGAGTGGCTAGCAATCGATGAAATCGGGGGTAGTTGAATCGCGCTACCGGCACTACATGAAGCAGTGTTTCCCCAGCCCACAGAATCAATCATACCGGGCGTGTCGCTGAAAAGCGTGGTTGCATCAAACTCCGCAGTGACGGGGTCGTCCACGATATCGACTAGGTAACGAGGACTCTCTGGGATAGCGAATCGGAAAAGAGTAGCGATTGCACCGGGTACGACTCCGATGGCGATCACCCAGCGCCACATTATATCGACAGTGCGGGTGATCTCTTCACCCGGACTGCTATTACTCCGAGCTATCGCGATCACAATCAATGAGACAATGTTACCTGCGATCTGACCGAGTGGTTGCATGAAGAAGACGGTGGCCATCATGCGGGCGCGATGTTTGGTAGGGGCAAATCTGGACATTTTCAAGTCAGCTTTCCCTCCACAATTGAAGATTTTGAGATCGATCGACCTACTCAGATGTGATCACTGCACTGAGTGGATAATCTGCACCAACTCCAATACCAACACAGATTCTCCACCAGATAAGCCAAGCAAAGACGTTCATGCTCCCGTCCACGCCTGTCGAGGACATAACCACACCCAGGGTGGCTGTAATGAGGAGTACCAACTCAACACCATACATCTTCTTCCGCCCATTTTTATCGGCTAGAAATCCAAATGTTACTTGGCCGAGCAGGGTTCCCCCAAGTGTCGCGATATTGATGCATGTGAGTCGTAATGAGGACGTGTCGTCTCTCCAGTAGACATATGAGATCATCGGTAGGGCCATGTTACTGGCAAATAACTATGTCAAGTATTAGCAGATGTTGTATATGCATCAAGTACAGCATTCCAATCGTATCTTCCACGTGGAAGGTGGGGTAACGCACTGTGTAACCATCGAGGAAGAACCCAAGACCAGCGACGAGCACGACAATCCATTGAAAGCCTTGCCTGTCGATGGTCTCGTAGATCTGTCGCATGCGGACATATCGATCCTATAACCAAATAACCCAAACTATTAGCCATCTTGCATACCATGTTGCTCATCAACAAGCGGGGGACTCCATATGTAGTTACCTGCTCATGGTCGAAGTCCCGCGCGCGGTCGGTTTTATACAACCGGGCGTGGAATTTGCCCATTGTGAATAGTAGAAAGTTGCAAGATTTGAAGATTTCTACATTTCAAAGAATAGAAGATACCTTTGATTAGACCCGGGGCTTTCAAGGTTAAACCAAAGGTTACAGATTGTCCGAGAGGCCCGTGATCCCTGTACACGCTAATGCGGGACTAGGCGGCGAACCTTGGGACGAGCCAAAGCTTTAGGGTTGTTTTCTCCACGTGCGACATCTCTGATGCTTGACTTGTCGACCTCCCCAAAATGGACCCACAGGCAACGGGCAACCACGAGGGTTATTGTTCTCTTTATCCCTGTATGAGAAATCTGGAACCTTGAGATTTTTAATATTTCTACGGAGTAATGATATATTATTTGTTTTTGGTAAATGAGCCATTTTATTCTAATTACACAGGTAACCAGTAAACGATTGAATTCTAATTTCATTAACCGGCTCTTCACGTGGATGCAATTCTATGTCTCAAAAGATGTAACGCCCAGGGGTATCTTGGTATTATGTACATGATACATATCTTGGCCCCCAATTTATCCAGGAACTCCAACTCCATGTAAAATTTATCGTAACAGACTTGAGGGATTTATAATGGATCGGTCCTCGTGAACTATTCATCCAATCGTCAGGTCGTATGACAACATCTGACAAAATGCTGTGCAGTCTAGAAAAGAGAGAGAAGAATAAGCCAATGATCCGAAATGAGCAAAACTTAAAAAATGTGCACTGACCATCATCGTCAAGGAACTGAATCGTAAGATTTCTCATTTGAGACAGAATCTCGAAGTTCGGATTTAGATCAAGTAGGGCTGGCCGCCCGGCCTTCTTCGGGGGTTTGATCGAACCGATGCAATTTACTAGGGTTGTTAGCAGCGTCATCGTAACAGGGGTAGTGGATCTAGGCCCCGATAGAAGTGAAACAACTTACAGGGAATGGAAACGTATCGCTTAAGCTCCCTCCGTTGCGAGTTAGCAAAGAACAGCATCACTCGTTTCCCGTTATGCCCGCGGAGGATGCGAAGATTTTGGCTGATGCACTCTTCACCCCGGCCTTTAGACTTGGCCTCGGCCATCCCGCCGATAAAAATCAACTTGGAGCCCAGTAGCAGTTCTTGGAATCGTACACAATCTGCGGGGGTCAGTAAATATTGACTCTCCGGGGTTTAGCGGTCGCGTACCATCCCAGTGGTCAAATTTATATGATAATTGCGTCATGAATACTGTGCTTGCCGTCTGGACAGTTTGCTGGTCCATAAAGGACACCCGAAGAGGGTAATCGTCGCCTGATTTTGGATGCTCTAGGTGAGGGACTGGTAGTTTTGTATTGGAGACTATACATGATTTGAATGGTCAGAATGTTATTTTTCGAAAGTATGCGAGACAACTCACAGCCGTGGACAAAAGGTGTTTGCTGGCCTAATCCCCCGCCGAGTTCGAGACACCTCAACGCGCCCGTTGAGTCTTTGCAGATGTCAATGAATTTGTATTTCAGTTTGAATAGCTGCCCGTTTTTGACAAATGAACTATAAACAAGTCAGCGCATTCTGATCTGACGGGAACCTTTTTTTTCTCAGCACAGACATTTGCACGGAAGGAGTCAACTCGAGCCGCACGACATCATCGTAGAACTGCCAGGATTGCTTCCTCGAGCTGGACCCTGGAGATGTCGCTGGGCTCGGGAAGAGGACACTCGTTGACGCAGACGACACCGTGGAGGCTGACTGGGTGCTTTGGCGTCGATCTACCCACTCCTGGAAATCTCGAGGAGAGAAAGAGTTCATTCCGACTTTCGAAGGTGACTTATAGGGCTAAGGTGGGATAGGTAACGTAGTGAGGGTACGACGATCGGGCGGATCCCGTCAAAAAAAAGATCGTCCAGGAACGAAAGTGGCATGTTTGACCATAGAATTGTATCGGGGCAGAAGATATACTCCCAGCCTTGATATTAACAAACCGAAAATACAATGTGATCAAAGTAACATAATTGATGTGGAGAGGGGGATGTGGAACGTGCCAAAATGGGTGGCTATCAGATCACGATGGGTTCCACCCCCATCGTTCTTTTCCATGTGGCTTTGTTGGATTCATTGGAACCGCCTTTGGAGCTGTTTGATATTGAATGATGCAACTTATATTACATTATCCGAGCTTACCCTGCTATCTGCTATAAATTTCATTTCTTTTTTTTTTTTTTTGGTTTCCCGGTGGACCTCTTAATTACCCTAAATCTTTCCGACATTCGTCCGGATCCCTACTCCGTACTAAGTTCATCATTTTAGGATATTACGATGAACCATGGATTCTACTACCCCAATCAAACCTTGGAACCTAAATTAATCCAGAATTACCCAGAATACTTCTGGAAGTGATCTGGAAATCCATTGGTTCATGTCGATCAGCTGGTTATAGATCCGATGCCTGCAGCTGCCCGATGCGGGTCGCATAATTCGGCTTTTATAGCAAAGCCAAGATGCCAATCAATGCCGAGGTTTACGAAGTATAATTAGGCGCTGGGCATCCAGTCACACTGGAAGCTCCTGCAGAAATAGGTACTAGAACACGTAATAGCTGTTTTCAAGTCATGGCTCGGAACCACCGTGGACACTTTCAAGTTTCCCCTTTCAGCTCTCGGACCCAGTGCCATATCGACGTGCCTAGATCAACTGTCGGTCTTTTATGGCTCAATCACCGAGCCATAGTCTGAACCATGTTCGAGGATTCGATAGCCGCATTTGCACACATAAAATGTCCAAGTCAAACTACTCCGCAGCAGGTCTAGATTTATTATTAAGTATCAATTTGAATGGGATATGGCTTTGTTTTTCAGTGGCTTTGTTACCAGCAGCTTTGTTTGCCAGCGAATATCTAAGGTTGCCCAAAATAAAGCAAACAGAGGTGACATAATAAGACATCAAACCTCATTCCTATCTCCGCGCGTTCTATGCTATGCTATACGCTCCATGTACGCTCTATTCTTATACCATAGGCTCTATGCCCGCGCGCTCTATCCTTATACTATGCCATCTATCATTATACGCTCTATCATTGTGCGCTCTATCCCTATATATTCTATCCTTGTGCACCCTATCCCGCGCGCCCTATCCCCCGCGCGTTCCATCCCGCGCGTTAACAAATCCTATATATCCATAGCCCGACCTATCCTCGTCGACTTCTTTACATCCACTCAAACAACTTCCGACTTTCTAAAGAGTCCAGTCATATCTTTTTTTAGCATTCAATCTACTTCTATCAATGCTGTTGTTTCAATCTACCATACATGACACATCAAGACTAATCCACTGAAGTCAAGATGCTCGTCTCTGATACAGGGGATCCAGTATCCCAATTTCAGGGCCAGCCTGTTTACTACGGCCTAACTCCAGTCGATCCAGGTCCAGTTCCAGGTCCAGGTCCAGTTCCAGTTCCGGTTCCGGTTCCAGTTCCAGCTCAGTATGGCGCCGAGTACTTCGGTCCTCCGTCCATTGGTCCGAACCCAGTTGCCTATGGGCCCTACGGACAGCCGCTAACCTACCCTGTCATGTTTGAGCCTGCTCCGCTGGGACCTCTTTCATATGGCCCGCCAATGATGATTCCTATGGTTCCTGGCTCTCAATTTCTTGCTCCGCTTCCTTTGAACATTGCATACACTAATCCGAACTACTCTATGGGAGCTCCCTACCCCAGCAAACCTGTTGAGGTTCCGGAGAAAGATTCTCGCGACTGGCTTTTTGCTTATCGCAAATTCATGACCTGGACACACACAGTGTACTATTCATCAAATTCACCTGGGGCATTCGTGAATTCCTGGAAACGAGCCCTTGCAGAGATGAAGGAGGCCTTTGGGCCCCCATCTCTTCCCACAGTCTTCGTCCTCAATCAGTTCCTTGCTGCGGTCAGTGTACACCCCAGCACCATTCCATGGATTGAGTCGCTTCATTTCAAGCAAGGCTCCCTGCCGGCATCCATTCTAGATGAAGCTTACGCCGATTTCCTAGAGTTTGAGGCCGACCGGCTAGGAACCGAACACTCGGCCTTGAGTGACATAGGTAGTATCTCCACTGACATGGATCAAATGGAAATTTCCCCCAAGAAATACTGTCCCTACCACCGGCGTCTCACAAGGCATCCAATTGACCAGTGTTATCGAAACCCACGGAACACGAAGCGTAAGAGGAGGTGGAGACGAAGACAGGAGCTCATTGCAGCAGCTGTTGATGCCGAGAGAAAGAAGTGGCTGTAATTCACTTTTTCAGCTTACCCAAAGCCTTTGAGGGCTCTCGGATGAATTGATTCACTGTCCGAGAGGTGATTGAGCTTTGAAGAATCAGGTGAGTGTTAATTTCCAGTGTTCTTATTGTGAGAGAGATAAAGCCCTCTGTTCTATTGAGTGGGCTTTATATTCTTCTTTTATCATTTCATTATTCCCGTTCAATATTCACATTTTCTACCCAGGACGTTATTTCCTTGCGTTACACATGTTCTTTTTTTTTTTTTTTTTTAAAAAAAAACCAAAAAAATCAATGTTTACCCCCGTGGGTGCCTGGTGGATCAGGCTAGGGATAGCCGGCTAGTTACATCCAGCCAGGCCAGGCCAGGCCAGTTTGTTTGTTTTTTTTTTTTTTGCACATCTCGCGCTGTCTTTTCTGCGTCATCTTGCACTTCATTTCTGAGAACGTTCATACCGTTCCAGCGTTGCCATTGCATCTTTGGCATGGTTTGGGTTGTCCCATTCACTATGCCTGTTTCAATATCATTAACAAGATGCATGTGCCCTTTTTCATCAACCTAGCTCACAATGTAGCTTAGCTATTAGTCAATGATTTAGGTGTTCTTTGGCCATGTCGATAGTAATGTCAGTCATTTGGAACTTTGTCTTCTGTTGCTTGCTTGCTTTTTATTGCGTTCAAATTTATAATATCAAATGATAGAACGATACAAAGATGCCCTAGGCCCTCAAATAAAATTGTAAGATAAAAGTAAGCAAGCAAAGGAAATGTAAGTTATATACCCCGATATCCTTCACTTACCATATTTCTAGTACCTATTCCTTTCTTCACTATTTCTATTCTATCATTTATCCTTCAATTACTATCTTCTATATCTCGAGTAATTATCTATCTGACGTCTATTCTTGTCTTTGCTATATATATTCCATCATCTCCCCTTCATCCCTCATTTACTTGTCTTCTCGAGTCTTTTATCTTCATTTGGTACTATTTTGGCTATATTTATGCAATGCTGAAAGATGAAATCACTTATATATAAACAACTAATTTAACCTATGTGCAATATAATTAACTTGAATCAAAGCCCATCCTTCGGGCTCTAACGACACGGCTCTAGTTGGAATCCTTGCAAAGATCACAATAGTCAACCCTCACTGTGCAACCGTTAGACAGCTCAGCGGAACCACAAATCGAGATTCCGTTTCCTTCAGTATAGTAAATACTTGAAAAGCTAAAAGGAAAAGTCGTTAGTAAGACTACATAAATCTGCGAGGTAGTATATGACTTACAGTCCCTTTAGCTGCGCCCCATTTAGTCCAGGCGTGTAAGCGCTATCCTCGGAACACGAGTATTCAGCCCATGCCGAGGGAGTTCGAATCATATCTGTTTATCTTCTTCGTGTAGACTGTATTATCGTCGTATTTCTCCCAGGCATCCTTACAGGAAGAACTCAAATCGTCGCCGATAGTGAATGTGAGTCTGATTGACTGGGTAGCTGAAGAATCTGACTTCTAGACTAAATATTTGATAAATCTCTCCAAGATCCTTCTTGAAGTCCCCTGTGCGTCGTCCAAAGTCCCGGCGAGAGGTTATACTGGATCATACCGATGTCTATATCCAGCCCAAGCTTCTCGCACGATGATCTAGCCCCCGTGGAATCGTCTGGGTCAATATCACCCTCTTGTCCGATACCAAAGGATCTAATTTTAATTGTGTTCAACATGGGAGTTACAGACTGCGCAAAGGGGAGGAAGTTCTGAATTGCTTCTCCAACTTGATCCGTCTCCCACTCATAGTCCTCTGTACGCGACAGGTTGTCCCGAATGGCGAGCTTCCGAAGTGTTGGCGGTAGAAGCTTAGACAAAGCTGGTGCATCGGCACGCGTCCATCCAAAAAGCATGACTGCAGGCAGCTCTGCGGTTCGAAGAAGCGGGAACCGCATCAAGATTCCTTTGAATGGTTTGAAGCTTTCTTGCGGAGTTCCATTGTCACGTTCTATTGCGCCCCAAACAGCAGGCCACCAAAATGGACAAAGCTCCAAGCTAATAGAAAGGTTTTCAACTGTGTCCTTTACACTCATCAGCCCTTCAAGAAGCACACCTTGCTTTTTGAGAGGAGGTTCAGGAGAGCAACAGTTATAATCGAGTTCCTTATCTTGTGATGGGTAGACAAGGCCCAGGTGAAGACTGTTCAGCGAAGACAGGTGCGACAGCAGTTTCCTCACATCATCCTCATCAACAGAAGATTCCGTCAACACGAGTCTTTCAAGCTGGGCCAGATGCGCCAGTTTGCTTGACTCAGCAGGCTTGGATAACTCATTACTGATACCCTCGAAACTTTGGATCCAGATTTCTAGGGATTTCAAAGAAGGTAGATAGAACCAACCTGCAAATTGATCCGGGTCACAAACGGGGAATGCATCGATGAAATTCCATCTCGTGTCGTTAAACTCTCTAGAACCTGGAACATTCAGACCGTACTCGACAACAGAGAGTTGTGAAAATTGAGATAATGTATTCTCAGGCGCAGAGAGAAGAGCATGTCTCATCATCAACCCCGGAAACCCAGCTTGCCACACAAAAGTGTGATCGAGTTGCAGCGACCGTAGATTATGAAGTTGAGAAAGAAGTATAGCCACAAATGCGTATGGGTTACCGTGTTCCAGGGCATGAATCCACAATTCTGACGAGGGAAACTGTGCTTTGGTAATTATATATTTCGCAGCGTTCACCTCATCCTGAAATAGAGATGAGAGCTGGTCCCAGTCACCATCTATTTGAGGCAACTCCCACTCGTCTTCCGGGTCCGGTGCTGGATACACCAGTTTCGAGGTGATCATGCTCACATGGTGAATCTGCTCAGCCAGATCTGGACGTTCGTGAATGACACGGAATAGAGTTAGGACCCGCTTGAGAGGGGGTCTGGTCCAGTCAATATCGACCTGGCGATATAGTGAGCCCTCTGAAGAGACTTGCAGGCCTCGGGATGTGGCTACTACAGATGCAGCGTCGGAGGGTGAAATTTCATCCAGAATCTGCATCCAGCAATCTCGTGGGAGGATTTCCAAGGCGCTGTGGTGGGTTAGCTTGAGCTGTTCTCGGTGTAGGGAAGGACTCACTTCGGTGTCGATGGTGTTCCACTCATAGTGAATTTCCTCGTGTAGCAATGTCACCTAGTGAAAACGTGTTCGTGGGGATTTTCAGGGAAAAGCAAAGAATTGACAGAAATTTAAGAATTAAGTTCATAAAAGTACAACATAATAAAAGTAGGATTGATAAAGAATAAAAAGTACTCCCGTACAGGTAGTATTCTTTTCTGCAGGTGGAGTTGGGGGCTGGGGGCCCAGACGTCACCTCCTGTCGATCTGAGGATTGAAGAAAGAAAAATACAGATATTTTACCACTTGAGGAATTAGAAAGACGATAATTAGTGATATTAGAAAAAGTCGATCAGTTAGGTTCATTGTCGAACCAAGCAATACGATCGGGGGCACGTAACTGAGAGGGGTGGATGGGAATAGATTGTCCTTGACGATGGCTCTCCTCAGCCCATAAGCGCGAAAAATATAGCCACTCTCTTCTAGTGTGTTGTATCGCTTCTCTTTAGCGACATCATGCCTTTTTAAAGCGGTGAAATGAATATCAAACCGCGATGACAGGCAAAAATATAAACAATCTGGTATTAAAAACCATCACCATGATTTATTAGAATTGATTGGTTAGTGAGTAACAAGATCCTGTCGCCCGACAATGGAAGAGCTACACCACATTCTACCAACGGAAAATAAAATGTAAGGTGATTTCGTGCCTTGATGGTCCACACATAGCCCTTGGGAACGAGGCAAGGGTTTGTTAACCCAGCCACCCTGATGTCAGATGAACTTAATACCACAATCTGAACATGAGAAGTAGGGCAAATGGGGGACACAGCAAGCTCAAAGGAGAGAGATCACACTTGGTAGAAAATCACAATACTCAACAAGTTACTATGGGCCCATTCAGTCCCGTGTGCATGAACCAAGAGGTTTCCATTACTACCAGAAACTATCATCCCGTTTTGGATATTCTAATTTTGGCCCTGACGTTTGCCCGTTCGGTAAGATTTGCTCTGTTCAGCCTCATTTATCTGTTAGTGATCATTCTATTTCTGGGGGTTGTGGAGAACTCTCAGCTAACCAATGCATTTTATGTAGCCCTATATTGTAGACGTTTATCTTCCTCGAGTCACTGCTATAGCTCAAGAAATATCATGGGCTAAGCTCATATTTGATACAGCCACCGTATGCACCCTCAACTCTTAAAACCTCGCCAATAATATGAGGGGCAGATTTGAAATCAAGCCCGTGTTCGCTCCTGACCGTTGAAGGTGAGACCGCAGCCTGTTTGCTTACTTCACATATGCAAGGCGAATCTATAATAAAGGGAGATTTTCCAATATAGTTTCCCGATTGACCTTAGCGTCAGGCGGCTATCCGTGGCTTCCTTGAACTGTATCTGAAACTTACAGCGACCCGACCAATCATCATCTTCGACGCTTTTAGAATCCCAAGGGTCACTGTTAGGGCGAACCCTTCATCCAGATTTTGAGTATATAAATACCCCACGATCATCGCATCTTATAACTTTCCACACCACAGAACATCTTATACAATCTCACCGTCTCACCAGCACATTTCCCACGCTACAACTCTTTGCCATCAATCAAAATGAAGTCCTTCTTCTCCATAGTTCTCTTCGTCGTCGCGGCCATTGCCCAGAGAGCCACAATCGGACTCCCCGCTGAGAACCAGCAACTCAATTCTGGCAAGGAAGTCATTATCCAAGTTCAGCGTCCTGTAAGTTCAAGAGTTCAGGTTGCATAGTTCTTCCGACTTAGTTACCGCAATCCCTTATACTAATCTATCATTCAGAATTCTCTGAGTCCTTCCAAGGAGATGGGCGTAGCAATCGGTCTCTCTTCATGCGCATCCTCACCTTGCAGAGATGCAGACGAGGTTCTCGGAACAATTCTATACAATGGGCCTTTCAACCCCGTGTACCACGAACAAAGCCTGCCCCCATATGAAAACTTCACGGTCACGGTGCCGGCCTCGGCTACCCTTGGCAAAAGCCAGATTAATATCGCCCATGCGTCTCTGATTGGTGTAAGTAAATCTCTTGCATTTGCTGGAATTCAAGTATACTAATTGTTGAATTGCAGGCCGGTCCTTCCGCATTCTTGGAGTCTCTCAACCAGACTGTCTTCGTTGTCTAGATTTCTAGATTGCTGACAGATCTAGAGCTTTGTGCTAGCTTTGTACATTTGCTTTTTCTATTCTTGTTGTAAATTGCTTTTGGAGTGAATCCTTTATCGGGGGTTTTGTGAATATGCCTTGAGATGAATTTGTTTATGGATATTTGAATATTGCGCTCAGTCTAGCAAATACATTTTGATTATATAGATAATTTCAGCAATACATTTATATTAAGGACATGAAGTGCTCTCCAAAGTCCATGGGAATATAGGAGAGTATGAGCGACAGATGTCTTTGAAAATGGTATTGCCAAGGAGTTTCTAGGGTTTCTGGGGTTTCTTTGTTTCGGACCAACCGTTTTTTCCCAGTCTTATTGAAGTCTGCGCTCGGATGTAATCTCTATTAAATAGTAAACCTATGATTGGTTTATTTCTTCCCGAGTCTTATTGATATCCCTATCGGGCCATCTATAGAACTCGCCTGTTCATCTACTCTTTGTCCTGTGAATAAGACTACAATCTCAATAAGGATCATGTGCAACTGCTGGTCATTTCTCTCCCGGAAAAGATATCTTTCTCTTCTCTTCAATTCCACAGAAAATTCCCACGTCATCGCTCGTTAATTCTGTCATGATGGACAAAGTCTTCTCTCGCGACTACGACCCCGTCCCCAAAGGCGATGCCGATGGCGACAGCGATGCCACCATCACAAATAGACCACCCCGTCGGGGCTTCCAGCAATTTCTGAAACGGAACCTCGCTGCAATCACCATCACCAGCCTGCTCATGATCCTACTGCTCATGGTTATCGCCGTAATCACAGCCATTACTGTGGAACCCTTCCGCAAGGTCGTTGTCGTAAAAGGACCACCCTCTGACTCGCTTGCATACCCGGAATCACTCGAAGGCCAGCGACAATGTCTGCCACCAGCTCCTCGTGTCAGATACTCGTGCGGTAACTCAACCAAGGAGGCCGAAGCCCTCGGCTGCGCCTACGATCCTCTTGCTGGCTGCTGGCTGCACAAAGAATGCCCACATGACTTCACGCATGAGTTCGCACATTTCAACAACGGCAAGCCGTTTGTCTATTTTTATGATGAGGCCGCCACACAGCAGATGAAGGACTACACTGAACTCGGCAATAACCCGGACTTCTATTGGACTGCTCTCCGTGAGCATCTGGTCCATTGTCTGTATCTTCTTCGACGAGGCCACGATGTCCACATGCGTGGTGCTCGTCTGGACAATATGCTTGGGGACCTAGAGCATGTTGATCACTGCACCAATATGCTGGCTAATTGGTTGCGGAGACCAGATCCTGCGTTGGAAGAGATAGGCACTCAGGGACAGACTCATTGCTTTATGTCTTGTGCTTGATTCTTGGGTATATAGTCATTGTTCCTGAAATTGAAGAAGAGGTATATAGGAGCTGGCAACTCTGTACCTTGGACAGGTTCTGTTCAATATTCCTCGGGTTGTTTTATTCAAAGTCCAGAATGACAACGGCTTTCCAATGTTTCTTACTATTTTGTTATACTATCTTAATTTAACATGTACTCCGTAGGCTGTATCTTTTTGTCAAAAATGGACACCATCATAATCTATTCTAACTTATTCCAATAATAGCCGAAAGTAAAAAATACTAAAAACCAAATGTAGTAGAAGTCCGAGTTTCTGAACTCCGACTTCCCGAGCTACTATGTCCGCAACCCCGAAAACATAGGCTCCCACGAAACCTCTTATAACTATAAAAGGATTCTCCAACTCATACACATTTCCCAGGAGTCACTTATAACATACTCAAAATGCCCCCCAAACGTGTCGCGATAGTCACCAGCAGCACGCGCAGCCCGCGCCTCAACCCCACGATAACGCAGTACGTCTATGACGTCCTCATCTCCGACCCGACGATCCCAACAAACCACAACGGAACAACCGACACAGATCCACGCCACATAACCTTCGAAATCATCGATCTGGCAAAACAATCCCTACCCCTCTACGACGAATCCGTCATCCCCGCCAGCCTACCAGCCGCAGACCCCACCCCGCACTACAGCAAAGCGCACACGCGGGCGTGGTCCGCCGTAGTGCGACAGTACGATGCGTTTATCTTCGTTACACCGCAGTATAACTGGAGTATCCCCGCGAGTCTGAAGAATGCGCTTGATTACCTCTACTTCGAGTGGAAGGGGAAGCCGGCGGGGATTGTTTCGTATGGTGGGCGGGGTGGTGGGAAGGCCGCGGATCATCTGCGTGGTATTTTGACGGGATTGCGGATGAGGGTTGTTGGGACTACGCCTGGTTTGCCGGTTAAGTTTACTGGATTGCCTGTTGGGACGTTGTCGGAGGAGGAAGAGAAGGTGCAGTTGGATGAGAGGGATCTTGCTGGGTGGAGGGAGGCTGGGGTTGAAGGGATGATGCAGAATTTGGGGATGGAATTGGTTTGTGAATTGGATAAGGAGTGATTAGTTCTTCATGTTCAACTGTTCTATAGAGAATAATGTAGATATGCAGAATTGAAAGATGATATGTATGTGTATTAATAGTCACTTTTGATGTGCCTTAGTATTTAAGGTTATATGTATGATGTGAGGAGATTATGTACTGATTTTCAAAACATCAATCATCTCAGTCATTATTGAGAATGTCCTCGCGTGTGATCCCACTGCGCTCGCACATGGCACGGAAAATGCCATCTGCCTTATCCCACAGCACAACTGGTGCATCCATCTCAGCAATCCGACCCTTATCCATAACACAGATGCGATCGTAGTGGATGATAGTGCGCAAGCGATGCGCAATACACAGCAAAGTCTTCCCATCGAAACCCTGGGCCATAGTGTGTTGGATCTTTTGATCTGTCTCAAAATCAACGGAAGAGGTAGCTTCATCGCAAACGATGATACGTGCGTCACGGACCAGCGCCCGGGCGAGGGCCATCAGTTGCCGCTGGCCTAGAGAAAAGTTCAGGCCTTCGTCGTCGACAGGCGATTCAAGGGTGAGCGTTTTTGTCGGGCGCGCTTTCACGTCACTGCCTGTAACTGGGGTTGTGGCTCCGCTGGCTGGTCCGCTTGGCAGTTCCTCGCCTTCGAGTTCTTTCTCCTGGTCGATGAGGTACGCCTTGCGCAAGGCAGACCATAGTTCGAGGTCATTGTGCTCATTGAACGGATCAAGATTTGAGCGGATCGTTCCCTTGAATAAAGCGGGATCTTGGGGGATGATGGCGAGGCGGGATCGAAGGTCGTGGAGGCCGACGGTGGAAATGTCGATGTCATCAATTTTGATGCTACCCCCTGATAGTTCAGTTAAACGGAATAGTGCGGACATGATACTCGATTTTCCGGCACCGGTGCGGCCGACAATACCAATGCGCTCACCTCCTCGCACGTCCATGGTGAGGCCCTGTAAGACGAGTGGAAGGCCAGCCCGGTAGCGCATCTCCACGCTGCTGAACTCAATGTGGCCCTTCTCGGGCCAGCTAGCTGAGACCTCGACCTGGTGCAAAGGCGCCTCCTCTTCCAACTCAGTACCATAGTGGTGAACACGTTCTGTGGCGTTCATGTTGTTCTCAACCTCAGCCAGCTGACGAACCGTGAACTGGAGCATCTGTGCGATAGCCAAGATATAAGACAGCACCAACCCAGAAATACTGGGCGAGACATTGAACCGAGAAGTGACGACCAGAACACCGACCACGAAGACTAATAAGGTCGCCACGGCATCGAGTCTGACACTGAGCCAACGCTGATTGGAGAAAGTGAGGAAATAGGCCCCATTCATCACATCGATTGAGTCTCGAATGGTGCGGCGGAATTGGTTCTCTACGCCATATGCTCGAATGCACGCGATTCCCGTGATGGCTTCGCCGAATCTGGCATACACCATTGAGCGCAAGACACTCTCGTGGCGCTTCATCTCACGGGCGGATGCTCTGTAATAGTTCGAAGCTAGAAGGAACAGTACGATCATAGGAACCAGTGCGATAACGAACTGAAGGAGGTTAGCAAATCCCGCATTACACATACCCAAGACACTTCAAGGGAAAGACTCACGTAGTAGAAGAACACTATGACTAAGACCATTATAGAGATAATCATAGTCATCGTCAAAGCATAGATACGCATCGCGTCGGAAAGTTCATTATCCATCACCTGGATATCCTTCGAGAAGCGGTTGGTAATTCGTCCAAGCGGCGTGGTGTCGAAGAAACTCATAGGCGCGCGGAGCACCCGAGACATCGCACGCTGAAGCATAGTCTTGCTAGCATTCGTACCGCAGGTGGTCATATAAGTCGAGAAAGAGAACATCAAGAGAACAACACTGCCACCCAGTCCAGCGTAAATTCCAATATACTGGCCGGTCGACAGCCCCGGGTACTTGTCAGAAGTCCAGTAGGACAGCCACAGACTAGTCCAAACGTTGGCGACATTCGTAAGCCCGAGCAAGATAAATACCATGACGGCATTGAAATAACTGCCGGAGGCTCGGATATACGCCTTCCAGACACTCCAGTCAACGGATTCGGTGGCCTTTTCTTCTTGCTGCATCAGGGCTGCGGCGGGTTTTGCTGGGGCGGCCTTCTTGGGGCTTGGCTCTTTTTCGTCTATTTCATCCGTGACTTCGTCCACAACCTCTTCCTCTTCCTCTTGCATATCCTCCTGTCGAGAACTAGACATCAACCGCTTGAAGACCTCGTTGTCGCGCATCAGGTTGTCGAATGTATCAACCGCATTGATCCGACCCGCGTCCATAACAATAATTCGATCACATCGGCTGAGCACATGAAGTTGATGCGTCGCCAAGATTCGGCAGCGATCTTTGAGCAAACCACAGATTGCCTTGTCCATGATGTGACGACCGACGTGTGCATCGACAGCCGACAAAGGATCATCCATGAGCACCATTTCCGCGTTGAAATATATGGCCCGGGCGATGTTCAATCGCTGTTTCTGTCCACCAGACACAGTGATACCTCGTTCTCCAATCTCGGTCTGGTCTCCATTCGGTAGGATCTCCAGATCTGGGGTCAGGGCGCATGCATCGATAACTTGCTCATACCAAGTCTCATCATATTCCTTCCCAAATAGGATGTTATTGCGCACAGTGGTGTTTTGGATCCAGGCATACTGGGGACAGAATGCGCGTGTGGTGCTCAGACGTACAGTACCATCGGTCACACGCATATCGCCCGCCAGAGCCGAGAGCAAGGAACTCTTGCCACAACCGACTGTTCCAATTACGGCCAACAGTTCATGTCGGCCAACTTCAAAGGTCATATCGTTGAGTTTGAACGGCTCTATGGGGGTTTCATCGGCGTTATCCTCTTTAAGTATTGGCTTTTCTGTTGGTTCAGGGCGTGCAGCTGCCTTCTTCTCGGCTTTGTCTGCATCTTTTTCATCTGTCGGAAGGCGTTCCCAGGTAAATGAAGCATGTTCCATCTCGATTGCATTCTCCATGTTCTGATCCCGCTCGATATCTTCCGTTTGTTCTTCGGCGAGCAAGAACTCCTGGATTCGATTAAAAGCAGTCGAAGCATCGGTCACTTGGCCGATAACCATTGGCAGCATGTTCAACGGCATCCGCAGAGAATTGAACAGTGCCAACGAAGAGAAAATCGGTGCAGGGTCCAAGTCATGATTTGATAGCGCATAGGTAACGAAAGCCAACATCGAGGCGAAAACTGGAATAGACATCGCCACACAAAGAATAGCGTTTCGGATCGCAAGCAGTGTCTGGATGGATCGGATCTCTCGTCCACGGATCTCTTTCAGACGGCCGAGGAAACTGCTCTCCCAACCGAAGTATTTCACGAAGCGCACAGCTTGTAGAATTTCCTGGGTGAGAGATACACGTTGGTCTGTGATCTTATTGATACTCCGTCGTCGGGTGATCAAAGATCGCACAGCGAAAGTCAAAAATGGCATTCCGATTATCAGCAGTGCGTACCCGGACAAACAACTGTAGCCAATGTTGACCAATAGAAGGACTAGTGTCACTATAATGGAGATGGGTGCTGTCCAAATCATATGGAACATGCCACAAGCCAGGTTAATTCGATCCACGTCAATACTCATGAGAGCAGTGATGCGACCATTGTTCCACCCGCGGCCATCACCTGCAACACCACCAGGTGCAGGCAGCGCAGTATCAGGCTTCTGTTTCTTCCCTTTCTCTTCGGGCTTTAGGAGAGCATCCTTGGTTGTCTCCAGGGCTTTGACTTCTTCTGGTGTAGCTTGGCCTCCTGCCTTAGCACGACCAGATAATTTCATAGCCTTGTTGAAGATGTGAGAAATAAGCACCGCCCGAATCTGCCCACCAACAACTTGACCCCGATACAGGAACTGATTCGTGCATATGCTCTGCAGTGCCTGCATACAGGTGATACCAACGACGAACCCCATCCCCTTGCCAATGTGAGGCGCCGGCTGACCAGCCTTTTGTGCGACATAAGCCTCCGTCGCAAAGGCAATCAGGTACCGCGTCAAATACGGCGCAAAAACCAGCAACAGTGAACTGAAAAACTGACAGACGCCGCCGAGCAGAAATTCAAATCTAAACGTGTCATACAACGCCCAGAGAAGCGGGCGGTTAACGCCACTCTCCATGCGCTTTTCCAATGCGGCATCTAATCGGCCGGACAATACGTCAACGGCCCGGTCGGGATTGACAGTCCAGATATCCTGCAAGTCAAGTGGACGTAGATAACCCACTTTCATCAACGGGGACATCCATTGGAAGGAAAGAACACTAAAAAAAGAAGCGCCATATTCATGCGATACAGATCGCTCCGTTGGGACAGAGGGGATCTTTTGCATTCGCAGCGGATTGAGTCTGCGATACCATTTTTTCTTTCGCGCAGGCTGCACGTCCAGATCGGAGCCCTTGGCTTCCTCGGATGCCGATCTCGAAGTATTAGCCTGGAGCTTGTCATCCGCCACCACTACTTCACGTAGCGGTTCGGGCGCCGACATGCTGGGCTTTTATCTGTTATCGAATCCAGATCACCTGGGCAGTGTTCTAGAAATTCGAAGTGCAATGGAAAAAAAGTGGGAGTAATAACAGATGTGGGGACAGCCCCGAGATGCTGAATGCGGAAGACGGAGATAATGTCGGGGATTAGGAATTAAAGGAAATAAGGAATCGGGAAATTAGGGAATTAGGAAGAATCGAAGTGATAGATATTTTGAGGGGGCTTTGAATGGCTATAGATACGACAACGAGAACGGAGTATTAAGAAAAATCAGACGGAGGTCCGGACCTTTATATGATAATCCACCTAATAGGGCCAAGCTTCCCAAGATCGGGCTTGTTGGGCCTGTCATGATACATGAAAAAGCAAACCAACCAAAATAAATCAAGTGAAACAAACATGCGTTCGCTTAGACCTTGACTATCAACCGTGGACTGGTGGACTGGTGTCTTTGTCAGTGTGTAGTCTCTCATCGGCAGTCGGCATCGCGGACTTCATCATTCCCGTTCGCCGACATTTGGATTACTAATGTCTATATGGTCGTATCCATGGATGGCCCCGTAGTGGACCTCGGGTGAGCTGTGGAGGGGGGCTAATTTATTATTATTATTGATTCTACAATTTCATTAGCAGACTAGCAGACTGTGTTCACAATCAAAATTGTTATGATCCATTCTTCTTATGACATTACAAGTTTTGAACTCGAAAAAGAAGGGGGGAAAAAAAAGAAAACCATTCCATCATCATCACGTCGTGGGATAACAAGCAGAACCAAGACAGTAATATGCCAGGTAAGGACATTTCGGTCATCTCAAGCTTGTGTCCAATGGGAATCTCAAGTAGCCAGCCCTAATCCAGAGAATATGATATACATGGCTTACAGCAGATCGTGGATCTCCCACGCAGCTTTGGGGTTGCGGCTGTGATCTGTGGCACCTGCAGAGGTCCCGTTCTGTATAGCTGCATCTAGTTTTCAAGATCAATCTTGACCTTCTTCTCCGCGGGAGGGATAATCTCGTCCTCAGACGCGCCCTTGAGGTTGGGGAGGTCTGTCACGGCCTCCTTGATGATGTCAAGGGCCTTTTGGATCTCCTCCTCCGTGATAACCAGTGGAGGTGCAAGCCGAATGATGTTCTGGTGGGTAGGTTTGGCCTGGAGATTATAAGAGTCAGCGATCCCCGAATCAAACTTAATGAGTAGGAACTCGGATACATACCAACAAACCCTTCTCCTTCATCAACATGCACAGATCCCAAGCGGTATGTCCATTCGTCTTGGACTCATCAATGACGATGGCATTGAGCAGGCCCTTTCCGCGCACTGTCTGGATGACGGGGCTCTTGATAGCCTCCAGCCCATCCCGGAACAAGTGGCCGAGCTGCTCCGCACGCTCCACCATGTTCTCCTCGCGCACGACCTCAAGCGCGCGAATAGCCACGGCACAGCCAAGTGGGTTTCCGCCGTAGGTCGAACCATGGGTACCGGCCTCGATCGTGAGCATGACGTCCTTGCTACCCAGCACGCAAGAAACCGGGTACATACCACCCGAGATGGCCTTGCCAAGCAAGACCAGGTCGGGCTTGATTCCGCTCCACTCGTGGCACAGCAGCTTACCAGTGCGGGCGATACCAGTTTGGATCTCGTCGCAAATCAGCAGCACATTGTGCTTGTCGCAGAGTGCGCGGGCCTCCTGCAGGTAGTCTGGGTCGGGGACAACGATGCCTGCCTCACCCTGGATAGGCTCGACGAGGAAAGCAGCGAGATTGGGGCCAGCTGCCTCGAAGGCCTCACGTAGAGCTACCTTGTCATTATAGGCGATGGGCTTCTCAGTTCCTGGGATCGTGCATCCGATACCGGGAAGATAAGGGCCGTAGTTCTCGCGTGACTCGGGGTCGGAGGAGAGGGAAATGGCGGCGAACTAATGCAAGGGGGTCGGCATAATCAGCCACTGATGTACCTTCACGGGTGTAACAGGGAGGGGTCACTTTTCACTTACTGTACGCCCATGGAAGTTATTCTCTGCACTCAAGATGACGGCTTTATTTTCCGGAATGCCCTTGACCTTGTATCCCCACTTGCGGGCGATTTTGATACCTGTCTCGACAGCCTCGGCACCGGTGTTCATAGGCATCACCATGTCAAAGCCAAAGTAGCTAGTAACAAACTTGGCAAAGCGGGGGAAGACATCATTGTAAAAAGCACGGGAACTCAGGGTAACTCGCGAAGCTTGGTCTACCAGTGCAGCAATCAATTTGGGGTGGCAGTGACCTTGGTTCACAGCGGAGTAGGCGGAGAGGAAGTCAAGGTAGTGACGGCCTTCAGGGTCCCAGACCGAAGTACCTTGAGCCCGGGCAAAGACCACAGGAAGAGGGTGGTAGTTGTGGGCAGCATATTCCTTCTCGGATTCAATGGCCTCAGCAGACGAGGCAGCATGATAGTGGGAGAAAGGCCCGTTAGTAGCCATGGTGGATTGCGGGGAGAGCTAAGAAGTTGGGGGAAGTTGGAGGTGATGGGGGGGATCGGCAATGGGGTAAAAGCAGAGAAGAAAGAAGATGGAATTGAGGAAGTTGAAGAAATTGAAGAAATTCTAGGAAATAAATATGGAAGATAAGAGAAGTTATATAAGTAAGGGGAATTTTCCCTTTGTACAGCCGCTATGCCGTTAAGTGTTAGACTTGTTAAGTCCATGTCCGCTAAGTACAGGTCGTGCCGATGCTGTTCCCTATGCGCAGGATTACCCTACACAGGCTCCATTAGCTTTGATAACCACCATTTCTGATTCGTTCATTGGTTAAATATGCTCTTGGATCATCTTCCAGGTATTAATTATTGGTCTAATTTAATTCAAAAGGGAGAGGCTGAGTGTTGGATGGTAAAAAATTCACGTCATACTTCGGTTATTGAAGGAAAAACAAATAAATATATAAATATACACATGTAATACTTGAAGTTTGGAGACAAAACATAGAGAAATAAAGGATTATATACCCTCAAATAAAGATTCAATTATCATTTGAAAGAAAATACAAGACAAAGGGTTGAAAATGTTTAGGGCCAATGAGTCCACTCGAATAGTTCGAGTTTCGGAGTGAGACCCTCTTCCGCCCTCTCTCTCCTTTGTTGTCTATGTTCATTCATGCCGCTTCGCGAGGTCAGCTATCTTGAACCTCCGAGCGCAATGTACGAAGGGAATGAGTACTTACAATATTCTTACCCTTGATCATGCCTACACCAACTTTTCCGCGCGCGCCTCGAACTCCCCCCGCGCCCACTCAAAACATACTCCTCTTCCTCATCGCCTTCCGTCTCGTCAATGCGTTCGCAGTTCGGACTTTTTTTCAACCAGATGAATACTTTCAGTCACTGGAACCAGCCTGGCAGATCGCCTTCGGTCAAGGCCAAGGGGCCTGGATAACATGGGTGAGTGAATGCGATCGCGTGAGCACCTGACTTTGGCTAACCTCAATATCGCTCGTAGGAATGGCGACACCAACTCCGATCCTCACTACACCCTCTCTTCTTCGCCGCTCTCTATAAAACCGCCGGTTTCCTCGCCTCCACCCTCAGCCTCTCTCCCGCCACGCGCGCAGAGCTCCTGATTGCCGCCCCGAAGACAGCGCAGGCCGTTGTGGCGGCAATTGGTGATTTCTACACGTGGAAGCTTGCAGTTCGCGTCTATGGAAATGATTCCCGTGGATCCTGGACAACGGTATGTGATTTATATGTCGCGTGCTTTGGAATTTCTCTAGGCAGGGAAAAGCGCATGCTAATTGTTCAACAGCTGGTCGCAACAGTCCTAAATCCTTGGCAATGGTTCTGCTCAACTAGGACCCTGTCGAACTGTTTTGAAACAACCATCACCATTGTCGCGTTGGAACTATGGCCATGGCAATGGTCGGTAGGCTCTACAGCCGGCGATGGCCGCGGAAAAAAGACTGGCAATCAAATGAGGGGTACGGACCGGGATCGAAGTGTGATTATTGGGTATGACTGGACCTCCGCGTTTATGACAACAGCCACTGACGCTGCTTGCAGCTTCCACAAATGCCTGCCGCTGGCGGCGCTCGCATGTATACTGCGGCCGACCAACATTCTCGTCTGGGCAACTCTGGCCGGCCTCGCTTGGCTTCGGTCTTCTTGGCCCCAGCGCAAGATCCTCATTTTTGAAGCTATAATTTGCGGGTACGTAATATGACCTCTTGGTAGGGGACCAGCTGACCTTTTGATCTGACAGATCGGCAATTCTCGCGGTGTCTACCGTTGCAGACCGTCTGTTCTATGGAATTTGGACCTTCCCACCGCTCAGATTCCTATACTTCAACATCGCGCAGTCACTGGCTGTCTTCTACGGCAGCAATGACTGGCATTACTATATCTCACAGGGTTATCCGCTTCTACTCACCACTTTGTTGCCTGCTGCGCTGATTGGTTTATACACAACCTTGACATCTCGGAAATCTACAGTGGGAGACTGTTTACAGACAGCGATCCGAGTACAATTGGCGACAGTCTGCCTTCTGATGCCATTTGTCCTCTCTTTGATTTCTCATAAGGAAGTGCGCTTCATCTACCCATTGCTACCATGCCTGCACATCTTAGCGGCGCCGCCTTTGGTGCAGTTCTTTTACCCAGCCATCTACTCGCCAGCATACGCGCGTTATACTCACCGCATGTTGATTCTCATTTTTCTCGTTCTTGTCAACGTGGTCATTGCGCTGTACACAACTCTCTACCACGCATCGGGAACAATTAAGGTCCTATCCTATCTCCGTCAGCAGCACCAAACACACTCAGCATCAATAACAAAAAGAGGAACAAACTCCACCTCTGAAACCGGAATCTCTGCTGGCTTTTTAATGCCCTGCCACAGCACACCCTGGCGCTCTCATCTAGTCTACCCGACAATTAACGCTTGGGCCCTTTCCTGCGAGCCACCGATCGATCTCAATGCAACCCAGAAAGCCGTTTACCGAGACGAAGCAGACCAATTCTATGACGACCCTAATCAATTCCTACACCAGAACATGGCTGGTGGTCTCCGTCACTTCCCTCGACGACCTAGCTACATCTCCCCCGCACACCATTCTGTGTCAGGAAATGCCCCCGATGAGGCCCCACACCATGACTGGCCCGACTACCTCATTTTCTTCGCCCAGCTCGAGCCAACCCTCCACCCCCTGCTACGCAGCTCCCACTATGACGAGTGCTGGCGCACCTTCAACACCCACTGGCACGACGACTCGCGTCGTCGCGGCGACATCGTAGTCTGGTGCCTGGACACGGTAGAGCAGGACGCCTGGCGCTCCACTTCCCAACGCCAAGTGCAGCAAAGCCGAGATGAGCAATTCGATCGTATCGTAGAATCGTTCAAGCAAGAGGGCCGCAAGCAGAAACAGCAGTCATGGATGGGCTTCCACGCGTCTTCGACACCTTGGTCCGCATCGCCTCCTTCATTGTTTGAGTCATGGCGACGTGCAGCGGGGTCTCTTTTCTCGTTATCTCCAAAAGCACCGCTGTCTTGGCCTTGGAAACGTTCAGCGGGGTCTCGTTTCTCGTTATCTCCAAAAGCACCGCTGTCTTGGCCTTGGCAACGTTCAGCGGGCTCTCTTTTATCGTCACCTGCACAAGCATCGGCGTTTTGGCCTTGGCGTCCTCCCACTCGTTGGGAGAGCTTTGTAGCGAGGTTCTCATTCTCGAAACAGAAGCCAGGTTGGCTTCCTTGGGCGTCGGATTGGCTTCCTAAGTTGCCGTCTTGGTTGGGTGGAGCTAAGAAGAAACCTACGGAAGCAGAGTTGTGGTCTTGAGATCATCGATTCCCGGCTCTTCTCCAGCTATTTTGTGTTATATATGTGGTGCTGCAAGGATTCTTCTCCCCCCTTCAGCTTCTGCTTTCCACCTTTCTTTATTATTTCCCTTTTGTATCTTCACTTCTCTTTGAACATATAACCCTAGGTCTATAGTACGATAATCTGTATTGATTCACCAGTAATATATTAGTTCGAAACTCATATGTAACAAGAAACAACATTTATGTACTATTTTGACTCGCTAACCAGAAATCAAAGGAATATTTTTATAAACAAAAAAGAAATATGGACAGCAGGGAATGAGATGTAAAGAAAAGAAAGAAAAGTCTAACGAGTGGTAAAAAGACAATGAAAATGCGCCAGACATGCACAACCATAACACGTCTCGTCAATCTTCTATATCCAGATTAGTATAAAAGTCAAAGTGGAAATGAAAAGGAAAATCAACGCCCATGTCAATATCCATATTCACATTACGCGGCCATCTATCTATGTACGATCCAAGGCCGAAGTTATAGAACTCAACCATAGCGAGCACTCAGACTAGCAAAGGCATCAGGGCTATGACGACCCTTCTGCAGGCCGCTCACATCAACGCTCGGCTGGCTCATGTGTGTCCGTGGGAACGTCGAGTTCGTGGGTGGCGGGCCTGAAAAGGGGGACTGGCCTCCAGCAAATGGAGAACTGTTCGCTCCTGCAAAGGGGGGACTGCTCATTCCTGAAAATGGGGAGTTGTTTGTTCCCATGGCCGGAGTAGTGGCGGGGGCAGTTCCGACCCCAGGCTGGCCGTTCATGCCGCCAATTCCTAGCCCTGAGGATTGCTGCTGGTATGGGTTGATGCCTGCTTGTGCGGCAAGGCCGGATCCGCTGCCGGTGGGCGCGGTGCCGAAGAATGGGTTGTTGGATGTGGCGGGCTGGGCGTTGGCGGTAGGTTGCTGGGGTTGGAAGTTTTGTTGGGGTTGGGGCTGGCTCTGGGGTTGGCTCTGGGGCTGATGCTGGAAGTTTGTGGCTTGCTGGGTCTGAGGGATGGAGGTGTATGGGTTTGATGGTTGAGAGTAGGGGTTCATTGTGGGGGTTTGAGCTTGGAACTGCTGAGGTTGCTGAGGTTGCTGAGATTGCTGAGGTTGCTGAGGTTGCTGCTGTTGCTGCTGTTGCTGGGGTTGCTCGGAGATAGATGTCATAGTAGACTGCGCAGGACCCATATTGTACAATGAAAGAATGCTGTTTTTGTCCATTCCAGTGGGTTGAGGCATGAGTTGCTGCGGCTGCTGGGGTTGCAGGTGGGTCTGGAATTGGCTGGGATAGCCGCCTGCGCTCTGTGCTGTGTTGGGCGCCGACCCTTGCTGGAACGGATTGTAAGCTCCCAGACCATTTGATGGCTGCTGCTGTTGTTGCTGCTGCTGCTGTGCCTGGAAAGGAGCATTTAGTCCAAATGGCGAGGCGGAAGACATAACTGGCATGGTATTGGCATGGCGAGGGGGTTCAAAGCCCCCTGGCTGGGTTGCGAGCGGCGTCATTTGCTGCTGTTGCGGCTGCATGGGTTGATTTTGCGGCGCAGTGTTGAAGAAAGGGTTCGTTTGCGGCGCATTGGGGTTGGGATATGTCTGACTGGCCAAGCCACCCTGCGGCTGCGGCTGCGGCGGTGGCTGGTCGAATGGATTGTAGCTGTTGTTCATTGGCTGAGGCGATGTAACATAGGGAGATTGCGAGAATGTCGACGTGGCCGGAGGCGTATAGGGCTGTTGATGTACAGAGTGCTGCAGGGAACTTGTCTGGTTCGGATATCCACCGGTAGAGTGGGGGAACAAGGGCTGAGAAACCTGAAGGCCCTGGAAAGATGATTCTAAAGGTTGTGTAGATGCCGGCTTCGAGTTTAGCTGATCGAATGGGTTGTATGGAGTGGTCTGTGGTTGCTGGGCTTGCGACTGGGCCACAGGATTTGAGACTGCCCGGTCAAATGGATTGTTGGAAACCTCGGGGAATGTGTTGTCGGTTGTGACGGGGAATGGGTTTTTGGACGTCTCAGGCTTCGAGATTACTATACGTGCGGATGCACCAGTGCTTGTCCCGGCCGGGGTTCTGGATCTTGATGCAGGGTTGCCCCCTTCACCCAACCTGACCAGTGTTTCGACTGCTCGGTCCAGATCCTCGTGGAGTCCCTTGAGAACCATCTCGTTTCGTTGGTCATCGGTGAATCCCATCTGCTGCAATGCCGCCATTTTGGCCTCGAAAGATGCCGTTGTCACATCAACGACAGGCGCACCGAGTCCGGTCGTCCTCCTGGATTGCAATGGTGGTGGTGACCAGGCTCCATTATCCGAGGTTGGCGAGGTCACCTTGGGCTTGCCACCAAATCGGCGGAGGTTCGATGTAGAGGACGACGAACGTAGACCAAACTTGAAAAACCTTCCAGACTTTGGAGGGAGCGGAGGGGGAGAACCCTCGGGGGATATGTCGTAGTTATTCTTTCTTGATTCCACGGGGGACATAGCCCTAGGGTTGGAGTAACTCGAATCCTCCCTGCTCGGGGGCTTTGGCTTCCCGTTTTCCAACGAGCGGTGTTGATATTTCTGCCGAATAAACCGTTCCATGCATGCATCGGCCTCGTCAATGTCGGTGGGAATTGGTGGTTTGATACCCCGCGGGTTGTTCATCTTGTTCATAAGGATGTTGCCGTGCGATTTCATGTTCTAGTAAAGTCCACTTTGTCAGCTCGTGACCTTTCCAACGTTGCTATTGCAGGGTGTCTGATTGTGCTTACATCAACTTGCTCTGCTGTCCATGTGTCCATGCTTAAAGATTTGATCTTGGAAATATGTGTGCCCAGCTTTCGGTGCAATGCGGCGCAACGCATGCAAAGGAAGATGCCCATCTGTCGGAGATGAACAGTCAGTTTGTGGATTCGCTCGAAGGTTAAAGAAGCAGTGACATACGTTCCAGCTTGCCCATCCTATTCAAATAAGAATTAGTGAGATCAACAATAAGGGTCTCTAGGGACAAACCTGGGGTTAAGGCATCGCAATCGGCACATCGGTCATTGCCAGGAACGGTCCGGATCAGCTCCGTCAGGGTCTTTTCATTCCGCGCTTGCTCGCGCTTGCTGGGGCCGGGAGCCATGATGCAAAAAAAAAAAATTACAAGAATAAAATAAACAAATAGAAGAAGTGGCAGTTATACAAAGTGGAATAGGGGAAGAATTCTGGTTCCCAGGGCGGAGAAGGGTTCAATTGACGTCCGAGGGGCAGATCATTCCAAATGAGACATACATGTACACTAACGAAAGTATATGGAGTACAGATAAAAAAGGAATAGAGTCAAGAGAGTCAGGATTTAAAGATTTTAGCTCAACTTTTCCAAGGTTGAGTTGAATTAAGTTAAATTGAGTTGGCAATCTCATCCTGCTGTATCTTTGTTTTTTTTTTGTTTTTTTTTTTTTTTTTCTCTCGGCATAGGTTTCTCTATAAGCATCTTCTAGAACAATTTAAGAAGTCTTGGGTATTTATAGACTTGAGTCTAGGCTCGTACGGTTTCGGATGGACAGACACAGATTGACAGATACAGATTTATCTATGTATATTAATACTAGCAAAAAATATATATATAATTGGCATGTCCGGACAGCAATGACTCGCATCTACCAATGCGCCTAAAAGCCGAAGCCTTTTCGGAGCCGTCGAGAAGTCGTAATGTTACCCAGGAATATCTTCTAGTACGCCAATATGACCAACCATCCTATGATAGAGGAATTGGCGGTTGATTATGCGTTCGGAAAAGTGTAAAGAAGAAAAGTTTCCAATTTGCGCGGAAATTTTCGATACAAAAGGGGGTGGTCACGTGATCGCGCTAGTTCAATCACGTGCCACAAAGATTAAGATAAAAACTTTTCACTTCACACTTTATCTTCTTCTTCAACCATCATTCGTGTGTTGGAGACTTGAGAATCCAATCCTTTAATGTCAGGGATTGTTGAGGACTTGGATCCAACATTCAGATATATAAACTTCAAACCACATAACCCGCGTGGTGCCTACCTGTGGCACTGGACGTCTCTTGGGTGATTTTTTAATCGTTCGTTCGTGGAATATCAAAACCAAACAGTTTTTAGCAGAGCTGCGTCTACTCCACCCTGGTGTTCATATCTATTGAACAGCAGGACTTTTTTACGACGGACATCCCCAACCAATAATGAAAATATATCTTCAACTTTACTCTATAATTATACTTCTTGCCCTAAATCAGTAATCATCGTACTTGTCTCAGCACAGAGTACTCAGTGCCATTATACAAGATCTTCCAAGTCTCTGCTTATGTGTCACATGACTATTCGGTTAAAATGATTTTCCGGTGAAACAGCCCTGTCCAAACTAAGCAGTGTTTACTCCGGAGTAGTCTCTCCCTGTAACTCTTGTTTTCATACATGCTGCTCCAAGCACATACAAAATGAATTTGGACAATCTTGCGGTACAGCAGTCAGATCGACTTTGGTCTGCTCAGTACAGAAGAGCGGGAATTTACGTCATGGTTGAGACTAAACGGCACGAGGCAAGCGGAGACTGTGTGGTTTCTCATTCCCGTATTGACGCACTAGTTGGTCTATAAATATGTGATACTGTGATATGTTGGGGGATTCATGCCCAGACAGTATCAGGCAAAAAGGGCTGGTTGTCAAAAGCAAGGGAATATGCGAAATAGAATTAATATGGAAGCATAAGCCCTAGAGGTTCCAGAAAGAACTAGTATAAGCTTTGGGGTATGTAGTTCCCGAGGCCGTTGCAAGATTAGAGAAGAGAATAAGGCCTATTTAGTCGGACATACAAGAACACATATGTATGTGTACTTCTTTCCTCCACAATGCTAACAGGACAACCCCTGTTCCAATGAGAGCAGTCATTGATATATACAAAATTGGGCATTCACCGGCTTCTTGACGGCAGAAACACTGTCATAGCGACGTACCCATCCATGGACATACCTAGGTAGTCAGTAATCAGATGGCTAGAACCATGGGTAATAAGATCGAGACCATTGAAAACATTCAATTTTTCCAAGGGATCTCGAACTCTAAGATTAATAAATAGCTTATTTGGCATCTTATTCAATAGATATAGATGTGTAGTATCTAGACCTGAATTATTACCGAGCAAGCCACCTAGGCCTAACTAGCCCTGGAGGGATACCCTTCGATCAGGTAAGCAGACCGGAAGCGGGAGAGTGGGTCGAAATTGACCAAACAGCGCTGGGTTGTTAATAATACCATTCCGCGATACCTACGGAGTACAGGTATGGATATCTCTTTACTCACGCCTCTGGTGTCAGTCTATACTGTCAATTCAACAAGTATGATCTCCTAGCCTTGTACTTGAAGACAATGAAGAGTACAGTTGAAAGTGAACCCCGTGAATGTCTGGGGATAATGTACGGTGATGTACCGGAATGCGGAGACGAGACGAAACGCCGAGGCAATAGCATATGTGGCCCCTTTGATTGGCTGTGATTCCATCAGCTTCTGTATGATGTACCGAAGTATTGGCTCAGGGTTGGACTGGCATTGGGAAATGGGACAGGAGGAGTACAAATGCCCCGGTTCTTCCCTTCTCTCTTCATCTGTCCTTGTACTCCCACCTTTACTTTCCTTTTCCCTGAGTGAAACCCATTAGACTTCTTATCTCACACACTCTCTCTGTCTTATCACAATGGCTTCGGCTGCCAGAACTGCTTCCCGGGCCTTCCTGCGCTCAACCCCGGCGACTTCCTCATTCCGTCCTGCTGCGCGCAGCACCCGTTTCGCCATCCCCACCAATGGTCTCCGCACATCTGCCCGTCGTGGATATTCTTCAGAAGCTGGCTCCGAGAAGCCTAGCTCATCCTTTGGCATCTGGGCCCTTGGTATCGGTGCCCTTGGTGCCGCAGGTGGAGCGTACCTCTACCTGAGCGGCGACTCCTCCCCCAAGGGGCCCTTCGTCCCCACCCAGGCCGACTACCAGAAGGTGTACGACGCTATCGCTTCCCGTCTGGCCGACGAGACCGACTATGATGATGGCAGCTATGGTCCCGTAAGTGCAGTCACGTTTGCTCAACGTTGGAATCCAAGATCAAAGAGCTAATGTTACTCTCAATAGGTCCTGGTTCGTCTCGCATGGCACGCAAGTGGTACCTATGACAAGGAGACCGGCACTGGAGGCAGCAATGGCGCCACGATGAGATTCGCCCCCGAGTCTGATCACGGCGCCAACGCCGGTCTCAAGACTGCCCGCGACTTCCTCGAGCCCATCAAGGCTCAATTCCCCTGGATCACTTACTCCGACCTGTGGACTCTTGGTGGTGCCTGCGCCATCCAGGAGGCGAGTGGCCCCACGATCCCCTGGAGACCCGGCCGTGAAGACAGGGACGTCGCTGCCTGCACTCCCGACGGCCGTCTTCCTGATGCCGCCAAGGACCAACGTCACATCCGCGACATCTTCTCCCGCATGGGCTTTGACGACCGCGAGATGGTTGCACTTATTGGCGCCCATGCCCTGGGCCGATGCCACACCGATCGTTCCGGCTTTGACGGCCCCTGGAACTTCAGCCCTACCCTTTTCACCAACGAGTTCTTCCGCCTCCTTGTCGAGGAGAAGTGGACCCAGAAGAAGTGGAATGGCCCGACTCAGTTCACTGACAAGACCACTGGCACTCTCATGATGTTGCCCACTGATATGGCTCTTGTCAAGGACAAGGGCTTCAAGAAGCATGTCGAGCGCTATGCCAAGGACAACGATGCCTTCTTCAAGGAGTTCTCTGATGTCTTTGTCAAGCTCCTTGAGCTCGGTGTGCCCTTCAAGACTGAGGACCGCTTCGTCTTCCAGGCTTCTGAGTAAGGGGATTGCTCAAAAATTGCCTAATATTCCCGTCTCCTTTCATATATACCTGTCTTGATATCCGAGTCATTACTCACTAAGATTCTTTTTCTTTGCCAATGGAACTTCAGATTTCTTTCCATATTTTCATATACCAGTAGTCTAGGCTGTATTCACAGCATGTGAGTTTCGTTTTGGGTAGGATGTAGCATTAGTGTGGTTCACAGAGCCATTGGGCGAGGTTTGGCAGAGCTAGATCGCATAGCTCCAGAGAACACCCATACAGTTCATGAATATCGTTTAAAAAACAAAAGAAAAGAAAAGAAATATGTTCATGACCAGGTACTGAGAAAATAAAAGAAAGAAAAGAGTATGCAGCCAACGCTTAACATCAACAGGTATGGGTCCGGGAGGCCTTCTCCCAAAGTGGCGTGCAAGGGCAACCCGCCAATTTCAAATCCTCAAGGAAACCTCTCACGAACCTTGGAAGCTCACCAACCCCGCTTTGTAGCACCCTGCTACCCCAGATTATCACAATTATTCCCTGGAGTGCACGCGATTGGACATTTCCGCTAGACTCCGAGGTGTCACTATAACAGCCGGGCGCGCACCTCCAGTTGCTCGAGTACTCGGTGCGGGACACAGGCACAGCGCAATCAGCCAGATACTACGAACAGACCCTGAACAGAAAGAGAAATACATTCTTTCGACATGACGAGGATAACGCACACCGTGGATCTCTATGAGATCCTGTCTCTTCCCTTCACGGGGTCTTCGTCGACAGTCCTCTCCAAGCAGCAGATTAAGATCGCATACCATAAAGCGCTGCTGACACACCATCCTGACAAGGCGGGTGCTGTCGCAAGGGAGACCGGGCTAGGCGGCTCGACCAACTCTACCTCCACATCTACTCCGAACCCTCTCTTTGCCAAATCCGATGGCAACTCGTCGCGACAATTGTACACCATCGACCAGATCACCACCGCCTACAAGACCCTATCGGACCCCACCCTTCGCGCCGAATATAATCGCTCTCTGCGTCTGGATAGGCTGAAGGTCGCGGAACGGGAGAAGACCGGCGATGTGTTCCATACCGGCTTGGAGATTGTGGATTTGGAGGATCTTGCCTGCGAAGAGGCGGAAGGCGGCGACGGCGATTGCTGGTACCGCGGATGTCGGTGCGGTGATGAGCGTGGGTTTCTGGTCAACGAGGAGGATTTGGAGAGGGAGGCTGAGCATGGCGAGATCATTATCGGGTGTCGCGGGTGCAGTCTCTGGTTGAAGATTCTGTTTGCCGTTGAGGCCGATGAAGGATGAAGAGATGGCTTCTCGGATGGCCTTTTTCCTGGCAGTCATCTCTACTCTATCATGCAGTCGGAATTCGTGTCCCACTATGTGGCTCATGCGTCGCTGTGTGATAGATGGCATCTAGTGGTCCCATGTCTATGCTGGTCTATATCATGTCCAGAGACTAGGCTCGTTGGTTCAGGAAGGAGAAAGGTTCGGATGTTCATTCTTAGTCTATTTGGGGCCTTCTTTTTCCCGAACTCGGTTTTCTTCTGGACTTGGGTCGCCACCAGTCTCTTCTGGTTTGTGCACACAGTCTTCGTTAGCCTTGTGTAAACCAATGGTCCATACCAGGTGGTATACTCGCTTCTGGACTCATATCGCTTTGATGGAGACAAAACCCAAGCACCCTTGCTAAATTCCAGCTCTGACCTCTTACGTTCCGGCTGAGTCTAGCTCACCATCCAACGCTGGGGCTGAATGCTGTGCCATAGAGCTACTTGTCAACATTTTGTTCTACATCTAGACGAGATGTACTTCTAGTATATATGTTTGCATTTCATCTTTGGAAAAAATAGAGTTAAAAGACAAATTCTATAAATAATAATTTTCATTGTGAACAACAATATGTTATATATATCCCAGATATCCAAACCAGTTACACTTGATAACTCGTAATCTGAGTACATCTTGGAATAATCCTACACTGCAAAAGAGGATCCAATAACTGCCAGTTTAAATAAAATAACAATTAAGCGGTATATATTACCTAGGGCGGTTCATATGAGACTGTTGATTGTGTAGAGGGGCTGATGACATATGCGGAGGCAGCAAAACACAACCTCACATCTTTCCATCCTCTTCCACCCTCCATTCCACACTCATTCCCCTCCCAACTTCACCATGTCTGTCATTGAGATCTCATCGAAGGAGCAATTCACATCGCTCCTTACCTCATCCCGTCTCGTCGTCGCCGACTGTAAGTATTTGCTGCAGCGCGATCCTGCCCCGCCGAGACCCTGTCTTCCCTTCCGAACGACCAGAGCTATCGCTAACCCTGGCCTGATACTTAATAGTCCACGCCGACTGGTGCGGACCATGCAAAGCTATTGCGCCTGCGTATAACTCGCTGGCGACCCAGCTCTCCCGCCCGAATCACATCACATTCACCAAGATCAATGTCGACCACCAACAAGAGCTCGCCCAGGCCTACGGCGTCACAGCGTATGTGCAGTTTATCCAAAGATCTAGAACCTAGCCTGACGGGCACGTCAAATCCTACAATATTTGCCTTGATTACTGACAAACACACGATATATAGAATGCCGACCTTCATCGTCTTCAAGAACGGCCGCGTGAACCAAACAGTTAAGGGCGCCAACCCCGCACAGCTGAACCAGGTTGTCCAGAAGCTTGCATCCGAAGCAAGCCAATCCGACGACGCAACAGGAGCCGGCGAAGGAAGCAGTTCCGGCGAGCTCTGGCTCGGCGGCGCAGTGGCCAAGGGCTACAGCGATATCACAGATCAGGTTGACATGAAGGGATTGGAGCTGTTGAACCGGGATACGGATACGGCAGAGCCGCGCGCTCTGTTCAACACCTCGAAGCCTTCCGCACTATCAGGAAAGGGCAAGGGCAAGGCTGCTGGCCAGGCGGATTGGACCGAGAGTGACACCGATGAGCAGCTGATGCTGTACATCCCATTCAACTCGACACTGAAGGTCCACTCGCTTCAGATTACCTCCTTCCCTCCTGCGGACGCCGATGCCGACGACGACGAGACACCCATGCGGCCTAGGAACCTGCACATCTACAAGAATACTTCCCACGTGCTTGGATTTGATGAGGCGGATGGTATTCTCCCTGTGCAGAAGGTGGAGATCCAGTCTGGCGATTGGGATGCGAAGACTGGGACTGCGACGGTCAACCTGCGGTTTGTTAATTTCCAGAATGTGACGTCGCTGGTTGTGTTCTTCGTTGATGGGGATGGGGACAGCGAGAAGCTGCGCGTTGACCGCATTCGCATTATTGGCGAGGCGGGTGCAAACCGATCTATGGGCAAGCTGGAGAAGATTGGTGACGAGCCTGGCGAGTAAACAACATAGACCCTGGAAGAAAACAAGCGTACTCTATGGAGATAAGAACTGTGAGCTGTCTTGTGCGATTAATTTTTCAAAGACAGAGAGTTTGGACGGATCAACATTTTATGTCAACTTTATGCCATTTAGAGTACAGTTCAACTATGCCTAATGAAGAGAGCCATATGGCTGTGAAAAACCGTGCAAAACTTGATGACTTGATTCCATTTCATCTAATGCTATAGAAAATACCCAAAAGTATATTTAAAAAAGTATGTTTGACTCCCACCAGAAGGTCTCATCCTTGTGAAATCAGAAAGACCCATAAAGGTAAGAATCAATGTGCAATTCCCTTCGTCTGTGGCGCAACTGACACCTGAGTACATCACTGAAAGCCAGACTAATGGCCGTAGATGTCCAGGCAACACGGGTTATCGAGTTGCGCCGCCGCACGAAGAAGAAAAGAAAAGAAGAGGAAAGGTGCTGGTTGAGATTTCCTTTTATGCTGAGCTCCGGAGATTCAGTTTTTCCGGTTTCCCTTAACGGAAGGTTCCAAGGATTTCGGCGCACACAGAAACTTTCATTATGTAAGCCATATGCGAGGAGCCGATTTTTTTTCTTTTGGTGGTTTTTTCCCTTCTTTCTCTTTCTCTTTCTTCCATAAACATGGTCGATGATGAGAAATATTATAAATTCTATGATAGGAAGAGACTGACTCCCAATGGGAGCGTGATCTCAAATTTATTATCCCTGAGGCCCTTTATTGTTTATTTCTGGTGTTGTTGGGGAGCTCGACCTGCAACCAGGGCGAGCCTCAATATCAACGCGCAATGGTTGCTTTCCAACCTTCCAATTGGGATTATGTTTTGACCTAGCAACCTTGCAGTTAGAGTTAGCAATGCATTCACAAGCACATTCATTCCAAATTCACATGCGAAACATCAGTTCCTGTTCCTTGGACCCGTATCAGATAGACAAAACATCTCTACAGATATTTTCAAGGACCTCGGGACAACCATGCCGGGCGAAGCCCACTGTTAATATAAAAACAAACATCCACTCGAGAAGAACTCAGACAATGTGACGCAAACTTCAACCCACCACGGAGCCCCCCCCCGCCCGTATTCGGGCCAAACACTGCTGCTACAAAGTAGCCGAGGAACAATGAGGATGGTAGCAAACCGCTATATGGACATGGGTGATCCCATTCGCGTGCCACAGATGGGAGCTTGAGCACTTGGCACTCGATTTACGCGGTGTAATCCGCCCCGTCCTGTTGGCCATTTCAGCCAGGAGTTCACAGGCACGTGGGCAAGATCGTTTGCCTGTTGTTTTTGTTTTTATGACTCCGTATCCATCTCCACTGTAGGTTTGGCGGAGAGTGGTTTGTTCCAGGACCATGGACTGGTTGGCTAGCTGGCTGGCTGAGGTGTACCAAGTTGCGACTTGGTGTGGATTTGTTAATCTGGGTTTTGGTACGGAGTAGTTGTTTCATGAATTAATATCCAATATGGGTGCTCGCGGACATTGTACGATGTACTCCGTAACTACTCCGCATTGCCTGATCGCGATCGAAGATTCGGGTTTGGAGGGACTCCACGGTGATTTCCTGAACCAAGGATTGCTTGCGGGTTCCCTTTGTTCTGTTTGGGTAGAAGATGGGTACATTATGGTGGCACGTGTGTGGACCTGGGAATGATGCGGTTTATGCCAACTATATTGAGGACCTGGGTTAGTTATGTCGTGTGTTATAGCGAGTTTTCTTGGAAGTCTTTTCTTGGCAGTATAGCCGACAGATAGTTCGGAGTACCACATCTGGGGATCAAACTTTTTGTAGAAATGGGTTAAGACCCGCTCTAGCCCGCCCAGCGATGAGCACACCGTCCAGTGTTTTTCTGCTAACAGCGCACGCCATTCAGACTGTGTATCCACTGCCGATAGCGTGTCTTCAGCTGTGATTAGGACTGGACGGACTCGTGCTGGCCAGGCGCTGGACAGCAGACGAGACAAAGCAAGACAAGAAAGACATCGGCTTGTCGCTGGATAGTTTCTCACGGTGGTTCTCATCTCGAATGATCTCGCCAGACATATCCGCCATGGGAGGTTTGCTGCGACAAGTTTCGTCTCAGCTCAGGCTGTGGTTTCAGCCCGTAGATCCAGAACCAGCTCCAAAGCCATTGATAAGACCTGTGTTAGACTCTGTACACACACACACACCGGACCGTATGAGACAGTCAGCGGGTGCAGATAACGGTGGACTTGTCTCTTAGCGCCGAGTCATGGCTATGAGCTTGACCGAAGAAAAACAAGAAATCCGTGAAATCCGTCATATCTGTTACGTACAAGATACTGTGCGGGAAGATGATCTGCTCGTGTTGGCGCGGGCTGGGTTAAACGTTGGAAAGGGCCACTTTCTCGGTTCTGAGCCTTGGGCTAAATGCTATGGGAAATGGAGCCGGTCGTCGATCCTGATAGTTCAGGGACGAATGTACGTATGTTGTAGTCGCCGAGCCGGACCCCTCCGAGCGGGATACGCTTACCGATAGAAATTACGGAGTGCATTCTGTTTACTCCGCATGATGTACGCGCTAGATTAGATTGGTATAGATTGGTATATCTTCGGGGGATTTCTGGTGATATGGGTGGGGACGGATGTTCATAGACTACGGGATATAGCGCAATGTTGGAGAAAGTTTGCACAACATGGGAACTAGCTACGTGATCATATGCTTAAAGTATGAATGTTTTTTTTTTCCTGTAGTCATGAAGCCACGTACGACATCCTACCAGGCCTCGGGAATACTCCGTCAGATGGATACACAATGGCCTCAGTACCAGGGAACCCATGCAAAGATTAGATCAGATAGGGCTCGGGGAATCACATCCTTTCCTCATTTTGGACCTCGGGAGTCTTTGCACGCCCCCATTCGTACCAGAGATCCCAGTTCTGGAAATATAACTCCGTACGAAGATCCAAATTATTTTCGATCCACTGTGTCTCGCAAGAAAAGCCCGATAATTGGGTAAAATATACAATCTATGGAGTATGTTGGAGTAATGGTACCTGAACCAAGGAATGATTCCGTTTTATATTGGGGTCAATGGTGATGGGCATGGTTCCACGAAAATTTGCCTAGGACTCGATATTCAGTGGGCTACCTGATTGGCGAGGTCCCAGTCTGGGCGGAAGCGAATCCGGTGCCCTAATGCAAATTCCCACCACGGGCTGGGCAAGCTATCTCCGCATTCGCGTATATATTGTGTTAGTTGCAGGATCGTGCCGAGTTCAAAAATCCTTCGATCGAAGCTCGTTGGTTTTGATTTGTCCAATTTGTCTAATCTGTGGGTTGCAGGCCGATCTATGCCCTCAATGGAAAGTGGGGATAGTGTTCACACACCATTCTCCATCCTGTAGGTATGTCGTAGCTGAAGCTTCACGAAACTCTGTCCTTGAAGATTGCGGCAGGAGGATAAAATTCAAAATAAGAGCGTCGAGAAGTTTCCATTGGGCGTGTTACTTTCTCACTTTACCGGATAAAGTGTTAGCGGTAACCTTCCAAGGTTGGAGAAGGTCCAGGAACCATAGAAATTGAATGAGCTGATACCTACTGTAGGTGACTGCCAAGTGGACCACAAGCTCGATGCACAGCAGATCTTACCTAAAACGAACCCTGCATCCCACGTTCTGGCAGCCACGTTGGCACTGGCCTTATAGTTCGGCAGTTGTAGGTTTAATGTTCAATACTACTCTATCCTCTGTGAAGCACGTGCTTCCTTGAAGAGCTCCAAAGAGCAAGTTATGAGCGATAGTACGGCTGATCATTTGAAGGTTATCCCAGTTTTACCCGGTTTTACTCAGTATTGGACGATCGGATCAGGGTCTGGATACCATACTGGGTCTAGTGCCTCGGATGCGGTAGCCAGTTACACAAGGTCCTCGAACTTTAGAACTGAGATCGCGATATCACTTTGGAGTCTGCGGATACCGAGGAACCTATCTGAAACACATGCCTAGCACGCCACTTTGACGGCTAGTGCTTTCTGTTTTCTGTACTCCGTACTCTGTACTCCGTTGTCGAAGTTTCTTTACGGAGTATACAAATTAGTTCTGGTTGTGTGTGCCACACTTTCTTCAAAATGGATTTTCCAATGTATACTCCGTACTATGGAGGATATGGGATATTCGGAGCGAGTTACACACCGATTGCGGGGCCGTCTAAAATGCCCGATTCGGAGAGAGAATGATTTACCCGCGAGGACGTTCATCCTCTCAACCATGGTTGTGCGACTGTGTGGAACTGGGTTGATCGAGTTTCCCCCCGCACTTTTGCTCGCTTGGAGTTTTGTCGATGTAACATGGGTTCGCGCTCTGACATACGAGGACCTTGGAAGGAATAATTTTTTTTTGGGGGGAGGGGGGGGGGGGGGGTGGGTGGTTGGAAGTGTGTATCTCCATAGGAGTAGGAGTGGCGTTCCGCAAAAAAAATAGCTAATAATATAGGTGGTGGCAGTGAGTCGCACATGTTTGGCGCACGGAGTAACTATAGTTAGTTATATTACTTTGTGGCAAAGTGCCCTATGTTGTATGATTATATTAAAACGAGGCGCAACGGTCGCATGAGACAACTGGGACCATCTGACCTTCAAGACAACATAAGCTGTCTGATTTGGCCTGACTCAATCTTAGATAGCGAGATTTTGAGTATTTTGAGATAGTGAGATTGGAGTCCGTCGGTACGAGATGTCACTGGGTGAGAGGCGTAGAAAAAACCTCATACTTCCAAATTGGGACTCAATTTCCCGATTAGGAATCTAACTGCCAATTGCGCTGGAGACATTGAGGTATTAACGGCTAATTAATTTTGTATTTGGGTAATATTAGCAATTTCCAATCCTCACGTTCTCTTCGAACGGTCTCCGAGTCATTCCAGCAAATTGCCCTAACAGGCCATATTGAGGCCAGTGCTCTACATAGAACGGGAAGGAAGTCCAGAAGAGAGAGGTACACCGCAAAGTACCAAAAGTATAGGCTCCGCTAAAAATGTGACCATCGACAATAATCCCACGCCCAAAAAAATTGGATCCATTCTCGAAACTCGAAACTGGGTCCAGAAAAGAAAAGTAGCCAAGCCAAGAGAGCCGGCGCACACTAGCGCCAACAGCAGCCTCAAAAACGCGTGTTCCCTAGTGTTTCAGATTTTAGCCTTGGGATATGCCCACCAAGGTATCCTGTACCAGAGTCATTAATTGCGAATCTAAAACAAGAAAATCACTAGAGTCCAGTGAACCCACCATGTACTCCGGAGGTATGTAGGTACATTTCTCCTCCCCCCCGCAAGTCCATTCTAGAGATCTGGGTACGTCACAAAGTCTCACTAGTTTTCAAACAATTTCTGTCGAGGTCATTGCCATCGGCTTTAGCTTCTTTTTTCTTAGGTACATACGGCACCACGGCTCAATTCGTTGGCTAATTTTTTTTTAGCGTCCACATGTGGCCAACGGTGATAATCCGGGGTCCTTGCGTGATGGGAACGAACCTGAATTGGGAACTGGAATTGGAATGGCTCCCACTTTATATTGCTGCTCCCACTTTATATTGCTGCTCCCACTTTATATTGCTTGTAATTACAAGCCATCCGAGGCTGGTACCCGCGCTGGTTTCGGACTGCAATAGCCCTACTCCGTAGTAGAGATATGCGAGCGACAAAGTCGGCTGGGTCTGTCCATTATTGGACTTCCCGAGGTGCGGATAGTATAACACAAGAATGGGGGCTTCGAATAAAAAGCCTTTTTTTTTTCTCTTCTTTCCTTTCCTTTCCTTTCATGGCATGATGGATTTAAATCTTTCAATTCTTTACTTTAACAACCCACAACGTACGATGTAATTGATTATGCTGTCTATGACACGGAGTGAGTAATACTGAGTGGTACACTCCACATAGTGAAGGATTTTTTTTTTTTGCTTTATCTGAAGCCTCGGTGGTCCCATGTGAATGGCCTCGAATGGCCCTGGTCAAGGCGAACTAACCCCTGCAAGTCTTCCGCCAAGAACCGTTGACAGAAACGCAAGCGCAGAACAGAGGGCCGTGAATTCCTTGCGGATCTGCTATCCACATTTCTTTGTAACATTTTCGAGAAATATTAAGTCTCATATCGTCTGATGTATTCAAACCCACCCCCAATACTTGTGGCGTTGACAGGTGCGTTTGCGCAATCCTATTTTCTTTGCCTTGTGGATTGCAAATAGTAAAATTGTGGGTTTGGATGTGTAGAATATGTGCGGTGAATCCTTGGTGGACCAGGACGTTTTGCTCAAACCCACTGATGCATGGGAGATCCCAACGGTAAATAACTCCCGTACCTATCGCGAGACGCAAATCTGAGCCCTTACTGCGGGCTCCTTCGGTCTCGACCCCCGGGGAAAGACTAATTCCATGCTATGCATATATCTCGTCCGGGGTTAACCATGACAGATAGACTGGTCAACTTTTGATGACAGGCCCTTAAAACTCGGATACAGACATGATCGCCAAACGGTTTCGCGCATCGTAGGCGGGAGAGCTCTCACAGGCATCCCCATAGTTAACCGCCAGCAGCCGAGCATGATTCGTCGGGGAACTGGGAAGATGCACGCATCCTAGGCGAGGTACAGGTTTTTTTTCCTCTCTTTTTTTCAAATCGCACGGTCAATTCTGTGATCATTGCTACAAAGTAGTCCATTGAATTGGTATTGGCATTAGTACTCTGTAGATCAACTTTAATCCTCTAATCAATTTGCCTCTTTGTTTTTGCTTTTTTTTTCTCTTTCGATTCAGAAGAGTGCACACCGTAAATCATACTCCGTTCACTTCATCCACTCGGGTCTCCATTCGAGGGCCACTGGGGGGGTCCGGATTCCCTGGAGGACCTTCCGCGGCCTTTAGTTGGAAACTAGGCACTGCCCGCCCGCCCATCTCCATGTTCTCCACTCTTGCTAAGACCTGGTGTCGAGGCTAGAAGGGCCGTTGATAGAAGTGATTTGGAAGTAGCTTGTTTTATCCCGTGTGAAGCCGTTAATCTTTTTTTTTAATTTCGGGACTTTTCTCGGTCGAAACTCTTTGATAGGGTGAACTGGGAGCTGTTGGAGCTCTGGATTAATTCCGGACGATCAGGAAAAGGCGGACTTCAATTCAATAGCGCCCATCTTTTGGCTTCCGGCATCTCCATGGCTGTCTCCCCCCCATTGTTCCGTGAGCATTGGTAACGAGCCCGTGGGCTTCGCAAAAGCAAAAAAAAAAAAAAAAAAAAAAAAAAGAGTCGATTCGTCTGTGCGACAACGGTGGCGGCAAGGATTTCGATCATCGCAAAGTAAATGCATAGCCGTAAAAGCCCAAAATGGATTTTGAGATGCCATCCATGTTAGTAAGCTTATGAAATACAAAATTTGAGTCCACGGGTGACACAAACAAGGTACTATGCCCAAGTGTAATTAGCTTCAAGATTAGAAAGTGGACATTTGGATTTCTCGAAGAAGGACTTGACAGCCTTCCATGCATGACCCTTTCCAAATCCGCGGGAATTATCTAAACCCAGCAAGGAAACACTCGAGGCCCGGTGAACCGGGTATCTCCAGTGTCTATACGGAGTACGGAGTGATAGGAGTTAACGGTGGGCTATCTTCGTAGAGTGGAACGGTAATGAATATCTATCAGTGACTCTCCCCAATTTCCCCAAGTCCACATTGGGGTGGTTTAGCTGCTTTTTCATTGGTAGCGGATAACGACAAGTCTCCGCTGGCGCCGACGCTTTGCCTGCGAACGGATTAGTAGCCAATTGGAGGGACACGCTATCTTTAGAACTGGCCAATTACGGCCAGTGACGGCCAATTACACTGGAGATACTCCGGGCCCCCGATATTCATTAAGTACTCCGTACGGATACCGGGATATTACCTTTTGTTTTTGGTCTGGACTCGAGCGGGAGAAAAAAAGGGACCTTGGAGATTAAGAATTCCCAGGATTTGGAAGACGTGGAAAATTTGGAAGATTAGCAAGGATGTCCATTTGTAATGTACAAAGTAGAGAATGTGCCACGAGAGGTAAGAATAGAACTGGACCTTGCTTGCGTGGCCACTGTATGTCATTGGGCTGTGTCAGTCGATATGTCGGATTATGCAGCTGCTTATGCTTCCAAGTTTTCAACATTGGGATGAGATCGATCACAGACAACACATGCCTTACCATTGTAATAATGACGCCTGTGTACTCCATGCGCTGACATACATATACTAAGCGCACTTCCCCCGGATCTACAGGTCAGGTCAGTGAGACAAAAAGTCCTATCACATCGCCCTGCAATCGGAACACATCACTTAGCGACCATGGCTAGACCCTTAATCCAGTAAGATGATGCATCACAGATGAGACCTATTATAACAAGTATATCACACACACTGGAATTTGGGCAACCAAATATAAGCACCAATCTTAGTTTCTTACTCCGTACTATGTCCCCGATCATACTTTCTTGGATAGTCTGGGGACAGCCCAATCAATGGATTTAGGGTAACCGGAACCACCTATCCGGTAACGGAGTAAACCCTCGATGATTTGAGCTTCAAAGAAAACTGCATCTGAGCCTTGCCTTTTTTACTGAGAGCCAAGAACCCAATAAGCATGTTTTATGTAGCTGCCTGTGTGATTTTGCCCCCCCACAGCTGGTTCCTGCAGTAGGCCGCACAAATGAACTGGAATTCCACCTTTTTTTGGGCTTGCAGGTTGCGTAGTAATAATGTAATACATTTTTTTCCCCTCGGGCTTTGACGTTTTGTTCTGCCCTACTCCGTAGATATGTATTATTGCATTTTTGATGCCATTGACGTGTACAATATGAGGTTTGTTTGTATGGGCCATGGCATAGCCCTTGCAGCGGTCGGGAAGAAACGCGTTTTTGTTTACTTACATACTTTGTACAATATAGGACCCATGTGGCAAACTACGTACATCCGAAAACCTGCAAGCTGAGAACTACGAGCGATATACTCCGTACTCCATATGATATTTAATATGAATGATCTGGAGACCAATTGATGGGATTTAACACCACTTTCTGTCGATGAGCGCACCAAGGAATGGCTTGGTGCATACAACATACGGAATTGGCCAGGTAGTAAAGTACATAGTAAGCACTGTACAGCCAATGCCGACCGTTTCACGATCGAAGCCAAATGGTTGCACGGTGGTCGCCACCGTTGATAGCCTGATCGGCAAGTGAGCGAGTTTGGATGTGCAGCCCAAACTGGCAACTGATTGGCGGCCCGCCCTTGGGTCTTAAGTTTCCACCTGTTGATCTTTATGTCTGGAAAGAAAAGTAGAAAAGGTATTTATTTTATCCAGGAATTTAGGAATTTTAGTCAAAAAAAATAATAAGAAGCTTTACAAGGTATCTAGGGTACTCCGGGGGTACATGGTACACGGTACCGGACGGGATGCGTGGGCCCTAATTCTTCCGGGCTATTGGTCCTCAAAAAAGCAACGAAAAAGACGACCTTCTGGGTTAAAGCCCTCTTATTTGTCCGACATTGCGTTGATAAGACCAATTGAGCAAGTGATTGCCGCTGTCACCATCACATAGTCCAATGGTCGTGCACCTCGTGGCCACACCTCAATTTTTAGATCAGGTCTCGGGCCTTGTCCATTTTTTGTCAAAAACAAATAAGAAGTGAGAAGTGAGTTCTAAGGTCACAATGTGAATCACTTTTTTTTATATTTATTTTCAAATGCCAATGGTATGGTTATAATGGTAGGACATATCTAGGTCCATGTTCAGGTTGTTATAACGCCATACTACTTTTGGGAGGGAGGTCCGAGAAAACAAGGTACATACTTTTTTGGGGATAAGAATTATAATAAAAAAGGATTTATGTATAATAAAATAATAAATATATTAGAAAATAGAAAATATAACAAAATTGATTTAACTCAATGTTCCTATGTCTCCACTAACTGAGGTCACTCACTAACTCCTCCTCAATCAATGCGATTGGTCTCTTCTGACGGGATTGAGCACTTGATGTGCAGTGTCTTTCCCAATCCCGCCCCGGACTGGGATATCCACAATTTCCATCTATTTGATTATTCTAATTATTCTAATTATTTCTATTATTTCTATTTAATCATAATTCTTGAGACAAAATTAAAATAAATAAAAAAGCACCCGGTTCCTGGCCCACACCTAAACTAGTGACCCGGCAAGTAGAAAATAGTAGTAGATCACTCATTTATCCACCGCAACCTGCTATCTTTCCCTCAATTGTCTCTCACACTCTCTCTCTTCTTTTTTATTTTATTTTCCCCGCTGTCTATTTTTCTTATACTCACACTCTCTCTAACTATTTTTTTTTTGTTCGACTATTTTGGGTTTGGGGTCATCCTATTAGATTTATTTGGGATCCTCTCTTCCTATATCACTCTCTTTCCTCAAGTACTTCGTCTCCCGGTTCCCAGAACCTGTCCTTCCTTTTTCGACAACACTCATTCACCGTCACCTATACACACCTAATTGCTTAGTCCATTCATTCATTCGGACTCGATTCAACTATAATCCTATTAATATACAACGGAAAACTTTCAATTGGACTTCCAAATCTCACACCGGTATGTATATCTATCTATATACACCTCTGATTTGGTTCTAATGGCATACAGCACAACCCACAATGGACTCAACATATACCATGGCACCAACCTCGGTGCAAGGACAGCCCTTTGCATACTATCCCGACTCACAAAGACAGCAAGGTCACTACCAGTCAGATATCCCATACTACAACCAAATGCCGTATGGACAAGAGCAACCGCTCTACTCTCCCCAGCCCATGATGAACATGCACCAGATGGCCACCACAAATGCCTTCCGAGGAGCTACCATGAGCTTGACACCAATTGCCTCTCCTCAGCCCTCACAAATGAAGCCCACCATCATTGTGCAGCAGGGCTCTCCCGGCTTGATGCCCTTGGACACTCGCTTTATCGGTCACGATTTGTACTCGTTTCCCTCGACTCCTCCGCTGTCCGCCTCGGGAAGCACCATCAGCAGCCCTCCGTCTGCCCATGGCGCGCTACCAACCCCGATTCATGACACATTCTTCACCTTCGACAAGGTGGAGGGTGTCAAGGAGGGATGCGAGACCGATGTTCACCAGGAAATCCTGGCCACCCCGGAGTGGGCGCGTTCCGATTCGCCTCCGATGACGCCTGGTAAGTTTTATAGATCACACTTTGATAAGAAAGGTGGATATTGGGAAGCAAGGGCGAAAGGCTAATTATCATGCAGTCTTCATCCACCCCCCTTCTCTTACTCACATCCACGGCTCAGACCTTCTATCTGCAACTTCCTGCCCCTCGCTTTCCCCCTCCCCCTCACCCGTGCCCACCGACATTCTTGCCTCCCAGACTCTCGGGTCTAGCCAGTCTTTCTGCGATCCCCGCCAGCTCACCGTTGAACCCTGTGTCAACGTTCACGCACAGGATCTGCCTCCTCTACCCAATCTCTCATGCGAGGAGGAGGAACCTCGCGCCGTTGTTGGCAGTGCGTCTGTGACCCTCCCCGTCAACGAGAACCCATCTCCTTCTTTCAGCTCCTCGACCCAGGACCCTCTGAGCTCGCTGCCGACTTTCGACAGCTTCTCAGATCTCGATTCTGATGATGAGTTGAACCGCCTGGTGGAGTTCCACCCTGCCGCCAATGCCGTCTACATGGGTGGCAAGCGCCAGCGTGTGCACGCCTACCCGGTAGAGGATGATGGATTCCTGAGCGAGCACAGCCTTGAAGACACGGATGACTCCGAGACCTTCATGCACAGTGGTTTGCCATCCTTCGAGTGGACCCAGACGGCCCAGCCTCACACTGAGAGTGAGGAGGAACCTGTCGAGGAGCCCAAGACCAAGAAGCGTAGCAACCGCAAGTCCCGAAAGATGGCCGAGGAAGAGGCTGAAGCAAAGGCGCTGGCCGCCTGCGAGTCCTCCGGCGACTGCTGCTCCGATGACGGATCAGTTGATGACTCAGAGTCTGCTCCCATCTCGGTCAACCGCCGGGGTCGCAAGCAATCTTTGACTGAGGATCCCTCCAAGACCTTCGTTTGCACTCTGTGCTCCCGTCGCTTCCGTCGTCAGGAACACCTCAAGCGCCACTACCGCTCTCTCCACACTCAGGACAAGCCTTTCGAGTGCAACGAGTGTGGCAAGAAGTTCTCCCGCAGTGACAACCTCGCTCAGCACGCCCGCACCCACGGTGGTGGCTCCATTGTCATGGGTGTCCTGGATGCAAGCGATGCTTGTTCTGTCTCATTCGATGATCAACATGATGCTGGTGCCCTTGGCCAAGTCATGTACGAGGCTGCCCGGTCGACTGATGTCACTGGGACTCCCTCCGTGGATCGCCGAGCGGCGAAGAAGCGCAAGCGTGACTTGTCCTAAGGGACTTTGCGTTTCATGATTTTTCTTTTACGAGACCAGGAGACTTCCTACTGCATATATAATACATACATTCTTCGGTCGGAGTCTTTCATTGGAAGCTCGACCACATTGGTCTTGATTGGGTTTGGCGTCCGGGCATTTTATACTGGTGTCGGAAACTGGATCATCGGTGCACAGCAAAATGGGTTCCCTTTTTATTTTCAGCGTTTTGACATCTCGCACGGGGACACACAGGCTGGGATTACCTCAAATGGTTCTTTTGGTGAAGGCACATGGGCGCAGAAGAGTCCAGGAAGAAAAAAAAAAAACGACATATAAAGCGAATGACGGCAACTTGTCTTTGGCAGTGCTGGGTGAAATTATTTCCTTTGTGACCTTGTTTTTCTCTTTTTTTTCCTTTTTCCTTTTGTTTCACTTGTTTTCTCCAATCTCTCCTGGACCAGCACATTCGGCGTGAGCAATGTGCCTCACAATTTGAACCTTCGGTTTTCCCTTCGTGTACTCCCTGTTTACTTCGCTTCTTGTGACTTTTTTAACCTTCTTTTTTTTACTTCTTCTACCGTTTCGTTCATGCTTGTTTCTGTCTATTCGATGTAATATTTTTGTTGCTCTTTTTTGTTGCTTTTTATCCTTTTTTTGTGCTGGTCACATTCGTGTATAAGTTAATTGACTCCCCTTTTTCCTCTCTATCACTTCATACCCTCTTCTTGTATTGCATTGCCCCTTTGTGTTGGTTCCAGGTCACATCTCTAGATGTTGATTTACATGCATCAAATTACAAGCATAATCTTACTACACCTATTTCCTGGTAAAAACCTGATAAGCATAGTCAAATTAGAGGAACTGTAGAGTTAGGGCTTTTGGCCTTATAGTGATTTATACTTCCAGTCACCTAATTCAATAAGAATGTCAATAAGAATGTCATGCAGTAGTGTCCACGGGTATAAAATAATTTTCGATATCCCCCGTGATCTCATGATCTTATCGCTCTATCGATTACCGATAACCTTGGAAACTTACCCGGGCAAAGGTGGGGACGGCAAAAAGTACCCCCCCATCACCCGCACCCAACGTCCAACAATTCTGCGAAAAAGAGACCTCGGACTCCTACGGGCGAACAGTTGTCATGTCTGCACAACCTTCAGCCCCAGGGCTCAACGTGATTGCCCTAATCTCCGGCGGAAAGGACTCCCTCTACTCGATCCTCCACTGCATCCGCAACGGCCACAAAGTGGTCGCGTTAGCCAACCTCTACCCAGAACCACAGAACAAAACCACAAGCACAAATCCACACCAACCAAAATATGACGAAGAAGAAGACATCGACAGTTTCATGTACCAAACAATCGGTCACAGCATAATCCCTCTTTACGAAACAGCCCTCCAAATCCCTCTCTACCGCCAACCCATCACAGGCGGCGCAGTCGATACAGACCGTATCTACGGATCCAAAACATCCGACAAAGACGAGACGGAATCCCTCGTCCCGCTCCTCAACCGCATAAAAAAAGCCCATCCAGAAGCAAACGCCGTCTCGGCGGGCGCTATCTTATCTACATACCAGCGCACGCGAATCGAAAACGTCGCTAACCGCCTAGGTCTTGTACCCCTTGCTTGGCTATGGATGTATCCATCCCTCCCCGCCCCCGCGGTTAGATCGGCTGATACGCTGGCAATACGCCAGGCGGGGCTGTTGGAGGATATGGCAGCTGCCAGATGTGATGCCCGTATTCTCAAGGTCGCCTCCGGTGGTCTGGATGAGGGCTTCCTGTGGGAGAATGTGTCTGGTGCTGGGAGTGGTGGCCGCATGATGCGAAGGTATCTTGTTAAGGCTATGAGTCGGTTTGCGGCTGCGGAAGATATTCGTGGGGCGGTGTTGGGTGAGGGTGGAGAGTATGAGACGCTTGCGCTGAATGGACCTGGTTTCTTGTGGAAGCAGAGGATTGAGGTTGGTAGTCGCGAGGAGAAGGTTGGGGAGGGGGGTGTTGCGTTTGTTAGGTTGAGGGGTGCTAGGTGTACGGCTAAAAGTGCGTGGGAGATTGACGATGGGATTACGCCGAGTGATGTTAGGAGGCCCGGGCTGTTAGATGCAGTTTTTGAAGGTGTGTTGGGTTCTGCATTGGATGTTTCTGGATCGCTTGACGATTCGAAATCGCGGGCGATGACGAGTACTGCTCGGTCACCCGATTGGCCTGTCTGTGAGCCGGTGCATCGGCTGTCTGGTTCTACGTGGACTATTTCGAATATTGTTGCGCCTGAGGCTGGTCCTGGCGCAGGAGAGCAGATGAGAGGGATTGCAGACAAGGTCGAAAAAGTGTTCAAGTCCTTTGCCCACCCCAGGTCCGGTTCTCGATCAACAGACGACATTGTTTTCGCTACGGTGCTGCTCAATTCAATGACCGACTTTGGATCAATGAATGATATCTACGTCTCGCTATTCAAAAAGCCAAATCCTCCAGCGCGTGTTACAGTGGCATGTGGAGACCGCCTCCCGTCCAACGTCAAGGTGATGGTCACATTCGTGGTTGACCTGGGTGCAAGGGACCGGCGCCAGGGCCTGCATGTTCAATCCAGGTCGTACTGGGCTCCGGCAAATATTGGACCATATTCCCAAGCGTTGTCAGTTCCGATGCAGAATTCTAGCAGACTCGTCTACATTGCTGGTCAGATTCCTCTAGATCCTGGTTCTATGAACTTGGCGCAAGTGGAGGGGTCAGCTTCATGGGTTGAAAACTACCGTCTTCGAGCTGTACTGGCCCTTCAGCACCTCTGGAGAATTGGTGAAGCCATGCAGGTAAACTGGTGGCTCGGTGCGGTGGCCTTCTTGGCTCGCGGGAAACACGCTAATACTCAGGCGCAAGTGGCATGGCGCCTCTGGGAAAGAATGCATGCGTTGCCTGACAATGAAGATGAGGATGATGACGATGGCCCACAGCTGGATGCGTGGGATATCAAATATGGCCGTCGCACAGAGGAGCTGACCGATGCCCTTGTGCCAAGTTTGCCCAAGTTTACTGTTCTTGTTGAGTCTCACACATCCATCCCACCATTCCTGGCTGTTGAAGTGGACGAACTGCCACGAGGAAGTGATATTGAATGGCAAGGGCTGGGAGGTCGATGTGAGCAGGTCAAGCTGGACATTAAAGGAGGGACATCTGCCACCACCATGGACAGTCAATACAAGTATATCAATATCGAGATCGACGCGGGCTCGTCGGACGATACATTGAAACAAATATTGAGATCAGTGAAAGAGGCTCACTGTCGAGATTCGACACTGTCTCAGGCTGTGTTATACATTACGCACTCAGTGCCTGAAGCCTTGTGGCCAGGACAGGTTGTGCCGTGCAGATCAATTTGGGGGCGAGAAGGGCGAAGGTTGAGTGCAGGTGTGGTCCTGCAGCAGCTTAGTTAGGAACTATTTAACAAAGAATAAAGCCACTCGATTTGACCAAAAATCAAAAGAAATAATATTTAGAGATCAGAGATCGTTGAACGTCGATGTCATACCCCGTGCATCGATGTACGGCGCACTACGGCGCACTGTCCGCTCGCATGTGATAGGCAAAATCCCTTCCGCATTCAGGAAAGATAACATGTCATTCTCCCTCTGCCACGTTCTCAATATTTTCGATATCGAACATAAACGGGACTTAATCGTTAGCTATTCTCTTCCTGGGGTTCTCCTATCCTCCCCACACACTGAACATCACTATCCCACCGCGACATGACGTACTCATCGACATAAGCATGGCGCCATGAGTTCGCCGTGGAAAGAAGAACAAGAAGCGACGCCTCGCACCAGCACACCTCTGAGCATCGAAGCGTTCGCCGAAGACCTCCGATTATTCAATCGCTCCCCCCATCCATACCACAGAAGCCGACGCCTCGGATCATGCACTCCCTCCGAACACGGCGACCGTCTCCAACCGCTCTCCTCCTACTCAAGGTCCTCACGAACAACCAGCGACAGTGGCACAGAGGCAGACGATGAAAGTACCGGTATCCTAAGGGGATTACCTGCCCCGCCGCTCCGTCCTCGAAAAGGCCTACGACTTGGCCCCGCTGACCTCGATGACTGGCTGCCGAGCTTGCAACCGTGGCCGTCATTTGTGCGGCCCATGTTGCGGACGTCGCGGCGGAGCTCGGAGGAGGAACTCGAGGAAGAGGCCTTTGAGGCGAGATTGAGGTTCAGACGCCAGAGACGGGTGGAGGTCCTCCGGCGGTTGTTGGAGGCTGCGCTTCTGCTGTCTGTTGGTGGTGTGGTCCTGTACCAAGACGGGGCGCGCTCTTTAGCTTGGGAATGGAGGAAGGGTATGTGTGAAACTGATATTCCTATCAGGAAAATGGAATGCGCTAATTTGTTCTGCAGAAATTGCTGCTCATAGCCTCATGGTCTCGAGTCTCTATGCCGCCTATCCGCTCGTTGTTCGTGCATCACAGGGCCGAAGCTGGCGCATCTGGCGCATCTGGTCTACGAAACGGACATACTTCTCAATACCCTCGAGCTTCGATCCAGCTCCCCTTCTCTATCCGATCCTTATTCCGATCTTCGTTTCGTTGTCGTTGTCCAACCATATTCCGCCACTTATCATGCCTAATATCATCCTCAGCCTATCCTCTTTACCAACGCCTGTTATACCATTCCAGAACCGGACCAATGGATTCAATACCCTCCATTGGATGATTTCTATGATTCCCATTCTCGTTGCCGAGCATTTCTCCTTGGACCATACAGTGCCCAAACCTTTGACGCTCCGCGGGCTCGACGCGGAATCTCTAATACTTCTTTTCCCTTTGCATCAAGCGTTGATACCCACTTTAGACTTTTTGTTGACGACCAGCATTCTTCCCGCTGAGCTGCAGCTTTTGACAACTGCTTTGATCAATTTGTACTTGTTTGCGGCCTCTCCCCAGATGGAGATACTCAAAGCCTTGTTATGGCTTGGTGGCATGTGTTTGTTTGCTTCTTGTCGACATATACTGCGTTGGGAGGTTTCCTTGGCTAGAATCCCCAGCTGGAAATTCCGCCGTGCCCCGCATGGCTCGCAATCTCCCCGCAAATTCTTGAATATGATTGACCACCGACTTTGTGAGAAGTTGAGTAGGACAGGGCACGTTCCATCGGACGATGCTTCGTCGGACAGTGACGGGCCCAATGGGTTCTCGTTTTCAAGGCCGCGAAAGACTAAGACCATGAGGGAGAGTCGCTCTTCCCACCCGCCGGCAGAGCCGGCATCTGCAGTCGACAAGATCACGACGGAAGAGATTTTCGAACAACATGCTCGCATTGTGCATCGACGACGCCATACTATATCTACATTCGATGAAGCTGTTCGAGAGGAACGTGTGCGCACTACCCCTAGTGGTAGACGCAAGAAAATGATGGGTCCTGGTCTGGCCTCCTTCCTCTCGCTCACTTCAGCCCAGGCGCAGGTCCGCAAATGGCTGTTTGCCTTTTATGTGTATGTTCTGTCCCTGATTATCATTCTTGGACCTATCCGAAAGTACATAGCAGAGCGTGCACTGCAAGGCCAGGATCCATTTGGCTGGGCTATAGGCTACTTGTTGGGAAATTTCCCAAAGATTCGCTTTTGGGTCCTTATGTTGAATCTTGAGTACTGGATTGAACTTCCACCTCGCCCCGATGCAGATATTATGAGTGCCTCCTGCTTCCTCGGATCGATCGAACATATTCGCCAGGTCACTTTTGGGGCTGCCATCACCCGTCTACTACTCAGTGGCTACTGCGTGTTGGTACTACTGACAGGCCTGGCTATTGTGGTCAAGCTCAGCTCTGTTGCCGAGGTTGATACGCGCCGCAAGATTTTCCACGGGATGATGGTGGTTATGTTCCTTCCTGCTATATTTGTGGATCCAGCCTTCTGCGCCATGGCGCTGGCCTTGGTTCTCTCGATCTTCCTTCTATTGGATCTGTTCCGCGCGTCTCAACTACCTCCAATTTCGCGCCCACTCACCTATTTCCTGGCTCCGTATGTTGACGGCCGTGATCACCGTGGCCCGGTAATCATCTCACACATCTTCTTGTTAATTGGATGTTCGATACCCCTTTGGTTGTCACTTTCTGATCTTCCTCGGACTGGCCTGGGCCCCTGGGCTGGTTGGGAAATTCCATCACGAGATGTGAGCATGGCCAGCGGAGTTATTTGTGTTGGCATGGGCGACGCGGCTGCATCCCTCGTTGGCCGACGCTACGGTCGCCTGAAGTGGTTCTGGGGTGGCGGCAAATCACTCGAAGGCAGCATCGCTTTTGTCGCAGCTGTAACCTGTGGGCTGATCGCGGTTCGTGCCTGGTTGGTGCTCGGTGGCTGGCCGGTGTCTGGGGTCGAATCAACGGAAGGCGCAGCTTTCTCCGCTCACTTCTGGGCCTGGACTTTGCTCAAGGCGGTTCTGGCGGCAGCCGGAACGAGCGCCACCGAGGCGATCCTTACTGGCTGTAATGACAACGTCGTGGTCCCAGTGGTGCTATGGCTGCTGGTGCGGGGTCTTGGCGTTTGATGTGCCACGTTGATGTGTATAGATGCGCGACCTGTTTGCTTTTTATTTCCCACCTTTTTTTTTCTTTCCTTTTTGTTCGGAGGTTTGCGTGTGATTATCGGCCTATCATTTCCCTGCGGCATTTGTATAGTATAGTGGGGTACATAGCCCGAGGATGTATAGATTAACCTCGACTACTCAACTAGAGACCGTTTTTGGATGCCTATACTAGCGGCGCGTTATTGCATATCTGCCTTACCTTAGCTTCCCCCCTTTCCTTCAATTCGACCAACCGATGCGCCATGACTGGGAGTCATAGGCTGCAGATAAGCTTCCGTCACCGTACAGTTTCAGTGTTTTGTGATCCGTCATCCACCTTGTAAACTGGACGTAATATACAGGAAAATGCGGGAATATTGGGGATGACATATATAGAGGACCCTTGATAGACTCTAGACACTAAATATTTTATCTAACCCCACAGAATACGTCTATTCCTCACCCTCAAGTCTCTGGTATGTAACAGGGATACTGGAGATCTCGGTATCTGCATTGCCGATCTCGGCCTTATCTAATCGATAAGCACATGACATAGATCGCTGCGATTTGGACTTCTTTTCTCGCAGATTTCTGGTGCTTTAAATAGGATTGTATCCTATATATCTCATAATTTCGCTCTTTCTTTTATTTTCATCTATCATTTGGCTCTCATCTCTTCCTTTTTATCTAGATTTCTCTGTACGTTTTCATCTTATCGAGACTCCAGATCATCTCCGCTCTTCTGACCGCCTTACGCGATCATCGCCGCTTGTCACTCGTTATCGTTGGGTCACACCCCCCAATCGTGGAGTACCTTGGGTCTTGGGGCCCTCTTCCCGCTTCCACCATCACATCATCTTGCTCTTTCATGAGGACTGTCATTTTGCCTCCCTAGATCTTTGGTTCTCTCCATATTATACTCGAATCTTCATCCCGCCATTTTGACTATTCTGCATCACCACCTCTCACCGCTTTAAGTGTTTTGGATCAACTTGTGTTTGCTTCCTTCAATACATCATCTACATCAACATCATCTCTTATAATATACCCGAGTTCACCGGTCTCGTTCCACGGCACCCCTTTTCAGTACCTTCCCAGACCCATTCTCCCGGCGGTTCCTCGTCCTTCCAGGCTTCCCGGAGGCAGCGTCATCCTTTCCATAGCTCCCCTGATGGGCCTCTCGACTCGACCGTTTTCATTGCTGCTGCTGAGGTAGTTGTGGTTGCTGGGGTGTGACTGGATCCCTTATTTCCCCCCCAGCGCGAGTCTATCAGAGACAGAACAGGCATTGGCGTGCCCACCGCCGTTATGGCGTCTCAACATTCGAGGAGATCACGCGAGCCCCCCCGCCCAGAAATGTCCATCGGTCGCTATACGCGGCTCGATGAGATTGGGCGAGGTAGTTTTGCGACGGTCTATCAAGGTGTCCATACAGTGAGTCATTTCATGTCCTCTCATATGTCAAGTGATGGATGCTAATCAGTTCCTATCACGTAGAAAACGAAAACCTATGTAGCTATCAAGTCCGTAAACTTGTCGAAGCTTAACAAAAAGCTCAAAGAAAACCTTTCGTCCGAGATCGATATCCTCAAGGGCCTGCAGCACCCACATATCGTGGCCCTGATCGACTGCCATGAATCAACATCTCACATTCACTTGGTTATGGAATACTGTGCGCTGGGGGATCTGTCGCTGTTCATCAAGCGCCGAGATACTCTTGGATCACATAAATACACTCGGGATATGATTGCAAAGTATCCAAATCCACCCGGCGCCTCGCTCAATGAGGTGGTTACCCGGCACTTCCTCAAACAACTGTCAAGCGCACTGAAATTCCTTCGTGACCGAAACCTCATTCATCGAGATATCAAACCACAGAATCTCTTGCTGTGCCCATCACCTTCGTCGTATCGGAGTGGGAATGCCCAAGTGATTCCCTATAAAGGCAGTGATGACTCTTACGAACCCACGACGGGGCTCGAATCCCTCCCCATGCTCAAAATCGCTGATTTCGGCTTCGCTCGATCTCTACCCGCCACTTCACTTGCAGAGACCCTTTGTGGATCTCCGTTGTACATGGCACCCGAGATTCTTCGGTATGAGAAGTATGATGCCAAAGCCGACTTGTGGTCAGTAGGTACTGTGCTATATGAGATGGTGGTGGGCCGACCACCGTTCCGGGCGACAAATCACGTCGAGTTGCTACGAAAGATTGAGAAGGGAGAAGACCGAATCCGCTTCCCTGAAGATAACCCTGCGTCAGATGACATCAAAAGGCTGATCCGAGGTCTTCTGAAACGGAACCCAGTGGAGCGATTGAACTTCCCCGACTTCTTCAACAACAATGTGATAAATGATCCGATTCCTGGCTTGCTGGCAGATGATGCCCCAGGGCCACCGCAATCGCCACAGCCGAGGCAGCTTGTCGCAAAGGCCGAAGAATCCCCTTATGATACTGGTCCTGAGGACAAATTTACATACCCTGCCGGCCAAAGACCTGTTGCAACACGTCAAAAATCAGGAACGCCGCCGACCGCTACGCACATGCGTCGTGTGGGAAGCGCTGATCGGCCTGCTTCAGGCATTGCCAGGGAGTATCAACCGGGAGGTACACCACCTCAACGGCCTGGCCCTGTCAGCCTCGTCACTGCTCCGGGACGCCAGGAGCTCACCGATCGCAACGCAACTTCTGCGGCCATGGATCGGCAGAGAAATCGGAATACCTACGCTGGCACTCCCAAAGCGAGTGACTCAACAGTCCGTGCTCAGGAAGCACGGGACCGCGCTGCACAAGAAGTGGCGTTTGAGAGAGACTATGTTGTGGTTGAGAAGCGGGCCGTGGAGGTCAACGCCTTTGCAGATGAACTGGCTCATAGCCCACGCCTTCAAGGCGGGCTTTCCCGACCAGGGCAAACTGGCGCCGGGAGCCGTCGGGCAACAACACAGGGCATACCTACGGTATCACCATCTTCTCCGCATGCGAATGCGGCTAAAGCCATGCAGGTTGTCTCGGGTCGTTCGCGAGCAGATTCCGTACACCAGCGCCAGCATTCCTACGAACGACGTTACGGGCAAAGTCCTACGTCGGCGACCTCGGCAATCTCGAAAGCACTCAACATGGCTAGCGGTCGTCTGTTCGGAATGGGCTTCTCTCCTCCCCTTGCCATCACCAAAGGTGGGCGATCTCCGCCTCTAGCCTACAACCCTTTCCCCGCCTACCCCCCTGCACATGCTAGTCTTTTGATCACCGGAGACGGCTCCAAACCCAACGCAACTGCCGACGAAGATTGCAAGGCAGTCCAGGCAATCGAGGAATGTGCTACGCGTAGTGATGTTGTCTTCGGATTTGCTGAGGTCAAATATAAACAGCTTATCCCGCTAGCACCTTCGGCGCCGACTGACCCGTCTGCGAGACCAATGGATACGAACATTGAACCAGACTCTGCCGATCCCGATGATGGCCTGACAGTCGATGCCATCGTTACATTGTCCGAGGAAGCTTTGGTACTGTACGTCAAGGCTTTGTCCTTACTTGCAAAGTCAATGGACATCGCTGGAGCTTGGTGGTCACGCAAGAATCGGGAAGAGGTCTATGGGGAGTCTCCTACCAAAGACAGCATGAGCGCAGTGGCCGGTACCCGGATCAACTATGTTGTGCAATGGGTGCGGAGTCGGTTCAATGAGGTTATCGAAAAAGCCGAATTTGTGCGCCTAAAGCTCATTGAGGGACAACGGCGATTGCCACCAGATCACCCTAGCCATCCGGATAACCATTCCATTGGCTCTACCGCAGGCTCAAGCTCAACGGCCGACGTAGTGGTGAGCCCTGGCGTCACAGCAGAGAGGCTGATGTATGACCGCGCACTTGAGATGAGCCGGGCGGCTGCCATCAATGAATTGACCGGCGAAGATCTTGCCAACTGTGAGATCACATACGTTACTGCGATCCGTATGCTCGAAGCTGTGCTTGAGGATGACGGAATGCGATCTATGCCCGGTAGCAACATTGAACGGCAAAGCGGCTCGCAACCTGGCGACAAGGTCATTCTGGACGAGCTGCAGGTGGAGGATCGGCAGGTCGTTGTCAAACGTGAGTCTTATCTGAATCCACCCATAAAACTGACCGAAAACTCACACATTGATCCAGTCGTATCTAGTATGCGTGGCCGCCTCGCCTCTGTTCGGAAGAAGGTAGCTGTTCTATCCAAGCGATCCTCGGTGCCGACTCCGACGGTGGGCAGTGCAGGCAAGACACCTACATCCACTATTTCTCCTGTTGCATATTCCACGGGGGTGACACCGCCCAGATGAGTACTTTGTTCCCCAACTTTTTGACCAAATCTATTGGGAGTTATTACGAGATTTCAATTCAGTAGCGTCATGATATTAGCCTTGCAAGTATAAGGTTAACTCACGACGCTAACAATTGACCCCCTTTTTACCCCACCCTCTTATATAAGGTAGCCTCTGGCTAGCTCCAGGGTCATGTTCCTGCCATTTATCTGCCATTTGCATCTCTACGGAGACACTAATTTCTTCGTTCATATTTGTTTGTCCGTCTATTTTTTCAGTTCACGTTTTGCCATATATCCCACAGCACGAGACCAGGGGAGTTCTTATTCATGTTAGTTCTTGTCATGTCTTGTCTTATTCCTCTTTTTTCTTGCCTATTTTTTTTTTCTCTTTTCGTTGGGATTGGCGTTTGACCCGGGGACCCACGGTATACAGATTGGCACTCGAGTTTTTTTTTTTTGGATTGGGAACGCAAGGTCATGGCGTAGGATGCTCCAAGATTGGATTTGGTGCAGATATGGCCAGATGTATTGTACATAGAGAAATTGAGGAAACTCATTTACATGTTTGATCTCTATCCCGTATGTTGTAAACAACTTGAAGCTATATACGATCCACTGAAGCTATATAATATGGAGTAGGGTATCATTTCGAGTATCAGATGTGGTCCCTCAGGGTTATTTTAGGCTAATCTTGGCAAAGATCTACCAACTTCCAAACGCAAATAACCCTAAAGATGGCGTGCTTGACTATGTGTCATAGTTTCTAAATTTCTTCTTTTTTCATTTAAAGTCTTGCGGGTTTTTGCCTCTTGGCTTTTTCTAGGCACTTTATATTCCCTCAATCATGATATTTATGTGATTTATATGATTTTATGTGATTTACCTGACACGTGCTGGAGTGCCCTAAACGATTGCCTCAAACCTTTTGTACTCCATTTTTCAAACATCTTTGCATTCCCCAATAAACGATTAACGGAATCATGAATTATATAAACCATGTTCGCCGCAATTTTACCACGGCCCGGCCCCAAGATATATGGATTCTCGGCAGCCCACTGGCCACGCACGGCATGGCCGGTCTCCGAGGCTTTTCTTTTCCTTTTCCCTTACGTTGTATATTGCGCCATGATGTTTAATGCAGACGACATGAATCATGTGTTGCTATTATTCCTTTCCAAGACAAACATATGTCTAATTGGGTTGCCAACTCCTCTGGAATGTAACGTTAGAAATTATATTCGGCCTGGCTAGGCGATGGTGCGATGATAGTGCGGTGGTAGCCCGTTGCCTTGCCCAAGGCTTCTGGAATTCTTCCAGACATGTGGGTCAGGTTCTGCGGGAAAAATCCACCAACTCTGGTGGGACCTTTGCCTGGATCTGGTGGTTGTGGTCTTACAATTTCATTTTCCAAGGTAGTATAAGACACTGCCCAGCCGCAATGACCTATGGCATCAAATTTAGTGCTAGCACCTCATTTCTGCGCCGTTGCTAGCCGTATTAAATTCGCTTCTCGAAAGCTCAACTGAATACAAATACTCGTCGATCAGTTCCACGTGTGGACAGTGACTCGATCAGTTACAAACTAACATAATATGGCTGAACGGGTTGATCCTGTTGTTGAGGCTTCTAATAAGTCGCCAGTATTTGATACAAAACCAGCGGGAGATGATGGCCTCCGCCGAGCGGATGGTATTTCGGGATTGTGTATGTTCTCCCTGGTGAGATTGAGTGGTGCTTGAGTGACATTTCTAACCTGTTCCGTTTTCAGACGAAGGAAATGTCTTTGAGGCGACCCCCGAGAACCGTCGTCAGATTGGAATTTTTAGTGCTGCCCTCTTGATCTTTAATCGGGTTATTGGTACGGGTATCTTCGCCACACCGAGTACTATCCTTGAATTGAGCGGCAGTGTCGGTCTCTCGCTGTTTATGTGGGTTATCGGCACTGTAATTGCTCTGGCTGGGACAGCAGTATATCTAGAATGGGGAACTGCAATTCCAAGGTATGTCATCTAATAGGACGAAAGTATCAAAGGCAAGACATGTCTGACTAACCTGTTGCTGTATAGAAACGGAGGCGAGAAGAATTACCTCGAATATGTTTACACAAAGCCCAAGTTCTTGGCCACTGCCATGTTTGCCGCCTATGCCGTGTTACTCGGATGGGCAGCAAGTAACAGCGTTGTCTTCGGTCAATATATCCTCAATGCAGCAGACATTGAGGTCGGACGATGGAATCAGCGTGGAATTGGCATGGCTTGTCTCACTGCCGCCTTTATTATCCACTCCGTTGCCCTGAAATGGGGTATCCGTCTTCAGAATGCGCTTGGTATCATCAAGTTGATCATCGTCGTGTTCATCATTGTTTCTGGTTGGGTAGCACTTGGTGGCCACACAAAAGCCGAGAGGCCGCATAACTTCACCAATGCCTTCGAAGGCACCAAGGGAAGCGGATACGGAATTGTTATGGCGCTGTACAACGTTATTTGGTCCTTCATTGGCTACTCGAATGCCAACTATGTAAGGACACGAAGATACGAGTTGTGTATATTGATCACATTGCTAATTGCATCTATAGGCCCTGAGCGAGACGAAGAACCCAGCCCGCACCTTGAAGATTGCAGCCCCCGTTGCTATCGTTTCTGTTGGCATTTTGTATATGTTTGTCAACATCGCCTACTTCGCCGCTGTATCGAAAGAAGATATGCTTTCGTCTGGCAGCATTGTGGCCGCCGTGTTCTTCAGAAACATGTTTGGCAAACAGGCCGAAAAAGTCATGTCGGTCTTTGTGGCTCTCTCTGCATTTGGCAATGTGTTATCCGTTATCTTCTCACAAGGACGAAGTATGTATTCCCGCTTGCACATTCGAACGATTGAACGATATACTAATATGATATCGATGCAGTTGTTCAAGAGCTCGGCCGTGAAGGTGTCTTGCCCTTTTCCAAGATCTGGGCTAGCAACTGGCCTTTCCACTCTCCAGCGGCTGGTCTGCTTGAGCACTATCTTGTTTCGGTCATTATTATGCTCGCACCCCCTCCCGGTGATGCATACAACTTCCTCGTCAAGTATGTGATTTCTACAGACACCCGCGAGATCATTGCTGACCAATTGTCCCAGCCTCATCTCTTACCCCCTTGCAATTGTCAACTTCTTCGTCGCCGCTGGCCTCGTTCACATCTACCTCACCAAAGAGAAAAATTACCCGAACTGGAATCCTGGAGTCCGTGCCACCCTACCCGTCACCATCTTCTTCATGCTCTCGAACCTGTACCTCGCGATTGCGCCATATGTGCCGCCCAGCGAGGGCCAGAACGTGTACGAACAGCTACCATACTACCTGCACTGTGTGGTAGCCCTGGCACTTTTCGCAGCCGGAGGAATCTACTACATTGTCTGGGCTGTGTTGTTGCCTCGATTTGGCGGGTATGTGCTCGTCAAGGAGTCCGTTGTGGATGCCGATGGATGGTCTCGCAGTGTTTTTACAAAACTGCCACAGGCCGAGGCAGTGCACTCTTAGAGATACTGAGTGTGAGATAAAAATCGGATTGCTTAATTTTGGATCTTCTTTTATGTACTCGAGAGATAGATTTTGTCATGGTGACTTGGAAGAAATTCCCGCCAAATACTACTAGTAATAGGTAATATATAATACCGGAATAGATCCATTTATTATGTATTGATTATTTTCGACCTCATTGTCAACTGCCCTGTCATGCTGTGACATCAGAATAATGAACTGCGGTGCTGTATGTTCCAGTCTTCTATGGTAGCCCACCCAAGAGAATCGATTGAAACTGTCATGAGCCCCTCAAACTTGCTGGTATATTGTCTTGCAATAAAACAGCATAAAAGCCATTTCCAATCAGTTGTCTGTCATATAGAGATTAGACATCCACTGGGTGAAGTTGCGTGTTGAGGAAGAAGGAAAAGAAGAAGAGAAAAAAAAAGAACAGAAAAGTAGAAGATCCACTAACATTCACCGCCTTCCCATCTGCCGGACTCTGATCTCATGTTTTTCTTCGTTGACCATTGTTATCAAGTCCGTGGTTCAATTGATCTCGCATTTGGTTCTATTTAATTATTTAATACTAATACCTCTTTTATTTTACCTTCTCTCTTTTCTTTCCTTTTTCTCCCGGTATTCGGGTTCGTGGAGCTGATGCGCCGCTTCTCCACGCGTGTGCTTCTGCAGCAAGCAAAGCCACCGCTTCTTTCCGCCAGATCTCCCCTCCCCCTCTTTGTTTCCGCGCGCTCTCCTCAAGCTTCAGTTCCTAGATCAATTACTCAACGCCGCTCTCCTTCTCCGCTATCACAAACCTCCAAACGATACTGTTCCTACCGCAGGATGTGTAGCTCACGCCGGGACACCTCCGGGTCAACCAACGTCCAAGGACGTGAGGTCCTACCTACAAACGTCAAGCCCCAGCATTATGACTTGACACTGGACCCCAACTTTGAGAAGTTCACATACGAGGGATCTGTCACCATTGAGTATGTCATTTGTACATATGTGCATAGTTGCATAAGTCACTAACATCTACGTCTAGCCTCGATGTGAACGAAGACACCGATTTCGTCACCCTCAATTCCAACGAGATTGAAATCCACAGCGCAGTTGTTTCAGCCAAGGGCTCGGTGGTAGACTCCAAGCCTGAAATCTCCTTCAACAAGGATAACCAGACCGCAACCATCAAGTTCGACCAGGCCCTCGCTGCGGGGTCAGATGCCCAGTTGAAGCTTACCTTCACTGGTATTCTCAATGATAACATGGCCGGTTTCTACCGTTCATCATACAAGGAGAATGGCGAGACCAAGTACATTGCGTCTTCTCAGATGGAGCCGACGGATGCCCGTCGGGCCTTCCCTTGTTTCGACGAGCCTGCCCTTAAGGCCAAGTTCACCGTGACTTTGGTCGCCGATAAGAGCATGACCTGTTTGAGCAATATGGATGTTGATACCGAGACCGAGGTCCAGGGTGGTGCGAAGAAGGCTGTGAAATTCACCACTTCGCCCCTCATGTCCACTTATCTCGTTGCCTTCATTGTCGGAAACCTCAACTACATCGAGACAAAGAGCTTCCGGGTTCCCATTCGTGTGTACGCCACCCCGGACCAGGATATTGAGCACGGCCGTTTCTCATTGGAGCTTGCTGCCAAGACTCTCGCCTTCTATGAGAAGGCCTTTGATAATGATTTCCCTCTGCCAAAGATGGACATGGTTGCCGTCCCTGATTTCAGCGCCGGAGCCATGGAGAACTGGGGTCTGATCACATACCGTATTGTCGATGTGTTGCTGGACGAGAAGAACAGTGGCGCGTCCCGAAAGGAGCGCATCGCTGAGACCGTCCAGCACGAGTTGGCTCACCAGTGGTTCGGAAACTTGGTCACCATGGACTTCTGGGATGGATTGTGGCTCAACGAGGGTTTCGCCACCTGGATGTCGTGGTACTCTTGCAACGTCTTCTACCCCGAGTGGAAGGTTTGGCAGACTTACGTTATCGACAACTTGCAGAGTGCTCTTTCGCTTGACTCGCTGCGTAGCAGCCACCCCATTGAGGTGCCCGTCAAGCGTGCCGATGAGATCAACCAGATCTTCGATGCCATCTCCTACTCCAAGGGTTCCTCTGTCCTGCGCATGATCTCAAAGTACCTGGGCGAAGATGTCTTCCTCCAGGGTGTCCGCAACTACATTAAGAAGCACGCCTATGGTAACACCGAGACCGGTGATCTGTGGGCTGCTCTTGCTGATGCCAGCGGAAAGCCCGTGCAGTCCGTCATGGATATCTGGACTAAGAACGTTGGCTTCCCTGTCCTCAGTGTCACCGAGAACAAGGAAAATTCTTCCATTCACGTGAAGCAGAACCGTTTCCTGCGCACCGGTGACGTTCGTCCCGAGGAAGATCAGACTCTTTTCCCTGTCATGCTTGGTCTGCGCACCGATAAGGGTATTGACGAAGAGACCATGCTGACTGAGCGCGAGCGTGACTTCCCCGTTCCTGACCTTGACTTCTTCAAGCTTAATGCTGATCACTCTGCCATCTTCCGCACCTCATACAGCCCTGAGCGTCTTAAGAAGCTTGGCCAGGCTGCTCGTGACGGCCGCCTGAGTGTCGAGGACCGTGCCGGCATGATCGCCGACTCGGGTGCTCTGGCTTCTTCTGGCTTCCAGCGCACCTCTGGTATGCTTTCCTTGCTCCAGGGTCTCGATACTGAGTCAGAGTTTGTTGTTTGGAACGAGATCCTGACCCGCATCGGCACCCTGCGTGCTGCTTGGCTCTTCGAGGACGACAAGACAAAGGACGCCCTCAAGGCCTTCCAGCGCGCGCTTGTTGCCCCCAAGGCCCACGAGATCGGCTGGGAGTTCCCTGAGAACGATGATCACATCCTGCAACAGTTCAAGGCTCTTATGTTCGGCTCTGCCGGTATGGCCGAGGACCCCGTTGTTGTCAAGGCCGCCTTGGACATGTTTACCCGCTACTCTGCCGGCGACCTCTCCGCCATCCACCCTAACATCCGTGGTAGTGTTTTCACCATTGCCCTGAAGCACGGTGGTCTCAAGGAGTACGAAGTGGTCCTGGAGCGCTCCCGCCGCGCCCCGACTTCGGACGAGAAGACCACCGCCCTGCGCTGCCTCGGTGCCTCTGAGGACCCTGAGCTTATCAAGCGCACGCTTGGTCTTGCTATGAGCGACGAGGTCAAGAGCCAGGATATTTATATGCCTCTTGGCGGTCTCCGCAGCCACCCGGCTGGTATCGAGGGCCGCTGGAACTGGCTCAAGTCTAACTGGGATGACATCTACAAGCGTCTTCCTCCCGGTCTCGGCATGTTGGGCACTGTTGTCCAGCTTACCACTGCCAGCTTCTGCACTGAGGCACAGCTGAAGGACGTTGAGGACTTCTTCGCCTCCAAGGACACTAAGGTTAGTTACTCACCAAGGCCCTCACCGAAATCCATATCTTTGTAAAATTTACTAATTTGAATCTTTCTCGCAGGGCTTCGACCGTGCCGTTGAGCAGAGCCTTGACGCCATCCGCGCCAAGATCAACTGGCTCAAGCGTGACCGTGACGATGTTGAGCAGTGGCTGAGCAGCAACAGCTATCTCCAGAGCAAGCTGTAAATCTAGACAAAAGTGACTGAACAATGTTCATATATCTCTTGGATGCACGGGGGTTCTTGGTCTTTCAGAGCTCGCAGCTCGAACTTTCCTTCGACTGCACATTATTTTTACGTTGTCATCTACAGAGAGCACACGGGATGTGCTTATTTGAGCTAAAATCATACTCTACTCAGTTATTCAATATCTTGTAGAGCAAGTGCTTATATTGACTAGGGCTAGATTGATAGGTATCTGCCCTGATTGCAATAACTACATAACTACATGATACTAGCAACAGGCGACTAGATTTTTGAGACAAATGGCATAAAAGCCTCTCGGGAGTCATGAATGGCGTATTTGATTGCCTTGAAAACACCTCATATGGCCATCCTGGCCGCCAAACGTACACTGAAACACCTTGCAGACGAAAAAGAGGGGTGGTATCGAGGGAAGATAATACAGAAAGAAGAGAGACATAGCAGAGAGGCTTATGCCCACCCTCCCTTGCCTCCAAACCCAGAACTGTCCTCGATCTTCTTCCCGCCAGGACCGCGCGAGGGCTTGGATTGCGCCGCTTCGTGCTTGCGCAGTTCCTCGGGGACACGCGAGATGGGTGATTTGATTAGCATTTGTTTGAGATCGTACCTGTAGAAGTATTAGTAAATTGAGACCACGAGGAAATGTAAAAGGGAGAAAAAGGAGTGTAACGTACATAACATCGCTATCCTCGCTGCCCAGGAAGGTGATAGCAACACCACTCTTTCCGGCACGACCAGTACGACCGACACGGTGAGTGTAACTTTCGATCGAGGTCGCCATGTTGAAGTTAACGACCAGTGACACGTCCGGCACATCGATACCTCTTCCTGCGAGGTCAGTTGCGACGAGAACTTCTGTTGAGCCATTGCGCACGGATGCGAGCGCGGCTTCACGCTGGTCTTGAGTTTTGGAGCCGTGTAGAGTGACCGAGGAGAAGCCCATTGACTTGATTTCGCGAGCGATGGCATCACAGTTTCGCTTAATGTTGACGAACACGATAATCGGGGCACGGAACTCGCCTGATGAGAGGATTTCGCCGAGGCGCTTCTTGCGTTTGTCTTCGCCAGAGATCATCTCCACGCGCTGCTCAACTGTGTCGACGGCTTCACCGACGCCACCGATGGTGATAATGGCTGGTCGGCGGAGGTACTTGCGAGCAATGCGCTCGACTGCTGCAGGCATAGTGGCTGTGTACATCATGGTCTGGCGGTACTGGTATTTGCTCATTGCCGTTGAATCTTCTGCGTCCTCTGTATCGGGCTTTTCGTTCGTGACGGGGAGGGCATCCAGGATCTTGTTGACGGGTTCTTCGAATCCAAGATCGATCATGCGATCTGCTTCGTCCATAATCACGTAGCAACACTGGCTGAGGACTAGCATGCGACGTTCGATACAGTCGACCAGACGACCAGGGGTGGCAATGATGATTTCGGCGCCATTGCGTAGGCTAAATGCTTGCTCTTCAAGCGAGTGGCCACCGACAATACTGACCACGTTGAATCCAAGGGGCTGCGTGAACTTTTTGGCTTCGATCTCGATCTGCTGCGCCAATTCACGTGTGGGTGCTAGAACGATAGCATATGGTCCGTCGTTTTTGCGCCACTCGTTCTCGTCAAGCCGCGGTAGGTCCGAGATATAGGACAAAAGTGGGAGTAGGAATGCGGCGGTTTTACCGGAACCTGTCACGGCGACACCAATCAGGTCACGCGACTGCATAGCGATGGGGATAGCCGCGCGCTGAATAGCTGTTGGGTCCTTATATCCGACACGATCAACAAGCTCCAACAAGCGCTTCGGTAATGGACTTTCCTCCCATGAACGCATGGGATTAGGGACGCTTCCACCTTTGGTGGCAATATTGAAATCTTCCTTGAAAATACGCCAGTCTCGCTCGCGCATGTGGCTCAAGTCCTTCTCACTCCAATGCTTGTCAATCTGTGTGCGACTACTACCATCACGTCGCTGGCGTTCCATATCCAGCATTTGTTGGGCTCGCACACTACCGGCTTCCTGATCGCGGGTCGCCAATGCTTCTGCGTATTTGCGCGCGACATCATCGGCGACATCATCGCCAAAGCCTGCCAAACGCCCCCGGCCGAAGAAGTTGGCTTCTTGTCGTTTTTGGTATAGGGGGTTATAGTCGCCACTCGTGTCTTCCTCGGTGTTCCACTCGAAGTTGAACTTGCGGTCTGCGGTACGCTTGCGCTTCTTCTTTGCCGAGAAGTTAGACGTCTGGTCGGCTCCCATGTATCGGTGCTTGGTCAACGTAGCCAGCGCTGCAGCTTCGTCTTCTTCCGTTAGACGCTTTTCGCCTTTAGTCTTGGATGGGGGTGGCAGCATATCCTGGTCGCGATTGAACTGATTGTGCTGCCGGCCTCCCTTCCGCATACCACTAGGTCCAGTCGAAGGTTCATCGCGCATCGCTCGCGGCCCGGTGGGTACATGACGTTCCTCCCGGATATTGCGAGGCGCTTGAGGCCTCACAGACGGTGGCTCAGGTGGGAAACCGTTATAATCAGTGCCGTTGGTGCGGGCCTTAGCTTGCCGCTCTGCCTCCACCTCTTGCGCCCGTTTCTCCAGCGCGAGTTTCTCTCGTTGAGCTTTAGACAAAAATTTAGGCTATAGAAAGAGGTAAACGTAAGTATAAGTCACCAAATCTTGCGTCACGTATTTCATCATCCTCAGAGTAGGAAAAGCTTACCTTTGCCGTTGCCGCATCTGCTTCTTTCTTCTTGCGTATCAAGTCCTCCACACTCAGCGGAGTGACAGTCGGTTTCTTTGCGCCCCATCCTAGCTTCTGCTTCTTCTGGGTCTCGACTGGGGGCGGGGGTGGCACATCATCGGGGGGAGGTGGAGGGGCGATGCTGTCTGGCGGCGGTGGAGGAGCGGCCAAGTCCTCTGGGGGAGGCGGAGGCGGGCTGGGCGGGCGCTCCACTGGATCTGGGGGAGGGAGCGGAGGGAATCCCTCAGAGCCGTTGGTCATGACTTGCGTATGTGGGAAAAATGAGGGCTAATGAAACCACTGAACTCGAGACGAGAAGGAAGTGATATTGAATTTCTACGGAATATGATAAGAGCCAAACGCGTAGTCACGTGAGGGTATCACGTGATATTATCTATCTACTATCTACTATCTCCATGTGATCACGGCTAACAGTGGGCCCCTGTACATAGTCGAACTGGGGCAACTACGGAGTATTATACATATGCAACTACAATTTACTCCAACAATCTGGTTGTAGTTGCGTTTAAGTCTAGCAACGTTAATACACTCGCCGACGGATCAATTTGAAGCAATTGGAATTAATTTTCAGTGGAAAAACAAGCCACCTTAGAATACAATTGGTCCCGAAGGATCCAATCTCGAATTGGCCACAAACCTGTGTAAAGCTCCAAGAAGGGACTAGACACCAGTACATCTGACAAAAGTGAGAAGAAGCTGTCTTTAAGTTGCGTCAAAATCGCTAGACAACGGGAGGAAGGGAAGGTTGCCCAACACGGGCAACGGGGATGATACTACATGAAAAAGGAACTCACCCACCCAGGTGAATCAATATGCCAGGGTAAGTAACAAAGACAAAAACACCGAAAGAAAAGGCACCAGCAGAACTTCCAGAAACCAACCCATTCGTGAAGAAACGTATCTATGCTTGAAGTCATCGGCTTAAGGGGCCGTGCACATAATTCAAGCAGTTGTACCGTTCGCTGCGGCCTGTTGGTAGTAGGCATATGCCTTTGCAGCAGCCGCGGGGTCATCAGGCATGGGCTGCGTCTGAGGAACTGGCACAAACTGTGCGGCTGCGGGGATGGGGTGCACCGCCGCATTGCCGCCAGTCCGAACAGAAGCAACGGATGAAGGGCCATAGATTTCGCGATCCAGGGTCAAATATTCCTTTGCGGTATCCTTGGTGCCCCTTTCGAGAAGGTATGTCATGTAGATTTGCACAAGCTCCTTGACAGCATCGACTTGCAGAACGCTCTTGGATCGGATGTCAGCAATGACCTGCTTGATACGTTCATACTGAACCGACTCGGTAGCCGCGCTGGTGGGTTGCTCGATTTCAAAGACGAGGTAGCTTCCCCAAAAGGGTCGGCTGTCGAGATAGTAATGCTGATTCTCGTGGAAAACTTTGCGAGCCTCGTCAGGGCTGCCCTTGATCTTCCATAAAAGGCGGGCCCACTCGGCAACGAGGGCAGCCTTTGTGGCCATTTCGCACTCTGGCGAATCCAATTGTGTCTTGTAGACTTCAATGGCCGCATCAAGACCTCCATGACGACGGCACATATTGGCGAGCGAGATGATCGTTTCGACATGGCTGGGGAGGTGCATAAGAATGGCATTGTGGATATCTTTCGCCACGTCCACGCGGTCTGACACCTCTTCGAAGTAGGCATAGTGGAGTCGGACAGTGGGATTGGCAATTGGGACGTAGAGATACGAGGCACGTTGGTATATGATCCGTACCTCTTCTTCCTTGCCAGGCTGAGCAGCCATCCAGCGAGCGTATCGGAGCCAGAACTCGTCGTAATGGGCACAAGTGACTAGGCACCGCTCATACAAGAACTGAGTCCGGGAGAACGAACCCTCGGCTTCCTCGAAGTCAAGGTAATTCTTCCAGTTCATCAACTGGCCTTCATCGAGCTCAGTAACATGGAAGTAGGGACGCTTAATCTCCGATTCAAAAGTCCAGCGCTTGGTCGTCTCGGTTTGGGTATTCGTGAAAATCTCGACGTGGTAAGTGTCCACACGATGCCGGAGATCCCGCTCAATCTCGGCCTCAGCCTTGGCACCAGGAGCCGGCTGGGACGATGCAGCTTCGATCTCAGCGCGGAATGCGGCCATGATCTCTGCTGGAGCGAGCTCGGACAAGGGGCGGGTTTGCGCCATCAGACGGTAACGCTCGAAGTAACGAGCATACTGGTGCATTGGGATGTGGACGACACGTCCAAGAATGGCAAAGATCTTGTCGTGGGCCTCAACTCGCTCCTCGAACTCAATGTACTTATCCCAGAAGGGATGGGAAAGGAAATCAAGACCCACACTGCTCGCACCCCGTTCGAAAAGCCTGGTGGGTATTTAAGTTAGCATGCTGCAGAAACATGGGCCTGATAGGTGGGATAGGAGTGGCAGGAGACAAGAACGGGATATTGAAGATGGCAAACATGAGCAGGAAACTCTGCCCTGTTGTGAAACCCCAAGTAATCAAATGAGTGTGGTGGATGAAGCTAAGGGATAGGTGGACATCCAGTGTTCCGTAAATGGCCATCGAACGAGACTATTCATTGGACTTCAATGCAAGGTGGTGACTCGGCCAATCAAAGGAGAAATGCAGCCTGAGTGAGCTATGGGTGAGAAGTAAACTCCACTTAGATCAGGGGAAGCAAAGCAGCGAGCGGTCTCTCACCCATCAACAATGAAACCAACTGGATATTGAAATACCCAGGAAACATATGTGACCGGCACCACGAGAACTTTCGCGAGCTGCGTTGGTAACGGTTATAGGGAAAGGGAAGAAGACCATCTCTACTCTCACTTACTCTCGAATGATGTCGGAATCGTGCGAAGTCTCTGCCTTGAACGAACAATAGTTGGTCCAAAGATCAACGGACGGCGAAATGCTAGCAATGCCTCGTTCATAGACCTAGAGCGACAATATTAATACGAATCCATAGAAAAGAAGAGGCTGGTGCCTAAGGGTTCCGCATGCATACCATCTCAGCGGCCTCAGTGCCGGTGATGGAGAACTCTTGGTCGGCATACTTCTTCCAGTATCCAAAGAGCAAGGGGAACTTGGCGAGGAACCGGTCATAAGCTGAGCGGACGGTTGTGATGGCCTGGGGGCTGGAATTGCGATTTATTCCACCCTCCAGGGCCTCCGCCGCGCGAACCAGCTTCTCCCAGGTTTCGAAATTGTCAGGATCATCAAGCTGTAAAGGATAAACACGTAAGTTAACGAGGGACACATTCATAAATGCGTGTAGAACACGTACCAGCTCGGTCTCGAGTTTTCTAATCTCCGCATTCTCCTCTTCGGAGCCTCCGTACTGATGATAGTCGGCCATGGTCGTCGCAGTGCTGAGGATGCGCACGAGAAATCGAGGTCCCAGAATAAAACTATAGGAACAAGATTGCAAGTCCTAATAAAATAACAGTGATGGTAACAATGAAGATTCCGAAGGGAAGAAATTCTGGGGCTGAAACGAGACTGAAAAGCGAGCCGAAGATAGGAACTGTTGATGCCTGAGGCGAGGATCTTTGGGTTATCCAGTCCACCGCCCGCGGGCCCTCCTTCCGGGGTGTGGAGAGCGGTGTATGCCAAGGCGGTGTGTCCTAACCTTGGAAGGCCGGGCGGTGCGCGTAATGACTAAGCTCAGGCTTGGGCCCCGGGGGCTGGCCCCCTACCCACCCGTGGACGATTACCTATCGGCGGCACGGCAGAAAACCCTATTGACGCCTTAGGAACAAGGCGCAAATACTACTTTATGCCGTGACGCCTGAGGCATAATCTAAAGGCCTTGGCGTGAGCCCGGGCGGTATCAACTTTTTGACCAGAACACTCACAAACAACCTCAGAACCACCTGTGCACACTAGGATCACAAACCATCTTGATCCATCATGTCAGTTTCGAAGCAGGCGGGTGCACTGTTGGAAAATCTTCCTCAACGTCTGGTCAATTTCTTTGCTCGTTATCCTCCACAAGTCCACTCCGCAACTGTCCGCCGTCCTGCCCCTGCGAATGGAGAGGGCTATGTACCAACGAAGGTAGAATCTCCATACACACCAGACCGTGATGCGAAGGGTGCCCCGGGAGAGAAGAAGCATGGCTGGACTCCTTCACGCGCACTGCTCGTTACCAGCGAGGAAGTCCGCAATCCATTTCTTCCGCATAAGCGATTCGGCAAATGGGAAGCACCGAAATATGGGCTGCGCCAGCAAGCCGATCTGATGAAACTGGCGATCAAATACAATGTGGGGGCACTTCTCCCTCCCAGTCGCAAGTCACCTGAATTCAAGGAGACACGGCGCGCAGAGCGTGGTTTGCAGGTTAAGGGAACTGGTGTTGGTCATAAGGTTAAGGGTCACAAGTGGGAGCGTACCATGGAGTCACGTCTGGAGGACCGTCGCAAGGCAATGGAAGGAATGCCAGAGATGGTGCGGATGTGGAAGCAGGTTAGTACTCGATTGATCCTTCCCGTTGAGGTGGTTAGAGCAATGCTGACTCGGCATAACAGAGAGGTCATGGCCGTGGCTGGAGACAATGGCCCAAGCGGTAATGGGGATGCACCATTGTCACACATCACATCGTCTTGTTTCTCTTCTTTATTCTGGCCAGTTTGTTCATTCTGGTTCAATGTTCTGTTGATTCCCGTGCGAACCGGATCGGCACAAATACTTGTACGAGCCATAGCAGGAGCTTGGGACGGAGTTTTGTCTTTGAAGTATACTATCAACCCCATCTGTACAATACAATCCACGGTCACATCGGTCACTTCGCCCAGTGGTGCCCAAGAAAATCATTTACATGTATCTGGCCGGTGTTATCTTTCACTATCCTCAACACCAATAAGAAACCTACTTGCTCCCAGCTAAACAGGTTCAATCTTGCGGGCAATTCCCAAGCGGACCATAAGGAGCTAGGATGAGGTGAAACCTAAAGAAACCATAGTCAATAATAGTATATGTACTATAGAAAACCCCTCACGCAGATCATCGTGGCGTTAATCAGTTCAGCCTCAGATACAATTTGTAATACTACAGGGGCGCTGCTCTAGGCCCTTTTGCGCAATTACCAGGTTTACGTGTCTACGGCGTTGGCACTTAACTCGGATGTCCTGACATGGATTGTTTAGTGTCTTTCGCTCAACTTGTGGCTACTGGTTTCAGCCCAATTGAATCGAACAAAATTAGGCGCACTCTTTCTTTGTATGAATAGCCGAGTTGGTAAGCTGACATGTGATGAGACTGAAGGTAGTGCTTTAGCTTTAGCAAGATCCTAGAAACCCATGCAAGTTGGGTTGATCGTTGTGCATCGGCGGCGCTATTGGGATTTGTGAGACATAATGATCGAAGAAGTGCCTCATAGGCAGAATGGTTGGTTGGAAGCCTATATCGATCAATGTGATTGTGTACTAGCATGTGGGGGTTTCAATCATTAGTTTCAATAGTACTCATGAATCTGTCGGCTGATGCAAACATGTCTCCCCGATGGGGCTTTCCGTGACCGTAAAAGGTATAGTAACTCTGATATTATGCATGGAGTGCATGAGCGTCACGATGCAGTGGGGTCCAGGGCTGACGGATGTAGATCGTCGTGTATATAGTGCCGAATAGTGCGTGTGGTAGGATGAGAACAATCAACAGGAGCGGTGAAGCTCTATCAAAACAGCTATTGCCACGCCCGATACATCACAGGCCACATATGAGGGGAATCCTATCTCGAGACATTCCTTGTCCCTTCACAGCACACCTCGAAAAGCTGAAAACAACCTATAAAGGCCATTTACCTGAATTTGGGAATGTGCTTTTTCCCTAAACCTCCGATAGCCTATCCTTTTGCAGTGGACTGGAAATCAGACCCGGGCTAGTTGATTTGTTAGTATCGGTGACCTCCGATGAGAATATAGCTGTCTGCTATCTTATATGTGGTGAGGCTCCCCCCTCTTTCTTCAACTCCATTTGATATTGCACAGTCGCACATCTATACTGTCTCTTTGTGGATCTCTTGGGTATTCATTATGTGCTGATTGTGCTGCTAGGCATATATACCGAAAGTTCCACCTTCTTTCAGCATTTGCCACCTTGATTTCAAACAACGTACAACATATGCAACGAACCCTGGAGTGCGTCTATTTAAATTTGGACTTCAACAATGGTGGAATCAACCTTTCAGGGGTCAGTTCATCCCAAGTATAGTCAAGGTTACTCCGCCGACGTGGACATAATCCGAGACCAAGAGTACCCTCTACTAAATGGTACAAATGCCCATCTACTACACTCAACTCATGCTGACAACTACTCTATTAGGAACAACATACTTGGATTATGCGGGGACAACACCCTATGCCAAGTCCATGATCGAGTCTTTCTCGCGTGATCTTACATCTAATCTGTTCGGGAACCCCCATTCGATGTCTGTATCATCACAGCTTTCTACACAAAGAACCGAAGATGTTCGAGTCCGCATATTGCGATTCTTTAATGCGGACCCGGATGAGTTTGACCTTGTCTTTGTGGCAAACGCAACCGCCGGAATTAAGCTAGTCGCAGACTCACTCCGGGACTCCGACCATCGAGGATTTTGGTATGGCTACCACATTGATGCTCATACCAGTATCGTCGGGGTACGAGAGCTAGCCGAGATGGGCTACCAGTGTTTTCAAAATGACGATGAGATGGAGGCTGAGATTACAAAGTTGGCTGGCAACCAGTCGAAGGCACCTAGACTACTTGCATACCCAGCCCAATCCAACATGAACGGCCGACGTCTGCCTATGCGATGGTGCGAACAGGTCCGATCCGCAACAAACGAAAGTGGAGGAAACGTATACACCTTGCTTGACGCTGCGTCACTGGTATCAACCGCTCCACTTGATCTAGGCCCGTCCTCATCTGCCCCAGACTTCACTGTCCTTAGCTTCTACAAAATCTTTGGATTTCCCGATTTGGGTGCTTTGATTGTCCGAAAAAGCGCTGCACGGGTTTTTGAGCGACGGAAGTATTTTGGCGGAGGCACCGTCGACATGGTCCTAGCCACTGGGGTGCAATGGCATGCGAAAAAGGAAACCTCGATCCATGAGCGGCTAGAGGACGGCACCCTCCCGTTCCATAGTATCATAGCTCTGGATACGGCCTTGGACACACACAAGCGCTTGTTTGGTTCCATGGCAAACATTTCGGCACATACTTCGTTCCTCGCAAAGCAAGTCTATGAAAAGCTTTCTTCATTGGCACATTTCAATGAGAGAAAAGTCTGTCAGATTTATCAGTCGCACACCTCGTCATACGGCAATTCACACGCTCAAGGTCCGATTATTGCGTTCAATCTTTGCAATAGTCGTGGTGAATGGGTTCCCAAAACCGAGGTGGAAAAACTGGCTACGGTGCAAAATATGCAGATACGCACTGGGTCCGTTTGCAATCCAGGAGGAACTGCCTCGTCACTTGGGTGGACTGGACCTGAGCTTCGCCGGCATTACTCTGCTGGATTGCGCTGTGGTGATAACCATGATGTTCTGGGAGGGCGACCAACAGGAATTCTGCGTGTCAGTATTGGTGCCACGACAAATATGAAGGATATCGACTCTTTGATAAACTTCATAGAGGAGTTTTACGTGGAGAAGTGTCCACCTATAGTCGCTCTGGATCCTCTGACAGAAGACAATGAGGTCGTTGCCCCCCATTTCTATGTTGAAAGCTTAGCAGTCTTCCCAATCAAGAGTTGCGGTGCTTTCAAGATTCCCGAGGGAAAGCGCTGGGAAGTGAAGAAAGAGGGACTGGCCTGGGACAGAGAGTGGTGTTTGGTTCATCAAGGGACTGGTGCAGCCCTGAATCAGAAAAGGTACGTTGTGCTCAAACAAAGTATCCGAATTCCTAAATTAACGCTAGTAGATACCCTCGTATGTGCCTGATACGACCCTCCATTGAGATTGAAAAAGGAGTTCTCCGCATTACTTGTGGTGCAATCGCCGCACCAGACCAGGTCAGCCTTGAGATTTCACTTGGCTGGGAGGACACAAGTCTTATCTCCACATCCTTCTGCCCGAGCTCGACCAAAAAGCCTACAACGGTCTGCGGTGACCCAATTTCTCTCCATGCCTACACGTCCCCGGTGGTCTCAGCATTCTTCTCAGACTTCCTGGGGGTGCCATGTACCCTCGCACGATTCCCTACGCAGACCGCCAGCCGGTACTCACGGATGCAACGGATGCCAAATACATGGAAAAACCGCTTCCGCAAACTGATCATGCCAGGCTCATTCCCACCCGACTTCCCTCCCCCGGCGCGTGAGAGTGGCCAGACACAAATCACGTTATCCAACGAATCGCCAATTCTCATTGTCTCGCGTTCGTCTGTCAACCGACTGAATGAGACCATCAAAGCAAACACGAAGTATGGCAGTAGTAAGACTGTTGCTGCAGACGTCTTCCGGGGTAACATTGTCGTTGCTGAACGACTTGCCCACCGTGGCGATGTGGAACAACCATATGCGGAAGACCGGTGGTCATCCCTTCGAATTGGACCAGATCAGCTTCGGTTCGATGCTCTCGAGGCATGCCAGCGATGTCAAATGGTTTGTATAGACCAGTTTACCGGTGTCCGACGCGCTGAACCGTTTTCAACGCTTGCTAAGACGCGAAATATCGACGGGAAGGTCAAATTTGGCAAATATTCCGCACTTTCTCCGGAGGAACTAGAGGGCTTTGACTCGGAACTACCTGATCGCAGGAAATTGATGATAGGAGATGTGGTTGTGCCCTCATATCAGGATGATTGAGTATTTAAATGTTCTCTTTTTGGTGTTATGGGTGGACTTGAGTGTTTGATAGTGCCATTATATACATACTGTGTACCTTGTGTGCAGCTGTACTTACCAAATACATGTTTGTGATTTGTTTATTATAGTTTGATAAAGAACATTCAAAGCACTGCTCTAGAATCTTGAGGGTCTTTTAGCTACGAATACGGTTGAATGTTTCCGTTTTCGTCTGCTGGTATGAAATAGATTCTTCGCCTAGCATTCTCAAGAGGTTCATCAAATATATAGAAAGACTTGGCTTCAACTCGCTTTCGGTATGGTATTCAAAAGCTGCCCAATAAATTCTGAAATTGATAAACGCGAAAGTGATATACATGCTAGTACCGACTAAGCAACATCAACGGCTGCAGCAACATTTTCCTGGGCTTTGGTAAAAGGCGCCGCAAAGCCATAGGTCTGGTAGCCTTTAGAGTAATCCTTGCCGTCCTCACGCTCTAGGAGATATATATCAGCAACCCGTTCCTCATTCATCTGAAAATCTAAACGTTCAAAGAATAACTCACCGTGCTCAGGCGGGAACATCTCCATCCGATGCTTGTAATATTGCTCCCTAAGATCCTCCCCGTCACTCCTCGAGTGAAAGGTAGCATAAAGACTCGACCGACTCTTATCAGTCTTGTTCTCAGCCGAGCGATGGGCGAGATGTGACCCAAAGATCAGCATATCACCCATTTCAAGTGGAACAGAAGTCCATTCGTGCGCGTTCTCCCATTCAGGCGTGATTCGGCCAGCTTCCGCAAATTCAACTTTCATCTTGTGTGACCCGCGCACAACCTCCAGACATCCGTTTTCGGGAGTTGCGGCGTCAATGGCTATGTTGGCGGTAACGTGTTCAATACGGCCGATGTGGTCGTAGGCTGGTGCATCGAGGTGCGCTTGGAAGCCGTTTCCCTGGGGCTGTTTGTAGTTGATCTTCTCTTTGAAGAGCAACATATCCTACAGTTAAGAGCCTGATGTTAATATGATATCCTAATAGAGTTTTGGTATTGGGGATTTAGGGAAGATACATCGCCTGAGACTGCCTTCAGAATCCCGGCCAGCTGCTCGCCACAGACCAGTGACTTGAACTTGGGGTGGTATTCAATGAACCTTTCCGTGCGCATCAGTTGGCGTTCACCGTTGATGTTGATTTCGTCGTAGGGCATCCATTTTCCTTTGACACGAGGCCAGGCTTGGACTTCTTGCGTCCATTGCTTGAGTTCTGTGGGGTCAACGAGTTTATGCTCGTCGGCGCGTAGGAGGAGGTAACCATTTTCATGGTAAGAAGCTACTTGTTCAGGCGTGAGAGGTGACATCTTGGAGTAACTTGATCGAAACGATAGAGGCAAGCAGATAATGAGATGATTTAATTGTGGAATAACCCGATCGAAGGGAAAGAGTAGTAACCAGCAAGCTTTTAATAGTTTCGAAATGCGTCAACTTCTGGCTTCTTCCAAAGTTACTGCGGGGCCATTCCGATGACTCGGCCTTCGATTCCCCCATGAGTTGGTCCTCATCGTATTTCTCAATAATAATTTGGGGGATTAAGTGAAGGTGTTCGTCCCGAAGCCAGACAGAGACCCTTGGGATGCAGCACAGACCAACGGGCTTCGTGCCGAGATCACTCTCATTCTTGGAGAATATCAAAGATTATACATAGAAACGTCGATTTTTGCATTTTAAGCGGTTTATATTCTAGGTACACAAATGAGGAGGAAATATCTAGAAAAAGGACATCTAAAAAGGGTTTGAAAATGACACCAAAAACAAGTTAGGCCGCCCAACTACTCTTGTGAATTATTAGGGCAAGTTAGATCATCAACACGTGGACGGACTTCGTGCCTTGTAATCCTTTTAATATATCAAGACACTACATGAGGGGTTTATTTAAGGCTCAATCCATCTCTTACGAAATCAAAAAATATCCATCAAAATGAACATGAAGATGACAATCTCCCAGACTGAGCAACCTCTCGCCTCAGTCGAGGAACATACTCGAGCAACCATTAAAACATTGTTCCAATTTCTCCACGCACAGGGCCAGGGTGACTATCTCGGCGAGCAAGTAACTCAGCTAGAACACTCGCTACAGTGTGCATATCTTGCCACACAGTCCCCCAGACATGGAAATGACCCCGAGGTCATCCTGGCTGCGCTTTTGCACGATGTCGGACGGTTCATTCCCGCGGCCGAGAAGATGGGCAAAATGATCACCCCCGACGGCAAGTATATTGGAAGACAAAGCCACGAGGCTCTGGGAGAGTCTTATCTGCGCCAGATTGGGTTCAGTGAGAAAGTGTGCGCGCTAGTTGGTGCGCATGTAATGGCTAAGCGCTATTTGGTCGCAACGGATCAAGGCTATTATGACGCATTGAGTGAGACAAGTAAGCGGACATTGAAGTTCCAGGTAGGTCATCTTTCCATTTTATATTGTCAATATTCGAAGTATATTAACGACGATTAGGGTGGCGGATACGACACTGAACAGGTCCAGGAGGCCCAACAGGATCCCCTGCTTGAGGCAAAGCTTTCTGTCAGACGATGGGATGATCTTGCGAAAAAGCCGAATTTCAAAGTCCCTCCTCTGGAAGCCTATGAGGAAATTGCCTATCAATGTCTTATTGGTGAGTATCTGATCGCGACCTTCTATCAACCCAATATAGATACTAAAACATCGACCTAGACTCCCGGTCAAAATTTACCCTACATTCGAAAGAATATCGCCTGCCAATACAGCCCACAGTCGTAATTTGTGTTGATGGCTTCGACCCGGAATACTTAAAGTCTGGTATGGAGAGAGGCCTTCTCCCAACTTTCAAGAAATTCCTTGACAATGGATTCCATACCATTTCTAAGAGTTGCATGCCCTCATTCACCAATCCGAACAACGTGTCTATCATTACAGGCGTACCACCATCAGTCCATGGAATTGCCGGAAACTTCTTCTTGGACCGAAAGACAGGCGAGACCAAGATGATCACCGACGACTCCCTGCTTCGTGGGTCAACAATACTGGAACAGATGTTTCGACGAGGTGTACGAGTGTCAGCCATCACCGCCAAGGACAAATTGCGCAAAATCCTTGCCCATGGCTTAAAGGGAGCTGTTTGCTTTTCTTCGGAAAAGGCAGCGGATTGCACTCTGGACGAGAACGGGATTTCCGATGTGGAACAGTGGCTCGGTCAGCCCGCGCCTAGCCAATATTCGGGTGATTTGTCTCTGTTTGTGCTTGACGCGGGCATTAAATTGCTCCAGGAGAAGAGATCGGACTTTTTGTATTTGACATTGTCCGATTACATCCAGCACAAGTATGAACCTGGCAGCAATGAGGCTGACAATTTCATGGGGGCAATTGACGAGCGTTTGCAGAGGCTTGCAGCTCTAGCTCCTGTTATCGGGATAACTGGTGACCATGGTATGAGCCAGAAGTCGAATGAGCTGGGGGAGCCCAACGTTCTCTTCCTAGAGGAAGTTCTGAATGTCAAGTTTGGGCCAAATGCCTCCAGGGTAATCTGCCCCATCACGGATCCGTTCGTCCGACACCATGGCGCACTCGGTTCCTTTGTGCGCGTTTATCTCAAAGACAGCACGCAACTTGGTTCGGTACTTTCATTCTGCGAGTCACTCCCAGATGTCGAAGTTGCTCTTAGCGGCCAAGATGCCGCCCAAAGATATGAGATGCCTTTGGATCGAGAGGGTGATATTGTGGTTATTTCCAAATCACATGCCGTCATTGGTAGCTGCAGAGCAGATCATGACCTTTCAAAATTGAAGGACCATCCGTTACGGTCGCATGGAGGCCTAAGCGAGCAAGATGTCCCATTGATTATGTCAAAACCGGTGAACAATGAGAGCAGGGCTGAGGCTAAAGACTGGAGAAACTATGACGTGCTTGATCTTGTGCTCAACTGGTCGATCTGATATTTATCTCGATGCCTCTGGGCAAAGAGGGGGTACCATTGATGTATTATAATGTAGCCACCAGTCGTCAATATCAGGAAAGTTACTTTGAAAATCAAAACTTGCCATGTTTTCCATCCAAGTTGCATCAAAGACTGGGGGCTGTTCCTGGGCAGGAGAAGGACGATACATTGTTTCGTGGACAGCTTGAGTGGACATCTGGCATCTACTCAACAGCCGTTCCAAGCCTTCGCTAATGACCACAAGGAGATGGTGCTTGTGCATAGCTTGGGTGATATGCCGAAGGGCAGCCACAGTGTCAGTTACTAGAGAAATGATCTTGCCCGTGTCAATTCTGATCATGAATGCATACTTCGTGGCAACTTTGAGAAGAAAAACAACGGCGAAGGCGAGCATAGTATCGAAATATAAAGGAAGCCCATTCATGAACGAGCGGAATTCGGCATCACAGACAATCATCCGAAGGATTGACATGGCTGACAATACGCCGGCATTTGCGATCTCTTCCAATTCAGAAGACATGTACTGAGGTGAACTCTCTGATGCTGGTACACCACGAAAGGCGTGCGAGCAAAGGTATAGCTTTGCAAAATGGAAGTGAAAACCAACACCCTTTTGTGGATAATTTCCGACATTCTGATTCTCTTTGAAGCTTTCGCTCCAATCTGCAAACCATGTATCCAAAGAAATGGAGTATCGGCGCAGTTGAGGCATTGTCTGAGGCGCAACGGGGGTATCAACGTCAACCCCAAAGGTGTCAAAGACACGACCCAGAATTGACCATTCTTTGACTTGGCTGATTAATCTAGCATCATCTTCTGTAGCATGTTCGGTTTCTAGTATTCGACTAGCCGACTCGATTATAAATCCTTCCCTCGACATCGGAGGTCGACCATAGGCGATGGAAAAGTGGTGATCGCATACATAAACGAGATAGTATAGTCTAGCTTGGCGATAGCCATCGCGGTCTCCTTTGAGGGCCTTGTAGATACCACTATGAAGATTAATGTCCGATGCAATGCGGACAGCTAGTTCTGTTAGCTTTGTTTCACTAGAAGATTGCAGCCACATACCATTTCCGATCAAGGGCCAAGAAATTTCATGCAACCAAAATGCACCAACACACAGGCCACGGATGTCATCCTCGTTCACATGTCTTGAGAAAGTTTGAGCCGCAACAAGATTCTTGTATTCGCCATAGCAGGCTTCAAAGAGATGACCGAGAGATTGAGAATGCAAAGCAGCTACCGTGCAAATCGCCGTCGTTAACAGTGGCGATGCGATTCGAACCGAGTCCAAACTAATATGGTCGCCAAGAATGCGATAGAGGAAATGATCAAGTCTGAGATGATATGTTTCGAATAATGCAATGGCTTGACGTAACGAGATGAGTCCCGTGGATATCAAATCTGGACGACGGGCAGTTGATAAATTGTTTGGTAGACCTGCCTTCCCACTTTCTGAGACGCAAGAGGCCGGGATGGAAGCTGGGCCGCCCCGGGGATCCATTATCACTTCCCATGTCTGTGGTGGCTCATGGTTCTCTTTTGGCTGAGATGATTGACTTGAGGTAGAGATTGCCCCCGTGATGACTTCTTCATTAACAGCTTCAGCCGGCGGACTCGAAGAATCATCTTGTATTGCAGGAGCAGCTTGCAAAGCTTGCAATTCGGGCATGTCAACTTTGGCAGCAATCTTTGCAACAGCCTCTTCTAGCCGCCGCATCTTTTGCACCACTGCACCTTTCCATCTAGATCCCATTAGGACATGCTAGTGTAAGATATTCGTCGTACTTACGTGACATCGTCTTCCAGTAATGTCTGCAAGCTTCGGTTCACGCTGCAAGGGAGACCTCTTTTCTTGCACCGCGAGCATGGCATCTGACCCTCCCGCATATGGCATTTGACCTTCCCCGCATGTCAGTTACTTACTTCATTATTTCCGGCAATAGAACTAACCTTTTGCTTTCGACATGCTACACAAGCAGTAATCTTGCGAGTAATATCGGGTGGCTTCCGATCACCGAATGATTCTCGCAAAGCACTTACAGCCGGCGGAGAGGCTAATTCGATGTCCATATTGTGTGTTCAAATGAGGTTGCAATGTAGAGTGATCGGAATGTTCGAAATTTGCAGTGTTTGCATCTTTCATTAATCGCAAATCAACTCAGATCAACACCAACCAGAATCAATACAATGAGCATGACCTTTCACATCTGAATAATGTTGCGGACTTCGCACCGAAGATATATTTTATGGGCAACACGTAACACTTGGCGGGATAAAGCCGGGCTCCACGTGGGGGTGGTGCGAGCTCCTGACTGGCCTCTCCACATGGCCCGTTTCAGCGGTGCATCCCCCCGTGGCAGCTTGAGCGTTGCTCATTGCATCTTTGGTTCTTCGTGAGGAAGCTCATGTCCGACATAAATGTATATCACAGAAAGGCCGACGGTAGTTCTCCCCGAGATACTAATGTCTGTGGTAGTTACGCCTCCTAGTATACGCAATGTTAAAGAGTATATAATATCACTGTTCGGCAAAAAACTAACAATGTATATCTGCTGGTGTTCAACTCAAGACTAGGATCGCATTCTGTTCGCTTTCGATCACTTCTATTCTTGTTGACCTCAAGGATCTTCTGATTCGCTCCAATGGCATCTCTGGGAGCCAAACTGAGATTTGTGGTCACTGCGGGCGTTGGATTCTTCGCAGATGGCTATCTCAACTTGACAATTGGACTTGGTGAGTAGCTTCAATCAATTCGATGAGGTCGAAGACTAATATTGAACAGTGGTACCCATTCTGGGTTACCTATACTTCCAAGATGGCAAGGTACCGACAGTCGACAGCGACATCATGAAAGGCGGCCTGAGCCTGGGCATGGTAGTTGGCCAGCTTCTTTTTGGGGTTCTGAGCGATGTCTGGGGTCGCCATACTATTTATGGCAAAGAACTTCTCCTTACTATATTTGGAACCCTGATGGTAGTCTTGTTGCCTTGGAATCGGATGTCGGCCCAGTCTGTGACGGCATGGATTTCAATATTCCGTGTTGTGACCGGAGTAGGAATTGGGGCTGGTAAGTCCATGCTCCTTTGGTATGAAGGTGTATAACGGGTCTAACATTTAAGGAAGACTATCCATTATCTTCATCTTTATCGGCGGAAAAGTCACCATTTGGCTCCCGTGCTATCCAAGTGTTGACTGTTTTCTCGAATATCGGCCTTGGTAATATTGCGGCCAGCATCGTGTTTCTGATCTTGCTCAAGGCATTCGAGGGGTCGATAGCCGATAACCTGAGCCATCTGGAATGGGTCTGGCGTCTGCTATTGGGCATTGGAATTGTGCCTGCGATTTTCACTCTTTATGCACGGTTAACGATCACGGAGACACAGCCCTACAAGCAATGTGAGAGTGCCCGCAGTTTTGTATTTTGGAGATAGCTAATGCTGTTTAGATGTCTGCGATGATACTGCTGGGCAGAAACGCACATTCAATAAGCAGTGGGAAGACTTTTGCGAGTACTTCAGTCACTGGAAACATGCCAAAGTGTTGTTCGCAACCGCAGCCTCTTGGTTCTTGTTGTAAGTTGATGGCCCTCAAAAGAAAAATCACCCCCAAACTAATACACATAGCGATATCGCATATTATGGCATCAATCTCAACCAAAGCATTATACTGGCAAGAATCGGTTATGCCCATGGAGCAACACCATGGAAGACACTGTACAACACTGCTGTGGGTAATATAATCATACAGGCAGCAGGGTATCTCCCTGGATTCTACGTCGGCATCTTCCTTCCTGATCGCATCGGTCGTGTACGCCAACAATTCTGGACCTCTATCATGGTGTGCATCCTTTATGCCATATGGGCCGGAATCAGTACACAAAGCGCACACACCCCGACAGCTGGCTTGATGGTTATCTTTGCCCTCTCGCAGTTTTTGCTGACTGTTGGTCCTAATTGCACAACGTTCTTGATCCCCGCAGAGGTGTTCCCAACGCGTGTTCGAGGCACAGCACACGGAATATCTGCTGCTGCTGGAAAATGCGGCGCCATTATAACTGCGTTTGCTTTCGGCTCTGTTGAAGACGCAATCGGCTTGGAGGGTGTTCTTGGATTGTTCTCGGGGATCATGCTGCTCACTGCTCTTGTAACCTTGCTGATACCCGAGACCAAGAACCAAACCCTTGAGGGTATTGAAAAAGATGAGCTCTATAGAGCAAACGAAGTTGTTGCCGAGCTTCCAAACTCTAACGTTGAAGCAGGGGGCAGGGAGCTATACGTGGCAAAGACCAGCTTTGATGACAATTAAGCTGAAAGATTATCGACATAGGCAGATTAAGAAACTGTGGTCTTAGGTCAATGATAATAAAGGAATTAATCAGTTCAACTGGGTATTATTGTTTGTACTCTTCATCCTATTTCATAGGTTATGACTGCTTATCTTGAAAAGATATCTAAAAAGAGACCGTAGTAGAATCGTAATTATAACGTCTATAATATCCTTATAAAAGAACTCTATATTTATATTACACGTTATGTCGTTGAATATGTACTGTTTTGAAGGTTAACCACCGAGGCCCTTTTTCTTACCCATTACTCAATTATCGGCCTCTATTTGAGATTATCATGGTACATTCATTATCTTTTATACCAGAAGCTTCAGTTACCGTGTTCCTAGGAAGTTTATACTTGGGCGTAGAATATCTTTGCTATCTGGATTGTGATGGTGACCTTTTCACTGCAAAGAAATACATTCGTCACACGCATTGGATGCCATAGGCTACTATGCACCAGAGATACCTTCGGCGATGCTTTCCTCCAAACTGACCCAGCCCGACCGATTGAAGTAGCTCTTAAGAAGCTGCTTTGCCCGTCTAGAAGGCACGGCATCACTCAGGTCCCGAGCTTCATTTTCAGGCTCGGGGGGAATCAGTAGATTATCCATACGAAGCTTTCGTAGGATTTTGATGACATCCGTCCAGTTATGGGTGTCCGCGAATGCAAAAATTCGCTCGGAATTTACCGATGGCGAGAGAAGAGCAATAATGTGTAGTCTCGCAGCGTCCGTAACATCAACATACCACTCTATAAATGCTATTAGTATTTTCCGCTGCTCAGATTCGCCTTCTACTTACGTGGAGGAAGGAACCCAAGTGCTGCCGCATCTCCTTTAAGGATATTCCCGATCAACGACTGTGTTGAACCGCGTATTTCGGGAGCAAGGATCTTGCCAAACTGCGAATTTTTCATCAGTAGAGTTCCCATAATACGATTAAGAAGAGACGCACAGTGATGGCTGGTAAAACCGTATTTAGAACAAATGGGGGATCATTTTCTTTGACCCATTTAAATGCCGCCCGCTCGCTTTCTGTTTTAGAGGCCCCGTATACAATGTATCCCTTACCCTGACGAGGAATGCTTTCATCCCAAGCCACTTGTATAGCGGCATCATTCCATGTGTCTAAAACTTGGTTAGAGCCCGAGTTCTAAAGGGTCATAAATAGCGCCTACGCACCTGTAGTGAGCACAATCCCTTTTTCATTGGGCTTCGGCAGGTATGCAGCGGTTGAAGATGAGGTCAGAACAAACCGCTTAACTGTAGCTTGTTGCGAAGCTGCTTTCAGAAGGTTCACTGTCGCTTTTATGGCATGCGGAATGGTTATATTCGGGTCAGGGTTCATCGATAGATCAGCTGCCTGTGAGATGTCAGGTAAATGTTCTCTTTTTCTTTTTCTTTGCTTGTTCGTATAAATAGCACGCACGACATGGACGACTCCTGTAATCCCTTTGACTGCTCCCTCCCATTGAGCTCCACTGGTGAGGTCCGAGACAATGCAAGTTTCGAACTTGCCTTTGCCGTATTTTTTGTCGAAGAGCTCATTTAACCAGGGCTTAGGCTCCCGAATACTACCGCGAACCAAGTAGCCCAGGCTCAATAGTTGATCGACCACATGAGAACCAATGAAGCCGTTAGCTCCAGTCACGAGGATTTTAGACCCTCGAGGGATTGTGTCCTTAACATCCGACATGATGTCCAACAATTAAAGTGGATCGGATACCAAAGTAAAACGAGGTATAAGCTTGAAGATCCGGTAGAGGACAAGTCGCTAAATTGGAGGGCCATCAAATATGTCAGTCGCAGTGTCAAGTTATGTAAATGTCCTCCCCACATACCTTAGATTAATAATAGTTGCAAACGAAATAAGTGGAGTCAGCTGCTGTAGACTGCTCTTAATCATCACGGGTGGTAAATTAAGCCCGAAGCACGCACTGCATTCATCCACAAGTACGGTCTATCTATACCGCTAGTCCGATCAAGCCACCGAAGACGTTGGGGTTCTGACTGAAGAGGTTCCCCCTAGCGCCGACTCTGGGTCAAACCAATCAGCCGATCCGAAATCAAGGGGTACGGATTACCATCACCAGAGTCATCGGCCTTCCTGGCTATTTTTTAATCCCGAGCTATGGTTTATTAACAACAATTTTTACCCCTTAATCACACACAGCGGACAACACCTCAGTCAGTTGCAAGCACAATGACCCCGCTGGAGCTTGGCCGGGTGGATTCTCAAACCTACGGCGAAAGTGCTGAATTCCTAGAGAGAAGAACGAGAACAATAAAGCGCAGCAAGTCGAGTATAAGCCCAGGTATTCCCAAGTTTGAGAATAAGGGGAAGTTACCATGGGGTCTCAGCGATAATCAGGCGCGGTCGTCTCGCATTCTTACATCAACGGCAAAGCGACGGCATAGAGTGTTAGATGATCTACTAAGCTTTATTGCCCTATTGAAGTTTTGATACTAAAAAGAATTCACTTTATTAAAGGATCTGTGTGGTTATATCTTGACATAAATTTCCAATCGAGTTTTCACAATTGAGTAGTAAAATGTTATGGGTGCATAGAATCTACCGGGAAAAAACGAGTCAGTCACTCCATAGAACTCCGCCCCTTGCTTTATTTTGATTCGGGAAATATATGCTGGCAGTATTATTGCTTTAACCCTGGAATAACTTTCAAGAACCAGGCAGAGAGAAAACATCGAAGAGGTGTACTTTTGAAGTAACTACATATGTATGTATACTACCAAAGGTATACTGGTAGACCATGACATTGTTATTAGTCTATTCTGATTGGTTCGATGATTTACCCCGCTTAAGGACCCACTTAATATGATCAACATCACCTGATGACCTCAGAAGGATCAAGTAACCTTGCTGCATTTCACATTTTCGCAATATATTGTTGACCCTTGTCTTTGGCTAGCCTCCCGAGAACCTTTGACATGGCGGACCGCTTCCACTCCCGCGAAGGGTCCGACACTTCCCTGAACAATCTACCCATTGCTTCTCCGCGATCCAGCACCGAATCCCGCTCTCCCTCTACACGAAACCAACTCCGCGTTTCAGCAAACCACCAGCACAGACAAAGCTTGAGTGAGTCGCTCCGCGGCCCACCCGGCTCCCCCCGCGCACGCCGGCAGCCTTCCCTTCCACAATCCGCCATCCAGAGCCTCATCGACAATCCCCCGCCACCGAAGACTAGCGACCCTGCCTTTGTTGGCCGTGATTGGAGAGAGATCTCAATCGGTGAGCTGGTCAGCCCGGATGACCTGAAGTTTGTTGAGCTCGATACGGGCATTGAAGAGGCGACGAACGTGAGTACATCATAAAGGCAACACCGACACTCCCTGTCCTTGGACTAACATGCTCCTCCAACTAGATCTTGATTGATTCAGGTGCGGCTGTGCTGTTGATCCGCGAGACCCCTGAAGCCACTTCTGCCGTCGCCACATTCGACTCTGCCGATCTCAACTCCTATCTCCTGCTGGCAGCGGGCCTGACACACCCCGACGAAGCACATCAAGCGTCATATGAAGAGCTAGCCAAGAAAGCTCACGACGGCGTGCCCATTCCACTGAGAGATGTCAAGAAGTTCGGTATGGAGAAGGAGCCGCTGATCAACCTGCCGACGTCGGCCAATGTTTTGACTGCAGTTGAGATCTTTGGTGGTGGTGTTCATCGGGTTGTGGTGGTCAATGAGTCAAACCCTCAAGAAGTGGTCGGAATCTTCAGCCAATTTCGGCTGGTCAAGTTCCTCTGGGAAAATGGCCGCAGCTTCCCGGTCATTGAAGAGCTCTACCCGAAGCCTCTGCGTGACCTGGTGATTGGATCTCAAGAAGTGATCTCCATCAAGTAAGTTGCTTTGGTGAATTCTTGAAGAGCAATCTAACCGTCATTTTATCATTTGCAGTGGTGATAAGCCCCTCTCTGATGCTCTTCATGTGATGAACAACGAGGGTATGTCCTCGATCGCGGTTGTTGATAACTACTTAAATGTGCTTGGGAATATCTCCACAGCGGATGTCAAGGTATGTGACGAGCCATCTTGACTGGCAAAATTTACTCACGATTTGGTAGCTTTTGACCCGATCATCTTCATTGCCACTTCTTCAAAACACCTGCACTCACTTCATCTCGGTCATTCTGTCCACACGGGGGTTGATTGAGGGTAAAGACTCATTCCCGGTTTTCCACGTCAATCCTGGATCGACACTCGCCCACACAGTCGCAAAGATCGTGGCAACTCGATCACATCGGTAACTACTACACACTTGAGATATAAGCAGAAGATGTACTGACTGCTGCTTTAGGCTCTGGGTGACCGATCCATTATCTCCAACCTCATCAGGACCTCCAACTCCATCGCAGTCTTCAGTACACATCCCTCTTTCCAACAGCATCAGCCCACCTACCGGATCATATACTGCAAATTCACCACCACCATCTCCTTCTGTACCTCTGGCACCTTCTGCACAGCCCTCTCAATCTCCCGCCCCTCACCTACCAACTCCTAACTTACCCTACACATACCCAGCCCCAGGTGTGCCGGTCGCAGTGCCGTCGCCCATCTCCCATTCTATTCCTTCCTCCGCCCTAGACGGAGCCCGACTGTCCGGGCGCCTAGCCGGAGTAGTCAGCTTGACTGACATTCTGAACTTGCATGCCCGAGCCAGCGGGCTGAACCCAGCTGACCCCGCGGAGTCTCGTAGCCGCCGCCGACGCAGTAGTTCGTCGAGCCAGAGTGTCCGCCGCAGCGGTGACATTGGCCGGGAGCTTTTCAGCCGTGGTGGCATGTAAAAGCATACACTGTGTTTTACACTTGGGCTCGATTGCAGAGTATGTTCTCAGTACACCTGTATTTTGGAAACCCGATATACACACTCGCTCTGTCCGGCATGATTGGGTCTGTGTTAGGCCCAATGCCAATCACCCCCCACTAGTTATGAGTATTTGTCACACTTCATCAGCCATACAGAACAGGAGGCAGGCGGAAGGACCTCCGGACTTGGCCAGCCTTTCATTATCGTCCTTAGCAGCGGATATGATTTCCATTGTGGATCAGCATTACCAAACAACTTCAATTGACTATCTCCATACGTACTCCCTCGCTTGCATCTTGCTAGACTCTGCGATTTTTCATGTCTGGATTTTGAGTCTACCTTACCAGATCAACCAGATCTATACATCCACACACCAAGCTAAGATCAACAATCATCGGACAATGCCGACGGAACTCACATCTCCATGTCTGGTCGGCAAACCCTCTATCGTAGCACGGACAAGATCCGAATACCCACCCGATTTTCAAGAATGGATCTCCACAGACAGAAACCCGCAGAATAGCACCCTAATCGCACATCATTCTGATCACCCGGAGAAGTATCTCCGGCATCCGTAAAGCAGTCCTATTGTGTCCCATCCACCACTGTCCAGCGGCGCGAACACTCCCAGACACGCAATGATATCCACTCCTGCGAATCGAACATCAGCGGACAAGACCGATACCAGATCAACGTGCTCTTGGCCCTAGTGCTCCGTTATTCCGTCATTTTGATGGTATTTTGCGTTGAATTGTGTTTCAGCATGACTCGGGGAGGGGGCGTTGATCGGCTGCCGGGCTCTGGGCTGTGTGGAGATCTGCCGTAAGCTGGTACATTCCCGGGATTTGGCTTCTTCCAGCCTCTCACTGGCCCGTCATAATTTAGCTAACCCTCCTATTTGCACGGTGGCATGTGTGGCACCACCGGATTGGGGAAATCCGTTGCGTTTTTATTTGAATTAGAAGGTATTACTTCCAAGGTTAGCTTGGTCGAGATACCAGAAATACGATCTGGAGATAATTTTCGATTATGTCACGAGTAGATTGATTTTACTTGACAAGCCAGCGATATCAAATATCTCCTAAATAAGACAATAACCCCTAGAATAAAACCAAAAAAAAAAAACGATTGTCTCTACTAAACCCAAAGAAATGATGACTTAGACGATGATCGTAAACTCTCTAAAAATCCGGGGAAGGTCCTCCGACTCCTCCCAGGTGGGCAACATCCCTCGTTCCCCACTTTGCCCATTCGGTCGGGTCTCGTCTGCAGCCACTTTTGCTCCACCAAAAACCGAGAGACCGGACTGGACGCTGATCATGGAGACACCCCTTGGGGAATTTCCGAGTGAATTGGGAGATGTGATTGGGTGATATTGCAGGGTTGTCTCAATCAAGAAGGACTCGGGCATCTGGTTTAGAGAGGGTGTTTGACCAGGTTCAAGTTCAAGTCATTTTGAAGCTGGTACGATTTACAACCATGGGAGAATATTGAGGTATCAGCTTGGTCGATTTGAGGTATCGACATAGTTTACTAGTCCTAGCCGAGTATATACGAAATAACCAATCGACCTCACGGCGAATGACATACGAAGATAGCGTAATCCGATTTAGACCGATCTGGACTCCATGGGCCTGATTGGCCTTAATAGGAGATGAGTGCCGAGTTAAACCACGTAAGCCCCAAGGCCAAAAAAAGACAAGGCAGTCCAGACAAAACTCACGAATCATGCCCCCTGGGGCTATCACGCCGGGGCCTCTACCCTCACCATCACTATCACCACCCATGGGCCTATCATCAACCTTGGAAGTCACTCTAGCACAATCTGACAGGGTACCCACTGGACCCTCAAGCCACAAAACCAGTGTTAACCCTGATAAGCCAAAAGAAAAAGAAAAAAAGAAAAAGAAAAAAGAATTCGCCACCAATCACCCCTCCCTAAGCGTGCACGGGGCCAGTGTTGCAATCCAATCCAACCAGAACCAGCTATATAAAACCCTAGTGTGAACCCACATCCAGGCAAGCATTCGTGGAGCTGGTGGGTGGATACTGGACCTGGCCCCGTTAGAGCTGCACGGGGATCCGCTCTCTACTCCACCAAGTGAGAAGAATTAGAGTTCTCTTATTTAAGACGGATTTTAATCCTGTAAGATTTACTGTATGCCGACAATAACCAGGCCTCAGCCGTTGGTACGCTGCCCTCGGACTTGTCTTTCGACCGTGGTAGAGATTTGAATGGATTCTATACTTTTCATGGGTCAGTGCGGGCGCTAGTCTCTTGATTGGCCAATTAAAGTCCGGGCTTGGCTTGCCAGCTGCAACCTTAACCCCGCAATCTGGGATTCTGCAGGTCACTCTCTTCTTTTTCCCCCTTCTGCTGGTTACTTTGGGGTTGCTGAATTTCTAGTTTGAGATTTGTATATAAAAATTACAGTCAAGTTACTCTAAATACTACTCGTAATAGCATTGGTAGGGCTTCGTAGGATATCAATGTATTACCTTTGATAAAACGAAGAGAGAAAAGAGTAAGTCGATCCTGCACGATCGCCGTTGACCCGTAATCCCGGGAACGCCTCACCGGTCCAAGCAGGGACAGGAAGACAGCCACCAATTCCGCAGGGCACGGGGCACATCATTTCCAACTTACTTTCCCTCAACACGAAATCTAAATCTACACGAAACTAAACTAAACTACCACTTACACCAGGCAACTCAATTTCCGAATTGTAAGTTAGCTAAGGAAGGTTATTCTCTCGCGTGGTCAGCACGAGTCGGAAACAATCCTGAGGTAACACACGAGACCGAGACTGAGATTACGAGATCACGGAAATTTCAAAGACCAAATAGAGAGGAAGCACAGTTCCCCTCCCCTGCAACCAAGATACAAAAGTACCTGTTTCCATATATCACGCAAGGCCTAGCCTGGGATCTACTGAAAGGTCCAGGGATATGACATAGCGTCGTGGTCACGACGTGACAAATTAAAGCGGGCCGTTCCACGGTTAAGGATGGTCTGATCGCTGGGATTGGATTGGGTACTTACATAGGTAGTCCATGAGGAACGACGTCGTGGGCTAGGAAATACCTCATAGCCCTACAAGTTTTGTCTTGTGTTTTTGTTTTATTGCGGGATAGACCTACGTGTGTAAGGCTGGAGACTTACTACCAAGGGTATATGTTGGTTGTGGAGTTGGGTTACTAGATGCGGGATTTTGAAGGGAGAAAGTGTGTAAATTACAATGGATAAGATTTGGTACTCGAAGGTAAAGATAATACATACAGTCCTGGTTAAGGGAAGAGAAAGGTAAAAAGTCATTACTACGCATGTAAATGTCTAGGTGGGGCGGGGACTGTACTGGGGGGAAGCTATAGCTCTAGCTACATATGTATGGATAGCTACAGCTCTACTGGCACGGCCCGATGGAGCATAGAGTCTGAGACTAGGTTTATCCCATAGAAGAAAATGACATGCCAATAATCGCGCAGTCTTTAGAAGAGAATGGTGGGGAAGGCTCCGGATTAGGATGCGGACTTGGCGAAGGTTGTAGGTTGTTTGCGGATTAATGCAACGTTAAAACTTGCAACGTTAAATCCAAGGTGAAATTTTGATATGGAGATTGAGAAAGAAAAGTGGAGAGAATTTTGTTTCTTCATGTCACCTGTACATACATCGAAGAAAAGTATAGTAATATTTAATGAAAAATAGAATGAAAAAAGAAGAGCAAAAGTTCATCCAATACATACAAACATTTCCAATCCTGACGCCTGTTCAGGATATTAAATGAGAAATAGATATGACAGACAAATAAGATATGATACAAGAGCAAATGTGTAAAGCCAACCCCGATATACACCCAAATCCAAAAAAAGAAACCAAGGGAAAAAAAATCAAGGACCACCTAGGTATATCAGGTATCATAGATCATAATAGGCATGATAAGATAGAGATAGATGAAGTTAACAAGAGACGCTGGTGAAATCATCAACAGCGAGAAGATCATCAAATCCAAAAGGCTGGTCACGATCGGAAAGCGGAACAGTCGGGTTACCCAAGTGGAAAGCAAACTGACTGAAATCCGTGAAATCAGGGTCCATACCCTCATGCGAGACCATAATACCATCACCGTCAACCTTCCCACCATGCGACATGGTAGCATGTGCGGTAACAGTCGTCGGTGACAGTGGGGTATTGGGAGTGGGACAGAAATCAGGTGTGGAGTGAGTGCCGGCTGAGAGGGCCTCGATCCTAGGAGAGCTAAGACTGGAGGGAGCCACCGGGGGGTGAGAAATGTGTGTACTCTGAGTAAGGAGGTGGAGGTTGTGGAAATTGTTCGATGGCTGGGACTGGCCGCGCGAGTGACCATGGGTAGGGCCATGGCCGGTGGGGCCAGACATGGATGCTGAGGGAATGTGTGGGGCCGGTGTGTGCTGCAGAGGCAATTCTGGTGCCGACGCCAGACGATCTCTGAACTGATGCATTTGGGTTGCGGTGTCGGGCATCTGAGCCTGCTGCATCATTTGCTGCTGCCACATTTGCACGGCGTGCGTGTCTGTGGGGGTTTGCACAGGCGTTGGGTTGTGCTGTTGCATCGGGGTCCATGAGGGTACTTGGGGGTTCCAGGTTGGCGCTGGGGTTTGTTGGTTCATGTAGGCTGGGATATGTCCAGATGGGGCCCCTGTTGAGGTAGAGAACATGTCGGAGTATGGTGTCTGGGAACCGTTCATGTAGGCCGTGTAGGGCTGGGCACTCGGGTCGTATGATGCCGTGGGCGATAGTACGTAGCCATCACCCGTTGCCATCGGGCTGGCCATGGAGCCTGGGCCCTGGGAGAAGGAAGAGCGGATGTTGGACAGATCCAAGCTCATTTTGCGGGCACCACCATTGACTCCATTGACTCCATTGACTGATGGGCGTGGAGTCATGTGGCTTGCTCGCCGGCTGTGGATGGAAGATGCATTGAATTGAGCGCGAGCTGCAAAGGCGGCTAGTAGATGGTTTTTAAATTGGTCTTCGATTTGCTCGTTTTGGCGTTGCAGCATAAGAATGCGTTTTTCTTGATACCGCTCATCGACCTCTTCATACATGGCTTCTTTCTCAACAATCTCCTTAGTGATGTGGAAAGCCTTGCCCGTGCGCTTCTTATGCAACATAGAAGCCCGGTTAGCAGATTCCAGGCGAGCGTCTAAGCTGCGATCCTTTCTCCGTGATGCAGCAATAAAGGCTCTAGGTGATTGTTAGTAATTTGCGTTTTTTTTTTCCCTGTATGGTAAATAATGTAGTTTACATACCTCTCTTGGTTCTCCTCCCGCGAACGGGGGATAGGTGTGATGTCCTGGTCCATATCTGACAGGGGCATGTTGTAGTAATAGACAATGTCGATTTATAGAAGAAAAGTATATGACCAAAGAAGAGGGGGAAAGGTAAGTTAAATACGAAAAAGGCTGAGGGGAAACCCAAGTGTCAAAAGTTAAGCCCAAGCTCAGGGCCAGAACCACGGAACTGAGCCGATCATAGTTTGGGCGATTGGAAAACTTACGGCTGCTCGGTCCATGGTAGCCCAGTCCCTCTCTTTCTACCTAGGTCGGCTAGTCCGCTCGAGAGCGCCACTAACCAAATACGAGTGCCGCGATATGGTGCCACTCATAATCTCTAGTCCGTACGGAGACTATTTCCTGCATCCTGCAAATAAACCTGCAGGATACCACATGTGTATCGTTATCAAGACATTAAAAATGATTTCAGATTAACTAGACTTCAAGGTCTAGGCCTTTTTCAGTTATTAAGTGGGGCGGCGTTACCCTATACTCCAGACAGATCCCGATAGATGTATTCCGATGGATGTTACTCTATCGAGAATCACTGCAGATCCTCTTCCTTAAACGTTAGACCGTCACGTTATTTTTTTTTTCTTCCTCTCTCTTCTGTGAGAAAGTGCCTTCGGTAGCACGCAGGAGTAGACCTCGCCAAACGCGGGTTTGGGTTGGGTTTTCAATTTCCTTACCCGCCCATGGGCAACCCACCGCGGGTTTTGGCCTTGATGAACCCGCCCATGGGTTCTTGGCGGGTACCCGCGGGTTGCCCAAAATACCCAAAAACATGCATAAATCGTGGATAAACTTGATTAGTCATCTGGTGTAATTTTGGTCATTTATTTCTGTCACGCTTTTGAGTGGATATTACACTGAAACAATCAACGCCATCGACCTGGAAATATATATTCTCTACATGTAGATCACTGCCCCCATCGCCCTGCTTTACACATCTGAAAGGATTACAGGCCACATTGATGATTTTATGTAAATTCATCAATTAAGAATCTTTCGAGTGAGCTCAAAAATATTATCTTTAGTTCGATCATTTAAAATCAGTGATTTGGACCTTCTCAGTGTCCTCCCAAAGTCGTATTCATCTCCGGGCGGGTTGGGTTGGGTTGGGTTGGGTTTTGGGTACCCGCGGGTTTTACGCGACTCAGGAATAGATAGATCCAAACGCACGACGCGACTGGAACAAAATCCACAATCAAGTACTCAAGATGAAAAAAATCCCCATCTTCCAATACCAGTGGCCTTTTACTTCAGTATGGCGTCTTCTTCCTCATCATCGCGATCAATACATCGGCCTTTCAGTCCACTGCTCTCCATTGAGCCGTCATCTGACGGCTTCTTGGATTCTGACATTCAATCCTCTGTAAGAAAATGGTCCCTTCCACTAGCCTCTGAGTGTTGCGGCGCTACCTACATGTATACTAAGATGGACCGCAGCCTTTGACAGGACCCCGCAAAACCTACGACATAACTACTCGAAGACCTCCAGCGACACTCCGACGTATGGGACCTCAGCACAGAAAGAAATGGATTGCGTACGAGTCGCATCTAGAGACAGAGTTTCTTGAATGGTGGAAGGAAACAGAGTACGGCCAAAAGCTGAACGGAGAAGGCCAATCCCAGATCAAATAGTCCACCGGATCGCGTCACGCTGATATGTGGAAACACTTTGACCAGGTAGCTGATATTGATTCTGGGCGTCCTCGAGTCATCTGCCAGGCTTATCTCACTGTGCTTGATCATCCACAGTATAAGGGGAATGGGACAAGCGCCATGAGTAGACACAAAAAGTCTAATACTTGTCGTAAAGGGAAGAAAAAGGGATTTAATCAGTCATTGATTTCGGATTCTTTGCAGAACCATTTCACGAGAGACTCACCCAGTGTCCACAGAGTGACAACATTTCAAATCGAGGAGCAGATATTGAAGACAATTACGTGTCTTCGTTTGCCTTTCCAGACGGTGGAGAACCCGGTATTTCAGAGGCTACTCAGCCTTTTATATTCTGGTCCCGGAGAATTGGAACTCCCGTCAGCGAAGACCCTGCGGAGACGGCTCCGGGATGCAGTCAATTGCCAGCAAGAGTTACAGTTACAAGATCTGCCTGAAGATGCCAAGGTTTCCCTCGCTTTAGATTGTTGGACCAGTCCATTTCAGCAGGCATTCATGGCAATCACGGTTTATTTCATCGACAAAGATTGGAACTATAGGGAAATGCTCCTCGGCTTTGAGCCGTTGCACGGTCCTCATACAGGCAACAACCTTAGTGATGTTTTGCACCGGTTACTGGAGGAACGAAAACTTCTCGATCGTATTTTTAGCGTTACTACAGACAACGCTACCAACAACGACACCATGATACGCGCCTTGCAAGAGAGACTGCTCTCTATCGGAGCTATTAGCTCCAGGGAATCAATAGTCCGGGTTCCCTGCATAGCTCATGTGATCCAGCTTTACCTGAAACAGCTACTAGGACATATCAGGGCAGCACCTAAGAATAAAGAAGTCAGAGCCTTTTGGTCCGACACCCAAGCGCACGGGTTAAAGGATTCGATCAATTATAGAGACGTGGCTCATACACTGACAAAGGTAAGCCAAGATATTCACTTTTTCAATAGACTCAGAGCACTGACAGCATTAGATTCGATCCTTTGCGATCTTTGTCAACGCAAGCCCACAACGGCGTGATACTTTTTTATGCCTCTAATCAGGTGGTACTCGGCTTTTTCCGTTACATGACGTTCAGACACGCTGGAATTCAACTTTTTTGATGCTTCGTCGAGCACGCCGGCTGAGAAATGTAATCGACAAATACTACTGTGATCATGAATACTCGCAGCTCAAGGTTACCGACGTTGAATAGAGGCAAATTGACTACCTCGTTCATTTGACCAAACCGTTTTTTCAGTTCACCATGGCTCTGATGAAGACCAGAGACGTCACAATCCATAGTGTGTTCCTTGTGTATAGGAAACTACTGGAGCATATCGAACGGTCGAATCGAAGATTGAAGAGAAAGACAACACCCTAGAAGAAAGACATGTATGGCGCGTTGCTTGTAGCGAGGCAGAAGCTGAAAGAGTACTACGAAAAAACCTACCGCGACCACGGTTTTCTCTATGGCACTGGAACATTACTTGCCCCTCAGTATAAACTAAGTGCTTTTGATGATCGAGAGTACTCAACTTGCCATAAAGATACGTCAAAAAGGTACTGTGAATATTTGAGAGCATCTTTCACACAGTATCAGCAGCAGAACCCCGAGTTGCTATTCCGTACGGTCCAGCGATCTTCCAATTCGCATAGCACAGAGCTTGATCGGCTACTCGAGCCACCTGGTACATCGATTTTCCATGAAGGAGTAGAGTATAACGAAGTGGACCAGTATCTTCGCGAAGGCACGAGCAATCAGTACAACACACTGGAACAACTGACTGACCTCGAATAGCCAATGTCCCTGTGTCGCCGCGACTTTATTAGAAAGAACACGAGCGCGAATTCCCAGTGCTGTCTCGGCTCGCACGAGACTTACTTTCAGTCCCTACCACCGGCGCGGGTATAGAAAGGCTCTTCAATAGCGCACGAGACATTTGTCATTATCGCCGAGGGTCTCTTCACGAAGGGACCATTCAAGACTTAATGATATACATATGCTCAGAAAAGCTCACACTAGAGGGACAGCAATTGATTCGTCTGGAGAAACCGTTGGAGAGCGAGAGCCAAGAGGCACTTAAAGAGGATGAAGCGTTGAAGGCAATCGAAGAGGATGCAGAGCCGATCAGCGACAATAAGGAGATTGAAGAGAGCGAGAATCTCGAGGGTAACTCTGAGCCAGAGGAGACATACCAAGTGCAGTGTACGGTGGTAGAGACCGGCCGGAGCTCTATACACAGACATATTCACGAACCTGAACAACAAGAAGAGAGTATGGAGGAAGACGTGGTTGATTACGACGAAGCAGATTTACTTCCGCCTCCAATCATACAATTGAGTGATAGAAGCCAGAAGAGATCTTCTGGTCGGGTAACAATGCCCTCCAGCAGACTGCGAGGTTACGAGGTATACTAGTCTTTATAATTATCCAATTTGATTTTTTCAAGCCCTTCATGTTCCTTTCCAAATATTCACAGCTAGAAGCTAGTAGTTACGCCATCGAAACAATTAGATAATCGAAAATTACTGCATAACTTAGTGTAAAATGATCAGTCAGCTTTTTTTGCTTTTTTGGGTAATCGCGGGTACCCATTTGGGTCTTGGGTTGGGTTTCGCGGATGACAACCCGCCCACGGGTTTGCTGACTAAGACCCAACCCGGCCCATGGGCTGGGTTTTCGCGGGCGGGTTTGGGCGGTGGGCGGGTATTGGCGAGGCCTACGCAGGAGAATGGTACCACGTGATAGCCGGATCGGGCAGGGGCCAGGGCTGGACCACACCACAGCGGACATTACTCGGCTTATCATTTCCTGAGAACCTGAAATTCAAGGCTATAATTATACATGTATTCAAGCAAAGATCGTCTTAGAAGATGTATGGATAAGGTTACTGCACGTCGGAGCTACTGCAGTATTTCGGATACTCGATCGTCGATCAACGATCGCATTTTAGTGCGATAAATCACTTAATAGAATACATATGTAGGTACACTACTAGTGCCACTTCACGAAGGAAAGACCTGGTGCAGGGTCTAGATCATCATATCAATCGAAAATTCCAAGTAAATTCTTCGTCAACCCCAGGTTTCCATTGAATACGATATAAGCGACTGGGGAGTTTCTGCCTTCCTAATTAGGTGATTCCCTTGGCGTGTCTAGGCGTATCCCTCCACCTACAGGGCTGGGCAGGCTCTAGGCTACCTCGGCAAGTTTTCTTGGGAATTCATTTCATACTAGACTACATCGTACTGGCAGTTATAATCAGCTTGGCGTGGCACCAGTATCCAACCCCACTACTAGCTGCCAATGTGGTCAGCTTAGGTGTACACATACGCTCGAGAGATACATACATGTATGTATGTCGCTGTGGGGTACAGCCTTGGAAATTACGCCTGCGCTCAGGGTTAGAAGTATAGCACCTTGATTGCATCGTACGTACGAACCGAGGTATAAACAGCAGAAACTGCACGAATACATAGACATACATGATATGCAGATTACGCCAATTGACCCCATCGTAAGCCATTACTAGGCATACTGCACGGTACAAGAATGGGCTCAATTGGCCTCTTGCGCACACAAATCTGTCTCCAAATCCTTCCTTCTCTTGGTCTGGACATATACCTGCCTGATCCAGCGTCATATCCCATGGAAAAACGACGCCATATTGAAAGCCCATGAGACGCGGGGATTTGCCACCGACACTAAGCACCTGGGCAGTCCGAAGCCGGGTTACATAATCCCATCCGGCCGAGGCTAGGCGATTTTGGCCCTGAAGTCGCCACTGCGTAAACAATCCGATATCATATTTCTTCATATTATTTTACATGAACTACCCATGTCTTATTTTGTCCTAATACGATTAGCATATTGACAATCCCAATTGAAGTCTTATCGTTAGCGATTATTAGCTACAATATACATACATAGTAGTGGGGACTCGGCAATCAGGCCGATCACCCCCGCTGATCGCCCATACCAGGCCCGACGGACGAAGTACGGAGTACATGTGTCCATGTATTCCGTACAATCTGTTAGAAAGCATAGACCTGGAAATTAACATTGAATATCAACATTAATTCCAGGGGTCTCTCACATCTCCAGTATCCGCCCAGGTTAAACAACCAATCCCCAGATTCCACCAGGACTCAGGAGGGTACCGAGATAAAAGTCGATCTCGGAGAACGATCGGTGATCGAACAAATGCTCCATAGAAACTCCACACTCACAGCCACAATATAAACCCAAACTACAGTTCATGTCGCATACATCCGCCAGAACGATTATGGGAAACGGACACCGAGATCTGCAGGCATGCATACTTGGAAGGGAATGTGTGGCTAAATATCACCGTGGCCGTGGCCGTGGCACTGGGTGGGCCTTGCAAGGGGAAATTTCCGCGGAGTTGATTAAATTTTTTTTTTTGGTTTTCTTATTTTCTGATTTTCTTGTTCGGGATACATTCCACGAACGTACCTGCAGGTACGTGGGTTTTTAGCGCCAGGGCTGGTTCCTCGTGTCCGGTGTGCACGCCGGTTACTCGGTTAGGGAGGACGGTACCGTCACTCTGGGAGGCTTAATACTATCGGATGGAGTATGGAGTATGGAGTATGGCAAGGGAATCGGCCCCTCTCTCTTTCACGTAGAGAGAGGAGAGAGGGCGGGGATTGGTTGATTGGTTCGCTCTCGACTACTTTCATATCTGCATCATTGCGAATCAACCAGTCAATCCACACGCACATGCACATGCACACGCACACCGTCCCCTTGCGACGAGAGGAACCCATTGCAAATGAAATCTTGTTTATAAACAGCATGAATAGGTAAAAGACGCTAAGTTCTCAATGAGTGCAAAGCCAAAGGAAAAGGACATCAATCAAGGGTAGAGAAGAGCCAAATCCGCCGATGATGCCTGGATTGGAGCATCAATACATAAGATCACGATTTAACGGGAGTAGATGCTAGATTGTCCGGGCCAAACTCCTATCGGACAGATCTGCGGGGGGAAAATCTCGGACGCAAACGGAAACAGCAAAATAAAGTTCTGGGGTCGTGCTTAGGCAATTCCCAGCGGTGGCACCATCCCCTGTTCCTCGCGGGCCTCGCTGCCAAGCTTGTAAGACACCTTGAACCGAATTTTTACCGAGTTGCCCTTTCCAACATCAATTCCGTCGATGAGCATCTCCTGTTGGACCCCATTTTGCTGCTGGGGGGCAATGTCTCGGCCCGATTGCGGCCGAAGCTGTAGCGTGTAGGACTAATCAATTGTCAGCAAACTCAGCTAGAAAGTGGACTATGTTAATAGTGGCAAATGGCTTACCTTCTCCACAGCGACTTGGAAATGGAGATCTCCAATACGTTGACTGGTTGTGTTTGAGAAGATGGCTACAACGTGAATCTGGCGTGGCTGGTTCGGCACCCGGCGCGCAGCAAACTCAACACGGAGCTGGGAGTTGAGGACTTGGATCTTGTTGGTCGATGGAAGTGCATTGCTCGCTGGCAATGCGGATGCGAAATCCCACTCATCATCTTCCACTGGAGCGGCCTGCCGCGCCGGTTGCGGGGACGGACCCGTGCCTCCGACTAGGTCAAGCAATGACGACGAAGCGGGAGCAGTTTGGCTTTGCGCCGGTGGCTGGAAGGGACTAGATGTTGCCCGTGGACTGGCAGAGACGAGCGATGCAAACGGGTCAGCCGCCGGTGGTGGAGTCGCTGTAGACTGAACTTGGGGTGAGGCCCCCATGACGGGTGTGGGAGATTGAGAGACAGGCCGCGAACTGTTCATAGAAGCAAGGATATCATAATTGGGTTTGAAGGCTGTTGGCGCCTGCTGCTGAGATTGTGGTGGAACAGGCGGCGTGGAGCTTGCTGACATGGACGGGAAATTCACTTTGATATTGGTCAGTGGGATGCTTCTTTGGGAAATATTGTGCCGCGGTACTTACTAGAAGATCCGAGAGATATACCACCTCCGGGGGAGGGACCTTGTTCACCTAATGAAAGGCCGAGCAGGTCATTCTCCAAGGAGTTACCACCTTGGGATGGCACCGCCTCGTTACCGTTGGAACTGGGTTCAGGCTCCGGGTCGAAATCGATCAGAGAGAGCTCGTTGTTTGCATTTTTGGAGACTCCGGTCGTGGTTCCCAGTGTACCCTTTGGAATCTGAGATGCAGCAGCCAGATCACCCTTCTTGACTAGCTTATACCGCTCGATTGTGCGATGTATGCTATCGTTTATCTCCAATAGCTTATGGACGGCCTCGGGATCATCCGATTCTTCCTCACACATTCTCTGGATTTTGGGGTGAGCGCTTTGCAAAGCACTCGCAAGTTCCTAGTAAGAGCATCAGTGGCCAATCAACTAGCAAACAACACGTGTGACATTTTATCGCCCACCTCGAAAACGTCGCCTTCGGGGAGAGCTTCCCCGGGCTGTTGATTCTGCAGCATCTCTTCCAGAATCTTGGCTTTTTGCTGCACCTTAACAACTTCCTCCGCGGCCTTTGCTCGATAGTCGGTTTTGTGCCGATTGTCGAATCCTGCCATAACCTTCATGAGCCGGTTCGCTTCCTGTAGATCGGAGGGAGTGCCTCTCCGAATCAACTCCTGGAGTTTGGCAGACTGTGCTTCCTTCTCTTCCTCTTCCATCTCATCCGCGGATCGGAGATTCTAGTCAACGTTAATTCGACTGCGGAAACAATACTATGTGGGGGCCACATACATCACTTGGGTTCAAGACCGCAGCATCTTCTCGGCGGACCTCCGGGAACATATACCCCTTATAAAGCAACAGACGGTGCATATCCCGGATGAAGCCTAGGTCATCCTTATAACGCGATGTTTGGCAGATAGTCTGGCGCCACTCCTCGATCGACTCCAAAATGCGGTGCTGGACCCTGGAGGGCCGTATGGGTGGCCGCTCGGGGAACCTGCGGACCAATTCATTCAAGAATTCCTTTGTGCCAATCTGTAGATGGAATGGATATCCACAGTTCTTGACGGCGATATCGAGTAGCTAGAAACCGCGATTGTCAGCCTCCCCCGCTTCAGCTGTCATTTAAGCTCCCCACGTACCGCCAACGCCAACAATGCGACATTCTGGTTTCGGGAATTGATAAGGTGAACGATATCGAACGCAGCTTCTCGGGGTCTAAGAAATGAATTCATGAGTGTGCGCCATACAACGTGAGAGTTCTCACTCACGCATTGCCTTTCTTGGAGTTGATTAGATCCGCAACTTCCAGGTTCAGGGCCAGGTTCGGCTCGTAGTTTTGAGGATCGCAGGCATTTCCTATGGATAATCAAGCATCAGTATGAATCATCTGTGTTACATTCATTCCAACACTAGACTCACGAATTGCCCGCTGCAACGGCGAAGCGCCTGGCTCAGCGTAGACACCGAAGCGGTCCCTAGCCGCCATTCGTGCAGATGCAGCCTCCAGGATGACGGTGGACAATAGACAATAGAGAAAAGGGTATTAGTCGGATAAAGAGGGAGGTACTGGAAAGCACAAGGATCCAGAGGAGATGTGTACAGTCGCGGACGGGGATGCGGGCGGAGAACCCGTTTAGCCTGCACGTGTGGCGCTTGTGCTTGGATCTTTTTTTTTCCCCAATCACTACATTTACCACTACGAAATACTTCAAGATACTCCAAGTAGGGTATTCTTGGATATTCTCTTTGGGTTTTTATCTCATCATTCACGATGGTCCGCCACAAAAAAGACAACTTCGCGCGAGGAGGCAAGAAATTCAGCAATAGCCCCCGCCCCCGAGTGCCCCGCGGTGATGAAGCAGATGAGGGCGCCACCTCCTCGAGGCCTCCTTACAAGGCTGCCTGCTGGGATATGGGACACTGCGACCCTAAGAGATGCTCTGGAAAGCGACTCATGAAGCTTGGTCTGATGCGGGAGCTTCACATTGGCCAGCGGCACCCCGGCGTGATCGTCTCGTATGTTTCGCGGCGCATTTTTTGGGGTTTATTAGCTTGCAAACTAACGATTGACTAGTCCAAATGCCAAACGAATCATCTCTCCCGCAGACAAAGATATCATGGAACAGCACGGTGCTGCCGTGGTGGAATGCTCTTGGGTGAGAGTCAAGGAAGTGCCCTGGTCGCGAATCGGCGGAAAATGTGAACGACTTCGTATGTGATAAGAATTGGGCAACGATGAACTGGATTCTCGGGGTGCTAACTATCTTGGTATATAGTCCCCTACCTTATCGCCGCCAACACGGTTAACTACGGCAAACCATGGCGCCTGAACTGCGTCGAAGCGCTCGCCGCTTGTTTCGCCATCTGCCGTCGCCTGGAATGGGCGGAAGATCTCCTCAGACATTTCAGCTATGGGCCATCTTTCTTGGAAATCAACAAAGAACTTCTGGCGCGCTATGCCGCATGCGAAACCGAAGAGGATGTAAAGAGGACGGAAGAGGAATGGCTAGCCAAGATCGAACGCGAATACGAAGACAACCGCGTTGATGGAGGTGATGATATCTGGACCAAAGGAAACACCAATCGTTTGCCCGCACGAACTTCAGACGACGAAAGCGGAGATGAAAATGACGAAGATGAGGGCAGCGACGAAGAGGAAGATGAGGATAAGGACCCATTCGCGATTTCCGATGACTCTGAAGATGAAGAGCAAATGGCCGAAATCCGCCGCAAGATTCTCAGTTCCAAATCGTTCCAGAATCCAGAAGAAGAAGAAAAGCAGCAGCCGGAGAAAATTTCTCGACCGGAGCAGCTGTATGTCGACTCAGATGCTGAGTCCGGCTCAGGAGGAAGCGAGGACGAGGCATTCGACAATATCATCAATGCGACGACGGTCACTGACCGCACGGGAATCAAAGCGATTCAGCAGCGGAAAGGAAATGAGACTGTCTCTGGCTCGTTCTCTCGTGCGGAGATTTCTGCCCCGAAGAAATGGTGAACATGAGGCCTATTGAACGCCAATTACTCACGTCCAACGGGCTTTGGTTAGCTTCTACCATTTTCTGGAGTATCTGGGGTGTTCTTTTCTTCTTGCGACGCCCACAGACAGCTTTGTTGCGACCACTCCCCTAGCAAGTGCACTTGGTCCATTCAATTTGGGTCTGGCATTCTGGTACCCAGTATTGCCACTCACTATTTCGTCATTGGGGTGGGATCATTTTTTCTGAAAGTGCGCCTCGGTCAATTTGTGGGATCACCAAGTTTCCTTTTACTAGACCATGCTACCTCTGCAACTATATCCGCTCCTTGGTTCTTGAGCTGCAAATGTCTATGTGTTATGACTCATTATAACGATATCTGTCTTATTTTGTACTCGGCGAGGATCCAGATGTCTATATGCACCAAAAAGGGAAAAGTACCAGGTACCATCCATGGATGGCACACATCAAATTCACTATTTTTTCCCAAGGTTGGCCTAGCTCCTAAAATTATAGTTGTGATTCCAAAGGGCATAGTCATGCCCTCCGGGCCAAATATGGAATCGGAGCGAGACCAAGACAAACGGCAATATAAGTCCCTCTGTCCCCTCAGGTCAACTCACAGGAATCATCCACTTTACAAATACGCGTAACTCAACTATCACCCACAAGAATACCTCACAAACACCCATCCCTTGTGAACTCTCATCACTTGTCAACCCACGCAACCCCATATAAGAAAGAAGTCTCACTGGAGCCACATCTGTTTATCAAACACCCAACGCCGGCGGCAGACCAGCCCGTATCAACAAAAATGGACGCGATGGCCATCCTTGGGCTTAAAGTGCAAAGCACAGAAGCACCAGACCTTGAGCAGCAGAATCAAAACACGAACTGCTTGCTCCTCAGAGAACCCGAATGGAGAGAGTCTTTGGTTAACCCGCAGTGCATGCTTAACAATCCTGGACCAACATGTAACTCCATGCCGCTACAGCATGACGACAAGCACGACGACACGCCTAAGGAGTCTCAAGAACAAAATGCACAGCTGAGACATCAGATGACGAAACAGGCGCAGATTATCCTCGACCTCACGAAGAAGCACAAAGAAGCCGTGGGCCGGTTTGAACAACACACAGCAAATATCATATACGAACTCGAGGAACAGAAAAAAAAGTTTCCGACCTCAAGTGCCAAAAAGGAAAGTTGGTTCATAGTCTCGAGGAACAGACTAGGATGGCATCTGCGCTAGAAAAGCGGGATGCGAAGATGAAGGAAGTCTTCGGGAACATTTCCAGCACAATGTTCTTGGAGCTCGAGTACCAAGAAGAACTGATCAACGAGATGACACCAGGCGAAGGGGAGTTTTTCCAGCCAAGCCAAAATACCCTAGTGGATCTGGTTGAAATCATTGAACAATGGACAACAGACGACAAACATTCAGAGATGATGTTTAATCTTGAAGATGAGCCACATTTTGAACAACTATACGCGGAACTGTTGTCTCGATTCAACGAACAATCATGCCAGGTCAAAATGCAGGCAATGAAGCTCAATAGACAGAAAGGCATGATTGACGAACAAAGGAGCACCATCTTCGAACTCGAGGCGCAGAAACGAAAGCTTGCTAGCGATCTTGAAGAACAGGATGGAAGGGTGGCTTCGTTGCTTGAATGTTTGGAAGGGGGTGGTGCAGAATTCACATTCCTCTGGAACTAGGGTAGGAGAGGAGAGCTAATTGTTTTCACAAAGATGTACTTAATTATAATAAGGCTGGCAGTATTAAATGCCCAATCTCAATCGTTTCTTAAAGAAAAATATCAGACTTGTCAGATGCGAATCTCGTATCATGGAGGGAACCCTAGGTAGAGTAATCCACCATGTCGATTCCGATACTGGTGTAATATAAAACTGAGCAACATGGGTTCAATTGAGCCGAACATGGACAACTATGGAGTCCTCCCTTGGAGGATGGTACATTGAAGTGAATGCTACTTGCCTCTGGTTGTGATCTATTTCATCTCCCGGCTCACTTCACTCTCACTTCGCTCTCATGTATATTGCTCTGATGCCAAGCAGAGCCTTTTTGTTCTTCGTCAATGATCCTTCTCTGAAATCTCACCAACAAGACATTCAATTCTCTCTTTTTCCACTAAATTAAAAGTAGATTCGACGAAGAATCACATTAAATATTATTCACATCACTCTCACTTCGGAAGCCAGATGGCTAGGCAGATTGCAGAAAGAAATATTTAGATACTAGCCAGCCTAATCATTTTACATCATATTATGTCCCAAAAGTAAATTTCCAAGCTCAAGTCCTTCTCACCACCGCTGCTGTCTGCAAAAACTGACGTCATGGTGCCGATGGCATCGCGGGCAATCGACTGCATGATGTTTGGGCCAAGAATGCGTCAACGAGTGTGAGGAAGTGTGACAGATGAACGGGTTTGCATCCATATAGACCGGACGGGTGGGAGCTCGATTGGGTCGGTATTTCCGGCGGGGAGCGTATCTGAGGGCATTTCGATTTTGAGAGGATGCCGGGGTAGGTAGCATAGATGAAATTGTCGATGGCATGTTGGAATGTTGGAGGAACCTCGTCCCCGTTGGCTGGCATATGTTAGGATCAGTCTCACTCTGTAAATAGATTTACATGCCACATACCTGCTCAAGTCGCGTTTCGTGCGGAATTCAAATGGATTATGCAATCTGATGTATCGATTTAAGATATTAACCTTGGAAGCTGCTTTGGCTTTCTGTTTATCTTGCTAGGGTAAACATAACAGAAAGGTTTTATGGGACGCCCAGGAAACGCGAGACTCGGAGTATGCAAGGGCTCAAATAAATTCAATTTCTTTTGTTCTTTTGAAAGTTGAAACGGACATGCAAGGTATCAATCGGATAATGATTTCTATGTCTGAGATTTTATCTAGACAAAAATAAGCTGATAATTGAGGTGGGAAATACAGACCTCGACTTAATCTCGGCTTGGGTCATTGCTATTGCGGTATCATTCCATATACAGCATTTGTTTTCTGAAAGGGAGGGACGAGGGACTTTTTGATGGGGATTAGACAAAAGAAAAGAGATATATCTGCATATATCTGCATGGTTCAACACAAGGAAGGGCATTGTCGATGAAACACTACTAGTTAGGTACTATGAGTATGTCAGCGCTCATTTAATAGCATAGATGTTTATAAACGGATCCTCTTTGTTTAAGCTATAAAAATTCAAGTGCTTAATATATATGTTGATCTAATATATTTTAATATATACAAATATCGAATTGTTCTGTGTGATTCAAGACATCATTATCATTGACTTATAAAGTACTATAAAAGCACTAACCCCGCGATGGCGGGGCAAAATCGCCTCCCAGGTCATAGATATCAAGTACACCCTTTAGCAATCCTCTCTTACGCGACGCTCTTTATTTAGAAATACATATGCAGGTAGAATAAAAGGTCAATATTCTACTATTCTACTTCTAAGTTGAGTTAGCACACGTGGCGGGTGAGGTTCAAAACTCACCGGGGACGGAAATCCTTTCCACTTTTCCCACAATCCCGCAACCCACTTTCAACAACCATCCTTGGACTACCCTTGAACAATAGTGCAAACATGCCCGATAAAGACTCCAGCACACCCCGTGTCTTCCTCTACCGACACGGTATGTTCCAGAACGTCCATATCTTCTTTTCGTAGTCTAACTAGATTCTAGGGCAGACGGAATGGTCCAAGAACGGACGATACACCGGAATCACTGAGCTTGAGCTCACCCAAGATGGTGTCAACCAGGTCAATGCGTCTGGCAAGATGATTGTCGGATCCGGCAGATTGATTGACCCAGCTAAGCTGGCCCATGTCTACATCAGTCCTCGCAGGCGAGCAATGCAGACCTTTGAGATTGCTTTCTCTGATGCCGATAAGCAAGCGCTTAAGGATGCACAGAAGGTCTCTGAAACCGACAGACTGGCCGAGTGGGACTACGGTTTGTATGAAGGTCTGTTGACTAAACAAATCCGGGCCTTGAGAAAGGAGCACGGTCTGGATACCGAGAGCGAGTGGGATATCTGGAGAGACGGCTGCGAGAATGGAGAGTAAGTCTTTTTTTTAAAAAAAGAAAAAGCTCTTTTTAATTGATGTCCAATCGCCTACGATCAAGTATATCTGACCAGGTCAATACAGGTCTGCGCAAGAGGTGACGGACCGTCTTGATAATCTCATTCAGGAGATTCGCGCGATGCACAAGGACAACATGCACGGAGAGAATCCCTCTGATATCCTGCTGGTTGCACACGGACATTTGCTTCGTGCCTTTACCAAGCGCTGGTTGGGATATCCTATGGAGTTCCCTCTTTCTCTGATGCTCGACCCTGGCGCTGTTGGCGTCCTCAGGTAATTCTCCTTTATCCCACTTTCCTAGCCTGGCAGTTAACATTTTCCCCCCTATTTTCAGTTATCAGCATCACAGCATTGATGAGCCTGCTATGTTGGTTGGATACGGATACCCGTTGCAGGAATGATCTGATATGTCTGGATAGTGTACATTTCATACAAGTTAACCGGATGGTTACTAAATATAGACTTGATCCATCATGACAGTGTTGAATAAAAAAATATATACGCTCTTCTCCAGGGTAGGTAGAATATTCATAGTATAAACCTCAGTTCGCCTAGTAAATGAGATAAATACCGTATCCACACACAGATACGTCATAACTTCAGAGCCTCCAAAATCTTCTGAAATGCATCGTGGCTATGTTCCATATCACCCGGTTAAAGAAACCAGATCATCAAGTCATGAAGTTCATCAGGTTCATCAAAAGCTCAGCCCTACTGCCAAGCCAACTCCCCCGCAATGGGTGCTCTGTTCGCATGACCTGACCAACTGACAACTCATATGGCCCTGCCCCTGTCACCCACCTAAATGTTTTGTGTCTTCACTTCAAATATGACATCGAATACGAGAGTGCCTTCAAAGTCAGACAAGATCAGGTGGGAATGGAGCCTCTTGGCTGAAGAGCACCGGATGGCACTAACGCTAGATCGTCAACTAACGGGGGCTAGGGGACTAGCTATATGATCATCTCTCCCCTGATGAGTTTCATTTATTTCTTTCGCATCTTCGCATCTTTGCGCCTTGACATGTGCTTTTCAAGGATTTTCCTCGGGATTGATTCTACTACTATTTAACCATAGAAAACGCTTCAACCTCGAAACTGGAAGCTAAGTCGGCGCCAGTGCCATGCCGCACCACAAATCAGAAGAGTTGTCGGTCGCTGATGCCAGAAAGGAGGTTCACGAGGTCGCAACTTCCACATCTCCAACAACAACACAAGAAAATCGCGGCTCAGTCTTGATAAATTTCTTCTCATCCTTTCTTGGTCCTAAAAACCCACTCGCACACCCGGCAGACCCACGTGAGCACACCGTGTGGCTGCTAGACAATACAGCGTACCAACCGGTAAATGAGGAGACAGACGAGAGCCAGCTGTGCTGGCATGCCGAGGTAGTCGCCTGTATTTTCGAAACAGAAGGCCGGAAAGATGTGGGCAACATCGTCGCTGCGATCGCCGACCACATCGGGCTGGACGGCGAGGTGGGCAGCGACGACGAAGCACGCCGACGCATCGCAGAGCGCGTCCAGCCTTTTCTCAACCAGGTCTCACCAGCGCGCACGGTCACGCTGCAGGTACCCCTATCCCGGCCCGCGCAGTCGCACGGACTCGGCCCGTCCGACCGCAACGGCATCGTCAGCCAAACGGTCGATATGGGTGAGGTCGAGGTCTACGACGGGGCTGTCGTGCGACCGCGACTTCAGGATTTCGGCGATGAGGCTGTGTCGATGAGCACTACTTTTGCTGCGCCTGAGGGCTGGCTGGTTATCTCGGATATTGACGACACTATTAAGCATACTATGACGCTTGAGCCGACGGGGATTATTCGCACAACGTTTGCGGATATCCCTGAGCCTATTGCTGGTATGCCGGAGCTTTATAAATATGTTCATTCTGAGCTATTCCCGGCGTGGTTTTATCTCTCCGCGTCGCCGTATAATCTGTACCCTTTCCTGCATGACTTCTTGGATGAACACTACTGCCCGGGGACGCTGGTGCTACGTGATTACTCGTGGATGGATATCACGGGGCTTATCAAGTCGTTCACTGAGAAGACGCAGGAGTACAAGGTTGATCGGATGGAGAAGATTCGGGGGTGGTTCCCTCGTCGGAGGGTGCTTTGTATAGGGGATTCGACGCAGAAGGATCCGGAGGCCTATGCGGAGATGTATAGTCGGTATCCCGAGTGGATTCATGCTATCATCATCCGCAAGGTTAAGGATGTGGCGCATATGGAAGAGAAGAATGAACCGGCGAGGTTTGAGAAGGCGTTTCAGGATGTTCCATCACATATTTGGACGGTCTTTGAGGATCCGGAGGAGTTGTATAATTTTGTTGATGGGCTGGGTATGGAGGATCAGGCTTTGTAGATGTAATAATCTGTACATATTTAGTTGGATTGGCTATTTTGACTCTATGCTTTCAAAAATCTTTTACCTTTCCCATCATCGTGATACTCATTAACACACGCAAGAACAACTTTGCCATGCCATCACATAGATAAGAGATAAGATTGAGATAAGGCCAAAGATAAGGATCTGAGAATAAAAATAAAAAAGTCATCACCTGGATTGACCGGCGATCAAAAGGGCACGTCGGGTCCAGGTGATACGGAAGGCAGGCAAACACCAAGTCAAGCGGGTTGAGGGATAAGAAATACACTATAACTATCAACCCGCTAGACTATAGTGCCCACCGTACCTTGGAGGTATAGGGCAAGCAATGATCTATGACAGTGCCATTGTTTTGATCTTCAACCGCATCACTCACCTTTCACGAACCATAGACTCTATATACTATAATTTCATGTCAAATCAAGCCAAATAGAAATATAATATTGAATTTCTGCTCATTGCAATGGAATTAATCGGGAATGTCAAGTGGCGAAGTTGACCTAAGCCCTACATACGTCAAGCTTAGGAAATGGCCTCCGATCTATAACTAGACCTGTGATGGCAAAACAGAAGACCCTACTTCCAAAGCCTCAACTTCCTTACAAGCAACCCATTGGAAAGCTTCAAACATTTCTAGACTAACAAGATGCATCAAGACCCCAATGACACTATGCAGTCAGATATACCCCCCACGCAACCCATCGTGGAACAAGACCCTAAGCATCCATCAGAGCCCTCACCACGCACCCCAGAAGCCATGGAGCAGCCATCCGAGCCTCCCAAACGCACCTCAGAAGCGACAGGACGCACCTCAGAAGCCATAAAGCCCAGTTCACATCCCCCAAAGCCCACCTCCTCAACCCTGAACGACTCACCCCTCACACCACTGTCGATGCGAGCCCTCTACTACACCCCAGACGGATTAGACAGCGACATACCCGATGGAATCCCAGAGGGGGAAATCAGCGAAGCCCTCTCACCGGACACAAGCACAAGCATTATCCGCCAGAAAGGAACAAACCTCGTCTTCGATGCTGGCTTCCCAACCCCACAGCCTTCCGATCAGCAATACCTGCTGAAGATCACCACAGCTGCATTCTGCCACGACGAAATTCGTCTCGCCAAACTCCTCAACCCCCCAAACACCACACCACAGATTCCACTCCACAGTCTCTGCGGGACAGTCATAAGCACACCACGCGAAGACGACGAGCGGGAAGAAGGCCCGAGATTCAAAATTGGAGATACAGTTTTCGGCGTGGTGAGCTATACTCGTGACGGCGGAGCTGCAGACTATGCAGTTGCGACTGAGGGCGAGCTAGCGCTGAAACCAGACAATATCACTGTTGCTGGGGCAGCGGCGCTTGCGTTACCGGCGTTGACGGCCTGGCAGGCGCTTTCCCGGTATGCCGGGCTTGATCCCGATGTGCCCGGGGGGCTGAGTGAGGTGGATGATGAGTTTGGGAGCGGTGGGAATGGAGTGGGACGGTGGCTCTGGCAGCGTCAACGCCATGAGTCCGTGCTAGGTAGCAAGGATTATGGCTACGGACACCGCAAAAGCACAGTTGCTGGTAACGGCGGCATGCTAAATGATACTACCAGTGGTACTGGCAGCGGAGCTGAGAACGGGCGTTGGATTTGGCAGTGGAGTCGCCGCGGCTCTGCACTCAACAACAATACTCCTGGCACGATCAGTGGCAATGGTGATGACATTGACAACATCCCCCCTGCTGCAAGAGCAGTCAATCCCACTCCCACTCCTAAGAATGTGCGTCGCGAGAGCCTAATCAGTCTCGTTAGCGGTAATCCCAGTGGCAAGAAAACCATTCCTCGCGCTGCCAGCACAGTCGACCCCAATCCGAAGAGTACTGTCCGTCGCAACAGTTTGATTGGCCTGATTAAAGGCAACACCGACGCTCCAGCCACTCGCGCTGCCAGCACAGTCGATCCTACTACCGGTGCCGATGCCAATGGAAATTCGCGCCGCGCTAGCCTGGTCGACCTAGTCACCGGCGGCGGTAGCTCTGGACGGCGCGGCAGCCTGCTAGGAAGTATAATTGGTAGTACGAACCCCAATGGCAACGGGGAGCAAAAACTGCCCAAGATCCGAGTGCTCGTCACTAACGCCCGTGACAATGACATCGGCCGAATTGCGGTGCAGATCCTGCGAGCTGATTCGCTCTTCCCCATGCCCGTCCGGCCGTGGATATGTGTAACCTGCACGCAAGTCGAAGCCGACATCATCGAGAAGGACTGGGAAGTGGACGAGATAGTCATCATCCCGCATCTCCCATCGCCGGAGGAGTGTAATATCGAAAAGGTGTTCCGCGCGCGTCGCTGGCAGCCCGTTGATATTGTGCTTGACTGTGCTGGCGGGGAAGTATTCCGGGCGGCTCATGCTGCGGGTGTTGTTAAGGACTACGGGGCTGTGTTAACTGTTGTAGATGGTCAGGTTGCGCTGCAGTCTCCGCTTGTTCCTGAGAAGGATTTGCTAGGCGAGAAGAAGCGTGGGATTAAGAGTCGGTTTGTGCCTGTTAATCCTGATGGGCCGGCTATGGAGCGGATTGCGGAGTTGGTGGAGGAGAGTCTGGTGCGTGGGAGAGAGAATACTATTGTTGATCTTGCGCGTGCGGCGGATCTTTTGGCTTCTGGAGCTGCTGGGACGGCGGGGAGTCGGCGTGGTGGGATGGTGGTTGTTAGGGTTAATAACGTTGCCTATACTTAGATTGTCATGTTGATGCATTGATTTTAATACAGAGATATCACAAGTACATCGCAAGAAGAAGCAATGCCGAGGAAAGCAACCTAGGGTTGTGTATCAATTTGAAAATATTGGGCCACTTACTTGGTTAGGCCAAAGACCACTTTCACAATCCCACCAAAAGCCAAGTCCATGAAAAGAAGAAGAATAAAACAAAGGGTGAAGTAAATCAAAGTTAATGAGATATCCTATACAAGCATAAGTTTTGACCCGATGATTCCATATGAAAAAAAAAAGAAGCGACGCTCTGCCCCATCCCACAAGATCGAACTACATGAACAGAAGAAGAAACCGAAGTTTTGTGGCCGAGGTGCAAGGCAAGCGAAAGAGAAGGCGAGAAAGAGGTCGTGAAGAACAAAAGACAAGTGTATTACGCGGTACCTCCGTTAAAGTAAAGAATCAAGTCTGGTAAAAACGCTCAAGCATGCGGCGACAATCTGTTTGTTGGTTAGCACGTAGCACGAGTCAAGCGTTTGAATTATGGGGTGCAGCTTACCTCCATCTGAAGCTCTTTATCCTTGTTCCGATTGATCTCCTCATTGACTACTTGAGCCAAGTTGGCTCCGATAGCCTGTGAACCTCCGGCCTTCCGGCCAAACGGCCACTGCGAATACTCTGCTAGCAATTCATCCACCTGCGCGAAAGCTCTCTCGCGAGCCTCGTGGCTCATGGTGACCAAAGCGTTCTCGAGGACATTGGCGGCGTATGCGGCGCAAACCATGGAAATGGAACGAAGGTATCGGTATTCGGCGTCTTCGGGGAGCCATGGACTAGGAGGAATAATCACGGTACGGTTGCTACAGATGTTGCGCACCCGTCGGTGGAGCTCGTCTTTCGCGCCGCCGTCGGCCACGGGATGCGTCGCCATATCGAAGAGAAGGAAGTTGCGCTTTTCGGTCCGGAGGATACCCTTGTCCACAAGACCCTTGGCCAGTCGTTCCCGGACTTGCTTCAATTGATATCCGATCTTCATCAAATTCCAGGTTTCGCCTACAAATAGTCCCGGTCAGCAAGTACGTCGCAAGCCAAATTTCTGCTGCGGGCCGATCTCACCACTCAGCAAATCAATCCATGAGTTGACGCTCATCTTCTCGCTTGACTTCATCATCTTCAGAGTCTCGTCCAGCAAGACCTCCCCAGTCAATGTATCGTCGATGACTTCGATGATGCGGTCAGCCAGGGGGAAACGTCGCCGCGACGAATCCTTCTGCATGCTTATACGGCCGCGGAGCGCGAGCTCAATGACGATACACCCTCGCAGGGCATAGGAGATGTTTTCGTTCCAGAACGACAGATGACCCTTTTGCGGCGCGGGCGCGAGGTCAGCGATCGGAACCACGAATCGAACAAATTGGCCATGAGATAATATCCATGAAGACTCACCTGCTTATCCTTCAGACCCAGCAGCAAGATATCCTCCATCAGAGTCAATTTGGGTTGCTTGCCCCGTTCCTCGTTTTCGCTGATGTCGCGGGGGTCGAACGCGATCTTGTGGCCATTCTCTGCACTGGTAAACGACGTTTCCGGTCCACGGTTATCCATCGCAGAGCCATTTCGGGAGATTGGCGATGACACTCGGCTGTCATCTTGCTCGTCTGCCCCAGCGACTCGACCGGCGCCTCTGCGGCGAGTCAAGCCCCCGGCTGCTGAGGCCATGAGATCGGGTCGGGTTGACGTGGGGAATAGAAAAGGGATGGAGAGAGATATGGCCGGATATGACCAAAGACTTCCGATCTATATGCCGGTGTTGTTTGAATTGTCTGGGTTGGTGAGATGTTGAGACTGTTTAGACCGAAACTCTGCGGGTGAAGTGGGACTTTCGGTGTCAGGGGAAACCAGTGACCGAGTGGGCTAGCCAAAACGATACAGTGTCGGGTATATTGAACTAAACCCGCCTAAATACGAGAGGAATGGGTGACTGCGATGGACGGAGTTGTGAAAGGGTGAAGTTCAGAGTAAGTTAGTTCAGTGATGTGGCTCGTTTGAGTATCTGCGGGTGCTTAAAACGCCGGTCAAAGGACATTATGATGGTAATCTCCCCGTTATCATTCTATTTTATGGCTCTATTATTATTATTTTTTAAATTGGCAATCTATAGACTACTTGGCATATATCCATGATCTCTTACTCAATTTCGATATGCTAATGTACTTAGTCTTTTGTCTATGTTCATTAAAACTAAAACATATAGCCACAAGGCCAACTCTAGAGGCTACATCCATACATCGATGTACAATCATAGAATAACTATACAGAGGTAACTATACGTATGTACCTATATATAACCATACATACCTATGTATGCAGCTATTAAAAAAATGGCTCAATGGACCATTAAGCTGAAAACATACGTTGTACGCCAAAAATGTCCAGACGCATTTGGTGATTATCACCACGTGGTAGCAATACTGCTTCAAAATTGCATTCAAATGATATACACGATATAGGAAAGAAAGGCCACTGGCATGTATTCAGCATACAAAATAGCACGTCAATTGAGTGTCGCTGTGTCCAACGAACCCCACTGATGCCAACATCCCGATTCTTTTTCTATCCGATTCTCCAACCGATCCCAAGTTTTCAAATTAAATATTTAGTGGGCTATAAAGAAGTTAGTAATTGCTAAGGGAGAAGAGGTGTTATGGGATTCACATACCATCGGGCTGGGCCAGGATGTACTCGACAGCCTTCTCAACTATTCGGAATATTCATGTCAGCTCTGATTCACGACCCATCACAAGGTCATCGAGTCCTAACGTACCGCTGTGGATCTGGTCGGCCTCCTTGTCGGGGATCTCAATGCTGAACTCCTGTTGAAACAGTTAGATATCCATCATATAATATACAATTGATGCTTTTCCGAGGGAAACCGGGCGCATACCTCCTCAATAGCCATCACAACCTCGACGGTGTCCAGGCTGTCCAGGCCAAGGTCGTTCGAGAAGTGGGAAGCGCCGTTAATCTGCAGGTCAAACGGGTTTAGTTGATGAATGTTTTCGGTCGCCTTTCTCATAGCTCATGGCGATATAAAGGTCACGACGGTGCATCCGATAGATAATCACTGACCTTGCTGGCATCGGAGACCTAAACATGAAACAAATCCAGTTAGTATGTTGCTTTTCGTCTATAGCCGATAGATGGCGGGATTCCCCGGGAAAACAACATGACGCACCTTGTCGAAGTTCTTGAGCAGGTTGACTATCCGGCCCTCGGCCTCAGTCTTGCTCAGACCAGCGGGGGCAGAGTAGAGGCGGACACCCTGAGCGAAGCAGGGAGTGAATTGAGGGACCTGAGCAGCAATGGGGGAGCTGCGGATGTGGAAGGGAGCCGGGGTCTTGATGACACGGGGGGCGGAAGCCTTCAAGGAACGAACAATGGCGGAGCGGAACATGATGAAATAGATTGATCGGACAAGCGCAAAGGCTGAAAAGATCTAATGTATTAAAAGGAAATGGTGGAGAGTAAAAGGGTAGAGATTGGGGAAAGACGGCTGCCGCAGAAGAGGAAAGATGTGAGGTCGCGCTCCAGCAAAATCCTGCCGGCCAATCAACGCCCGACAGAAAGGAATGACCTAAGCCCGAAACCTGCAAACCACCACAACCTGTGACTTGCTCCCCTTCCACCTCCAATTGAACCTCGATTCCCCCCATATATCCAACCTCACTCTCCTCTCCAAAACCATGGCCGCCACCCGCTCGGTCGCGAGGCTAGTCGCCTACCGTCGGCCGACCCCCTTCGGATTGCTGGGCTCAACCGCAAACTTCTCTTCCTCGACGTACCGCGCAGCAACCCCAGCGGGACCCCCTCAGGCCGGGTTCCGCCTGCCCCCGCCCAAGCGCTGGGATCAGGACTCCGAGTCCGCGTTGGACAAGGCCAGCAAATACTTCCTCATGGCAGAGATCTTCCGCGGCATGTACGTGGTGCTCGAGCAGTTTTTCAGACCACCGTAAGTCCTTGTCCCACCCCAACCGTGCCGGCGATACGGATTGCAATCCAGAATCAATGGCATCGAAATATATCAACTAATTGCGTGGCCATGCTCCAGTTACACCATCTTCTACCCCTTCGAGAAGGGTCCTATCTCCCCGCGTTTCCGTGGTGAACACGCCCTCCGTCGTTATCCCACTGGTGAAGAGCGCTGCATTGCTTGCAAGCTCTGTGAGGCCATCTGCCCGGCCCAGGCTATTACCATTGAGGCTGAAGAGCGTGAAGACGGAAGCCGCCGGACGACCCGTTATGATATTGATATGACCAAGTGCATCTACTGTGGCTACTGCCAGGAGAGCTGCCCTGTGGATGCTATTGTTGAGAGTAAGTCCAACACCTTCCGGTTAACGTCTCAATTGATATTCAGACCGGATTACTAATATTTTGTCTTTCAGCTTCCAACGCCGAGTACGCCACTGAGACCCGTGAGGAGCTCCTGTACAACAAGGAGAAGCTCCTCTCCAACGGTGACAAGTGGGAGCCTGAGATTGCGGCTGCTGCTCGTGCAGATGCTCCCTACCGATAATCTATTTCCCTCCAATCCGATTGGCATCTTCAAGGCAAATCCGCATCTATTCCAGATGTTAGATGTGTGGACACGAAGATGCTGGTCGCAATACCCATCCATTCAAGAGGCACTACTAGTGCCTTGAAAAACAAGAAAGATTTTAAGCCCCATCACATCACTGTACATAACTTGCCCTCGACTGTGTTATCATCTTGTACTAGTCAATTCCTAAAGGAAAATGTCTTTCCCTGGGAAACTGGCCCCTTTGTCTCTTTTTATTTCCTATGTTGTGGAATCTAGCAGCTTTTTTCTTCCGGTTGAGATTCAATTCAAATATATAAATTCAATCGATTGAATCCCCTTATAGCTGAGCGGGACATTTTTCCGCTAACCGCATACATATGGTACATCTTGAGATCTAGAGGTTTACATAGGGATAAAGTCACAAGGAACACATATACAGCCCGATAAGAAAATGATATTGTATTCACAGATAAATCAAATCGCTACCGATGCTGTCATGCATAGACATAAATTGACAGACCAAGCCGCCAAAGACACAAACGCAAACACCAGGCACCTTGATCTCCGGACGGATATTTCCCAGTTCAAAGTCTCAAAACACTTTTTTTTTTGTCGGTTCGGGGGCTTCTGTGTGCGACCTTAGTTCAAGGATCTTTACATCCAAGAGACAAAGGCCGGTTTGAAGGGTATGCAGAGAAAAGAAAAAGAAGAATATAAAAGAAGGCGGGTTGATGTAAAAGCAAGTGAGAAACGAAATAAAATTAAGCCACCAGATAGAAGCTTGTTTATTTCTTCTTGCCACCACCCTTGAAGCTGCCCTCGAATCCAGGGCGAGCAGCCTTCTTCTTTCCACTGCTGCTGGACTTCTTCTTGCCACCCTTGGTGCCCTTCTCGTCCCGGCGCTTGCGAAGGTTCTCATCGCGCTTGGTCTGGCGCTGTTCCTTGGAGCTGGCGACGGTGTCGATGCGGTCCCTCCACTCACGTGCGGACTTCTTCTTCGCCGTCTCCTTGCGCTTGAGGGCCTTCTTCAGCAGGGAGGTATCGTCGCGGACACGCTCGCCGTGAGCACGCTTCTTAGCGTTCAACCAGAGGTCCTTGTCCTCGACATCGGCACGCTTGGCAGGGTCCATCTCTTCGAGGCGGGCTTTCTTGGCCTCGACGGCCTTGAGCTGGGAAGCTGGGTCACGGGCACCATTGGTCTTCGGCTTTTCGCGCACGTTGGTTCCGGTGAGATCTGTCTGCTGGCCGTCTGTGAACATCACACGGCCGAAGGAGAAGCTGTTGCTGGCGGAGCTGACGGACTCGGCAGGGGAGCGGGGGGACGCCAAGAGGGATCCAGAGCCACCAGGCGAGAAGCGGCGGGCCATGGCCTCGTCATTCTTCTTCTCTTCCTCAACCTTGGCCTTTTCACGCAATTCCTTCTTGTGTGCCTTTCTCTGCTCAGCCTTTTGTCGGCGGGCTTCGATCAGCTCTTGGCGGTTGCGTGCAGGCTTGCCGTTGAGTCCATCTGCGTGGCGCTTGGCCCGGAGCTCATCCAGACGCTTCTGTAGACGCTGCTTCAGCTCTTCGGGTGTGTGCTTGAGAGGTTTGGGCTCTGAGGATTTAGCTTCGGTGGAGGTGGAGGGAGGGATGATGGAGGAAGTGGAGGAGGTGCCAGATTGGGGATTTGAGGCATCAGGAGAGTCGGTGGTAGAAGGAGCAGAAGAAGGGGTTTCCTGTTCAACATTGAACTCAATGGAGAACCCTTCCTCGACAACACCGTCATCTTCTTGGTCGTCATCCTCTTCATCCTCGGATGCTTCGGTGTCCTTGGCTGCATTGCCGTTAGGCTTGGTTGCAGATTTTTCCGAATCCTCGGTTGGGGTAGTCGATGGCTTCTTGCCCTGCTGAGATTTCTCCTTCCGGGCAGCATCCTTGGCCTTCTTTTTCTCCATTTGGGCGGCCTTCTTCTGGGCCTTCTTCTCTTCCTTTTGCTTTTTCCGTGCCTCAGCCTCTGCTGCCTTGTCGGCGTCTGGCTTATCAGTCTTTTCAACCTGCTTTTGCTTCTTGATGTTGGCGGCTCCGCGGTTCAGTCCTTCCTTGGGGGTCTCCGTGCCCATCTCTCCGTCGGACGAGTCGGACTCGAGGGTGCCGTCCTCCCGCTTTCGCTTGCGTGCGTTTTCATCCATCACATCTTTGGCGGTCTTAGCGGCTTCCGGGTTCAATTTCGCCCGCTTCGCCTCGCGTGCTTGTTCTTTGGTTTGCTTTTTGCGTTGCCATTGATCCTAAAAATGAGGATGATGGTCAGACAGAGATCTTCAGAATGAACGATAGAGGCAAGAACACAAGCTGACTCCAATCCCATAGCCAGCAACTTATGAAATGCAACAAGGGCTACATACACTTGTATCTTCTTCACCATAATAGTATTTGGCGGGGATCAAAGACAGCAGACCGTCAAATGCCTGCGCATGGCTGCGCAGCCGTTCCTTGAGGGCAGTCAGCTCGCAATCCTTGCGGGGCATTCTCCGAGTGCACAAACCTCGATATCATCCATAATCTTTTCCCGTAGACAGAAATTGTAATCTGGAAGGGAAAGCTCGACAATCAAGCGCAACGAAAAATTTGGGGGGATGAAATCTTGGCGCTACAATTGTCTCCGCTTCGGCTGGTTCACCGCCTTCCCACAACAATTTTGCTAGGTTGGTCTGTGCATTGATCGAGAGGTTCCTGGAAGTCGGTTGGTTGATTGTTCCCTCTACTTTATTGTCTCTATTCATCCCTTTTGATTGTGTTTTTGTTTTCTATATTTCTCTTCTATTGACTCTCTGCTTATTATGCTTTCTTTTATTCAATCCATGGATATACGCTCAATAACAAACAAAATGAACATGCTTTCCATCTCTATATCACGACTGATCCACGAGCCCAGTCCTAACATCTAGTCCAGGGCATTCCTCGCTTTTGATACTCGTTATATTTCCATATGGCCAAGGATCTGTCCAAATCAGGTCGAATCTGAAGCAGTCAGCGCTAGGACACAACACAAATCAAACAAACGAGCTTCTGCTGAAGAGAATCGCGAGTCGAATATTCCATGGGACAACCGTCTCCCAGGCATATCTCTCCCAATGCGAAACCCATACGAACAAGCCATAGAGACACGAAAATACAATCACCTACCGCTCATCCGGATATTCAATAGGCTCCAAAGCACCAAGCGCCTCCTCGATCCCACCCATCTTCGAGTGCCGCCATGAAATCAAAATGTTGCCCGGTCCATCATACGACCTGATCGCCTTGGCCACGCATTTCACTTTATTCCGCTTGCAGTGTGTGTCAACTGTGAGACCGAGGTCGTTGGCGAGAGGTAGAACGGTTTCAAACGAACGGCCATGCGCGCCATCTACAAACAGAAAGCATATTGTCAGCCATTTCTATGAAGCTTCTCCCGCGCGTGTCGTTTCGGTACTGTGGTAGGTTTGCTCTCGAGTCTTGTTGTAAACCTACCCCATTCCACACGAGGTGCCATAATATGTCCTATGCCATACTCTGATCCTTGACCGAAAACACGTCTCAGACACTGTGCCCGCTTAACCCCATCTGGGGTTAAACCATGATCGTTTGGGTTTTGAGGTTTCTCGCCGTGTCGAATCATATAGACCGTTGGGTGTGATTTGGCGGACGCTATGCCAAGGCAAAAGCACAGAGCTGAGAGGGCCGCTTGCAGTAGCATTTTGGCACACAGGCTAACTATAGCCCAGTCATATACAAAGCAAGCGCGTAATAGCTTGCCTGGACAGCGGAGCAGTGAAGAACCAAGAATAATGATCCCTAGGAGCAATTATAAAAGTGTGGAAAAAGCAAACCCCCCCCCCCAATTGAAACTTTCCCATGCCGATCTGGTACCCTTAGCTCTAGTTATAAGTGCAGGACAACCATGATCCATATCCTAATATGGAAAATCACACCGAAGAGGGGGGGAAAAATAGGGCTGACGCATTAAAAAAGCAAAGAGTGGATCACCAGATCGCGTCCCAATGATCATCCAGCAGCAAGGGCGCCAGGTCAAAAAGGGGCATAAAGTTCTGGAGCACGGGTGAGCAGTTGACAAACTACAGGCGGACGCTCGGTCGAAGTGCTACAACTCGGCGGTTTGATTGGTCTAGCGTGTTCTGCATGTCCACTGCACTCCGTTGATCGGCTCGGGGTTGAAACTGATATCGGAAATCTGTATGTAGTGTTTGTAGAGATCAAAGTGTTCTCTGGTTTAAGTTTATGGCGCATATACAAAAAACATATCAGATCTAATGACGATCACGACCGTGTGTTAGGAGTATGTATATCTCAGAAGTGGTTTGGACTCTCGCACTCGGCAGTGGCCAGCGCGTACGCTGTACAGCGTAGGATATACAGGAGGACCTTGCGGGATGGATTAAGCTACTGTCATCCGATCAAGTCCCGTGTTAATAGTCGAATATTTAAATCAGTCATGCGTCGATCATAATTGATCGTCCAATACACCACGACATAGAAATGAGAGCACCTGAGTGGTCCACGGGGTCAAGAGATGGGCTGTGATGGGGCTGTCCTTCAAGGCAACAGGTGATCTGGTGATGATCTCTTTGTCGGTAATCATTGCAGGCAAGTTGTATTTATTATGTTCTACAAATTCTACAATTCTTGATCGCGTGCTGTCGCATATTGTCGTATGCTGTTCAAGATATATATATTGTTGACATCCCCGAAGTCAAATTGTATACAAGTGATCTACGTTACACATTGTTACCCTCCCGATTCGTTAACTACCATGTGAAGGTCACTTGAATATGTTATCATTATGATTTCAATGCAATTTGACTTGTTTTGGGGAGATGTGTTGACACATCGAATGGTGGGCTTGCTAATGTGGATGGGTCACCGATAATTATTATCGGTGATACTACTCCGTACAGCTATATAACTTTGGCTCTAGGCACTATTTTCTTTCTTTCTTAGAGTCACAAAGTTCGGACTCGTGATGTCAATATACAACAAAGGTCAGATCTGGAGAATATCGGGATGACGCCACCTTTAACAGTTCGGAGTGATGATTCTCCAACTTTCGGGCGTTCTGTTCGGGTGTGGTGGGTCGGACACAGATGGAATAAGGGGCTTAGCGTAGGCAGCCAAATAAAAAATGTCCCAATACAGAATGCCGAGAGCCAGTGTGCAGCAGCGGAGGTAAAATATTCTGGAAGATCCGTGGAAGCCGAGAGATCCGCGTATGCTGTAATCTATTTTTGGAGGTAATGTATAAACCGAGGCTCAGCCTGACATAGCCACAGTTAAATACAGTATTATGTTGCGCGGATTGTGGCGGTGTAATTAACCCAATCAGGCTGAGTGCATCCATTTGACGTTCTAGGGGATTCGATTTCAAGTTTGAACTAGTAAAATGACGGTAAAAAAACACAAAGATGCAAGATATGCAAGATGTACAGGGCTGAAATGGCTGACGCTTACCAAACGCTGCGCCCCTCGTTTCGTAAGTTTTCGCTTGCCATGTGGGGTTCTTACCGTCAGCCCTGTGGTTACTTGGAGTCACCTCTTATAAAAGGTTGCCCCCTCACTTGACTTCTCTTCATCACTTACCACTCCTCACCTTTACATCACTCCCTACCTTCCATCTTCAATCTTCTATCAAATTACATCATGTCCGGCTACGATCAGTACAACCAGGGCCACGGCCAGCAAGGTTATGGCCAGCAAGGTTACGGCCAGCAGCAAGGCTACGGTGGCCAACACGGTTACGGTGGTCAGCAGGGTTACGACCAACAGCAACAGTACGGTCAGCAGCCTCAGCAGGCTTACGGCCAGCAAGGCTATGGCCAGCAGGGTGGTTCTTCCGACTACTACGCCGGCCAGCAACACCACCAGCAGGGCTACGGCCAGCAGCAGGGTGGTTCTTCCGATTACTACGCCGGCCAGCAACACCAGCAGCAAGGCTACGGCCAGCACGACCAGAACCGCCAGGGGTATGTGTTTCCCCCACATTTCACTTCATTCACCATGTACTGACAGATCACAGTGGCTACGAGCAGCAGCAGGGTGCCCCCGGTGATGCCCAGGAGGGCGAGCGTGGTCTTGCCGGTGCCCTCGCCGGTGGTGCCGCCGGTGGTTTTGCCGGCCACAAGGCCAACCACGGTTTCCTCGGAACAATCGGTGGAGCCATCATTGGTAGCATCGCTGAAGACGCCGTCAAGAAGCACCGCAACAAGGACGACCAGTCTCCTCCTCAGTACGGTGCCCCTCCTCCCGGCGGTCAATATGGCGGCCCTCCTTCCAACAGTGGTAGCGGTGGCTCCATGATGGATCAGCTTGGTGGCTTCTTCAAGAAGTAGAAGGTTTCCGATGAACTTTCCTCTTACGTTTTCTGCCTGATGACACGGTTTTCATGAATTTCTTTCTTTGCTCTTATTATCATCACAATGGGTCGGCATGCATCTTTTTTTTCCCTTTCCGCCAGATCGTTTTCATTTTTCATGGGGCTTTTTCTTCGCCCTCAAGAGGCTTGTACCATGACAGAACTGCGTTGATATCGGAAATCACCTTTGTGTGATCAGACCATAATTTTCAGAATTGCAACGTGATTACTTTGCTGAACCGTTTCTTGTAGAAAACAGTAAACCAAACCGTAAACTGTAAGTCATAAATGATAATAGACAGTGCTGTCTATGAGAAGAAGTGTAGTAGGCGGAGAGGCCAAAACACCACCCCAAGTGGAATAGCGTAAGGCCTCAGGCACCAACTGCCAAGCCCGACAAAAGTTCGAGCGGACAAGTCCCCAGTAACCTCCTTGTCAGACACATCTGCAATTTAGCATTCCCAAAATGATCATACGGAAGCTTTGTATGCGCCAGAGTGAGTGTGGTTCAATTGCTGCCATCACATTCAATGCCCCTGCTAACAACATCCCAAAGGCCGCCAGCTCCTTGCTCTGAGCCGACGAGCCCCGGTTTCGAGTCGCTTCCAATCGACATTGCCCGAAACCCCAGTCGAGACATTGCAGACATCTATCAGAGATGAGATCTCTCGGGCAGATAACCCCCTCTTTGAGATGGTGCAGGCGCAATCCGAGGCCACCACACCCGCACACCAAGAATTCACATCAGACGAGCCGCAAAGTGAGCCGCGAATTCTTCCTCGGAGATTCCCTTCAACACATCAACTAACCCTATCTTTCTTTTCCTCTTCCAGGAAGCAATTTCAAAAAACTCGGCACAACCGTGAAATCCTCCTACGACCCCGAAAATGTCATCCGCAACCCTCCCAAGCCATCCCAGATCTCCCTGGAAATGCTGCTCGCAGCAGGAACCCACTTGGGCCACTCGACTTCACGCTGGAACCCCCAGAACTCGCGATACATCTTCGGTATCCGCGAGGGGGTGCACATCATCTCGCTGGACGTAACAGCCGCGCACCTCCGCCGCGCCGCAAAAGTAGTTGAGGAAGTCGCCGCACGAGGCGGACTAATTCTCTTCGCCGGTACACGGAAGGGTCAGAAGCGGGCCGTTGTAAATGCGGCGTCGCTGGCAAAGGGATACCATATCTTCGAGCGATGGATTCCGGGCTCTTTGACGAACGGCGAGCAGATTCTCGGCCACTGCGAGACGAAGGTTGTTAATGCGCTGGACGAGGAATTGCCCAACTTCAAGTCTGATCTTGCTGATCGCCCGTCGCTTAAGCCCGATTTGGTCGTTTGTCTTAACCCGCTTGAGAACGTTGTCTTGCTGCATGAGTGTGGACTTAACAATGTTCCTACTATCGGTGTTATTGATACCGATGCGGATCCTACGCGTGTTACCTACCCGATTCCCTCGAACGATGATAGTCTACGGGCTACTTGTCTTATTGCGGGAATTCTTGGTCGCGCTGGTGAGGCGGGTCAGTTGCGTCGGTTGAAGATGGCACAGGAGGGTCGCACTTCTTACACCCCTATCACGGCCCAGGAGCTGCGTCTTGATCCGTTTACGGGTCTGGCTCCTGGTGGCGAGGGGGTAAAGAAGTAGGGGATGCGTCTTGTGTCTTCTGTCTTCTGATTGCATTTTGCCTTTCCTTTTAGTATCCGGTCGATTGCATTAAAACGACGGGACTCTGTACTGTATAGATGATTCCAGGTCTTGGTGTTGAGATATGTATTAACAACTTTGAGTCAATTTTGGTTCTTTTTTTACTTGATTTCATTGTAATGAGGGACGACGGATCAGTAACAGCTTCTCCAAGGCGTAAGCCTCAGGTGATGAGGTGTTCGGTGTGTAGTTGGCCCAAAGACGATAACCACAACTAAGTCAAATTAGACCCTCAGCAAACTGTATGATGAAAGGCATCACTTTGTCCACCCTATAACCCGGTTCACATTGTTTCATTCTCCATATATGGCGCGGGGGAACGGTGACTGTGCAGGGGAGGGGCATCGCAAATGCCTCGCTGACCCACCGGCGGGATCGACTGGACTGAGAAGTCATTATAGCAGCAAGATAGTGAGTAAGGCAATGAGCCAGGCCGGCTACCTGTCGTACTTCTCTTAGCTTGAGGTAGGTATGGTTTGCTCACATGCCGGGAGAATTTCCATCTATCTGTTCTGGTTGTGAAAGTGCTAGAACTCGTCAGGTGTTCTGCCTTGGCTGTGGTTTGGGGTGAGGAAAAAGAATTGAACCTTACTCGGACATAGCAGGCGTGTACGCGAATCTCAAAGTTATATAGTCCTTGTCCTACTTCTTACTTGATAACGAGGACGGCGCGCATGATTAGTGAGCCAGTCGCGGAATTCAGGAACAACCTGCTCCTTTGCACGTAGAGTTTTTGGAAATTTTAATGAAAGACGCCTCTAGGTTGTACCAGTGCTGGGACTTCTAAGGTTCGATTGGGTGTGGAACAGGGACTCGAATGTTATGATATGAGTAAGATATAAAAGCCTGGGGGGGTTAGAGGGAGAGAGGAGGAGGAAGGGGGAGGAGCAGGGCTGGTTTTATATATTCGCTGGAACAAAGACGTATTTGGGCAATCCCGCAGGACTAAGTATGGACAACACAGTTAATAGGGTCTTTGGAGTTCCAAGGTTACTATATTCACTCGTGCATATGCTGACTGTGCCAATTGTTTAGACATTGGCCCTGTTTTACTTGCCCAATCCTACAGGTGCGCTTGATAGTTATACGTTGCCATCATTAGCCAAATCCCTCATTAAAGGGGATTATGTTGTAATAACCGTTCAATAAAATGTCTCGTTACATTATGGGCCATTTTTGATGAAAACACTGCCCCGGGCTTGAATTCGAACCATCATAAATCATAAATATCCTAAAGTCTGCTAGCAGAGGTAGGATTGTTCGGAATCCCAAATCTCGAAAGATCCTCCGTACTCTTCCCATCAATTGCCAATTCCGCAAGAGCACGACCAAATGCAGGTGCAAATTTGAATGCATGTGCAGCCCCAAGACCAACAATGATATCCTGGTACTTTTCCAACGGACTAACAATAAACTGTCGATCCGGAGTGATAGAGTATTGACAAGTGATAGTACGAAGCGGTTGACGGTTCTTGTCGGGCATGAAATTGCCCACGAACGAACAAAGCTGCTCCAGCAACTGTGGCGAGTGCACATAGGTACGTTGCTCAGGTGTCATTAAATTGTTTGAAGTATCGCGGGCTACTTTGATAGTCGGCTCGCCAAAAGATGGGAACCCATAGAAGCAGGGATCGCCGCCCCAGATCCATACGGGAAAACGACCAGGTTCCCAGGCTTGTTCGTCCGTCGGCTTGAAATATGTCACTTGCTCCTGCATCACCGTCAATGGAATGTGTACGCCAAGGGGAGCAAGGAGCCTGTTGGTCCATGCATCGGTAGCGAGGATGACTTTGGCTGCGTGGAATTGTCCCTTGGATGTTTCGATTACAACACCCGTGCCTGATTTCTTCGGCGTCACGCGGTCTACCCGCGTGTGCTCCTTCAAAAGTGCACCATTTGTCCTTGCTAGACTTTGCATAGCTAGAACTGTCTTGGCCGCATGAGCCATGCCAGTGTCGGCTGTATATACCGTCTCGACCGTGCGCGGGATGTTGAACTGGGGCCAACGCTTGTTGACTTGGTTGGAATCCAGAACTTCATATGGCACGTTTTTGGCGTCGAGGCTTGTCGTATAGTCAACGCGTGGAGGGTTTGCACCCTCGGGGAAAAACATAACACCACCGGTGATAGTTAACAACTTTTGGTCCGTAGCCTTTTCTAGGTCAGCCCAGTCCCTGTAGGCGGACTTTGCCAGAGAGACGTATTGAGGCGATGCGTTTGCTGTTCTGACAATTCGTGATGTATCATGGGAGGCTCCGCGCACATGGCCCAGTTCAAACTGCTCGAATGCAACTACTTTCTTGCCTCTTAGAGCGGCCTGATACGCAGCCGCGCTTCCAAGCACTCCAAGTCCAACAACTGCAACGTCAAAATGTTCCATTGTCTCTGAATATGTTTTTGGGTATTCAGGGTGCTGTTGCTACTGGATTAATCGACTGATGGGATGGTCTCCATTTATGCTCTCAGTGGACGGGGACGGCCCGCTCACGTGTCAGTCCCCCTCATAATGAAATATGTGCAACGTCAGGGAGCCCGGGGAAACTTGAACTGAAGCCCGGGGTTGACGGATTGTATATTGACGTAGGCGGATCGAGGCGGGATTTTCTCCGTCTTCTGTTCATTTGCACGTAACACATGCGGCGATGTGATCAGGTTCCGCTCCTCTGTATTGTGATATCAACGCTTTATTATATTTTATGTACAGAGTGGGCATAACAATATCTATTTATTTGGAATGAAACGGAAAGCAACAAGATCCACGATCTTGGTACCATCCACCTCGACAAACTCACGGAATCGCTCAAACCCGCATTTCAACAGCACCCTCTGACTTCCACTATTGCTTGCCTCCGTGATCGCAATAAGATGCTCATCCACTACACCTTCTCCGATGACCATTTCTTTCTCAACACTGACCTCCCGCTCTGTCCGAGGTAATTCGGACCAAAATCGTAGCCAGGCACTCAAGAACTCCGTCGCAATGCCTTTCCCCCAAGCGTCCGTCCGAAGCATGTATCCAACTTCAGGCCATCCATGGGTTCCCGGATAAAGATGGCACCCGCCGATACCGATAAGTTCGCCCGTTTCCTTCAGGCAAATGGCATAGTTGGCCGTGATAAGATCATTTGGTGGTAGAAAGGGATCCAGTTTGGACTTGGTCTTCTCAATACTTTCGTCGATGCACCCAGCACTAGTCCATTTCATGACTTCTTCTTGTGTGCGTAAGACGTGTAGCGCTTCCAAGTCGGTTGATTGGGGGGCGCGGAGAAGTAAGCGGTCCGTTGTTATTGCTGGCCGCTCGCTATTTGCGGGAAGTGGGATTGTGGGCAAGAATGCCTTCACCGTTACAAATCCCCCCCCCTGTGACCATGTTTATCTTTGCTTTCAATGCTGTTTTCTTTGGAAATTCCTTGTGTGCGGTGCGGTTGAGTCACTCGTATGGAAATATCGAAGCCTGGAAATCCAACCTAACGAAAGTACACTAGCGTGACAAACCCACCTCGGCTCAATTCCGAGTTGTAATTGGTCTGTACACCTATTTATCACCAATCAAGACAACCCATCCAAGCTGTTGCAAAAGTTCTCTTGCCCAAGGGTCTGGAGATCCACTGCAAGCCCTAATAATAAACTTGTTCAGGGAGACAATGCCTTTTAATTGTGCATCAATTTGCAAGAACACCTCTTGAGCGGACTTGGGTCCACTCACTCACTTCCATTAGTTCCAACATCCTTTCAAGAGGAATCTTTACTTCTAGAGTTGTTCTTTGTTTTATTACACTTCTTTTTCTTTGCTTTGTTTTCTTTTGCTTCATTGTCTAGATTTTAGTCAATCGCTTTGATCAAGTGTTCTTTTGAATTCCTAGCCTCGTCTCGGTCTAAAGATATAAAAGCCAGCACTGGTCACAATTGCATCCCGTGGAAAAAAAGATATACGATACAAATAAATCCACGAGTCAGTAAGTACTTTGACAGGATAGTCTCCATTACTTCATTTTATTCAGCATATTAACCGCTATCACAGAGCAGAATGGCCGACAATTACCCTCTATGGGAAAAGAAGGGACGAAACCTACAGAAATGGATCGAAAACTACCGTGCAGCGGGTTGCCCGTACCCTATTTCCACATTCACTTTGATACCCAAACACCGGGACTATATCGTCAACCACACATCTGTGAAACTAGATGCAAAGTTACTAACCACTCTTAACATGACCAACGCGAATACCACCTATCGAAGCATCAGCATTACGCAGCGTGACGAAGGCCCACCAGTGTGGTGGATTGGACGCACTGGGCCAGGTGTGATCATTATTGACGATATCTTTAGATCCAAGAGGAGCGATGATCCATACATCTCCGAGTTCACTAAGGCAGCCTACATATTCGACTTCCCTTTGGACAGCCTGAGGAACGTATTTGTGCCCAATGTCAACGAAACGAACACTCTATCCTGTATCAAAAAGGTGTGCAAATTGCGCGAAGGACTTCGTTATCCATCCAGCACACATCAGATCTGGGAGCCTTCCTCGTCTGAGTTCAGTGCTCTACTGGGGACTGGAATAGGTAAAGTCGTTGCAGCGTTCATTCTGTGTGCGTGGGGACAAGGGAGAAAGAGAATTGCGAGAATCATTACTTTCCATATTGATGCTGACGTTCACAAGCTGTACATGCGGTTTGATCTGGAGGATATGTGAGAATATTCTCAGTTTACTTTCGCCGGAGTTGTGATAGGATTGTTTTGAAAGCTTAGTTTGAGGTGAATAGGTAGGTTAGATTGACTGCGAATTTTTTTTATTTTTTTTTTAAATAAGTTGCTTCCTAATTGATGTGTACAGACTAAACCAATGCATTCTTGTAGAATAAACTCGATCGCCGATCGCCACTGTCACCCGACGCAAATCCCAAGAAAAGACGAACTTCCCCGGCCGCTGTCTTGTAGATGGCCAATCCTTCAGGTTCACGGAATGATAGTGTTGATCCCGCTTTTGTAATGAGAGGACCCTGGACGACAGATCCAGTATTCATGTTGACAGTGGTCACGTCTGAATTGACCTTACCACCGGTGACATCATACGAGTTGCCGTACAAGAGATAGATATACTGGCCATATGCTGCATACCCTTGGAATGTAGCCGATGCCGTGTCCAACGACGGATGCTTGAAATTCGCGAGAGGACTGGAGAAATCCCCATCCGTTGCCTCATCCAAGTTGAACACGGCAATGTGTTTACCGTCACTGAGGTTGTGACGGACAATGAGACGGTTGTTCACGGGATCAATGGAGCACGTATGCTCTGTAGCACCAGTGATGGGGACGAATTTCTCGAGTGATGACGAAGACGACGAGAGCGTAGTTCCGCTAACAAACTTGAATCGAGCAAGTTTCTTGCCATATCCATTCGAATTAGTCTCCACTTCCGTCCATAGGTAGGATGATGAGCCGACTGCTTGAGCGCCAAAGGAGACGCCATGACCAAAACTGGTTAAATGCATGTATCCCACGTAATTGCCATCGAAGTCAAGTTGGGTAATGCATAGGTCACCCGAAGTCTCGGAGGAACCATCACGTCGCTGGGCGACAAAAAGTCGGCGATTGGTATTGTCAAATGCGAAGCCTTGCTGCACAGTCGTATCATGCAGGGACTTGCTGCGGAAGAGGTCGTATGAAGGCTTTGATAGATCGAAGCGCTGAGAGGTAGGAATCGCCGCTTGTACAGGAAGAATATTGAACCCCAGTACAATCAATGCAATTATGAGAGCAAGTGGTCGAAACCCTCCTATCCAGTGTTGGGTAGACATCATGGTTACAGTATAGATTTATTAGAAAAGATTAGACAACAAGTGCGCAAGTCAATGCTGGATGTAGTATTTATAGAGACGGGTCGCGGGACGAAATACGAAAGGCCGAGTAGATCTTTGTCACAATAGGATCTTGGCTCCTCGTATTTCATATTGGGTCTATCCATACAAGAGCCTAAATCCAAATGCAACTTGAAATTAGGGGCGTTATTCAACATGCAAGTTTGACCCCCGAGGTCCCTTTCTGTTTAGGAAGCATTACCTAGGCCATTACCTAGGCCTACTAGTTCTTCATAGATAAAGCTAGCGCGCCAGCTTCTATGGATATTGAGAGACCAGGTAACACAGTGAGCAATTCGGCCAAATCCGCAGAAATATAAGTTGGATATGATGTGTTGATCATAATGGAGCTGGCATTGCAAACAAAACTAAACAATAGTATGAAAAGACATGGAGACCGTAATCTCAAATGCCCGTAATGGCCATTTTTCCAGCATATAAAACCAAAATTTGAATATTGTACTCATCGCTGCGATTGCGCAGTTGTTCTGGCATCAAACCATCCAAGGAAATATCCCAATCCGTATCTCATTAAGGCATATGATCTTCATTCAATCATGAGAAGCACCTCGCGTAAAAACAAAAGAAAAAGAAAAGCAGATCATATAAAACAAAATCAAACGACATAAGGCGCAGGTCTGCGACTGGAGCTGCGATGACGCGAGTGCGATCCAGAGCCATGACCACGACGACTGGAATGACTGCGTCTCCGAACAGTCGTTGTCTCCTTAACAGTCGGATTATGCGAGTGGTGCAGGAACAGCGCAAGCAGCGCAGTCCAGAAGAAGAATACCGTCTCCATGATACCGATCGCGAAGGAAGCCTTCAGCATAGCGCAAGTCTTGTTGACGTTCAGCGCTAGGGGGTTATCTGTACGCTGGCCATAGGACCCAAATGGACCCAGGGAGATCCAGACGGAGCCGCCATTCCAGCTGGCACAGTCTGCATTGGCGATGAAGCGGAGCTGGTAGACGGCTGCGATAAAGGCGCCGAAGAAGAGTAGGTCCACGAATGCGACGAAGATTGCGGATCGCTTTGTTGTTGAGAAGCGGATTAGAGTGTCGAGGGCCCAGAAGATGGCGATTACGCTGACGATGAAGAGGACCAGGATATATGGTGGGGTCAGCTCGTTTGCTTTTAGGTAGCCGTTGACGAAGTAGGCCTAAGTTCGGAGACATCGTTAGCGGGAAACTCGGAGGGGTATTGCTGATCGGACTGGTTGATAGAGGGACGTACCAGCATGCCAATGATTGGGATCAGGAAGACGATCTCAACCAGGCGGTTGAATATGAAGAAGACGCTGCCAATCATCTCGGCTGTTCAAAGGGAGATTGGGTTTCAGATCTTTGGAATGTGCAACTGTCCCGATGTGTTTGGTATGTTCGAGGTACAGTGACAAGATCGTGGGGGGGGGGGGGGGCTACACAAGCTCGCAAAAAAGAAAAGCACAGGCAGTTGCGATTACAGTGCAGTATGCACGAGGTAGAAGATGCAGAGGGATACAGAAGGGAAGGTAAAAAAAAAAATAGGAAAAAGACAGAAATAAGAGGGGAAATAAAAAAAGATATTCAGCGTCATCTTAGGCCGAGGAGGCTGGGCGACTCACAATGTACGATGTCGGTGGCTGGGGTAACCCGAGTCCCTCAATGGTGATCTCGACACTTTTTATGTATTGATTAGTCTAGGCACTTGCATGAGCCGTCCCCTTTTAATTAATGTCTTGCATTTGATCACCCCGTATCCCTCGGGATGGTAGGTTAGGGTATGTGAATATAGATCCTTGTTGTCAAGCCAACCATATTTAAGTGGAGACTCTACAGAGTACTCCGTACAGGACTGGACTTCATTGTACTGGTAGTAAATTGTATAGATCATTATTTCTGTTAAAAGAGGTATAGAACTCTTATTAAATCTATGCTTGGTCTCGATGGCAACAGATGCAGAGTCTTTTGTTTTCAACGCCAATATGCTCATAATCATACTAGTACAGAGTTGTATCACCAGCCACCGCAATAATCTATGGCTGAATCAAATCATAAACAGATAACCTGGGAAATTACCACTCTGAACTAGACTGTGAAAATCATCAATAACCCCATCATTCACCTTCAAATGGCCCGACTGGGCATGTCCGTCAACGGACGCCCCGGACCCGCCATCGGGTCAGAAGGATGGATTCCCACATTAGACGTCAGTGGCTGTGTCTGGGATACATAGGCATTACTAGGATCATATTGAGGCGCATGGTGACCGGCACCATGATTCTGCTGTCGCATCTCATACCCGTTGGTAACGTCATCCTCACTCGACGACCAAGCACCATCCGCATCATGGTCGTGTGGGCGGCGATTGTACATATTGGATGCATATGGGTTGGAGGGTTGAAGATAGGTAGAGGCGTGGGGTCTGGCATGTTCCGAGCTGGGGATATCTGGGTCCATGCGCTCGTCTTCGGCGTTGCGGAGAGCAACCGAGCTATCGTCTTTCGAACCGACAAATCGAACGGTATCGGGCCCTGCAGGATCTGACCCCCAGGTTCGGATTGGGTAGGCGCGGCCCTTGCGCCAGGGTTCGCTGAGCGGTGGGAAATACTGGCGATATGCGACAAAGCCGCAGACCACCCCAAGCATCGACCCCGTGATCACGTCGAAGGGGTGGTGGCGCGCATCCATGATACGCGATACGGCCACGAGACCTGCTGCTAGGAGAGGAACCATGACGAGAAGGGCCTTCCAGGCCTCACCGCGATTGTCCATAATGTGCAGCTTTCCGCCTAACCAAAGCGATGTGTAAACGAGACCAGCGAAGGAGGCTATTCGACAGTGTTAGTAATAGGGAAAACCCCGATAAATCGCAAGTGGGGTATACACACAACTACTGTGGCCTAGATGAATCAAGGTTAGCATTCGCGACTCTAAAGAGCAGTATCGGGTCATATTGCATACCGGACGGCCATGACCGAAATCCATCTGTTAACAACGCAGGGTCACCTGTACAAATCGTTGAGTTGGACAATCCTGGGAAAAGGTCCTTGCTACCAGCGCGTGGTTGACAACGATCGATGAGATCGGGTCTCGGCTTGCCACATGCAGTCTTCAGCGCCTGTGTGATGACGAAAGCGAGTCCCTGAGCCAGTAAAAGACCCAAAATACCACAATTAAGCTCCCAAAGTCTGTCCTTCCAGCGATGCGGACCTCGCAGTTTCCGCTTCCCCGACGCTACGTCCTGTGGCTTATGGTGTGAAAACAAGCCATCGATGAACAAGGTGTAAAGGATAATGAGGACGAGTGGGAAAGCAGCGGAGATAAGGAGGGCGTAGGCCATCGGGATACGTTCGTGTACGGCATAAGGATATTGGATGGAGATGTTGGTAAGGGAGAAGTGTTGGTGGAAGGGCTCGACCTTATTGAGAATCGAGAAGCCGATAGCACAGGCACTATTTCCGGCGTCAGTGTAAACTAAAAAGAGGGAAATTGATGTCCGTACATAATGATTAGATAGTCAAAGATGTAGCTGAGGAATTGTTAGTTCAGCGATTTGTGGGGACCTGGGGAAATTTGACACACGAGATGATAACACGAGGCGGGATCCGCCGCTTGGAGAAGGGGAGTTTTGCGGGGATTTCCATGTTGACTTCAGGACTTCCCCCTTAAAAAAAAAACGAGACAATTGGGGAAGATCAGGAAGTCAGAATATCAGAACATCCGAAGATCTGAAGAAGGGGAAATAAACATATCTGCCTAGTGACAAAGGGCATTGCTTGGCATTGGCATCAATAGCCCTTGGCATCCCCCTGTTCTTTTATTCTCATATGATTGGCTGCCTCGAAGTGGCTAAGCTGACACGTGGGCCTAGACTTTTGACATCCATGGACAACACACTGCCGAGATAATATGGGGAGTAGGTAAACCGTGTATTGGAGGGACCATATTCTATTGTTCCAGGGTCATAATAAACTTAACGGCTCAATTTCCCATCCAAGTTCGATATGGGGTAGTGGTTAACCTAGCGGATTTTCATTATATGACCTCCGCGGCCCCGGGTTCGATTCCCGGTATCGAAGTTTCTTTTTTTTCTTCTTTCATAAACCCCTAGAGGTAATACTTTTTTTGCTACCCAGGTGGAGAAAGTAGAATATTGTTTGCTTACGCTACTAAAAGACAAAAAAAAAAAAAAACTAAGGAGTGAATTCCATGTACTGATACACACAAGCTGAAGGAACGTTGACGCTATATGCATGCGCCTCGATTACAACATCAACCAGATATGGCTATGTTTTCTGATTCACCAAATAGACCAGTCAGCTTTTGAGAAGGGTTACTTCCGTATGGACACCGGACCAAAAAAAAAATGAAAAGGAAAATATCAAGAAAATACATATCGACGCGTAGACGTCAATGGAAGTTTACAAGGCATCAAAAATGCATGCCCATAGTCGCAAACTGCCAATTTGCACAAAGGTTCATCACTTAGCAAGTAGTGATGAACAGACCAAGACTGAAAGTGCTGTTAGCTGATATACAGGCAAAAGGGAAAGTGGAAGAAAAACTTACGGAGAGGGGTTCCAGTCCTCGAAGAAGTCGAAGTCAGTGCTGCCAGCGTTCTTCATCTGATATGCGACAGCCTGGCCAGCCGGGCAAGAGAAGGTAGAGACAAGGTATGAGTTGCCGGGGGAAACAGTGATGGTGTCAAGGTCCCGGGCCACCGAGGGTACATTGCTGAAGGATGTTGTGGACTCGGCGATGGCAGAGAGTTGAGCGAAGTTAATATTTCCATCACCACTGAAGCTGAAAGACGAGGTCTCGAGATCCTCAAGCTTGGGGAAGAGGAAGATGAGGCTGCAGGTCTTGCCAGCGTCGGAGTTCGGGATGTCGAAGTTGAACACAGTCGAGGTGGTCGAGCTCACGGTACCGTTAAGCCCACTTCCTGCGGCGGTGTCGGGCGAGGAAGAGTCGACAGGAACAATAAGGTGCGGGGTCTCGTAGTTACCCGATTGGACACTGCCCGAGAGGGTAGTGGCACAAGCACCGCCGGAGGTTCCAGTGGCTGAGCCGGTGGGAGAGGCAGAGCTAGCAGGGACGGATGCGGTGGGAGATCCGGTGGGACGAGGGCCACCGCCAGTGGTAACGGGAACGGAAGGAGATCCAGGGGGTTGCGGGCTCCCGGTAGTGGCAGACACGCTAGTAAATCCACCAGGGCGTGTACCACCGCCAGTGGGAGCAGGCACACTAGCAGAACCACCAGGGTGTGAAGCACCGCCATTGGAGAAAGGAGGCACACTAGCGGAGATACCAGGCTGTGTACCACCACCGCCACCGCCACCGGGGGCAGGCTGTGTAACAGAAGTCTTGATACCAGCACCACCGGATGGGGCAGGCATGCTAGGAGAAGGCTGCGGTGCTCCACCACCTCCACCTCCGCCAGGGGCGGAGGGCTGAGGACCAGGAACTGACGCTTGACCGCCACCGGGAGCCCCAGGAGCCCCGGGGGCACTAGAGGTAGGGCAGCTGCAGTCAGTGACAGTGATAGTAGTCGTAGCAGTGTGAGTAGTACCACCTCCAGGGCCAGGCGCAGGACCAGGGCCACCACCTCCAGCACCAGGGCCAGGAGCGGGAGCCGGACCAGGAGCGGGAGCGGGGCCAGGAGCGGGACCAGGACTAGGACCACCACCTCCAGCACCAGGACCAGGACCGGGAGAAGGACCAGGACCAGGGGCGGGACCAGGAGTAGGAGCGGGGCTAGGAGTAGGAGCGGGGCTAGGAGCAGGACCACCAGGGCCGGTGCCAGTGCCCGAGCAGGAGTCAGCAGACATCTGCACGTTCACGCAGCCAGTGACGTCCATCTTGTTGGGGGTAGTGTAGACATTCAGACCCCCGTTCTGGCCTGTGGCACAGGCAACGAAGTCAGGGCTGTTGTTATACTCAAGATTACCCTGGGAGTTGATAGAGAAACCGGGGGTAGCAGACACACCCTCATCACACTGGAGTTGAGTGGTGGGAGCTGTCATACAGTCAGATATACATTCTTTGATGGTTGGTATATCGGGAATTGATTAGTTTACTTACGCGTGAGGATGCATCCACGGCCCTTGTCATCGGTAATTGCGCCGTTAGAGTCGATACAGTACTGTGCGGGTTGTAAACTATCATCGCCAATGCGATTCTGGCCATCACCCAGCTGGCCAAGTTTACCGGAGGCACCGCCGGAGGAGGTGAGGCTGAAGCAGCAGCTATCAGTGCGGCTAACGAGGGCGTTGGAGCCGGCAGCAAAGGCAGCGAGGGTAATGAAGTTCCTCATCGTTGCTGTTCGGCGAATGTGAATAGGTTGATTAGTGGGCGAATGGACACGACGCCCCTTTTGAAGAATATCGTGAACAATTGAACAATCTGACAATATCTACCTGTAGAGTTGTGGTGGCAGATGTGGGTTTAGTTGAGGGAGCACGGATTTGGGGGAGAGTGCATCTTTATAAGAAGCGGTGGGTTAAAGCTCCAAACGAATCAACGAAGAATGTAACATCAGGGCACACAAGACCGGCAAAAGCCCCCGATATGAAAACACAAAGAAACAATAGAAACTGTATGCTGTCAGCCATTCATGCCGTTGACCGTGGGGAATATCTCCGATGGACCAATACCCTGGTCCCGGAGAGTAGATAATAGTAGGTCCGAACCAGCCGGAGCGAGATGCGTAGCAACACGCACAACGTCATCTTGAACAGAGTTCCAATCCATTGAGATGTGGAGCAAAATGGATTACAAGAGTGTGCTTGTTTCTCCACTTTAAAGCAGGATATGAAGAGACGGACAATGGTCACTGGCTGGGTATGAGAGGGATGTGGACTTAGTGTTTACAGTCCAGGTAATCCGATTGAAAGTGGCAACATGCATTTTCCCATAGATCACTGCCTATTTGAGTCTCGTAGAGACTCAAAGAGACTCAGGTCATTCAACGAAGTCCCATTGTTGTTGCTAGATAGTGAGGATCATATGGGTCAAGATACTAGCTAATACTCCAGTTTTTGATCCAGCAGTTAGTATATATTCTACATATAAACAATCATTCCCATGGGTGTGATCCTTTTGCTCATGTGATATAGTTACCACCCGAACTTCTACCACCATGTGGAGTGTATCGTAAAGTATAGCAAACAAGACAATAAATAAAAATGATGTGATAGAGCTACCTAGGTAGACGCCATTGTTACTAACAACAGTGGATATCTGACTAGTGTCCCTTATCTGGTGTACATACTACGTACATTGTATCCTTCAGTGTGGTCATAGAGTTGAGGTAAAATTGTGATACATATAAAGAATAGTTGCCACACGTTGTATAATGACTATGGACTGTGTAACAAATGCGGGTAGAGACTTACAACATAAAACACCATCTCATAAGTATGATGAAAGACGAAGATCAAAAGAATGCAAAGTACACCAAGAGATTGGATCGGATTGTCCACGGGTGTGAAGCCGACAGTTACTCATCATTGAACAATATGGAAGTGGAACCTCCGAACTGGACCCGGCCAACGACAACATCCGACTATTTTTATATTGTTCAACCATGGTACATTAACATAAAGTCTCTCATTGTGGAATTATTACCCACGTCATGCTATTTGCACTATTTGAACCATTGTACACATCGTAGTTGTAATACAACTGGTTTTACTCCGCAGCGCAGTATATGCGTGCAACAGTCCAGACAACGCGTGTATATTGGAGCATTTGATCTAGACGATCATCGCACAATAAGTCCCCTAATCTGGGATTCTAGAGCCCCGCTAATCGTGTCATGTATGTACCCGTGGACGTTGTATTACATATGTTGTATAATATAGCCCATTAATTGATGATATGATACGGTAAAGATCCCTGGAAGCTGACACGAGAGGTAATGTTCCTGTACAAGGGGAAAGTAAGAATGCGTCTAGGAACCAGACAATATTATTCCCTATGCAAGCCCATCAACCAATGCTATATAACTAGTTGCATCTGATTGAATATCATGACATGCATTTAGATATAATAGAAAAATTATAAGCCTTATATACCGGACTTACAATGCATAGAAAGCCACTACTTTCATTGGCCTTGCTCTTATTAGTATAGATTGTAGTGTACCTACCCATAGGTGGGATGGATGGGGTTCTTCGCCGTTAGGCTGATCGCCTCCTCCGTTTATTAGCATATACCTACGAAGTTTAATCCGATGTGCTATGTCGATCCTAATCTGGGCGTGGGCGGATAGCTAAGTGGGGTTCAATGCACTATCCATGGATATTGTAGGAATGACGAAAGTGTTTACATAAAATCAATTGACATATCATGCGTCATAATGCCGCGGATTTCAAATCCTATGCCGAGACCGGTCGTTTACTTACTACTAATACTACATAGACAGAAATGCAGTATCCCACTCGGCAAAGAAGTTGTTCCAGTCCACTGTTCCAGGGTCCACATTGTCATCGAACACCTGCCAGAGATCATCTAGAGCAGGAAAGGTAGGGTCTACCAGGAAGTCATCGATGTTACCACCTGCCGGATATATCATGCTTGTGGGTGCCGGAGAACCACAGGCAAGTCCTGGCGAAGTCTCGGGGTCTTGAACGGTGAATGGTGTTGTTATATTTCCCTGAATGGCCGAACCCGAAGCACTGTGCCGGCGAAGAGCCGTCTTGAAAGTTTCAAGCAGCTTTCCTGCAAGAGGAGATTTCTCTTTCGCATTTTCTAGAATCGAAAATGCTTCCAAAGTTTCCGTTATGTCCTTTTCCTGCGGATGACCGCTCCCGCAAAAGTCTATGAGGAGAACAATAATCGCCATGCCGATGCAATGTAGCAATCCTGGGAATTTCAGGCGCGCCGCCACAAAGGGGATCACCTCCACCGAGAGTTGGCGCTCGGTTCGGATCACCATTCGAGCAGCTTCCAGACATGCTTTGCGTGAGTAATCATATGTAGGATCCTTCGACGCTCGTGACAAGTAAGGCAGGTGAAATCTGCACCTTTGCGCATGCAGCAGGAAATTGATTTTGTATCGTTGGATGATTATTCCGGGAGACCTCCGAGGATCGGATTTTGGCAGCTCGTCCGATCTAAAGGCCAACGAAAAGAACGAGGGTAGACTCTCGGCAAACTCACAAATCTTAACGTCAATCTGTTTCGTGTGCTCATAGTCCGGGCCTCCTGGATCGGACATTCCAAATGGGGCATAATCTGTGATTTCGCGGCAAAACTCGCCCAATCGAATCCTTTGGAGACAGTACGACATCGATGTGGGATGTGTGAGTGGCTTTCCAACTCCAACCATCCCGTCTACAATATCTTCATCATTCGCGTTGCAAGGTTTGTTGGTCATCATGTGGCGTGGATCAATTGAATACGTGCCCTTCTGTGGGCCGGATATCTGTGACATCTGCCTGTCATCGAATGAACTCACATTCTTATAAGAAGGGAAAAAGGGAGAAGAAAATTTACCAATCAGACGCCACGAGATACCACCACACTCTTCTACATATTTCTGCTTTCGCAGAGGAAGGTGAAGGTATATCCAGGTTAGAATTGTGTGGATAGTCGATCCGATGCAACGATAGTTGTCTTGCAAATGATATGGCAGTGGAAATCATATGCCGGGCTTGGGATGTGATTCCCACGATGTTGGTTGTCACAAAAAATAGAATGATCATCGCTTGGATATCATGTATTGATTCGAAGTGTTTGTAACGCGAGTAATCGACCACCTCCATCGCAAGTCTCATCCACTGTATAGACTGTGCAACTGCTTCTTCAGCAGTCGAAAAGATGGGGTTGCACATGTCGCGTTCAGTCCAGAATGTGGTGGTACTGGCGAGAATGCCGAGGAGCAATGAAACGTATCCAATCTTGACCGGTCTGCTTTCTCTCAGGTCACAATAGAGTTCATCTATCATGGTACGCACCGAGGGAATATGAACCACATGATGGAGGAAGGTGATCTCTTTGATGTACTTTTCCAGTATTATTTTCGCTTCATTGTGAAGTGGCAGCCAGATACATCTTTTCATGGGCTGGGCTTGATATGCCATTGGTTCAGATCCCACTGCATTACGAATGGGACAAGTTCTGAATTCAATCTCATACTTTAGAAGATTACCCTGTACATTTTTGCTTTTGTCAGCGATCAATTTCCTATCATTTGGTCCCATCAAGATAGCCTACCAGTGAGCCTGACGATGTGATCTCGCCTTCCAGCCAAGTCGCAGCCGCTGCAGATGACTGCCCTTCCTGAATCATGTATGGTTGATTCGATATTGGGTCAGGAGGAGAAGGGAGTGATGAAGCCTGGGTAGTATCTTGTACTTGTGGTCTATACGCTGGTCCATTGGTGATCACTATCTCTTCCAGCCTCCGTAAGCGGGCCAGTACATCTGTATGATCATTACCTGGCAATCCATCAGTCTGGTACTGAGGACTAGCAGATAATGCAGTATTAGGATACAGCTGACAAGTCTTGCCCCGACTTGTGCAGTTGGAACAAGGGAATTGCCGATTACACTTCAACTTCCCCGATCGACAGAAGTGGCAAGATACAGGTCGCGAGCGTGAAGATCTAATACGCTCTTTCTCGATTCGATGCATCTCTGCCCCTGAATATTAATGAGACAGTGTTTGTTCAGCCCTGGGAGGTCGAGGGGGTGAAATGGGGGCGAGATGTCATTGATGAAGTTGACCAATCAAAGTCCGGCGAATCCGCGGAAGTTCCGCGGTCTCCGTGGATTTCTACTAAGGGAATTATGTGTGAGACGAGGGGTATGTAAGGGCCTATTTTCACTAGGAAATTCATAATGACCCATCATTTCAGCCTTTTTCTTAACTTCTTTCTTTAACCCAAGAAGCTTCTTACCTCATTTGTGTCAATATGGACTCCATCGTTGCTCAGATCCAAGCTATCGCCCAAAACACCGATGAAGCTGGTCGGTTGAACATCATTCGGGCACTTAAACAAGTGAAGGTTGAAATTCAATCTCCACGCGATACCTTATTGGAGCTTGCAGTACCGGTTCGTCATTATTTACTACAATTCGGGGCTACCTAAAGTGCTGACAGTTGTAGGGACTAACGAGTGCGATGCTCCGAATCAGTGCAGACCTGGGGCTCCTTCGCCATCTCACAGAAAGTGATAAACCCTTGACTGTCACTCAGATTGCGGATTTGACCGAAGCGTCTCCTGCACTCCTAGGTAATGACCTCTGAGACGGCCGTATCTACTTCCAGTTCTAAAACATTCATTCTGTTCAGAGCGAATCCTTCGCTACCTAGCTGGAGTGGACGTGATTAAAGAGACCGGAGTCAATGAGTACGCTGCAAGCAGCTTCACTCATATTTTGGCTGACCCCAAGGGCGAGGCCATGATCTACCACGGGTAAGCTGCATAGTATTCCCTACCTGGCAAACCCCCATGCTTACCTATCATCATACAACCTTAGATACGACACTATTGGACCTGTCATGCAAGCAATGCCTGACTTCTTTGCTGAAAGCAACTATCAAGATGTCACCGTCAATACCAACACCCCATTCCAGAAAGCCCACAATACTAAACTCACCTCATTCGAGTGGCTTGTCCAGAACCCCAAGAACTTCGGAAACCTGCAAAAGATCATGACTGCACTTCAAGGATCAGAGTGGACCGAGGGATTCAAACTTTTCGATGATGAAGCCCGTAAGATTTCATCCAAGGATTCATCCACCCCACAGGCTCCGGAGAAACCCTTCTTCGTCGATGTTGGTGGCGGCCATGGCCACCAATGTATCGAGCTAGGAAAGAAGTACCCAAATCTCCTAGGTTACCTTGTTCTCCAGGACCTGCCAGAGGCAGTGAAGGATCTCGCTCCTATTGATGGTGTGAAGGCTGAAGCTTATGACTTTTTCCAACCGCAGCCTATCATCGGTTTGTCTCCCTCTATCCATTGGATACAACCCTGAAAGATAATAGCAAAAAAGCTGACATTTTCTTTAATCAAGGCGCCAAGTTCTACTACCTCCGTAGAATTATGCATGATTGGCCCGACGACAAAGCCGCAACGATCCTCCGCAATATTCGTGCTGCCATGGGCCCCGACTCGCGGGTCTTGATCGATGATGCCGTGTTGCCGGATACTGGCACTAACTGGCAATCGGCCCTGGCGGATCTTGCCATGATGTCCCTTGCTGGTAAAGAGCGGACCAAGCACCAGTGGGAGGCACTTGCGGAAAGTGCGGACTTGCGTGTGGAACAGATTCATAATTATGTTGCTGCAACATATACGGCTGTTCTTGTTTTGGTCGCCCAGTGAGCCAAACATGTCTGTGAGCGGAAATTTGGACATATCTAGCAGGTTAGCGGGCCACTCTCTTCTCATCATTTGTATGCTATTACATATCACTCCGTACAATTTTGAGATTGATAAATAAGACATATGTTCGAGCTGCTGTGCGATTGGTAGGGTTGCGTTGTAGTCAAGCCGGGGTTATGAATACCGGTCGGTAGATGAGTGTCTTGGTGGAATATCATGAAACGAAAGGGATTGAGCATTGGGTTATGTAGTATCCCTACAATATCGAGTCTATGAAGGGATTTTGGTGGGATGTGAGCGAAGTGACGGGAAGACGGTGGAAACCAGAGGTGGGCCTTTACTTCGCAGAAGAGCTTGAGTAGACGAAGAACCCGCCCTGGGCTGATTCGAGTATTCGCATGGTTTGGTGGTGCGAGACGCGGTTGTGAGTATGGGTGTGTGAATGGGTATTTGAGATGGGCTGGAAGGTGTGGCGGAGTGCACACGCATAAGAACTGGCAAATATAAGTCAAGTGCATGATTGATCTCCATTTCACACATATACTGAATGTTGTAGATACATTGATAGCAACCCCGTATATCTTTATAGAGTAATGTTCTTTGCTAGCCACCTAAATTCAAAACGCCTTGCTAGCCGAGTAAATAACATAAATTGGAAAGTCGCTGGGGGAAAAAGGAGGAAATCAAGTGAGCGGAAGAGAGGACGAAAGCCCCCGAGACTAATGCTAATACAGGTCGTGAATCGTGCGCGTGCTGGGCGGTATATTATGAGTCTTTTCCTGGTGAGGTTCACTTAATGGCTGGTTTCAGGAGTGGTCGAATCATGGAGGATTGGTGGTGGACCACGGGTGGTAGTTGTCGATCCCGCTGAGACCATTCGGATTCCAGGGGTCTGCTCCGTCGGCGTTGGAGGTCCATCGTTGTTAATATTGATAGTCTGGAATTGGGACTGAGTCGGCGTCACGGGAGACACAGTCATGGGACTGGGCAAATTGACGTGGATCGAAGGCAAACGGTCGATAGGTGGGAGCTGCCGCGCTTGTTCATTCTGCTCTGCAACAGGGCTTTGATACGCAGGGGCATCACCCCAGTCCAGGTGCTCGTAGTCGGGAGGCGGAGGAATGTTGAGCATTCCCAGATCTCCGTCGTCGGTTTGTGATTCTGGTCGGCTCGAGCCTTGTGTCGTGGTCGGAGCAAGAGTCAGTCGTTCAAGTTCAGTAGAATTATGCGATTCGGTCATGAACAACGAAGTACCGGACTGGTCGACGCTGGATCGCTCGAGGGATTGGGCGGTGGAGCTAACAGCGTCACTTTGCAACAGCGGTCGGCTATCTGAATCGTGGTTGTCAGAATTGTGCGAGTCGGCTCGAAGTCGTGATCCATCATGGCGAACACGTCCAAGTTCCGCATAGCTAACACTGGAGATGCGTCGTTCCCGCTCCCTCGCCTGATGCTCAGCGAGGACCCTGGTTACGTCGACTGCACTGTTGGTTCCTGTACGGCGACGTTCCGTCCGAGCGCGAGCTTCGGCATTCAACTGTTCAAGACGAGTGGAATCCCCACGCGACCGAGCATCTCGTCGCTCCCGACGACGTGCCTCGCGATCGGCTAGTTCCTGACGGCGCTGCAGGCGAATCTGGTACATCGAGTCCATTTGTTCCTCGCGGCGAGTTTCCTGTTCTTCCGCCGTCTCCGGATATTCCACGACCATATCCATCCCGGCACGTTCACCCTCTCGGGCGATGACTTGTTCGGTCGGCTTTGGGCTTTGGGAATAAGGGGGGAGGGTCATAATCGAACGGATCGAGGTATCGCGGCGGACGCCATCAGTGGTCTGCATTTCTGGTGCTGGGCCAGCTCCAGGATAAGAGGTATCTTGGGCACTGGTTTGATTCGGGACCTGACCGTATGATGCCTTCCCTGGACCCCATGCTTTCCATTTCCGCTTGAGGAATTTGCCCGGAAGGTATTTCGGTTCGAAGTGATGTTGTCGTAGATAGCGTAAGAGGAAATAGGTGCCCACACAGAGTGCGATAGCAAATATGATGCTCACAGCACACTAGATATAAGAGGTCAGCTTATGGGGTCGGAATGATCGGAAATAACATACGATAATGAATATGTTATTCTTACTATCGTTGCCATTTTCGCCATTTTTGCCGTTTTGACGTTTTTGTGGAATGTACATAATGTTGGACAGGCAACTGGGCCTAGAAATCCTTAATGGAAGGCATGGAATAAAATCCCCGGATTTCAAAAGAGTCGAGGAATGAGAGAAAATGGACAAAGCGCGTCAGCCTTTCTCAAAAGATGCTTAGGGGGGGCCCTACGGAGTAAAGAGGCTATGCTATTATTATACGCCAAGCATTGAAACGCTGGCGTGGCCAGGAGGCTGGTGGAGGCTGGTCTTTCGTTTTTGTCCTTTCAGGTTTTCTTTTCTTTCTTTTCTTTTTTTTTCTATTGTCTGTAATTATCTACCAATCATTTCATCCTCACTATTCTTGTTTGAAATGGTTTCCACAGTGATCGGTTCGCTAGGAGATCCCCAGGGCCGGACCCTTTACTCCGTACTCATTTCAAATCTCAAATCTCAAATCTTTTATTGCCTTCATTATTGATTTCAATTATTGACCTTCGATCGTGGGAGATCAACTGCACGAGTCCCTTCGCAGCAAGGGAAGCCTTTGTACAAAAATAGATACGCCCTTGCGTTCGGGACCAACCGGTATGAGATCGTGCTGAGACATCTGGAATATCAAATCGCGAATCGTCAAAATGCCCACCGTTAGGGCTTATGAGACCCCGCTGCGATTGTCGCAAGGGAAAAAAAAAAGAATGAAAAAAGAACTACCCTGCTTATCTCGGCCCAAGCTGTGAGATGTAAATTAGAGCAATTTTGAGGTTGAAACGTCGCTTTCTTTCACCTCCCCTTGTCATATCTGAAACACCCCCTTCTCTGCAGGTTGGCCTAACTAAACGGCGATCAGACTCCCCCCGATCATCAGTCTCCACCAGCTTGTCTCGGTAGTTCTCGGGAATACTGATATGGAAGACAGCGAATGCCCCCTTCAATGTGCCATCTTGCTGCTCGGCTTTATCCCGGCGCGGCCGGTGTCTGTCCAGTAAGATCCGTGCCACACAAAGCGGCTCTGATAACCCGTGCCCTCGAGCGAATTAACATGATTCTTTCATCATGTCCTAAATTTGGTTTCCGTCGCTTAGTCCAAACCATGACGTCGTGCTGGAAGTATGAGGTGCTGCCGTGGCTCCCGATACCTACATCAGCGTAGAAATAATAGAACGGCATTGCCCGGCACCATTGTAATGCTTCAATCGACAAAGCCTCTCGAAGCTCATTGAAACATCATCATATTTCCCTCGGTATTTCTAAATGGGTGTAGTCGGTGCTTACACTTGCCACTGAGGCGCAGTAAATGTCAGATGGGCTGACACTAACGTCAGAAATTTGGCGAATCTTGGCCCCAGGGGCTCAAGCTTTTCCCCAGCCTCAAGTGGCGTCATTGTGAAAGAGCCATTTATCGTCCTGGATGATACCTAGCAAAGATACGTCGGGAAATCTCCCTAGCCAATCGTAGAGACATCTGTTTCTCAACCATATCATGACTTTGTTTAATGCAGATTTTGCTGAGACAAGAAAATGCTAAGGTGCCGACAACACGATTGTTAGCCCGCCCGCTCTTCTGTTCTAAATATACTCCGTAAAGCTCTGGCTCTGTAATTTGTTGTCTCCGCTGTATCTGCGGAAGGCTAAGGTCCAGTCCAAAGTCAAATTATCTATAGCTTCAGGTTAGCCGGTATTTATATGAATATACTCTGTCTCCATGGTATGCCTGAGTCCGCTGGGTCCGCTGAGTTCCCACTGGATAAATTGGAGATCATGCGGGCTGAGAAAGTCCCTCCTCGTCGGGTCTCAAGTATGTGCTTGTCCCATGTCCCTTTGCCCAGGAAATTTGACATCGTGGCTTTAGAATGGGAACGCCTTGCCAATTTTTATGCTGACGACTCTCCGTCAACTGTTTATTTGAGCTAATTATTACTACCAGAAATAAGGACAATCCCCGTGTGTTGCAGTCCTGCATGATTTACTCCTCATGTTGTTTCAGTAGAGTTGATCGCAATGTTTACTGTGGGCCCGCTAAACCGAACAAAGTGCGAATTTCCCATTAGTGTCGGTGATGATATGGCACTACAGTAGTCGGTAACAGCCAGAGTTCGAGCAGGTTAAGGCATCGGCGTAATTACGATCAAATTGAAGTGTGTGATTATGATTCCTGACTTGGTCGTTGATCGTTGTCGTACAAACACTAACTTTGATAGATCGCCACTTAGTTATAGACCTTGGCAAAGGGTCTAGACACACCGAGGCAACTCGACTCGAATGACAATCCCCGGTGGTGCTTTAAGATCGCCTATGCATAAATATCAGGATTGGAAACAACACATGGTCTTGCTACGGAATGTGCCGCACCTTGCCCAGGCAATTTAACGTTCATCGGATGGTTTTGTTTCGAGATATGAAAACGTGAGATAAAACACGTGGATAAAATTTCCTCCCATTTACTACTTTTGGATATTGCTAGGCAATGACATGTGAGTGGATCTGAATATGGATTTTAACACATTGGATCTTTGTTATATCCTAACACAGTGGCCTGGATGGATACAAATGTCATAGAAGGAATCCCAAGAAAAGTGAGATTAAATAGCTCAGAGCAGGCTTGATAGAAGCCTTGGAAGCCCATCTTTCATTGCATATTTAGTACCTTATTGAGAAGTCTATATAACCTTGGAAGATATAACTCTTCAACTGAAATGAACATCCCGGCGTAGTTCAAACAACATGTTAATATTTTCAGCCCTCCTAGTATATTGAGGAAACTCTAGAAAGTGGTTGGAGTATCTGATATTTAACTAAGCCAAGAGAGGATAGAGGGGATTTCTAGCATCTGATCATCTTCCAGGGTTATATTGTTTTCAATATTCTATTGCCGCGTGATAATATTCTTTTCTTCTGGCGGGATACTAGTTTAAAAAAACAAACCCATTAAATCCATTAAATCAAAGCATTCCTTGTAATTATTCCCAAACTCCTGGGCGTTGGGCGTCTGCGGTGCGTTGCGAGGTTATTAAGTCTCAGGACTCGGGTGGTGGAAAAACCACGATTAACGGTCATATGATCCACTAAAAGCAATTCAAAATTCGAGTATGTTTTAAAGCTGAGCAAAATCTTAATGGTCATCTCGTGGTGGTATAAGAATATCAAATGGTTGTATTGGCCAATAAAATAAAAGCGTGGATGACCTGATGCTGACCCAATGGCCAACCTAGAATTCTCACGCGTCCCCCTTGATAGGAATAGGTGTCGAAAATCGGTTGCCTTGAAGGTCAAGTATTTGGTCAGCCCTTCCATTCGCTAACTTATCGAATTTCCACATAATATTGAGCTCGAAGTTGTTCCCCGCATAAAGAGGCCAAGATGAACAGGTGGGAATTGGATCACCTGGAAACTCGGCATGATCGTGCCGTCCCGCGAGTGGCTTAGATCGACATTGGTATATACTGTTGTTGATATTGACGCGCAGCCTGTTCTGAACGATGATCGACAAATCAGGTAGCCGCTCCAATAGGGTCGAAGCCACCCTCCCCGAGAAACCTGAGGTCATCGCCACGTTGTATCACAGGGTCCTGGTCACCCTGCCCTACCTGATGCCATGGGTTTGGCACGAACTCAACAAAGGACGTCGAGCGATAGTATATATTATGGTCTCCATTGCGACCTAAAATGTCGGCAACAACTTCAAACCCCTCATCGGCAGCCTTGTGGATCTTGATACGGCTCTCTTATTGGACTTCTGCGCCAATCATTTCAAGACCTCAGTCCATCTGAATTCTTCTTTCAACACCGCAAGGCATTGATATCGCGCAAAATGGCAACATTAAACTTTGAGTTGAAAAACAACACCGGTTCTAACACGGTCCACGCCTACATTACAGGCCAAGCGCTTGATAATAACAATGCGCTTTTCCTCTTGCGATCTGATGGGAAGACAGCCTACTACCCGACCTCACCATCGTCTACTGGGACCAGCCTGAGCGAGGATTGTGCGATTCCGCTAGGTGCATCTGGCAGTACCACCAAGATCACTATTCCGCACCTCGCAGGCGCACGATTGTGGTTCGCCCGAGACAGCAAATTGACATTCTTGCTGAATCCTGGCCCTGCCCTTGTTGAGCCTTCGGTATCCAACCCGGCAGACCCTAACTATAATCTGATATGGTCCTTCTGCGAATTCACCTGGAATGACTACCAGCTTTATGCGAATCTCAGCTACGTCGATTTCGTATCGATGCCCATCGCCATGACCCTAACCAACGGAGCTGGTGCAACCCAGACCGTCGAGGGTCTGCCAGCCAATGGTCTCGACCTAGTCTGCAAGGCTCTCAAAGAACAGAACGACAAGGATAAAGCCGGTTGGGACAAGCTCGTAATCCAGCGAAACGGTGTCAATTTGCGGGCCGTCTCTCCCAACACGGGAAGAACCCTCAATAATTCTTTGTTCAACAATTACTACGAGGGTTACGTGAATGAAGTCTGGTCTTACTACGCAAAAAGCACCAACAATACTTTGACCGTCAACACGCAGGCTGACGCCGGTGATGTCACCGCCAAAGTTGCCTCCGATCTCTTGTCCTTCTCAGTTCCAGATATTACTTACACCAAGCCGTCTACTGGAGACATCTTCAGCAACAGTACTGGATCCTTTGCTGTTTCCGGGAACGGCACCAAAGATGCCATTACAGCTCGTCTTGCGGCTGCGTTCAATCGATCAACCTTGTTGATAAATGGCAACCAGCCGAACGGGGAGACAGTTTCCAACTACTACAAGAACTCAGTGACAAACCACTACTCGCGCATCTGTCATTCTGTGAACCTTGATACTCGGGGCTATGCATTCCCCTATGATGATGTTGCGCCTAACGATGGCCCCGATCAGTCTGGTAGTGTCTTTGATGGCAATCCAAAGCTCTTGACAGTCACTATTGGCGGTGGCTCTAGTAACTCTGCCAAGGAGTCTGTCGTTCAGGATGATGCTACGCCAGTCCAGCACCCCGTGGAAAATGAACAAAGCAAGGAGAATGGAAAGAAGCCGAGCCGCTTCCATGAGCTGAGAAGCTTTGTGGATAAGCTGTCGCACAGGAAGAGCAGCACTTGAGAAAGATAGGTTGGTCTTAGTGCTATTTGGTCATGTTGTCGTATATTGTAAATGCTAGGCACTGGTATATACATCATTTTCGGTGGTCGTTCTCTCTCTTGAATTTGTTGGAAATGGGTCAATATGATTTTGTCTCTTCTTTTAGTATCCCTTGCACTAAACATGAGAGTAAGGTATCTGCAAATTGAATGACGACCTACATCATTGTAAAGAAGAGCCAGTTACCTCTTATTCCGTAGCATGCTTCTTAATGTAAGAAACCACCTGACCCGGCATAGCCAACCAGGGCGTGTGACCCGTTTTAATTTTCTCAGTTTCAATCTGCGCCCCCTTCCGTCGAGCCCGCTCCACCAGCACCTGCTGAACCGGCAACGGAGTCGCGCGATCCTCCTCAGTCAAAAGATACACAGAGGGAATGTTCATGTACGCCGCACCGGTAGCGGGGGCATTCTGAGTCGCCCAAGAATGTGGCTTGAGAAGCTTAACCCACTCCGCACCATCGGCAACATCATGGAAAAACAGCACGAGCGCATCGCTGGCAGTCACAGTTCCCTTCTCTTCCTGGAATAAATGTTAGTGGTCACATAGACATTTTGCAAGTTGTAAACAAAGATCGGCGGACAACTTACATCGCGCACATACCACGGCGGGGGCATCCCACCAAACGCGCCGATCAGACCCTCGCCAATACTAGGTAGGAACGCGGCGATGAAGATGAGTTTCACGACACCACCCTTTTGGCCGGCTGCTTCGCGCTCTGACTTGCTCAGTCCATCCAATGCGCTGCTTACTGGTAACCCGGCCCAACTGTGCGCGATGATGACGATGTCATGGCCAGCATCTGCTTCTTGTTGAGTGATAGATCTCACGGCTTCAATGTCTGGTTGAAGGTCGACGACTGAGCTGGCTTGCTGGATGGAGGGAAATGAGATGCTGTGGCAGGTATAGTCGGCCAGTTCCTTGATGATTGGGTCGAAGATGGTGGGCGGGTACCATGCGCCCGCCGCGAAAATCAGAGTTGGCTTTGACATTGTCACTCCGGTTGATGTGGAAGCTATGTAACTTGGATACAGGTGCTTGGTTTGTACAATGGAGGCTTGTAAGGCTGAGAGGTTGCAGGGGGGTCTGAGATCGACCAGGCGGGACTTCGCTTTAGTCGATTTAATTTTACCGCTTTTCTTCTCCCCGGCTGAATCAATATATCATCCACATCGGTGTTCTCCATTACACTCTTGATTGCCTATACTAGTGCGACCTTTACGTGTTGCGGATTTACTCAAGCATATTTATGGTGGATGACGCAATTGCAATGAGATTGACCAAATAAGAACAGGAACCAGAAAGAAATCGAAAATGTACATTTCAGGACTAATGATCAAAGGAGCCTTAGAAACAATCTAACCACCAACCTCCTCAGGGTCACTGAGCAAGGCGTTCAACTTGCCGCCTTTCATTTTCGCCAGAGTCTGATATGGTCCATCCTCAACGACAGCTCCCTGGTCAAGAACAACGACATGATTTGCGATCTCGATCATTTCCTTTGAGTGCGTGATAATGATGACAGTAAGCCCCTGGCGCACGGCAACCAACCGCTGAACTGTTTGCCGCACAATCTCCGCACCCGCTGGGTCTAAGCTGGATGTGGCTTCATCGAGAATCAGGATTTGAGGTTGACGCAAAAGAGCTCGTGCAATGACCACACGCTGTTTTTGGCCACCGGAAAGACCAACTCCACCATCTCCGATCACAGTATTGTACCCCTGAGGGAGGGATGAGATAAAATCGTCAATCCCTGCCCCTTGGGCTGCAGTTCGCACACTATGCGACGAAGCTAGAGATGAGTGCTGATCTAGCCCATAACTGATGTTCTCATGAATGGTCCCGGGGAAAACGGTTGGTTGTTGCGATACGATGGAGATCTGTGAGCGAAGAGTAGGAACATGTAACCGAAGAATGTCCGCGCCGCCTAGTGTCACTGTGGGTTGTCCGGTTTGAGAGGCCGGAGCTTCGTAGAGCGACAATAGCAGCGACGCGATCGTGGATTTTCCTGACCCTGATCGTCCTACGAGCGCTGTACAGGAGTTGGGTGGGATGGAAATTGAGACATTCTTCAACACCATTGTGTTTGGCCGAGAGGGATATCGGAAATTCAGGTTAGAGAGTTTGATTGGGGTGAGCTTTGAAACTGTCAAGCTGCCGAGGTGCTCGTGGGATCTATCTTGTGGGAGGTTTGCAAGACGAATAAGCTGCGTCGCTATCTCGCGGGAAGTGTTGATTTGGGGAACTATCAAGAGGTCAGTAGAGTATTTCGAAGTGGTTCAGGGCCTACTAACTCCATGAGAGAATCTGAGCAGCATATCCAATGCTGAAAAGTAGCATCGAGAATACCATAATCACATCGTTCACAACGAATTCGCGAGATGCAGCGAGGACCGATCCATAATAGAATATCAAAGCTGTTCAAGAGAGTCAGAACAATAGCAACAAAGTAGAGAATTAGCGAGCTTACCGCTAGAAAATATGACGGTCGATTCTACCATACCGAAAAGCATACCTGTATACATGGCACGTTTCAAACCCAGAAACAAGCAGCGTGCGATCGCATTAGCTTGTTTGCGATGGAAGTGACCTTCCAACGTCAATGTTCTCACGGTACGGATCTCTGAAAAGGTTTCGGTAAAGACATCGGCAGCGATATTGTTCGCATCATTGCATCGTCTTTCCCATAACCCATTTGTTCCCTCGAAGCCTCGAGTGATGACATAAATGACAGGACCACACGAAATAGCAACGAGTGTCAACTTCCAGCAAACAATCAAGCTCCAGATAATTGCCATGACCGTGATTGACGCAGCAACCACCACAAAACCGGTGAATCGGCCTAGTAGGTTTCGCATGTCTTCTCCATTCTGATCGAGAGACGATGTGAGTCTGAGAGATCCGTTACCATCTTTCTCGAACCAGGCCCGTGGTTGATCGAGAATGCGTTCAAAGGCATTCTTCCTAAAAGAATCCAGCCAAGCCTCGCCGCAGAGTTCTAGGAAGTAATGCATGAAAAAGGACGCAAGGCCATCGCCGAAAGACACCACTAGTACAGCAAGTGACCATGTCATTGTCAGATGTGCACTGTTGGTTCCAGCGTAGAAGGTCCCAAACAGCTGAGACAGACAATATGAGAATATCGGGGTTGCGCTTGCATGGGCTAGTGCTGCGGCGAATCCTAGGAAGAGGAAGATTCGCTGTCTCATCGTCAAAGTCGACAGAATGGTGCCCATAATTTGGGAAAGCGGAGTCATTCGTTCTTTCGGTAGGTGCTGCTCTTTTGATTTCTTGCGGCGGCTATGCGATCTCCTGCTGCGCTTCGTTTCCGATAGATATTTCGCGGTGTGTTCATTGGGCCATAGATCCGACTTCAAGCCCCGATCATCAATGTGAACCATTTCGACTTCTTCTGTGGGAATAGTCATTTCTTTCAAGCCCTGTTGGGGACCACGTCCTTCTCCCATGAAAGAATGACGTTGGCTCCAATATTCCACGGGGGGATCCCTATTCCTGAACACATATTCCGAATTCCTTCTCGTCGTCAAGTCTAGCGAGCCAGAGTGAAAGCTCGAGGGAATGTGGCCTTGAGCCCAAGATGTCCTGGACCGACGATGTCCGAAGAAAGCTGTTGGAGGTCGTAAGGTATCCAAACTCTCCGATGATGAGCTCTCCCACGGAAGGTCCCTCTTGTTCTGGGTCTTGGTTTCCAGACGCCCGTAGGCTTTCGTATGGAAATACATTTCGCTCCCCGGACTGACCTTGACGGCATATCTGTAACCGGAGTTTACAATCGAACCCTGTTCGAGGATGTACAGGAAATCCTGTTCCATGATTTGTGACATATCATGAGTGATGATGATGGTCGTCTTTCCTTTCCGCCATTCGCGGATTGCTTTCATCACTGTGACTCGGTTGGCGTGATCAAGAGCGCTGGTGGGTTCATCCAGGATCAGAATCGGCGTGTCACGTAATTTCGCTCTGGCAATTGCAACTCGCTGCCTTTGGCCGCCACTCAAAAAGCTTCCACCCGGGCCAACGTAAGTGTCAATTCCTTTGGGGAGACCGTCGATTGTGTTCTCAAGCATGGCCAACTCAATGGGATCTTTGACATCTTCCTTAGTGACGGTTGCATGGTCCTGGCGACCGAAGGCGATGTTTGTAAGCACAGACTCATTGAAAAGAACACTATTTTGTTCTAAAAGTGTGATGTTGTTGCGGATCCAGTTGGTGTCGAGTTCTTGCATTGGGTTGCGGTCAATCAGGATTTCACCTGAGGTTGGCAAGTAGAACCGCATCAGCAGTTGGCTGAGTGTACTTTTGCCAGAGCCGCTCTTCCCTATAACAAACGTCGTTTCTCCAGCGGGGAAGAAAAAGCTCGACGGCTTGAGGACACATTGGTCAGGCTGACTAGGATATGAAAATGACACCTTCATGAATGTTCATTAGTGCCCGGATAAAACTCAGGGAAGGATTTAAACTCACTTTTTTGACCTCGATATCACCTTCACAGTGTTCCGGATACCGGGTTCCCTTTACCTCGCTCGCAATTTTGTCTTCCCTCCGGCTTTGTATTATCAATTTCAAGGCCGCACCAGCAACCTTTCCTTTTTCCATCACGATCATCTGCGGCAAGACCTGCTCAATAGACTGGGCTGCGGTCAGACAGGCCCAGAAAGTTCTGAGCACTTCTCCGGATGTGAGTTTCCCGGCGCGGGCAAGTGAACTGCCATACCAGAAACCCTGAACAAACATCCCGAACATCATCCACCGGATGATAGCAATTTGTAGAGAATTGTGTCGCGCTTGTCGAAGGTAGTGTGTAGCAGATCTCTCAATGCGTTCAGCAAAGTTCCGATGCTCGAAGGCTTGCCCATTGAGGTATTTGACCGTGTCGATATTGGTGATAGCATTGTTGGCAACTTTGGAAGCCTCGGTAAGCTCAGCCTGCTGGGCTGTAATGCTGAACTTCATTTTGGAGGAAAGAAATCCGATAATTGCCGAGAATATGGGGATGCCTGCAAGAGTTACCAGAGAGAGGCTCCAAGATGTGTAGAAGCCCAGCCCTAGCGAAGCCAGTGAACGGCACGAGTATTGCAGCACAAGTCCGAGCGGCTGCGATGTCGCCATCTGCATTTCATGGATGTGTCTGGTAGAGATGTGATGTTAGATATAAGATTTTAGCGAGTATAGTAACAAACTCACGCTTGAATTCCCGACAGCAAAGCCCCGGAGCCCTCGCTTTTGGCCTCAAACCACTCAACGTCGCGATTTAGCAACTCTAGAAACACCTGGCTGCGAATAACGGAGGCCTGCATTTCCCCGAATGCAACGAATAGAGCATAGTATGCACCATTCAAAAACCAACCAGCTACTCCCAGTCCAATCATTCCAAAGCAATTTGTGATTACTTGGCTATGAAGCCCTTTGGAATCAGTGTGATCGGCGCCGAAAGAGGTAAACGAGTCGAAAACATTGCCAAGGAAGATCGCAAGTGCCGGGGTGACAAGACTAGCAACCAGGGCGAAGATAGACCCGAATATGAGAGTCGGCAGATGCCTTCTAGTCGTGAATCCGAAGAGCGATTTCCATCCCAGATTGCTTTCGGGAATATTTTCTTTGTTGATGCCATTCCGATCGGAAGTCTTGCGTTTGGGCAGCATTTTGGCGAAAGGCTCAAACGCCACACTGAAGGCCTGGTATGACTTGTGGAGATTTTTCTTGTCGGGCTATAGTAGCATAGCAGTAAGGCAAGATGGAAGAGGATACAGATCGGCATGAAATAGTCATGACGGGCCATTTGAGTGTGGTTTCACAAATATAATCGACAGGAAGAACAATACTAAGAAATTTCCCAATGGGGTAACATTGAAGAGGGGCGAACAAAGACACCCATGCTCTGGCATTGTTGCGAGGCACGTGGCATGAATGTACCATTCATCGGCTTCAACCTTGAGACAGCATTCACAGCCTTCACTGTTGATGGCAGATTTCTAACGGTCGAAAAAACTTAGGGCTAGAGGGTGGACTTGCTCAATGTTTGATGCGCGATGGCCACAATCACCCATAATGAGGGCCCTAGCAAATCGGTCCTGAAATAACGTTTGGGAAGATAAACAAAAATACCAATGGAAAAACCAATGAAAATGACATTTTATTCAGGGTATATTTCGAACGCAATATCGAAAGACTGTCCAAGTCCGACCAGACAGCCAATCTATATTTGAGTCGCGATTGATGGTCCGATGCTAAATCAGAACCACACATTTATGGGACATGACCACACTTCTATCGTAACAATCAATCTCAAGCCGTGATACTGCGAGGTCTTGCAATCAGTATCACAGCCTCGAGGCCATTCATCATCTGCGCCACAAGGAAACAGGCAAATGCCGTGGGCTAGATCAGCCTGGATGTGGAACTGTCCTCGATTTCAAAAACAGCAGCATTGAGACACGATGTGTAATCAAGAGCTGGCCTTCTGGGCCTTCTCATAAATCCAATCGTTCAGACCGGCACGGTTTCTAGAGGACTCCGTCAGTTTCCATGCGTGACTCAGCCGGCTCCAATCGGCACTTACCTAGCGATCTCAACAGCATAAAACTGCATGCGCACACCGAAAATAGTGGTATCCTGGTCATACTCGGCATCCGCACGGGTACGGATCATGGTGCCGAAGTTGAAGTCCTCGATCTTGTCCCACTTCAACATCCAGGTGCGCCACTTCTCCTTGCCAGCCTTGCTCTTCATCTCTTCCTCGACGAGGGTTTCGGCGGGATCAAAATCGGGGAATGCCTCCATGAATGACTCGTAGATATCATTGTCCTGCTTGGTCAAGCGAAGCTGCGAGCCCTTGACCTTCTCCAAAATAGCCCAGTATGTCATGAGGTGTTCAACCGCTGCAATGTGACAAGATGTCAATATTATGACCTTGTCCGAAGGTGCAAATGGGATCTAAATCGAGGCGTGACTGACCTTTGACGGCGAACTGCTTCTCCATCTATTGCGATTGTTAGCGATCAAAGTTCTTCGGTCTGTAGACCATATGGACGCGGGGTCGTACATCCTCCAGATTCTCCGCCTCCTCGGGGTTGAATGGCTTCGACATTTTGACGGTTGTGTGTAAACTAAATGCTTTGAAATACGAACACAAGAAAGCAGTGATATGACGAGTGGGGAGGAAATCAAGTGGGAGTGTTCAGTGCCCCGCGCATAATTTTTTTGACGGGCGGAGAGCACCCTCCGCTTTCCATAACGTCATTCCGCCCGCAGTCCACGGGTATAAATCGTTTTCAGCGTCATGTCCAGCTCAACTATATTTAATTCGCTGTTGTGCCCGCGTGGATGTATAGTTCCCTTTTTAATTTATTGAGCTGAGTTAAAATCTCCATATATGTCTTGAATTGACGCCAGCATCGCTACAGACCTATTGTAGGGTATATTATGCAGTGAATCAAGCCTAAAGGCCATGCTTCCAGATGAGAGCTCAAAAGCTGATATTGTGAGATTGAAAACTGAGAGCAAAAGTTAATGCTCAGTCACTATCGGTGTCATCTGGCAGTTCTTCGAATCTTCCCTCGTGGAGAGCCTGGGTCACGGGGTTCTCGACATTGAGGAGACCATTTGCTTTGGCCCTATGATGTTTGTTAGCAAGGGCACTATATAGCTCGCTTATAATGCACATACCTCTCAAATAACACAAATAGTCTCTCTGCTTCGCGCTCCTTCTCCTCCATGGTCATAGGCGGACCGGAGTCCTGTGGCTCGGCGGCCCACCGTTGTCCAGTGATTGGATTGCGTGCGGTTTCAGGACCGTCTTCAGCTGAATATGCTTCACTTGCACTCTGTGGCATTTCAATGCCGCGCGCTGCCAGGAACCCAGCAGCGAAGCCGTAGCCAATATTCTTAGTGAGTTTCTCAGCATCCTTATCTGATAGAACGAACATCAGCTCGGAAATTGTAACCTTCAGATTGGCAAAGTGGCTTGATGAGAGCTTTAGAAGTTTGGAAGAAAGTGTCTCAGACTGTCCAATTGGCAAGCTTCGGTCAGTGTTCTCGGGCAGAAGAAGCAACTGCATACGCTTGCGAGGTCCATCAGGTGCCACTTCGTGGATAGCGATAAGTGAATAAAGCAACGGGATTGCGGTTGCTTCTAGCTCCTGAGGGCTATATATGGACATGGACTGATCCAAGATACTGATCAATTTATCCACGTTACAATTGTTGTCGAATGTCGGAAAAAGGGGGCTGCTCTCGAAAACCTTGCCTTTCTTTTCCTCCAAGTCAAGGATAGACAATGTATTGAGCAAGCCACCAAGTAACCCATCTAGGGGCTTTGATGGGATATCAATGCGACATATAATCTTCAAAATATGAGGGATGGAAGGAGAGAACTCGGTAGCAAGATCTGGAAATATCTTGGAGACATTGTATATCAACTTGAGTGTGTCAGACAAGGCGAGTTCGTCCATTTGTGACAATGGTTTTCTCCCTGACTTGGGGAACTGCTTCGCATGACGGCTCAATTGCTATACTGGTCAGCACAGCACATCAACTTTAGAGTCTGACAATCCGCTCACGTAGTTGACATTCTCCCCCAATGCATGGCTCTTGATCAAATCCTTAAAGTCCAGTGTGGTGTTATAGGTCGCGTAGAACAATATCCGACTTGTAACCATCTCGTCCTCTGAGTCTTCGGTCTATCAAATATCAGTATCAGCTTTGGTACGGGCATTCGATCTCCTGCGGGCGTACCTTAAGCTTTTCTGCTAGCTTTCCACTGTATCCCGTGTCCACAAAAGCCTGGCGCATCTTGGGGTCAAGTAATAGCGCATTTGCAACACATCGCAGTGCCGCTCGACGTACATCAGGGGTCTCCCCCTCAACGCCATATCGCACCAATGTATTAATGCCCTATAAATGATCAGAATCAATGGTAATTTTGATTCTCGACGGGCAGCTTCATCCGTTGTGCTCATACATTCTGTGAATAGATCGCTTCTGCGTTGGTAGGGTTTGTGCCGTGCTGTCGGAGCTGGAGGAGGGTTTGGACTCGGTCTAGTAGATTGGATCAGCATTGGGCATGTGCATAGTATCAGGGCAATTGCATCCGACTTACCTGCTGTTGAGAGGTTGTTCTCTTGTAGGTCTTTCTCAAGAGACTTTAGAAGCTGCGTCACTTGTTGTAGCTTCGCTGTATGCGCAATATCGAGTAAGCCAACCTGATTGCCGGGGTGAAGCTTCTCAATCTCCACAACGTACCTGTTCCTTGCATCTGAAGAAACGCCATTCTGATCTGAGCTCGAACTGACTCGAGTGTTCCGAGTAGGGGGGTGATGTAGGACTGTGTCACTTTCACTAATGTGTTGTGGTAAAGTAGATTCTCCTATACACGGTACAAGAGCAAGATCGGATTAGCGTGCGCAGGTAGCTATTGACGAGAGAACAAAAAAAAAAAAGGAGAGAGAGCGACGCGGGGAAGTCAGACGCAAATCGTCATAAATTATTTGGCGACCCCCCACTTAAGCTTCTCCTAAGAATCTCTTCTCCAGACATTTCTATTTATACGTAACAATTATTAGTACTTTATTATATAAAAAGCCATATCCTACACACTCCAATTTAGATCTTTTGTATAACGTGAACTTTTGAGCTCCACCGTTTGCTGGAAGAATGCGACATGAATAGATTGAAATGTCAGACGTTTAATGTTGAATACTCAATGGTGATTAATATTGATTGTTGATTATTTCCTGCTACATACCTATACACCAAAATACCCAATGATTACTATTGAAGCTATATCCAATCGCATGAAAAGTCCGCGTATTGGTGCCTCGTCGCCTCAGGCGGTGACACTTTACGCGCATCGCGGCGCGTCGGAACTTGAACTTAGTTTTCTCGGCTGGATGTGGCTTCTTGATTCTTCAGCTTCAGTCTAAACCTTGGAAACAGATCATGGACAGGGTCTGAAAAGCGTCTCCTTCAGCAATGATCCTTGAATATTGCTTCTTTTCCCTTTTCACACTTCTTGTCTGATCCAAATCATGGTGGAGATCCTCTCTGCTCGTCCGCCTACACCCCCAAGGACAGCTTCGCGCATCGTGATTGAAAACACCGAGTCACCACTAGCAGTTCAAACACCTAAGGAGTCATCGTTTTCCACGCTGGGATCGGCGGAAGCCGGCCCATCCAGCCGCAGTTCGAAGAAAGTGAATTTCTCGCCATGGCCCAAGTACATCAAACCCCCAACCTTTGCTAGTGCTATGAAATCGGCCCCCGACTTCAAGACTATCTCTCCGTCCCCGAATTCCAAGCCTACGAAGTCGATCCTGAAAGCAACCCAGTCGCCAATTCCTGTTTGGTCACCTAATGTCGATGCATTCACCACCGAATCGCTCGCCATGCTGCTCGAATCGGTCATCCAACAACTGGCAGGCGAGTCAATGACCTCTCGACTCGATGCCTACATGCAATTCTATGGCGCGCTACGAACGTACGATGGGCTTCCGGCGGGTCAGAAGATTACCGAAAAACTGAATCTCATCACCGAGTTTATTCAGCGAGATGTGAATCTGGACCTTGCGAACGTCTCCCCTATCGACACAAACCTTGCCAGCCAGGCTCTGAAATTGTCAGCTGCATTTGTTTGGCACCCGGAAATCTCGACACAACTTTCGGAGGAATTCAAAATCTTTCTGGTCGACCACTCCATCACTTGTCTCCATGAGGCCAAGGCCCCGAAGTCTGTTTTGACGCACTACATGTCCATACTGTCGACCCAAACCTTTGGCCCCAAGATTATGACCGGTGCTCGTGTGGCCCGTCTTTTGGCGGTACTACAAGAAGTAACCAAGAATATCAGTGGCAACGCAATTGTTTCCCATCGATTGAACATTTACCAGCGGCTCCTGGGCCAAGCGAAGACTACTTTCATCTCCCAAGCCAACCTATGGATCGAACACTTGATATTCGGGCTGCTTCATCATTTGAAGGATACCAGGTCAAAAGCGATCGCATTTGGCCTGCAGGTGGCCACAGAAGCCGGTCCTAATCCTACACTGTCAAAAAACATCCAGGATCTCTTCGACCGGCCATTAGAGCACGGCCGAAAGCTTGTATCAGAGGTTCGTGAGCGCATGACTCGAATGATGGCGACGGTGGATAGCGGCGAGCATGTTCCTCAAATTTGGAGCGTCATTATCCTTCTTCTCCGGAACAAAAGATGGAATCTGGAGAAATGGGATCATTTTAAGGAATGGGTTCTCGTGGTCCAAAAATGCTTCAATTGCAGCGATCTAGCGATCAAGACGCAGGCTATCGTTGGTTGGAATCGATTTGTCTCTGCTATCAACCCCAACGAATCGACGCCCCGAGCGATCCTACACATGCTGGGCAAACCAGTACTTTCTCAATTCGACCGCAAGAAGACCGACAAATCAGGATCACCGCCCACTCCAGTTTCTCTGACCAGCTACTACAATCTGCTGTACTACACTTTCCGCCCTTCAGTTTCGTATCAGCACCTAGACATTATATGGGAGGAATACGTGGTAATGCCGTCCTCAGGAATCTTCTCATCAATCCCGGTTCTCAGCGACTGTCTTTCACGCATATTGACGAACCTGTTGTGGAGTACGCAGGCTAAGTTATGGACAGAGAATCGAATCAACGACACTACCAAAATGGAAGCAGAGGAACTTCCTGCAGCCGACAGCAGATGGGTTCGATCAAGAATTACCTCAATTCTGAAGGTTTTTGAGCATATATTCAAAGCCTCAGTTTGGATCGATGACGCAGTTGGCCAATCTCACGTGGCATTGGCCTGGAACAGTCTGTCCAGTGCGTTATCGCTTGCGTCTAGCAAAGAGATTACCCCTTCGGGGGAATCGATGCAAGCTGTTGCTAGCGTTTGGAGTCTACTGCACCGCCTTTGGATTGCAGGGCCGCCCTCGTTGAATGCCGACAGCACAGATAGCTTCTTCGAAAGATTCAGATTCTTGTCTACAACAATGATTGTTTCTATTGGGGGCATTCCGTTTACCGAAAAGCTTCTCTTGAGAAACGCGGATGGAACCGACAACATTTCCAAATATTCACATCCGAATACGACACAAGAGAGTGCTATTCTTCATCTCCTTCGAATAATCAGCAGCACTGCAGGGACAATAGTGCCAAGCAAGTCTTATACAGACCTTGTTTTAGGTAACATTGACGCGGCATGCAACGGGAGATTCTCCCGAGGATCTCGCCTAGAACTTCTCCAACAGAGTGCAGAATTGAGCACTACAAAGACCAGTGCTATTCCTCGTGCGGCTCAACTGTCGGAGGTGATTTGGAAGGCCACTGCCCAGGCGGCCGCAGGTGCTTTGCAGTCGTTCCCCATGGAGTCCGCTCGTGGTCGCGACGGCTCTGTATCCCGTGACTATGAAAATGTCATCAAGATTCTCTCGTTTGGACTTTCATTTCCATCGGCCTTTCAAGAGTGGTCTCATTTGCTTGAAAGTTTTGTTCGCGTCGTTCGAACAGAGAAAGGAAACCAAGCGGTTGCCACTATGATTGTGGAACCCATGGCCGAACGCCTCATGCATCTTTCTGCTGGAGATACCTACCTTCCCTCAACTTCGTTGCTTAGTCATTCTTTATCTATCCCTTTCATGCAAGGAACCGGGCTAGGGATTGATCGCAGTGGCATCCAGGCAGCTGGTCATGCCATCTTTCCTCATAAACTCCTCGCATCAATTGCCCAGACATTGCATGGTGCATACGACAATTTCAACGCATCACAATCCAGTGGCCTTGCAGACTTCATAGAGGCATTGACTTCTTTTCTTGGGACCGGTGTTCCGCAGTTCCAAAGCCAAATTCTTCAATGTCTCCAGTCATCACTTGGTCTTTGGTTGAAGGACGAATCTCACAAAATCCATGTTGACTGCGGTGTTGACAGCAGAATCCTGACGGCGTGCCGTGCGCTCTCGTCGGCTACCATCAATACTCTGCAAACATCAGTTTCTCATGACCTACCTTCTTTGAAAGACTTCGAGCCCATTCTTTGCGCCGGGTTGGAGTCTTCGCACATGTCAACAGCCAAGAGATATGTCGAACTTTGGGGCTCGACCTTTGGCTCACAGTCTTTTGTCACCCCAAACACCATTTTGCAAGCTGTACAAACTGCCGAGTCCAGGGTCCAGACCGCAACCTTGCCTCCGCAAGACGGTGATCAGGATACCGAGATGTTATCTCCACCTCCTCCGCAAGACAAAATGAATCAGTCATTGCATCAGCCGTCTGAGGACAATCAGCTTTCGTCCCCCGTCATACGCACTGAAGACTCCTCCGTGGTCCTCAAGCCAACCGAACAGTTCCGTGAACCCCAGTTGCCGAGTAACTCTCAAAAGACCATGGATGCGCAAATTGTTGATGGCATCTCACTATCTCACAAGCGTAAAAGCCATCATGAAATGTTTTCGATGATTGAATCGATTCAATCTTCGTCACCAGCCAGCACTCCACGGAAATTGGGCTTCGATACTCCTCGTCATGTACGCAAACTGCATGGAGAATCACTGACCAGCCTTCCTCTAACGCCCACTCTCGCCCCTACTGAGAATGAAGACGGATTCATCGGCTCGTCTCCTACGCCTGGGACCAGAGACCCGACACCTGCCATGAACTCCGACGCACTCATATCAAGCCACCTGCCTGCGGATTTGGGTGGAGACCCTCCATCATCTCCTCCCGAGATGCAATCACGGAGTCCAAGCCCTCGCAAGAGTCGCTCGAAAAGCGCGCGGCGAAGGGCTGCAAAAGCAAGAAAGGCTCTTGTTGCTACATCCGGCAAACAGTCAACAGTCAACAGCCCCGCTACTTCCCGTCTTGCGACAGAGAATATAGACACACCTATGAGCGATGCCCATGACCATGATAATGAGAACGCCGACGCTACACCTCGAGCAAACGGAATCACTCCCAGTCGGCGACTTCGATCTGCCCTGGGTAAAGACTCAGATACAGCAGAGCTTTCTCCGGTGCCACCGGTTGATGCCGATAAAACACCTGTCCAACAACCTACTCGCAGAAGTAAACCAAGCTCGAGCTCCAAGAAGAAACGGAAGCAAACTCAGTCTAAGCCTGTGGATGATCAACCCCAGCAAGCCATGGACATGCCCCCTGATATCCTTCTGGATAGTTTCATGGACTCGAGTGAAGAGACAGAGTCGCAAATCGCATCGCAGCTCGGGCAGGACTTGGAACTAGCAGTACTTCCTGATGAGCCATCCATGAAGAAGAGAAAGCGAGACCAAGAGGATTCTCCCTCGTCTGTGAGAACCGACAGGCGCCGGTCCACGCGGCTGTCCACAGTTAAAGACGTGGTCAGCACCGAGTCATTGCAACCTGATTCTTCACACTCGCACCATGCCATCTCTCGGTCGATCTCTCCTGCTAAATCATTGTCGCCAACTGCTACTCGCCGATCCACCCGCAGTTCACAACGAAAAGATAGTGATATCCCTCCTACAGACTCTATTGCACAGGAATCAACACAGCCATCAACACAAAACACCGAGACCCCGCGGCCCTCTAAAAGGTCTCGCAAATCCATTCGTCTTGAGGACCAGTCTGTTTCTACCGCCATCGATAGCAGTCCCCAAAGTGTCACTCGAGATACCCGCTCCCGCAAAACGCGGTCTCAGCAACATGCATTCGAGGCGTCTCAGCCTCAATCTTCAAGCATTCCATCCGAGGAACATGGCGACACTGACCAGTTGCCACCTCATGTCGACCTGGACATAGTCCCCGAGAACCTCATCGCAGAAGACCAAGCAGGGCACAGCACCTCTCTTGTTACTACCGAAGAGGCAACTGGCACTCAAGTCTCCGAAGTGGAGCAGGCCATTGAGCCTGCGGTAAAACCAGACATCGAAGTGGACATCGAAATGGACATCGACATGAATGCAGTACAGCAGTCTGTCGGAACAGTCGAGCAAACTACAAGTGTTGCCACCACGGGTACACAAACCCAAGAATCACCCCCCGAACCCAAGCCCGACATCAGCGAACAAGGCATCACCCAGTCTCTGAAGAATTTCTTGGGTGAAATGAAAATGACGAATTTGTCCCCGAGCGCTTTCCGCGAGGTGGATGATCTTCTCTTTAAACTCCGTTGCGAGGCACAAAACGCATCGACGCGACACAATACTTCAGCATAGCGAAAGGCGTTTACAGCGAAACCTGTTGGATAGGATTTTTTTTATATTGGACCCCGTCTCATCATTATTCCCCACCTGCATCCTATATGTCTTCATAACTTGAAGCACAGCGCCTATTTTATTGCTTGGAATGCTTGGTCCCAAATCTTTTTTTTCTTGTACGTTACGTTTTCCGCGCTCAGGGGGTTCTGCGAGTATAATATGATCCAAACATTGAACATTATGATCTTCAAGAATTAAAATGCCAGACATAGCAGAAAGAAGATGCTATCGGAGTCTAGTTCACCAATTCACTTCCATGCGTTTTTCCTTGTCCATCAGCCGTTGCCACCATTTTAATAATAACCCCCAGATTCCATATTGGCCAGTTGGAACTTGACCCGAAGGTGTTCAGGTACGGTTTACTTGAATGTCATGATGACGCAGACCGCCACTCCTTCCTAAATAGTATATCAAACCAGGTTCAACCTAGGAAGTCGCGATCAATTTAGCAGCTCAGTTTATTCAATGTCCACAATTATATGTACATAGTGGCTCGACTGTACTTGTCCGAACAATGGCAACCCCAGGCACTCAGTATATGATGCAAGCCGGCCTAGCAGCCGGCATGTCAGGCACACAGGGAATGCACTCCCCGCACCCTAAGCCGGTAGATCCCCATCTCAGCGACCCGGCCAACATGCTTCCACCCGACCTAACACCCGACTCAAAAAGCCGAATCGCTCTGCATGGTGTGGGTGAGAAGGACGTACTCGTTCCCTACTTGAGTATCGGCGCATGGTCATGGGGCGATAAAGCAACCTTCAACTACAACCCAACACGAGACCTACCGCGCATTCACGCAGCATGGGCCAAGCTCAAGTCTGTTGGGTTGACCTTTGTGGATACAGCGCAATCATACGGCGACGGCGAGAGCGAGCGGATATGTGAAACCCTATTCCGGGACATGCCTCGCGACTCTTTCGTGGTACAGACAAAGTGGCTATCAACACCAGACATGACCAATACACTCATGCAGGCTGGCGGGCCCAAGTCTAAACTTAAAGATTCGCTCATCCGTCTTAACCTGGATTACGTCGACATCTATCTCGTACATGGGCCTATCCACCCTAGCAAGATATCTACTGTCGCTAAGGGCATGGCCGACTGTGTGGAATCCAGGATGGCGCGCGCGGTTGGGGTGGCTAACTATGATACAAAGGAGATGATCCAGATGGCCGATGAGCTGGCCAAGCACGCCGTCCCGCTCTCTGTCTGCCAGTGCGAGTACTCGGTCGTCCGCCGCTTGCCTGAAGTCAGCGGCATGATCCGAGAATGCAAAAAGCGGAGTATCTGCTTTCAAGGGTTTGCCTCGCTGGCCGAGGGCCGTCTTTCTGGGAAATATTCACGCTTCAATGAGCCCCAACGCAGGCGGCGCTTCAGCAGTTATCCCATGCATATACTGGAACCTACTATCAATGTCTTGAAGAGGATTGCCGAGGAGCGGCATGTGCCTGTTCCTGCTGTTGCACTGAATTATTCTATCAATAAGGACGTTCTGCCACTGGTTGGCGTGCGCGATGCTGGTCAAGCGGAGCAGGATATGCAGGCGCTTGGATGGCGGTTGACGGAAGATGAGATGAAACAGATTGAGGGAGTCAGTCTACAAGGTAGTAGGTCATCCTTTATGCAGCATGGGTAGGTAATGAATAGATAGATGATAAAAGTGTACAGTGTAAATAAACAGTGGACTTGTGAATTGCCCTTTCGGGGTTTAACCTCCCAATACGCCGTCACATAACCTCTCTCCAATGCTCTCAACATGAAAAACACACTATATTGATCATGGCATGATCGCCTCGGATGAGCGAGATATCTCCTTTTTGCCCCGAAATCATAACTCGGCCGAAATAACTACTAGCCCAAAAATGCGCTATAGGCCCGAAGCTATCTACTTAGACACGACAAGGCCGTATGGAGTAGATGGATGATCTTGTGGTTTTTTTTCCCCCTAGAAATGCTTCATCATCATGCAATATGCAATCGGTATTGGAATACAAGCAGAAACACCGTTTCTCTTATAAAACGTCATATCCTAACTCTGTTCGCAACGGTTTGTCTCTTTGCTCGTGATCACTTTCGAGCTGGCTAATATTTCAATGTAGAGTCGTGCAATTTGATAATTAACGCCCGCCGGATCTCTTCATCCTAAAGGATATTATTAGGCTAAATATCCTAGAAGATCCCGAAAGCTTCAATTTCCTCTTTCAACTTGTTTAATATGCCCAAGAAGTCCGGGCGTCAGCTCTCCTCCCAATGATGAGCTTTAACGATGTCTAGACGGAAGAGCATTGAGCTGCAGGTCAAGAATAAAAGAGCAGAACGTGACTCTAATCGCGTCCTAGCTAAACCAACTATAACTATCTTGAACCGTGATAGTACATGTCGCAATCAGCGCCATGCAATTGCGCAACCCCATGCCAAGAGCCGCGCCCTTGGCAACTGCCGGGATTTCCACGTCTTCCTAGACATCTCAGCTCATTCGGCCATACTCCGAACCCCAAGTCCGCTCATCGTGACTGTGAGACGCCTACATGTGACCTCACCTGACCGAGCCAAGCTGGCTAACGTTTGCCCGTAATATTAATCCCGCCAACAATACTGCGACATGCCAGACTATCACCGCACTCGGATGCTTCCAAGACTCTTGGCGTGGCTCCCCCATCGCACCACCCGCGAATCTAAAGATCCAGGCTGAGAATGCTTCCCAGATCCTCTTGGCACCTGGGCACGGGTCCGAGGTGACGGTAGCAGCAGGATTAGATGGTTGGCAAGCCCTTGGCATCAGCCGGAAGCCATGCGAAAGCCTCTCTCATCTGCTACGAAGGTTTCTGGGCGACTTTGTTGCTGCTACCTTTTTCTTTGATCTCTCATCTCTCGAAACCGCGTCGTTCTCGTCGCATGAAGTTCAATTTCTTGAAAATCTTCCTCATTTAATCGGTACCACCATGGTACTAGCCCCATATCTGAAGAAGGTAGTGGCCTGGATCGCTCCTCCTCCGAAAAAATCGGAAGATGGACGTGATCAGTGGCCCTCTCGAGCAGCTTTCCTGCTGGCCGCCATGGGAGGCTGCGCCGGTCAGGGAAATCTGCTGCGATACCCCTCGGTAGTCTACAATAACTACGGACTACAATGGTTTATTCCTTACCTGTTGGCCGTGTTCGTCATCGCCATTCCGGCTCTTATTCTCGAGATCGCGATTGGACAAGCCTATCGAGGTGGAACGGTGATTGCGTTCAATAACATCAACCGTCGACTGAAAGGCGTTGGCATGGGCCCGATTTTGATCAGTTTTGTCGTCGTACAATACTTCACGGTCAACTTGGCGTGGATCATGAACTATTTCCGCAACTCCTTCCGGAGCCCAATACCATGGGAGGGCAGGATCGAGGAATTCTACATGGGCGATGTCGTCGCCAATGTCGACCCGGTCGTGGGCAATCTCACTGCTGGCAATGGTGCCGTTGCCCACTATACCATGTACCCCGGTGTTGCCCTTATTGGTGAGACGGTCGGCTGGAGCGCCTTTATCTGGTTTCTCATATGGATTTCCATCTTCCGTGGAGTGGGCCTGACGGGTCGTGTCGTCTACTGGACAATGGGTCTGCCGATTGTCACCACCATTATTATCGTCGGTCGCGCTTGTTCACTGGAAAATGCGGGTGAGGGTATCCGACTCTTATGGGCGACATGGAGAGGCGACCAACTTGCTTCGGGAACTGTCTGGCAAACCGCTGTCGGACAAGTCTTCTTTTCCACCGGCATCGGTTTCGGATATTTCACTTCCTATGCTTCTTATAATTCCAAACACTCCAACGCTGTCATGGACGCAATTCTCATCTGCGGAAGTAACATCCTGTTCGAGAACGTTGCTGCCTTTGCCGTGTTTGGTGTTGTAGGCTACCTCCGACGTTGGCCACAGGATGGCGAGAGATTGGGTGCATTCGTGGTTGGTTTCCTGACGCTCCCCGAAGCTGTGCTTCACATGCCTGGTGCGAATTGGTGGGCAATCCTTCTATTCTTTACCCTAGTGGTTCTCGGGTTTAGTTCGGCCTTTGTGATGCTCGATGCGGTGGCTACGTTGGCCGTGGATTCGGGTGTGAAAATGTCACGACCGATGATTGTGACGGGCCTCACAGTAATTTCATTCCTCATGTGCTTGCCATACTGCACCCAATTTGGATTCTACCTGCTGGATGGAATCGACCGATGGATTAACAATGTGGCCTTGATTTTTGTGGTGTGGTCGGAGCTCGTCGGCGCAACCACGGTTTATCGCTGGCACGATGTAGCTAGCCAGACAGGGCTGCCTGCTTTTGTTGTGTATAATTTCGGATACTTTGGTGGCCAGATTGTCGGAGTTGCCGTCGCACACGGTGTCTCGAACCCGGCAGCTGGCGCCGGTGCTGGGTTCGGGTTGTACATCGTCTGCTCGATTATTTCAGTCCTCATCGCCATAACCCCGGGTATCAAAGCAGCCAGCTTCTGGGGGCGGAACCCTCTTCTCAGTCGATTTTGGTATCTAGCATTCTACTCGGTATGTCCCACTATCACCAAGACTTGCACCAAAAGAAACTAACATGCGCAGGGTAATCAATTAAGACGCGACCTGAACGGTGTCGTTGGCGGTAATGGAAACTGGAACATCCCTCGTTTCTGGCCCATTCTACTCCGATATGTCAGCGCGCCTATTCTGGCCATTGTGTTCAGCTTCGCGTATCCCGAATTCTATACTCTGCGATACGACCCCATGATGATCGCCGGGTTTATTTTGGCGCACTTTTGTTTGCTCCTGATTCTGCTCGGTGTGGTGTTTCCGCGATACTACGATGTCTTTATTCCGCCTCATCGGAGGGCTGAGGGTACCGAGATGACTATCCCCAATCAGCCCAAAGAACAGGACTTTGAATCTGGCATGTTACAGTCGATTTCGGGCCACAAAGGTTCCGACAGGATGGATACTGCGGCGGTGCCGAAGCTATAGACTGTATATATATATCTTGTTCCGTCGATTCAAGGTGGAGATGAGCTGGCTATGAAGTGATTTTACTGTACCTTTTCTCTTATAGGGTTACTATATAAGGGAATCCTAAGCCTTATAATATCTCTTCTTATGGGTTAACCTCAGTTGAAGACCAGTTACTATCCTAGGATATTGGCTACAGCTGGGAGCCGGGATTCACCCACCGATGAGCAGTGGACCCAGGCAATAATGCATGAGCACATGTACCAACAGGTGATATTGAACTACGATACGGAGCAGAAGCCGGAATGAGTGATACATGGTGTATTCATATATACTAATGTGCATTGAGGAAAGAATGAAAAGCCGACTCATCTCCACGGCAAGGTATGGTAAACGCGACTGGTGAGTGAATAAATTAACCGGAAGGAGCTCTGACCAGAGACCTGGCCATTGATATAGCTGGTTTGTTACCAGATAGTTGGTCTTGGTGGAGCTGGTCCGACATTCTCCTGGCCTAGTTGGGCATACTGAGCCAACCAGGACTTACAGGCTTCGTGTTGTTCCCGTCCAACCGGTCCGATGGAGGTCTTGAATGCCTCGAATTCAAGATCATGCTTAATCTTATAATGTGCTCGCAAGGCCGATGGCTGTTTGTGTCTGGTAGTGACACTGCATCCGGGGTATCGGCAGTAGAGCTCCCCTCTGAATACTGTAGGAGACTCGGGGTCTAGCCGGGGGAGCTAAGGAGCATCGCTCTCTGTAAGCTGGAGGTAGGTTCTTGGACTATTGCTCGGGACAGGTGGTTGAATGCTGAGTGGATTCTTATTCACTCGAGTACCCCTTTTCACATTCTTCTTTCGTTGTGCATTGGGGTTTTCCTTGCAGAGCTTGTGGAGTCGGTTGCGACTATCTTCACGTGTGAAAGCCGTCTCACAATAGACACACTTGAACTCAGGTAGGGCAAAGCCCACTGGGAGTACCTCCGGGTGATCATTGTATTGGTGGGTCTCCAACCTCGGTCTGGAGGTGAATCTCTCTCCACACATCTCACATATGCCTGTGAACCGGTGCTCCCAATCGGATGGGAGTTCCGGTGGTGCTCATAGAGATGAAGCGTTTCCAAGTGGAGGATTTGGGTTATGATAAGAAGCCAGGAGAAGGGAGAAGAGAGAGCAATGTAACTGTATTGGAAGTGCTAACTCCTGAAGAAGAAAGGGGAAAGAAGGAGGGGGAGAGAGAGAGAGAGAGAGAGAGAGAGAGAGAGAGAGAGGGGAGACTATCTAGCTGGCAGTCCTGTCAAATAGGGTAGGTGACACCGAGGTTATCATAAGCAGAAGGTGCGGAGACTTGGGACGGCGGATCTCTCAGTTTGCTCTTTTTGCTTTTAATTGCCTCTGCCTCTTCCTGGTGGGCCTTTCGCTGCTGATCCCTGCTTTTCTTCATAAAGTGACAATCCCTAGATGGATTACCGCAGATTTATAGCTTAACCATACATAGTAGTTTGTGATGTTTTGGACAAAGATTTTCCAGTATTTTACATGTTGAAGCATGTGGGTTAATAGATAAATAAACAGAATAACTAGGTGTTCCTGAAATTAGTTGACTTGAAATCCAAATATTTCCATACAACATAAATGTGATAAATGTGATAAATGTGATAAAATGATAAAAGTCATACATCAAGTGCCGGAGCCCTGGAGCCCTGGAGCCCTGTGGCCCGTCAAAACAAAACAGGTGGGGGCCCGATAAGATCCCCCCCGCGCTTCAATGTGAAACATCAAGCACCTTTCTTCTTCGTCCTTTCACCTTTCAACACACAATTCGATTTTCTCCATACTCTTACACCATGGACCGATCAAACAAACCCTCGGCAATTGGAGTGGGAGCTTCCCTTCCCCAGCCCACCCTCTCCATTAAGGACAACATCATCGAAGCTTCGTTGCCCACTGGCCAGTCAGTGACTGTGCACCTGTATGGCGCCACTGTGACCTCATGGAAGACAGGCGGCCAGGAGCAGCTGTTCATCAGTGAGAAGTCTCATCTGGATGGTTCCAAGCCTATCCGTGGTGGTATTCCGCTGGTGTTCCCGGTATGTGAACGTTACGATTTCTCGGCTTGAGCTACTAGCTAACCCCCCTGCTTATTCTCCAGGTCTTCGGTCCCCCGCCCCAAAACCACGCCACCTCAACTCTACCACAACATGGCTTTGCTCGCAACTCCAACTGGGAGTTCTTGGGCAAGTCCTCGTCGGAAGCGCCCGGAAGGGATAGCGACCAAACCGATCTTACCGTGAAGTTGGATTTCGGCCTGTCGCACTCTATGCTGACCGATGAATTCCGCGCCGCATGGCCATATGAGTTCGGTTTGGTCTACAGTGTTACGCTCACCACGGACTCGCTGGAGACCGCTCTGCAGGTTCGCAACGAGGGCCAGCAGAACTTTGATTTCCAAGTGCTGATGCACACCTATCTGAGCATTGCGGTATGATAAAACTCCCCAGGGTTGTTTTCCCCGATTCGCCGCTAATTTAGGATTTGATGAATAGGATATCTCCGACATCCGTGTTAAAGGCCTCGAATCCAAGACCTACATCGATAAGACCCTCCAAGCGACTTCTCACACTGAATCATCTCCCGCATTGGCGATCACCCAAGAAACTGATCGCATTTACCAACAACTTGATCCCGCCGTTCCAATCGTCGTTGCCTCTGCGAAGGATGACCAATCTTTGTTCTCGATCACTCGGGAAGGTTTGACTGATGTTGTGGTCTGGAACCCTTGGATTGAGAAGGCCAAGGGCATGGCCGATTTCGGCCCAGACGAAGCTTACAAGAACATGATCTGTGTGGAGGCTGGCTCAGTATCTGGTTGGCAAACACTTGAAGCTGGAGAGGCCTGGGAAGGTGGACAGAGCATTAAGTCGCGACTATGAAGATGAGAGGATATCTTGTCTCCTACTAGTGATCTCTATGCATGATAGTTATGACTTTAAGATGCCTATTCCCAATTCCAAATTGAAGGTTCGCTAATCGTGCGGCCATGTTTGATCTCTAGCCTCGCCTTGTTTGGCAGCCATGATAGTTCGGTACACAAATCCTTATTATATTCATACAAAATTAGTTCAAGATATAGATACACATGCTTTGAGAAGGTTATATGTCATCAACCAGCAACAATAGTCACAATAGTCACAATTCGCGCCCATTTTCATTGTTTTGGGGGCCCGTTTCCTGTTCATCATGAAACATTCCCATGCTCAATACCAACAGGCGATACCACAAGATCAATAAAAGATCGCCGACCCTCCTTGCCCTCTTGGAAAGTAGCCAACCGCTCAGCAGCCTCGAAGCTATACTGCGGACCATGGTATTGGTCTCTGCCACGGCACACCCACCAGAAGGCAGTGAGAACCATCAAACCAACAACGATCACACTGGTATAGTTCATATTCTGAACCGTGGCCGGCAACACCAAGGGGAAACAGAAGAAAATAACAGTAACCAAAATATACAACAAAGAAACAATATTAACTGCCATCCCAAGTTTCTGTCCCATATAAAACGGTCCGGGGACCATGTTCCCACGACCAGACAAAACATGCGGGAAGATGGCTCCAAAGTAGGACAGCGAGCTTAGTACAATGAACGACGAGATCAGCGCTTGGAATGCTGTCGTGCTGCCGATATAGATACACCCCAGACAAGTGACGAGCGCGCTCATAGCAACTGTGGCACGAACGGGGCAGTTCAATGTCGGGTGCACTTGAGCAAAATAGTTCGAAAAGGGCGTTGCATTGTCGCGTGCTAGACTCCACCACATTCGACCGCCTGTCACGAAGGTCCCGATCAGAGTTGGGAAGGTTGCGAGAAATAAAACCGCAATCAGACCGATGGCGCCTGCGTTAGACCCTGTCGCTTGCCGGTAGATCTCGGCGGTTGGGAAAAAGCCGATATTACTTGTAAAGACGGCGTCTAGATCTTGGATGGAGTAAAAGAGGGCGATCAGGTACACAAAGGATGTGACAAAAGCCGTGAGCATCTGCAACATTATGCCTTGCGGGACCTTGATCTCTGGTTTGGGGACTAGAACATGTTGTTAGTTGGTGGCATCCATTTTCTCCTGCTTCCGACGTACCTTCTTCTGATAAATGGCTAATACAGTCTGGAACTCCAACTGCAAATGCAGCATTCAACAGACCAGTCATAAAACAAACTCCGTCTGACCATCCGCCCGTGTTGTTGTGGTACTCAGTCCATACCTGAGCGCTGCTTGCATGCTGTTTCGGCATCACTGTGAGAACCACCACAGTCGTAATGAGACCACACATTGACAGAGTAAGGGCAATGCGGTTGAGGAGGGGAATGAACCGATTTCCGAGGCATACAATGGCACAACACGTCCAATTAACAATTTGGAATACAATGAATACTTGCCATGAATGCCACTTCACAGTCGGATATTTCAGCAGATACATAGCAACGCCCTCATTCCCCAACATGGAGCTCATCGATGACGCTGACAGCAGCCACGCGCAAGCATTCAGATACCCAGTGAAGAACCCCGCTGTGCGACCTCGACTCCGGCTTAATACTGATGACCAATAGTATACTCCACCGGCAGAAGGCATAGAGGAGGCGAGTTCAGCCAGAGAAGCTGAGATGGTCGTATAAAAGACGCTGACTAGAATGAGTCCGTATAGAACAGCCATCGGACCGCCATTTTGGAGCGCAGCGACGATTGTACCTCCTGTTGAAGCCCACGAACTTGGTTCCGTTAGTTTATTGAGGTGGGATCAGTGTAATTTCCGATTTGCAAGGGCCTTACTTTGCAATGACAATTCCCAAGCTAGTCAAACTCCACAATCCAAAATTCCGCGACAATTCTTGTTTATGTCCAAGTGCAGATTCCAGCCGTACTTCGTCCATTGCGGCATGGCCTTTCGGGGACTTTTCAGTGTCCGCGGAGATTGGCCTTGAGAACACCACCATTTTGCCGTGTGTCGTTTGGTGTTAGAGAGAATATTCAACAAAAGAATCGAGGCATGGCACCGACAAGATGAGGAAAGAGAAAAGGAGGTACATCACCCCACTAAGTTTGACAGAGCATACAGGGCGCACAGGAACAATCAGGCGTGTCGCAACAGGAATGTAAGATTTGAGGACATTAGCCCGCATGGCTGCCACATGTATTACACAAGGTCCAAGCATTTATACGAGTATGACTTATCTACCATTTTCTCCGAAGAAATACTCATGTTTTCTTACTCACCATGGATTAAACATGGAGCTAGGGATGTTATTGGCAATAGTATCACTATTTGTGTTAGAAAAGGGCCAATGCCGTGTACAGTTACGGAGTAAATTATCTAAATGTATTACAATATTGCTTTTGATTGGACCCGTACGTATTGTCTCTCTTATGACCTTCCCAAATCGAACCGAGTTGATACATCGCTAAGCAAGGGGGGTTCGCGGTGAATGCGGCATCTAGGGCGTCGATCACCACATACAACCTACAGAGTACTCCATAGCTCATAGCTTTGGGACGAATTTCATTCAACAGTTCGGATAACACTTGAAATATTTTCGCCGGTTTAGTTGTTGGCTTGCTGGATATATTCTACATTCCGGCGTTGTCAAGAGTTTGCTGGGTAACATTTAATTGGTCTGCGCCATGCATACAATCGCCATACCCCTTGATAGCCACATGGCCTCGCATGGTCGATCATCTGCATTATAAATACTCCGTCTATATGAATACAGAATAAGCAAAGGGCAGAGAATGCTCCGTTGTGTTTTGCTGCTTGAATGAACAGCACAAATCCTCATTTCTTCTCTCGGACAAACATTTTTCGACTGGTGTGAGATGTGGGCCCAAGCCTCTTGAGAAATATACCAAATACGTAAAGTTTAATTCCTCTGGAGAGTCGAATAACGGGGAGAGAATATCGAATATGGTCCAACGCCATCGAGAGATATCAAGATATCAATGTAGCAACCCGAGTGAGGTAGTATAGAAGCTACCATTCTATCCGCATCCATATGGGTTCAAAGCCTTCAAATAATGGAACTCATCCAATTCAAGTAGCTTCTTTACGGTATCCTGGCCAATATAACGATAAAAATTGACGCCACCTACAGCCTCTAGATAGCCTTGGATCTTTATCACACCAATAACAGACAGCCCTGTTCAATAGTTTCACGCAGATGATCAACACTGAACTAAAAACAACCAGTTTCAACTTCATCGGCAATATATTTATTCCGGTGTTGCAGCGGAAAGCTTACTGGTGAACTGGTTTAAGCAGTTATAGCTGGTCCTCCAGTATTTGACACGATAATCTTCATTAGTGACCAACTTCGCTCAAATTGGTGCCTGTCTCGCCAAAAGTGGAAAGGGAACCTGCCGACGAACGTGAAAAACAATGAGTAATCAAGTTGAGTAGCGTTCAAATATACCGTTAATGACTACTGAAAAGACCACTCAAAAGATACGACAAGACTATATCAGAAGTCGGCTATTTTTGTGTGTGATAGCTTGCCTCGGATAACTTGGTATCTCAAAATCTCTAATATTTCTCACGTTGGCAAGCTTACGATTGGCCACGCTGTATATTTTTATATCATGAAACTACCACATGGTCATTCACGATGAAGGTACAGCCGTTGTACGTATCATATTCAATCCCTCTTACTCCAGTGGAATTTGGCATTTGCGGCTTTTCACGTGGCCAGTTTCACCTGGGCTGAGGCTGATATTGTATCCAACAAGTGGAGTATATCAAACGTCAAAACTGCAATCCCACTTTTTAATTACTGTTCTCCCTCGTCAAATGCTACAACCCTGTCCTGAGTAGATACATATGCAGTTATCGGTCCTTCTAGCTCATTCATCGAGGATGACTTCTCGATGCTATTATGTACTAGGCTAGGGTAAATTAGCTATCTGCAAAGATTATTAGTTTGCCTTCTTTAGGATGATATATCGAACGTCCTAGTCGCCGTTAGAATCCCCGAGCACACAATCCGCTTAAAAGCCACTCCATCTTGAGAGGTAGTAACCGACAGATGTTACGTATTCAAAAATAGCACAGCCTGACAATCACCAGAATCTATAAAATAGGAGTCTGATTCTCGGGCGGTCCCGATTTCAGCTGACCCATCTAGCTTTGCTTTCGCGGATTAATCGGTTAACAATGGCTAGGTCTCTATCAAGGAGCTTCCTCACCTATCGAACAGAGGTAGTCACAATCATACAACAGGGTACAGCTGGGTAGAGTTGAGGCGCAAAGCCCCCATATTTGTATGTACTAGCGGTAGCAGCGGCTTTTGGGTTTCCATAATCGCCAAACCTACAGAGTACAGAGTACACACCTGGATATTGTGGAAAGTATTTGGGGATTAAGGTTTCCTAGGGATAAAACGCAGAAGGTTGAAGATTTATATCAGGCATGATCTTCGGTCCACGATTGACCTAATGGGTGAGATAATATGAACCCTTTACTTAGCTCGCATATCGCGCGTGTTATTTTGATGAAGGATCACTGTGCCCAAGAGCTATTGAATCTTGTCATGTAGATCAAAGTTCCGAGCTTCCCAATAATATTCACCGCAGGTCTCCTACGTATCCACTATGAAATATGACCCATCAACGAGTTTGTTTGTGCTGCATGGAGATCACAAAGCTATCGGCAACGTGCATATGGGAAAATTTATGGCCCAAAATATGAATATTAACTGAATGGCGATCAAGGATGGCACTACAGAGTAATATTGGGTTACACCAGTCTCGCTTAACGCATCCTGTTAGAGATATCACGCACAGCTACGTCCTTTTGCACAACATTGGGTATTCCTTGGAAGACTCGGTGTCACAAGCTGATTTTATCAGCCTTCTGGTCTGGCCAGCGGAAGGAAAAAAAAAAAAAAAAACTGTAAGACACCAAGGAGGAATGTAAAGTGTAGAACTTCTTCACCCATGTTTATTCTGTACTCTGTGCCTATATACTTTATACATTCCAAAGCCGACTGTCATCGACTGGATTGGCGGTTCGAGGGAAGAAATCCCTTGCGTTTGCGCCCCATTCCTCCTTGCTTATCAGCCAACACTGACATCTCACGAGCCAAGACGCATGACGCTACAGCCCTGTCTCGGTTGACAGCTTTAAATCCCATCCCCGGGACCTTGGCCACTTTCACCGACTTGATGAATTGATCGACCTCCTCGGCGCAGTAACTTGTTCCGAATACATCATTTATAGATTTACCGGGGCTCTCGGTAAACAAGCCATGAGAACAATTCAAACTTGTCACTGATGCTCCTCATCAGAACCCTTCGATAAATTGCTACTTCTCATACATGGCAGACTCGTTCTATAGCATCCTGGCAAATTGAGGTCCGGTTTAGGCCGAAGATCGCACTACCTGTCAATATGGGGAATGTGTCGCCCACCCCAAACCAGCTCTTTACAGAAGCCATAGTCTTCTGGTCTATAGGGCTTGTTATTTATGTGGGAAGAGTGTAGGTTTTGAAATGCAAGTCCGGAATTAGAGCAATACTAATTGCAGCAAAGTGTGGCTCGGATAATTGCCAATGGATCATACAAGCGGTTGTTTGGTAAGACTTCTAGGCTCTATCTTTCTGATTCTGCTAACAAGGAACCGTTTAGTGGACGACTATGTGATGGCAGCAACCTTCGTAAGTGTTATCGGGGACTCGAGTCACTTCTTTGGACTGACCGGCTCCTCAAAAGGCAATCTATACTACCCTGCTAGTCTTGATTCAAATATCGGCCCGCTACGCAACGAACCTCATGGACCCCAAGGACTACGATCAGGTGCTAGCGGACCCAAAGCAAGTCAGCGATCGGGTCTATGGAAGCAAAATTGTCATTGGGCTGGAGCAATGCATGTTGATCTCAACCTGGGGCGTCAAGACGTGCATGCTGATGCTCTATTGGCGAATCACGCAGAATCTGAAATCGAACCTCTATATCAAGATCCTTGCGGTCTACGTTGCGGTCGGATTTGTCGTCATAATGGTCACCTACTATGCAGTTTACTGCCGACCGTTCTCACAGTACTGGGCCATGCCGGTGGATAATATGCAGTGTGCGACATACCAGCACTACTCGATAACCCAAGCCGTCTTCAATATCTCCTCTGATGCTGTCATGTTCGCCATTCCGATTCCTCTCCTCATAAAAGCTCAACTCAAACGGCGCAGAAAGGTCGTCCTCATCGGCGTTATGAGTCTGGGCTTATTCACGATCATCGCTGCTATTCTAAACAAATATTTCAATTTTGCCTCCCCGCTCACAACCACATACCAAATCTGGTACATCCGTGAAGCCAGTACAGCAATCTATGTCGCCAATCTCATGTGCTGGTGGCCACTACTCCGCAAATTGTTTGGCGTCAAAGCATTCCAATACAACAGCAACCGAGCCCAGCGACCTGGAAACCCCGACAACCAAAACAATGATAGTAGCGGCTGCGATTCCAACAACTCACAATCTCATCCTTCATTCGCATCCCCTCGCTCATGGAAGTCACCTTTTCGTCGAGGAAATAAGAGCACACCGCCTGGCAAGTCCAGCAGCACCAAACGCTCGAGCACGGAACCCATCAACAGGTCCAATAACGAGTTCGTGAACGATATGCATCGTGTCGAAGCTGTCCCCCTCGAGAGCTGGGCCACAAAGGAGCATCGTCGAACTGACACTTGGACAACTCAAGGCTCAATCAACACGCTTGAGAAACAATGTGATGTTTAATTGTATCAAAAGCAACACGCACAATCGCTCCGTTGATATCATAATGTTCTTGCTTTGGAATTATTGTTTATTTTTTGTACATTTTAAGAAACAACGCTTTTATGCTTTGTGTTTCTCAATGGGTCGCAACTCGATCTGGAGTAATTGACTCATCAACTGTACGTAGTGAAATTGACCATTGTGACGATATGAATAAGATTCAGAACTGAAACTAATGAAAGGGGAGAAAATAGTTCGGGGTACTTGTACCCCAGTCCTACCACCAGTGTCCGCCTGGGGCCAGTACGGGCGACTAAGTATGCCACCGCTTCATAACTCTCATTGGGTCTTATTGCCAGGCATTAATTTATCCACTCTCACTTTACAAGTATACGAAGGTATATCCCGGCTAGGGATCGGAAACTAATTAGATAGTTATTAGTGATATTAAAGCCTTCTGTCCTAAGAGTTATTATGACCTACATATCGTAAAGGTTAAAATTAGAAGATACGCCGGTTTAAAAAAGAGATATAATCTGATCTTTATAGTGTTTAAGATCAATAGTTAGTCGTACTATTAACTAGTTATAAAGTTGAAATTAGTATACTAAATTGAAATTAATTATATAGTCAAAGGTTTTCTATAGAAAGGTCTCTTTATATAGAATATGCTTTTTTTACTGCCCTCGTATATATCTAAAAAAAACATCTAAAGGGTATCTTAAAAGACAACTTAAAAGATAGTTTAAAAGATAGTAAAAAACACAGTAAAAAACACACCAAAAAGAACATAACAAGGCCGTATAAGCGGCCGATTACAATTCTTGTCTTGTTGTATATGCCTCTGGCGATGAAAGAAGCGGCGAGGTAATATCCAATGAAAGAGTTATGAACCGGTGGCATACTTAGTCGCCTGTACCCCTGGTCCATAGCCCAGCACAGTCTGGATTTCCCCGGCACTTAGCTCTTCATGCTTCTTGCCTCGAAGAGCAACCGGATGGACGTCGGGAGATTTCCAGTTGGAATATCGGGGTTTCCTGTGTGGGTCCGATATCTCTGAATGTACGCGGCCAAGGGTTTTCCTCGGTCTTTCACAATGGACTCTGGTTGAAATTTCATGGCTGAAATTTCATCCTCTTGATCCGGGGTAACAGAGATGGATCAAGGGAACTTGGTGGTCTCTTGGAGGAGCGTTCTGATTGCTTTGGTTGATCACTCTTTTTCCGTGAAGATGATGACGCCGAACGGATCGGCTCCCCCAAAGTCGTACCCGGTGTGAGATTTTGGTGAACGGGTGATGATGTATCGGCAGGCGGTTGAGGTGTCACTGGCGTGATCTGAACGGAACCCTTTCGCGGCACTGGAGTAATGGAATGTCTTGAGCTTGGAGGGGAACCACCAGTGGGATTAGCATTGGTGACAATTGGGTCTACCACCACCATCATAGCCCCCAAGAAGCTGTTCCGCAAGCATGCTCTTGGGGTCTTGGATTTGTTAATAAAGACGGTCGGATTAGTATAACAAATTTAGTATTATAGGGCCATAAGTACGGGCGACCAAGTACACTGTACTATACGGGATATAACTTTCTTATTAGATACTGTCTTATATACTAATAAGAATAATCGGCCGCCTATATAGCCTTATAATATCTCTTTAGTGGCTTTTTTAGTAGCCTGTTTAGATGGTCTTTTCAGATGGTCTTTTCAGTTGTCTTTTTAGATTTCTGCTCGGGTGGGCGGCTTTGGCTCAACTGATTCTGGGGGTGGATCCAGAGTTGATCCCGTCTCGTGTCTTGGTTCTTCCCCGTGCCGAGCCAATCTTTCATTTTCCTTCTGTTCCAATTCCTTAACCCGAGCAGCCATCAAGTCGAACTTCTCCTTCCATGGATCATTTGCAGCAGGCTGAGCCATGACGGGCTTGGGCATTGGTGGTTGGATTGGCTGGGGAAATAGTGGAAGTCCTGGATTTCCCTGACCGTACTGCATCTGGAGCAGAGCGAGTTGGTTTTGCTGGAATTGTAGTAACTGCGCCATTTGTTCCTGAGTCATTTGCGATGGAAATATCATCGATGAGTTGGTTCTGGGACCCGAGAGATCGACTGAAGGTTTTGTTTGCGATTTGTGGGGGGACTGAAACAGAGATGAAGCGTTTCCAGGTGGAAGATTAGGATTGTCACAGGCAGAAGGTGAGGAAACTTGGGACGGTGGGTTTCTCAGTTTGCTCTGAGCTGTCTCTCGTAGTTTTCTCTTAACTGCCTCTGCCTCTCCCTGCTTTTCTTCGGTTGCTTGAAAGCAGCTAGGGAATCCTTTACGGATAACGAGTTCGTGAACGAGACGCATCGCGTCGAAGCTACCCCCCTCAAAAGCCGGACCACAAAGGAGTATCTTTGAACTGACACTTAGATAACTCAATGCTCAATCAACACGCTTGAGAATAGTGTAATATTCAATTGTACCAAGAGTAGCATATACGCTCGCCTTGTTAATATTGATATCATAATTCTCTTGTCTGCCTAAAATTGCTGTTTATTGCATTTAAGACACAACCCTTTGACGATTTGAATCGAAGTAAAAAAAAGGGTTTCGTCTATAGTCCTTATAAAGTAACAACACCCAGATAGACACATGTAGTTTACCGCGGATTTATAGCTTGACATTGGTTTATACGATCTTTGGACAAAATCAGGTGAAGATGACTCCAATATTTTCGTGTTGTTCTTAATGAAACTAAGCGCCGGTAGTGTAGTGGTTAACACGTTGCTTTCCCACCTTCCTAATTAGGAAAGTCTTGAACAAAGCAATGGCCCGGGTTCGAACCCCGGCCGGCGCATGCATTGGTTTTTTTCTTTTGTTTTCTAATTTCAGCTCTCGCAGCCTACCGATCTCTATACTAAAAGTAAACTGCATTTTTATATGATTTTTATGTCTTTTAAGATGGCTTCTCGGTGGCTTTTTGACCAGCTTTTGGACCAGTCCACTTCGCTGATCGTCTACAAGATTGATTAGGCCTCAATATCTCCAGCTGTAGCTTTCTGAATTTATATAAATGGTCAGTCTATATGACTAATAGCATTTTCGTTTCCATATACGATAAACTGCTAGCTTCCCGATATTGAGTACCACCGTCACTCCCATACTGATTGGGAGCACCGGTTCTCCGGCACATGCGAGGTATGCGGAGAGAAGTTTTCCTCGAGGGCGATGTTGGAGACCCACCAGTACAGCGATCATCCAGAGATACTCTCAGTGGGCTTTGCCCTACTTGAGTACAAGTGCACATATTGCGAGGCGGTCTTCACGCGTGAAGACAGCCGTAATAGGCACCACAAGCTCTGCAAGAAAAACCCCGATGCAAAACGACTAGAGCGAAAGAAGAACGTGAAAAGGGGTACTCGAGTGGATTCTTATTCATTCATCACTCAACCACCTGTCCCAAGCAATGGTCTAGGGACCTACCTCCAACTGACAGAGCTTGATGCTCCACAACTCCCCCGGTTAGACCCCGAGTCTCCTACGGTGGTCAGAGGGGAGATTTACTGCCGATACCCTGGGTGCAGTGTCACAGCCAGACACAGACATCCCTCGGCACTGCGAGAGCACTATAAGATCAAGTATGATATTGAATTTGAGGCCTTTAAGACCTCCATCGGACCGGTTGGACGGAAACAGCACGAAGCCTATAAGTCCTGGTTGGCCCAGTATGCCCAACTAGGCCAGGAGAATGTCGGACCAGCCCCACCAAGACCAACGATCTGGTGACGAACTAGTTGTATCAATGACCAGGTCTCTGGTCAGATCTACTTCCGGCAAAGTTATACACTCACCAGTCGCGCTAGATAAAGATCTCCTCCCTATACCCTATTCCACCTCATAGCTTAGCATCTAGCATCTAATGTTTATTGGAACTTACTATGTTTTACCGTGGAGATGAGTCAACTTCTCATTCTTTGCTTGATGTACCTCAGTATCTATGAGTATACAATGTCTCACTCATTCCGGTTTCTGCCCCGTATGGTAGTTTGATATCACCTGTTAGTACATATGCCCATGTATTGCCTGAGTCCATTGCTCGGCTGCAACATGAAGTTGGCACAGCGTGGCTTGCCCGATATGCTCAACCCGGAACACGCAGGACCACCGCGTGTTCGGCTCATTCGAGCAATTCGACAATGAAGCATTTTGTCTGTTTCTTTTGCTAGTAGATAATTCTCTCTGATATCAAAATCATTGTTCATTTGATTTAACATTTGACCCGCTCGGCAGGAATCCACTGTATACATTTCCTAAAACGGTACTATTCTGATGTCCCATAGAGAAGAAGAACAATCGGCCGCGTATACAACCCTATCATATATTTTTAGTGGTCCTTTCTGGATATTTTAAAGTCCATTATTACGCGGTTAACTCGGCAACATCTCCATCGCATCGACCCCACGCAAATGTGGGGTGAAATGGTGTCATAGCTCCTTTTCCACTCCGACTTTCCTCTCTCTAATCCACAACAGTCACACAGACTGCTGTACAGATTCAAATCCGTGCCAAGGCCGTATCACACAAAACGGGAGTGCTCTACACCCCGGTCGGCATCTACCCCAGCCGCGCTCGCGTGACAGCTTCCCGAGCCGGGAGATCTCCGTTGATGGGGGCTTCTCCGCAAACTCAGAACCATGGCCAAGACCGCCACGAGGACCCAGTAAATGTTCATCTTGCCTCGGACGCTTACGACTCGATCGGTAATAATGCAGACTTGTCGAGTACCGAAAGCGACACCGATCTCGAGAGCGATGACACCGCAATTTTCGACAGTGGTTCCCAGCGGAGGAGATTAGAGTCCGCGCCGCTGATAACCAATCACCGACGATTTTCCTCCACGAACGAAGATGATGATCACGATGAAGACGGCGTGCTCAGGGCGGCTGATGCTGATGAGGACGAGGAAAAACCAGTGACTTGGAGCTCGTTGCCGAAGAAGGGCCAGTTGGCGATCTTGACCTTGGCGCGACTGTCAGAGCCGTTGACGCAGACCTCTCTGCAGGCATACTTGTTTTATCAGCTTAAATCATTTGACCCGTCTTTGCCAGATTCGAAGATCTCCGCGCAGGCGGGTATCCTCCAGGGTTGCTTTACGGCCGCGCAATTTATCACCGCTGTCTGGTGGGGCCGTCTTGCTGATGCTGAATGGATGGGACGCAAGAGAGTGCTGTTGATCGGATTGATGGGCACTTGTCTGTCTTGTGTGGGGTTTGGCTTCTCTCGATCATTTGCGACGGCCATGGTCTTTCGGACACTGGGCGGGGTATTGAACAGCAATGTGGGAGTGATGCGGACGCTGATTGCAGAGATCATTGCCGAGAAGAAGTAAGTTGATATGTTCACACGGTGTCAACTTTCCTTGGGCTAACTGCTTAGATACCAATCCCGCGCGTTTTTGCTTCTACCCATGTGCTACAATATTGGTGTAATCATAGGTCCAATCTTGGGAGGCTCTTTAGCCGATCCTGTCAATAGCTTTCCGCAGTTCTTCGGACCAGGATCTACCCTTGGAGGTAAAGAAGGTGTCTGGTGGATGCAGCGTTGGCCCTATGCATTGCCGAATCTTTTGAGCGCAATATTCATATTCGTATCATTTCTCGCTGTATTTCTTGGGCTCGATGAGGTGAGATTATTGCTTATCCAAACCCATGCTGTCACTAACAACGAAACTCCGTTTAGACCCATGAAATTGCACGTTATAGAAGAGACTGGGGTCGTAAACTAGGCAAGCGGCTCACAAGAGCTTGGACCCGACGACCCCGGCACTATCGTCCATTGACACGCTCCAGAGACGATGACTCTATTTACACCGACGGCAGCGTCGGCACTTGGTCTACGCCATCAAGTCCAGCCCGTTCTCGCGGGCATCCACGGCCACATAAGAAAATAGGGTTCCGCCAGGTCTGGACACGCAACGTTATCTTGACTCTGACAGTTCAATTCCTCCTCGCCTTCCACACAAGCGCCTTCAACTCTATGACATTTGTGTTTTTGCCCGCACCCCGTGCCCCAGAGAACTCCCGACAAGGTCTTTTCCATTTTGGTGGTGGACTAGGTCTTCCGTCATCTCGAGTTGGATTTGCTACTGCTATCATTGGTTTCATCGGCCTGCCACTCCAGATCTTCTTGTATCCGCGGATACAGACAAAGCTTGGCACGCTCACGTCATTCCGAACCTTCCTTCCTTTTTCGCCTATGGCATACATACTTATGCCCTTCATTGTGATTCTTCCACGCATACCATGGATTGTTTGGTCTTCTTTCACGTTTGTCGTTAGCTTACAGGTCATCTCACGGACATTCATCTTGCCCGCTGCTATCATCCTAGTGAACAACTGTGTCACGGATCCGTCTATTCTAGGCACAGTCCATGGAGTGGCACAGAGTATATCCAGTGCAGGTCGTACCCTGGGTCCTTTCCTAGGTGGCTGGGGGCTAGGCCTGGGTCTCGAGAATAACATGATTGGGGCGGTCTGGTGGGCACTAGCTGTTGAGTCTTTGCTTGGTTGGGCTATGCTATGGAGTATTTACGAGGGCAAGGGAATTGAGCGCAAGAAAGACGAGGTAGAGGAAGATGAGTAGTGATTATCTTTGGTCTGTTGATAATAATCATTATGTCTACGCTCCTTGGACGTGACACCCAGATCCCTAGCATCAAGAGCGACCCTTCATACATAGAAATGATTTTTTTTTGTTCCCATCTGCTTCGTTCTGACTCAACTCATTAAATTATAAAACGCTAACAGTAAATACCAATTCAACTCATCATGTCTGAATAGATGGGGCAATGAATGCTTTCATTGCCTTGATGGCATCCCCATCATGGGCCTTGAGCAATTCCGTGGCCTTGCTCTTATTTAAATCCAACTGGTCAACCTACAGCCATATTAATAAAGCAGCATAAAGACGAGCACCGAGGTAGACACGACAAACATACCAGGAGTGTGACATCCGCCGGAGCAACCTTGACTGTCTTCTTTTTCACCATCTCATCAGTCTTCAGTACCTCAACCATTGTCCTGTTGTCGGAGCCTTGTATAGCAGTTATCTCTAGTCGACTCATGGCCCTTCCCAGAGCCTCTTGCTTTGCATTAACCGGTGCTCCGATGGAGGCACCTTCCGTTGCGATTTCATTTGTGTTGAGGGAGGAGAGAGCGGCAGCGGCTTTGCGATCTTCGGCATTTGAGGAAAGGGGTTTCTCGACAATGTTTGGGTCAGCAGTTGCGGAGGGAATTGGATCGGACATATTTTCTTTGTTCAACGGGTGTTGGGAGTTGAAGTTAATCCCGACTTGAGCTGTGTCTGGACAACACAACGTCACTGATAAGCCCCAGGTTTAGATAAGTGCTGACATAATTGTTTATTCATCCATGGATGGATCCGTCTAGGCGGGCCAAGAAATATCTTTGAACGTCTTAATCTTCATGTTCGACTTGATATCTTGTGTTTCTAGATCCTTTGGAACTATTTACAGCTAAGATCCCTTTCTGGTTGACTCCACAGCTTGCAATCTCCACTTTGAGGCTCCGCTTTTGAACCCTCGGAAGAACCTCGGATGAGAAGACCGCCAAGGGTTTAAGCCGGTGTACTTCGAGACTATACTTCGACCAAAACGCGCCGATGATGGTGATGATTACCCCAAAGTGCCGAAGTATGTCAAGTCACACTTCAACGGATCATATCAACCTCCCCCAATATTATATCCGACTCTGTATATGGACTTGAATATGCATCCATCTCATCTCTATATCCCTGGTCATACATAGAAAAGTTTTCTTTTTTACGGTTTAGATATACATGTGCCTGGTTCTTTGTAAATTCAGTTTTCTCATCTTCTTAGCTATCTTGCCGCAGCCAGTTTATATAATTTCATTTGTCTTATGAGGCTCGAAGAAGAAACCCTCTACCTGTAAGAGAGATTTGCATGGCACGTTGCAGTGTGTTTTTCATAGACGACGATTAGCCAATGGAGGTTGAGGCGCAGGCAAAGAGTAAAAGAGTAATGTTCCAGTTAATACTGAAAAATAGCTTCATCCCAAGCTCATTTATAGATTAGAAATAAACCGAGGGAATCTTCTGCAGAATCCATACCCTTGAATTGCTTTGTTGGTGTACATGATGTCTTGACGTACCTCCAAATCTGATAGCTAGGATAAATAGATAAAAAGACAAACGCCTTAAACAACGGTCTTTGTTTGCTTAGATCACTTTCACTTTAGATCTCATTAGTGCTCAGATTGCTCTCACTTCCATCTGACAATTAAGCCTTTGTCACGTCCCCGATCCTTCCCAGTCCCCCCTGTAAAACAGGAATACGCACAAACGCATTCATCTCTTCCATTGTCAACTCTCGGCATATTCGATCAAATCAGTTTCAATTGCAAAGGCTTAAATAGCTTCACTCCAACCACCACTGCCTCGAGTTATCCTCTCGTTTATCTTCCATCTGATTCATCACTCGGCTGATGGTTGCATCCTTGCTGTATCTTTTGGTCTCCTTGGTCCTTTTTGGAGTATTGACTTACTGACAACTATATATCACAGCACAGGTCTACCATAGCCACTGCCCTTCACGATGTCTCAAATTTTGGACAACTCTTCTACCGAGATGTCGACCTGGGAACGAGCCTACCTCAACGCATGGCGACACTTTCACACTAGGATCTTGGACGTGTTGGACAGGCTAGCCTGGCAAAGCTTGTCTCCCAATTACCGCGAAGAGACCATCAACCAATTAGGCCGGCTTCCAGTTGAAGTAGACAGAATCCGAAACACAGGACAAGCAATGTTTGAACATGTTCCAGGCTGCCTAACTGTTAGAGAACAGCCTCTTACTTACTTCGCCGGCGACTTCCTTCGGGACTGTCACAAGCTCGATTTCACGTTGAATATGCTGTTGTGGAGGCTCATGAACAATCCAAATAGTGACAGGACTGTCTACAACCGTCTCCTGATTCTACTGCACTCCATCACTGATCGGGTGCGAAATTGATGACGAAAATGATATCGATGGCCTGGTTTGTCGGATTGCATTACTGTCTACTGCTTTTCATTTTGAACATACTGACCTGGATAATTATGAACAGCCCACAAGGAATATCATCGGTTGGCCGTACCCTTTCAACGATTTTGGAATGAATTACAAATGGTTACAATGTTTCGTGTGGTTCTTTGGCTTTCCACTGCCTACTGATATTGACTTTGGACATGCTAACATCTCATCTTACACACAACCCGCAAGCCGAACGAGTGACGTACCGTGCGTTTCTTATGTTCTCAGAATCCCAGCGATAGTTGAAATTGAATAAAGACTGTAAGAGTCATGCTTGATGTGTTCTTGAATTCTGTGTAAACCGTAAAGCCAGAGGCCGATTTGCTGGTTTGTGTCTTGTAATAATCGGCAACCAACACTTAGAGGTTATGTAGGCTATAATTTAACCTATACTATATCTATAACGAAATTAAGTACCTTCATAAGTACATATATAATGAATGGTTATTATACACACAGTTCTCTGCACATGGAGTTAAAGCTTATAATAAACTGCGAGACAGGCAAATGAATCATACAGCAATGTTCTACAGGGCAAGAGCCAGAGCCAAAACACCAGCTGCACCAGCAACACCCATGGCAATACCTCCAGTAGGAGCAGGGGCACCACCAGTAGACTGCGAAGAAGAGGGAGAGGCCGATGCAGAGCTGGAGCTGGAGTCGGAGCTGGAGGCCGACGAGGAAGTAGAGTCAGAGCTGGAGCTCGAGGAGGTGATGGAAGCCGAAGTGGTCTCGGCAGCATTGGAAGAGGCCTGGCTGGCAGCGGTGGTGGATCCAGTCTCGACGGCGCTGCTATCAGCAGTCTCGGTCTGGGTAGCGCTGCTATCGGTTGCCGTGGCACCAGCGATTTGGTCCTCAAAGTTGGAAGTGGCCCAGGCCTTGACGCTGCTAGGCAACGCGTTGTACCAAGCAGGGTAGGTGCCAGCCGCAGCTTCGCTGACGATCGAGGAGCGGGAGGCGGGGTCCATGAGATCGTTGTACCATGAGGCCGGGATGGCTGTTGCCAGAACAGTCATGATGGAGCTGGGCACATCCGCGAGATCGTAGGAATCATCGCTGTCGGTGGTCTCAGTGCTTGAGGATGTGGCAGTAGTATCCGCAGGGGCGGCCAGGGCCGTGGCGGCGAGGAAAAGAGTGGCAAGGACCTTGTACTGCATGGTTAAAAGAATGTGGGTGTATAGGGGTTGAATAGGAAAAGGAAAAGCAAGGCTGGTGGCGGGTTTAAATACCCGAGGAAACTAAATGGGCATTACTCTCATGGGGCTCTTCCAAGGTTGGAAGGGCCTTAAAGGGACCTGGCCCACGTTTTTACCTCCGTTAGAGCCATTTATGGCCATTTAGGGCCACGCTAGTACAAAACAAGAAAAACATAAACCGATTACGCTAACCTAAAGAGGTCACCCTACAGTTAGTGTCGAGTCCTGGCCAATCACAGTCGGCAGGCCCCTTTCGGTTGGCCCGATTAGACTTCTCAATGCGAAAAGTTGCCTGCACTTGCTCCCCATTTCAGGCGCTATGGCTTGGATTAATTTCTCGTCTCCGTCAGCATTTGCTCGGTACGGAGTTGATTGCGATCTATTGTACCCCCTTTTTTTGTTTCCGTGGTCCGTCCTCTTCTTTTCCAAATTTAGCTCCTAAAGGGTCGGCTTTCTATGCCAAGTCTGGGGTAGTAAGAAATGGGAAATCTGCATCAAATCTGCATTTCTACTCCGTATACGGAAAATATACGACAAATTTTTTTTGAAAAAAAAGGCTTATTGCCCCCAAGCCTTATCGGTCTAGTAAATACTGCAGATGACGGCCTTTATATTACATCCGACAATACCCAAGGCTCTACAGAGTGCTATGTCTACATACTGTATGTACCTATGCTATAGTCAACAATTTACCGTAAGGTACTTCTAGAATTTTACTTTGAGGCTTGTTTCACATCCCTACCGTTAATCTCTCAGCGAGTACATGGTATGGTGTGGTGTGGTGGGTAGGTAGGGTTAGGTGGTCAACACCTATCGGCTAGTGCTTATGCTGGAAAAATCCAGTAATCTAGCCAGGATATCCCCCCTATGTAATCCCACTCATATTATCCAAAGTCAAGATTCTACGAACATCACGTTCTATCTTGTACTAGTCCCATTTCAGTACGGCAAACACAGCTCTACTATAACTTTTCGCCTCGTTTCAAAGTCACTGATATGCTGCAGATGTGATGTCACAAAGCCCTGCAGGCTGTGTGTGATGTTTAGAAAAAGGCCCGCCTAGTGCAGACAGACCATAAGCAGGGTTCAAGGTTCACCAGACAAAGAGACGCCTAAAACTATCAAAGACACCATTTTTAAGGCACTCAGATGATACTAACTACAAGGCTCTATTCATCATTGCCAGTGCTGTCAAACATGACTATCAAGTCATCTGTGAGAACTTTCCTGCTGTTTACAAAGCAGCGAACTTCATCACTCGATGCATCTTACAGGTCAAGTTCGAGAACACTCATTCGCATCATAAGCCTCGGATCCAGAGCCTTTCAAAATCGCTCAGATTCCAAAGGAAGAAGAGAACCAGTTATCTGGGCCATGACACCTTCCACATCCATGACTGTACATGTCGAGGGTACCACTTGATGACTTGAGGAATGGAGGTCAGAGGTCAGGAGGTTGCTACATGGTGAGAATGTAATGGCGTCCTATGATATGTGCTCTCTGTTCAATGGGGTTCCTCTATTTCTAGTCAAATAACACCGTCTAGTCTTGAAAAAGGCTGTATTCAACTCTCAGCCCCGACCTCCTAACGTATACCTGTCACACAGGAATGTGAGACAATTCTGGTGCCTTGAAGATCAGGCATCAAAATGAGTCATCCGAGTTCCGGGAATAAGCGTCTCACGTACACACACCGTCAGGTTACCTAGCTTTCTTTTGTTAATGTGCCCTTGATATATTTTCGCTCATCAGTCCTTTGTTCCAATTTTTAAGAAATTATCACTTATCCATTGCATATTCCGACTCATCCCTCATTGCATTTGTTTGTTATTGTCGGCCAAAAGGAAGACACTTATCTCATATCATCCCGCCACCTTTCGGGATCAATTGCCCACCATGGCCGAATGGAGCCCTAGTTGTAAGAGCAAAAATCTGTAAAATCTCTTTCGCGTTTGATCTAGTATCACTAACTATATCTAGCTTGGACACAAAAGCCCATCAAGCAAGATGTCATCTATGAGGATCTTCAAGGGCTGAAAGTCTCATTGCAAAAACTACAGAAGCTTCCTCCACTTGTGACCACACAAGAAGTATGTCTTTTCTTTAGACTGTATCTCAGCTACCATATTGACCTATTCTGCAGATTATCAATCTCAAGAGAAATCTACGAAATGTCGCTTTGGGCAAAGCATTCGTTCTACAGGGTGGTATGTTGCACAGGGAAATATCCCCGAAACATGAGGACTAACCCTTTTGTCCAGGCGACTGCGCGGAGCTCTTCGACTATTGCAGCCAAGAAATGATCGAAGCCAAGGTAAAGCTCTTGTTGCAAATGAGTTTGGTTCTCATCTGGGGTATGTCAGACCCCCCACAAAAAGCAAATAAACTGGCAACTAATCCACCAATAGGTGCCAATAAGCCCGTCATCCGTATTGCTCGGATCGCAGGCCAGTTTGCAAAGTAGGTTCCTCATCAATTAATCCATAACCGCAAATCTAATAACAAAACTAGGCCTCGCTCAAGTCCAACAGAGGTCATCAATGGAGTGGAAATGCCCTCTTTCCGCGGTGACAACATCAATGGCTTCGCAGCAGACCCTGCATCCCGCCAACCAGACCCATCACGTCTAGTCTCAGCCTACTTCCACTCCGCAGCAACTCTGAATTACCTCCGTGCCTCGCTCTCCTCAGGCCTGGCCGACCTGCACTCCCCACTAGACTGGGGTCTGGGCCATGTAATCACGCCCTCGATCAAAGAGCAATACGCCAAAACCGTAGGTGCCGTAAAGGATGCCCTACGCTTCATGCACACAGTAGGAATCGACAAAGACCGCGGCTTCGAGACAGCCGACATCTTCACCAGCCACGAGGGTCTCTCCCTGGAATACGAGCAAAGCCTAACCAGACTCCTTCGCCACCCAGCGAACGCAAGCAGCAGCAGCAGCACGTCTCCCGAAGCAGGCTACTACGCAACATCCAGTCACTTCCTCTGGATCGGTGACCGCACACGCCAACTCGGCGGTGCACATGTCGAGTTCTTCCGCGGCATCGCTAACCCCGTCGGAATCAAGATCGGGCCTAGCATGGCGCCGGATGAGCTGGTGCAGCTGCTGGATGTTGTTAACCCGGATCGTGAGGTCGGGAAAGTGACTCTGATCTCGCGGTACGGCGCTTCGAAAATCGCTAATTTCCTTCCTGGACATATTGCCGCTGTGCAGGCCTCTGGTCACATTCCTGTCTGGCAATGTGACCCTATGCATGGCAATACGCAGAGCACACCATATGGTGTGAAGACTCGCCATTTCACGGATATCTTGTCTGAATTGAAGCAGGCGTTGGAAATTCATCGCGCTGCTGGGTCGTTCCTTGGTGGTATGCATCTTGAACTTACTGGAGAGGCTGTCACTGAGTGTGTTGGCGGTGCTGCTGGGCTGACGGAGGACGGGCTTGGGGAGCGGTACACGACATTCTGTGATCCACGCTTGAACGAGAAGCAGGCTTTGGAGCTCGCTTTCTTGGTTGCTGGATTCTACCGTGAAGAGTCGGAGGAGTGATATCATCGCTTTGGTTGATTGGACATGAAATAGTTGAAGCGGGACAGCGAAAAGATTTCGGGTATTATGATCAAGTTTCTGAATAAAAAGTCTATATTTTGCAAGTTCATCACGGATATGAGTGTATTGAAATCATCTGGTATTGAATTGATTTAACTGAGGTTCGAAACAAAAAGTAACGACCAATAACCTTGCACAACAATCCAACCTATGCAGCTCGCCGTCGTGGGGCAAAATTCAAGAAACGCCCAAACGAAGAGAGTCCCCATATTTACAGTGACTGGGTATGAATCTACAAAACGCGAACAATGCAAAGAATAAAATCAAGGAACAAGAGGGCTGGCGACAGCAGGCTTGTAAACAAGACTCTTGCGCCTGGCAGCCTCCATGCGGAATCGGCGCTGTCTTCTGGATTCCTCGTCTTGTCCCTCATCGAGCGTAATACTCGCAGGCTTAGCGCTCGGGAACAGACCCCGGTTGCTCTGCTTTGGTGGGCAAGATTGCTGGACAAGCTTGGAGCGATTTCCAAGGAATCCGGGTGTAGCGGGCGACATGCCAATGGCATCAAGGTTGGCAAAGTTGTATCCCGGAGTAGCAGGGAATTGGTAGCTATCAGCAGAAGCTTGTTGTGGGGGTGTGGACGGCATCGACTGGTGGGTCGGAGGTGTGATCTTGCGGAAACCCTCAACGGCACCTGGATTGACACCACTGAGACGTCCGCCGGCAGATGGCGCGGGAGATTCGGAAATGCGAACGAGTGTTCCGTTTACATTGCTCAGTGCACGAGGCTCCATACTCTTGCGGCGCTTGGCGCCTCCACGGGGAATTATAGAGCTGTCAACCGCGTACGGAGTTTCATCGAGCCATTGGTTTTCCCGTTCACAACTAGAGATAACAGTTAGAAAAGAAATCGCGGAAAGGTGTACAGAAGATAAACTTACTCAAGGACCCAACCGACTCCAACACACTTGACAAGACCCGCTGCCTTCTTAACTTTCTCCATAGTCCGCAGGCCACCATCCTTGTACACAACATGGGTGATGCCAACTCTCAGGTCCTTGGGCTCTGCACCATCAACCGGCGAGAGACTGGAACGAGGGTTCCAAGACCAGGACTTCACACATCGGGCGCCCATCTGCTGCAAAAGTTCCACAAAGATACCAGAGGCATCCTCACCCTCGGTAGTATGAACATCCACATGCACAACTGCCCCGTTCAGAGCCTTCTGTTCAGTGCTCATGCTACGACGTGCCTTCTTGGCAGGACTGGCGGTTGCGACGGGAGTACCGGGCGCAGCCATCACTGGTGCTTTGACACTGCTGCGTCTACCCGTGATAGAACGGCGTTTTGGTGCCGGACTTCTGCTCACCCGTGGAGATTTCCGAGAGGGAGACAGAATCGGCGCAGTATCATTGAGTGCCATATAGGTTGGCTTGCGAACACGCGGAGAAGACCTAGTGGGAGATGTGCTCGAGAGGGACAGACCTCTCTTGCGGGGCAGCTTGAGAGGTGACACGTCGCCTTCGGCTTTCAGAGGCACTTTTGACACCGTATGAATGGTGCGTAACTCGTCAGGTTGGATTTGAGCCTTCATTGGGGTTGAAGGAAGAATTGGACCGCAGTTCTCTTTGTCATCGAGTAGATGGAACTCTTGGCCCTGATCTTGCGGGACTTCAGCGGCAGAAGTATGCTCTAGTTCAATGATTTCTGAGTCAGGATCCTCGAAGATATCCGTGCTTTTGTTTGGCGAATCAATTATTTGATGATCTTCATAGATGGAAGATGGCCGTGGAGTCTGTTCATACTCAGGGCTTATGCAAGCACTTTGAGGCTGAAGGGGCAATTCGGCAAACAAAGAGGGAGTATTCGCCAAAGGACTCTTTGACAAGTTGGGATACGACACACTCTCAGAATTGGTCGGAGTTTCCGTGTTGGTACGGTCCAAGGGGCCTACTAACGAGAAAACTCCACGGCGACGCGGTCGGAGTGATCTAGCTTGGGAAGGGGTATTTTGTTCCCAACGGCCAAACTTTTGTGCCAATGGCGTAAAACCTAGGCTAGCCTCAGCAGGGGATTGGTGCTGATCAATAACGCTTGGTGTGTTAAAGAGACTGGGTGCCGTTAACGCAGGGCTATCAACCTGGGTGTTTGGCGTCGAACTATTTTCTTCATGCAGGGGCGCGTCAATGATGACATTATTGGCATTCTTGGCATCGAGGGTGGAGTCGTGATCATTCTCTGAGTTGGCTGGGCAATTCAAAGCCAATGGAGTAGATTCACCGCCCGTGGGACTTGATTGTGGTAAAGCAATGGATTGCGTCCTTTGGACCGGGGTTGCAATATCCTCGGCATGGTTGTTCTCATGTGGCGAAGCAGGCTTTGGCGATATTGTAGCAAACTCAGGACCATCCAGGATAGACTCTGTGTCTTCCACGTCGCTCTGCTCGCTCATAACTTGTCCCTCTTCCTCGGGTTGTTGAATGGCCTCTTGTACATTTTGGGGCTCTTCCTCGATTTCCCGCTCCAGTACCGCCAGCTCATCTTCGGGATAATCGGTGTCCTCCATGACTGAGTCTGTCACCTGACCTTGTTCGTCATACAGGTCATTCTCTGCGCGGTGTGCATCTTCCATAGTGTCGAAGCAAACCGTATCAGCTTCTTCGTATTCAAATTCGTTCCCCTCATGGAAGTCTTCGCCCTCTTCTAGCTCTGAGGCTTCCTGGACTTCTTGGTGATGAAGATCATACGCGGCCAATTGGGCATCTTCCATGGCGTCAAAGCAAATAGTATCGGCCTCTTCGCGGTCAAATTGTGCCTGGTCTTCAAGTTTTTCGCTAGCTCCGGGGCCTGAGTCTTCCTCGGGCTCTTCATCATAAAGGTCCTCTACAGCCATGTTGGCCTCTTCCATGACGTCGAAGCAAATCGTTTCAGGCTCTTCATACTCGAACTGAGCTTTATCTTGAGGGTGATCATGTTCATCCTCTTCCAAGTCTGAGTCTCCCTCAACCTCTACCTCGGCGGATAGAGAGTCGGTGTTTTCATCATGGAATGAGCCACGGGCAACTTCCGAGGTAGTAATATCTTCTTGGATAGGAGAAACCGATGATGCATTTCCATCAGAAGATAACTCAATGCCAAAAATGTCTCGAGCCACATCCTCGACCATTTCAGTGTCCTTTTCAAATGCCGCCTCGTCGGGCAGGCTATCTCTTGGCGAGGATCCTGGGGTGGTGGATTGTGTGAATTCGACTGTCTTAGAAGGGGTTCCATCATTATCGATGGGTTTAGAGGGGCCCACAGATGCATGAGCCGAGAATATCGAGTTTTTGAACGGAGAAGCTATTCTCTTTGCGGGGCTTTGAAACAAGGGAGTTCGAGCAGGGGCTGCTGCTGTAGGATCCTTGAATGGTGATTGCAAGAAAGAAGCACCCAAATGACCCTTCTTAGGTGACATCTTCAATGGAGAAGTGCGTCCGGGTGTGAAATCAGGCGCGGAAATCGGATTCACACTACCCCCGAAGAGGGAGCCTCCACGATTCGGGGTTTCTCTCATGGAAAACTGGAAGGGAGATGATGGCGCTGGTCGTCTCGCGGGGCTAGACATGATCATAGAATCACTAAAAATAACTGAGTTTCCAGGTGGAAGAGCGAGGTGACCATTATCTGCGACTGTGTTCTGGCTCCGGTTCGGTGTAAAGTTGATTTTCCTGACTGGGGAGCTAAGTCCGATGCCGTCTGATCCGTGTTTTGGGGTTGGTAGTTTCGGTTCGCCATTCTCGTCCATGAAACTGGACGCCTTCTTCGGGGTAAAGTTGATCCTGCGTACTGGAGAGCTCAGTCCAGTGGTCTCCAAGCCATGCTTAACAGGCGAGTGAACAACAAGTCTGACCGGATCCTTGGTGCCATCCTTAATGGTGTTCAATTCATCATCTTCTCCGTCAGAGCTTGCGTATGCTGACAGAGACTTGGCCACCTGCTTGGCCTTCTTAGGAGATAATGGTTTGGTCGCTTCTTTCTTCGCTGCAGCTGGCTTCCTTCCGCGAGTGCCGGTTGTCACGGGCTTTCGAACTGGGGTCGCTCCAAGACCAGCCTTGCCAACGCCCGTGCCCTTGGTCGCTACTCGTCGACGGCCGGCAGCTGGAACCTCGGGCTCCTCGGCTTCGGAATCTGAGACATCCTGGAATTTCACTGTCTTCTTCTTGGCAGGTCCACGTAAAAGGTTCGAGCGCATAGTTGTCGAGTTTGTCGCAATCCTAATTTGGTTCGATTTCGTATCATTCGCTGTGTCAATTGCTGCACGTGTCCGCCTGCTCGTGGCCACCGTTTCACGGGTCGCAGGGGCCTTCGCTGTTGTTGCCGCTCTTGGTCGTCCCCTGGTTTTCGGTGCAACCTCGGGCTTGGTTGCAGCAGCTTCTGTGGGCAAGGGAGTTTTTCTCGGTCTTCCGACACGCTTCTTTGGTGCCTCAGTTTGTTGTCCTAGCTCATTTTCGCCGGCGTTGTTTTGGGGTTTTGGCTTGTCGGCAAGGGACTCGGAAGCCTTCCTTCCTCTCGCAGTCACAGTTGCCGTAACTTTTGGCTTGATAGCTGAGCGACCAGAAGGACGTGCGGTGGGTTTTGCGGGCTTGCTTATGATAAACCCAAGCTCATCATCAGACTCGGCATCGAGAGCCGGGGTCGCAGTCCGTGGCGCTGATGTTACCCTTCGGGGGGCTTTTTTCTTTGCATCGGCAGCAGCTGTGGACTTGGTCGAGGTTCGTGCCACCCGTTTGGCAGGGGATTGTGGGATTACTGCAGCGCGCGCCATGTTGATATCGTGTTGTCGTTGATGGTCGCAGTTAGTATTGGCACGCGACGCTCATGGCGGGTTTTGGCGGTAAAATGTGGTATCGGCCCGATGTCGTAAGGTAGCAGGTTACCGGGAGTTGTCGAATTAGGTGCATGAACGAGGAAGCAAGGCAAAGCAAATAACCCACTGTGGAGGTGGCGGCTGATCGGATGTTGCTTGTTGTGGCGTTTCCCATAGCAACATGGACACGTGACATGATCTACACATTCAAAAAAAAAAAGCCAAGGTCATCGAGATGTTAGATCGGATTAATTCAAGGACAAGCCACAATCATAGCATAGTAGCAGTAGAATTCTGTCCCTGATGGTGCTTTAAACTATCAGAAGTTCGAATTTTCACCATAATTTGTATGTTACCGGATATATATTTCTACCAGATACCGACATAATATAGCTTTAAATGACCTCCAACCCCATCTAAATCTTCATATATTGCCACTTGCTGAATGCCGATTTAACAAAATCAAGTGGAAAAAATTACGTATTACCTTCATGCTAGCAAGTCTAGAGAGTCGTAACTATGTACAATGCATAGGTAGAAGGATGCCGAATTAATCAATGATCTAGTTACGAAGACTTCGGCCTTCCTATCTTATAATCTAACACAAATTTGAGTGGAAGAGGAGCAGTCGATCATTATTTGAGGGACATATATTTCCAACGGTTTATTTGCGATCGAATTGAGAAATGGAAGGGATAATGCTGTACGGAAGTACAAATATATTCTGATATGGACATACATATATGCATTACTATTGAATTGGATCCCATGGGATCCGAAGAAATCTAGGCAAATACTAGGAAAATGCAAATGACACAAGGATGGCTCGATGGCACATCACCCATGCTTGAAGAAAGTACCAAATGGCGAAAACCCGCGATCCGAATGCGGGTAGCTGCAACATGGCAGCGAGAAGAAAAATAATTTATGATGACTGGTTATACCAGGATCAGCATGGCCAGACCGGCTGCGACAACCGTGAATAGCATAGTGGGCAAACTCACCGAGGCCATATTCTCATTCGCAGACAGGTAATAAGCTGGGTCATAAGATGATGGCGCGGTGGAGTTCACAGTGCCGTTCCAGCAGTACCGGTCGAAACACTGGGTGCAGATATCTGGGAGAGTGGTACCCGTGCGCTCGAACGAGCGGCTGAGGATAGCACAGCCAACACAGGATGTCCAGTTGCCGTCGAGGGTGCTGTTACCCATGGTAGCAACCTCGTAGCCATTGAGAATGATATTGTCACGCTGAGTGTCATCGGTGCTGAGCTGGAAGGTTGAGATGTTGGAGTGGTAGGAGTAAGGAGCATTCGGGATGTACACGACGATAGGCGTGGGTCCGGTCTGGTTGGAACTATCACAGCCAAAGAAAGAAGGGCGAGTGCTGAGACCCAGGTTGATAAAGGTGTTCTGGTCTGGAACCGCAGGGAAGGCGGTGCCGTTGGCGATACCGCTGCTGTTCAAGCTGCGCTCGTAGGTTGCGACCAGGGAGGTGCCGTTTGGCCAGTAATAGTCAGTGTCGGCGGAGGAGTCAACAGCGAAGATGACATCGACATGGCGCTCAGGCTGGATAAGAGGGTGCAGAGGGACGTTCTGACCATCCTCGCCGCCATCGACGACATCCAGCAATTTCTGCGCGGCGTACGGGGACGAGTGCTCGTTGTATTTGTAGAAGGGGTTGGGATCGTACGAAGCGATGTCGTCTTGGTTTCTGTCAAACTTTTCCAAGATGCCCGTGAAAACGTTCTTCACGAAGGTGGGGAGCGAAGTGGTGTTGATCTGGAGAAGGAACTGGTTGAAGAGTGTGGATGAGGTTCCGATCACAAAGCCAGCACTGTCGAAACCGCTGATGCAGCTCTCGTTGCTTGGAAGCGAACCACTTTCGAACTTAGAGCCCAGGTACTTGAGCGGAACGAAACCAAAGATAGTAGGGTCGAAAGTGCCGAACTCCCACGGGTTGAACTCATAGACAGTCGAGTTGCTGCCAACGAGCAGCTCACCGGGGTTACGGCCATCCGCAACAACAAACGGCATGGGGTAGTTTCCATCCTGGAACTCGGGGGTGTCGGCAATGGAAGACCAGGTATAGCTGAGTCCACCATTGCTAGCATTGAACATTTGATAGGAGAGTGCGCGGCCCCTGTACCCAAGTCAGTAAACATACATGCATCCCTATAAACAGGGGATAACATACCAAATATCAGTGAGAGAAGTATCAAAGCCAGCGTTCTTCTTCCCCTCGACAGCTTCAGCAAGGTCCTTGTAGTAACTAGCAGAATCCAAAAGCTGGATACCACCAGTATCAGGGCCCTCAATGATCGAGTTCCCGAACTGCCAGACGGAACCATCGGTGTGCGTCTGCAGCTTATCGATAGTAGTGAAGTTATTGATATAGATTGAACCCAGCAACCAGCTGCCTCCACTCAGACCAGCAATATAGGTAGCAGACTGCAACAGACCACCCAAGTGCCCAGTCGTCGACGCATTGTTCGTCCGACTGTCGAAAGCCTTGACGGCACCGGCACCGTTCATCAATGCACGCCATCCACCGCCCGAAACGGCAATACCGATATTGGGCAGACTTGACGAGTTCCCAGAATGCTTGTCGAGGTAGCCAACGACGTCATAATCGCCGACTTTCACATGTCCGAAGAAATCCTTCATTGCCGACAGCGTCTTGCCTCGACGGACTTCTAGCCATGATGTCTCGTTGGAGGACAGCTTCGCTGCGCTGCGAACTGTCGGTCGGCTTGCTGGGCAGCTGACAGATGTCGGCACATACCCGTCGGGCGCATTGGGGAGTGCTCTTTGCACACCTGCGAATGTGATATCATCGGAATTGATCCCGCTGGGAACAGCGATTGCACCTGCGAGAACATGGTGATTAGGGCGGTGAAAATATTTATTTTGTAGACGCGTGTAGAGGTCCAATTAAGCCAAGAACGGTAATCCCGTGAAGGAAAAAAAAAAAAAAAAAGAAAAAAAAAACCCAGGGAAAAGCACTTACCGGGCAAACCCAGAGCAATCGAGATCAGCGTAGAAGTCTTCATGACGGCTTCACAATTGTGATCGACTGTAAATCGCAGAGAGAAGGAATAGATTCACTTCTAGGGGGAGATACTTATGCACCGAGGGGGAATACTTATGAGCCGGGCCCGCCGGAAGCTTAGCCAAGCCCCCCCTCCAATATCCCAGAGTAGTATGCTGTGAGTTCTTTTGGTTCTTTTGGTATGTTCGTAGGGTTCGCGAATCATCGTTGCCGAGTGGAGTGAAGTGATGTCAAAGATGCCGGAAAACTCCGCCTCACTTTACAATACATTAAATATAGAATAAAAAAAAACACTCATTTTTCAGACGCTCAGGTCAGAATACAGTATGGAGTACGCAGCACACCGTAGATAACATGTAGGCTGCCCAAATGGGGGCTGGACAGGGGCTGATTTTGAGATTGTCATGTGATACGAATGCGATCCCTGTGGGCAAAGTAGGCATCCGCATTTCAACCGTCGTTATTGGAGTGAATTCCAAGTACCCGTAGGGCTTAGAAATGTCTAAAAGTGGACTTATTTCCAATCACTCCACTGTCAGATGGATGTGGCTCATGTAAAACGGGGGTGACTTAGGCTCCGAGGTGGATCTGGCATAAAAGCAAAGTAAGACAGAGATTGTGATTGGATGAGAACAAAATTATGCAGTACAATATCTCGTACTCGTGTTACGACTTCCAGGTATGGAATAGTACAAAGACATAGCGTCCACGGGTGTAACTGGCGCTATGTGGATACTGGTGAACAGAACGAGATCGGCACTACTGCCGTGTGAAGTTGAGTATAACCTACTATCAGATGACAAAGTGAACTAGTTATCAGTCTGAATTGAATTTGATAAAAGTGTTGGACTTAACCTTGGAAGTAAAAAACATCGTCCCAATAGAACCAAGCTAAAGAAAAGTAAAGAGAACCAGTGATCAGTTGAATTCATTGAAATGTGAGGAAAGTGTCAGACTTGACCTTGAAAAAAACACCATTTCAAACGAACCAAGCTAAAGCAAGGTAAACTTCCATCCGCACCCACAACCTCAGCCACGACTAGGGCCAATCTCGGCATGTTCAAACTCCGCCTGTCCCTCCGTGGTCTCGAGAGCCTGCACATGACCCTCGGGCAAGTTGTTCAACTCGTCCTCCTCCTTATCCAGACCCCAGAACTGGATAATGAACAAGGTTCCACCGACAAAGGTCAAGATAGCGAAGACGGCGTAGTTCCAGATCAATAGGGGGTCCCTGGAAAGCGTTATCAAAGCCTCGGCGATAGCAGCGGAGATGGCGTTCGTGAACATATTGATCGCTTGGATGAGAGAACGCATATTGCGAGGCGCCTTGGAGTAGGCATACTCCATCGAGGTGATGACAGCAAAGATCTCTGACAGGGCAACAAGAACGTACGAACCAGTCTGGACCCAGACAATGATAGGGGACGGGTTGACACTACCGTCATCGGTGTAACAATTGTTAGCTCGGTAACCACACGGCGAAGTCATGTAGATGTAGTACTGGATGGCAGCAGCCCATATCATAGACAGAGATGCGAGCAAAAAACCAAGGGTGATTTTCTTGATGGCCGTGAAGTGAATGCCCATTTTGCGCAGCCCGGGGTATAGGAAGATGTCGCAGAGCGGGACGAAGATAAGCAGCGCCAAGGGGTCAAGATTGTTCACGACGTCGTTTGGGACGCCTTTCAAGGTCATCGTGCCGGCCTGTGAGGTGAGATTGTTTGTCAATTGGTTGTACGCTAGCCAGTAGACCGGGAAATAGCAAAAAACTGCACAAGCGGCAAATCCACGGCGTACTTCATCCACCCATGCATCGTCGAAGGTCATCCACTTGGGTCGGAATCGGGGCTCGATGTTAGAGGGCTTCGCGGTGTCCCAGAGAGTGCCATCGTGCGTTCGCTTCCAGAGGATGTATGGGTTGTAGTGCCAGCGGTGGCGCATACAGAAGAAGAATGTCTTGATGGCCTTGTAGGTGACTGAGCCTGTCGGGGGAGACTGACGATAACGCTTGCGACCCCACCACATGATGAACGGGGTGGTCAGGAACATGGCGGTAGGCAGCAGGAATGCCAACCAGAAGCCGGTATACTTCTCTGCATAGGCCATGCCAATCTGACCCATCAATGCGCCGATGTTGATGAACAGGTAGAAGTAGTGGTAGATGCGGCTTTGAGTGATAGTCGGGTCGATGATAACACGCTCACCGGATCCAAGTGTACGAACCTTGAGATTGACAGCAGGGATCTGCTCGACAACCAGGGCGGATATGTTGGGCTTGAAGCCACCAGTTCCCAACCCCATGATTATCACACCCAGGACGAACACAGCAAAGGAAGCATTGGTATTGGTGATCACTGGTGGGATGGCAGAGACAACTAGAATAATGTGACCTAGAATAGCGGCACCAATAGACCAGGAGATGGTCTTGTATCGTCCCCAGTACTCATCAGCGACGTAGGCACTCAGCAGGGGAAGGCAATAGCACCAGAAGGTGTTGAAGGTGTTGATGGCGCTGGCAGTTTCGATACCTTTACCTAAAGCACCGGATACAGCCTGGGAGCTAGGGCCACCAGCCCCAGTTGCGTGGTTCGATCCGGGAGGGCCATTCGGGGGAGGAAGGGGAAGTGCATGGTTGACGAAGTTGGAGTCTGTAGTGCAATGTTAGAATCATGTTTTATCTGGCTCGATGGGGTTGGGGTATCTTACAGAGGACCTGTGTTCCATAGTAGGAGAAACGCTCGCACAGTTCAACAAATGCGACGGTGTAGACGACCCAGGGAATAGGAGTTGAGACGCGACGCAACGCGTTGTAGCCATGAAGCTCATCAGTGGTTGGGTCCTCGTCACTCGCACCAAGGTCGTACGACTCGGGGATGATACTTTGCTGGGGCTTCTTATTGGTAACGTTGGTAACTGGGTCACTCTGCCCAATGGTGGTGACAGGCTCGATATCATGGACAGCGAGCGAGTCCGAGCCAGGGCCTGTGGCCTGAGCTGCCATCTTGGATAGAATAGAGACCAGTGCAGAACAGGGAAGGCAAACGACGAGAGGGACGCGCGTGGAAGAGAGAAAAAGAAGAGGAGAACAGAAAGAGAGAAGAAGTAAACAAGGGAAATAAAATCCACATGTTGGGACTGAACTCGGGAGGCTGTTGGACATGGGACAGACAAACCTGCAGATTCCCTCGCTAAGATTGCCCATAACAATGCTATGGCTTCAATGGCAGTCATACCTTCTTTTTGCCCTGTTGCCTTTGCGACAAAACAAGACTGGCCTAGGCTGGAGCGATACGACTCGATACCAAGCGAATTAATAGACCAAAACAGCAATTAAAGATTGCGATAGATGAAGCATATGCCATACCATAAAACCTGCCGTGATATGTAACCTCCCCAGTCCATAGCATCGATGAGTCCTTTCTGACCAAAGAGGAGGGAAAACATCGCTAAAATCAATAGCCCGAGCATTTTATCCTATACCAGGTTTTCCTAGGGCAAATTGGTGCCAGTGCAGAGCCGGATATCAGATATCGAAAATTGGTCAATCATACAACTCTCTTTTGGGCACTTCAGAAGAAACAAGGAGATTCAATTGAGGTCCAGCAGATTGAATTATAAAAAACTTAAAATAAGCAGAAAGTTCAACAGGAAATGGATCGCCCTCGGCAGGCGTCTTAGTGCAAGTTGTAAAAAGTTTGAGGCATGCTTTCGATGTGTCTTTGGCATGGTCTGCTAAGATACCATTTACTTTAGATTCGCCTGCTACAATACTATTTGATAATAGGTCCATGTTCATGGGTGACTGCTTGTAAAGCAATACAGAGAAAGGAAACCTAAGGTCACCGGGTTGCAGAATAAAGGTTGAAGGGGGAACTTTTGAACGTAGCATATTATACCACAGAGGTGTATTATCTGAGGCTTACTAGCAGCTTTGGAAGGTCTATAATACTAAAAAGCACAGTAGGCTCCATCAGATCAGATTATCTGTAGTGCAAAGCACCGTAACAAGTTCCTTTCAGGGATGATAGAGAACCCTGGAGGTGGCAACAGGGCAATGAATGTTATACCAACCAACCAATGAGATATCTTATATTTAAGCAAAGAAAAAAAAAACAAAACAAAACTAGAATGCCAAGAAATGATGGCAATCACTTTAGGTCACAGAGTATGCTCATTTGCCTTCACCAAGAGTGTAGTTTTGACGGATTCAACGGTCAAAGTATACATAATATTCAATATAAAATCATTTCTTCCGCTGTTCGGGTACTTGGCCCAGCAATCACTTTTGAGACTACTTACCTATCTGGGCTAAACTATCGTCATTAGGAAAAAAATCAGGGATCAACTCGGAAAACTGTCCGTATTTCATCCATGCTTCCAGAAAACCAACACGTGCCGGCTCAAGTGACTGCTTGATACAAGTACACAGAGATAAGTCCTGAGTGTAGTGCCCAATAGGTAATTAAGGCATCCCCACTAGTAAGCGAATATACCCATCCACCCCCAAACAGTTAATATCCGGGTGGACCAACTCTGATTGGTCCCGGTTCTCCGCATCTTCCCCAGACTTGATGTCAGCCGCGAGTTGATTTCCATGGTTATTGGCGGCTGAGAAGAATATGACATCTGTATTGTTTGAGACTATATTGATGACGATTACAACGGCCACGTACCTATCACGCGATAGTTTGTGATCTGCGGGCTACTAGATGTAGAAACGAGATTCTTTTACCTTTGATCTTTGGATCGAACCTTAAGTTTGTTGATCAGCCTTGTTGGGAGGTCAGGTGCTCTGGTTTGGCTATGTGGTACATTCCGACTGGATGGATGTACGCGGTTATTTTGTCGGTGAGGGGGAAATGTTGAGATTCGGGTTCTTGGTGCCGGTTGGGAGGCGACGCTTAAACATCAAATATATAAGAGGCAACGCATGACAGTTAATATATGTCATTGTACAATAATGAGATTCGAATGCCGATCTATCTTAAAGTGGGGCAAGATTTACATGCAGCTAAACTCTAGAATAGAGATGAAACAGTCGAAACAATTAATAACCATTAGTATTCGAGCGATCGATTTGTAGTCTAACGTCATGATAGCACATAAAATCTTTAAGGCCAATCATCGCTATCCAAGAAAAGATAACGACCAAAATCAAATTCCCAAAAGAAATCAAAGCCCACGCTGCGCTATTCCCGCCCAATAACCCAAAAGAAGACGACGCAGAACGCCATGCAATGAGAGACCAAAAGAAAATGGTCACGCGCAGTGATTGAAAAGGCAAACTCGAATCAAAGCCATAATCAATCTACCACGCGGCATGGCCACCATCCATGCGCAGGTCGCTTCCAGTCATGAAGCTACTAGCATCGCTGAGCAAGAAGACAGCAGCGCCACGGTACTCTTCCGGTCGGGATAGACGACCAAGCATGTTCTCTTTGGGCCACTGGTCGCGACGTTCAGGGAACTCGGCGAACAGCTTCTCAACCATAGCGGTAACAATGTAACCAGGGGAGATGGTGTTGACGCGGATGTTGTATGTGCCCCATTCGGCAGCGAGGTTGCGTGCGAGCTGGAGGACAGCAGCCTTGCTAGCGTTATATGCGGGGCAAATAAGACCCTGTAGGAAAATAATGTTAGATCCTTGTACTCCATAGGCCAACTAGAAGAACGGGATGTGACATAAAAGCGGGGAAATAACCCATAAACAGAAATAAAGAAAGTCTGGGCAGGGAGACACTAGGCCTATCCCGACAACATAAATGCCGAATGGGGTGGACATGGTAAAGGGTAAGACGAAAAGAGGGGAGTGGGAACGTACGCGATTGGCAACGGTACCGCTCATAGAGGCGATCATAGCGATACTACCTCCATTTCCAAAGCGAATCATTTGTTTAGCCACAGCCTGGGAGGTCATAAACACTCCCGTGACGTTAACCTCGAACATAGTATTGCTATCCTTGGCGGAGTATTCGAGTGCTGGGGTCTCCTGCTGGATACCTGCTGCGGCAACGAGGCCGTCCATACGGCCCTCTTCATTGGCGATGGTCTCGATGACACTATTTAGAAGTTCTGTGTCACGCACGTCAATACGACGGTAGTACAACGCGGTGCCAAGCTCCTTTGCGCGCTGCTGGATCTGCTCGAACTCGGAGGCCTGGTGATCGAGTGATTGTTAGCTTAGTGCTGATATAGAGGAGGGATATTATGATTGTATGAACTGGATCCGAGGGATGTAGAAACTTACCGGCTCCTCTAGACGGTCGAGTGCGTATACCTTCGCTCCGGCTTCCAGGAGTGCCTCTGCTTGGACTAATCCTAGACCCCGGGCAGCACCTGAGACCAGCACCACCTTTCCGGCGAGACTGAACTCTGGCATTCTAGACTTGTGGCCCATAAAGACGGGCTGGGCGGTCATAGGAGCAGCAGGAACTGTAGTGGTTTCGATGGAGACAGACATTGCAATGTGATATACTAGATATCAGGCGAGGGTAATGACGATAGAAAGGATATCAACAAAGTCGTCAAAGACTATTAGGCTGATTGATTGTTTCGTATACGATAAAGAAGAATGAAGATGTTTCAGTTAAGGAACCATGGACTAGAGAATGAACTCTCTTTAAATACATATCTTGTTGACCGTAAAAGTCACGCCGAACCAAGACCAAAGCGCCCCAGAGGGTGTCTCGTGAGCAGAAAGAAACTAAATGATAGCCCAAAAAGGAAATCCAGACTTGGACCAAGGGTACTGCAGACCGGATTGAGTCCAGACCTCCTGGAATGCAGGCTAAACGGCTGTGGCGAGGCATACGCAACCCTACAAATAGGACGAACACATAGAATAATCATCTATATAGTATACTACTGGGTACTATATCAATTGATCTCTCGAGTCAAGAAATTTGACACTGTTATGTTATCTTGTTAGGATCCTTGTTCCGATTTGCCTCACATATACTTTCTAGTAATAATATCGACTGAATAATACGTTGAATTCAGGGATAGTTCATCTAGGGGAAGTATCAGTCACCAGACATGATGAAATCCACGATAGTTCGACGATAGTGTGGCCGTTCGGAAGCTAAGGGATGGCCGGATTTCTCGTTTGGGAAAGCCGTCTGGGGATTGGGAACCCGGGGAACCCCAACGCCACTCTAATTTTTGACCCTCAACATTATTTTTTCTTTATTGCTTTTGTAAAGGAAATTTATCCAGGTGACCTCCGACCCCCTTGAGAGAACTACGTGTACATCGTACACAAACTACCAAGCCTCAAGCCGGGTCTTCTAGAAATCTTCCAAGCCTCAAAGTACTATCCGGGGTCAGGTGGCTCTTTGCAGATCAATGACTGAATCCCTACCAATCAAATGAGTACATATGGCTTGTGATATCTGTTCCTGTCCGATCGCTCGGGCGAAGAGGAATTCATTGGTCAATTCCTGTGCTAAAGTCTGAAGGAAATTTTTTTTCTAAAAACCAGGATCTAGAATTGAATGCGTCAGATATTATTTTAGGATATAGTTACCAGAGAAAAACAAAGTACGATGTGTTGATCCATGGTTGAACTCGAATAGCTCAATCTGGATTCTCCATGCGGGGGGAAGTACGGAGTACAGAAACTAAAATTAGGACTTCCAACATTGAAATCTAAAAGAGTCCAGGCTTCATGCCGATACTCAGATAGGTCTAAGGCCATATAGCTTATCTGACTATAACCCTGCACTAATATAATAATCATAAATAAGCCAAGGACCTACCTTGTGACCATCGGAATCTTCCATTCTCAAGCTCCTTACTCAATGGGGAGATTCCGAGGTTTCCACTTTTTTCTTCTGCTCTCGTGATGTTCATTTCTATACCGAATTTCCCTTAAGCCTTGGCTCTACCGTACCGGTGTACACTCTGCATACTTCCAAGGTTCGGCCGCGTCTCCAATGGCTTATTTGTACCCAAACCCAGGGATCTTGCTGACGAAACCCCCACGCTATGAATTCCCGGTAGGAACTGCAGCAAAAAAAAAGAGGAAATAGATATTGTGAGTGTGTGGTCTGTGCATTCATTCATTTTCTCTTTGTTTGTCGGAATCTGGTCCGGCCGGTTCTTCGTCCCCCTGTCGTGCATTTTTCGGGCCCGCCCCGAGTGGCCCGGTGGTTCCCCAGCCCACAGGAGCTGTTCGTGGGATATGCATGAGTCAATGTCGTCGGTGCAAAAGTGGTTGGTTAAGAAAGGGGAACCTCATTAGTTGGGGATTTCTCAATTGCCGCCGGACCCTATCTGTCTTGCGCAACCATCCCCAAGTACTTATGTAGGTAACTCTACGTAACTACTTGATTTCCTCTGCCGGGTGGGGCTTTCCTATCTTAGCTGCCGCCGCTTTTATGAGGGCGCTTAGAGTCAGGCTCACTGAGTATATTTCAGTCGGGGCTCAGAAGATTCACTGATTCGCTCCGAGCCATCTATTGAGCACCCAGTCTACACTCAGACCGTACTCAAAAAAGTACTTTGCCCCACAATACTATTTACTGCGACTAGGGCACAGCGATGAGTGCAAGAGTAGAGGGCTTAAAGGGAGCGAGGGTCCACGGGTTAGAAGGGAGATTACGTAACGACGTATTATGTCGGCTAAACCTAAAAAGGCAATTTATAGGCCCGCCGTTTATACACCGACTAGCACTTGCTTTAACTTTTCTACTTCTAGTGATAGTCTTGCAGCCTACTTGTCTTCGAGCGCGGCATGTTTCGTATACACGCAAAGCTCGAGGCACCCAGCGCTGCAGGGCTCATCGTGGTTTGGCTTCAAGTGCCTTCATGATGTCTCTTGGGTATCCACGGCAGTCCTGATTAAAGGAATTGACCACTTTTCATATTCATTATGGGTGTTTGGAGGACAAATTGACTCAAGCGGAACCCATGGATTTAGAAAATCAAGACTTTCCATTTGCCGAACCCGCCCCCCCCCCCCCCCTTGTCCTTCCGTGGGGATCTTACGGGACCTGGGGGATTTCCCTAGATAATTCGACTTTCCATACGAAAGTTCAACATGGATTTTATCAATGCCGGTACTTGCGTAAAATCCTACGAGATGGTCTATAGTGGATGCAACAAAGCTCTTTCTACGTCTGAAGATTTGCCTTGCCTTTTACTTGACCTACTTGTGGGATTCTGCTTTATTAAGGAAAGGGTACAAAAGAAACTCCAGTAGTATCAGATGCGCTAAGATTCCGACGGAAGCGGTCGCCTTCCGACGGCTTGAATATTTATATTGTCGCCTACCCCACGGGGCCCCAGAAAGTCCACTAGAGAGGGATTTCCTTCTTATTTAAAGGTTGGACATCTGCTCTGTCTCCCTAGCCCACCTTTCTCTCCCCCGGAGAGCTTTTCCCATTTCCCGAAAATCCTGAACTCGCTTGCCCCGATTGGTGACTTGAATCTGATTTATTCACTCGCACCTCAATATGACAGTGGATACTAGCGGGAGTTCGACTGCCACCCATGGCATGAAAAGTACCGGTTTCGAGAGTTCGATTCATCTCGAGAATGTGTTACCAACAACTACATCCCAAGATACACCAGATGATGGAAGAAAGGTGACAGACTCACTTCGTGATCCGCGTAATTGGTCGCGGTGGAAGAAGAATGCGCAAATCTTGATGGCAGCCTTTCATTCTATGATGGGCACGTTCATGGCAGCAGGAATTATCCCAGCCTATGATGCCTTCGCAACACAGTACAACGTAACGATGCCCCAAGCCAGTTATCTGACCTCAGTTCAGGTACGTGTGGTGGCAGAGGAAGTGTTCTAGATCTCGGTCTTTGTGTATAGAGGCTAATGGAGATAACCATCAAATTAGATCCTGTTGCTCGGCCTATCCCCCTTGTTTTGGAATCCACTGACCGCGGTCTACGGTCGTTACAATGTCAACCTGCTCTCAGTACTAGGGAGTATGGTCTGCAACATTGGGGGCGCCCGATGTAGTACATATGGTGGCCAGATGGCTACCCGAGTCCTAACAGCCTTTCTGATCTCGCCTCCACTTGGGAACGGTAGTGGCGTGGTGACGGAGTTATGCGAGCCCGAAAACCGCGCACAAAAGCTAGGATGGTGGACGCTAATGACCACTATCGGTACCCCGGGAGGCCCATTCTTTATGGGATTCGTGATCAAACATATTGGAGTCCAGTGGATCTTCTGGATCTTTGCCATTATCAACTTTGTTCAATTTCTGTTCTATCTCGCGATCGGCGATGAAACTATCTATAACCCCGACAATAAGCTTACACGCACCGGGCTTTTTAGTAACATCATCCCACGACAGATCAGCTCGCGTCCATTAAAAGTTCGAGATATGGTAGCGCCATTCTCTTTGGTAAAGCACCCTCGTATAGTGATTGTGGCATTTGCCCACGCTATCACCTTCTGTTACGCAAACATTGTCTTGATTGTCGAGATGCCTATCGCCACTGGCGAGAAGTTCCACTTCGACGCACAGCAAATTGGTTTACAGTTCATCGCCATCATTATTGGATGTGTCCTAGGCGAGCAAGTTAGCGGGCCCACATCAGACTGGTTCTTGAAGCGTGTGCGACAGACTAAGGGGCACTCGTGCCCGGCGGACCGCTTGTGGTTATGTTATATCGCGTTCGCCACGATATTCGCTGGTTTGTTGACGTGGGGCTTTCAGCTGCAGCATGCAACCACATGGAATGTCACGCCATGTATTGGTGCCGCTATTGCTAGTTTTGGCAACCAAATGCAGACCACTATCCTCACCACTTTTGCGGTAGAAAGCAAACAGGAACGATCCTCCGAAGTTGGGGTTTTCATCAACGCCTGCCGACAGACTTATGGATTCGTAAGACACACCAAGAACATCATCCACATACCACAAATACTAACTCGTTACTTTTCTAGCTTGGTCCCTTTTATTTCCCTGCTATGTTCGCAGCATTGGGTTTTGATGGAGCTGCCGGTGTGATGGTGGCCATTATTGGTGGATGTTCGTTGTGTTCGGTCATCGCTGTTCAATTTGTGGCTACACGTGCGATTATACTCGACTAGAAGCTAACGTGCAATATTGAAATTAATTCTACAGTTGTCTATTCAAAGACCAAGTTGATCAACTTGGACAGCTGCTCTTTATATATAGCCTCATGTTCCCCTCAGATAATGTGTTTGTTTATGTCCAGTGACATAAATCGAGTAAGAAGGTTTGGTGTCGATTCCAAGAGAAGTGGTACGCGCTAGTATACGAAAGAACCAATATTAGGTTCCATATCATAGATTGAGTGCACTCTCCTAGACTGTCTAATGTTGCGAATATTTAACCAGAGGTAGGCAAATTTAAGCAGTAGAATGCCCCAGCAAGTAGGCATCTACATTCATCAGTCAGCAAGTGAGTCCTATAAAATGTAGTAAGCTAGTAATGTAAGGACCATTTTTATCTGACATTTGGCTCTATTCATCGTGTTCCGATCCTAATACATTTATTTGATAGTATAAATCAGGGCCAACGGAGATTTTAGCGTGAGCCATGCCATAAAAGGTGAGGATGGCCTCCGGTGTAATTGATATTCTTCACTAGTAAACGAATTGAATGGAAATAATAAAATCCTGTATGAACAAGAAAAAAGAAAGTTATTCTAGGGCGGCCCAAACCAATTTTCCCCCAAAGTGTTAGATATACAAGCTGCATTGAAAGTAAACCAACGAATCATATTAAACAGTAATCTCCCTCAGGTTGAGTAGCTGCCTACAACTCTCTAGAGACTCCCGCTGTATCTCGGAATATAGATGGAATTCATCCGCGATGGGGGTTCCGAGGCACCGCTGAAATCCAGAAAAATCCTGTTCCGCAGACATAATGAGTTGGTTGAACTCGGAAGCACTGCCCAAGTTGGAATTAAAGATTCCACCAGCAGATAATGGTAGAAAGTCCTCGTATGTAAGGGGCTCATAGATCAACACGCCTTTGTGCACGAGCTCTTTCAAAGAGATTGTGGATGAGACTCCAAGTTGTGAGACTGACGTGCGATCCTCAGCCATTGTCTCACCGAAAGATGACAACTTGTAAGAGAAGTATGCCAAGCTTTGAGCATGAAGTTCAGACCAGTTGTCCGGAAATGTATTGAAGCGATGTTCCAGGAGTTTGTCATAATCTGTTCCCTTGAGAGATTTCTTTGCAGCTTCCGAATTTACTCCGTTTAGTATATCATCGTATAGTTGGCGTCCTTCCCGAGTCAGGGCGCAACCTCGTTGTTCCACCTCCCCAAATCGAGCAGTGTGGGAGCCTTTCACGAAAGTATCAGACACGTCTCTGAAGTAGACCGTTTCCTCAAGCGCCTTAAAGCTCGTCTGTCGTAGAAGAATCGGACAAATCCGTTTGGGTGGTCCCTCGATACGCTCCTTAGCGGGCATTCCACGATCTAGCATTAAATGCTGTACCAGATCAATATCAACCGTACGGGGCGTTAGGTGGTTGATATGGGAGCTAGGAAAGGAGACGATGTCGGCGATCAGGGGGTGTTCGGCTTTGAGGAGATGATATTCTTCTAGGTTGACTGTCGCTTTTGAATGCCATCGGAACGTCTCCAGACCATTGGTGATAAATTCCGTACACTCTTCCGGGGTCAAGTGACCCCTTTTCTCAGCACAATTTAAAAGCTCGACAAGTCTGGGGGTAAAGATGTTCCGGTTTCCCAGTGCTTTCTGTGCCAGCTTCCGCGTTCTCTCTGTCAACAATTCCACCCTGAGCACAGTGGTGAACACTCGAAAGGGGTTCTGACTCAGAGCCTCTTGGGTCGTGGGCCGAAAGGCTGTGGCATGCATAGGAAACCCAGCGAGACTAAGGTCGTAATAGCCCACAGGATACATGCCCATGATGGCAAACATGCGGCAGATTGTGGCCAACTCGTGCGCTGTGCCTAGCCGAATAGCTCCGTGCCTCTCAACCCGGTGACGCGATGGCAGGACATCATCTGGATTGATTCCCTGGGATCCTTCAAGCTTCTGGCTAGCCTGGACTGCTTTTTTATCTGCTTCCCAGACCACGTCGACCAAGTCTCCGTAGAGTGGGACTTCGCTCTTGTACATCTCCGAAAGAGCATGACAGAAATTTGATCGTAGGGCATTCTGATCCCAGTCCATGTTTATTGTGTATGATGTGGATCAACAGTGAAGGGTCGAATATTGAAGCGGTTGAAGTCTAGTATATCATGCGAAGATGTTGTGTGACAGCTTTGTGAATAAAGACTTAGTATGAAGAGGTAATGGCACAAATAAATATGAAGAGGGCTAATAGGGCAAGCCAGGTCTTTTATATATTAAACGTTAATTCTGATATAGAATTTCTATACTCCCTTCATTTTCAAGAAACTCCCGTATAGCTGGGATTGATCCCATTCGTCATTGCGGTCCTTTTCTACTATATCCCGTCTCCCGTCGGAAGTCGCGATAAACCCATCGATAGCGTATTCGTTTGAATGATCATCTCACATCTGATCCAATTACCGAGATACTTGAGCCGTTTCCGAGGTGAGCCGCTTCCCCTCGGAAGCCAAAGTTCTATGACAAATCGAAATACGGCATTTGAAAAAGAGATCTTAGGACATACCTTGTTGACCGGAGAGTTGTTCCCGGTATCCAACTATGGGATGCTGCTCCGTCGGAAGGCTTTATCGCGGACGAACGCCGATGTAGTGCGACGGAGACGTTTGGATCATAGATGGGGGTTTCAAAGACCAGGTGTTTCTCTCCAGATGATATAGAATATGCCTTCGTGGATACTATCAGATTATCACCGAGTTAATAGACCAACAATCTATGTTGATCAGTGTCAAGTCCGTACATCTACAGACTGCGACCCCAATCCGCAAGAATTTTGAACCGTTTCCACAAATAAATTGAATTAATGGCTCACACTAGTCTACGTAAATTTGCAAATTTCTCGTCTTTTTCTACTATTTGATGGACCGGAGTTTACATCTTCGGATTCATGGTTTCAGAGATCAAACTGGAACATTTAAGGAAAACTGTGTCTAATTGCTATCCAAGTATGTTGTATGGCTATATTCCTTTCCTTCGGGGCCCCGAAGTGAGTCAGAATCACAATCGGTCACTTGATTCATCCTTGGTCTTGCGGGGAGGGGGCGTGCTCTTTTTGACTATAACAAAGTCGCGGTCCAGCAGCCAGAACCCCTTAGACTCCCGACCATCAATGGTCTTCACCATTGGGATCAGGTTGTGCTGCTTAGCTAGCTCCAAATCCTCAGACCATTTGTAGTCCACAATCAAGCTCTTCTTGACCCCAAAGACGGTATCACTGTCAACAAATTTACTATCCCTGGAGTAAAGCGCCGTGATCAATTTAGTGTAATCAGGATGCATGACCATGAAATGCTGGAAGAAGAATCATCAGTAAATAAAACCAGCAGATCTATCAGAAACCAAACATACCATATGAGCAGGACGGTACCAGTGTCGGTTTAGCTTGCGTAGAAGCTCTCCAACTGGTCCATCATTGGAAATAGGATATGCCACCGGCTTGACACATTTGAAAAGATAATGACCCCTAGGATCTGTGAAGATCTTGCCGCGGCAATTGGGATCATTGCTACTCTCGTATTCCAGGTCGTATACTCCATTGCCATCCGTCTCCCAGACATCGATCAACGCCTTAGGAATGGAATTGCCCTCAGTGTCCCGAACAAAGCCACGAACGATCGTCGGCTCACCAGGGGTTCCTTCCATAGTGATAGAATCTCCATACTCGAACGAATGGGCTTCTTCATCGTGGAATGGGCCCAGGACAGATGACTCAGTCGCGCCGGGCACCGTGGGGTACGAGAGGGAGTCAACGAGAGCAGAGATACCCAGGATATCAGACAGCAGGACTAATTCGTGGCGCACATCGGTAGAAATTTGACCAACCTACCTCGTCCATTAGTTATAAGATCCCAAAACAGACCAACATGAGACTTACACGTGTCAAGAATTGCCATGCCTGTTCCCATTCATCAAATTGCAAGCCGACATCTCGCACATAGTCATGCGAGGCCTTGACAAGCTTCGTGATGAGGTACCGCATACGCGGATTCTCGCACATGGAATTGATTTGCATCACATTCTCCGTGATATTCTCGGTGGTCAAGTCCAGCATTGGAGGAAGATGAGTAGCAATTTCCTCTGGGGAACTGGCGGCCCATTTGGCACGGGTACGCTCGCTGATGCCATCCACGCCACCAGCCCCGTTGGCTCCGTTGATCTGTGATTGTTGAGACATACTTCGAGAATCAATATTTTTGATTGTCCCTTCTTCCGGGGAATCTTGTCTATGTTTTATACTTCCATGTCCAAAAGTTGTAAGCATCAAATGCTTCAATCCGATTGCTCAATATTTACTCCTTCTCCCCGCACCCCATATTCCCTGGAGACCAAATTCTAGCCCCATGAGGTATGTTCCGTCATTCTGGTTGGGGATGTGTCTGATCCGTCGGAGGGCATCGGCTTCCGTCGGAATCATAGCTCATCCGATGTCATATCCATCCCGACGCGGCGTACAAAGAGTCATGGTTTGATGAAGCTTTCATTGTAGATTGCCTTTCCAGAGGGTCTCGTATATAGAAATACTGAACGCTGTATCCACCAATGATGTAAGTAAAATTCGTCGGCGTTGGCACTGTTAAAATGTTTTACTCCGTTGTGATGACAGTATCCCCCAAGACAAAGTGTGGCAAAAAGAGTAAAACCTAATGGCGCAAAGTAGCTTATTAACTTGAAGAAATTATGCGTGACAAGGAGCGCCTGTCGCTATCTTCTTGGGTATGCATGTTGGCCACAGTCTTGCCGTACAATGGAGGCGAGATTATTCATGACCAGACGCTCATTATCAAAACATTGGCATCCCTCCGGTGGATAAATCATTTTAACAATATTTGGGTGAAACGAAGTTCGTACTAAGCGCTGATTCTCTGGCCTTTTGGTGAAATAATTATTGATTTATTCCCAGGGAACACACCTTCTACGACTTTCTGGATGATTCGCAAATTTATGGAATGCTCTAAGAAGGACGAGAAGATAATAAATCCAAGGCATATAATGCAGAGCCTCAAAGCTAAGGTAGAAATGGCATTATTATCACCTGAAAGAAATGTGACGTACGATCGCCTCGGGGTCTTATAGTGCCTTATTATCAAACGCACTTCTTAATTGAGAAGTATAATTAAGTACCGGCACTATCTGGTGATAGATGTAAATAATTGATATTGAGATGAGGCAATGGATTAACCTGGGCATTTCCCCAGAGTTATTCGAGTTGTTTGCTAGACTTTAACTATTTCCTATTTCGCATGTCGTTCATTCTTTCATATTTTTTCTGCTCTCTCACTTCAAATGTTCCCCTTCTTTATCGACAACATCAAAATTGCCCTCACCTCACCTAATTCTACACAATGGTTTGCATGACCTGATGCGGAAGCGGAAGAAGCCAAAGGCTCTCCATTTTAAGGGAGCCTAGGCGGACGATGAGGATGAGCGGGCCAGAATGGAATGGTCTTATTTAGTCTGGTGACCGAACGGTCGAAAAAAAGAAAAGGTCAAGGGTTCGGACAGTGGTTTTAAGGCTCCGCGGGGGATTAGAGGCCCAAAACCCCATAAATAACCCATGATTATTGATATGCTAGGTCTGAAGTCTAGCACCTCATCATAGTGTGCTATTTTGGGCCTTTTCTCGTTCAAGGCCTCAGAAGAGCCTTCCCCATTGTCCTTCGTCCCTCGAGATCCTGTAAAACATGTGATTAATGGGTGTGCAGTATAAGCAAAGTGAGGGAGAACCTACATTGTGAACCTCAGCAATGTCTTCCAGTGGATAGATCTTGTGAATCTTGGTCTTGAGCTGACCCGACTTGAGCATGCTAAAGAGCTCATTGGTATAATACTCGAACTCCTCGCGTGTCTCGATATACCCGAAGAGAGTGGGACGAGCGACCTTGACGCACTTGGGGGACAGTTTCCTGGTTCAAATCAGCCTCCCCTATTCACACACGAAAATCATAAAAAGGTTAACATACGCAAGAGGAAGTGGAGGCACCGGTCCACTAGCATTGCCAAACCAGGCAATAGTACCCTTACGCTTCACGGCCTCCAGACTACCCTCCCAGGTATCCTTGCCAACAGAATCATACACGACATCGACACCCCGACCCCCAGTAGCCTCCTTTACCTTATTGACCCAGTCCTTGCCCTCTTCGCTGCGGTAGTTGATCACAACATCAGCACCCAAGCTCTTCACGAGCGCACACTTCTCCGCGCTACCAGCGGTACCAATCACCTTAGCACCTATAGCTTTAAGGATCTGCGTCATCAAGAAGCCCGCACCACCAGCGGCAGCATGAATAAGTACCCAGTCACCCTTTTGCACAGCGTATGTCTCTTTCGCGAACGAGAGAACCGTCATTCCACTTAAAAACGACGCCATAACATCTTCATCACTCACCCCATCGGGGATCTTCGCCGCCTTAGCTGCTGAAACAGCCGTATACTCGGCGTATCCGCCCGTACCTAGCCAGGCAACTCGATCTCCAACCTGGAAGCCGGATGTATTGGGGCCCAGGGCTGCGACGATGCCGGCGCCCTCTCGGCCTAGCACCTCGGGTTTGGCGGAGGGGTACAATCCTGTTCGGAAGTAGGTGTCTATGTAGTTCACGCCGGAGATTTTGTTGCGCACGAGCAACTGTCCCGTCTGTGCAATTGGGACTGGGTAGGAGGACTTGAATTGCAGGACCTCCGGGCCGCCGGTCTGCTCGACCACAACGGCCTTCATAGTGGAAGGCACGGACATGGTGTGAATTGGGTTGATTCGAGTGGAAATGGGTCAGATTCAGAAAACTGATGAAACTGGGGTGATGTGAATGCGAAGATATGTGAGTGGAGAACAGCTCTTAAGAAGATACACAAGAAGGATGAGGTGGGAATGCTCAACAACTTATCACAATTCTACCGCTTCATTTCTCATCAGTTCCGTCGGGTCCGAACCGTCGGAAGAGATGGCCTTTTTATTTACTCTTCTAGACTTAACTGCATATCCTCGCGGTAATTCACGAACCAATGGTCCTTAAAGACTCCATTTTTACGGGAAATATTTTCAGCCTGTGGTACAGAAACATGCAATTGGACTACTCGGTTACCTGAAAATTAAATTTAAACCTATGACTTGCGAAATTTCGCGGGAATTTGTCTTACTATGGGGATATGGCCAGCTAACTAGACAATAAAGAAGTAAGGCGGAAGGAAATTAGAGGGAATGGTAAGGGTGTCTCATGTTCGCCAAAGGATGGGTATCGGGGATTCGCCCCTATAAAAGGCTTCATCGCGTTCCGGGAATTGGTGATCACCGGTTATTGCATTGATCGCATCTATATGAAGCTAGTCTTCGTCGGTATGGACTATCTGTTGTCCACTGCGTAGGCGACTGACCTCAGATAAGAGTTTACTAATAACATTTGTATGGTATTCGTTCCTATCTCGTATTCTTCGGATTCACGAGCGATACGTTTGAGTGCTAGTCGTCGGTCCTATAGCATGTGTTATTTCTGATTCATATCGATCGCTGCTGAGAATAATTCATTCTCTCTTAAAAAGATAGAGGTCTACTCCACGTCGGAAAGAGTTCTTAGGATAGTGATCTTATCAAAGCTAATAAAGAATTAGTTTAATAGTCTATTAATTATCGGAGGGTTCATTTTTTATATATAACACTAAGTTTGATATCGTAAGGGAATATACCCTCTACCTCTATAATACTCCCCAATCGCTTTTTGACGGAAAGTAATTGACAGGCAACTTCATTCAGGAGTTCGCTAGTGCGCATACTAGCTAGAATATCCTCGAATAGAGCAAGCACGCCGCGCTGTGCAGCTTTTGCAACTTGGGCTGTAGTTGCACCAGTACTTGTCCGGTCGGGTATCATGCATGGATACCTGTAGGCAGCGAACTTGCAGCAACCTAAGGGGTTGTGGATATGGGTTGAGTTCCTAGGACGCAACTAGGGTCTAGTGGCGCATGGAAGGCTCCTAGGAACAAGGTTTCTCTCAAAGAGCTATGAATATCTCAGGGACATACATGAGGAGTGGAGGATGTGCGCTATGAGTGACCCACAGGGTTCTCTAGCTGCATTTTATTGATGCAGCTTACTCAGGCTGCTCCCCTAGGCTCAGCTCAGACTGCTTGAGCAGGCCAGAGCGCTTATGTAATGCTCATTTATAGTTACTCAGTGAGAGCAAAAGGCGGCAAAGGTCTGAGCACTAAAACGGAAAAGGACCCCAAGAAGTGGCGGAGGAAATCAAGTACGTAGGTATTTTCTACCTAATTATGTATGTAGTATTATAAAGTGATCTGTGTAGCATTATGTTGCCCTCTCTGCATTTCTATTTCCTACCTTCTTCCTCTTCTTAATCCTTGCTTCTATGTATGTACGGCCGTCTTTCGAAATTTGTATACAATAATCTCTTACTATGTATAATAAGTCGCTAACATATGACTATATGACTATATGATTTGTTTCTTTATCATTCAAAGATGGCCGTGAATACAGCCGATCATCTGTACATGTATGTAGTTGGAAACGAAATAGCAAGGCTGCACGCGAGTTAGCAGAGGACGGAGACAACAGCCTAATGATTAGTTTACTAAAATGCATGGCATGCAGTTAGATCATCAGGATTGAACCTTGGAAGCACTGGATCGAAAACAAAGTTTAACATCAGCATTCCAGGATCACGCCCCGGAGTGGGATACCTACATTGTATGTAGGTACCGCCAAGTCTCGTCCATACGATGCCATGCGAACATGATACCCGGGAGAAATTCAGTGGATCAAGCGGCTCCTGCCGAACCCTACATGTATGTAGGTTAAGCTTAGGTTAATGATAAGGATCTGCATTCGTTCAAGGTGGATCGCGATGATCCTAATCAAGTAAAGCAGATTAGAACATCATAACTCCCAGAAATGACCCATCTGGCCCTATATTACTAAGGTTACAATGCAAGAACGTCCCAAGGAAACCGAGTGAAGTCGAATAATGCATTAGATTATACATATGAGGTAAAAATACCTGGCCAATCCTCAACCACCCAATGCGCGATATTGCGCTTGAACAAGATGCCACTCCAAAATACCGAAAGGTCATTCGGTGCTATGTACAATGTTTTGATCTCTTCCAGTTTCCATGCAAGTACAGTTACCGAAATCCAGGGTTGACTAACATCAAGGGACGGAGAAGAAAAAGCAAAAATAGTGCCATCCAATGCCATATAGATGCACATGAGAGATATGAAAAGAAAAGGGCTGTCCAGCCACAATAGGGGGGAATATCTTCAAGGAAATGAGGGAGCTCAAGCATTCACGCATAAGTACGTGATTAAAAAAATAACTCCGTTGTAACGCCGGTTCCAAGACAAATATGGGAGATATCATGAGATGCAAAACGGACACAGAGCCAGAAGAAAAAGGGAAGAAATGCAATGCGAAGTAAACCAGAACAATCACAAAGGTCCGGTTTATCTGACTTTTGACTTGATTCTTTTTGATGATTCCGCGGAGCTACCATATGACTAGGCTTCACGGTAACCCCAAATGCGTTTTTGTTCACTCACCCACCACTTGCCAACTAGCTCGGCATCATTGAGCCAATCAGCGGACTCTCGGCCAAATTTAGGCTTAACCTCTTTGATGAGGGTCTCAAGAGTCCACGCCTTGGTGGGGTGGGCTTCACCGGGGTCTTCGCCTAGGTGAGTGAATGTGTACTCGAAACCTTCCTTCAGGGGAAGGACGAGACGGTATGGGACATCGGCTGCCATTATGGAGAGCATCGAGCCACCAGCGTTGATTAGCCCCATGTTCCAAACGATGCGCTTGGCCGGGCTCTCTGGGTGGGACCGGGCATCGAGCTGGGTGTCTTCTCGCTCGTGTTCTGGCTGCTCATCTGGTGGGGGTTGGTGGTGGTGGTGACGGCGGTGGGGTGGTTCATCCATAGAAGAGAGGAAAGGACGTATCAGGGACTGGCCTTGGTACTCAGGGAGGAGGGAATTGGCGATCTCGGAGTCGCGCTCGTCCAGGGAGTTGGACTGGACGAGGAGATCCAGGATGGTGGGGACAATAGAGAGGGCGGTGGCATTGGCGGTGATGTCCACCCGAGGCATGTGCGGGTGGTGGAAAACCAAGGGTACGCGGAAGTTGCTAATGTGGCCATTCTCATATGTGCCGGTCATGTCCTTATTATCTTCGCCAAAGGCTTGGCCATGGTCTCCAACGACGACGACTAGAGTCTCGTTGGCAATGCCGGTCTGGTCGAGCATGTTCATGATGTCGCCGAGCCAGATATCGACGAACCGGGCGGAATTCAGGTAGTTGTTCATGAGGTCGTGGTTGATGTTTCCCTGGTCGCTCATGTATGGTTCTTTCTCGAAGTCGTCTGGCGTGCTCCAGGGATGGTGGGTTGTGCTGGTGACATGCGAAAGGAACATCCGGGTCTTGTTGTTTGCAGCCTCCTCGAAGAGGTCCATCACATAGGGTCGAAGCTCAGTCTCCGCAAATCCGAAGTAGTTGATTTCTTGGCCCTGGGCTCTGTGTTTCGCGTGGGAGGATTGCATAGTACTCTTAACGACCTTGTGCTTAAATCCCATGTTGTCGTTCAGTACGTCCTGACGGTCATAGTCATCGGTAATTGACTGCATGAATACAGACTTCCAGGGGTTCTTGAGAGCCGCGGATTTGTCCTCAGAAGAAGAGTTCTGGAGGCGCTTCCCCGATTGTGACTTGCCTTGATTGAACAGATCGAGAATCTGTGGCAAGCACGGTTGGTAAATTTCGAGCATAGACTCCTCCAGAAGATCCACTGGCAAAGGGTTCACACCACAGTGACTTCCCAATACACTCTTGAAAGTCAAGGAGCTACCCGTCACGGCGCCACGGACATTAAGTCCACCCATGCCTTCTTGTGGCGGGGTCTGCCACGGAGAGTGGCTCAAGTCGAGCTTCTTCCCCTTGCTATCGGTTGCATACTCGCCGGTCAACTGTTGAGCGACCGGAGTCATGTTGACCAAACGATCGATTGCCTCATTGATGTTCTGCTTCTTATGAGACGCGAGAAGGCCATCGAACAAGGGGGTGCCCTGCTGGGTGGGGAAGAGTTCCTTGCGGCCACTTTCGAGCGTTAATAGCACAACGTGGTTGACCCCAACGGAGTGCTCCTTGAAAGCCTTTTGTAGGGGCCCATAAATTTCACCACCCAGGTTTGTAACCATTAGCGGGTCATTTTTCGGATTGTAGAATGCGCCCTCATCACCGGCACACACAAAAGAATATTGATTGTCCTTCTCTGCACGATCACTCGGGCTGAGATCCCAGCGGCTAAATCCTCGGGGTGGGTTTTCGGGGAGCCATGTGGCTCGTGACCATTGTTCCACAAATGTCGAATCTGATTGGAAATGAGGACCGGAGATCCCATTATCACCCGTGAATAAAGGGAATGGCATGGCGGGCTCGCGACATCCCTCCACCGTCGCCGTCTTTTTTTGGAAAGCATCGAGCAATGTTAGCGGCAGGGCTCCGGATAAGTGGTCATACGGTATAGCGGGCCTAGTTAGTTCCAAGAAAATGAGCGACACGCAGATGGCGACTGCGGGAATAATGCGACGGAACGACCGGATGTTTATCGAGGCCATGCACGATTTGCTGGGCCGGGAAATCAATGTATAACGCGATTTGTATCCCCCCACTGCCAGGTCTCGGATTCCCTGCAAGCCGAGACCAGTGATGTTGTACAAATGGGAATGAAGCAACCACGACATTAGTCCGAGCATGGTGGCCGCAGCGGATACAGTTGAGATACCGCTGAGGAGGATTTTCATTGCGGCCGGATCGCTCAGGAAGCTACCACCAGCTGCCCAGGCGACCTCGGCACCGGTTTGCATAAAGAATCCGAACTGGATGGAGGAAGCACCCCATGTGATTAGGCTGTAGTAGTGTTAGATTATGTTGCGCAAATTTCCCCTTGTCCTCCATTTCGGTGTTCGGTATTTGGGGGTAAACATACGACAGTGCCCCTCCCAACCCAGTTGAGAGCCATTGCCATCGACTATCTGGCGCTTGGAAGCGTAACAAGACCCGCGCGAATATGATAACCAACACATCTCGTAGAATGAGGGTGGGTGAATAGAGGACGAAGTAGAGGAACGGTAGGGACTGAATATGGAGCGCAATATGTAAGGCCTTCGAGGCGAGGCCACTCACGACGAGTGCCGAGAAAAGGAAGGGCGGCAAAGGTGGTAAGAGGGCGAAGATGGACATGTTGGAATCATTTCATTTGTACAGTAGAATCGCGCAGTTGGCAAGGAAAGTGGAGGTTGGGGGACTCGAGGAATGTTGAAATTGTAAATGACAGCCCAGGCAACAGGAAAGAAGAGAGAGGGAGAGAGAGAGAGCTCGGGAGGAAAGGGAAAAAAAAGGGTCCGCGATTTATTCTTAGATATCACGAAATAACAGAAAAAAGGCCAATTAGGCGATAGGAAATTGGGCACGCGACTTGGCTTCACCTGAGGCTCCCATTTACTCCAAATGCTTAGTTCTCTTCTTTTTTTAATTATTTCAATTTTTCTTTTGATTACGTCGCTGGAGCCACTTTTCCCATATTAGATTGCCATCCTGTCAACCTGTAACAGTGCTCCAAATTGCCCAAGTGGGCCTAATTGAGACACATAGAGGCTGTACAGGTTAATTATGTCCAAGTTTGTCCAAGGTTGTGCAGCCATTGAGTGGACCCTGCATCACACTATTCCAAAATGATTCGCTACTTCGGTGAAACATAAAACTAATAATACAATACAATACAATAAAAACATTGAATCCCTTAAATTCCAAGGTCCAATTGTATCGAACCATGGACCATCCTAGACCTCCCGAAGGCGTTCCAATCTAGGAAGGTTCCCAGGTTCCCAGGTTTCCCAGAGTTACTCTTCAAAAAGGGGAAATATGACCGTTCGCCTGTGCATTTGGTTGCATAAAATCTGGGGAAAAGTCAACATTTGCGCCGATTTCCCGTTTCCGCCCCCCACTTCCAAAGTTGGCCCCCTTCTATTATTATAAACGATCCTCGGATCTTGAAGATCCCGTGTCTCCGAGATCTGTGGAGAGGACATGAAACAATCGCACTGTGTATTTCTGTACATCTACAAATCTACAATATGTATCCATATGTATGTTGTACTCCGTACATTAGACACGTATTTTCCCATAATACAGGGATATGGTAAGAAACTCTGTGCACAGGCCTTCGCCTAAATATGCTTGGCAGTAGACCCTACAGGAGACTGTCCAAGGTTGTTGTACTCCATACGTCAGACCTGTATCTTTAATATGGCGACTCGTATGGAGTACCCCGTAGTTATGTTGATCTTGACATGTGTGATCATCTGATTCGACTCGACTCCGAGTGCTACCTCGTATTGATTTTAGTGTCGATATATGGCCCCCAGACCCCAACACTAAGGGTGGTAGTGGTTGTATGGGGGCTTAGGTAGACACATTAAAAAGCTAAAAGTGAAACAAATCCCGAGGTTGACCTTCAACACCAGAACTGTGCTAGCCTACAAGTACAACATACAAACTACATCTTGAAAGCTTCAACATTTGAATTGAACACCTTTCTATAAAGGTTCTCTATCATCTATGCATGTTTCTCATTCCTCATGATCACATCACGTCAAGTGTATGTGCAAAGCCAGATATCTTCTCTAATAGCCCCCGAGGTCAATTACTTCCGCTGATCCTTCAAGGCAGAACGCTCCTTCACACAATCAGCAATGCCCCTCCCAACATCCGACCCCAACTCCTCGAACCCCTTCACAACCCCCTCCCGATCCCCCTCGCCCATTTCCTGACTCATCTTAAACTTCCCCTGCAACCGCTCAACCCGAATCTCAATGCCAATGATATTCTTCTTCAAAAGCTCCACATAATTAGCCGGCGCATCGGAGACATTCCACGCGCTCTTCTTATCACCCCCAGTATACCCCATAATGCCCTCCTCAGACTGTCGCGACAGATCTTGAATCTGTTTCTGCAAAAATGCACCCGTTTCCTCTGCCTTGGAATTGCAGTACACACTGATCTTGCCGTAGGCCTGCACGGCGGAGTAGTTCCACGTCGGGACGACCTTGCCGGAAACTGGTTTAGTTTCTGTGTAGAATTTGGGTGTCACGTAGTGGTGGTGTGGGCCGTTGAAGAGGATCAACACTTCGTCCGTGAGCTCGGATTTGTTATTGCCTGCTGCATTTTGCTCGGCGAGGGCTTCCATCAGGGCTTTTGCTTGTGGGTTCTGCTTCGCCATGTGGCCGCGCAGGATGCCGGTCGGGATTGTGTCATCGTTCTCGGTTGAGGGAGGTACATCGAGGACGAAGGGGATGTGGCTTGATTGGATAAACGAGTAGATTGGGGATTTGATCGCCGTTGTTAGGATTCCCAATGGGTTGTCGCGGATGAATTGCTGGAGAACGGGGAGTTGTCCCTCGGCGTGGGCGGCGCGGAGATACATTGTAGCTGTGACTTCCAAGGAGAGAGGACCTAGAGGCGAGTATGTTCAATGATCCTTTTTAAAATACGTATAAAAGAGAAAAAAAGACATTATAAATATGTGGGAGTTCATCAATATCAGTCATAGCATAGGGCGTGATTTAGATCGCATCTCACTGACTCCTCCACCCTGAGGGCTGTCATCGTGTCTCTGTGTTGTGTGATTGGTAGTCGGCACCGAAGTATCACCCCTGGGACCCACTCTTCCCTGATAAACCCAGGAAATCACAACTTAAGGTTCTAACTCAAAAGAATTGCCTGTTCTGTCAGTTGTGGATATAATTTCATCTACGGAGTATACTCGCAACATTGAGATACATTCTATTTGCAAGCTGAATTCATAACCCAACGGAGTAAACAGCTCAATTCCCGCCACGGGTCAAACGCCTCGATCAGTCACGTCTCAAGCGTTACGTCGCCATATTTGCCAAAGAGGGGAATTTGGTGTTGGGGTTCGACAGGACCTGAACGCTGACATGCAATCCGAACTCCTTGGGCAACTAGATTTGTGGCCCCACCCCGTTCATAGAGTCTACCCCATGCTGCGCGACGGACACGCCGTCAAGGTGGAACTTGTTGGGCTGCATTCTCAGAATTCGTGCCGTCCTGGATTTGCCTGCAAAAGACGCAGATGTGATAGACGACTGACCCCCGGCGTGAGCCCCTTGTAATATTACAACTGTTCCATCATTTCCTTTTCCTTGGCAAGACTGTTTAATGCCGCCCGCAGCGAGTGAAAGCGAGCGTCTTGAACCACGCAAGTGTCAGATATGTCTGTAGCCGATGCTTCCATGATAGCCAGTGTCTCGAGGCCTAGGATCCTTCTAATGCGACATAACTGAGGGTAAACTTTGAGCTTCGGGGTATGATATATCGAAAATGGAAGTGGATGGCAGGCTAACGACAATAATGCTCGGGGGCTCTAACTGGGTATACGGTCATGTATGACCATTGGGTCATGTATCTCTCGAGTTCCCTGCGATATTAGTAACTATCCATCTTTTAGGCCAATGGATGAAAGACCAAAGGAGAAATTCATAGCAGCTCTGACCAAAGAATTTGATATTATCATGAGTAGGGATGACTGAACCGGGTTACTATACAAAACGTGCACAAAAACAGAAAAAATGACGCCAACCAATAATCCAAAATGCACCAAACACACCGGATGATATTTTGGGGGGAAAACCGCTAAACAACAGAGCTCACCTGGGCAGAGAACTAATATCACGTAATACGCGACACAATCTCATCCTTCCCTAACCGCTCCAAAACACCCTTCTTCATTCCAAGGAACCGTTCAATATCACCACGACGCATACCCTGCTTATCACGCATTGTCAATACCTGTTGGATAGTCAGGGCATCCAGGAACGATCTCCCGGGGTGACCCGCATGACCGAAGTGTTCAGCTTCTTTTTCCGCGGCCTCCGTGAGACGTTGTCTAGCAGTGACGACTAGCAGTGCCGGGTTGGAAGCATGCGGAAAGACAGTTTGCATTGAGCCGGGGCGGTTAAAGGTGCTTGAGTTTGAGAATGTAGGTGATGGGTTGACGGGGCCTATTGATCGGAGGGAAGCGGCGAAATCGGGGTCTCGACCGTCCATGTCGATGGCTGGAAAGTCATTAGCAAGTGTTGTTTTCCGGGTCTTCCATGTGTTGCATGGAAGAGACTTAAAGAATCGCTGGCGAGTGTACGTACCATCAGACTTCACGCTGGATGCTTGCTCCTTTGAGTGGTATGTTGGACCTTGAGAGGGAGCTGTGGGTGCGCGAGGGGTCGAGGGACTAGCCTGGGGCTTAGGCTTGGGTGTGGGAGTAGGTGAAGGCGCAGACGCTGCTTTGGTTTCTTTCGGAGCTTTGCGCGGGCCTCTCGGTGGAGGAGCTGGCTGCTTGGGGTATTGGCGCCGTGAGGCTGCGCCAGCTGCCGACTTAACGGGCTTTGATGCAGCAGAACCCATTTAGAATGATGAGCTGTGGAATTCGGAAGTGTTGGTTGAAGGCGTTTTTTGCGGAGCTTTGAGCGGAGGTCCCGAAGTCGCCTTGGCATTCGATCTGAACGTTCGGGTCTTTTGTCAGCAGAACAGTCAAGACATTTTGGCACCGGAGTATACGAATCACACGAACTAATACTTTTGCAAGGTGTAAAAATACCTAAAGATGATATAAATTCTCAAGGATATTGGACAAGCACTCTTTACGTACAGTGTGAGTTGAAATAAAGGCCTGATCTCCGAGGCAGGAATGCTTATGCATACCATCCTGGGTAGGCGGTAAATAAAGCGGTAAGCAATCTAGTCCCGCCCTACATTGTGACGTCAAAAATACATAATCAACAAACAACCCCCTTAGGAGTATAAATTATCTAGCGAGATTGACTGATGTATAGCAATACAATATAGCTAACATGTGAAGCTGAAGCCGAATGCTAAAATGAAGTCGATAGGAAGTATATGTAGGCGCGGCTGTGTATCTGGGGAGCTCCAACCACCCACCCGTATTACAGACAATGTGTAGGGAGATGATCACAATTGAAGATCAGTGGAACTTTCGTGAAATTTCAGTGGAAACCCTGTTATTTTGTAAAAAACATGCTAGGTACCACCACAGTTAAGATACAATACCACCGGAACCCAAGACCACACGGCAGTTTGGGACCACCGTGAGAGTACAACAGGACCACGGCAGATAAATTTATGTAGTTTACCGGAGACCAGCAAGGCGCCGGCCCTGCACTTCACCCAACGCACGGCTACCACTGACGAATGCGATCGCACCGACAATAGCCATCGCGGGAAGGATCTGGAACAAGTTCCACGATGTGTAGTAGAGGAAGAAGATCCCCTCAAATGCGATCAAAGATCCGAGGAAGACGGCGTGCGAGAGAGGGGCGGACTTCAATGCGGTGGGAAGGTGGTTAATGTTGGCGCCGAGGAAGAGCCACTAGAGACAATCTGTAAGCAACGTCGTTTGCGCAGCAATGAAATCAACTTACCAAGCCAGCAAGAGCAGGAATAGCAGCGCCGACCATGGCGACAAATGTCAGGGTGATGACAATTGGTGGGCTAGACGCAGAATCCTTGAAGATATGGTGGATCTCGGGCTTTTTGCCGTATCGCTCACTCTCAACGGTCGGCACGGCCTCTTCGGGGTTATGATCGATCGACAACTTGAACACAGAGCTGTCGTAGGCAACAGAGCTTCCGAACCCACCAATGACGATATGCGCATCAACCGGACCGGACAGGGAAAGGAATTGAATCGGCAGGTCTTTTTGGGTCTGGAGAGCATTTGTTAGCTGCGCCGCGGAAAGTCGTTTGCAGGGGTTGCATACCAATTCGACTCTTGACTTGCCATTATCCTTCACACTGAAAGGGTAAGAGATATCCAATCCAGTCTGAGCATCCTTGAGCAAAAGGAAAGCTTGGTCTGGCCGCTTTGCAGAGCTGTCTTCCTGGGCTGTCAAGGTGACGCGTAGGGTATCGGCACCGAAAAGGGAGATGGGTTTGGAGAGCGGCTTGGATGCAGTAAATCTATTTTGGATGTGTTGATTAGTTTCATGTACCCTGTATTTGAGTCAAAATGCATACTGTTCCTTGAAACCTCCATTGACACCAGCACCTTTTGCTTGAACGGCCACGGTGGCATCAGTAAAGCCCCAAGCTGTGGCAGCAGCGCCAGGCAAGGCAGCTGCAGCCAACAGGCAGAATGGAACGGTGGCCTGCCACAGATGCATTGTGAAAGAAATAACTAAAAGAAAACCGAAATAACAGAAAACAGCTGTAGAGAGCTCGGGGAGATGATGGAGGATGGAGGAGTTGCAGAATAAGGCGGACAAGTGAAGCCGATAAGCGCCGATCAATCGTAGCCCTAATTTCTTTTCTGCTTGACCTCAACATCTTCCATCACTTTATTTCGCCTCATCTACCACAAATACAACTCCAACGTCCGCCTAGTCCTTATCAGCTTGTTTATGAACCCTTTAGAAAATAACTACGGATGGTTGTACCTCTGATCCCGTGAGTACTGCGGCTATAAGTCGGGCCCTAATTCCCAACTTCTCCCCTTCCGCGCACTGCGGCCTTCTGACGTCGACCCTGCACTTCACCTGATGACCCCATATATTCCTATTCCCACACCCTAGTCGCCTGTTGTTGGAGGTGTTATCTAGTCTTCCATTTGTACAGCTCGTTTGATCTATTTACCGCCTGCTGTATTTGCATGGATAGATTATAACTGACAACTTCCGGGCCATTTAGCTTTAAGTCACGATGCCTCCCAAGAAGGGCCAACGTAAGTCAATGCCGGCGCGCATCAATAAAGCGCCTACATTGACACCTTCACGGCGCTCCCCCGGGTACCTCCCCCATCAAAAAGTCCGAATGAGAACGTGCAACCCGCCAAACCGTTGGACCTTACATCCACCTCACCCCAAGACACTTCTATCAACATCCGTTTTTACACACCGAACACACCTGCTCCAAGTAATTTGTCTGTTCCAAGCCCTAGCCCACGTGGGAAATCTCCTGAAACACCTTCCTCGCGTCGAAGGACCTTTCAGTCTCGTCCGTCACGTTTGTCAAACGTTTACACGCCAACCCTAGAAGCCCCGCCCACCAACCCGGGTAGTCGACGAACAAGAAGAACAGCTGCACTTGAAACAACACCCAAGCAGGAAGTCTCAGATATTGATTTCCCAGAGAGCACAGGTAGCGCTAGCTGGACGGTTGACCAGTACATGGGCAGTGTTGAATCAGAAGGAACAGCTGATGGTCCCTCGAGCCCTACCAGTGCCTCCGACATGCGGAACTCATCCCGAGTTCGTAAGCCCACTATGAGAGCCCTTGAATCTTTTGAATCAACTAAGAGGAAACCTCGCCGCAAGAACATGACAGTGTCCACCCCGACCGTGGAAACTTCTGCACCTGCTACCCCTGCTCCCTCTGCTATCCCCGTGCCTACCAAGGTTGTGAAGAACAATGTTTCGAAGCAACCAATGAGAAAAACCAGAAAGTCAAAGAGAATGTCCAACTTGAACATGCGGAAAAATGCTGTCTTGATCGGTTGTGATATTGACGTGAAAGTCGCTGGCAAGATACTGTATGACTTGACTATCCAGTCCCTCAGCCCTGACTTTACTCTTCCTTGCAATTTTCCTGCGTTCTTGGAGCAGCAGCGAAGTGAATACTTCCGTCGCCAAGAGGAAGAAAAATATGGCGTCGACATGCCCACCACCAAGGCCACCTCGCCAAGTGATGTCGATCTCGACGTCGAAATGATCGGCCAAGACACCCCACCGCCTGTAATCGCTCCTTGTTCTCCCACCCCTCCTGCTCCTCCTGTTGTAGTCACCAACGGCACAGTCACCCACGATGCAGTCACCAAAGATGCATCCACCAACGGCTCAAGCATCCTGAGCTACAAAAAGCGGTCTGGCAGCAAGGTTGATAGCGATGGCTGGATTCAAACTGGCTATGTCAACTCCAGTGGTGAAGAAGTTGCTCTGATCCCTGAGAAAAGCCACCCATATTATCCACCCCATACTTACGGCTACGAGGGTCTTCCTTTCCCCCCGGTGCGCGCCAGAACCAGCCAGCAAGCCGAGGCCGATGCCACCCACAGCTTCGCTCCACTCATGGGAGACCGTAATCTCCCATTTGATGCGACAGCCCCATTCGTCACTGAAAATGTGGAGGAGGAAAAAGCCAGGGCTCTTGCTCGGACCCCTGTGCCAGCCCCTGCGGCCAAAAAGCCCCGCGCCCGAAAGCGCCGTCAGACCGCGGCCGCAGATGCCACCGATAAGCCCGCCTCGTCAGTCCCCACTGCCACTGCCGAGACCGGCGGACGCAAGTCACAGCGTCGCCGTCGCCAGACTGCCCCTGCTCCCACTGTCCCCTCTTCCGCTTCTCCCACCTCTCCTACCTCTCCCCCGACCACTGCGACCAAGGTCCAGTCTTCGGGCCCGGCTGCCGCTGTCGCCCTCGCTGCCACCGAAGGTGACAAGCCTAAGGTGCAGCGGCTGCGGCTGACCTTGAAGCCGGCGCCCAAGACTGAGGCCTCCGGGGTTAAAGCATCTGCTTCCAACCCCGCCGTGCAGTCTCCTTCCTCCCCCGCCCTCTCACGTGCGCCGTCCTCCGCACAACCCAGCAAGCGCCGCCGCCGCCGGGTCGTATGAGGCCCTGGTGAGGGCAAAATTATGTTTCCCGCCCCGGGCAAATATTTTCAATATTCTTTTTTTTTTTTTTCTTCTTGTATGATTAACAGCGGGCGTTTCAGGCATGTATGATTAGCACCGCGGGAGCATACCATGGAGTTTACCATGGTGAATTGTGAATTTCTTCAGTTGTCTTTGATATTGCTTCATTTTATAATCTTGTAGTCTCCGTAAAAGGAAACCCGCATAACTCTAATATCTCACGCAGATAGTTTCTTCCTCACATTCCACCGAGCTTCCGCTTACTCTTAGCTTACATTGCATTTACCTTGTGCCATCATAGTGACAGTCCGTACTGGAGACAATTGTGATGGGTATGTATGATGTACGCACTCTGCTTGGGAAGTAACTTTCAGCCAGTGTGATCTTAAACATAGGGTATCGCATCGGACAGTTCGAATTTATATAATCAACCACATCAACCTACCTAGATATGCAGAGAACAGCCTAACTACCACCAAGGTCTTATCATACTTGGTCCTAAAACAAAACAGGAAAAAAATATTGTATGCATTGTTTTTGGTGCTTGCAAGACAGGCTTTTCACTCAAATGCCATATAGCTTACATTATCCATGCTCCTCATAATCAGTGGTTGAAATAGAGTCTATTTTACAAGTTACTCTTCCTAATGTAGACGAGTAGTTATTTATAGTAATGCCTCAGGCGCCAACACCTCCCGGAATCTTCCCTCACAAGAATTCACGTCGTCCAATACATCAACCAAAACATGTAAGCACGCCCCGACAATTTCCTCTGCGCTCAAATTTATCTAACAAAAGTCAAGAATAATGGCATCCATCAAAGATCAGAACAGATACCGATCTGTGGACCCGAAAACTCGGCCTCCACGCCCAGTCCAACAACCCGCTCCTTCACGGCTCCCAAAGGGGGTGGAGGATATCCGGAAGACGAAAGAGTACAAGGCTGCTGCACGGAGGTATGTGCCATCCCTCTCTGTCTTCTATTTTTTTCTTTTTTTTGCTTCGGTCGTTCGATGGCAGATGATACATAGCAACAATGAGAAATCTAATCCTCTTTCTAGATGGACGACGACTATTGTCGGACTACCAATTCTAATGTACACATCGTACATTCTTTATGAGCGACGTGAGTTATTTATGCTTAGGCAATCTCAACCTTCTTTTGATTGGTACATACACTAACTTATTTCCCTTTAGTCTATGCTGGCAAGAGTCCCAAGCAGCTTGGGGATGTGCAGGCACAGAAGGACTAAGTCATTTCTCTTTGTTCTTAATTCTTCTGAGAGTGGAATTCTATGTACGATCTGAACAAAAATTGGTGCTTGAGAGGTTTACAACTGTATATAAGAAGTCCGGACCTTTCTCATCTCTATCCAAAGCAGTAACAGTATCTTAAGGGAAGAAAATCACAAATCCGGTTTTAATGCATTTCATTGCACTCATTGTAAACTCCAACGCCGGAAGTCTCAGTATATATCCATGGTTATGGGTAGGCGAGAGCAACCTACCCAGCCCAAATAACATGAACAGAAGAAAGGTACAACATCCAGATGCTTCGTTCCCAAGTTTGGGAGTTTTGCCCTAAATCCTCCGCACATTGCCAGCCTGCTGGGGTAAAAAGCAAGAAGGAAAAAAGTATGTAAAATCCAAAGAACGTATCTGGAAGAGATCATCTAAAAACCGAAGTGGCAGAAGGGTAAGGCGGGGAAAAAGAGATCGTATAGCTGTCATAGTATTGAACTCCAGGCAACGATCAACTGGCAACACCTTGGAAAGGAATGTGTTGATCCCCTGAGCCAGCCGACTGCGGCATAGATATCGAGTTACTGCCAGTGCTAGCGGGCTTCGAACTACGTTCACGCATGCGACGGCCCTCCATGAGACCACGCAAGCCGCGCTTCTGGAGACCGATAACGCTGCTTAGATCACCGGTCCAAAGCTCACGTTGGGGGCGACGCAACTCAGCGTCTGTGTCACGGCGGTGATGGGTAGACCGGGACTGCGAGCGGCTTTCATCGCCACTGACCCATTCGGAGTCGGACTGGCTGAAACTAGCGCTGGACGCGGATGTCGCTGTGCTCGGATTACTAATGGAATCCTCGCGGTCGCGGCGGGCGCTGCGGTGGCGGGAATTCTGGGAGACATTGGTGTCGATGCGGAGAGATGGAATACCTCGGGCGAAGTTGCTGAGATCGCCTGTGCTGCTCGCTGCTGATGCGGAGGCAGCACCGTGCTCTGTGTCGGACGAGCCTGATGTGAGTGCACCGTGTTGGGAGTTGCTGTTCCCGCCAACTGTGGGCGCAGTGCCGTTGTGGCCGGTATAAGCTCCGTTCAGAGCCTCCAGTGTACCTCCTGGTCCGCCATTGAATCCAGTACCACGACCACCGCCGGCGGCCATGGCAGCTGCGTTGAATACGGCTGCGGCGTTGCGCCCATCGAGAACTTGATGGAGTCTTTCGACGGTAGCTTCTAGTAGTCCGTCGATCTGGTACGGACGTGCAAGCTGTAGAAGCGAGCAGAGAATCTGTGGCGTGCAAAGCGAGGTGCCTGCGGGTGGAAGGGCTGAGGTGTAGAGGTATTGAACCAGCACTTGAAGAGTCAAAATGGTATGGGGGAGGTAGAGCACACGCGGTCGGGAGGTTGGGGCGAGGCTGTGGGCAGATGGAACTTCGAGATTCTCAAGCAGAGACTTCGAAGGTACAGACTGATTGACAAGGGTCGTTGCATCGGAGCCTATCGAAGGAGTGATGGTAATACTCGAGTTGCGGCTTGGGTGTGTCTGGGCCGGACGAAGAGTTCCGATGTCTGCAATACCTCCGTCCGACGACTCGCGGAGGAGTTGGATAAAGTAAGGACCCCAGCGCCGAGTCAAGACGCGGGAGTTGACGGAGATACGTTCTCCCCCGGCAGCCTGCAACTCCATGTCGGCCATCTCTGGCAAAGTTTGTGCGAGTTTGCCTAGCTCATCGGATGCGGCAGACAATGGCCGCCCACCTGATGTCAACTGCACTAGTTTCTTCTGCAAAGATGCTGGAACGGAGGAGGAGCTATAAGACTTGTATCCTGAGGTTGGAGAGGTGCGGCAAGAATTGTTGTAGAGTCCAAATGCCTCCAGCTCGACCAGGCAAACGTGCGAAAAGTTGATTCGTCGGTGGTTGTAATCATCGACAAGGCTTCGCTTCCTGTGTCCAAGAATCACAAAAGAATTACGCCGAGGCCAAAGCACTCCTCGGTTCCAACTACCCTGTCCAAATACCGACCCTCCGGCATCAATACGGCCCCAAGTCAATGTCTTTAGGTCGAGAGCCCACAGCGCATATTCTTGCTTTGATGAAGTCAGGTAGGTACCACTAACAACGAAGTGGCCATTGATAATGCCACCATTTGGGAATCGCAGTCCCGGAGGTGATGCTTGGCTCTGCATAGGTCGTTCGACAAGGCGTCCGTCCGGCAGGCGCACCTGCAGCTCCAGCTTGACATCAAGGAAATTGTAGTTGGAGTATATCAGCATGGGGCAACCTGGCGATTCAGTGCTATCTTGAATCGGCTCGTGTTGATCGCGGTCTGGAGCTGAGGATCCAATTTCGGACACATCCATTCCCACCAGGGGAGCTACGACACTGCGATAAGCGCCACAGCTCCTTCCCAGGGGGCTAGTGTTGGTCCACTTGAGGCTCCGCAGGTTGAAGACACTAATTTGTTCGATGTAATGATTGGAACTATCCTGGCCTCCGACCACCACCATCTCTGCACCTCCGAAGCCGTCAATATCCACGCCGAGTGTACCTTGATGACTGGAGGATTCGGGATTATTGTGGATGGCGGATAGTGGTGCACTGGCAGATGTGAAGCAAGCACTCGACGGTAGGATCGTAGCACAGTGTGCATAGCGCCCCTGAGGAGATTCATGAGCAGCAACACGCGTCCATGCCCTCGATGGTACATCGAAGATGTGAATATCCGACATAACCACGACTTCCGATTGTGACTGCAATTGCGGTTCCGCGGGGTTCTCGGGGTCCTTTGGCGTAGTTGGTGCGGGTGACATGCCTCCATAACAGACCAACTTGTTATCCCCCAAAGCACACACACTATGGAAGTACCGCGGCGGTGGAACATCTCCAGCGGGCTCGACCTTCGTCCAATGTCGTCGAATCAAATCCAATTCGTAAAGGTCGGAGGTGAGTTGAGGGCGGCTGCGCGAGAGGATCCGGCCTCCGAACACGTATAGCTTATCGCCCAGTATGGTCGTGGTGGCACCGACGAGAGGACGGGGTTCCTTGCCGGTCGTTCGCCGCACGTTGCATACCAGACCAGATAGATTGATAGGGCCAGAGGCAGACTGCTGGTTCAGGGACGGCGAGGCTCCCGGCGCAGAATCCTCTCGCCCTGAATCCATATACCCCAGACTCGACTGACTTCGCGACATCATGGTGGGCAAATTTCCTGTCCGCTTTCAACGGAGACAATCGTGTGGGCAGCCGTTGAGCCCCTGTTTCAGTTCACCCAATATCACTCGCATGCGATGAGACGTTTTTCTCTCGAATGCGGTATTCTCGGAGAATATTCCCGGCGCGGATCGTGTGTCTGGTACGGCTCGAGGTGGTGGTTTGTGGGGGGCCGAAAAAGGGGGTGGTTCCCCGCGACGCCGCAACTTTGGCGGCAGGCTTCACAGGCTTCACAATAAGGAGATGAACCAAAAAACTAGACGATGCAGACCACTGCCGATCGTATGGAAGAGCGCACAGTCCTGGCCGAAGTGTCAGCCGTCGAGTTTGGAGATCGGCACAAAAAGCGTTTACCGCTTTTCTCCTTCACATGCCCCTCCAATCTAGAGCCTTCAAGAGATCAGGTTGGAATTTTATATCTTCTTCTACTTGAATGGGAACATCCTCGGTCCTGTATTAGAAATGCACTTCGCCCCGCTGAACCTCTTCCTAGTATCTTCAGTGCTAACCTGGTCAACAACATATAACTACTGCAACTTGTCCGATGACTCGTGAATAACAATAAGATCGAACGTCTAAAAAGTAACTACAAAGAAATATACGTAAATCCTATGCTTTAGACGAGGTTCATGTAAGATGTTGAGAAGCAGGGATGAGTTTTCATCTGCCATTCTGGGGGGGTTCTAGCGAGAGACCACATAACTATAGATGGAGTATGTATGCGCGGCCAAAATAACCAGGAGTTGGGGCATACCAAGGGTGGTTTCACAAGCGGAGGTAATAATGATGAGACTAAAAGAAGCCTTCAGCTGTCATTTATGTCGATCTCGGTGAATATTTGCGGGCAGGTCTCGCGCGATCTTTCAAGAATCATCTAGTGCAGCACAATGATCATAACACGCATCATACATTCATTGAATTGAACCATCTTCGTCGGAACTAAACCCAGATGGGCTAAATACATTGTGGCCTCCCTCTTTCAATATATCGATGTTCTTTGCCTCCTGGACTACCTGCTCCGGGACAATTTGATGCAAAATGTCTTTGGTATACGCTGCGGAAACCATTGCAGCATACCACTGCCAGTCCTTGTTCTTATGCGAGTCTGCATAGTCAGAAACGCCTCGGATCACAAGGCAGGGAAAGTGATTCATCATCCCAGCTGCTTTCATTTCAATACACAAAATGTCCTTTTGCGCAGCCACTTCATCTCGCATTGTAGCGTTCCTTATAATCTGATTAACTGAGGCGATTAGGCCGTAATGAATTGCTGGATTGTCATCGTATTCCGTGCGTGGAGACCGCGAAACCAGGCAAGATGGACCATCGCCACATAATACAGCACAAGGTGATTGACTATCCCTAGAATGGAGAATGTGACTTCGATATAGCCGATCACTTGCCGAATCTGGTCGCTGACACTTCTTCCGTAGCCGCGGTTTCCTCTCAATGATCTCGTTGACTGCATCATCGAGTTTGTGTCCTTCGTGCTCATATTGAGCCTGAAGTCCATATACTGCGCGTCGGAGAATAGGTGGCTGATCAAGAAAACCAAGGGACATGAAACTTGTGCCTTGTACCGTCATATGAAATTCACCCTGAAGGACAGCACTCTGGTCATTGAGCTCGATGCCGACAACAATATCTCCAAGACGAATATCGTGCTTTTGGCTGGGCACGCCGCTGCCGATGCCAACCATGACGCAGATCCGAATATTGGGAAGGCTTTGTAACATATGTGTAGCTACCCGAGCTGCCGAGAACGAGCGATAGCTTCCATTTGGTCGAACCGATATAACCACGTTATGGTTCCCAATTCGACCCAAGGTACAGTCTTTTTTGTCGTGAGGCGACCGATATGCCTGCCTTTCGTCGAGGAACTCTTGGGCAGCAACATATTCAGCGGTGATAGCGCAAATCCAACCTACAGTGTAGTTCTCCGGGTTAGGCATTGTTGAATGAGGATCTGGCCTTATATCCCCTTCAATATCTCGTATTCGAGATGCTAGATCAGCGGTCTCAGAACTTTCATGGACGATTGACTCTCCCTCCTCTCCTAGTTCCTCCAATTCGTTCTCTCTTGATCCATTGGAATTAGGCTCACTCGAAGACCACGCCTCGGAACTTCCGTGGACGACCGAGTCCCCCTCCTTTCTTAGTTCCTCCAATTCGTTCCCTCTTGATCCATTGGAATCAGGCCCACTCGAAGACGATGCCTTTGAACTGCTTGCAAAGTAGGGGTTTTGTTGAAAATTCTGAGAAAGCCAGACCCTCTCTCCGTGCGATGGTCGTTCGTTGCCAGAATTCCCCGGAATTTCATTCTGGATTAACCATTCGTAAACCTTTTCAGAGCTGTCGCGAATCCTCTCATCACTCTCTTGTCCGTTATCATCCGCCCATGGCAACGCCCGGAGGGAGAACGAATGGATCTCCTTTGCGATATGATTGAGTAGCACGTCTTTCTCCACCATGACTCCCTCTTCTTCTGGCCAATTGCATAATGGGCCGCGATCGAGTCCTGTTGGTGTGGTCTTCTTGGAAAGATCACAGAGGACAGGAATCTGGTCTGGCAGAATGGTCGGTGCATGATTGAGCTTTGTGTGCTGCAGAAAGGCACTCTTGTCATTGAATTGCGATCCATCGCCACAAGCAAAGCAAATCCAATACGTCAAGCTGCTATGATCCTTCAGAATATGCTGTCGCCAGGCTTCCTTTGTATTGAAAAGGACATGCGGTTGATCGCAATCGGCCACAATACAGGTGTAAGGACTCAAATCATCTGCGATGTGTTTCCTATTATTGTATTAGTCTAGGTGTTATCGAAGTTATGTCAAGAACATTACCTCCACTTGTTTTTGTTTGCCATCTCTACCGGAAGTGCTTCGCAGCAACATGGACACCGAAAGAGATGTGCATCATCTTTAAATCGAGGTGGGCGCGGATAATTTAGATCGATTCCTGTGGTCGAAATTATTGAAGACGTGGTGGGTGCAGCGTGGTCGGGTTGCGGTAAATTGAAGTTATCGGACAATTTCGACGCACTGGTTGCAGTGACGATTGTACTATTGGCGTGTTTTGATCCATCATTCAAGGGTTTCGAATCTGTCTTTCCCTCGATCGTCCCTTCTTGTGTCAATCCAACTTTCTTCGGCGCAGTCGTGCGATTTTCATGCCGTATAGGGCGAATGTTGTTGTGCATACAGAAAGCGATTCCGACGTTTCAGGCTACAGCGTACCATACGCAACTGAACTTCGTTCAATTTCGAATAGTCTCGTTCTTGGGGGCAACACTTCAGTTGAGTGAACAACATTCCGACCAGGCGGCCCTCCAGTTCCTCGTGCTCTGTTGCTTCAAATCGCTGGTCAGCCTTTTGCAACCGTGAACGCATCCCAGAGCGACGAATGGCAACCGCAATCCGGGCAAGCTTTTGTAGGGTAGCCGTTTATATACTCTCAGAGCCTAGGTCTCCACTCCGGGTCGATGTGGTATGCTCGGGTCGACTTTGTTTTCTCCACTTGTTCTACTTGGCCATTAATATTTTGATTGACTTTTTCTCTGACTTGCTGTCCTCGATTTTCTTCGCGATGAACCCTTTGATCGCGACGTCGCCAACTCCATTGGCCGTACTCAGATCTACCTCAACTGAATGATATATCACAGAGAAACTGCAAATCTTCCATGACCTTTCGAATGTGAACAGCAAGGGCATCGCCTTCACCATCCGCTCTGTGTTCATCATCGACCCTGCCAAGAAGATCCGCCTGATCATGGCCTACCCAGCCTCTACTGGTCGTAACACAGCAGAGGTTCACCGGGTTATAGACTCCGTCTCTCTAGAATAGTGATAAGAGAGATGTAACAATTGGCTTGTATGATCTCATGTCTTATTTTCTCTCAATCTCTTCTGCTCCTGGTACCCCTGTCGATCGTTGCCCCTAAGGTTATATATTGATTTCGATAGAACTATGTATTTAAGGACCCTATGAATTGACTAGATCTCAGTTGATCTGATTCGATTGGCACCTTAATTTACACATTGGTTCGAGCGAATTATTACAAATTATTCAAACGTGTGACCGTGCACTGCCATATCATATACTACGCACGCTCTATTACATAGTGCCATTTCAAGGAAGTTTTGAGATACGAGTCTAAGACTACTGTGATAGAAAATCCACAAATATCTCAATATATTGGAAAGAGGAAAAGCACTATCTTAGGAACTACGACAAGATAATCTAGGAGCAAACAGGTAGAGGTCACACGACCTCTCAACAAGGTCCTACAAAAGCGCATGATTAAAAGGGACGGCGTGAGTAGGTTTCATTAATTTCGGGAGGAAATTGTGTCCCCAAGTATTATAGAACCCGTTTTATCATTCTAGCATCACATCATAAGACCCCGTTTACTCATCCTTAAGAGTAGTGAAACGAAGGTAACTATAACATGTTAGTATCCTCTGTTTCGAATTGGCAGTTAGACATGGAACTTACGGCTTCACTTCACGGATCTCGCCGAACTTCTTCTTGGCATCCTCGGTGCTAACTGTCGGTGGCACAATAACGTCGTCACCCGCCTTTGATCGAGTTAGTAAGATACTTCGCATAGTTTCAAGGCTTGGGTTGCGGAGGACAGGGGTATCATACCAGCCAATTGATCGGGGTGGTTACACCTCTCTTATCAGCGGTCTGGAGAGAGTCAACAACACGGAGAACCTCAGCTGTGTTACGTCCAGTAGAGGCAGGGTAGGCCATGATCAGGCGGATCTTCTTGGCAGGGTCGATGATGAACACGGAGCGGATGGTGAAGGCGATGCCCTTGCTGTCCACATTCTCCAAATCTTGAGCATCGATCATGTCGTAGAGGAAGGCGACCTTGCGCTCAGCATCTGCGATAATGGGGAATTGGACTTGAGTAGAGGCGACTTCGTTGATGTCCTTGATCCACTCCTCGTGGGAATCAAGTGCGTTGGCACTCTGGAAAGACGGGCGAATTAGCTAATGCTTGAGAGTTATCCATCTTAGAGACTCACCAGTCCAATCAACTTAACACCACGCTGGGTGAACTCGGGCTCGAGCTTGGCGAAGGCACCGAGCTCGGTGGTGCAGCTATTGAGTGTCAGTAAAACGCTTCGCGGAGTTAAAGAGGGGTTGGACACAACTAACACTGGTGTGAAATCCGCAGGGTGTGAGAACAGAATAGCCCACTTGTCGCCAATCCACTCGTGGAAGTCGATCTCGCCCTGGGTGGTCAGAGCCTTGAAGTTGGGGGCAGTAGAGCCCAGACGGAGGCTAACAGAAAGTTAGCATTATGTAGATACCTCAAAAGAGACCATATGAGCTTACGGAGCAGCGCGGTCAGCCATTGTGATTAGATAGGTAGGTAGAAAGGTATATCGTAGATGAAAAGGAGAGAGGAAAAGAAGAACAAGTCGGCGGGATACAAGGTTATAAGATGATGATTGGAACCGTGGAACCCCCTCCGGCTTTCGCATAGATACATCTCATCATCCATGGATTTGACCCCACTTAACCTCATCTGGCTGGACTGCCCCACCTGGAATGCATTATTGATGGCGTGATCATTGTTTCCGCCCGGCAGAACGTCCATTATTGGTGAATATACAGCAGCACATAACGTGGGCTGTTTAGCGTGTGTGATGCAATATCAACTGTGGATGAGCACTTCAGGTTCCTTGGGTTTCCAGCTTTTTACCCCTCAATTTTACCCCTCAACCTTATGTTAGAATGAACCTATGATCCTGTACCTGTGTTGTTTTATATTGTACATCTATAAATGGCCCCGGGGCTCTATGTGGTAAGTGATGGGTTTTGCCCATAAGATACATATGCATAGTATGTAGAGTACTATGATATCTTAGCTTTGTCTAGCGATTTTCCCTGCTAGCCAGTGACATTAAAACGCAAATCGCGAACTATATACTTGAGCGGGAAATGGTAAATCACGCAATTCTTACAAGACGACTTTGCCATACTTTACCATGGGTGGCTCTACCAGCGGCATCAGATGTTTGTATTTCTTCTGCTTCTTCAGCTAGGATACAGCTTAGCCTGTTACTTTTTCTAGTCGCATTGTAATCAATCCGTTCCTGTTGTTGGGAAAAGACACAGAAAGGGGCGTATCCATAAATATATACGTGGCTCTTTTCTATATGGTCTCGAAATATAGATCGAAAAGGTTAACGATCAGGAACGAAGCAATGATATGTGCAAGCTGCCTATCACGGCGTGAACCCTGATTGAAACCTACCCAAAGTTTTTGAAGTGCTAGTGTATTAAAATTCATCAAGTCGGTAGTATTTATTGTAGTGTTAAATCTACATATGTATATTTGGGGACCTTCATAGCGAGTCACTTTCAAGCTTATTCGGCCGACATGACTCTCTCTGATCAGCACCAATGGAAACCCAAAGCGATGGCGCAATATCACCTTTACATGATAAATCGTCTATAAACTGACATCCAAACTCACTAGAGTACATCAAGTCAAGATTGGCCTAGTATGCAGATCTGTCTGCTCCCTCCAGGCAGATTGTCCGAAATACATAATCCAACATTCTAGATAATGAGAATTTGGCCCACATTCATATGTAGTGGGGCTAATTGCATGCATGTACCACACAAATCATCAACATATTCTATACAGCTGCCTCCAAGTGTAATATTACCCTAACACTATAAAATTAATAAGGTTACCTTAAAGCTACGGCACAGTACATTATTAATAGGAGTACCTGCGTTGGAAAAGACTTGACTCAAAAAGTGACGGACTAAGCCGATGGGTAACTAGCTGGTGCAACCTCGTGTATGCGAATGGACCTACGATGAGCTTAATTAACACTATTTTAATTACTTTGAGACATTTCGAGTTAACTCTAGCCAATAAATCTTCATATTTTATCAACCTACATCTCTTAGTAGGATCTTAGACGTTTGATTGATTTCGTTAAATAAAAATAGATCTGGACTTCTAGTTGCTATTAGCGAGATTCAGACTACTTTGAGGGAGAATACTTGCAGTGAGCCACCTACTCCAGATTAGGTAGAATATATATCCCCTTCGCAATCATAATATGCACAACACATTCTCCTTCGAAGAATTTGACATAGTTTGCAACATCAACATGTCTTTCTCAGAACAAGATCAATCTCCTCATTTTCACGTTGATTTTGTTAAAGTGAGAGCATCCCAGGCTGACCAGGTGGTTCAGCTTTGGAAGCCGCACAAAACAGACAGTGCTAACAGGTTTGTACCTCTAGTGGAAATAAATACCTGGGTGTATAATTATGCCTTGGATATTTATAAGAATTACTGTCGGAGGCAAGTGAAAGGATCTTAAGAGGATAGTGAGGTCCTAATAATATCTCTCAATGTTGTTTACCTGAAGAGCTGGCTGTAGTGCAGATCATGATCGACCTCCATCACGTGTGACCCCAGACCCACATCCGCGTCAAGCTCAGCGCCAAACATTCCAGGAAACTCCTGCTCAACTTGATTTGATAGCTTCTCCAGCAGTTCCAGGGAGCACAGCCCTATTAATTGTACAGTTTCAATTTAATCTTCCTGCCTTTTCTTTCTTTTCTGCATATATTTGCCGCCTTTCACTGTCACTAAACCTGCGCAAAACAACAGGACAGTCATGCCACCCAAGCGCAAGTCTGAACGCGCTGTGAGCGCAAATGAGTCTGTCGCAACGCCTTCCAAACGGCTCCGAAATACCGTAGATGCAACCCCAGCTTCTGCAGCATCGGCTTCAGTGGTAAGTGCACTATGCAGGGGCTGATCGTCGCGTCCCGTGGCTTCTCCACTTCAATTGTTGACACAGGGCTGACATCATTGGAACAGGTTGATGCTACACTTCAGACAGGTGAAAAGAGAGGCCGTGGCCGTCCACGCAAATTTCCCGCGACTTCGACTCCCAAGCCTGCTTCTGACGCGCCTAAGCGTGGCCGTGGTCGCCCACGGAAGATTGTTTCCGAGCCAGCACCTGCGGTTGTAACCCCATCAGGCCCGAAGAGAGGCCGTGGGCGTCCCCGCAAGGACTCAGGTATGGAGAATATATTGACATGTTGTGGGTGGTATATGCTGACTCTTGTGCCGTGTTACCAGGCGATGCGACACCCGTCACCCCGAAGATTAAGAAGAAGGATGGCCGTGGAAGACCCCGCAAGAACCCTCTTCCAAATGGAGAAGCCAAAACTACTGAGCCGAAGGTCACACCTGTGGTCGACATCATCCCTGAAACTGGCCGCTCTTTCTGGTTGATGAAGGCTGAGCCTGAATCTCGCCTAGAGAAGGGCAAGGACGTGAAGTTCTCTATTGATGACCTGGCTGCTGCAGATGCACCCGAGCCTTGGGATGGTATGTCCAATCTATCTTGAATACTGCGTATGGTATGCGATTGCTAACAATTGAACAGGTGTGCGCAACCATGTTGGTATGTTGCTCTGTCGAAAATCATAGAAGCTTTGACCATGAGAATTATACTCACAGTGAACTAGCCAAAAGCCTCATGCGCGATATGAAGAAGGGAGATTTCGCATTCTTCTACCACTCAAACTGCAAAGTCCCCGGAGTTGTGGGAGTGATGGAGATTGTCCAGGAGCATTCCACTGATGGTTCGTCGCTCAAAACTAAACTGTTTGATAATATTGCTAATCCACGTCTCATAACAGAGTCCGCTTTCGATCCACAGCACCCATACTACGACCCGAAGTCCAAGCGAGATGACCCAAAGTGGGTTGTCGTCCACGTTGAATATCGCCGCAAACTTGAGAAGCAAGTCACCCTCCAGGATCTGAAATCTCATGGCCAGACCGGAAAGCCGCTTGAGAACCTTCAAATGATTAAGCAATCCCGGCTCAGCGTGTCTTCTGTGACTCCGGCACAATGGAAATACATACTGGAGCTGGCAGGCGAGGAACCACAAGAGGAGTTCACCAAGAAGGAGTCCAGCGAGAAGAATGAGTCCAGTGAGAAAGAGGAGTCCAGTGAGAAAGAGGAGTCCAGTGAGAAAGAGGAGTCCAGTGAGAAAGAGGAGTCCAGTGAGAAAGAGGAGTCCAGTGAGAAAGAGGAGTCCAGTGAGAAGGACGAGTCTAGCGAGCAGGAGGAGGAATAGGCACGAGAAAGCAAGCCGCTACATGCAAGCGATGCACAGAGGATTTTATTCCATATAATTCTCTCAAGTATTTCTATCGATGGCGTTGCCGGTTGAACTTGGGTTATCTGCACAAGCGAATTGAAGCTTCTTTTACTTGACTCAATGTGTCCTCTAGAGATATGTGCAAGGTATAGACTCACCGGAAAAGTTCGATTCTCTTGGATCCATTCGCAACTGCAGCCATGTCACTGCCATATGGGCCAATCACATTGCATTTTAGCCTGGCCAGTCCACTATATCCGACATTCCACTGCCCTGATTTCGACACGACGCTACAAATGCCCTGATAAGTGGCACTCCCGGGATGGTGTCACATCTTTACCGGACTGCCCTCATACATGTGCGCCAAGTTGTCCGCCAAGTCTACCGCGTTTCCAATATATGCGACCGTTACCTGCACCGCCGGGGCGAGCTGTGTCAGGATTTGTCTAGACCTTAAGAGACACCCGTCGGATCCTGTGGGTTTGATGCATGCGATATGCAAGGAGCCACGGAACACGGCTTGAGTACCCGCAAGCTAGCGGCAGCGAAGTACATACATATTCGATGTGTTTGACGCTATGTGTGTCCCTGCAGCCCTGCAGTCCTCGATTACTTTAGGCGTTAATGCATGGCAAGAGAATGGATTTGACCTCGGAGTATTCATAAGCAGAAGTGGAGGTCCCGGGCAGGGGAATATCCAATACGCCGAATACGCCGAATCCGGACCCCGACACTGTACAGCCAACCAGAGAAGAAAAAGAATGCAAACCAAACAAACAAATTGAGAAGAAATGGATCTTGACTCGGAAGAGCAAGTCGATCCGGAGTGTGGAGCATCTTTATCGGCTTATCAGGCGGGGAGCTCGACTGACAAACCTTGGAACTTTCCAGCTGAAGGGATTCCCCTCCTATATTATTCCTCTCTCTCTCTCTCCATGTTCCGTATTCACCAGCGCTGTTTGTACAAAATTTCATCAACTCTTACTAGCTCTATTGGCCTGCGTCGCCCATTTCACAGTTCCCTCTTCGTGATGCCTGACATCTCCGTGCAATTGACTGCCCCCAATGGGCGCAGCTATACCCAGCCCATCGGTCTCTTCATCAACAATGAGTTCGTGGCCGCCAAGTCTGGAGAGAAGTTTGCCACCGTGAACCCTGCGTATGTACATCTGAACTGTCTTGTGGGACCCTCCTAATTGTCTGAGAGTTGGAGCTGACCGGATCTTCAGCAATGAAACTGAGATTACGTCAGTGTATGCTGCCGGCGAGGAGGATATTGATATCGCCGTCAAGGCCGCTCGCAAGGCTCTCAAGGACCCCTCCTGGAAGCTACTGCCGGCCACTGATCGTGGTGTCCTGATGCTCAAGTTGGCCGACTTGATTGAGCAGCACAAGGAGACTTTGGCCACCATTGAAACTTGGGATAATGGTCAGTAACGTGGGAGATGGTTGAACATCAAAGATAGAAACTAATATATCTTTTAGGCAAGCCGTATCAGGTCTCTTTGAATGATGACATCGGTGAGGTCACCAACACTCTCCGCTACTATGCTGGCTGGGCCGACAAGGTGTACGGCCAAACCATTAGCACCACCCCGGCCAAATTCGCCTACACCCTCCGCCAGCCAATTGGTGTTATTGGCCAGATTATTCCTTGGAACTTCCCCCTAGCGATGGCAGCATGGAAGCTGGGCCCTGCGCTTGCGTGCGGTAACACCATCGTCCTCAAGCCCGCCGAGCAAACCCCGCTTAGCGTTCTGTACTTGGCCGGACTTATCAAGGAGGCCGGGTTCCCCCCGGGTGTTATTAACGTTGTGAACGGCCATGGCCGTGTTGCTGGTGGTGCTTTGGTCAGCCACCCCGGCGTTGACAAGGTCGCCTTCACTGGTTCCACTCCTACCGGCCGCGAGATCATGAAGATGGCCGCAGGCACCCTGAAGAACGTTACCCTTGAGACTGGCGGCAAGTCGCCACTGGTTGTCTTCGAGGATGCCGACCTCGAGCAGGCTGCCAAGTGGGCACACATTGGTATCATGTACAACCAGGGTCAGGTCTGCACTGCGACATCCCGAATCCTTGTGCACGACTCTGTATATGAAAAGTTCGTTGAGCTCTTTAAGGAGGTCGTCCTTACCACCAGCAAGGTCGGCGACCCCTTCTCCGACGACACCTTCCAGGGCCCTCAGGTCACCAAGGCTCAGTACGAGCGCGTGCTTGAATACATTGAGGCCGGTAAGTCCGAGGGCGCGACGCTCGTTTCCGGCGGCGTGCCGCACAAGAACGTCGGTGATGGCCGTGGCTTCTTCATCGAGCCCACTATCTTCACCAATGTCAAGGACTCGATGCGCATCTACCGCGAGGAGGTGTTCGGACCCTTCGTTGCCATCGCCAGCTTCACTACTGAGGACGAGGCCGTCACCCGTGCTAACGACACCACATACGGCCTCGGCGCTGCAGTCTTCACTCGGGACATTGAGCGCGCCCACCGTGTTGCCTCCGATATTGAGGCCGGTATGGTCTGGATCAACAGCAGCAATGACAGTGACTTCCGCGTGCCGTTCGGTGGTGTCAAGCAGAGCGGTATCGGTCGCGAGCTCGGCGAAGCTGGCTTGGACGCATACTCGCAGGTCAAGGCCGTCCACGTCAACATGGGCACCAAGTTGTAAGCTGTTTACACTAATAAAAATGAATGGTCTCTTTTGTCACTAAGTTGACCTGTTATGTATAATGACCGAACCTTTCCTGCTCATATCATCTCTGCAAACATCTGCAAATATGGTGTATATATCTGCTCTTGTTCCTGTATTGCACTTGTCTGTCTATCCCGCTTCACCTATAGATCCCAGTCACCAAAGATCATCTCAATTGGACAATCTCCATCTCAAATAGCATTGCCTCCACTTCTCGGTCTCGCTCTTCAGATCCCCACATCCATGACCGCAAAAAAGGGAAAAGGGAAAAAAGGCAAGAACCTCAAAAACCCTCCAATGGGTGCACAGCGTACGGAGTAGGCAAAGTTACTTGAAATCACTTATGTAGATCAGGCCCTGCACTAGTTATGCAGTGACATGACGGCCAATGATTGTCCTGTAGGCAATGCCAAAAAAAAAGAAAAGGAAAAGGAAAATCCCAACTCTCACAGGCTCTATTCCATGTTCATCACCGTATATTCGCGTCAGACAGCTAGCCACGAACACAGTTGATGCCCAACTTTTCCTCCCCGCAGCTACGGTGACTGCAGGCCTTACCTGCATGCAAGCCTTACCTGGACCATATGGGGCAGGGTGCATTTGAGGATTGAACTGTGCCGTTAAATCCAATTGGCCACGGTAGTTATGAGGCGTACACGGCAACACATCCATGAATGTTCATAGTTTCAGGCACTTTACACTTTATTATTTCCATTACATACTAGTTTTTATAACCTTCTCTTCCTAGATCTGATTCTCGGGTTCGTATTAGAAAGGGACGAATTTCAGCACAATCCAATTGCCCACTCCATCTATTCCTTTGCATGATCCATCACCCCCTAAATCAAGGTGATACAAGTCGGCTGCAGGCACATTCTCGCAGACATGCATGATAATCAAAATTGCAACGCAGTGTGTGTGTGTGTGTGTGTTTTTTTTCCCTCTCGAACTCGGTATTGGGGCCCAATTTTCTAGTCAGGCAGGAAAGACAAAAAAAAAAAAAAAAGGTTCGGATTACTCTTCGAACTCCGGGATTGGTAGTCAAGAGTAAGTCCAGGATCCGGGTTCTGTGTCTTAGCGCCCACCAGCACACACACGCAGGAATCTCTTGCATCTGCATGCAAAATCGGTCATGTGAAAAGCCACCTGTCCCTGGTATGAAAAGTGATCTGACGGTACTTTGTGACAGGGGATATTTTTCTTTGTTTTGCTATGGAGTACTAATGTGATTGAAATTGATGTTCGAGCCTAAAAACTCTATTATATAGATTGGCGGCTAGCTGCACGAATTGATGCGGAATGGAAAGTTTACGCATAGGAAGGACTCCATCGTTCATGGGAATTTCAGAGATTGTGTGATGATTCGCATTGCAGACACGGGATTCCTGCAGGAGATTCGATAGTGGCATTGGAGAGTTTTTTTTTTTTTTTTCTTTTCATATTTCAATTGCCGAATGGACCTGGAATCCGTGTATTTCTTGTATGATTCGCACCAAAAGAAAAAAAAAAGAAAACGATATCTACAAGATTACATGCCTAGATTATATTGTAGCCAAAGGTACGGAGTACGTGCTCCGTACCCCAGCCCAAGTGCCAAAAGTGGAATAGTAAGCCCTCGTGGGGGTGGCTTGGCATATCCCACGTCTCATCTTTCATTTTCTCTGTAATTCTCTCTTCCAATACATATATCTTCAAATATATATCTGTGGACAGTATACAGAACACCAGTGACTCCGACAATATTGTCTTGACAGGTTTTCGTGATTTGAATTTGAACTTTGAACAGTAAACCGTTTTATGCCTAACCTCCCCCTCTTCTCAATTCCCAAATAGCGGTGTCCACTCTATCACCGATCGGCATGTCTGAAATTCAGAGGTGGACGGTCAATGAGGTCAGTAATCTATGCTATTCGTCAATTTCTAATTTGCTTGGTTCTTTTGTTTTCTTTTTCTCTGGTTTTCGTGTCGGTCAGACGTGACGATTATTCTCCCGAGCCTGTCACAGCACAGGAAAAAAGAAAAAAGAAAAAGAAATATACACCAATCACAGAGGGCTAACTCAATCAGCCGTACCTTGACATTCCAGGAACACTACTCGAAGGCCCCTTTTACGATGTGGCCAACAATGAGTTCCGTTTCGTGGATATCTGGGACCACAAACTATACCGTCTCGATCTGGCAAAGGGTCCTAACTCATTGAAGGTCGTTGAGACCGATGCCTCTGTTGGGTGAGTTTCCCAATTTCCCGGAAATCCTTTAAATTGCATTTTGCTGAAGAACCACGTGGACTTTTAGCGTGACCGCTAATATTGCAGAGTCCAATCAGCTAATTGTTGGGGCCAAATTCGGGTTTGCTCGGCTGGACCAGACTACCGGGAAACTCTCCTATATCCATGATACTCAGAAGTTATGGGGAGAGGATGGAGGAAAGGCAGAGAGGTAAGCATAAGCCCCGAAAAGGAAGGAGGAAAAAAAAAGACAAAAAAAAAACATTACCTATGAAACACCAACTAACATCAAACCCTCAATTTGTTACAAAATGTAGGATGCGTTTCAATGATGGCGCAATTGACAGCCACGGCCGATTCTGGGCCGGGGCAATGAACGACTCAAAGATCAAGAAACCGGAAGCAGAAGGCGTTCTATTCAGACTGGATCCAGACCAGAGTGTGCACCACATGCTGGCACCAGTGACGATCCCCAACGGGATCGGATGGAACCTAACCAACGACGTGATGTACCTGACTGATTCGCCGACAGGCAAGATCTTTGCCTTTGACTTCGATGCGTCCACCGGCGCCATCAGCAACCGCCGGGTGCACTTCGATATCGGCAATTCACTAGAGCCCGATGGCTTCGCTATTGATGTCGAGGGCTGCATCTGGAGCGCTGTCTACGGTGGCGGAAAGGTACTGCGCATTTCCCCGGCCGGGAAGATTATCGGTCAGATCGATCTCCCGACGCGCAACGTGACCTGTCCAGCTTTTATTGGCACTGAATTGTTTATCACTACTGCCAAGGATGATCGGGATGATGACCAACTCCCGCAGTCGGTTAGATATGGAGGCCGGGTTTTCAGGGTTGATGTTGGAGTCCGCGGTGTTCCTAAGAATGAGTTTCGGTTTCAGTAGGGTCTGAAGGGGATTCGTGTTATTGTGTGTATCTTCAGACATGGATAACTACATAGTATGTGGTACGAAGTACATAGTACATACATAGCACATACATACTGCCGGGACGGCGTACTATGCTTAGTTTGGTTCTTGGTCTATTCTTATTCTACGTACTTTGGCCACCTCCACTGCAACGTACATGTGCATACACCGCCGAGCAGCAGGAGGATCAATGGTGCATTAACTAGTACTTTGCATTTCCAAAAATTAGGACCAAAAGGCGGTGATGGTTAATAGTCATGCCATTCGCACAATAAAAAAAAGTACGGAATACTCCGTACCCAAAGACGCAGTCGACAAATCGGGATATGCAGCTCCAAGCTGAAGTGTGGATCGAATGATCAACAAACGGGCGAGCACGCCGGTCCGCGCTGTCATTGTCCGGAAACCTGGGTTCAGGGTAGCCTTCCACTGCAGCTCACGCAAGGGACAAAAAAGAAAAGAAAAGAAAAGTCAGGTTTATAGATCGAATCAGCTTTTTCATTTCGATCTCACATCATGTCGGCCATATACTCCATACAGGCTATTGTAAATTTAGGATTGGATTCGATTCCCCTGATTTCCGTCCGATTTCAAACTCGGCTGGGTTCTCGTCGAGGCTGGGTAATGCGTGGGCACTAACACTGCCACCTCTCTTTTTTTTTTCTTGGGCGGATCCGTCCTGCATGGCGCAGGCACGGAGTGATCGGTGGTTGTACTTTGTATATTTTCAATGTGATTTTATGGTTTTGAGCTTCTTTTCCGAGGACTATACGTGTGTGTGTTGATTGGATCGATTTGAAGATCTACTATACCTGTCAAACGGGGGAGATATCCTAGTAATCTCGATCAGACAAAGGTATTCTTTTGCTTTTTTTTTCTTTTTTTTTTTTTTCCCAAAGGAAAATGCGGTTGCAGCGGACACGAGATAATGGGCGATCCATGCGGTGAACAGGCCGAAGCAGATCATGAAAAAGGGGGGGCACAGTCTCCACTTGGAAGTTCAGAGAGAGAGAGTGAACTACAAATTGAAATTGAAAAAAAAAAGAAAAAAAGGATCCAGTGATGGATGAATCCATTCTATCGGATATCTTTTTAACTTCTCCGTTTCTGCACAATTCAAATAGTCTGATGACACGCATCCGACCCGCGGGGATAGGAAGAACTCAATGGTCTGGGAACGGTGGTTTGAGATTGTACGCCACAAGTTGACAGAGAGAACAGCCCTACTCCATCCGGAGTAAGGAGTAAGGAGGTAAGAAGAAGAGAATCGTAGAGAAACATTATGCTTCCAAATGTTTCTATATTTTTAGCCCTGTTCGATTCAACCAGTCAAATTCACTGGATCTATCAGACCGCAATTGTCTTTTCATTATGTCCAATGATTCGCTCAAAAAAGAAAACAAAAAACAAAAAACAAAAAAAAAAAGAAATAGACAATATAGCGGGTACTCTCCTGCAGCACAAAAAGACTGACAGCTCCCCTTGAAACTCTGTCGGACGCGGCCTCGGGAAATGCATGACAACACATCCAAGAAGATCTATCGTAAATTGACAAGCGCCGACTCTCCGTACTTATCCACATACGGAGTATGGAGTACCTAGATCCGAATCCGCGGAGATCATGGAACACTTCCGGTATGCCTTTTGAGGATCCCAAATCCTCGCCAAGACGAGGCGCTTCAGCTGCGCCAGAGCTCGCCTATCCCATAAAATCGCCAATTGATTTTTCCCATTTCAATCCACTTTAGTGCAGTCTCTTGGGTCTCTTGGGACTGGACACTAAACCGATCTCCGCTGCTTATTTGAGGCAGATTCTTTATCCCCGTGACCTTGAAACGGAAACAGAGCTATCCACACGGGTTTTCTCTCATGCTCACATCCTGAGAAAGGAAATTGACCGGATCCCTTTCCGCTGGATCCGATCGCGGAGCATCAAAGAGAGGTGATAGAGAACGTTGTCACCTGGTTACTGACTTTGTTTATTTACCTTTTTTATATTTTTATATAATATATTTCGAATGACATCATTTTCAGTGAAGTGGGCATCCAAGTTACACAAATGGGTGAAACGAAGGATTCTTTAAGTTGATTCTTCTCTAACGGATGTCTTCTCTTGCGTTACCCTGTTCAATTTACCCTGTTCAATGACGTCAAACAATTAGATCAAGTTTCTATATTGTATAGTTACTCCGTACTATATGAAGTGGTAACAGGTGTTAAAAGCTAAAGACCCTCCCCCCACTGACTATTTCTTAGCTAGGACACCGTCCCAATTACCCCTAACGGTCAACGGCAACGGCCCCTTGTGCCGGGACACGGGGAAGATTTGGTGATGCACAACATTTCTCAATAAGCTTTGGATTCGAACTTCCGTTCTTCCTTTCTGCCTTTTCTTTTTTTCTCTTTTGATTTGTATTTAACTACTCCGTATTTAGGTATATTCCCCTGTTTACATTAGCATCAATGTAGTTTAGTTTCTCCCCAACTCTCGGGAATTGATAGGACCTGGACGCTTACAAGGCAACCATTGAGGATTGCCTCACTTACTATACCCGAGTGGGTATAGATCCGATAGGAAATGGAGTTCGGCATTCTTTCATTTTTCACTTTTTGTCAGATTTGCTCTGAGAAAAAGGAACTTTCTGGATTCCCGTGTCTCCATACTATCGTACTATCGTCCACTAACCTTCCACGCCCCCAAAGCCCCAAACCTTCCGAGCTTGAGAGAAAAAAAAAAAACAAAAAAAAAAAACAAAACAAAACAAATAGTAGTCACCAAAAGAGCGGCAAAAAGGGCAAAAACGGAAGAAGAAAATAAATAAATAAATATGCCTCCCCCCCCCAAAAAAGAAATGGCAGTCTCCACCTGTCCCTGTCCATGTCCATGGTGACGGCGCACACTTGCAGCTCCCGATGATTCGTGCTGTGCATGACGATCGCTTTCCCCGGGTACTTTTAGGTACTTTTATCGGCTATAGGACTTTAGGACTCTATAGGGATTTGGTGCCTATTTGTCTATAATAGGGGGGAGGGTGATATTAGTGTACATATTGGACATGTTGGATATATTGAATCTATTCTTTCTTTTACTTCTATTTCTGTTTTTTCTTTTTTCCTTTTTTTTTTTTTCTCTTTTCTATTTTAACGATTCTAATTAAATATCCAAATAAAAACTAAAACTAAAACAGTAATAACCGAAATATAAAATGTCAAATGTCAAATGTCAAAAAAAAAAAAGTAATAATAAAAGAAGAAATAATAATAATAATAAAAAAAAAAAAAAAAAAAGAAGCCCAATACTCCGGGGGTTAGACTTAGAAACTAGGGTGTCTCCATAGGAGATGCCCAACTATCCGCCAGACTGGGTCGGACAGAGAGACAACTAAGTTGTGTCTTGGAGCCATCCAGACCAGGTGATGGATCATTCTCTCACCGCTGCTAAATTTCAACGGTTCGCTCTCTTCTTAAGCTTGCCCCATTTTCCAATTTCTGTTTCTTGACTTTCGTCACTTTGCTCTTTTCACTCTTAGCTCTGTTTTTTTTTAAGGGCCTCGGATCTTTTCCGTATCTTTCCTAGCTTTCCTTAGCTTTTCTAGCTTCCTTAGCTTCCTTATATTGATTATCTTCTCCTCGATCCTCAATTGAGAGAATCGAGTTTCTTGTTCTATACATCCCTTATCCTGATTTATTCTATTCATCGTGGCGGCCTTAGGGATCAGTGTGTTGAACGCACCATATTCGGGCTCACATTCACCCAATCTGTCACTTTACTCAGATAGGTATCCATCGCCTTCACCTTCCCTCTCTCACACTCGAGAACCCAGCGTCGAGGAGAGAGGGGGGTTTCGGTCATGCCATAACTCCCGCTCCGTCGTGGGAGATTTGGTTTCTATGTCGCAGGATTCTCGACGTGCAGGTTCATTGTCCAGAGATGTGGCTCAAGCAGATGACCGGTCGAGTGACAATGACCGTGCCTTTGCAAGCAACCGAAATCCTGCCCGCCGACCACCTCAACGACCTCGACCCCAGTCATGGCATCCATATGGACCTGTGGAGCCACCGCTGGAATCCATGTCATCCCGACCCATTGGTGTTCATGCCATCTTGAATCACCCACAGGCAACGGCGGACCTGACTGCACTCGGTCGTGAACCACTGAGTCTACCGGGTCCATCTTCCTCACCTCGTCCCCAAGGGACCTCACCTACAATCCGCTCAGGATATGCATCGGCGTCGCAGCCATTATCTCCTAGGTCTCATTCACGCCCTTTGATGAATCCAGCATCGCCTTCAGCACGGTTTGTGGGCGGGAGCGGCAGGGCTTCGGGTCAGTCAAGTGTCGCACAGTCACCACTAGTTCCTCACGAACCGTTGATGGGCCCACGTCTGCCCGTCACTAGCTCGCCTCTGCCTGTAGAGACGGGTCTACGCCCAATAGCACCTCTCGCTGTCACTCAGCCTCCTACGCTGACTTCGCTGCATTCTACAACCAGTCTGCACTCTCGGCGAACTAGTGCCGGCCCGGGGCCTCTCACCAACCCGAACTCCCAAGAAACGAGCCCTAGCACGCCCCATTCAACTTTCAGTCCTTTTCACCATGCATCTCCAGCAGTGGCCAGTGTATCACTCGCACAAAGCAACGCATCATATCCCACTGCGCCTCCGTATATGACAATGGACCCTCTGACCCGACCCATCCCCGCAACAAAAGGCCCCAGACGCCAACCCGAAGCCCCCGCACGAGCCGGAACACCACAGGGCAGCCCCCTCCCAGTGGGAATGATACCATGCGTACTAGACATGCGATCCGGCTCCTCCAGCCAAGCCGAAAAGCGCAAAGCAAACAGCGACGCCTCACGACGGTTCCGCAATCGCAAACGCAATGAGATGCAACTCGAGCAGCGGCTCACCGCACAGCAGGACGAGATCCAGCGCAACGTAGAAACTGTCCGTCGTCAGAGCGAGGAGCTCCGTTCCCTCGTTCAGCAACGAGACCACTACCGCTCCGAGCGAGACTTCTACCGCGACCACCTCGGCCGCACAATGTCCCTGAGCGCCTTACCCCCAAGACCCTCTTCTCCACGCTCCGCCCAACCCACCCTCCTACCTGCATCAGAACCGGGCACCACGACGTCTTGGTCGGGCGCCGATGCTGCCCGATCAGCTTCAGGCACACAGCCCACTTCGGCGGGTCCCGCTCCCCAGGGAAGAATGATTGACTCCGTCCAGTCCCAACCTGCTTGGCCTGCAAGCCCGCCGTATTCTTCAACGCCCATTGCACCCGCCGGACGGGCGGTTGCTGGTACGCCTTCTGGGTCGCCGTCGGCAGCTGGGGGTCCGCTGCCTCCTCTTCAAGGATCGTGGTCACGTCCTTGACATGAGTTTGCCGGCAAAATGAAAGAAAACTTATTATTTCGTTCTCTCTTGTTCTTTCCTCCCTTTCCCTTACACTCTTAATCCCTCTCTTATCTCTCTTGTGTGCTACCGCTACCAGGAGAGACAAACAAGCGGTCACTGGCATGGCCGCTCGCAGGTGGTCTATACTCCTTTAGTGAGATGGTCTACTCAAAAAGTGCCTCTTCCTTTAGGCTGGGTGTGTATAACTATCTGCATTTCCTGTCATCAAAAGACTCGTCGGGTCCCGCAAAAGTAAAATCTATACTTTTCTTCTCGCTGTCATTATATTACCCCTGTCTTACTTCGTTACATACTGTCTTTCTTGATTTTTCTCGCTCTTTTTGTGTATGGATTGCAAAGCGGTGATACCTCCATTGGCGATGTATTGAATCATCATTTTTTGTTTTAAATTGGAAGATATATCTTGAAAACTGGACATTTAAAGCCATTCAAAGCTATCCAAAGCCCTATGAAAGTTTTCTGCACCTAATTCTCGCCATTGCTGCCTAAACAACTAAATATATACCACAGCTGTCTAGACATGTATTTAAAGACAATACTCGGGTCCAAGGTCTCGGAAAGCTTAGCCTGCAATGTAACTTTGAGACATACAATGCTTGAAGTGATTGGTCAATCCGGGATGGGACCGAGATTGTGATGCAGGCTCAGGTGGCACAGTGTGGCTCATATGACATCATAAACATACATACAACATAATACCTGTGTGTGTTCTAAGATTCCTCAATTCATATGCCTGATTTTGGGTGACATTTGACGGTATGGACCACTATCTAGTACGGATAACATGTCCGCATGTGTTACTCTAGTTCAGCTCAACGCAAATATCTCCACATTTGGCGTAAGATTCGCACTTCGCGGTTTCCGGCTTAACACCGACGGCGATAGAGAACTTATATCCGACTTGTAGTATCAAACCTCGTTGTATTTAAAGTCTGTGATATCCATAGTCAAGAGTCAATTGTGGTGCCAAAACCCTTCTCACAGACCAATCAGCAACTACAACAGCATGTCTGAACAAACCATCATTCTCATCACAGGTAGGCCACTAACTAAAAAAGCCAACCCCAGTCCCAGAACCTAACTCTACCCAGGCGCGAATTCAGGAGTCGGCTACGCAACCGCCCAAATTCTCGCCGCACACCCAAACCACCATGTAATTATGGCCTGCCGTGACCTGCAAAAGGGCCAACAAGCCCTCTCCGAACTCCAAAGCAAAGACCCCAAAGGAACGCTATCCCTCCTCCAGCTAGACGTGGAAGACGACACCTCCATATCCCAAGCAGTCAACACCGTATCCGAACAATTCAATCGCCTCGACATCCTACTCAACAACGCCGGCTCCGCCGCACCTAACAGCAGCGGCCGCGCCAGACTAAACCAGATCTTCTCGACGAACGTGATCGGCGCAACACTAGTCTCAGAGGCCTTCATCCCCCTCCTCCTCAAATCAGAAAAGCCCTATCTGATCCACGTCTCCAGTGGTCTGGGCTCGATGAAACTGGCAACTGATCCCAGCAGTCAAGTTTATGCTGCACCTTGGGATGAGTATCGCGCAAGTAAGGCGGCGCTGAATATGATTACTGTTCAGATGCATAAGCGATTGCAGAGTCGTGGTGTGCGGGTTTTTGCATTCTGTCCTGGTCTTGTGAGGTCGAATTTGAGGGGTGAGGATGAGACTGCTGTTAGTGCGCATGGGAGAGCTGGGGATCCGTTGGAGTCTGGGAGGGGGATTTTGGGGATTGTGCTTGGGCAGAGGGATGGGGAGGCTGGTGGGTTTGTTAATAAAGATGGTCCATTGCCTTGGTAGATGGGAGATGGTAGATTGTTCTGAAGTAACTGCTGGATACTTCGTAGCTTTGAAAATGTTTCATGGTTAAAGAGTGAGGTCGTTTCCAGTGTAGAAGTGTGTGTGAACATGTGATTGGTTCCTCAAGTTCCGGTGGAAGTTCCATTCCAGGACTCCGGTGGAAGATGATCGCCCACTCACCGCAATTCCCCAGCAAATCAGAGTCTAGATTTGGAATTTGAGACAAAGAACAGCCAAAGAGAATCCCTCGGATCCTCGAAAATGCGGGGCCCCGAGTTTCCCCACGGATGTCGCCGGTTTCTCGTATCCCCTTCATATTAAGGGCGGTCTTCCACAGGACAACATACAACATAGTCGAGCTAAGAAGACATTTGAAAAGAACATTGAAACAAATAACTCAACGATCATCAAAAGAGTGTATCGAGTGCGGACGGTCAAAGCTCCAGTACAAAAACCCGACCTCGGTTCACGTGTCAGTCACAGTCAATCGAGTACTTCTCTGTGTCACCAATAATCAAGGTAAATCTTCCCCCGGAGTTCCAAAAGAGGAACTGCATATCGAGGTTAAACTAGCGCTAATCCCCTTAGCAGCAGACAGAAGAAACGGTCGGAGTCCGTGCCGATGGATCTATCGTCTTCGCTTAGTGGTCTTCTGACGGCCTTCTCCAATGCCGAGGATGTAGATCGGCTAGAAAGAGGCGGGGATGATCTAGGTAAGGCATAAGACACACGTGCCAAGCATATACCCCCAGTCTCCGCATAGTCACTAACATTGCTAGGTCCTTTTGCGCAGTTCGTCGCATCGGGGAGTAAGCCGATATCTGACCAACCACATATGACCTTGACGCAAAATGTGCCCCAGACATATCCCTTAGACAGCTATCTTACAACGATAAATGAGCTGCTCTCGCCGCAAACCCCGGATCTTATTCTAGGGGACTACAATCAGCCATTCGAATTGCAGCGAACGTTCGAAGCTCGGCTTCCGAATCTTTCAGAGGGAAGTAAAGAATATCTACAGTTGAAAGGGGCTCTCAAGATAGTTCCCATTGACCTTCGGAATGAGTTGCTTGGGGCTTATATCAAATATGTTCATCCTCTCCTACCTGTCATTGATCTACAATGGTTTTTATTAAATGTCATGGTCGAGGATGAATCCCAATTTCGGAGCCCGCTTCTTCATCAAGCTGTCATGTTGGCTGGAAGTGCATTTATTGAGCAGGAAACTGCCGTCAAAGCTGGGTTCTCATCACGGAAAGCATTGCGAAGAACATTATTTGGACGAGCGAAGGTGAGATATTTAGAGAAGATGGAATCCATGGCAAGCCGAGACTAATTTCGACTCTATCATCAGATTCTTTATGAATTTGAGACGGAGCCAGACGCATATACCCAGATCCAAGCATTATTGCTCATGATGCAGTGGCATGGAAGTGGAGGCGGCCACAAGGACCCAACATACTGGTTCGATCTCGCCTATTCTACAGCAGAGCGCGTCGGTCTTCTGGCGAGTTTAGAAACAGGTAGTTTTTCCCACAAGCACAGGCTGTGGTGGTGTCTCTATGTGCGCGATCGCATCCTCTCCCTCGGCTTCCGTCGACCACTGCGAATCCCAAACAGCGATGTCACAATGTCGCTACTGGAATCTACGAGATACTATTCCTCCGAGCCATATCATGACCTTGTGCTGATTATGCTGGGGGAATCGTCCGCTATGCTCAACTGGGAAAACCAAGAGCGAATGATGCTTCTGTTTATCCAAGAGATTAAACTTGCTCATTGTTTGGGCGTCATTATCAATCTTCTTTATCAGGATGCTTGGTCAACGTCACAGTCCGGGGATTGTGAATACTCCATGGTGCCTAGGTCAAATATATCTCAGGCGGTCATAACTGGATGCGAACACCTTCTGAAAACCTGGATTCAAAATCTTCCTGCCCCTGCACATTATTTCTCCCCATCACTCTTGCATGATTGCCATACAGAGTCTCCGGAGATTGTCCTACTCGTTCACCAGGCTTTCCTATATCTCCTCCATCTCACTGCGATGTCCATACTCTACCAAGCTGCGTCGAGCGGAGGGGATGGTCTCCAGACTACCCTTGTCTCAGAAATGAGAGGATTGACTTTGCAAGTCAATGAGATTCTTAATGAGCTGCACGACTGCAAGATGCTTCATTTTCTCCCCGGAAGTACTGTTACTATATTGATTATTATTCTGGAAGCAAGCCTTCCTGACCTGAAGGTTTCGGATAATATAGTGAGGATGCAGGCCATGTCGAACTTATATACTTGCGAGGAAGCGGCTGGGTATTTACTACAAACATATCCCGCGGCTGAGATTGTTCTTTCACAGGCGCAGAATGCCCGTGGACATCTCTTGGGGTTGATCACAACTTGATACAATTAAAAGCATTTAGTTATTTTAGCGTACACACCGAATGAAACCAATCAAGATACTACTATTGTATTCTATTCTTATGCTTCGGGAGGCGTAGGCTAAGCTCGGTTCCCCGCGGCTATTCGAAAGTGCGGGGACCCCAGTCGTATCCCCAGTTGTATCCCCAATTGTGATCTCCAGTGACACGGGACCTGCAGATTTCGATTTTTTATAAGGGATTGGATAAAGTACTGCCTTACTATACACATGGACGAAGAGACTGGTGCGTTGCAGAAGATACTCCGTACATCGCGAGCATGTGACAGATGTCGCCGCCAGAAGCTCAAGGTAGATAGATCCCTTCACAACACCCCTGATGTGAAACTGTGGTTCTGACAGCGTTCGTATAGTGCGATAGCTCACGTCCTTGTGTTCTCTGTGCTCGCGCTGGACATAAATGCGAGACATCTCCGCGGACAGCGAAGAGGACTCGTAGACAAAATCCAGGGGCCAGAGATTTGCATGTGACTTCTGGAGTACACAAAGCCATCGCACCAGCGACACACAAATATTCTAACTCCATCCACGGCACTGGAGGAACCGAGATACGTTATGCCGCAGAGAGCTCAACATCTTATCCAGAACGCTCTCCAAAAGAACCGCAGTCTGGTGCTAATGCTTCTGCGATTGACTTCGCCAGACGAGTCTTCAATGAGGAAGAAGCTGGCCGGACTCTGACTGGTGCATCAATACCCGGTGATACAGGTGCTCCTATGATAGACAACTCATTCTGGCATTTAACGGAAGTAGAGCTTCCCCCAGAGGCTGTGATGTTAGCCCTGATCGACGTCTATTTCGACCGAATGCAATGGTTCATCTTGATATTCCACGAGCCCTCATTCCGACAAACTGCACGCAGGATAATCTCCCAAACCTCGTGGAGACGCCAAGACCTCAGTCCTACCATGGCTGTCCTGGCCGTGGCTATGATTGGGCTGCAATCTGTGCTACCAGATCAGAGATGGCCCGGACACGAACTGTTGCGCGAACATTCCGTTGACGGGCAGAAGCTGATGCACGGCTTGATAAGTGAAATACGACGGAATCTTCTCGATATCTCAATCGATTGTCGAATTGAAGCTATCCAGGTTTGCCTCTTGGTATCCTGCTATTATGTTTATCATAGTTCGCCGAGCATTGCTTGGACTGTCTCTGGTATGGGCGTGAGGTCTGCCTATGCCCTTCGTCTTTATACAAAATCAGCGCAATGTGAAAATCCAATCATGGATGAGATTCGCTCTCGCTGTTGGAATCATTCTATTGTCAGCGACACGTTTGCGTCTATCATCTATGGGCGACCTTCTTCTATTGATACTGGACTTGTCGCTTTGCATTCCCTCAGAGACATGGATGACCTAGCCATTGATCCACTTTTGCTGAAAAATGAATGGATATCTGGTGATGGAATGCCAACAACGACAGCCGGGTTTTTCACTATGAAATATGAAATCTACAACATCATCCGACACATTCTTTCGCGGTTTCGTCGTCTCCAATTAAGAAAAGAGACAATCAAAGAGGACCTTCTGGCAATTGCAGAAGCAGCACAAGACTCAGAGAAGCAATTAGTCTCCTGGCGGAAAAGGGTTCCTCGGCTATTCGATTTCGAGTTCTGGAGCTCCGACAACCGCCTAGAGCAGTTTCAACAGCAAATCAAAGAGTTACCACATCGCACTAAATACCAGGCAGAAACGATCATCTTGCAGGCAGCAACTCTCCAACTGACATACGATGGAGCTCTGATACAAGCTCATCGACCTTTACTCGAGCAGAAAATAACCGGTTCATGCTCGCGCTCGGTGGTAGATGCAATCCACGAGTCATTGGGAGTAGCCACAGCAGCTGCACTGCGAATATCTCGCATTCCAGTCCTCCGTTTCAAGCATCATTTCGCCGAATCTTTCACTTCTCTACAACAATTTACTGCAGGCGTCATCCTTTGCATTCTGCCGACTAGTCAACCTTTTACTACAGCTGCGCACGAGGCCAAGGCTGGAATTATGCGTATCATTCATGCTAGCGCAGCGTTTGGGCCACACAATCGTATTGCCAAGCAGACAGCACAGCTTCTGACCGAGTTACTGAAAGTAACTATCGAGCGAGAAATGTCTGGTGCTTTGAGAGGGGGACTGGAAACAAGTCTTCCTAGGGAGATATCTGAGAGGGGTGCTATTTCAAGTGTACAACCGTCCCGTATGGACCACACTGGGAGTCATTCACCATCCGAGCGAGAAGTCTGCAGCGATCATCCTCTAACGTCGACAATTCACGCACCGTCCCATTCCAGGCAGCCTCCAGATATGGCCCAAGCAATACATGACGAGAGCAAGGTAAACGACCGACCAGTCCAAGCACCCATCGAACCATCTGAATATCCGTCCGCGAATATCTTCGAGCAACTTGACGATACATTTGGTGCCTTTGGTGAGCGTGAGTGAAATCGAAATGCAGATCAATGATACGAGATTCTAACCAACGTGTTGATAGTCATGTTCAATCTGATACCCGACGACCAAAGTAGTGCTTGGAATTGGGGACGTACGGTCCCATAGCAGAGAATCAGAACTGTATGAACAGACGGACTCGATATAATAGCTGGTCTACGGAATTGAGGGCTGCCAGCGCCAGGAGGGCTAGTATGGGTGTGAGAAAATGATTCAACAAGGTCATTAGTAGAAGGAGAAAGGTGGCGAAAACGAGCCAGGAGAAAAGGCGGTCTTGGTTCATAGTGGGTTGCTGTATAGCTTTAGGGAGACTTGGTTATTACAAATGCTGAGGAAGTACAGTCCTAGTTCTATACTAAATACTGTCTCTAGGATATGATATATCACCGGATGAAAGAAAGCTACCTACAACAAATGGTCTATGGATGGTAGCAACTGTGATGGTTTAAGAATAACCGGGTCGTCGAACTGCGGCCACCGCCTTCGCGGTGTCCGGGTTCCCGGGTCTAATTGCATCCCGGGTCTAATTGCATTTTTGTCCACCAACACCAACTAATTCATTGAATTTAAATAGCATCACCTTCTAAATCAACACAATAAAGATCATCTATCCATTCCCGGGCCATTTCTGCACCATCATCATCCTCAATATCACCCGGGTTTTCAATGTCGCCGTCGTCAATCGCTTTCAAAATAGCTGCTTCCCGCCAGGCTTTCTTAGATCTGTTGAATATCTGTAGTCTTTCTCGGTCGGCACGGTCGGAGATGTGTTTTTTGCAGTCCTTTACTAAACGAGGGCCTAGTTCAGGCAGCCTACGCTTTGTTTTAGCAGTATTGGACTGCTTTTTCCGTCGTAAAATGCGAACATTGTCCTCCGCGAATTGAGCACCAACCTCGGCAAGAGCGAGTCCACCTTCTAAAATGCGAGAAAGACTATCCTGTACCTTCGGAGAAATTGTAGCATCGTTTTGTATATGCTTCACGACCTTACTACTCGCTTTTCAGAGCTTTTGAACGGTCGTAGGTGGTGAATTTGGTAGTGAACTTGATGGTGGGGGTGGTGTCGTTCCAGACATAATATCATAAACTATAAACCCCGGCATTTCGGGAAGATCATTGTCTGTCAACTTCAATTTTTCAAGACCTTTGTCTGAATTAATAGGCCAAATTCCAGTTTCTCGGAACCCGTGTCGAATTGTCCGCTCGGTTAATGATCGTGTACGTATATCATGAATACCCGCGAAGAAATTGGCTTTGTGTTTCGTATCACCACCCCAAAAAGCAGTCTCGTTGTTGTATTGTTTATAGTAATGCTTTAAGACCGAGAAAGGTGTATCATCGAGAGGTTGGCAACCATGTGTTGTATGTGGAATAAAGCAGTAAGGAATAATGCGTTTTGTCCAACAAAATTCAATGAAATCATAGGTCAAATATGAACCATGATTATCCATTAAAAGAAGACGATATTCCCCCTTTTTAATACGCAATGATATAAATTCATCGAATACCTAGAGCCATGCAAAACTAATGATTTCATCAGTCCAGCCATTTGGGGTTGGACAAATTGTGTAGTTGTCTAGTAAATTGGTGTCGATAAACCAACTTTCTATATGGAATTGTCCCTTCACTAAAAACCATAGCGGCATAACCCAACCCGTAGCTGAGACACATTCAATACCGGTAAGCGATTCGGCTTGACCACCGGTACTATTGTATGAATTGCCCCGGGCTGAAACAACCTTTTGAGCCTTCCCTTCGCCAATTCGAAACCCGGTTTCGTCGAAATTATATAGATTTCTCGGGCTAATATTGTAGCTTTTGAGCGTAATTTACAGACGATCGTACCAAGTGACAATATAGCCAGGTTCTGCAGCCTGAAACCGTACTTTCTCTATTGGTTTTTGGGTAAGGTGCTCAGAGCGTGGTGGTAGACGAGCGATAAAGTCGTAAGCCCAGTTTTTACCGAGTGTCCGAGAGGGGTTATAACGCCGGATAATTTGTAGCGCAGCACATTGAATTTGAGCAGCAGATGGTGGAGAATAAGCCTGATCTAAGGTATCGATCCATAGAATTAATGCCTTTTCTTGCTCGGTTTCCAATGCTTTGTTGGGTGAGGTACGGTCGTTTCGAGACTTCCGACCTTTAAGCCGTCCTCTTAATATGCCGTAGCTAATACCGAATTCCTCAGCGATGGCCTTGATGTTTGGCTTCGTTTTAGCATAGCAAGCTATTAAGGCATTGGTAATACGATCTTCCAAATCTGGAGACATAATATGAAGAATTGAGGGTGTAGTGAATTTTTAAAAATAGGTGGTTGGGAAAAAATGCAATTAGACCCGGGATGCAATTAGACCCGGGAACCCGGACACCGCGAAGGCGGTGGCCGCAGTTCGACGACCCGGTTAATAGGTTGACTGATGTAGTGTTCTCAACATAAGCTAATAAAGTCAAGTGAAAATAAGTGCGCTGTGAAGAGAGCCCCCAACAGTGTATATTAAATATCATATATTGTACCAAAAGTTATATCTGTTTGCCTTCTATAGGTACAAGTGTATTTTTCTTTTGGTATTTGCTGTTTCTCTTAGGTATCTGCAAGGAAATGGGTCTGAGTTCTTCTAATCTGCATCATGCACAAACAGATCTGGACCGCATTGCATCTGAAGATGCAATCAGTATGTTGCACTACACTGTTTGCTGTTGTTTGATGTAGGCGCTTACTCAGGCAGTGTTTGTCAGACCTCTATTTGCCCCTATTCGGCCTGATTCTGTTCTCTATGAAGCTACATAGATAAACTGTGTGGCAATATGGGATCTCCACATTTACCACGTCTATCGATCACACGTCTTCTTTCCATATGTAGATTGGGCTTGATATTTACAAGTCTATAGTGAAAATTCGACCGATGTCCTAAGATCTACCTGTGGACAAGTAGGCTACAAGGAGGAAGAAACATTAGGACATGAACTTCACATTACGCAACCATAGCTGAAGAGAGATGCGAAAAAATAGCAGACAAGAAGAAAACATGGTATGAGACGGAAGGTCAGCCCAAAGACAGAATCCAGAAAGCCCATATCAAGATATCAATAAATTAAGCCTCATGAAAATAACAAAAGCATTATTTCTGCGCTTGGAGTAGAAAGAAAAAAGATGCCACCGGCACGCGATCCCATTTTAAGAGAATGCGCTTAGAGGGCGAAAGCAGCGAGGACACCGGCCATGACGGCACCGAAGCTAGCAGCGTTGCGGCCAGCGCTGTTGAAAACAGGGGAGGAGGCCGAAGGAGAAGCAGAGGCGGTGCCGCTGGGGATGGCGCTGGTAGTGAGACGGATGGAGCTCACGGGGGTGCTGGAGGGGGGTCCGACGGGGGAGACACCGGTGGGGGTGATCTTAGGGGCGGGGGTGGTGGCGGCAGCGGTGGTCTCAGTCTCGGGGCAGATAGTGGTGGTGATCTCGACGCTCTCGATGACAGTGGAGGAGGCGGGAGCGGAGGCAGCCGGGGTGGTCTCGGCGGCGCTAGTCTCGGTGGTCGCGGCAGCGGTGGTGGAGCTGGAGCTGGAGCCAGCGGCGGCAGAGAGACCGAACTGGGTGGAGTACTGGTACTGGCCGGTACCCTCGACAACGAGGAGGAGACCGTAGTGGGTGACGTCGGCCTCGAGGTCGGAGCCGGGGGTCCACTTGAACTCTCCGCTGTTGGGGATGGACTCAGCGAGAGTCTTAAGGGGAACGACGTTGTTGGAGGGACCGCGCAGGAGGACCAGGGAGATGGGACCAGTGGTGGTGGGGGACCACTTGATGGTGTAGGTCTTGCCCTCGGGAACGATCTCGTTCAGGCCGGGAGAGGAGATGGCATTGCCGCTGGGGTTCTGGGTGTAGTCCGGAGCAGTGTAGGCAGCAGACAGAGCCACGAGGGCGGAGAAAACGGTGGCGACGGAGAAACGCATGGTGATTTAGTGTCGAGATTGACAAAGAGTGACTGAGGTGGGAAATAAAAGAATGACTATCGTTGAAAAACGAAAAAAATGATTGTGAAGAGGTTAAAGAGAGGAAGAAAGAAAGAAGAAAGAGGGGAGGTAAACTACATTTCTACATTTCTAGCTTGGAGACACATCCAAGTGGGTCGAGACTAAACCCCAAGACCATCCATGGGTATCCCCACCTTCATTTCCTTTCGGCTACATTTTACTTTTTTTTACCTCGTGTGGCTTTGACTCCCAAGGTTATTCCTGGTGTAAATACTCCGTATGAGTTCAATCGTTGACCGATCACAATCATCCTATACGTTATAATACTGTATATAGAGTTCACGGGAGTCATCCTTTCGTATATGACAGTCTCGTGCTCCAATTATCATCTTGTCCTCGTGGGGCATGCAGGCCGGCTGTGGCTCAGATGTTATTGTAATATACCAGCGTGTTACAGACAGGCACCGGGTTTTAATTGGTGGGCAGTTCAGAAGTTAATTTTATTCCTAATAACGGTTCACCCTTAATGTAGAGCATGTCCCGACATGTAAGATTAAAAATACCACTTAACTGGGGCCAAGGAGAAAAGAACTTAAATCCGAAGGAATGTAGGCACACAGCCCTGGAGAGACTGGGGCCAATAATACCTAGGTATACGGAGTACTATGTACGCCGGCACAGAGTAAGTAACTAGTACTGACATATTTGTTTACCTGTCAAGCCTTTCAAGGAACCTTGGAAAGTTCCAATAGGTACCCCTCAATACCGTGGACCCATGGAACCCTTGGCGACCAAAAACCTTAGGTTGGGGCCTGACCCGAGAATTATCCATAGTTGCCACAGAGCCTCCTGGAACATCTTAGCTATTATTGTACATATGTTTTACTATGTGAAATTAGATAGATAATATTCTATATTTAAGGCTTCCCTTTTATTTCTCATTACGCCACCCGTGTTTAGGAAAAAGAGGATCAAAGTGGTGGGAAATTTGCTTGATTACGACATTGCGCCTTCAAGCCCAGGCCCTATGACGGGCGTCGTACAGGTATTGTATTGGAATCCCTCGTTGCAGCACAGGGCGCAGTGCCTTGCAGGTGCAGGTACCATGTGTCTTTTCTACACGGGGGAAACGGGATTTCAAACCTACCTAACCTACAGGGTTAGATTTTGATATTCACTGATATTCACTGATATCCACGATTATCACGACAATCACATCATAACTCCACACCGATAGGCCCGTGCCGTATCAACAATCGCCGATCCCACCGGTTCATCGAGGGGTGTGATGTCCATGGGAAAGATCAACAGCCTATACAGTGATATTCAGGGGGTCGGAGTTTAATGTTGGTACAGTTATAGCAACTAGATAATATACTGTAATCACTCATTTCCCAGAATTTAAGACAGGTAAGAATGAAAAATGGAAATAAAATAAAAGAATGGGGTTTGTCTCACCCGGTGATTTGCCGTGATTTGCTACGTTCCTTGTGCCTGATTTTAGGGTGGGACTTGTGTCCAGCGCCTTGCCCGCAACTATCGATGTTCAAATGTTTCTGTATCGGGTCTCAAGGTGGGAATCCCACTACACGAGGGCTATTCATAGGTTCAAGTCCTTTATTTATTACAAAAACAGGTATTTTTAGATTTCATCTGAGGCAAAAAAAAAAAAAAAAAAAAAAAACAGTAAATCACATGACCTTCAGCCTCATGGCGAAAGTGAGACAGATCTAAATCGGAGGCTCCGAACCAAAAAAAAAAAGGAGAGAAAAGACCGAAGTATCCGGTATAGCTGTATGCTACGCTGCCCGCCGGATGCAACACAAATCACACACCGCGAGTCATATTCAACTCGTTTACATGATAATAAGCCGGGTATCCGGACCACCTCTTCCTAGAGGCTCCTCTAGGCGACGCCATAGGGCTCCATCATTGGCCACATTGGCTGCAAAGTTCGGACCAAAGTCAACTAAACCCCAACTTGGCCTCCAAACAAGCCCAGAACAAGCCCAGAACAAGCCCTGTCAACACAACTAGGGAAACAGTCGCCCGTGGCGGCCCAATCTTTCTGGGGGCCAAACGGACCCAAAACGGACCCAAAATCAAACAGGATTGCTATGTATCGTCGTAAAGTATGTACCTGTGCGTCTAGCCTCTATTCCTGCCAAGTAACAGTCTTCGTTTGGAGGAATTCGTCGTATCCAGACTTTCCTCCGAAGCGACCAAAGCCGCTGCTCTTCCATCCTCCGTGAGGGAGAACAGCCTCGTCGTGTACAGTCAGAGAATTGATGTGTACGGCCCTAGAAAGAAAAAAAACAAAAGTTAGCCTCAATCCAATCTCCACGGTATGAGGTGATCGTATTCGCAAGTCAAAAACCCACCCAGAATCAATTTGCTTAGCCACCCGCAACCCCCGGAACAGGTTGTTGGTGTACAGAGCCGCAGTGAGACCGTATTCGGTATCATTGGCCAGGGCGATCGCTTCATCTTCGGTGTCCACCACAAAGAGAGACACGGTCGGACCAAACGACTCGGTCGCGTACATGTCCATCTCCTTGGTGACACCGTCAACGACGATCGGCCGCATGCCTGTGTTAACGGGCTCGCTTGCATTGGCGTCGCCGAATAGCAGCGAAGCGCCGCGGGACACAGCGTCCGCCACTAGCTTCTTGTTCTTAGCAACGGCTGCGGTGTTGACTAGGACTAGCGCGGGCGCATCCTTGCCGAACAACTTCTCCGCTGTCTCAGCAAGCTTCTGACGGAACTCGTCTGCAACCGAACGCTGCACGACAATCCGCTCGGTCGACATGCAGATTTGGCCGGACTGTGTATCGCTTGTTAGTATGTGATTATCCTTGTCTTGATTGAATCATCAATACATACGTGCATGAAGGATCCAATAGCACAGTTCATGGCAGCCTTATCCAAGTTCGCATCGTCCAAAACAATCGCGGACGCCTTGCCGCCCAGCTCGAGCAGCACAGGCTTGATGTGTTTACCTGCGGTTGAAGCGATGATCGAGCCGACAATCGTGCTACCGGTGAAGTTGATCTTACGCACAGCCTGGTGGGCGATCAGCGCGTTGGTGACGGCCGGGGCGTCGGAGGGCTGGTGGAAGATGACATTTAGACATCCGGCGGGAAGACCAGCCTGACGGAAGATGTCGCCGAGAGCCCAGAAACACTTGGGTGAGAGCTCGGAGCCCTTGAGAACGACGGTGTTTCCAGCCGCAAGAGGGAGCGCAACGGCGCGCGTACCCAGAATGAAAGGAGCATTCCTGCAATTCAATTAAAAAAGAGTTCCAAGCCAGCTGATAAATTGCAGTATAGATCGGATTCACGAAACTTACCATGGCGCGATTGACAGGATTACTCCATACGGCTCCTTGTATACGATAGCCCCCTCGCCCTCACCGCTGACATTCGGCGCGATACCCTCGATCGTGGATATCCGACCTGCGAACTCTTTGATAAAGAGCACACCCATATTGAAAGTGGCCTCTGAGAAAGGTCGGCCGGCACCGGTCTCCTCGCGCTGGTACTGGATCAATTCCTCTTTGCGCGACTCCATGATGTCGGCGGCCCTCAACAGAATGTCGCGGCGCGCGTGTGCCTTGGTCTTGCTCCATGCGGGGAACGCAGCTTGGGCACTGTCAACGGCACGGTTGGCATCGTCGACTGATACACCGGCGCAATAGCCACTCAGCTCGCCAGTGGCGGGGGCGTGGACTTCGAATTTGATTCCGGTCTCGATGGACTCATTATTGATGATAAGCGGGGTTACCGCCTTGTTCGATTGGGCCATTATGAGTGTTTTGGGGGAGTTGAAGAAGAATAATACGGGAGGATATCTCTTTAATACAGAAAGGGACCGGACTCTTCAAATGGAGGGGCTGAGTTGGTTTAATAGGAGCTCTGATCTTAACCAAATAGAGGGGGTGGGGAACAAAGGGGGGCAGACTCTTATAGCTCACTGTTCAATTATTGAAACCGTAGATCCGATAGTTATGTCCGGGGTATGGGGTCGTTATTCAGCGGCTTAATGGAATTATCTCCGGTCTGTCTGCGGATATAGAGTGTAAAAGCCTCCTTCAACTGCCTTGAATAACAGCCGAGTTCGGGAGTTGTGTGGGGAGAAAAAGATGACAAAGCCGGACCCATTCCGAGATGAGATGAACAAGACGAATTAGATAACGAAATGAATGAAAATGAATTAGAGATGTCCAGGTACTAATTTCTTCAAAGATCTTTTAAAATTATTTTCAACCCCGTCTATGCTGATCCAAGGTATTTCCAACCCCCTAGACTACCAAAGTCTAGCCCTATCATCCATAATCCCTAATCCCAAGCGCCTTGAAAGATGCAAATCATGACCCGCACAAATAACACAGGGAGCCCCCTCAATTGGCCCAAATCTTCGTCTCAGTCGAATTGCTGCTTTTGGCCATTTCCGCGAAAGGACAGGCCGACCCCCTGGAAGAAGTAGTTGACGCATCCCCTATCGTCGACGGTGCCATACTATTCATAGAAGGCGCTATAGAAGGTGCCACGCCACTCGAAATACTGGACCGGTCATCCTCGGTCGAACTACCGGAGCTGTTGCCAAGAATGCGCTTGTCGCCGAGATATCCCTCCTGGTCATCGGCGTCGTTGAATAGAGAAATCTCATCTGCGAACTCCTCGCCGTCGCTCGAGTGGTACCGAGCGAAGAGATCGTTCTGGATCCAAAGGATCTTGTTGACGGCGCGCACGAGCGCGATCTTGCGTCGCAGCGATAGATGAGGGTGCGATAGCATCGCTTCAATCCAGATGTCTTGGATGTACCCCAGACATACGCCGAGGTGGATGTACTCGATGTTCAATGGTACCAGGCGTGATTGTCCGCTGTGCATCATGCTGTGTTACAAAACCCCACGTTAGCATGTTGCACGAGCACAAAAGGTTGACTCCCCGGGGACGGGGATCTGGGAATGGAAAGGTGGGGGTTTCGTGTGTGAACTTACCCAACCTTGTTCAAGTACCGCCAGAAATCCATTGTGGTCGGGTCTTGGCATAGACGCGTCAGGTACCACCGCAGGAACATCTTGCGTCGCTTGATCTTCGGTGTCTCTTCGTGGAGATAATCCTCTTCGGGCTCAGTCTCGTCGACTGTTGTTCGTGTGTGGAAGGCCCGAGATGTGATGTCATATTGGAGAAGCTTTTTATATACCAGGTTGACCACTGCCGGGATCAATTGCTTGATGTATTTGTTGCCAGTCAAGAGTGCTTCGATATCGCCTGGGGAAACGTTAGTATCTGTGGTATGACTCTTTGAGATCGGTTTATGGTAAAGAACTTACTGGAGTTGAAGTCGAGGAAGCTATGGAGGTACTTGATTCGCTCTTCCAAGTTTGTATAGAGCAGCTTCCGGTCGACATGCATCGGCTCAGTAGCCGATCCCGTACGGTGATCCATGCTGCTAGTGTTGATATCTTCTAGTATGTATAAAATCGCCCTTGGCGAATGGCTGGGGTCTTGTCTGAAAGTGTTGGGCCGGGGGGGGGGGGACGAAGTGTGGAAGGGAGATCGGGGATCGAATATAAAAAGAGAAGACAAAACTGGGGAACCTCGTGGAAAGCTGGGGGATGGAGTATTTATACCATGGATGCGCGATACTGGTTCAGATTACTCCGTTCACCGTTCTTCTATATTGTATGCAACCCGATTACAAAGTACATTGGGAGCCACCGAACCGTGAAAACACATGCTATGGGATCCGCTCTTGGCAATTCTGGAACCAGACGGTGGGTGACTTACCTAGAAAAGCGACATTACCCGATTTCATGCAAGCTCAGTAATATCAAGCCGAGATTTTCCTTAAAATACTTTATTTCATCGAGCAAGCAAAGTGCGCATGGTCGAATCAGACCACAGAGATGATTCAGTCACTCTCCAAACCTTGGAAGTGGAGTGACCATCTAGGTATGTGTGGGCTGATCCTTGTAATCTCCAAGTTAGGCCAAAAAAGGAAAAAGAAGGAAAAAGAAGGGAAAAAAAGGAAAAACGAAAATACACATAAGCCATTGACGGCACACGATCCCATGGCTGCCGGGGCTGTCAGGCTCGGTAACCTGAAACAAGCGACTTTGGAAATGTAAAGGATACTGCAAACTCAACTCTAACAGGCTGGAGTTTAAACCTCTCTACATTTTATATCTAGTTTACGATCAGATGGCGTTTTTGGCATGTTGGGGATAAAACACTAAAACCATACATGTCAATTCCGCGAACCATTGCCCGTGCTAACAAAAAAAAATGAATTATAAATTGGAATGGATAAATCGGCATTTGCATTTCATTTTCGCTCACTGGCTACAGACATTCAGGCTCCGCAACGGGCTCAACGGTTTAGCCTGGGACCCGCGATGAAGTGGGTTCCGTTCGGGTCCGACTGGGTTGCGGACCTGGTGATGTTCGGGTGCCTTAGGATGTAGAGCCCATAATAGAGTACTCCGAAGTACGGAGTACATAGATGTGCATTAGTCGTCATTTGATCGGGACTTGATCGGAATTTAAGTTTGGATCCAAGATCTTGAGATCACCAACTTGAATTTTAAGCATCTATGACAACCCAATTGGCCTAGAAAGGCAACCACACCACCCCTGAATAATAATATCCTTCTAGAAAACACCAACCTGGTGGATGTGTGGGTCTGAAGGAATGCATAGTTTTCAAACGGACTACCAATAGGGGACAATAAGGGCAATCGGAGCTAACGGGCAATAGCATGGAAAAATCAGCAAATACATGCATATCAAGCGAGGTACGGAGTAGACCCTAGTTAAATCTATCAAAAACGAACTGGTGTCGTGTGATGGTATGGCCTGATCGGGAGGGCTAACCGGCTGGTGGGTAATAATGGCATGATCAATACGAAATAGGACCTTGAAAATTTTATTAGAAAGATGAAAATTTTTCACTCAAGCAAAGGGGCCAAAAAAGCTTGATGCCTCTCATATTGCATTGATTCTTTTAATTCTCCAAAACGATAGAGTAGAGAAGTTTCCCTTTATCTTGTTATTTCCTTAATATCGGACGTTTTGAAAAACTACCGCGATAGACGATCACTGCTGCCTTAGTGAGGGCCCCTCCCACTATGTACTTGGGTCTAGAACAGGGCTGATACTCGAGGCTGCCACGTATCCATGGATTCAACTGGCCCCAGGGCCTTCATACCATGGTTTTGTGATGAAACTTAATCTAATTTGATTTCTGGGGAGATTTGATGGTGACAGCGGCCCCGCGGCCGTTGAAAATACCATCAGCCAGTCAAGATGCTCCTAATGGAAATTATGAAACAGGGGCGTTGGAAGAAAGTGCTGATCTTGATCTCCGAGGCTTATCAACGATCACGATAGACCATTTATGATAACACCGGTTATCCATTTCGGGACAATGAGCCGATATAACATTATATACTCCATACTCATCACATTCATCCAGATAGCCCTCGGATGGCGTAGTCTGTCCACTAAATACATTATGAGCTTTCCCCACTCGTTTTGCTCCGTGCGGCGGCAGCATCATAGAGAGCCTTAATATCTGCCTGCCACTGCTTCTCGTCGACTCTTGCCACGCGGCGGTCATACGTAATCAGGCCGTTGATCTCACCCTCGACATCAGTCGTCTGCGTCCAGACGCCCCCACTGCATGCAAACAGGCGGACCTGATCCTCGAGTTCGTTCAGGAGCAGATGACTGCGATAATTCCATGCTTCAATGGTAGTGTCGATTTCATATGTTTGGTCGATAGTATTGATGGCTGCCTGGTTGTTCCAGAGGTGCTCGATGGATACATTGGTCCCGATCCCGCCAAATTCACCTTGGAACCCAATCCGAGTGGGGTCGTATGGGCTCGAGGGTGTGGAATAGAAGGGAGTGCCGCATTGTGGGTTTGCGTAGTGGTGGTTGTCCTAAGACATGTTGATTAGCCACGTGGTTCAGCCACAGGGGAACCTTGGAAGAGCGCATACACTAAAGTCTCCAGCGCCGTGGTCGTCCCAACCAGTCGTCGAGTCCACAAGCCGAGTGGGGTCCAGCTGTCTAACCCGTTCGGTCAGCTCGAACTCAGGGTAGTATTCTGTGATCTGGCCCCAGGCTTCGTTGTAAATGACCTATCGATAGTGGTTGCTGTCAGAATGTTCCTTGCTGTCACCAAGCACCTTCACTTACCCAAGTTACAATACTGGGGAAGCTCTTGAACTGGTTAACCAACACGTCCAATTGACGAGCGAACTCAGCCTGCTGCTTCTCGTCCGGTAGGATAGTAAACGAGTTGCCGTTTGCGTCCCTCTTGGACTGCAGCGGGCGCAGGGAAGGCATGTCTTGAATTACAAGCAGACCTAGCTCGTCGCATGCTTGATAGAACAGATCGGTTTCGACTTTGATCTGCATTCCACGGTGTGAGCACGAGAAACCATGGAATATGATGCGACACGGGGACACTCACATGCTTGCGGACCATGTTGAATCCCAATTTCTTTAGCATCTCCAAATCGTACACCATCGCTTCCTTACTAGGGGGCGTGTATAAACCATCGGGCCAATAGCCTTGATCCAAAGTACCGAACATGAAGATAAATTCTCCATTGAGCAAGGGCCGCTCGATCCCGTCGATCTTACCCCGGGAGATTGTGCGGAAGCCAACATAGCTCTCCACTTCATCTTTGCCAAGTTTGACAGTCACGTTGTACAGGTCAGGCGAGTCCGGGGACCAGAGCTTGGGCGAAGATACGGTGAATTGGAATGGCTCGTTGGTGGGGCCATTGTGGGTTGCAACAGTCTTGCCATCTTTGTGGACAGTGACCTCGGCCTGAGTGGATGTCTCCTTGGCGGAGCTGTGTACAGTGATATTTACTACATGCAGTCAGGATCAAGCAAGGATTTCCACAAATTAATACCAGACACTTACCTTGACCATCCATGTTTGCGTCAAGATCGAGTTGGGTAATGTGATTGGATGGAGCAGCCTCAAGCCAAACAGTTTGCCATATACCACTGCACGGGGTATAAAAGATGTGACTGGGTCTCAGGGTCTGCTTTCCAATGGGGATAACATAGTCACCACTGTCAGTAGGATCATGTACGAATACAAGTCTGTATTCAAAGTCAGATATGGAAGTCGGCTGCGTTGTGAACCCGGGATGCTCACAGCTCATTCTGCTGATCAAACTTCAGGTATTCCGTCACGTCTAACGTGAAACGGAAGTATCCGCCACGGTGGAATCCTGCCTTTTGACCATTGACAAAGACTGTGGCTTCATAGTCTACCGCCCCAAAATTGAGTACCGCCTGCTCACCCTTCCAGGAAGAAGATACTTCGAAGGACGTTGAAAACCAAGAGTACAAGGCCGAATCGGTTTGTATTCCTGCAAATATTTGTTAATGATTTGATGATAACGCAGCAAGCAGCGCAAGACCTACCGGACAATCCACTCTCAAGACACGACGGAATCAAAACATCCTGTTCAAGTTCTTGTCCGAAAGGTGGCTGCTGAAGAGCATCGAGGCTTGCAGCACTTTGATACTTCCACACCCCGTTGAGGTTCTTCCATTCAGAGCGCTGCAGCAAGGGCCGCGGATACTCGGGCCATGGGTTTGTTCCGACTTTGTCAGTCCATGGCGTTGTCAAGGGAGGCTCTTTAAGAGAGTAACCCGCACTACTGCGCGCCTTGTTTTGTTGGTGCTTTGTGCCCTCATTGCTAGGCAGAGCTAGACTAGTCGCCGCCAGGCACGACAAGACAAAACTCTGAACTAAATGCATATTGATCGGAGGCGCTCAGATCTTCCGACAGAAGTACACGCACACAACAGCGATAGTACCGAAGATCCTCGGAATAAAATATCACATTCTGGCCATGATTCGGCCAGTCCCTGGATTTAAATACATCGGACCCTACTGCGCCGGACTAACAGACTCATGGCACGGTGCTTCCCTGCATACAACATGCCCACTTGGCAGAGACGCCCCCACAAGGGCTAACCCCGCAGCAAGTACACAGGACGCCGAGAAATTTGGATTCACTAAGGATCGCGAGCATTTCGGCCGCTGGCTGGTGTCTAACCACAGGGAGCATCATCCACTGCTTGGCGTTAGTGACAGCGCAGGGGCCAAGAGCAACAGCCAAGAGCTGGCGGGCAGCAATGATGTCGATGTGCACATAGTCAACACATAACCCTTCGAAAAGGGTGAGCTGGATATTGCCTGCTACAGGAACTCAGGCTGTGGATTCCCAAGACAATGCGAAATTATGAGAACACTACCGACACACAATAATAGCAGTCCCTCCACAGTTTTCACAACGAAACTCAATGCCCGGCTCTAGAAAGCGACAAATCACGGCAGTGATAGGTATTCCGTGGAGCATTTCTCGCCAGCAAAACATGAGTCACGCGACAGAATGTTCGGTTTGTGCCGACTATGCCTAATACCGCGAAAACTCAACGCCGATCGCAACACACGGGCGGCAGCCGATCTGTCTTTGTTGCATACATTTCCCGTGCAAGGGAAATCATGTTGCTTGTTGTCTCATCCGTTAGCCGAGATATGCAACTCATCTACATATCCAAGCCAAGTCTAAGAATGAAGTCATGTTTACATGGAATGATTCGGTTTTGCATTGTTAGTCCACCGAGCAAGGATCGTGTTCCAGTCCAATCCCTTGCGTCCGGATTGCATGGCACACCAACGTCCCCACACCGAGTAAGATACATATTTGATTAAGTGGTCTAGCCACGATCTACTCATCTACGATATATCCCGAGGTCATTCACTCACTGTTCATAGCTGACCAATGTCGCGCTACCCCGCTGTCTCCGACGACGTGGTAGCTTGACGTTGTATCAATTTTCAATTTAAGAATACGAAAGGCCGCCCTGCCCCTCCGAGTCTGGCTTGGCGCGACGATCCCCTTTTCTCAATTGGCGAGTTGTTTATCCGGTTGCTGCCTCCACCGAAGCCTAAGGCTGTGGCTGTGGCTGGTTTTTGGGCTTCGGGGGTCCTCCGCCTCCGTTCTTCCCCGCGTTCTGGGAGCGGGGCTTACGGTGAGTTGAATTGATGTTCCAATCAAATATTCTGAACTCGAATAATGGTATGATAGAAAGGACAATTCCAAGCTTTTAGGCCAGCAAATCCATATGTGTCTTCTTGGTTTGGGAAAAGCTCCGGTGGGTTGGACCATGTGTCCCTGGCAGATATATAACCTTTCCTTCCTGGTTAAGTATTCATCCTGGCAACTAAGGCTCACGCCTACCTAGGCAGTAAGATTAACTTCGCAATTCTCGAGGCAATAATAAAAACACATAACTACATTTAGTCCTTTGTAATCTCCCATTGTGGAGGAATGGTGTAAGTCAATCAGCTGCTGGGGTACTTATCTTGTTGAAAATATAACCGACCTCAAACATAAAATGTCTGGAACCAGTCTCAAATAGTAGGCCAGTTGGTCAGTCCCACTAACCCTGGTTTAGAATACATACAATTGGCAGATCACCAATGGGATAGCTTTGAAAAGTTGGGAATTCGGCCTGCGAAAAAAAAATAATGTTAGATGGCAGGTTGCTCTGATCCATAACATGTGAAACAGACCCGATTACGGCGGCCAATATGGTATAGACGTGACGGTCCGATTGATAAAAGTGGCCTAAAGGACCCCAATTTGAACCAATATATTTATTGGCTTGCATAGAACATGCTACTCCAAAGCTTAAGCTACTGTAATTGACTTGCGCTTTGAGGGCAGGCAAAATGGTTGGCCTGACCGTCGCATGGCCAAGAAGCCCTACTAGAGCACCCTATGTTGACAATAGCGGAACCCCAACTAGAGCTATTGACCGAAAAACTTAACTTGTGCCAAGCTTCCCACCGTGTAAGTGATCAGCTGCGCTATAAATAAAGTTCGATGAGCATTTTCATTCCTAGATCCAATTTCTTAACATTCCAAAGCAAATAACAAAATGTGAAGATCTTCATATTTGCATTGTAAACGGCGGACCTGAGAATTACTCTATCGGGTTAGTTTTGCCTTTCTAGGTCTAGCGTCTCAATCGTCACGTAACCTCCCTTCAATGCCCTCCGACATAAAAGACCTGTCTTCACTGCTCATCCTCCCCCTTCCACTTGTACGAACCAAGCTACCCGATTCTAAAGCTGAAGATACCGTTCTCTAATACCTTCCCTTCTGTAGAGATAAAAGTGATATCTGATTTCGGGTCGAGCGTTTACCTTTTATTCGCTTAGGAACTAGCGAACGATATTATTTTATTAGGATATTCGACGACGAATATAGCGAATTGATAACGAGCCTAAGAACAAAATTTTTTACCGGACTTTAGCCCAAAAAGGCAGATATATTGGAACGTGCCCTTGTAATAATAATACCATCAAGTTGAATGATATCAAGAGAAATGCGACCCAAGTCATGGCAGTCAAATATAGGGTATTGTCACGAAATACATACATACGGCGTACCGTATGTTACACTATAAAAGTGGACCGCTGACCTCATCGGCATAGATCAAGCCCTGAGATGTTTCCTCTTTCTTCTGTATTCATTCACCATGTCGATGCTCAAATTACCCCCCGAACTTCTCATACAAATCGGGACACATTTAGAATGTTCCGATCTGAATCATCTTCTGGAATGTCATTCCTATCTATTCAAGATCCTCAACAAACCCCTCTATCAACGCAATGTGCAGGAACACGATGCCTCGGCACTGCTATGGGCAGCCTCTAAAGGGTCGGAATCGACTCTGCAATATCTCATTGAGGCCGGAGCAAATGTTCAATATGAATCTCAGTATTTTGCCTGCTCCATACAAAGTGAGGGATCACGCATCCGATGGCCGATTCAAATCGAGGACATGAAAGAGCATCCAATATCATACGCGGCAGCCCAGGGACATATAAAAATCGTGGAGTATCTCCTCGATTTAGGAGCTGATCTTAATTATCGCGACCGGGATGGGTTAACGCCCCTTGCCCTCGCAGCTCGCGAGGGTCACTTGACTCTGACTCAGAAACTCATTTCTCTGGGCGCAAAGCAACTATCACACGATACCGAGGGAAGATACCCGCTTTCACAAGCAGCATCAAAGGGTCACCATGAGATCGAAGACTATCTCTTCGACCAGCTTCGCCAATACACTTATAGCAAACCAGATCCCGCACTGGACCTCTACTGGATGTTGAAATACGCCGCGGAACAGGGCGATGACGCCCGCATACGATACCTCTTGTCCCGGGGAGCGGATGTTAATTTCCAACTACCCGAAGAGAGTCATCCACCGCTATGTGGTGCACTCCGGGATGCTCCACGGCCATTCGATACCGCCAAGCTTTTGTTAGATCATGGAGCAGATCCAAACGGAGAAGCTTCACGATCGAAATCCTACTCATCTGGAAGAAGGGAACGGTCGGTTACAACAGTCTTTTGCGCTCTATTGAGAGACGAGAGCTATTCTCTGATTGAGCTCCTTTTTCAATACGGGGCGATAGCAATAAGGCACGGCCAGACCTTGCTGATAGCAATCAACCTAGAAAAGCCTCGCGAATTTGAATATTTAGTGGAGCGCGGAGCCAGCCTAGATGCAGGATATCGCAGGACAACTGTCGCTAAAAGTGCAATGAGTTCTGACTGTCAACCTATTATTGATATTTGCTTGAAGTATGGAGTGTCTCGAGATACCAAATGATCGTGAATCGACTGATATGGACTTTCTACATCGAGAGTTTGTGAAATTCCGATTTGTTAGGTAAATAATAGATTCATCGTTTTGTTTGTAGGACAAGGCAAATTCATTTCCAGTACCCAGCGAGGTAGAGTAGCGAATTTAGAAGAAAGGAAGGTTAGACCACGCAAAGCTCTGCTTCTTCCTGCTTCTTCCCATGTCTCATAAAAACTCAAACTAAGATCTAGTATGATTCTAGCTGTGTCGACTATATCCCATGATATGGATTTCTCATCGACAGAGTGCAAGTTTTGTGTTGACATCCTTTAGTTTACATTCTTGGGGTCTCTGCAAGTACCGTCTCCCCAGTTTGCCTTGTCACTAAGGTAGAGACCTGTAATAGACAAAATTAATACCGAGGAAGCTGCTTGTCATAACGGTGGTACATACCAGAAACCATGTACATCAAAGTGTCTGAATAGCCTAGTTAGTTCTGACAAAAAGTCTTGTAACCAACAGGTACACGCTTACCTGCGTTCTTGAGTGGACGGATTTTCGATATGGTTGTCTCGTCTTTGTCCTCCTTGGCAAGCTTGTTGATTGCGACCCATTCATAGGCAGGTTCACCATTGTTCAAGTCTTCGTCGTCTTTGCGTCAAATTGACAGTCAGCGCAAATGTCCATGAGAAAGCAGCAGCATCAAGGAAGGAATCCACTTACCAAGGCTACCTTTGGCACTAAAGTATGATTCTGTATGACTTAGTTCGTGCAAAAAGAGACTCTCGGGAGTAGCGTCCAAGACATCGTCAATGGACTTGGTTAGGAGTGATTTCAGAGTCTCCTGTTTCTGCGAAATGAGAGTTTTGCCTGTCCAAGCCTTCCAGGCTCTGGGACACACAGTCATGAAGTCTTTGACGTTACCTCGACTCGTGGTCATAAAAGCAAGGGTATCCTCATCGCCGTTGGCTTCTTTGCAAATATCCGTGTTCTTGTTGTCGGTCATTATAGCCAGTGGCTCACCAGTCAATTTGAACCGATCTGTTGTTACCCGATGAAATAGATTAGCATCGAGTCAAAGCAGGATAAAATGGCAGTCCAAAGAATCTTACAATCTCCTGCTTTATCCTTAGTACCATCAGTCACCCATTGTGTATGATCGCAATACACGTCCAGCTTGAACGCATTCCCGGACAGGCCTTGATTGTATTTGGTCACGAAACCTGTGCTCACAGATTAGCTCTTGGCCAAATATCTTTGATTGGTGTCAATCAGACATACTTGACAGTGACTTCAACTTGGTCTTAGCATTTTTGACCGCGGTTTTATCAGTAGGCTTGAATTCTCCGTAAAGTGATTGATAAAGGTCAACGTATGATTTTTCAGTAGGAAGCATTTTCTTGCGATCTTTGCTCATTGCCTTTTCGATTGTAGAAATTGATGTTTTGGTACTGCCAGTCTATTCATTGGACACACAACTAGTTAATAATTTCTGCAACTCAATTTTGGCAAGAAAACGATAGAAGCGATAGTTCAGCCTCACGAAGCACTCACAACAGTAACCATATTATTCAATACGTCCTCAAAGAAGCTCTCCTTTCCTGCACACGAGCTGTGCAACCGGACTCCAGTAAACTTTCCAGGGGATGTCCATGTGGCCGCAGTCGGATTGCGCTTTTCCACACCAACCGAGGCAACACTATGATTGAACTCAACCGGGAAGCCTTGAACTACGCTCAAGACATCTGCAAAGAAAAAAAGGTGACTGACTATGGCAAGCCAGGCCTTGCCAAAGGGACCAAAGATCATGGTTATGATCAAAAGAGCGTGTAGTCCAACAAAGTAGATCAAAAGATTGTATTCAAAAAGAGTGGAAATGTGCTGGAAAGACACTAATGTAAATTGCGTATCTCCCCATTTCTAAATAAAAAGCTCCTCGATCTATTTCTTCAAGTGATGGGCTCTTCAATGACCCCTACGCGAGGCCCAAGTTCATTTTCAACAATACCGCCCCGTGTATTTGGCCCCCTACGGCGTAAAAGACTGTGAATTGACCTTAATGTGCAATCTCTGTATTACAAATAAATCCCTCATGCTCCATAGAAATCAAGTATCTTGCAATCTCTGACACGGAGCTCATGAAGTCGCATTATTGGCCAGATAGCGCTACCTGAATGGGGCTGGAAAGAGAGGAAACGGGGTCCGTGTTTCAAAGGCTCGTTGCGCGAACTTCCTCTGTCTATGTTGCACTAAAGTACGTATAGATGGTTGCATTAATGGAGAATATCAGGGAACCAATTGAAGTTTCCAGCAAAGGGTCAGTTCACCCGGATGGCCCCAACACTGGGGCTTCTCCCCTTTGCACAGATACCAGCTGGGATCTCTCATTCGTCAGGCTTTTGGACCCCAAATGGGGCCCAGTATAATTGTTTGAGCTAAGCTTTCAACTGCAACATGCTTGTCTGCGCCCCACTATATTTTAGCCCCATTGACGATGACAATTTCCAAGTTCGGACAATGGCAGTGGGCGAAACATGAAACGGTAATTACCGTAATTTTCGGAAAACGTACGTTACCTGACTGATGTACCATGTCCATCAAAATCAGAACAGTCGTTTCCTCGATATCCCCTTCTAAATTTCCTAAGTAAAGCAGGAGGTCGCTCTTTTACATCACACAATTCTTCTTTTCCTAACTGGTCTCTGTTCAGAATGTTCGTACCAAAATTATTCATTCATTTATTGCTGCTGGGTGCGGCTGTTGCTGCCACTCAAGGCGGGTGGACGAATGGGCCATCAGCTACTGGAACTAAAGACCCCAATGCTGCTGTGGGATGTGATTATTGGGTGAATGATGTTCAATACAGCGACACTTGTGATGCAGTAGTGGACTTCTTTGGAATCTCACTAAAGCAATTCGTTTCCTGGGTAAGTCCCTACTTATACCATGTCCTAGTTTTCAATGGGGGGATCGTGACTGACATTTCTCCAGAATCCCTCCCTGAAGTATGACTACTGCGTACTGGTACCTAAATGGAGTTACTGTGTGTCTGGTCCGGCCGGAACAGCTTCTATGGGTGGTAATAGTACTGGGGCGACCTCAGCTAGTAGCTTTAGCTTCGCTGGCACTGCTGCGCCAACCCAGAGTGGAATCGCAAAGTCTTGCACCAATTACCATCTGGTGCAGAATGGGGACTCTTGCAACAGCATTCAAGACATGTATATGAACTTCACTCTGAGTCAATTCTACAGCTGGAATCCGTAAGTTGATCATGCGGCTCTGAGATTGACGATTTTCTGACTTGGGCAGCGCTATTTCCAAGGGCTGCAAGGGACTGGTTAACGGTGACTTTGTTTGCGTGGCTGCGAAGTCATCTCCATCTGCGTCTGCGTCTGCCAGCTCAACCTCTGCCTTCCCAACTCAGACTGGGGTTGTTCACGATTGTAAGTTATTCTTTCTCGTAATGCTCTCGATGATACTGTTCTCACATGCGGAAATACAGGCAACAAGTGGCACTATATATCTGGAAAGGATGACTGTGACTCAATACAAGCGGAATATGATCTCACGCCAGCACAGTTCTATCATTTGAACCCTGCAACCGGTTCTAAGTGCAACAACCTCTGGCGTAAGACTAATGTTTGCGTTGGTGAACCAGGTATGTTTTCCTTGCTCCAAGCTCTCATGATAACCTTGTTTAACATAATATTAGGGCTCACGCCCTCTGCTACCATCACCGCCACCGGCTCATCCAGCTCGACATCTGCTTTCCCAACTCAGACTGGAGTAGCTTCGGACTGTAGGTTTTCAAGATCAAGATCCCATTCTCTAAAGTCGGTGACTAACACTTTGGTAAATAGGCAACAAATGGCACTACGTGTCTGGCGATGATGACTGCACTTCCATCGAGAAGCAGTACGATCTTACCACAGCGGAGTTCTATAAATTGAATCCCGCTACTGGATCCAACTGCACCAATCTGTGGCGTAAAACTAACGTTTGTGTCGGCGCACCTGGTAAGTTTCGGTCACCCTGAGCCTTGAGATCATTGGTACATTCTAATATGATTCTAGGAACGACATCCTCCTAAGACTATTCTTCTGCAGATTTTAAATAAATGTGCTATTGAGGAATTGGCCTATATCTAGATTGAATGCCCATTGCTAGTAATAGGAGAAGGTCATACTTCATTTTCAATGTTAAATATGACAATTTCGATTTTTTTATTGAATTTACTACTAGTCTATTGTATCTCATATCAAACAACGATTGCTGCGTGTATTTGATCTTCATCGAGCAAAATAGAGACCTGTAATAAGCAAAGTAGCCACGAGAGCTTTGTATACCCGACCCTCGATATATAAGTGACACTTGGGGTTCTTCAAACAAGTCTCTTGCTTTGCATAAGTATACAAACGACCAACCATTCAAACTAAATGGCTCTCCTCATAAGAACGTATTGCTGTTTTTAGGATAATATCATATGTCAATGGTGTATATTAAAAATTAATAGACTCAAGAACTGAATCACATCAACAGAAAGTAAATTAGATACATTGTCTCCCAACTCAGCCCAAAGTAGACTACAGAAACAAGGAAATAAAAAGTGAACACCCTGCCATCACAATTCCAGTACCCTCGATCGCCATTAGGCATGTTCCATCGCTAGTCCCTGTGGCCGAGGGCGAACTACTGGCACTCGATGCTGTCGCACTGTTACCAGTGGCAGTGCCAGCAGACTCGGTTGACTGGCTCGGCAAAGAAATCGCCTCCGTCGAAGTCGCAGTGGACCCCGTAGAAGTAGAAAGATGGAGTGAGGGTGCCGCAGTACCCATCCCCGAGGCCTGATCATTTGATTTGCTCGAGCTACCCACACAGTAACTCCATCCCTCGATGGGAACGCATGGGTCCTTCAAGAGTGAGGGATTCTACAGGTTTGACTCATTAGCTGGAGGGAAAAAAAGATTTTCAGAAGAGAGACAGATACGCACCCATTCGTGGAGTTGCTGGAAGTCGATATCAAATTCCTTTTGCAGAGCCTTGCAGCTATCTTTGGAGGAAATATCATTCGCCCACTGAGTACACTTCGTAGTGACATCGGGATCGGTGCTACCGGTAGAACTGTCTCCGACTTTCCACCCATATGCTGCGGATGCAAGTGAGACGACGAACAATGCTGCAACTGGTTTCATGGTGGCTATGGCTTTCCGATTCCGTGCACTCAAGATTGGCGTGGATAAAATGGGGTGAGTATTGGCCCCCAAGAGACATTTATGCAACAAAAATATCAAACTCAGTGACAAATTCCTGGAACAGACGGCTCGCGTAGACTAGCGCATGTAACAACATTGAAATTGACTCATTTGAGTAGTTTCAAACAGCCTCTGCTTCTGCACAAACGATACAGACAGTATGTGGAGACACTAGGCTATGCTTGGCCCCGGGGGCCAAAGGCTAAACCGTGGAAGTGGGATGAAAACCGAGAATGTGCCTGGCATGAGTGGAGTATCTGCAAAAATTTCTATCAATCATCTCACAGCAAGATTGGAAGGTAGACTGCGTAAATACTTGAGTTCGTAAATGTACTCGGCTATCCGCAACTTCAAAACTTTGATGCCGATCCTGGTCCACTGAGGTCCACCGTTTTGTTTCGAAGATCGTTATCACGCATGCCTGACTTGTTTCTAGAGCCTGACCGAAGCTAATGCAGGGGCATGGCCCATGTACATAGAGCACATAATGATCGTCACAGGCATGGGCCGTGAGGCTGCAACGAGAAAGATTCCGCTGAGGGTCCGGTATTGAGATTTCCAGTCTGATACCGTAATTGAATTACAGGCGAAATCTTGTTGAATTGATATGGAGTCCGTTACATACTCGGTTTGAAGTAACTTATATAGATCGTGCCAGGCTTTTCTCTGTCCTGCATGAATCTCCTCACATTCTTTTAAATCAATTCCACGTTCATTTTCACGTTCCTTTTTTTGTTTCGTTTTGCATAAGGATGAATATCCTTTCTACGGTCAAGACTTTGGCCTTGTTACCGTTGTTTTGCGATTTAGTGCTGGGCGCTAAAGGCACCAGTGGCACTTGTTCCAAAGACAAGAAGTGTGACACAGGATGTTGTAGCAAAGCAGGCTATTGTGGCTTTGGGCCTAACTTTTGCGGTGATAGCGTTTGTATCTCGAATTGCGACGCTCAGGCAGAGTGTGGAAAATATGCTCCGGTGGTCAATCAAACGTGCCCTTTGAATGTTTGTTGCTCGGAGTTCGGCTTCTGCGGTACCAGTTCAGACTTCTGTGGCAAAGGTTGCCAGAGTGGATGTGATGATGTGAAGCAGCCATCATGCTCGGGGTCCTCTAGCTCTAAGGTCTATGGAGGGTACTTCGAAGCGTGGAATTACGAGCGCGCGTGCGACACAATGACCCCCTCAGATATTAATGTCAATCCCTGGACACACATGTTCTATAGCTTTGCTGGTATTGACACGGGCGACTCGACCATCGAGACCGTATACGACTTGGACGATATATACATTGAACAAATGAATGACCTCAAAAAGAAGAAACCTTCTTTGAAGACGTTCATTTCCGTTGGTGGCTGGGATCTTGGAGGCGAACCATTCTCAGACATGGTTCGCTTTTCCGGGCTGCGCAAGTCATTTATTGACTCCGTTATATCTTTCATGGATGACCGCGGCTTCGATGGAATTGATATTGACTGGGAATACCCGGCTGCCACAGATCGAGGTAAGCAACTAGCTTTTTTCTTGATTGGCGTGTATATGGAAAAGCGTGCTAATTTTCATGGTAATCGGCAGGTGGTCGTGATGAGGACACGAAAAATTTCGTGACATTTATGAAGGAGCTGAAGGAAGCTTGCGACGGGTCCTATAGCATCACTGCAACCTTGCCTACTTCTTACTGTGAGTGTATATGGCATATTTACATTTTGCAACATATTGCTGACTCCTCTGATAGGGTATCTGAAAGGGTTTGATGTAAAGGGACTGTCAAAATATGTCGACTACTTCAACTTCATGGCATACGATATCCACGGCACCTGGGATGGAAAGACAAAGTGGACAGAGTCAGATATCAACCCCCATACCAACCTCACTGGTAAGAAACATTCCTTTCTAATCAACCAATTTACTGACCATATCATATAGAGATCAAGGATGGATTGGATCTCTTGTGGCGCAATGATGTCGATCCTTCCAAGGTGCTGCTTGGTCTTGGATACTATGGGCGCTCGTTCACATTGAAGGATCCTAGCTGTGATACACCAGGATGTGCATTCGACAAGACCGAAGACTCTGCAGGTGGTGGAAAAGCTGGTAAATGCACGAACACGACTGGCATTTTGACCGATTACGAGATCGAGCGGGTCATCAAGCAGTATAATCCTGATGTGACTTATAACGAACAAGCTGCGGTCAACTGGATGACTTGGGATTCAAATCAATGGTATGTTTGCTAAGAGAGGTCGAGGTTCTATAAGCTAATGGTACTAGGGTCTCATTTGACAACGCGAAGACATTGAAGCAAAAGGCCGACTTTGCTAATGAGAAGTGCCTCGGGGGCCTTTTCGCATGGTCCATTGAAGAGGGTGGACCTGGCACCACGGCGAACCCCAATGACCTTGACCCCAAAGATACATCCATGACTGGCGCAAGTACAGATGGAAGTGATTCGGGCAGTGGTAACTTCTATGTCGATGGGGACGTCGCCAAACCAAAGGGTTCAAATACTGCAACCGCTATCGCCCCAGTCAATCTGATTGTGGCTCCATCCTCATTGTCTACACCAACCACTATTTCAGTTGGACCTTTAGTGACACCCATCGAAGTTGCCTGGACGACAACCAAGACCGTGACAGTCTCGAATAAACCAACCGTCACAACTACCGTCACTCGCACCATTCAAACAACCACATTCTCGATTCCTTCCATCACTGCCAGCAGCATTCCGTGGTGGAACTGGAACATCACCGGAACTGACGACACCTCAAGTTCCAAGACCCTCTTCCCTAGCTTCTCGCTGGATTCGTTTACGTTCAGGAACACTCTGAGCTACCAGCAGACGCAGACGCAGAGTGGCATCAATGGCAGTTACGTGACCATTACAGGCTCTGAGGACCGCACTTTCTTCCCTCCTCCTTGGCCCTGGTCTACAACTTCTTTGCCTGTCGATGTTCCCACGCCAGTGATCACATGGACACAGGGCGGACCTCCAGCGCCTACCTGTACTTCAAACTGTGGCACCGAATGTAAATCTTTCTGTGATGCGCCTTGCTTGACGGATTGCGACGATACAGTCTCGAACAACAACTGGAAGGACCCCGAAGACCCTGACCCACCATCACACTCCCGATGCAGCGGCCCAGACTGCAAGGGCGGAAAATGTACTGGGCCTCTTTGTGTCAAGAGAGGCTGCACCGGTACCGATTGCGATGAGTCTACTCATACATGTCTCGGATCAGACTGCCATGTCACCAGCTGCATTGGTACTGATTGCACCGATTCAGGAGAATGTGACGGCGACGACTGTGACACTACCGGATGTGAAGGCGATGACTGTAACGGATCTGGACAGTGCACTGGCCCAGACTGTGTATCTCTTGGCTGCACCGGTGCCGACTGCGATCCCCAGACTGGAGAATGTACCGGGTCTGATTGCAGCAAGGTTAGCTGCTCGGGTTCAAACTGCGATGGAGGCAAATGCACTGGCGATGGATGTGAGTCGGAAGATGATGACTGCGACTCCAAGGAAGCAGATACTTGCACAGAGTACATTTCCTCTTCTATGGTCTCCTCAAGTTACACTACGGAAACATCCACCATGTGTCAAACCATCACCGCCTGTGATGCCAAACCCACCACTACAACATCCACAATCACCTCCGATAGTACCGTGAAGGCTGCGTATCGCTTCTATAGTCGGACTATTGATGATGCTGCTATCACGAGTCAGGCTAGCATCATCGACGACGATTTCTCCTCGCTATATACCACCACCCCCACCCCCACCAGCACGTCTAGCACATCAACAGAGGAGGCGACAACGACCACTAGCAACAAATACAAGCCATCCGAGTCCGCAAGTACATGTGGCCACGGCCAGACTATGTGCCATCTTTTCGTCAGCAACCTACATGGGTTCTGTGACGTGGCCAAGAGTTATATCAGAGGCGATGATATCTACGGGTAAGTTCGTTGGTTATTGAGGTTATGTTTCATGAATCTAACCCTCTCTTTAATAGAACCACAAGCGGCAAAAAGACCGGAGAATGCTATACCGATGGCAAGCACGCCTCGGGTGGGTGCGGAGTCTTCATCAAGGGCGACGGCTGCGAAGTCAAGGGCACTACCATGCAAGCGTAAGTCTTCTATTATGCCCCGTAATGCTTTACAATACTGATCTCAATTACAGTGCCTACGATCACATTTTCGATGACTGCAATCAGGCTTGTGGCCATATGGTCTTTGATAACGGTTGCGAAATGAAGGTTGACTATGTCACCGGCTGTGAAACTGAAAACAACTAGACACATCTTACGTAAATAGCTTCTTAACTACACTTTCATATTAAATATCACGCTTTCCCAATGTCCACGTTTGAAAATAGTGTAGAATGGGAGCAAACTAAGTCAGATGGCGAGGAAAACAAGTATTAGTGGGCGGTCAAAGGGAGGCTGGACGTCCAAAGTTACGGGTGGAAAGGGAGCCGTTTCTGGCCTCAAAAGCGGTCATTTTCATCCTCAATCCCACAGGTCCCCATAGTTATTCTATTTGTAATCTCGGGCCATTTCCGAACATCACACGGATGAGTTCGATCCCGTTATCCAAAGTACGGTGAGGATTGCATTGCATTGCATTGATTATAAAGCCTATCAATCCTTATTCTATACTAATATCCCAGCGCCGCATTGACTGCAGCCACATCCCAGTAGAACGGCCTGATTTCCAGTATAAGCCCCTTCTTCAGATCCACAGTGAAGGCCTGACAGAACGGAAAGTCCATCTCTTGTCCAGTGGATCGCACCCTCAAGTGAACATTCGATAGCACCACAACACGGTCCGATCCAGGGCGCTCAAAGATCTCAGGGTTCTGCACATCCACAATATCAAAGTAGTCCCCCATGCGGGTGCTCCAGTCCTGAATTCCTTGAGGTCCGATGTAGACGCCGGCGTACGGAAGGGCGGGGGTCTGTTCTAGACGAACATCGGGTGCGAGCGTAGCGGCGATGCCGGAAAAATCACGGGCTTCAGGGGCAGCGGACATGTATGCCCGTTCTGCTTCATAAAACGCATCGAGAACTGCGCGTGGTGTGTATCCTGGTGTAGATGCCATGTTGTTGGTAGGTGCCTTCTTAGTGTAAGGTAGAGGTGGGGTTCCGAGTTAATCGGATGGTTCAATTTAAGACGGAGTATGTTGGTAGAAGCGAAAAGCTCATCTGGCCTACGGATAGCTGGACACTTTATATGCGACTATAGTTCAATGTAATTTGTTAAATGCCATGGTTGTACTTTGTATACCTCCAGGATCAGTCGGATTAATAATCCATTCCACACAGAAGTGCTTACAAATGCTTCTCAGGCTCTCTCGTGTCCAAGGTGTTTTATAATTTTAGGTAAAGAATTACATCTATTTGAGCCATACCAGTGGCCATCTAACATGATAGGGCAAGCGGTGGCTTATCGCTAGAAGTTACGGCGGAAATGAGGCCGTTTCCAGCGCTAGAAGCTGTCATTTTTGGATGTTCGCAGGGTACGTGCAACAGTCAGGAAGCAGAGACGAAAATCTGCTAGACTTATAACCTCTGTATGTGCTATAGTGAGACTATAAAGTGCGTAAGACTAATAATATTGTATTAGTTAGGATAATCGCCATAGGAGAAGATTTGAGGCATGGGAGAGAAATATATAAATTGCACGAACAAAAGGATGCGTCTTACTAATTTCAACCCCGCCAACCCACATTTCCACTTCCTCTCTCTGTTTCAGAGCAGGGGCAATCTTGTAAAGATAGGATGTTCCGATTTCCGCAAGGCAGACGGCTTGATCGGTAACGATGTCATCATCTTCTTCATCCCAGTTATTGTTATCTGGGGGCAGATTTTCCTGGGTTTGTGCATGATCCGCCATGTTGACGAAACATCAATAAAGAAAATACCGAAACGTCCAGTTGAGCTTCTGCTCAGTTGTAAAGTCGGGTAATATATAGTGAAAGCACTGTCCTTGTCAAAAAGAATATTCCAATAGTTACAACATCTAGTACTTTGAAGTACTATTTTTGATGGAAGTTGAAGAATTTTGATTATTTTTCATTAATCTCTGATGATTCAAGCGGAGAGAGAATAATTTACAACATCTTATGGCTACTACTATGGAGGGGGAAAAGAAGAGGTAAGACTATGATCTATTCAATCTAGCAAATACGGGATATCTATACCTGTTTGCTAGCTTGCTAGCGCTGAAAGTAGAGGGAGACAAGCGGGTTCAAAACAAGACTTGCCTTCGCGTTGCGGCGACGCTTTTGGGCAGCACGCTTACACTGGCGGGGGCTGAGCTCACCGCACGAGGCGTGGAGGTGGGAAAAAAGGAATGGAAGTTCAAGAGTAGTGGGAGAGGCTATTTATTCTATATGAAAAGTAGGTGCCCTCCTTAATATGAAACCACCCTTGGATCTTCCACTTTAACCTTAGAAATATTACTATATGTCTAATTTTATTCCAATGTTAGTCAAAGGGTCAATGGTCAATTGACGAGCTTCCAAATTTAACCTCTTATGCATTAGGTTATTCAATTCTGCGTTCCTTTGGGCGTGTTGATGGTAGAACATGTATAGTGTAACAGGATGTAGGTCGTAAGACAAATCCAATATCTTTCGGGATTTGTAGATGCTTCATTTGTGATCACATGCATCCGGGTCCGTGAGTAGAAAACGGCCCAAGAGCCAAGACATTGTGTAATAGAGAGCTAGAAGATGGCGGCGTATATACAAAATTATCTAGTTAAGACATCTGTTTGTGTTTAGGAGTCCGCGAGCGGCAATTGACCATATGCAATTACCCCATTGAATCTCATTGAGAGAGATGCGAAATCTATGGGATGAAATAAAATTCGAACAAGGCGATTCCCCTATTCCCATCAGCATGGTGACTGAACATTCTTATCGGGATTGAACTGATATCGGGATTTGGGTGGAACAATCCGGGAAGCTCTGTATGACCCCGGGATTAGGGAAGATCACCGAAGTTCTGCAACGATAAGGTCCACCTATCATGGCGTGATTTAAACCAAATCGAGCCCTAACAGACCCCGGGCTTAGAATAGATAGCGTGTACTTGCTTACATGCGAATTATCGAACATTCCGGGAACTATCCTTTGGCGTGACACTACACTGAATCAAATCCCGTGTTGATTTCCCGCGTCTCAGATTCGCACCTCAATGCCAAACATAACGGTCATTGTTCAACAGCCTCAGAGCAGTCCCCGAATCCGAGAGCTTCCGAATCTCATGATGTTGCTTATTTTGTGCTTCGGGGTCTGGGAGATGCAGGTCATAGTTCCAAAGCCAACATACAAGACAGCTGAAGGTGTTATAAATTGAGGTTCTTCCCGGGCTTGAGGTAGGGATTTTCATTCTACACAACAGTTTTCAAAGCAAACACTCGTGGAAAGACAACAAGCATCTCAACATGGTTCCCGTTCTCAAGAAATACAAGGCCGCAGCAGTCAATGCTGAGCCTGGCTGGTTCGACCTCCAGGAATCCGTTCGCCGGACAATCCACTGGATCGATGAAGCAGGAAAGGAAGGTTGCAAGCTGATTGCTTTCCCCGAGCTTTGTTAGTATTACAGTTCTACGTACCGGATACAATGTCCTAACAAATATGAATAGGGATCCCCGGCTACCCCTACTGGGCTTGGAAGGTAACCTACCAGGAAAGCCTGCCTCTGCTGAAGAAGTATCGCGAGAACAGTCTCGCCTCCAACTCGGATGAAATGCGCCGCATCCGCGAAGCGGCCAAAGCCAACAAGATTTGGGTGTCTCTTGGATACTCCGAGCTCGATCTCGCCAGCTTGTATACCACGCAGGTTATGATCAGCCCAGCTGGAGATGTCATCAACCACCGTCGCAAGATCAAGGCCACCCACGTCGAGCGCCTTGTTTTCGGAGACGGCACTGGCGACACTACCGAGTCAGTGATGGACACTGAGATTGGCCGCATTGGACACCTGAACTGCTGGGAGAACATGAACCCTTTCCTGAAGGCTTACGCCGCCTCGCTCGGTGAGCAGGTGCACATCGCTGCTTGGCCTCTATACCCCGGAAAGGAGACCCTGAAGTACCCTGACCCATACACCAATGTGGCGGAGGCAAACGCTGATGTATGTTTCCCTTCGACTTTTCTTTTTGCGCGGAGTTGATCTGATTACTGACAAGACTGCTCAGCTCGTTACCCCTGCCTACGCCATCGAGACCGGCTCGTTCACTCTCGCACCCTGGCAGACAATTACTGCAGAGGGAATCAAGCTCAACACCCCTCCTGGAAAGGAACTTGAGGATCCTAACATCTACAACGGAAACGGTCGTATCTTTGGTCCCGATGGACAGAACCTCGTTCCTCACCCCGAGAAAGACTTCAACGGTCTTCTTTTCGTTGACGTAAGTGGAGAACGTTTTTGTTTCACCAGAATGTCAAACTAATTGGTTGCCAAATAGATTGACCTCGACGAGATCCATCTGACTAAGTCTTTGGCCGATTTCGGCGGTCACTACATGCGCCCCGACTTGATCCGTCTTCTTGTCGACACCAACCGCAAGGACTTGATTGTGCACGAGGACAGAGTCAATGGCGGTGTCGGCTACACTCGGACTATTGACCGAGTTGGACTTTCTGCCCCTTTGGATTCCTCGGCTACTGAGGCTCAATCCGAGAGCCTGTAGAGATATTTGGTGGACCCTAGCAGATATTTTGTATCATAGAAACAGAAATACCAACTTGTTCACTCTTTTATCTTGGGAACTGTCATACTATCTTTCATGTATTGTAGGTAGCTTCAAGAAAGTGAAGCTCGGAGAGGGTTCTTATAGTGACTAGGAAGCGACTTAGGTGCCTGCTTAGGCCTGCCTAACTAGCGGTGCCCGGTATTATGAATGGGCGTCTGGGATACACACGGCAGAACCCGATCGAAGGTAATTGAAATTTTGCTCTGTTATGACCTAATGGAAATGTTAAGCCGAATTAGTTGATTGAAGTTCAGTCTACGTACTCGTTCGCTCAGACCTCGAGGGCCTAGATCTGTGAAACGCGTGGACGCATATTCCGACCTCTTAGCATTCTTCACATTCCTGAGGATTCTGTCTTATGTGAACTCGAGGTTACAAATTCAAAGCCCCCAAGACCTTGGTCTAGTTGCAATCATGTGCAGAACCATACTCCCTGACTTGTTGACGGGCCGGCGAACGGACAATGGCCCCTGAACTAGACGGATGTGAGAGTGTAACAGTAAAATTTTCTGGGGTACAATGCGAGTCATAAATTTGGTTCGTGCTATGTCTCAGATATAATGCACTTGTTGCCGGAAACGGAAGTACTAAGAACGACAAGTCTGGACCACCTTGCCTTGGCTATACTTACTACTTCATGTTTCCAACCCATGAGATAGGATATTAGGCTTGGGATAACTCTTGGATTTTTTTTTTAATCTAGGGGGGCTTTAGCGTGAACTGAAACTATGCCCAAGGTGGTGCGTATATACAGCAATGTACGTACTTAAACCCAAAAAAAATACCGCAGCCTTGTGAAACAGCATAGTTTTATCTGTAGAACTCGAACATGTTTCAGTTTAGTCTTACACCAAGACTACGTAGCGTAAATATGCTCGAGCTCAAGCTGGCGTCTAGAAGCTGCCAGGAAATCACATTCCATGAAAGGCGTCGAAGATGCCACGTGCTGATCACCATCACATCACGGAATGTGAGATCTTGCTGCAAACAACATTTGAGATTTTTTCTTTTTCCCCTAAGTGATTGAATATTCAGGGCATAGTGTGTCTGGTCTATATTGAAAGTATCCAGTCCAGATGAAAATCAAGTTGAAAATCGCAAGGGAAACCCTAATCGATATAGGGCAACGACCTTGGAAGTATGGAGTATAGCTTCCCCAGATACTATTTTGGGTCGCACTTTCCAGTAGAACACATAGTGACGATATGACGAATGAGACAACACGGGACACTTTCACACTCCTTCATCCCCCCACATTATTTACTTGTCTATATCTGATCCATATTCGTTGTGACCTTCAACCCTGTCCACAGGTGGTATCCAAGAAGCTCCCAAGACTCCATTTCCCGAGATCAGCTAGGTTGCGTTATCCTCATCAAAAGAACAAGGGCTTTATGCTTTGTCAAACCCAAATCCCAGGATAACTAGACCCACCACTGTTTTCGGCCACTCCACTTTTTCTTGATTCAGACCCCCGAACAATAATCTACACAGGTACGTTACTCTTGCTTCAATTTCTATCATTCCCCCCGTGGGGACTTCCGTTCTTGCCCACGTAACCTTTGTTTTCCTGCATCCGGCTACCTGATCAGCCACCCATCGATATCGAGTTGCTTATAACAGCTGATCTCCAACCATTCAACTCAAATCTAATCATTCCTCATTCTTCATTCTTCATTCCACATTACTATACTCATCTTTCAACCCCAGCCTCCTGATTTTCTGGGTCTGACCAATTCAGGGTTTTCAACATGCCTACCATGTCCAAGTTCTCGCGGAAGTCCTTGATTGGGCTGTCTTTATTGGCAGCCTTAGTGCAGGCCGCACCTACAGTGTGAGTATTACCTCCCTATCAGCACTATGGTTCTGCTGTGCCTGTGTCTATACAGATACTAATATACGTCGGTGTATAGTGGCCTAAACTTCGACTATCGTGGTGACAAGGTCCGAGGTGTCAACCTCGGTGGTTGGCTTGTAACAGAGCCCTGGATCACCCCATCTCTTTTTGACGAAGCTGGCGATGCCGCTGTGGATGAGTGGTCTCTTTGTGAGACTTTGGGTGCGGACGAATGTCGTTCTGTTCTATCCCAACACTGGAGCAGTTTCATCACCGCCGACGACTTAACCCAGATCGCCAGTGCAGGAATGAACCACGTCAGAATCCCTGTGGGATACTGGGCCCTAAAGCACTTGGATGGTGACCAATACATCGACGGTCAGCTGGAGTATCTCGACCAGGCCATCGGTTGGGCTCGCGCCGCCGGTCTCAAGGTCGTTCTTGACTTGCATGGAGGTATGTTTTCCGCATCTGTATGTTATATGACATCCACTGACCAACAATACAGCCCCTGGCTCTCAAAATGGCTTTGACAACAGTGGAAAGCGCGGCGCTATTCAGTGGCAACAGGGTGATACTGTTGACCATACCAAAGATGCCCTAGAGGCTCTTGCCGCGCGCTACGAAGGCGATGGAGACGTCGTAACTGCGATCGAGGCTTTGAATGAGCCCAGCGTCCCAGGTGGAGTGAGCGAGGATGGTCTGAAGCAGTTCTACTACGATTCATGGGGTCTTATCCGAAAGGCAAATGAGAACACCACGCTTGTCCTGCATGACGGTTTCATGCCTACGGAATCATGGAACGGCTTCATGAGCGAATCTGCCGGTGTCTGGTATGTGATGATGGACACCCACCACTACGAAGTGTTTGACAGCGGTCTTCTCACCATGGACACCCAATCCCACGTCAGCAACGTCTGCAGCTTTGCCCAAGACCACCTTGTGACCTCTGATAAGTGGGCTGTTGTTGGTGAGTGGACCGGTGCCATGACCGACTGTGCCAAATACCTGAACGGAAAGGGTATCGGTGCCCGCTATGACGGTACTTTCTCTGATAGTCAATACGTCGGAAGCTGTGATGGCAAGTCCACTGGATCCGTGGAGGATCTGTCCGAGGAGGACCGAAGCAACACTCGTCGCTTCATCGAAGGTCAACTTGATGCTTATGAGAAGGGTAACGGCTGGCTCTACTGGACCTGGAAGACCGAGGGTGCCCCCGAGTGGGACATGCAACAGCAAATCGCTGCTGGTGTCTTCCCCAACCCTGTTACCAGTCGTGAATTCCCCGGTCAGTGCTGAGCGCTAGCAGTTATGTGCCTTTTTGTTCTTGTCGTTTTTGAAAATTGTGTTTGAAACGCAGCATGGAGCATGCTACTGACTTTGACATGCTTTGGGTTTTCTTTTGTCCAATTTTTTGTCCAGACCCGATTTATATTCTTTCGATGGTCTGATGGGCTTGCGTGTAAGCGAGTTGGTTCCTCTGGCGTTATGCTGTGATTCATTTTTAGGCCTTGCTGGTTACATAGGTTGTGAACCTGACAATTCAACTTATATTATTTTGGCTTTCTTGGTGTTCTTTGTTCTTTCCTCCTGAACGATAGCCAATTTACCTACATAGTACTCTAGGTAACTTTGGTAAACTCCCAATCTTGGAAGGTACATGTGGAGCTTACCGGGACAACCTTAACTTTATCTCAAAGTGACGTCGGGGCATACTGGAATGAATGTACACGGTACCTACTACCTACTCCTCTTCTCTAGAGAACGCTATGTTTCGGTAGGTCTTTCTTTTTCTTTCTTGTGTTCTCTTCCCTTGCAAGAAATTAATAATTATACATCGTAGAGCCCGAACAGAAAAATGACACAGGGAACTCGTTAATCACCTTTGGATCCCAACAATTCATTTTTCATTCGCAATGTAAAATAATTAGAGACCCATGAAAGACCTATTGTTCAGGAATTTTGATGAATTTTGAAAAAATATCTTATGAATTGGGATATGTAGCTGGGATTCTGATAATGCTAAAAGTCGAACAGGTATGGACCCAGTGGTCATGCAAATAGAACAATATGAGGCTGTAACAAGCATGTACAATGTAATGGTGGCAATGCAAATGGAAAAGTGTGCCACTGATATCAAAGTGGGCAAGGTCTTCTTCCTTGATTCAGAGCAACCCAAGTGCGCCAAACGCCGAAACAACTTCGGTGTCAACGTTGACTAGCCACTCATCCTGGAACCGCTCCGCCCCACCACAGCCAGCAATAACCTCTTGTAGACGATGACGCACGAAGTCTCGGATCATGAAGCGATGGATTGCATCCCCAGACTGCCAGTCACGGCGACGAATGATCTCAGGCGATTCGATCTCTTGGGTGCTTTCTGGCATCGCGGTTGCCGACCCGGCTGGTGCATTCCAGCACACCAAATAATCGGCATTGGGGTCAGTACCACCGTCTGCTAACTCGGTGATGATATCGGTCCATACGCTCAAGTATGATTGCAGGTGAGAAAGGATGTAAGCAGGGGGTGGAGGGGGTAAAGACGGATCGAGTGGGGGTCCTTGTAGGGCCAAGAATTGGGTGAGGGCAAGTACATGGAGTTTCTTTTGGTTAATGCTGCCAATGTTGTCGTAGTGCAAAAACCATTCGGTCAAGATCCAGGTCAGAGATTGTTCTTCGGATGAGTTGGTCGCGGCGGCGACTGATGAGGCTAGAATGGTAGGGCTGGCTAGCGCAAGGCGCGCTAGCACAGAGTAGTAATCGCTTTCGACGACACCGACCACAGGTGTTGACTTTCTCTTTGGGCCAGACGTTTGACTAGCTTCGTGGGCAGAGTAAAGGCCTTCTAGCAGGGAGGCAAGGAATGAGCTGTCCAGAAGGGATTGGGAAATGACGGCATAGGTTGCTTCGCTACCGCCGTCAACAGTCTCAGCGCCGCGAAGCATCAAATCAACAAGGCGAGGTATCACACCGAGACGTTGCGAGGTTGTGGATTTGAGTAGTGATTCAAGGATCACTAGGAGTTGGAAGCGGAACCGGTCACTGAGAATCTCCTGCGGCGCCAGGAACACATAAGATTCGAGGATATGAATGGCCTGCGGAGTGCTATCGGTTGCTCCTTCGAGAATGGGGAACAAAGACGGGAGAAGTGATATGATCTCCGGTGAGGCAGGAGATGGCGTAGCCTGGATGATGGCATGCCATAGATCCAACGCCTCATCTAGAAGGTAAACAATGGTTTCCTTGACAAAAGGTTAGACTAAACTGACATATGCAACATGATTCACACGGGACTTACCGAGCCAGGTTCTACTGAGCTTTCGATCAGTGGAAGAATAAGAGAGTGATACCTCACAGACTCCTGCGCTAGCGATTGAATCAGGGATGACAGCAAAGTCAAGATAGCTTGTTTCATCAAATGTTCTTCGCCAGAGCTTTCCCACAACGGTGGGAGTAAAGAAATAATTCGGTCGGAGAAGGGGGTGATCTAATATTGTGAGTTACGGAGCCGCCGGCGAAAACGAGGCAACAACTTACGTGCTCTTCCATCTTGACCACCACCATGCGAACTGTCTCCAAAAGCCCCATCTTCGTATCCGAGGATTCGACTTCTTGAACGAGAGACATGAGACTCTCCAAAATGGTAGGCGCAAATGACATGAATGCTTCCGCTGAGAATTCGTATGAGTCCAGTATACTCCGGAGTTGTCGACCGGCGGTGATGCGGACGACCAGGTCGTTCAAAGGATCATGCTTGCCGAGCAAATGCTGGAAGATTTGATAAATTGCGTTCATGTTCAGGTCGCCTGCCTTAACCGGGACCCATTGACCAAGCACGAGCGCGATTCTTCTCCTCAGAAGCTTATACTCTGGTTCCTGAGACTGAACTTCAGCGACCATGGTATGTTCCAAGAATGCGTTGAAGTCCAGATGATGTTCAAGACTGGCAGCCGCCAACCCGATGGCAGAATACAGCGAGTCTTTCAACAGCACATTGTGGTTGTCGGTGCCTAGGATATAAATGTTAGTCACGCACACGGTATATAGCTCATCGATAACTTACTCGCGAAAGTATAGAATACGGTCAGCAAACGTGGAATCAGTAAATCCTTGAAGTGAATCACTAGATCAAGGAAAAGTTTTTCCGAGCATGAACGGATTGAGAACTCCCAAGCATCAGCATTCTCTTCCTCTCGCTTCTCCCAGTCCTCCGGTTCTTCTTCCCAATCTTGGAAATCGATATTGCGGAACCTGAAGAACTGTGTAACGAGTAGCTCCATGACATTGATCACAAATTCTTCAGTAAAGAGTTGCGTTTTGACGAGCTGAACAGATTGTTTCCGCTCCTCCTTGTCTTCCGGTGTCTGGTATTTGAAAGTCTGGGCAGGGTTGAACGCCATTTTTGCACATGCACGAATCAAGAGCAGAGCCCGGAGACCAGTCTTCTCAGTCAAGGACTTCCCTTCATCTTCACCCCCAGCACCAAGGCTGTCATACTTCTCGCCGAGTTTGACGACTAATGACCAATACGACTTGACAAGCGAGATACTATCCGGCAGCAACGCGAAAGATGCCGGGTGTGTTTTGGCCATTTCAACATGCAACTTCGACATCTGCAGCAAATGCTTCTCGATGGCCCGATGAATTGGTTCGGGTAGATTGGTAGACCCATCCACAAGAGAATGGAATTTACTGAAGTGCGAATGGGTCAGCTCCCAAAAGCCCTGTACTTCTTGGCTGCGACTCGGGTGTTCAAAGCCAGCAATGATCAGGCGCCGTAGGACCTTAAGAGACACCAAGCTCAATTCGAGCGTCTGCAGCAACTCCCCCTCGCCAGCACCACCCTGCTCCAGTATCGTCCCCCATTGGTTGATTTTGTCAACATAGATCCCTCCCAGTAACTGGAATATCTCAGGCGATGCAGATTGAAGATTGTGTCGCGTTCGTTGAATTCGTGCCGTAGATAATTCCTTGATTATTTGTAGCAATATGAGGAGAGTTCGGGGAAGTTGGAGCGGATTTGCTCCAGGTTGGACGGAGGATCGGAGCGAGGAGATGATGTACGAAATGGCATCGGGCCTGACTGAAATTAGAATGAGAAGACCAATAGCTGAATGTTGCCATACCAGTCATGAGGAAACTCAAATCGCATGATTTTGGCAATCATCAACGAGTTATGGAGAGCCAGCAGCGGCGCAGGCTCAACGATTCCTGCCTCAAGAGCCCGGGTCTTTATATGTTCCTTTTCTTCCGCTTTGATTGCACTTTCATAGGTGTCAGCATGCCCTCATCTTGACAATATTCCAATAACATACTTTGGTGCTGTCTTGCGCCAGTATTTATCGATGCCATTCTTCAGTTGGATGATGGCAAGGTAGCGAACTTCATTGGGTACGGAGTGATCAAGAAATACTTCCTATATGTTGCAAGATTTGTTATTAAGTGAAGCAACAACAACCAAGACTGTCAACCGATACCTGTAGAAAAGAGTAGTACATGCCCTGTTTCTCCCAGTTCTGAAGCTGTTCAGTGCCCGTCCGAACTTGCTGCTGAGACGAGCTTGCCGCAAGTACTAGCGTATTGAGCACATTTTGGGGGCTGAGTGGGTTGGTCTCGCCCTGTGCTTCGATGGCGAATGCCATGGCGAATAGCGGTGTTGATCGACGCGTGAAAGAAGACCTGCAAAGCTTGTAGTTCTGTTAAAACAAGCACCAGATCAGACTTTCACTGGAGTGACCTGAATCACTAGACATTCATGAAAAAGGAACTCTGCGTGAGTTCCAAGATGTTAATTGATCTAAAAACTGCCATGTCTCGTCGGAGCTCCCTATCCAGCATAAACTCCCCGCCTCCGGAAAAGCCATACTCCGGTCCCGCCGAACCCTAGGGCTGGACCCTAACCTCTATCCCGATTCAGATATGCTGCTAGGGCTGATGTTTCCCCTCAGTGGAGACAATGACCTCGGGAAGTCCAGCCTCATCCAGCTTGCTCAGGGTGTTATCATACCGTGATCAGCAACTTCCAACGTTGTTTTCGAGCAAAAATCTTTCAATTCACCTACAATGCTATGCATTTTCCTCCACTCGTGACATACCTATGATGTAGCATGATGCAACTACAATTCCTAATCTGAGGTGAAGTAGGTATGATGTGGATGGGGCGATGTATATATATATAAAGTGCAAGTCAGTTCAACGTAGATGGCAATCTCTAGGCTCAATCATCTTAAACACCCAAACATCAATATATCTACATATACTGCAACATGCCTACAACCGAAGAATTGAAGCATGTAGACTTCAATGCCGAGAGAGACCTTAATTCCCACCAGGCCAAGCAAGGCCGCAGTAGAAAGAGTGACTCAAGTACGTGGAGAAGCCGGTCTTAATCTGTGCCATTTATCTAATAATCTTTCAAGCTATCGAGTCTAGTGTTGACGAGATGGTCGACCAGCGATTCTCTCAGCCCACAAGTGTGAAGTACGGCTCTGACTCGACTGCCTCTGGCAGCGACCATCGCGTGATTCTCGATGAAGAGGGTGGTGTTCGTGATGACCGTAACAGGTAAGCTACACGCCGCTTCTCTATGGGCTCTCAATCGTTCACATTGTTAACATTCCATCACTTCTAGACTCGCTAGGGCAAATCAGTTCGAAGGTCCTGGCGGCCCGAGAGACTGATGTGAAGATCTAGACCGAGAACCGTGGTGGTGACCAGGATACTCCGAACCTTCAGAATATGAACCATCGCAGAATTGCCCGGCCAAAATATATACTACAAATGATACCTGATAATCTGTATGATAATGAAAAATTGGAATTTTCATCGTTTAATGGTATATTGTTCCCGAGGTCAAGACTCGACCTATGATGGTGCATAGTAATGAGCCTCGCTAATGTTACCTTCCCGACTAGGACAATGGATAACATTTCGGACCCCACGTGTAACAGCAACCCTAGAAGCTTTGCGATCCCACGTGATTGTCTTTCGTGAACTTTATAGGATCACAGAGAATTTTCATTCAAATTAATTGCTCTGGAATTCTGATTTTATGACCCAATCGCTGGCTTGACTTGTACTCCCCGACAACTACTCAGGTGAGAAACTGCCCTAGTAGGCAATTCCAAGGTATATCCTAATATTTCACCCAGCCCTATAACTATGCCCTTAGAGTAAACCTACATAACTATGAATACATACATGTGCACGGAGTATGTTGTAGTTACCTGCTAACTAGTTACATGCACCTACATAAAAAAATGCCTCTGCCACTCCTGGGTCCATTTCCAAGGTTCCTTTTTAGTGCCCACCTACATACGTATTGTTAATACATTTTGATCACTGGTTGAAACTTAGCACGCCCCCAGGTACAGCTCAGTGATTTGCCTGGGCATCCCCGGGGGTTCCCCACTCACTAAGCGTTGGGCTAAGCATCCGAGTCAGCTTATCTCAAGAAATTCACCACCTGGACACGCTAGCGCCCTATGAGTCCCCACTCCGGTTGGCTCTGTCTCACTAATGGAAACTACAAGAATTCAGGTGCATGAGTACATCTATGGATAGATTACTATCTATGTACTCTATGTGCGTCGGTACAGGTACAGAACACATACTACTTTTTACCGTCGAAAGCCGCTGTAAAAGAAGAGGAAGGACATCGGGAAGGCCGGACCCCGGACCCCGAGGCCGTTGCCATGGATGGATTCACTAATCGGCTAAGCATTCGCCTTCCAAGATTGGTGGGCCCCTCACTTTGAACTTGTTGTGATTTTCAACCAATCAGAGGACTCCATCGGTCCATGTGCCCGCATCATACAACCAATGCTCTCTACCTACGTCCCTAAACTTCAACTCAACATCAGGTACGGAGTACGAAGTACCTATTTGAGACTTAAAAAAAAGCTGCTAAGGACATAGTACCTCATGTACCTGTCAGGTATACCTCCGTCTTGAGTTATCTCCGATGGAAGATGCACGTGTGGTGACCCCTTAGCTTCGAAACTTCCATACATATTCTGGCATTCCTCTCTAGACGATCTTTTGTTCTTTCTTTCTCTCACCATCCTCATCCTCCTCATTTTGTCTTATCCTCATCTCATCAGCTATATCAATCTTTCATTGATTATCTGCGAGATCCATCAAAATGAAGGCTGTTATTGCTGTCTTGATGGGATCGGCTGCTCTGGCAACCGCTCAGACAGCTACCACTTCCGAGCCCGCTGTCGCGGACATTCACGCGGCTGCCGCAACTACCAAGCCGGAGGTTACCACCTCCGATGTCAAGGGCTTGGCTTTTGATCGGTTTTATCAAGTCTGGCTTGAGAACATTGTACGCGCCGAACTCCTAGAACATTCCTGCAGTCTCTGAGACACCATGACTAACGGGTTCATAGAACTATGATGATGCCGCCTCTGATGCCAACATGCAGTGGCTTGCTTCTGAGGGTATTCTGCTGTAGGTTTCCAATGACTTGGGCTATGAGTGAGAGAACCAATTCTGATGCTCTTTAGGACCAACTTCTATGCTGTCACTCATCCTTCTGAGCCCAACTACTGCGCTGCCGCTGGCGGTGACACGTTCGGAATGGATAACGATGACTTCAATCAGGTCCCTGGGAACGTTTCCACCATTGCTGATCTGCTTGACACCAAGGGGGTCTCGTGGGCTGAATACCAAGAGCACATTCCATATGCCGGTTTCCAGGGCTACAACTATTCTAACCAGGAAACTGGTGACAATGATTACGTTCGCAAGCACAACCCATTGGTGCTTTATGACTCCGTTGTGTCCAACAGCAGCCGTGCACGTCACATCAAGAGCTTTGATGACTTTGAAAATGATATCCAGGACAAGAAGCTTCCTCAGTGGGCTTTCATCACTCCCAACATGACCAACGATGCGCATGACACCAACATCACTTTTGCTGCTAAGTGGGAGCGTCCTTGGGTGGCCAAGTTGCTCGAGAACGAGTACTTCTACAACAACACTCTCCTCCTTCTGACCTTCGATGAGGACAAGACTTACACCAACGACAACCGTATCTTCAGCGTCCTCGTTGGTGGTGCCGTTCCTAAACACCTCAAGGGTACCAAGGACGATACCTTCTACACTCACTACTCCACCATTGCCAGTGTCTCCGCCAACTGGGGTCTTCCTTCCCTGGGTCGCTGGGATTGCGGTGCCAACCTGTTGCAGATTGTCGCCAACAAGACTGGTTACGTCAACTACGAGGTCGACAAGACCTACCTCACGCTTAACCAGACCTACCCCGGTCCCCTGTCGATTGGTGACCCAACCGTTGGCAATACCTCCACCTTCAGTGCTGAGTGGCCGATTCCCATCACCGACAGCAATGAGAAGTGTTCCGCTGGTCACGGTATCCTGGATGCCGTCAAGAAAACCTACGGACACCTGAACACCACATACGACACCAAGCCGTACCCCTGGGATGCCAAGACTCACTACAACAACAAGGTCACCGCCAAGCGCTCGAACGAGACCACAAGCAGCAAGACCAACTCTACAACGTCGAGCTCTAGCCAAGATAGCGCTGGTGTTTCTGCCACGGCTCCTCTTACTACTGTCGTGCTCGGAGCCCTGTTGGCCATCGCTGTCTACTCCTTCTGATTAAACTGTTCTTCATCCATTTTTACTAGCCGGCCAGGGGTGGCTGTGATTTTATAACACTTTATCATCCGGAAACTTGCGAATGCGGTACCGATTGATTATGAAGGAATGTTTTCTCCAAATTTCGGAGATGTAAAACGCGAACAGAAAGCTCTACCTGGAGGTCAATATCTTAATTTTTAGCTATGAAATCAAATGCGTTACCATTCTGACATTGCTGTTCTCATTAAAAGAGTGCTAGAAGTAATGTTAATGTAGCATTTGTATCGGCCGATTCATTGGACCTAGGAACGTATGATGATCTTGGGCATGTCAATACTCTGACATGAAGGCTGAATATGTGAAGTATATCGCAAAAAGAAAAGGCGGAAATGAAAAGGGCCCAAGAGCCAGGTACTCCTGTATGCTTTCATTGTACTCAATTCATATAACCCGAAAATCACATATCATTTACCAGCCATGCCTTCGATTAAACCAGTTGTCTATCATAGACGTGCTGTCTTGATCAAGATACTCTTAGTCTCAAGAAAACTGTCAAGACTATATAGTAGCCCCTCCCGGCCATTCCCACTCATCTTGAACCCACCAAATCCAGTGTCCTTGGCATTCGTCGGGCTAGTGCAGTTCTCCCCAACAGTGCCCGCATCCAGAGCCTTAGCCGAACGAACGGCACGATCAATATCCTTGGTAAAGACAGCAGCATGCAGGCCAAACTCCGAATTGTTCGCCTTCTCAATCGCTTCAGTCTCGGTGGAAAAGGTATTGATCACAACAACCGGACCAAATACTTCCTCTTGCATCAGCCGTGAGTCCTCGTCAACGCCCTCGAAGATAGTCGGCCGCACAAAGAACCCGTTATTTGCATCACCACCCAGACTGAGTGTCCCATCCTTCTCCCCAATATCAAGGTAGTCCTTGATCCGGTTATACTGCAGCAGATCAATCTGCGGACCATGCGTGGTACTAGGATCGAGTGGATCACCCACCTGGACAGCAGCAAACTTCTCACAGAATAATTTAACGAATTGTTTGGCCACTGACTCGTGCACGTAGATCCGTGAGTTTGCTGAGCACACCTGTCCACTATTAAACTGAATACTGAACTGTGCCTGTGCAACGGCTGTCTCCAAATCCGCGTCTTCAAAGATAATCGCCGGTGACTTCCCGCCCAGCTCCATGTGCACCTGCTTCATGTTTGACTCTGCGGTTGCCGCCTGGATCTTCTGGCCCGTTGCCGTAGAGCCAGTGAAGCTGATACAGCGGACAGTCATGTGTGATGCCAGTGCAGCCCCGGTATGGTTGCCGAACCCAGAGATGATGTTGACAACTCCGGGTGGGAAGCCCGCTTTCTCAATTAGCTTGGCCACATAGAGAGACTATGTCGAGCGTCAGCTGGCATGGTTAAGTAACACGCAATATATATTGCACAAACCGTCAACGGCGCCTTCTCACTGCTCTTCAATACAACTGCATTGCCTGCCGCCGGCGCCGGCGCCAGCTTCCCAGCAAGCATCACAAGCGGGAAGTTCCATGGGATGATAAGTGCTACCACGCCATATGGCTGCTTGACAGTCAGGTTTAGGTGGTCCGGTGTATTGAGGCTGGCCGTCCCCTGCGCGGTCCAACCGCCACCGGCGTAGTACGCAAATGAATCGGCTGCTGCACTAGCGTCGAAGAACTGCGAGATTGGCCGCCCAGTGGAGAGTGTTTCCAGCTTCGCCAGCTCGTTGTTAGATTCCAAGATGAGCTGCGCTAGTTTGCGCAGGTATATGCCGCGCTTGTCAGTGCCCAAATCTCGTCAGGCGGGGAAAGCTGCGTCGGCAGCAGCAACGGCATCCTCTACGTCTTGTATGTCGGCTTCCTGGACTTTGGTACCAGAGTAGGTGTTAGCAGTATGCTTATTTTTTTGTGGAGAGGGGGACACACCTTGCGCAACGACCTGTTTGGTGTATGGATATACCACTTTGAATGTTTTGCTACTAGACTATGCTCGAAACTAAAAAGAATTAGTATAAAAAAGCATGGTTGGTATACAGATAGCAGTGCTAGGGATATAAACGTGGTTGATTCCTACCTCGCCGTTAATTAACAACCGAGTCTCAATAGACTCATTCAGTATAGACTCCATATTGGAAGACTAACAGATTTGACAATAATAAACTAAGCAAAAGGAAAGATTAGCCAGGAGGCCAATTCGGCACTGGGCGATAGTTTGATTTATAAACATGCCAGTAGATCCATCACCTGGGCACACTTCAAGCTTTCAATTAGGGCTGTCATTTCAAACCCAATCATTAGCCCTTAGTCCAAAAGCCAAGGACCTCTCCGACATAGCTGTCACGGGTTTTATTGGGCAATACCGGTTGGAATCATGTACAAAGCTGACTTGCATGGATCAATTGAAATGGCTTATGTCGGCTGCCCAGATATGTGTTCCGATTCCACCTGGTCAGTAACGGGTCTAGTGACATGAGCATCTCATCGCTTATTTGAGTCAATGATAAGCTTTTAGTCATAGATGCCTCGATCAAATTCCGCGACTGGGGTTGATATGCATGAGGGTATCTCCGAGGGCCTTCTGAGCCCACCACATCGCTTTCCAATACAGCGTTGTACCTAGGCAGGTACAAATTAGAATCCTGCTTGCGTCATTAAGAATTTAGAAACTTCTTCACTACGCACAATTTCCAAAAGAGCATTCAATGTTGGAAAAGATAAAGTCACGTGAGATACCTCGGCTCTTCCGTCTGGGGAACCGAGCGCGGTCAATGAGCAACTCCGGGACCCGTTTCCCCGTGTTCTCACGAATCCCCAACTCGTTCCCTCCCATCCTCTACAAACACGTCATGATTTCGCGATGAGCTCAACAAACTTCGCCGCCGCACAAGAACGGGTTCTTGAACGTCGTCGCCAGCGTGAGGCTGAAGCGCGCGCCCGCCATGCAGCACAGCAGCGGGCCTCTCCGATCAACCCGGCCACCGTCCAGCGTCTGCCATATCCATTGAATCGATTGCCCAGCTCGGGGTGGCGGATATGGAATTCCATCAAGGGTCGGGATGGCACGCGCCCCGCATTTCGAGTGGGCCAGGTGGATGCTGAATTGTTAGATGAGGAGCTGCTTGGTCTGATGAAGGGCCAGGTCGGGGATGCCCTCAAATACTTCGGGGTACGTCTGAATGATTGGCGAATGAATCTCTGAAGTGTCGTGATAACGAGTAGCTGACAAGGATAATAGCCTCAAATGCGCGAAGATTGGTCACATGAGATTCTGTTCGCGTTACGGGCTATACTCTTCAAACTATCAATATGGGATCACAATGCATCATATGGTGCGGCGCTACAAGGCCTCAAATACACCGATAGTCGAAGCAAAGGACCCGTTTACTCTTCTCCGACAAAATGGCAGAAGAGTGTTTATGGCTTATTGACGGTTGGAGGGCGATATGCTTGGGACAAGTGGGAGAGCTGGTTGGTGGGACAAGAAGGTGGCTATGATGAGGTTAGTTGCCAACATATTGCTCTCTGTTGGCGATGTTTTACTAACAGATACTACAAAGCCATCACAGGACATTCGAATGCTGTCGCGACTCACGGACATGCTGTCGACATCGCACTCGATTGCCGCCTTCGTCTCTTTCCTGGTGTTCCTAGTCAATGGCCGATACCGTACCTTAGTCGATCGCATCCTTCGCATCCGCCTTACTCCGCCGTCTGCACAGGCTAGCCGGGAAGTATCCTTTGAATATTTAAACCGTCAACTAGTTTGGCATGCGTTTACCGAATTCCTGCTTTTCCTCCTTCCTCTTGTTGGAATTGGTCGCTGGCGTCGATGGATTGGCCGTGCCTGGCATAAGATGGTCAATTCTGTCCGGTCAAGCGGGGATGACGATGAAGTTTCCGAAAAACAAGGAGAGCTGGCCTTCCTCCCAGAGCGAACCTGTGCTATCTGCTACCGCGATCAGAACCCCACCACAACAACAGAAAGCGATGCCATGGCGGCCTCTGCGTCAGGGGGTATTGTAGGATCGGCACAAACCGATATCACAAATCCATACGAGACCGTCCCTTGCGGCTGTATCTATTGCTTCGTTTGTATTGTGCAGAAAGTCGAAGCAGAAGAAGGCCAGGGATGGCCTTGTCTCCGGTGTGGTGAAATTGTTAAGAAGTGCCAGCCTTGGAATGGCGATGTGCTAGAAGAGGCGCGGTCGCAGCCTGGGACTGGGAAGATTGTTGGCTTTGCCATTGACAGAGAACCGGATGGCGAGAGCCGCGGGACAGATCTTCACCAAGCAGACTCATTGGACAAATCCAGCCCATTGCAGGAGATCAGCGCTGATGAAGCACTGCAACATTCAGAGCAATGGTCCACCATCGAGAAAGAGTCTAAAGAGGACAATGGCGCAAGAGGTACGAACGAGGATGAGGACCTAAATCCTACTTCAACATGACAGTAACCCTAAGGCACACGTCTCACTGTGAATGTTCTCGGGGTTATGTACTGGCTTTCTCTTCTCCGACATGTTTATAAATATACAATTACTTGGGTAGCTGCAGTACATACACAACATGCAAGCCCAATAGAAATTTGACGATACCCATACTTGAACATTGGAGTTTCCTTTCACATAACCATACAAGGGACTACCTACATATGTAATTTAACACGAACAGCAGAAATTCAAACCACCACACTTCTGGCATTCCCGTTTAAGGAATTATCCAGCTGGAGACAGCAGCATAAAACCCAATGCCAGCCCCAACAAGTGGGAATGCAGCCCTGATCAAATTCAACTGCGACCAATGCTGCAAAAGTTCAACCACCTCGCTATCATCCCTAGCCCGCTTGGCCTTCTCCTCCGGACTAACTACCATGCCCTCAGTACCCTCAGCACCGGCCGCATCATCGCGCTTTGCATGAGCCTTCAGTTTGGCATTTGTCTTCTTCATGACCGTGACCGTAAAAGGTGCAATGCTTATCGTAACCCCGACAGCAAGCAGATAGCATGTGGACCAGCTGGACCCAAAGATATCCGGGGCAGGGGTAGGGGAGTCCCGCAATGCCCAGAGCGCATAAAGGTTTGCGAGTGAAGATACTGCGGATATACCGGGGAAAATCTTGCTGCCACGATCATACAGATCGAGCCACTGGTGGGTCAGGTGGGCAGTCGGGGTTCCTGGTGTATCTTGAAATGGCAGTGTCGCGCTGGGTGAAAGACGGGCTGGAAGGATGATATTTGGAATGCTCATTATTGACAATGTAGCAATGCCGCCTTGTATACTGTGAGCGTCTGGTCATCTGTTGCGTAGGTGGTGCTACTCACTTGCTGCCACTGCACAGCCAAGCGTCCCTATTGCCTGGGCGATTCTCACGTCGGTGGCCATTATTATATGGCTAATCTGGTATACAGAAAGGATTTCAATGAAATAATTGCAACGAAATAGAGCTCAGGGTGCTAATGTTGCTTTTATAGCATATGTATGACGTCGGTGCCGTGGATGATGCGATGACTCTCTCTCTCCCTTGTTTGCATTACATTGTAAATAAAGTACATAACTATACAAATATAGTAAACTCCAACTTCAACTATTGATATATAGACTCATAATGCGCATATGTATACAACTTTATACGTAGATCGGAGACTAGGCCCAACTCCGATCTGCTCATAAATCGGCCGCCTCTGACTGGACAATGAACGTGGGGTCCTGGGGTCGGACATCCCTGCGAAGTTGAGCTCCCGAGGTTGTGTGGGCTATAATTTTGGTCAATTGCCTCGACAATTCTTTTTTGGTTTGTTTTGTTTCATCTCACATATCATCATGGATCCCTCAAAGTCAACCGTGCCGAGCACTCTCAGTGAGGCCAAATACATCAACTTCCCTTCTTTGCCCACAGATGCAAAGCATCCGGATGGCTCCCCCGCACTCAATCGTCACTCCCACACTATCACTAGAGGCCATGATTTCCCCGGCGCACGGGTAAGTGGGCAATGAGAATATAATAGGGTCCATTACTGATCGCTGTAGGCTATGCTCTATGCCGCCGGTGTCCCAGATAAGGAAGCGATGGCCAAGAGCCCACATGTCGGTATTGCCTCAGTATGGTGGGAAGGGAACCCATGCAACATGCACTTGATGGATTTGGCCAAAACTGTCAAGAAGTCAGTTCTGGAACAAGGAATGCTGGGGTGGCAGTACAACACGATTGGTGTTTCGGATGCGATCACCATGGGCAGTGAAGGTTGGTTTGACCGTCAATTCTCACCGTTAGGAAAAGAGATAGCTAACCCCCACTAGGAATGAGATTCTCTCTTCAGACCCGAGAGGTCATTGCCGATAGTATCGAGACTGTAACATGTGCCCAATACCACGATGCCTGCATTGCTATCCCAGGCTGCGACAAGAACATGCCCGGTGTCGTAATGGGTATGGCTCGCCATAACCGCCCCTCAATCATGATCTACGGTGGAACAATTGGAATCGGCTACTCCGAGCACTTGCGGAAACCCATCAATGTCTCAACATGCTTTGAGGCTGCGGGTGCCTACGCCTACGGTACTCTGCGCCAGCCCGACGATGGCGGCGACCAGACCAAGTCTCAGGATGAGATCATGGATGACTTGGAACGGCATGCTTGCCCTGGCGCCGGCGCCTGCGGTGGTATGTTCACGGCGAACACCATGGCCACTGCCATTGAGTCAATGGGTCTGTCACTACCCGGCTCATCGTCCACGCCTGCTGAATCGCCATCCAAGATGCGCGAGTGTGTTCGTGCTGCGGATTCTATCAAGGTTTGCCTGGAGAAGAACATTCGGCCACGGGACCTACTTACTAAGCGCTCCTTTGAAAATGCTCTCGTTATGACTATGGCCCTGGGCGGTAGCACCAATGGTGTTCTCCACTTCCTGGCCATGGCTCGGACGGCTGGTGTTGATTTGACGCTGGATGACATCCAGCGGGTCAGCAACAAGATCCCTTTCATTGCCAACCTCTCACCCAGTGGCAAGTACTATATGGCCGATCTGTATGAAATCGGAGGTGTCCCATCTGTGCAGAAGCTGCTAATCGCAGCTGGTCTGCTCGATGGAGATATCCCCACAGTGACGGGAAAGACACTGGCCGAGAACGTCGCCTCATTCCCATCCCTGGCCGAGGGACAGGATCTGATTCGCCCATTAAACAACCCAATCAAGGCGAGCGGCCACCTGCAGATCTTACGTGGCAACCTTGCACCAGGCGGTTCCGTCGCCAAGATTACCGGCAAGGAAGGGCTCCGGTTTGTTGGCAAGGCCCGTGTCTTTGATAAGGAACACCGCCTCAATGACGCCCTAAACGAAGGCCGCATCCCGCGCGGCGAAAACCTCGTGATCATCGTACGTTACGAGGGCCCCAAGGGTGGGCCCGGAATGCCGGAACAGCTAAAGGCCAGTGCCGCGCTGATGGGAGCCAAATTGACCAACGTGGCCCTTATTACTGACGGACGGTATTCAGGTGCCAGCCACGGTTTCATTGTCGGCCACATTGTGCCCGAAGCCGCCGTGGGTGGTCCAATTGCGCTGGTCCGTGATGGAGATGTCGTCACCATCGACGCTGAGACCAACTCGCTTTCAATGGATGTTTCGGATGAGGAGCTTCAGGAAAGACGGCGTCAGTGGACCCCCCCTTCACCGCAAATCACTCGTGGTGTGTTGGCCAAGTACGCACGTTTGGTCAGTGATGCATCACAGGGAGCCATGACGGATCTCTTTTAATGAATCATTATGATATTGCCCCCTGAGTGTAAATGTATATCGCATATTTCGAGGCAGTTAAAATGATGTTATGATCTACCGTGTTCTAGAAAAGGGATAAACATTCGATTCCGATATGATCTTCGTGGCCCCGCTTGAAATTGGCCAGTAGTAAGTAAGAAGCCACCCATGCTGGCCCCGGGGGTACTATGAAATGGAGTCCAATACCGACATCTTGGGAACCATACTATACATAGTACATCGTAGCGTAGGGGGTAATAACCTTGGAAGAGAGTAAGGGATATACATAAAAGAAAAGAAGACTAATTTTATGCTAAAACCTTGGAAGACATGCCTAAATAGAGTACAAAGAATATCAAAATTTCAAGAAGTACTTCTCCTTCCATAGTAAATACCATAATCAAGCAAGTTCCTTCCCACAACTTGTGGCAAGAATAGAGTGGACCAATGGATGACGATGACTCACCCCCACGCCGCCCCTCCCGAGGCTGTGAGTGGCCGAAGCTGAACTCTCTGTGCATTTTTGTACTTTTTCTTATTCTCACAACTCATTTCAACGTTGTCGATCTGGCTTCGCTTATTGGTCTCAACGCTATTTCACCTACATCCAAAGAGCATCGGGAGTGCCGTCGCGTGATTTTTGGCCAAGTCACTATCGGGGGGCTCTGAAAGCGCCCAGAACGCCCCTCCGGTACTTAATCATGGGGTCCGACGCTTTCTCCGCCCTCTACGACTCTTTCACGTCTCAATATAAACCCTCAAGTGTCGCGGCTGTCCTGCGATTCTTTCACTCGGTGCGCGCAGCCGCCCAAAACGCTTCTTTTTCCTCCATCATTGGCTCTTTCCGCGGCCTCTACCGCAATGGCAATGTGAATTGGGGTCAGGTTGTGCTTTTAACTACCTGTGTGGTCGCCATGACTGGATGTGGATTGTTGTCGTCGCTGGTGAGACGCAAGCGGTCAGGGTCAAAAACCTCTCGTGCGCAACGTCCCGCCACTCGCAAGACCTCGACCAAATCTTCGAAGACTCTGAGTTCCTCGGAAGAGGATGACTATGAAGATGAAGATTACGATAGCAACGCATCGTTGCGACATGGAACCAACCCCAGCTACAAGACGAAAGAATGGCAGTCGGAAACTCAGCAGCAAAGCTCTGATGGTGGGTGAATAGCTCATCCTTCGCTTGGGGCTTTCATTAACACTCACACAGCATACGAAACCGACCCGGGCATTCTCAGGAAATTCACTACGTACAACTCCTATACTACCTCGGTAGCTACCTATCCCGCCATTCGCACCTTCTACAGCCCACATCCACACCTAGCTCGACTCCCGACCAAGCCGACTCCTGTCCCACTGGTCGTGGTTGTTCATGGGCTAGGCGGGTCACTTGCACAATTCCACCACCTCTTAACTAGTCTGTCTAATGTCGCTTCGTGTTTTGGTATTGATTTACCCGGGTGCGGACTGTCCAAGTTTGAGCCTACGGATTGGAATGCATACACTGTGGAGGCTCTGTCCGAACTTTTGGCTGAGGCCATTGATCAGCACCGGGACCGGGAGTCTGGTCAGGAAGTCATTCTGGTGGGACACAGTCTCGGATGTTCCTTGTCTGCCCTCTTGGCTTCATCGACGTCGTCTATTGGCGAAAAGGTGAAAGAGCACATAATCGGCCTTGTTGCTGTGTGCCCTCGAGCCGATCCTCCATCTGCGGAAGACACTACCAAGTTTCGCCGAGCACTCTATGTTCCTAGTCTAATTTTCGATCTTTGGCGTCGCTGGGACCGACGTGGAGGCGAACAAAGTGCTAGTGTTATGCGGATGGTCGGCGTCGCTGCCGACGTGGAAACGCGAAACCTCCAAGTGCGCTTCAACAAGCAAAGTCGGACACCTGTTTGGCGACGCATGGCGTGGGGCACACTTCCAACCTATGATAATGACGGCCACCCGACTGGCGGACTCCCTGGTCAACAGGTCTGGGCCGGAATTCGCATGCCGGTCCTATTGGTCGCGGGAGAGACGGATGCTGTGACCAAACCGGTGGAGGTGCAGAAGCTTTTGAAATTCTTTGGTGATACTTCAGCCCACACCACGATTGACGCCAGCGATAGCAGCATCATCCCAGACGCTTCGCGAGTCCACGACCAGATTTCAACTCCAGTCGGCGATCGCGTCAACGAGAAAGTGCTTGGTGTGCAGATCTCCGAGAAGCATTTGGAGGCTGGCCAGCGGAAGCGAGTGGTCAAATCGGCAATTTTGCCGGCGCCCGCATCTCATGCACTGCTCTACGACCGGGCGACCTATCGTACTCTTGCAGGGATTATCCAGGATTTCCTCTCGTCAAATGTCGATAAGCGTCTCGGTCTGGGCTGGCAATTGCAGCACATGAACACATCTGGAAAGTGGGATGTCAAGAACCTCGCCAAATGGAAGAAGGTTGCCCCAGTCTCCGAACGAATTGCCAACACATTTGCCGCGCTCAAGATGTTGCGCGAGGTTGATGAGGAACACAACCCTGTGGCTTTCTCGGCAAAGTACCGTGGCCGCATCCATGCTGTCATAGACATCAGTCATGAAAGTCCGGTCTACAACCCGGCCGAACTGGAGAAGGGTGGGGTTCGCTACTACAAGCACCCGACTATATCCAAGATTCCTCCGACTCCAGACGAGACGCGCGATTTTATCGCTCTGGTCAATAGCATTCAAAAGGATATTGATGAGAAGATGGAGCAGCGTACGGAGGAAGAGAGACTTCTGCCACGTCCAGTGGTCGGAGTTCACTGCCACTATGGCTACAACCGCACCGGATTTATGATCGCTTGCTACTTGATCGAGCATCTTGGTTTTGGTGTGCAAGATGCCATTGACGAGTTCAACCGGTGCCGGCCTCCTGGTATCCGACATGGTCATTTCATTGACACTCTATTTGTGAGGTATTGTGTTGGGCTGAAGAGGGCGCCCACGCTGTAATTGGGAACCATTCAGGCGTTGAGATCAAGGGAGTAGGAAACGGCGTACAGCTTTTAATTGTTTCAAAGTTACGAATAATGACAACTGCTATGAGATAGATTTTAATTGGTGTATAATTAGAACATGAGAAAATGACATCGTTCCGGGAGCTCTTCAAATAATCTTTCATTCATCACCGATTACTCTATGTAAAATAATTGAGGTCATGCTTTCCAAGGTTATATTCATGCCTGTAACATCGGGCACCAAGGGGTTTGATGTGGAGCCTTGGTTTTCAGGCATAAATTGGGCCACATCACATGACCCAGCTTAGGGTACGGCTAACCCAAAATGGACAAGCGAACGGCACACAGACCCAACCCGCCCAGAGTTGTGTGTGTCTTGAAATTTTGAGCGACTCTTCGACTTCGACCTGCCCACCTCGACGCCCAACGCCTCTCTCTCTCTAATCCCTACCCTTCGACCCCTCGACAAGTCGCCAAAATGGGTGGTGTTACCGTTCGCGATGTGGACGTAAGTGTCCTGCTCGATTTTAGGTGATCGGCCAGCTCTGGTTTGCGTGATGTGGACGGTTCGTTTCTGGATGCACGGATACCACAACATCGGTCGGATCATATCGCCAAGATGGAAATGCGTCGGATCACGCACGCAATATCCGAATGGTTTCATTGCCTATGGGAAATATGTCGAATATTGAAGGATGTGCATGCATGTTTTGAGGGGCGAATATTTGATGGTAGATCCATCTATCTGTCGGTATTCGCCCTGGAATACTCGATACAACGACTGCATACTAGCGAAACACTCCATACGACGAATGATGAAATGCTTCCAGAAACGAATCCGCCGCATCTGCAAATCCACACAGACTTTTGGCCGATCCACGCATACCTTGATGAGCCACAACTAACATATAACTTTTCTCCCCCACACAGGCGCAGAAGTTCATCTCTGCCTACTCTGCTTTCCTGAAGCGTCAGGGAAAGCTCCCCATCCCCGGATGGGTTGACACTGTCAAGACCTCTGCTTCCAACGAGCTTCCTCCCCAGGATGCTGACTGGTACGACCGCATCAAATATCAAACCACGAAAATTCGAACAATTCATTAACATTCTTGCTTTTTTAAAGGTTCTACGTCCGCGCCGCCGCCTGTGCCCGTCACATCTACATGCGCAAGACCGTCGGTGTCGGCCGTCTCCGCAAGGTCCACGGTTCCACCAAGAACCGTGGTGCCCGCCCCGCCCACCACGTCGATGCCTCCGGCTCCGTCGACCGCAAGGCCCTCCAGGCTCTTGAGAAGATCGGTGTCCTCGAGACTGATGAGGACAAGGGTGGCCGCCGCATCACCCAGAGTGGCCAGCGTGATTTGGACCGTATCGCCAAGACCACCGTCGATGAGGAGGAGGAGTCGGATGAGGAATAAACGTATCGCAATGGGCTTTTAATAGTTCGGGGATAAGTCGTTTGTTTTTGTGGTTTTGTCTTCGCTACGGCGGCAAGATATTGGAAATGACGGCACAAAAATAAAAATTCGGAGCTTGCGGTCCCGTGCGCGACTTTACGTTTGTTTCTTTTTTCTTGTTCCACTCCATATTTTTTTTCTGACGACCAGACGGGGCTACTAGCGGAGAGAGATATGGGCGGTGCAGAGTGCATGAGGATGAGGCATCATTATCCGGAGACTTGAACGAGAGAAGAGAGCGGACGAGACGTTCTACACAATCCTTCCCCTCTCTCTCTTGTCGAGGGGAGGGGATCTTTTTTCCCTGACATGTTTTTTTATGATCTCCCTCACCTCTTTGACCCCGATCAACCCTACGGCGTCTTTGTCCCTTTTTTCTCTCGTGGTCTCCTGGAAATAAAGAGCATGTCTAAACACTTCAAAACTGTTCCGTCCTCTCTCTCTCTCTGTTGTAGGTGTAGATGTAGACGTCTGATATCGTTTAGCTACCAGCAGATCCTCCTCAGCCTTGCACATTATATAGATCGACATGCTCCAAAGGCCAAATCAATTTATATCCAATTATTGCTATTGAATTTATGCAACTCTGTTCTTATTTATGTACAAGACAAGTCTTATGTTAGCTCGCATTTCAATCTTCTCTCTTCATTTCTTTCCCGACTGGGCCGCGGTATCCTAGAAGACAATCAATCAGCACAAACAGCACATTACAGCAGTACGATATACTCACCAAGTAAACCTGATAAAACTGCATTTTAATATCCTCGTCCCCCTTCTGGGGTGCAAACACAACCCGTCCAGCCCAAGGTACATAAACATCATTATCGGGGTTAGCCTTGAGTCTATAGTTCACGCCACCGTACAGCATGATCTCATCATCGCCGCCGAAGTAGATCTGCGTCGGCGTGTGTCGGCGCGAAGCAACATGTGTCCAGAGGCCGTGGCGGAGAGGGAGAATTTCTGTTATGCAGTTGGTTTTGTTAGCTGGGGTACAACCCAATGTAGATGTATATTCTGGAATATAAATCGGGCTTCGGATTCGGCTATATAGCTTCACCAATGTTAAGGGCAGGAATCAGATGGCACCATACCGCTTGCGCCCTGAGCCTCCTTGGGTCCCATAATGAGCGTTGCATCTTCAGTGAAGCTCTGGACGTATTTATCATGCAGGGACTCGGTGTCGCTGGTGCGGTAGAAGTCTTCCATGAATGCGACGAGTGCGGCGCCGCGCGGTGGTGCGCGGGCAGTATCGTAGGCGATTTGGTAGGACATTTTGGTTTTGTGAGTTAAGGAGGAATATTTACAAGTAGAAAAAATAATAATGAGAAGATTGTGAGTACTTGCAGGATATGTCTATTTCATCATTGAGGGGGAACATCGGAAGGGACGCATCCGATCTTATCAACGACCATAAGAGCGAAGTTTTTCATTCTACTTTTTTATATGGACCAATAGACATGATATTAGACTTTGCACCAAGGCTAAGTATTAATACATGTAAAGTCCTTCTAGATCTAAAAAAAATTACATGGCCTACATAGTACTTGAAGTCGTATGTTGTACTTCGGAATGGCATCGGAAGTGGACATACCCACAAATATTAGCCCTGACAGTCACCAATTTAGAGATTTGTATGTTATATTGTCTCAATGACTTGAAGGAAAGTCCTGATCACATTAATGGAGTTGATATATCTTATCTTCTATGAAATAAATGTGATTCCAGTATAATGCTTATACTTCGACAATTTTGCCTAATATATATACATTATCTTCCTCGATAGTATCACAACACAAGAGCTTTATTGATGGGGTTGGAAAAGAACTACTGATTATCTTAGTTAAGAACCAGATAAGAGAGAGAGAGAGGACAATGCTGGAAAAAGAGAAAAAGGAAGCATATAGGTCTTCCTTGACAAATACACACATATTCTTCTCCAAGCAGATCATACATCGCGTGGAATAGGTCTCTCCTTGGGCAATTCTCCACTCATGTAATCACATTGAAGCGCCTCACTATAAGGGGTCCGTTCATAGATGTAACCTCCCCCTTGTTCCCTTTCCAGTTGCGCACTCATCGCCACTCCAATGGCGCCCTCTGAGTCACCCTGTGCCTGCCACCATCGCCAATCCTCTCCAGGGTGGTATTTTCTACGGAATCTGGTATGACCAAAGTCGATCATAGCCATTTTGAACTTGTATTCGGAATCCAAAGTGTTGGCTGGATCAGGTTGCACGATAAAGGACCTTTCTTGCGTATCGTCATTGATGATCCCATGGCTCATGATACTGTTGACAATCTCGATGGCTTTGTCAATAATGGGCTGCCATTCTTTTCTGGGGGCATGTTCGGCGATTTCAGGCAGGGGGAATCCTTCGATGTATTCTATAAGAATTCCAGGATGTTCGAAATACCGACTGATGGGCTGATCTTGGGTGTATGTCGGCCCCAGAATTTTGGTATGTGCAAACATTCGGGGAACTTGAATGCCCTGCAGATCTCTCATCGTTTCATATGCTTCGATCTCAGATTCGTACCGGAATTGCTTGAAGAAGCAGAGATCTAGCTCATTGCCTAAGTAATCCCACTCCGCTTCTTCATTTTCAGATTCCCCTGCATCCTCAACCGCTGTATCGAGATTGTTGGGCTGTTGTTCCTCAGTAATCCCATGTGTTTGGGTAGAATTGTTTTCGCTGGCTTCATTATCTCTGTTGATCTCTTGGGTTTCAATGTCGGTGATCTTATGATGTCTCCAGGGAAGTACCGCGGTGACTCCAGAGCGAAAAAGGCGAGTGGCGCAGAGCAGACCCCGGGAAGCCATCTTATATGCATGGGAGAGAGGAGAGAAGAGACTGGTAGAGAGCATGGAAAGCTTGGAGAGGGGGCCTTTGGAGTTGGCATCATCATTCTCATTGGCGCCTTCCTGCTCACAGGTGTTCTGTTGGTTCTGTTCCTCGTCGGTGTCGATATCTTCCTCGATGATTGTTGGCATAAAATGGTGCTCTTTTTCTCTTTTCTTTATGCAAAATTTTTCATGCTTGATTGCAAACTTTATCCCTTCATCTGAGCAAAGATACTCATAAAGATCTCTCTCAATTTCCGGGGTCCAAGGATCCGTTTGCCAGTAAGTTCGTTGTTCCGTTGAAAACCACCGATCATAAACCTTCAGGACCACATTTCCTTCAATACCTAGAGCAGAAAGGTCAGAGTCAAACGAAAGGACCATGGCACATGCATTGGTCCAGGGTTCAAACGTTTTAACGATTGTGGCTTGAACCGGGTGACCCTCCAGCTGGAGCGTGATCTTGTTGCCGACCACATATGGGCATCTGAAACTGTTAGAATAAATCCACAAACTGCAAAAGGCCAGTGGTCACATACTCGGTCATATCAGCCATCATCTTGGAGTCTTCTTCCGTGGCAAAAAAGAAAGGTAAAGCCCTACAAAGGTAGAACTAGGTGTCAAAGTGGAACAGAAGTGAACATCTGGAAACAATTAGAAAGAGGGCAAATACACAGTACAAATAGTTCATAATACAAAGAGCCAAAAAAAGAGATGCCAAAAATAGAGGAGCAAAGCACAAGAAGAGAAAAAAAAATGGAAGAAAAGCTTTCTTTCATGCGGAATGCCGTGCCAACTGTCAGTCTAACGACATCTCCCTATACATGGTCCCAAGAATAATGAAGACTCTTTTAGTAAAGAGTTATTCTCTGGTTTTCTTTGTCTGTTCAGGATTTCCAATTATGTGATATCCCCAGGGGGATGGGGGTAACTGAAACACTGAAAGGGGAAAAAAATCCAAAGGACCCTAGAAGTCAAAGGTCTCTGATCTCCTTGGGGGTGTTAACACCGCTGTCAGATTTGTAAATAGAGAATTCAACTCCAAATCTGACTACGATACCCATGCTGTCTCTCACAACGAAACTTGTGGTATATAGCATGCACTCTTTTCCGGGATTCCGCTTCAATTAACTGCCGACTTAAGTTTACATCATATATTATGGTAAATGGATGGATGGAACTTTGTTTCTATAATTTACTTTTGCTTAGGAGCGAAAGGACGATATTTTGTTTGGTGATAGAGGCGAGAAGTCAAGGGTTTGATTGGTATATAAATGGGGAAACAAGCGAGAAGACGAGAAATAAAGGACAAGGAACAGTTCACACTTGAATAAAATAGCAAATATTCTGTTAAAAAAAGATATTATAGTCAGTATATTTGGGGAACGACCGAAAAACAAGATCCAAATCATCCACTACACCCGGAGTTGAAAGCGAGCCCTAAAAGTGGTTGCAAAAACAGACTGGTGATTCTTGAGAAAGATCTCTATATTCAAACTTGTAGGCTTGGTTGTTCTACTTTCCGATCTTGCCGAGTTCAACTACAACGGCATCGATAACCCCCTGTGGGGTAGGAGGATCGGTTGAACCGTTCTTATTCGGGCTGCCCGGCATAGTGAAGTTTAACAAGGGCTCCTTTTCGTGCAAAAGCAGAATCCGGTACTCTGGTGGCTGAGTACTTGTCTTCATGCTCTTCATGATATAGACGCCACGAAATGACGCCTTATTATCGCCGTGGGCCCGGGTCCAATTACCTTTGTCCCAAATGCAATTCAAATATTGCGGCTTTATATTAACCAAATAGTCCCTCACAGTACGATTAACCCCACTAACTTGATTGCTTCCCTTTCCAGCCATCTCGAAAGAAAACAATAATCTCTGTAAGATGTATATAGTGAATAACGAGTGCAGTCAAGGTAGATCAAGATGAAATCGAATGGTTTGAGTCCTTGCACTGAGATGGACCATCATGGTTTTTATACTGTAGCAAACAGCTATCTAAGAGACCGCTTAAACTATCTGACACAAAGAGATACCTATAGAATAAAGAGACCACACAAAGGGTTTGTATCTACAAACGTCATGTTCGAGCACTATTAAAGACACTACGAAGGGATTGAGGTTAAGGGGGCTGGGGGAAAGAGTTCTAAAACGACCCTTGAAACGAGACTGTCAATGAAAACCACTCACACTAAAGGACCGAAGAGGCCTTCATATTGGCTCTGAAAAAGTATCTATGAGATAAATTCAAGTTTCGTGTAGAATAGATCTTGGTGCGCACGTTGTTAATATCGAATCTATCTATGATCTAGGTTCAACGGAGCTAGAAGATACAGATCCCTTTGTTTATACCGAAAAGAACTAACACGTTTCGTTCAATTCTAAGAGTTGAAGTAATCCAAAGATAACTTCAACGCACGGCATTGTTCCAATTCATCCAAATCCCTCATCTTCGACGGCCACTGAAGCAGCCGAAGCTGACTTTCTTTGCCAAACGGCTCCCATATCCCAGCTAACTCAATTTCCCGAGTTGTATTATCATATCCTCTTGCCTTCAAAAAGGCCAAGTCAGGAGTAGGTTTTGCCGCCCTCGCAAAACTCGCCCAAGAATCTAGCACATACTGGCCAAAAGGTAGATCGAACTCATCGCGGAACGGCAAACCCTGACGACGGAAACTTCCAAATACGTAGAACAGCTCGCCAGAATGACATTTAAAGTACTCTTCTCTGGGGTCACCATTCGGGAACTCATCTGTGATGGGGGCGTTGCACACCGGGGCATTGGGTGACCAGCCAGGCATTTGGTATGAACGGTTGAACTCGTAGTAGTAGATATCGGGGAATATGTGTGTCCTTGAGCCTGTATGTGCAGTTGCTTCATCGATGCAGCGGAACCATCCATCTGTAGCTATGCGAGAGGAGGTGTTGAAGATATCGAGTGTAGAGTTGGCGGTTGATGGCATAGGGAAGAGTTTGCTTGGTGCAACTGAGTCAGGTAGGCCGGATTCATTGAGGAAGGACTTCAGAGTTTGCCTCGATGCAGGATAGCCAATCATGGCAGCACCATCGTCTCTCATAGTACCGATCATCAAAGGCACATTGGCGGTCGATGATGAGTTTGTTAAATCCAGTTCTGAGCTTCGGAGGTAGACACCATCAACAACCAGATACCGTGCGGAGTCGGCGAGATTTGCAATCGTCGATACAGGGAGTTGTCTCAAACATTCGACTGGAGAAGCAGCATCCGTGCAGTTTGTCTCGTTGAGAATAGAATTCCCCACAACGTCCATTGCCTGCGCGATGGTATAGTATTTCGAGTATGTTGTGCCATAAGCCAAGCCACCAAGATTGCTCTGCATAATTGCACCAGCGAATTTACCTCGTGCTGCAGGAGAAGCAAGTAATGCCCGTACTGAGGCTGCACCAGCCGATTGGCCGAAGATGGTTACCCTGTCCGGATCACCGCCGAAATCCTGAATGTTCCGACGAACCCATTCCAGCGCGGTAGTCTGGTCTGCCAATCCGTAGTTCCCGTTGGTTTCGCCATCATCTAGTGCGAGGAATCCCAATGTTCCCAGGCGGTAGTTTATCGTGACGACCACAACATCACCTCTCGAGGCTAGGTTGCCACCGTCGAATGTCGGGTCACTGCCAGTACCGCCGGTGAAAGCTCCACCATGAATCCAAAGCATCACAGGCTTGAGATGGCTTTTTTGAATTTTGGTACTTTTTGGAAGATAGGGAGTCCAAACATTGAGGAACAAGCAGTCTTCAGAACCAGTTGTGCCTTGTGTGCAGTCGGAGCCATAGTCAAGAGCAGAAGCTTTCTTTCCAGTCCCTTGATATACTTGGGAATAGTCCCATTGCCGGGGTTGTTGAGCATAGCGAATTCCCAGAAAGCGGAAACTGAATCTATCTCGGAATCTATGTTTTGTTAGGATAGATTGCGAGGTTCTGGGGAAATACTAGTTCCTACCCAGTGAGATATTCATCATTGGAGTGGACAGTCACCTGCCACTGAGCACTTGTGTTTTGGAATGTACTGTTAGAAAAGGGAGCACTTTGTGTACAAAGCACCGGCAGTTCTTCGTCCGCAGAGGCTTTATTGACCCGACCAGTTGTGTCGATGGTCGATATTTTGCGGTGGTCCAAGGTAGTCCAAAAACGTTGGTCGCGAGTGTATTTGCCTTGGAATACAAGGTAGTCCAAGTCACTTTGGATATCTCTATAACTAGAATTGGTCCCCCAGAGAGACTCTCCAAGCTTTTGGCAGCTATCAGTGGCTTCTTGCCATGATCTTGCATCGAGCACCAGGATTCCTGAGCCTGATAGAGGACTTTCGGTTTCTGTTTCAACAGTCAGTCTTTGATTCCAGATTCCAATTTCGGGGGATATGCAATATGCGTACCTATCAGATCATTATGAATGAGAATGGAAATATCAGAGTCCAAAGACTTAGAGCTCACTGCTGCGTTTGCGATGATTGCCAAACAGAGGAATGCAAAATAGTAGACCATTATGGTCAAATATGTGATGAACTCGAAAAATACCTCCAAACTACCGGAAAACACCCTGTTTTCCTATTTGTCTTTGCTTTTTTCCTCCCCCTAATTATCTAATTGTGTATTTAGGCACTTGAACGCCCGCGTCGGGGAAATAGCCTTATCAGAATAGGTGAAGATCCCCCATTTATCCGATTGTAAGAGTTTATTTAACCTCACTTCTTCAACATCGTGGTTTAGCAGGAGTTAAAGCTTTTTTTGCCTAAAATAACAGCAAAATAATGTGTGTACATAGTAGTGAAGGCATCTGCAATCCCCCGCAACGGCAGGGGTTTTCCCCACGAAGGTTCGAGCACATAAGCAACACATCAGTGTATAGGACAACATCCCACAAAGACCGTAGACAGCGCTCAAGTCGATGCTTCATATCTTTATACTACAGTCATGGCCGACTCAACGCGATCAACGGACAGTCGACCACCTCCACCCCCACCTCCTCCAGAGAATCCTCGCTCAAAAACATCACCCACAGTCCTAAAGATGCGAAGCGCATCTCCCAGCCACTTCTTTCAATCCCAAGTCCCCCGACCTCAAACCCAAGGCCCTCCTCCAACAGGACCATCCTCCTCCAACAGGACCATACTTCTTCTACGGCTCACTCCAAGATCAAAGTCTACTCATAGATCTGTTAGGCCTAAAACAGGCATCCCACCTGCGACCTGCGTACATTGAGGGCTACAAGTGTAAGTTTTGGGGCCCCTACCCGGCCTTACTATCTGGTGATCCCGGGGATACCGTCACAGGGGCCGTGTACGAGATACCGACAGTTGAGGACGCAAAGAAACTAGCGGCTTATGAGGGCCCTAACTACACAACTATTGCTTGCTCAATTCGGTATGCGGATGGCCAATCTCCCACACAGGCAGAAGGGTACGCGTTTCTCTTTGTGGGGAATATGCGTGATCTGAGTGAGGGGTCTTTCGATTTGAGGATTTGGTCGGAGAGGAGGGCATTGCGAAGAAAGAAATGAAGAGGGAGACGTGGGGTGGGCTCATACTTCGGAGTCCGAGACGGGAAGTTATAGAATGTACGATGCACATATACAGCGTAGAGCCAAAAAAAAAAAAAAATAGCCCTTTCCGCTTATCACTTTTAGTCTGAGTCAGATTGTGGACTAAATATTGTCTGACTACCTGTAAGCAACAAATTTCAGGGGAAGCATGACCAAAATATATAGTATCGCATGACCAAAATGTGGTTATCTGCAAAATCGAGTTGATTTCGAACAACGCGGGGTAAAATAGGATAAGCGCACCAGGAACCGACCAAGGCACAGGCAACCCGGGCGATCAACAGGAGAGCAAGTAAACCCCTCGGCGCACCACTGAGGGGTTAGAATTGTATAGAATGGTAGAATGGCATAGAAGGTGACATGCAGGGCTAGCTCGTCATCCGCATCTACTTCCCGCACAATGGGAGGGGGGAAAGGGAATTGATGACCGAATTGAGCAAGCCCACAATTTCCAACACACAGACCCTAATAAACCCACAAGTCAACAGGTGTACAAGTGTACAAGAGTACAGGTGGCTTGTATGTCGTACATGGACCTCGCACTAGGTGCATTCCTCGGATGTATTCGTACGGGGCAACGGGGGGCTTGGACTTCTCGGGCAGGTGTCAACTATGCAGCATTACATTCCAAGAAGATAAGGCGAATGTGGACAGCATCTTCGGGATTGTAAGGGTGGGTTCAATGTTGTAGTTTAGGGATGAATTACGTATACTGCTTGGGATGCATATACAACGCAGAGTACGGAGTATACAACGCACAGTATATGCAGAAGTATAGATGATAGAATAAAATAGCAAATGCCCAATTCCAAGAAATGTCACTGGTACAAGTGACGTCAAGGGCCCAGAGCCCAGATTATAGTGGGACCCGAGGGAAAGTGGATGTACCGAGTACATTGCATGCTTACATGCTTACCCTATTGCTTTATGTTGGACTTACTACCGACATAGTTACACAATGGAGGGGCAATTCTTGATCGGAAACAGACATCGAAATAAGAATGACATGTACATTATGAATGAGTGTCCATGGGTACAAGAGATGGAAGTTTCTCTTAAAATGGTCCACGTGCCCCGAACGATGGTTATCAGCCGATGATAGGAGAAAATAGGGTTACGCCCTGGAGCGCTGCAAGCGTTCATTAAAGGCGCACGAGCACTGGGGATCACCATGACTGGCCGATAACAACTTGGCATGAGGGGTTTTTGATTTCACTATTACTCAGGATATCTTTGGACCAGTGGGGGGAGGGGTTACAACTGGATTTCCTTGATCGACTCAGGGATATTTACGGAGTGTGAGCATGAAAGAAGAGGAAGATGAGTTATGTAGTTAGAAAGGGTCAGATAATGTAGAATGTATAACTTTATATATGTATTCATGTGAATATATTAAAAACTAAAAAAGAATCCAGAGTAATAGAGGGTAATAATGTCGTAGTTTAATAGTAAACAGTTCTCATAGTATAGAGAAAGCCGGAAGCACCCGGTGTGTCCTACGAGGCGCCAATCAATTCACCCACGCGCTTTCCTAATTCCCATACTTGGGCCTTCCTAGTAAGAGTACAAAGGTCTAAGTCACTTCCAGGGAGTCACACTTATCTTTCTCCCTCTTCCTCTTCACCCCAATACTCGACACTCTTCGACCTCTTCCCCTTGGAATCTGCTCTTATCGCGACTATCTATCTCCCCTTGCCGCGTCGCATCCCCCCTACGTGGATCCCCAAGCCCTAAACAAAGTTGGCCCTTCGCTACACGGAGTGTCTCTTTGTCCACTGTGTGTGAAAGGTGAGTTCCTTTGTTCTAAACCCTGACTTTCTTTCACTCTGAAACTATTCTGTTGCCACCCGATCATTCCGTGGTACCTTCCTTTGTCGCGTATTAGACGGTCTTCTGACTCATATACCCCGGCTTGCGCGTTCTAGGTTCTTCCCCTTTCACAAATCCATCTATCCATCATGGCTTTCCAGACAAACTCCAGCATTGCAATGGCTCTTGCTGGCAAGACTGCTTCGGTTGATATCCCTCAGCGCCGTTCCGGTCTGAGTGGCGGCCGTGTGCCTGGGATGCTGCCCACGCCACCCAACTCTATTTCCCCGACCCTTCCTCCTCAGACCTACAAGCACCGAGCGACACTGTCGCCAGGATCGCCGCTATCGACTGTTCCCCAGTTGGACTCCGATATCGACCTCGAGGATGCGGAAAACGCCAACGGTCATCACGTCTCCCTGCCTGTCGATGACCTCGACAGTACCGGCGCGATCACCCCTGCCATGCTCTCCAAATATCATCTCCCGGAGATCTTGCTGGAGCAGGGCCCCTTGGCCATCCGCCACGTTATGGGTCATTTGACAACCTCGGTTCCTGGCTTTTCGCATATTCCCCCAGCCAAGGCGCGCAGACTGGTTGTCGCCGCGTTGGAGGGTCGAGGAAATGGAGGAGAGGCGGGTGGTGTCCAAGGCGATGTGGTGTTCGAGAAGATTGGCTGGGGCCGCTGGGACGCGCGACGTCGTGGTGAACCTGCTCACGATCGTGATTTGAATGCTTCATCGTCGCCTCCCTCGAGTGTCGCAGGTTCGTTCCAGCAGCGTGGCCTACAGATCCAGGGCCAGTCGGGTTGGCAGGGTGGCAACCGTCATCCATACCGGATGAGCTTTGCCGAATCTACGGCGTTCTCGTACACTGACGATTACGGCATGCACGGCGACCTCGACATGCTGGAACATGAGGCCGACAAAATGTCTCTCGATGGCGATGACGGCGAGTACTGTTCTTCCTCGGAGGCACCCGATGAGATGCAAGAAAACGAGTGGGTTGAAGGCGATGACACCGATGAGGAGGACTGGGCACAAATTGGCGCCGACGCTTTGCGCGCGCGTTCGATGAACAACAACGGCAGTTTCATCAACGGCCACGTCGCTGCGCGCGCAAAGCCTCAGCCATCTGGGATTTTCCCCGCCACCTGTCCATCTGTGGCTAAGTTGCCACCCCGCACCTTCGACATCCAGGAACGCGCCGCTGTGGAGGCGCTCCTCCGCCTGGGCTCCATGTAAAGCCCCACCCTCATCATGATCGGCGTTTATTTATTTCTACTCTTTGCGGGATACACTATTTTTCTTCTTATTCAAGGCCGTCGAAGCTGGTCTGGACCGCTTTTGGCGTGCCATGGCTTTTCGGCAATTCCAAAAAAAAAAAAATCCAAAGCCAGGAAATTTGGGTAGTTTGCAGTGCAACTACCTCGATATGGGCGTTGGGTTGGACCTTTGTGGTATTGGGTTTCCAAGATGGCGTTCAAGTCTTCACTTTTCTGTTATGCCTGACACGAAACAACTTGTCATGACGATTCAGGGTAGCAGCCCCGTCGCTGCTACCACTATGACAACTCCAAATACCCCTTTTCTTCTCCGCTCTCTTTATTTTTTTCCGTGGGTTTGCTTACAGTACAACTGTCTGCCACCTACTCATTCCGGCGTTTATCTTTGCATTAGTCGAGTCAGCTACCACTGCTACAAGACTTGTGTTCTTTTCTCTTTTTCTCTTTCATACTACGGACTTTTCTAATACTCTACTTTGTCTCTTTTTTTTTTATGGGTTTTCAACTTCAACAACTCCCAACCATCCTTGGAAGATCTCAGCCATCTGGTGTGAGGTTCTGGTCGTCTTTATTGATTGCACTGGCCCTTCCGACTTGTATGGAATCTCAGTCATCTTCACTGATCCAACTGAGAAGTGGTCTTCTCCCTTTCTCTCTTTCTCTGTGTCTATTTGTCTATTTGTCTCTGTTCTTTTTTTGCGCTCTACGCATAGTCTGTTGTACATTGCAGGTTCATCATCCTTGCATTGCCATGGAGGTTTTGGCTTCAGTTTTCGAGGCTGAATACTTAACGTTTTTCGGCCGGGGATGGGATGAAGATACATAGTCCCTTAGTTTTAGAAACTTAACGCGTTGCAAATGCTGCGTGGTTCAGTTGTCATCTTCTTCTTTTTGCTTGTAACCTAAGTGTCCTAGTATAGAACTCTATACTCATCCGAAGAATCCATACAGCCCTATACTGGGGTGCTGAATGTTCTTACATTTGAGTGCATCTATCAGAGCTTCGCCAGGAAGCTTTCACGTAGTCATAATTACTTTATAGTCCAAAGCCACCACTTATCTTCAAGATGCAAGTCCAACCAAAGCATTGGTATTGAAAATATCGTTCAAACCGAACTCCAAATAAAGTACAAACCCCAAAGTCCGTGACCTAATTCAATACTCCCGAGGTCCCATCATACCCCAAATATCCTATCAGATACAAAAAGAAAAGTCCAACACACCGCATGCAAACCCATAATAAAACAAAATCCAACCTTCCTAACCCCCCCAATAAACCCAACCTCACCCCAACCTCCTAATCATGAACATCATTAATCTTCTTCCAAACCCCCTTCTCAACCTCCGCCAACTTATTCCCAGACCACTTCATCCATCCCTTCGCCGCACCAATAAACCCCTCCTCCTCCTCTTCGGGGAAAATATTATCCGCCCCACCACCAGACCCAGTACCAGCACCGGCACCGTAATGCAGCGGCAGAGTCTGCGTCTGCGGACGAGCGTATGATCCCGCCTGCGTCTGGTACACAGACGAATAAGGCGAGGAGGTCGAGTTCGGTGTTGCAGTCTGCGCACCCAGGGCCGGGGCGTTGTATGAGTAGGATTGTGTGTAGCTTTGGGTTGGCTGCGCTGCTTGTGGTGGTGGTTGGGAGATGGTCTCGCCGGTTTTTGGGGGTGGAGGGATTGGAGAAGAGGATTGAGTTGCTCCTGCTCCTACTCCTCCTGTATATGCTGTTGATGGTGATGGGGTGGCGCCCGGTTGGGGTGCGGGTGGGGTCTGGGTTGTGGATGTTGCTGTCTCGGGGAGGGAGGTTGTTGGTGGTGGTGGTGGTGATGCTTCAGGTGCGGCTGTTGCTGTTGGGGTTGGTTGCACTGCTGTGGCGCCTGGCTGGGGTGGTGCTGGTTCTGAGGAGCTGGGCTCGGCGATTGCGTTGATTGGAGGGTTGGAGGGAGCTGTTGCTGTTGCTGTTGCTGTTGTTGTTGCGGGTACTGGTTGAGGTTGTGAGGGTGCGCTTGCTAGTGACTCGATTGAGGTGGCGGGTTCGGGCTGTGAGGTTGTTGCGTGGGTCCCTTCTTCCTCCTGCTTGGAGTTGACAGGCGCTGAGTTGTAAGTTTGGATTCCTGTTGGAGTAGACATTCTGGATGTTGATAAACTGATATGGGGTAAGTGGGAGGCTTAAGTGTCAAGGGAGATGAAGCGGCTTTTGTAGCTTCAAGGAGCTTAGACGTCATGGCTATTGCCGCTGTGGATCCTTTCCGCTTTAGGATGCCTTTTCTTTTCTTTTTCTTTTTTGGCGGTTGCCTGTGCTTCAGTGAAGTTGGTTCGAAATATTGACTGAAAAGATATTGGATTTAAATGGTTGACCATTTGCTTGCCACTGCTTCAAGCTGAAAGCAAACAACATATAGCCCCGACATTTGAATATCAAATAAAGAACGGAGAGCATTCTTAGCCCCTTCGGATTTATAAGATTGTTTACTTTTACTATGTTTACAAAGATCAAGTTGAAAAAACGAAAAAGAGTTTGCAGGCAGTAAAGTACATTGGGTACAAAAAGGGAAGAATCAACCATTCTATGCTTCAAGATCCTTCAGACCCATTTCTTGACGCATCTATCTTTTGACCATCCCACATCCTCGAATTCCACGCCCAGTGGTTACACCGGGGGGAGGTATGCGTCCCCTATTCCAGTATAACTACAGTGGCAAGAGACTCACATTTTCAGTGAATCGCTTAGAACTTCTTGCCGAGGAGGAGGAGCTGGGCCTTGTCGTAGATAGACAGGACACCAGCACCGGCAACACCACGGAGGATGTTAGCACCGGCACCCTTGAAGAGAGACTTGACACCCTCCTTGGCGACGATCTGGCGGGCAGCATCCATGGAGCTGGAGTACTTGACGGCCTCACCGGAGGTCATCATCATGCGGCGGCGAACGGTGTCAAGAGGGTAAGAGGCAACACCGGCACCGGTGGTGACGGTCCAGCCGAGCAGGAAGGAGGCGAGGAAAGAGCCCTCAAGAGGACCAACGAGGAGAACGGGCTTGATGGAATCGTACATTCCGAAGTAGAGACCACGGTAGACGACAATTCCGAGAACGGAGGGACCGAAGCCACGGTAGAGACCGGCAATACCGTCGGTGGCGAGGGTCTTGCGGTAGACATCGACGAGACCGTTGAACTGGCGCTCACCGGAGCCCTTGGAGGACTTGGCATCGTTGGCCAGACGGGTACGGGCGTAGTCCAGGGAGTAGACGAAGAGGAGGGAAGTGGCACCAGCGGCCTAAATGTTGTGTTAGCTGTGGTCCAAGGCTGAGAGTATTTTCAGATACATACACCACCGGAGGCAAGGTTACCCATCATCCACTTGCCGTATCCATCACGGTCCTTCTTGTAGGCGAACATGGACTTGTAGGTGTCACGGAAAGCGAAGTTAAGAGCCTGGGTAGGGAAGTAACGGATGACGTTGGCGGTGTTACCACGCCACAAGGAGACGACACCCTCAGCGGCGGCGGTACGCTTGAAGCAGTCGCCGATACCGTTGTACTTGCGGTCGAGACGACCCTGCTTGAGCATCTCATCCTATTGATCGAGTCTGGTTAGATGCTGAATTGGTGAAAATATTGACGAGCCGACTGGCACGGGCCAAGGGAGAAAATTTTTCACAGGCTGTGATCGATGCGAAAACACAGCTCGTGTCAAACGTTTCATCTCACACTCAATTGTAAATCACAATCAAGCGTAATCTTCTGCCTTCGGCCCATTCCAATCGGTGCTGGACGGGTGATAACCAACCTGGTTCTGGATCAGGAGCTTGATACGCTCAATGGGGGCAGCGGCGGTCTTAGAGACAGCGGCGGAGACACCACCCACTAATAGACAGTTAGTATTGATATTGGAGACGTTGTTGAAGTTTGCAATTGCTAATAATTGCAAGCATCAAGCGTGACACGTACTCAGGAAGTCGACAACGAAGCCCTGTGAAAAGTTTGTTAGTATTGTTGCTCAGTTCAATTCACATTGAGGTAGCGATGAGCGACGCTTGAAATCGCGCTTTGAAGCAAGTTCGATGATAATTTGATGCTTGACATCTCATCGCTTTGAATCTTCACGCGACATCGAGGCCAGCTCTCACAAGCTCGTAGGGAGACACTTACGGGCATGCCGAAGACGGACTTGTCGGCCTGGTTAACATCACCGGAACCCATTTTGAAGATAGTGCAAAAGAAACGGGATGCAAAAAAAAAGAGAGGAGATGGAAAGAGTGTCAAGAAGAAAGAGACACCAGGGATAATGAGGAAGAAAAAGGAAGAGAGAAGGCGGGAAGGGGGGCCAGAAAAAAAATACTCGACCGCCGGGCGCTAAGACCCAATCAGGAAGCCCAGGGGGTTATATTACTGTAAGTTACTGTTATTATGTTGTATTGGTTTGCCTCTTGCCGATATCTCCCGATCCACTGAAAATTCTGCAATCTGGCCAGCTGGTCTTGATATTGGGCCTGGACAAGTGCTATGGGCGTATGGGGGTCTTTTTGGAACTGTTAAAGGGACCACTCTGTTCCTATCTACAATACAACACTTGATGATTTCACTTTTGTTTTCTTTGAAAGTCAATCAATATCCAATATTTTCACTTTGATCATCGACATCCTGTAGTCCCGAGCAACGGCCCAAGCGCCGGTGCATATTACCGTAGGGGTACGGTGTATATTTCCCTGTCCAATGCCGGGCCTCCACTCCCCGGGGCAACCTCCTTTTTGCTGGCCGGGTATCCGATGGCGAACCGGGCATGAAAATTATATCTCGGACTTGCCACCGACGTCGCGATTCCCTTCTAGCCTTGCATTCTGGGGTTGAATGATTTCGAACGTGTCGCGCTTGATTAGTTGCTCAAACTTGATCTCAAAGGACCCGATGTTCCTATGTAATTTGTATGTATGTGTACGAAGTCGCCTTTGTTTGCCTCGGGCGAGTGGATTCTCCCCAGGTCTCCTCGGCCCCCTACACTAAGCATCTTATTTCTTATTTTCAATCCTTAGTCGTGGGATTATCTAGGACATTGTTGTATAAACAACTCAATTGAGCAGATGTGACAAATATGATCCCTCCCAATTGCGGTAATAAGACTGCGATATGTGAGGGATACCTGAACTTGATATGAGACAATTTTTTTTCCTTGCTACTATTTCCGTGTCGCGGGTACAAACTTTAAGGTGATAGATCGCCGCATGGACGATGTACCTGGGTACTTCACATGTTAATGCCAGGTACCCAATAGTACAACACTTGGCTCCACTTTCCTCGGTCTTCAAGGAAATTATCTGTGTGGTATACGGAGTACACCGTACCTTCAATTCATTTAACTGCCCAGCTCATAATAGCAATATTTGGAGCTTCCTATAGCTTGGAATCAAAACATCCCGAGGTTGGCCCCAGCAACCGCTAGCGCCTGAGTGGGCCCGCATCGCATGGGAGCTTTCCGCTTTGGGAGCTACGGAGTCCTACAGGTATGTATAGGAGCCTGAAAGCAAACAAAGCAGGAAAGTCATTCTCAATCGAATTTAAAATATCTCTATGAGGCTGTAAATCTAACTACTAGATGGTAAAATAGAGTTGCAATTTGTATTTTTATTGTATTTTATGTTCCAACTCTCGAGTAAAGCCGTAAATATATATTCTTAGTAGTACAACCATCCAACACTTCTTAAAGCTGTCTATTTGCTTTTCTTCCATTTTTCAGCTGCACCTTCCTTATTTCGACATGACAAGTTATGGTTGATATATATTATCACAAGGAATTGTCATTGAGTGCCTAAGTACATCCTCTAACTCGGCACAGAATCTTTTTGTTTCGTTTCATAAATTGATTCGAAAAAGCTATATAAACAATGAGAGATTGACAGATGCAACATGTTTAATGCTTCTTCGACCTCTTTCTCTTCTTACGTGTGCCATCTCCCTCTCTGATATCAACCTTATCCTCATCAATAGCCTCCTTGGGCTGACTAGGTTGGACATCACCGCCAAACTTGAACACCGGCCCATTCTCATCACCGAAAGTGTCCTTGCGCCACTCGCGAAGCCGGGCCTTCTTGCCCAGCTTCTTCTGATCGCGACGCTTCTGCTCTTCTTCGCGGAAGGTGGCCAGCTTCTTCAGACCAGCGAACTTGTTGAGCTGTGTGTCGTCTGCCATGAGGATATCCCGTGCCGTCAAGCCAAAGCTCTGCGGCGAGGTTTCGCGGTAGCGGAACTGTGTGGCGTTCTTCTTTGTAGCTCCAGGAAGCAAGGTGATATCGAGATCCAGGTTGCGCTCAACCGCATCGTCAATGCGAAGACGGTCTTTGCGGGCCTCACGTTTTTTGATACGCTTCTCTTCGGCCTTGCTCTTCTTCTTAGATCCGGAAGCTTCGTCGTCATCTTCATCCTCGGCTTCTGATAGTTCGAGTGTGGGCTGCGCTTCTTCATCCTCGTAGTCTGGGACCAAGTCGTTGATATCGATATCGTCATCCCATGTAGGCTTCTTAGGATGCTTCTTCTTCTTGCCTCCCTCATTTTCGCTGCCCTCACCCTCCTCCCCGGCATAATACTCCTCGCCAAACCGTTTTTGCATCTCTGCTTCCCAGTTTGAGTCGTCCCAGGAAGCGTCCAGGAAACGAGACCAGTCGTCGTCGGTAAATTGTGAGGCACGGAGTCCCGCAACCTCCTTGATCTGCTCCACCTTTTTCTGGAGTTCCTCAGTCTTCAGTTTGCGAAGACGATTCTTCTCAGTTTCACGCTGCTTCTTCTCCTCATCCTTGAGTGCGCGCTCGGCGTCGCGAATCTTCTTACGGGAGCTCTTTTTCGTCGCGACGGACGGATTGCTGGTTGGTCAGATCACGAGAGTGAGTGACAATCACCTCGTTCATCTTGTTGGGGTCTTCGAAGCGGAAGTTATATGCTTCTTCGATAGCGTCTGCCCGCTCAACATCGTCATCCTCATCTGAATCAAACGGATGCAGCTCTGGCTTGTCGGCGGGGATCCAGGCTCGTGCTGACAAGAAGTTGGATAGGAAAGTCTCAGGGTCTTTGTCCGCATTCTCGATATCGAGTTTGATTTCAGATTTGGGCAACGAAGCATCCTGGCCGGGTTTGCGGACCATAAACTCGTCGGCATCTTCCATCTCTTCGTCGGACTTGTCTGCCGCTCCGTGCATCTCCTTGACAATAGCATTTTTCAAGTCGGCTTGCTCTTGGGCATAGGTCCTTGTGGTGCTTTCCTCCTCAGCTGGGTCGACACCACTTAGAAGATTTTCCGTATGGTATTGGCGCAGCGTCATGGACTTTTCCTTGGGGCCTTTTCCGGCATCGGCTGCCTCCGGGTCGAACTTGCTGTAAAAGCTGGCATCTTTGTCGTAAACGCGAGGATCCTTGGAACGAATAGCGTTCAACGTCGCCGAGATTTCAGCATCCAGAGCTACTGTAGCGAGCTCTGCATCATCATCCTCTTCTTCGGAGTCGGAATCCTCAGAGTCTTCGACTTGGCGGTTTCCAAGACTGGAGGACTTGCCGTACTTTGCTTCCACTGTGAGTTAAGCCAATGTTAGCATGTGCGACTAAGGCGCAAAAATATCGAGTGTAAGCACGTACGTCTCGCAACTTCTTCTCTCTTCTTGTTGTGCTCAAATCGACGAGCGAAGTCTTCATTGATCTTGAACCCGGTATCAGACGACTGGTTGCCGAGGAGCACTCCACCAGCATCATCCCCAGAGTCGCTATCGCTATCTTGATCCAAGAGCTTTCGCATTTTCTTAGAAGGAGGCTCCATTTTGTGTGATCAGGTATGTGATTGAAGGCCGAATCTGTGAAATCCCCAATTGGCAGAAAGAAAAAAAATCTCACACCGCCCTATCCAGAGAAACCGCCTCTCTTCCCTAGTGCCTTGAAGATCAGGCACCAAGGCAGGGACCCGTCCCTGACGTAGCCAATTAGATCATCCGGAGGCTCACCTGAGCAGGACGGAGGAGGTCTCAGTCAAAGTCGAGACCGCTACAAGCCGGAAAAGCATACACGTGGGCTCTATCTAGGCCTTAAATTTGAATTGATCATCGAGTGGCATGAACGAGAGGAGGCCCTTTCACTCATCTCGCGTCTCGGTCTTTGCTCGCGCCAAGTGTATGGCTGGAGACATGCACTAGATGTCGACTCAAGCACAAACCCCGTTACCCCAAGTTGGGAAGCTTGTGAGCGTTGTGTGAGTACTTGATATGTCTGATATTGCAATTCTCTTTCTTGCATACTAATGTATACGTCCATTTTTAGCCCGGTCGGTCTCAAAGAAGCTGCTCTCGACTCGCCCACCTTTCGTGCCACTACCCTCCATTTCTCCGATCAGATCGATTTTATAGAGAAATGGCTCGACGGATATGCCAAAGCTGCAACAAGGCTCTCCTGCGAGCTAACTGCTCTGGAGAGCGTAGTGAGCAACTTTCTTTCATACTCGACACATCCCCTCGTTGTCTCGGAAGCGGTCGTTGACCATGACTACACACTTTTGGCTATGAGGAGATGCGGTGAGGGGTCTAAAGATCTTTGGAGTGGACTCATCACAACAACCAGAAAGTTGGAGTCGTTGATTTCCGAACCCATTCGAGATTTCATTCAAGAGGATCTGCGGCATTTCAAGGTATTGCAAAGCCCCTGGACCAATTTGTTCTCGTGCAGGATTATCTGATACAACTATAGGAAATTCGTCGCAACCTCGAGGCAACCCAGAAATCGTACGATTACCTTCAAGCTCGATATGCGTCTCAGTCGAAGTCCAAGGAGGCCTCAGCCCTGAGAGAAGAAGCGTTTCAACTGCATGAAGCCCACAAGGCCTACCTGAAAGCGGCAATGGACTATTCAGTGCAGGGTCCTCAGGTACGAAATGCGCTTGACCGACTTCTCGTCAAGGTCTCCTGCGACCAGTGGCGGGAATTCCGGGGATTTCACAACCACAACAGCGGGACCTTCTCTAAATGGTCCCGTGAGATGGATCGTATTAAGGGTTGGCTTCATGAGATGGAAGGGAGCGAGAAATCGTCCAAACGGGAGCTGCTATCCACCCGGAAACACATTGAGGAAGCCGCGGAGTTTGCGGCTCGACCGTCTCGTGAACTGGAAGACTACAATATCTCGACGGTTCCGTACCTTGGCTCTCGTCCTATTTCGAACCTCAATGTGAGCAAAGAGATGCGACCGGAGAAGCAAGGGTGGCTCTATCTGCGCACACTGTCGGGAAAGCCCGCTCGCACTGTTTGGGTCAAGCGGTGGGCCTTTCTCAAGCACGGCATATTTGGGTGTCTTGTACAGGGCTCCCGTACAGGTGGCGTTGAAGAGAGTGAACGAATCGGTGTACTACTTTGCAGTATTCGTCCTGCATTCCAGGAGGAACGCAGATTCTGCTTTCAAGTGAAGACCAAGAACAACACCATTATGCTGCAGGCAGATAACCAAAAGGAGCTGATGGAGTGGATTGGTGCCTTCGAGGCGGCCAAGCAGAAAGCACTGGAAAACCCCGCAAGCACTGATCTCTCGGTTTCTGGAAAAGTCACAGTTCAAGACCCTGCGTTTTCAATCTCTCAACCTCCGGCCTCCGAGTTCGCTGCAGATCCTGCTGACTCTCTTACCCCCCATACAAACGACGAGCCTGGAGCGGGAGAGCGCAGTATGACACTTCCTGTTCCGGACCGTGATGGATATACTATGAGAAATAGTACCGATATTGGAAGCGGTAGAAGACCCACAGGCTTGGATGGCGAGAGTTCTGCAAGAGAACACGCAAGAGAGCATACCTCTAGACTTATCCAAAAGTTGGATCTTCACCGTAAATCGAATAATGCGGCTCCATTATCTCCTTCCATCCCCGGTCCCGCAGGCGGAATAGCCAGTCTCATCTCTGCCAGCCACAATATTCTCCCTTACAGCAACACCGGTCCACTCAACGTGAATGGCGATGGTAAACGAGGTCGCAGTTTAAGCAACGTGGATGAGCCTGGTTCAAGTCTTGCACCTGCCACGCTCGCCAATCCCCCGGCACCCACAAGCATGAGCAAGGCGGCAGTGGTTGTGAGCAATGAGAGAGGTATTGGATTAGGTGTCTCTGATAGCACAGGTGGCATGCCCAGTGGTATGATGGCGAACTTGTGGGGTAGCTCTAACTGGGGCTTCATGAACAAACTTCAACGGGAACAACGTCAGATTGATGGAGCGTCTGATGATATCGCAGAAGGCCAGCCGTCTTCCACCTTGGGCGATACCTCACGCACGATTGCTGCACAGCCCGATGCAGCGGGTGCTTTAGCGGCACCCCGACAGCAATCAGGTCCACGCCACAGACAGACAGTAAGCCTTGACGGAGACGATGTCAAGCTCACGCAAGTTTCACTGGGTATCGGACATGAATACCCCAGCTACTATCCTCAACAATTGAAGATTCAAGATGCTCAGTTCAGATTGCTTTTCCCGGACGTCAAGAGAGACGACGCATTGGTCTTGGTGTTCAGAGCCACCTGGAGCCCCAACGACCAGCAAGAGTTCCCCGGACGAGCTTATGTCACAACAAGGAACATCTACTTTTACAGTCATCATTTCGGACTAGTGTTGACTACCGGTGTGTCTTTGGAGAGCATTAAGGAGGTAACTGCAGCTCCTGGGCGAGATTGTGACTTCCTTTTCCTCCATACTATTCCACCCCTCGGCAGTGATACTCCTGGTCGGGTTACGATTAAAACTTTCCTTGAACCTCTCCGACTTCTTCAAAAACGGCTCAACTTTTTAATCCAATGCTCCATTGCCGTCGAGCAATTGACTTTGGAATCTTTGATCAAAGCACTGATCAAGATGGACACTGGGTCTCCAGCCCGAAATTCCAGTGCAGATAGTTGGGAAGATCTCTCGTCTGGACTTGCAGACATCAAACACGATGGGGGTAAGGGTACAGACTTTAGTCATGCAAAGGACATTCGACTCCCTATTTACATTGACAAAGATCTTGAGCTGGATGGAGGCAGGACTGGCCGTGGTCGGGACATTGCTAAATTCAGACTCCCAACCCAACCTGTGGAGTATGTTCCACAAGGTGACCCTGTTTTGGTGACCGAAAAGATTCTCGATATAAGCCCCAAAGCTTTGTTCCATATATTATTTGGCGACAAAAGCGCCGTGTGGCAGCTTCTTTTACATGAGAGGCAAGCTCGAGGTTCGTCGATTCTAAATCCCCAACCACTTCACTTATACATGGCTGACATTTCAAAGACATCAAACAAGGCCCATGGGCTAGTACAGAATTGCGGCATCTGAGGCGTGACTTCCACTACAACATCTGCACGACAGATATACTTGGTAGGCTTGATTATTGATGATCTTGAGATTGAGCTATAACTGATTTTTTATAGGTCGTACTCACGAAAATGCCATATCGGATTATCAGATCATCGATGTTCTTAACGACCATCTGTGCTACGTGATCACAGATAAGAAAACTCCATGGCATCTCCCCTTCCGACGTTCGTTCCGGTTGGTTAGCAAGGTTGTCATTACATTCCAGGCCAAGTCGAAGAGCAAGCTTGCTATTTATACGAAAGTCGAGTGGCTATGGTCTCCATACGGCCTCAAAAGTGAGTCTCCCCCTCTTACTCCTCCCATTTAAATAGAATAAAATAATCTAACATACCCAGGTGTGATTGACAAAAAAGCGAGTGACGATCTAGAACAAGACTCCCTAGATCTTGTCGACCTAGTCAGTGACCAAGTACGCCGATTGGGTGCACACAGTCGCACCAAAAAGGCCATCACGATCTTCGGTCACGTTGGACGCCAAAACCACGTCTCCGAATTTAATGGCGCTGGTTCTAACCTGAAGCTGGAACCCCGTAAGCCTCGAACACAGCGTGCCATGCACGAGCTTCTTCTCGAGACTTTCTTGTCATTCCTCGAAACGAGTGTTTCCTTCCTAATGATGTGGGCGTTTGGCGTAGTTCGCTGGTCTTGGAAGACCGTGAGTGCACACAAGATCATCCTGACCATGTTGGCCACAAGTGCGATTCTGAACGGATACTATTCTTCACGGGATAGTTGGGACTGGTGGCACGAGAGACATGCAGGAAACTTCATGGCACGGCTGGGCGTGCAGCCAAACCTCGTTATGAGCAAATCTATCTACATGCGGGATATTGATGACGCGGTTGCAAACTCCACAATCTGGCCCCGTACCGGCAATGCCAGTGATTGCTTTGCTACCTTCCATGAGCAGACCATGCGATATTCCGAAATGCCTCTGTCACTCAGTCCATCGGGGCCCCGGGATGCATTGACCAAGAGCGCCATCAAACGCTTCCAACAAACCCGTGAGCGTCTTGGCATGTATCGACACAACCTTCTCGTCGCATTGCGTGTCGTGAACAGCATCGAGAAAGAGGTCGTTCAGACCGAATGGGAGCGTTGGCTCCGCGAGGAGGTCCGGCGCTGTCGCCAGGTCGAGGTCCTCCTTGGTGGAGAGGCCACTCAGGGCGACGACTCGCAGACAGGCAGAACGGCCAAAGCCGAGCGAGTCTTTGCCGAGCATGCGGACGACGTCAAGCAGTGGTATGAGGAGTACTGCTCGAGTTGTCGAATGGAGCAACAACAGGTCATATTCAATGATCGTGGTGACCTAATTCCTTGATTTTCTTCCTGCAGCAGTTTCTAGCCGTCCCTGAACATATTGTCAAGCCTTCTGTACAGCCATCTAGCATTTCTTGCTTCTTGCTTATCACTATACCCTGTGGCTAGCTGATCATGTGCCAACAAAATTTCTTGTGTATAATTCCGGCGCATATCATGCAAGTCGTTGCTTTGAATGTACTCTGGATATCACATGGATAATTTCAATTCATTGCTCTTTTGAATGAGTATTCGTCACATCATGTCGTTAACCCGCGAGGGGTAAGAATGCAATAGGTATTAATGTGTACATATGAGAACCACTCAGCGCCGCACACTTAGTTCTGCCTCGGCTTCACCTCGCCTTCATGCACAACATAGTACGCCACCGTCCCGTCTCCACCCATACCCTTATCCACCATAGCAAGCAAGAATCTTTGCGCGCCCCATTCTTCAGTCAAACGAGCTTGGTCCTTTTTATCATAGTACTGAGCCAATTTCTCTGCCTTTTCAGGATCCAGACCCTCCGCTCCCGGCTGCACGCTTGTAGGATTGACAGACCGATCCTGCTCTTCAACCTTTTGCTTGAACTCAGAAAGCTGGTCAAACACAGTAGCCATATGGCGCAAGGTCCATGGCTGACCCTGTGTAGTTGGAACCACGAACATGCGCTCTGGTGCGAGGTCGTCTTCGCGGATCCCGTTTTCTAGCATGTACAGCTGCTCGTCTGGATGTGTGTACACGCGGTGTGGGGGGTAGCCGGAGAGCAAAGGAATTGGTTCTTTTGGTGGTTTCCGGGGGTCTTTGCTTAATGTGTTTGAGTCATCTGCTCGTCCAGGAATGACGTATCCCATTATAGAGGTCCAGAGGTGTTGGTGCTCGAGGTTGTGTTGGACTTGGGCGGAGGTTGCGAGGTGGGGGGAATCGTAGCCTTTTTCGGTGATGTGCTCGGTGATTGCCGATGCATTGGGCCGTTTGGTAGCTTCCTGTGAGTCTGCCATCATGGAAATTTTCTTGGAAATTTTTGTCTTGTCAGCCTTAAACAGAGGGAGCTCTAGTCGAGAAACTGTAAATCTCGGGACTTTTTTGGACACACCGCCTGCTTAGATCTGATTTATTTACACCGCTTTCCTCAATTGGATTATATAGTTGAGATAAGAAGCTAGGAAGTTCCTAGGTTAATGAGATATTTGAAGTGATAATTTGAGCAGTGTCTCAAGTCCGTTCCTTGTTTCATCTTGAGTTCAATTAAAAAATAAAATAAAATAAAGGAAGCCAAGTGGGGTGGCGATCATAGACGAGGTGAAGTAAGAACACATGGCATCTTGTTATTCTTTTGGTTTCAGGTCCAGGAATCCTCCAGGACCCTCATGACAACCTAGGACTATCCTCGACAAAGGACCGTCTTCCAATCCCTTCGCATACATAATTTATATTATCTTGTCTTATTCGAGTTCCTTGCATCTCCAACTTGAATTCCACCCCAATTTGTCGCAATGGGACGACAAAAGCAAGCAGCGCCGCTCCAGAGAGCCCCTTCTCAATTAGTGCAGCTCTCAGAAGAGTCCGATGCGCCACGAAATACTGGAACTGGCAACACAAACACAGTATCCACCGCAAATGGAACCGTGTCCGAAAAAGCATCAGCGGCCCTGGAGACAGTCGCCGACAGCCCTGGGCTGACGCAACTTGTGATTTGCGTTCTCGGTATATATGCGGCATTGTAAGTGCCTCGACCGCGTTTCGCCTGATTTCTAAGACCGACCACAGAAACTAATATGACAAAAGCCTCTCGTGGGGTGTGCTACAGGAGGCGATCACGACGACCAGCTATCTCGTTCGTCCTGCAACCGTTGCGGAACCAAACCCTCCAACGGAGCGATTCACCTACTCCCTGGTGCTGAACACGATCCAATCCTCCTTCGCGGCCATCACCGGCTTTATATACCTTCTGTTCTCCACACCGAAAGGCCAAAAGATCCCATCTATCTTCCCCACACGCCGGATCATCTTCCCCCTGGTGCTAGTCGCAATCTCCTCGTCACTTGCGTCACCCTTTGGCTACGCTAGTCTCCAACACATCGACTACCTGACTTTCATCCTTGCTAAGTCATGCAAGCTCCTCCCGGTCATGGTCCTGCACCTGACCATCTTCCGCAAGAGATACCCACTGTACAAGTATGGTGTTGTCCTGATGGTCACTCTCGGCGTCGCAACTTTCAGTCTGCACCACCCAGGAACTAGTAAGAAAGTCGCTGCCAAGGGTCAGTCTGGATCCTCCGGATGGGGCATCTTCTTGTTGTCCATAAACCTTCTCTTGGATGGCCTGACCAACACCACTCAAGACCATGTCTTCTCCTCACCCAAGCTGTACACCCGCTTCACTGGACCCCAGATGATGGTCGCTCAGAATGTTCTGTCGACCATTCTAACTTCAGCGTACCTCCTGATCATGCCTCACCTCTCTCAGAGCGGGGTTTTGCATAACCTGCTTCCCTTCCCCATCCCCCCGTCCACTGAGACTGAGTTGTTTGGTGCCCTCTCTTTCCTCTCCCGCCACCCAGAGGCGCTGAAACACGTCCTTGGGTTCGCGGCTTGCGGCGCTGTTGGCCAGCTCTTCATTTTCCACACTCTGTCTCGCTTCTCTTCACTGCTGCTTGTCACTGTCACCGTTACACGTAAGATGTTGACTATGCTTCTCAGCGTTTTCTGGTTCGGACATTCTCTGTCCGGTGGCCAGTGGCTGGGAATCAGTCTGGTCTTCGGCGGCATTGGCGCCGAAGCAGTGGTACAAAGATCAGAGAAGAAGGCGAAAGAGCGGTCGAAGATTGAGGCTGCGAAGAAGGAGCTGTGAGGTGTTTTGCTAGGCTTTGTAGATAAGCTTTCATGCGAAGAGCATTTAGATTTCCAAAATATAAAGCATAATTTACAGCCTCTGCTCTGGGTGGCTTCTTTTCTACATATTTTCTCAGGTCTTTTTGGGTATATTCTTGAGGTGATGGTTTGTCTTTTAAAGGGCATAAGTAATGGGAAGAAGCTCACTTCCGGCCCTCAACCATGATAATGTGATATCCGAACCCAGTCTTGACCTCAGCATACTTGGGATTTCCCGTTGTGCTAGTTTCAAGTTCGAAAGCAACATTCTCAAATGCAGGGTCCAGCCCACCCTTCGTCTTCCACCCAAGCGACCCTCCTGCAGAAAAGAAATCAGCTCTGTTCATTTCGTCCCTCGGAGATTTACTTACCTTGTCTAGCCTTATCCTCCGAGAATTCACGAGCAACCTCATCAAACTTGGTGCCATTGCGAAGCTTCTCTAGAGCTTCTTCTTTCTTGGCGTGTTTCTCACACTAGACATGATTAGAATGAGCTATATAACAACGTTTTCCCCTGTCCACAGAATCTGGGAGTATTTGGCCAGCTCCTAGTACTATAGACAGAGGATCCAGGATTGGAAAGAGAAGAGCAAGAAAACATACAAGAATGTGTCGCACGTTAATCGACTGTGCGCCTTTCACAGCGCCTCCCTTCCCGCCTTTGCCTTTGGCGTCATCGGCGGAGGCATCCTTGCCCTTGCCCTTGGCAGCTTTGGCGTTGTTCTTTGGGGCCATTGTGGACGAGAGTGTTCAATAATATGTTGTTATTGCTGCTTTGGCCGTTGGTTGTTCGGATTGAACTGATGTGGGGTGGGATATTGCTGCCTGAGGTTTCAAGGCAGCAAGGGTTGTGACGTGGATGCAGGAGTATTCATTGTTGACTCTCTCTACTCTAACGCGTTATGCATATGTATGGAATTATCCTAGCTCGAACGTTGAAATATATTGTTTTTCTACAAACCATTCATCATTTCTTTGCCTTCGTCCACACTGCCAGCCATTCATCAATAACCATTGCTGAGACAGACAACTGAAACCAGCAAATATCGAGGGTATAGGAGCTATCCAGTATCAGTCCGAGATTGGAAAGCAAATGGGACTCGATCTTGAAGCTGCACGCATCACTGCTTTGCCTGAGGATGCATTCTATATATCAAACTTCATTACAAAGGATGAGGAGGATCGGTTACTCCAGAAGGTAAGTGCCAATGATTGTTTTATGATGTGTTATTAGAAACCATGCCTTGCACGATTGATGTTAGACACTGGACGAATATATCCATGGATGTGCTTGTGATTATGTCATTTCTCAACTACCCATAGACGCTGCATGTCACTTATTCGTGTTCAGACCTCACTCACTGCAACAATCCACAGGTAAAATCAGCGCCGCTGCCGCGCTGGACCCAGCTCTCGCACCGCAAGCTTCAATCATGGCCATCAGCCCTGACAAAGAGTAATGCCCTTCTCGCATCGCCTCTACCAGCTTGGCTTAGATCGCCGATCATCGAGCCGCGGTTTGAGGCACTGCATATCTTCAACGATGCGCCACACAAGGCGCCCAACCATGTCCTAGTGAACGAGTACCAGCCTGGACAAGGGATCATGCCGCACGAAGATGGAGCAGCCTACTATCCCCTCGTTGCGACAGTGAGCCTAGGGGCACCCATCGTGCTCGATTTGTATCACAAACACACCGAAGGCGACAGGGAAGCAAGCGGTACACCAGCCAAATACGGAATAGAGGTTGCCGGGATACCCGACACAAATCGAAAACCTCAATACAGAATCTTGCAGGAGAGACGAAGTCTGCTGATCATGAGGGGTAAGATGTACACAGATCTTCTGCATGGAATCAAGGAAACGACGAGAGATGAGGATCTGGGCCCCCACTCTATCTGCAACTGGGGGCTCTTGCGGGAGAGGGAACCGTACCAGGGCGGGTGGTACGAGCGGAAGACGAGAACTAGCCTTACATATAGGGACGTGCTTCAGGTTGTGAAAGTGGGGAATACCTTGAAGATTTTAGGTGGGAAGTAACGATCGCCTCATTTGCAAATTCGGGGGTTTTGTATTTTTATTTTTTAGCTCTATGTTAGTACACATATGGAATCATTAACCACCAGTCCTGCACTGAGTCTTTGCCGAACTTTTCCGCATACCACTTCTTGGTATTCCGAGCCGTTAGACCCAGGTTGACTGCGACAAAAACCAGACAAGATAACATAGTTTTATTGACCCATTCACCTCGCGGTGCAGCCAACAGCGCCAACGACAAGTAGATAATGCATTCTGCGCCGTAGTGGGGGCAGACGACACCGCGGAACATGGGATGCTCCGGGAGGGTGTACTTTTTCAACGAGTACAAGTAGTGATGGGAGTCGTGCTGCAGACCAGACGCCACCAGGAAGAGCGGGATGAGGAAAAAAGTCCGCAAATTTGGGGCGTTGGTCATCTGTAGATGAACAAGGGTCAAACTTTTGGTCAACAGAGTTCCCGAACCCTCGATCCAAATTGCAACTCCTGCCGCTAGATAGAAACCCAAGCCCAACAACCAGTGCATAAACCACATCTGCGAGGACGAAGGTTTCGAAAAGACAAAGCACTCCCATAGACGCCGGGATCCCTGTATAGCCAATAGCACACAGCAGATCACCAACTGCGTCAGGGACATGGAGTGTCGTTGATGGTCCTCGCTAACGCGGGATGCGATGGCTTGGAACACCACACCCCGCGATAGCAATTGCGCAACCCAGAAAACCGACGAAAGGACCGATGCAATGTAGAAATGTGTGAAATAGCTATGTGGCACCTGCCAAGTAGCGAGATAGTCAAGGAAGCCCTTGCTCTCGGTGGAGGGGTTCTGGGCGCGAGGTGGTGCAGAGCCGGTGGAGATCGAGGCCGGGGTTGCGCGTGGGCCATAGGTGAGGAAGCGGGACCGTAATGAGGTTGGGATACTGATTGAGATGGTCTGCATACGAGGGGTCGGCGTTAGTTGGGTTCGTCTGCAGGTGGTGTTCACTATCACCAACTATCACAGGGCGTATCGTACCGTGGCGGCGGCCAGCAGGAAGAACGCGCGTAGAGCATCCACGGCATCCATGCCGGTGGCTTCCAGGGTGTTATCGACCCATTGGGGGATTAGAGACATGACTCTTGGATGAGTCCTTTTTTTTCTTCTCCCTTTCCCTCTTTTTCCCGTTTTTGTTTCGTATTGTTTCTAATTTAGTGTCATGGTGATGATATCAGTGAGGTGTTTTAGGGGAGGTGTTTATTGTGGAGAAAACCAGCCCCCCGCCGATCCTTCAGCTCTCGCCAACGGGGGATGGAGTTAGTTCGGCCTTGGAATTAGCTTGGGAATTGGAGAAATTGGAGAAATTGGCAATTGGGGTCGATCATAGAGAGAGGTATTTTGTACTCCGTACGTATGTTATTTCTAATTTCTACAGATGTTCCTAAGGTATAACTATAACTAGGTAACAAGATAAACTGGTTATGAGATATGAACTGATGCGCTGAGTGGCGAGTTTTTGGGGCAAATCCACTTGACCGCATTTGGTCTAGCCTGGATAGGCTGTTTGACGAGTTTGTAATTTCCGAGTTAGGGTTAGTGGCCAGAGGTCAGTGCCCCCCTTTTTTCATGGTATCAGCGTATCATCGTATCATCGTATCATCGTATCATCGTATTATCGTATCACCGTATCAATCGTATCGTCTTGCCGTATGGACATCTGGAGTATACTACACATGTGCTAGTAGTCCGCTCGGAACAGGAAGTGCATTCAAGGATAAGAAGAAAAAAAGAAAAGAAGTAAAATAGTAGAGCTCTAACGCCGACCCCTCAGACTAAAACATATTTCGAGTAGTCAAAATGCCACCTGCAGCTCGATGATTCTACTGTGGCCAAACCTGACCCAGTGAGGAGCCCTACACCCAATGAATCCAGTCCCATTCCTTTCCCTTCCCGCTTTTCCTCTTCCCTTCTCTTTCTTCCCCCATTCAACCCCCCGAAGTGAAAAACAACCCTCGAATTTAACCCTCGATCTATATACCTATACCAGTAAATCCAATATCTGGACTTCCTCGACAACCATCACGTATCGCTCCCGTACTCCCGGAGCGGTATTGCCCACGTTTCAAGACTCTCTTTGCGGGTGAAACCCGCGGTCGAGGATCGGCATCCGCGCACAACTGCTGGCGTTGTCGACCACGGTTGTTTTGTCGGTCGCATTTTCCCCCCAAAATGACGAGCGGCATTTCAAGTCTTCGAGTGCTATCGCTATGAGTGATGTCGAGGCAGTCTCTTTACCAGCTGCCCTGGACGTCGGTCAGAATAGGCTTGCCACAGTAAAGCCAGACCCTGTTGGCCCTTCATCACCGGGCAAAGCTCGTGCAGACTTTCACCCACGGGTAGACAGCGATGGACCGACACGTGTACATTCAGAAGGGGAGGATGAGGACGGGCCTCCTAGTCCTAGGGCGGATTCGGAGGCGGAGACCATAATCCAATCAGGTCGAGAATCTTTGTCGCCAGAGAAGAAAAGAAAGCATATCAAACACGACCCGAGTCGCCATGAACCTAACGGAATCGATGGACACCAACGAAAGAAACCACGGGTGTTTGGCGACATTCGAGAACGCGAACGGGAACAGGAACGGAGCCCTCCTTCTCCAACCCACCGAGCAATTTCGCCGTCGGTGGTCAAGATTGAAAAGGTCGATGATTCTCAGATGTCAGATACGGAAGGCGTTGCCAATGGAATCGACCGTACGTCAGAGCTACCTCGTGCTTTCCGTAAGCGAAGCTTAAGTGACAGCGCCGAGGAGCAACGAGGTCATCGTCGCGCACACTCCCACGCAGCAGCCCATCCTGTACGGGAACTTAAACATACCAATAATACGCGCCTCTCAAGACCTCCATCCAACGCGCGATCAATCTCACCTAGCCGACCATCTCACCAACGATCTGCTTCGGGCTCTCAGTTCCCGACGAAGAAGAAGGCCCCGACCCCCGTGCTCTCAGGCTCTGGGCGACATAGCTCCGAAGATAGACAATCGACGTCCTCCTCTCAAAGCGGTTCTCCAATGCCGGCGCACCTGCGGAAGCTTGGCTCTGGAGTCGGTGCGTCCGCGTCGCCTGCTAAGCAAATGGGACCGAAGAAGTTGCGTGACAAGAGTGGCCGGACTCCTCTTGCACGGGCGTGCGCGGACCGGAAACATGATCAAGTGATGATGCGCCATGCCGAACGACCGGAAGACATTAATATCCCCGATAATGCAGGCAACACCCCCCTGCAGATCGCATCGCTTGCTGGAGAAGCCGAAATCGTCAAGTTCCTGCTAGACGCAGGCTGCGAGATCAACACTAAGAACATCGACAAAGACACCCCGTTGATTGATGCTGTGGAGAACGGGAATGTGGAGGTGGTGAAACTTCTGCTTGATGCAGGTGCAAACCCACGAACTGTGAATGCTGAAGGCGACGAACCTTATGAGTTGGTTCCGTCCTTTGTAGATGATGATGAGTATGAAGAGATGCGGAAAGCGCTTGCTGACGCCAAGGCCAATTTAAGGCCTGGTCGGCGCTCAGAGGAACATACAAGACCAGAGAGCAAGGAACCTTCTTCCCGACGAGCTTCGGCAGTCAGAGGATCGGTAGCTAGCCCCCGAGATTCGCCTCCGAGTCGCAGCCCTCCTCCAGTAGGCGCGGCAAATCGACGAAAGGGCGGGCGAAGCGAAGCCACCAGAAATGACCTTCTGTGGACGAAACCCACATTCGAGAACCTTCGAGAGTTTGCTGCCAAAGGCGACGAGGCTGGGGTGGTGAGCATTCTGAATATTTTGCAGAAAGCCGACAATGCTTCCTTGATTGCTGCAGCAAAGGGTGGCCACCACGATGTCCTCTCTCTCTTATATGCGATGGGTAATGCAGACGCGGATCCCAACCCGTTGCGTGGTCAAAAACCGGGTTACAACACGCCTATGCTTGCTGCGATTGGTCGAGGCAACAGCGCTGTTATCCAGCTTATCCTCAACCAACCCGGATTCAACCCAACTCGACGGCTGTTTGAGGAAAGGACATATTTCGAACTGTCTCGGGGTCGACAGGGTGAGAACTGGGAGGATGAGTATCAAATTCTGAGGGAGGCGCATGAAAGGTTTGCAGGTTCTGACAAGGGTCGCAAAGACGACTCACCCCGCCGTGCTCGTGGGAAAGAGAAGGAGGAGAAACGTCCCCCACGCAGAGGGTCTTCCTCCCCCGTCGCGCGTAAGAAAAACACCAGCCCCAATGCCAACCGAAATCGTGATTCTTTGAAAGAAATGGATTCAATGAAAGAAAAACGTCGTCAAAAAGAGCACGATTTATCACGACCATCGGATTCCTCCAAACCCAAATCTTCCTTATCCGCCAGACGAGACAGCGAGTCTAGTGGGGTGGCACCCAATGAAGACATCCGAAAAAGACGACTCATTGCTGGACGTCGCCCCCAAGAGCGCAGGCCAAGTCTCTTTTCGTCTGATTCACTCTCTGGACGCGAAGAGGCACCGAAGCCACGTGTTGACACAGCACCCGACAACACATTGTCCTTGAAGCGCATTCGCGCTGATGGGTCCCCGGAGCGATCTCGTTCGCGTGGCACAGATGGTGATCGCTTGTCTCCGGAGGCGCGCAAAAAGAAGAGACGGGTTGTCTCTGAAGATAAGTCTTCTGGCGCTACACATGGTGCGCCAAGGCAACCTGATGATACCAGCAAACCTCATCCTCGCCGACCCCACGAGGAATCTACTCGACCTGCTGAACCTCAGCCACACAAATCCACCGACGCCTCCAAGAAACCCCCAACCCGCCCAACTTCACCCCGTCATGATCCCGTGAAAAAGAACGGCGATACGAAAAAAGAACCGTACGAGCCCAGAGCTGATCCCATGGAAGACACAATGGCCGCCGCCAAACGTATCGAGCTCGAAGCCCATGAGCGTCGACGAGCCCAGGCTAAGAAAGCGCAAGAGGAGCGTGCCGCGAATGAAAAGCGCATTGCAGACGAAGCCGAACGCGATCGCCTGGCCAAGGAAGAAGCCGAACGATTGGCTCAGGTTGAAAAAGCCGAAGAGGAAGAGCGCAAACGCAAGGAGGTTGAACAACGACGCGCCAAACAGGCCGAAGATGATCGCCTGAAGCGGTTGGAACAAGAACGCGCTCGAGCTGCCAAGATGCGCCGCGATCGGGAGGCAGCAGAGCACCGACGCCGTGAGGCTCTTCCCAGTCGCCTTCGTGTTGCAGCAAACCTTGTGGGATCCAACAATCCCCGTGCGAAAAGCCATGACTGGCTTAAGTCTTTCATGCCTCTCGTTACTGCTCTCACCCGTCAGCTCGATCCTAGCTGTGGTGTGGATGTCGCCGACGAGAAATGGATCCCGAATTACTTGGTTGCGCCTCTTCTGGCTACCAATGATCTGCAACTTTCGCAATACGCCAGCTGGGAGAAGCGAAAGGCGACACCGACTCAACGTGTAAATCTGTGGCGAGTCACTCGTCGCATGTTGACCCATACGGACGATGTTGGCTTCCAAAGCTCAAGCATCGGGCAGATCATGCAGAAGGATTGTGACACGCGCCCAAAGTATTTCGAGATGGAGCATGTTTTTTGGATCCGAGTAAGTTTCCTTGTGCTTTGCAGATTATGCTTCATGACTAATAAATCTCTTAGCTTTCTGATTTCACAGACCTCGTCCCTCACATCCCTCACCTGCACGGCCTAGAATTGCAGTTCTTGAACATGCACGTCGATCCGGAGCCGCCGATAGCTGGCGCAGGCTTCAGCACTCCCCAACTCAATGGCCATGGCCCGGAAACCCCAGTCGAAACCAACGGCACCGGGCTCAATGGTTATGGCCCTTCTCGGTCTAGTACATACGTCTAGTTTTGTTTTCAGCGTCTTTTCGCAGACCCGGCGCGATGTCAGCAATTCAGCGAAGCGGTGTACAGGGCGGGTTCTGATTGTACGATTATGATACCTCTCGCGTTCAGTGATTATTCTACTGTTATTAGGTAGTTTTGCTGTGGTTTAGTAGTCAGTGTGGTCATGAATGTAATCATGCATACCTGTCTGTGTCAATAACACCAAGTTCAAATACAATCACTCTTAGTAGAGATACATGTAGGCATTTGTAGCAAGGCAAAAAATCCCATACTATGTTGGAAACCTAAAGATTAGATTTATCAGCCCATCCAACTGGACTCGTCACATTTACATTCATTGTATAGATGTCCATATCACGTGATTATGTTTGCGGGGACTACATGACATAATCGTAGGGCACACACAGCCGAAAAAAGTCGAAATAGCGGGAAATATCACGCCGCCCGCACCACTTCTTAATTTCTCTCTCCAACAACTCTACTCTTCGAGGATCATCCGATTTCAAGCATAACAAGCAACAAAATGGTATGTTTCATATCTGTGAATCACATTCACACCATACCCACGCCCGCATCGGACCTCGTCACGACGATTGAGACACTGGAATGGACATGGCCGGCGAGAGCGATTGGGTCGCCGCACTAGAGACTACCCCTCGTCGGCCCTCTTATCTATTCTGCGCCGATCCAGTCCAATTCCAAGTCTCAAGAGTCGCGACAACGATCCAAGCAATGGAACCCTTCAAGCACATGATGCTAACGAGAATCCTCTAGTCGGACGGAGAAGAGCCCACATCCCCCATCGCCCCCGCTGAGGAGGTCGAGGTTTCTGCCGATGCCGGCAGCGGCCAGATGTCCGTCCTGGACGCCCTCAAGGGTGTTCTGCGCGTCTCCCTGATCCACGACGGTCTTGCCCGTGGTCTCCGTGAGGCCGCCAAGGCCCTCGACCGCCGCGAGGCCCACATGTGTGTCCTCAACGAGGGCTGCGAGGAGGAGGCTTACAAGAAGCTCGTTGTCGCTCTCTGCTCTGAGCACAAGATCCCCCTCATCAAGGTTCCCGATGGAAAGATGCTCGGCGAGTGGGTCGGTCTCTGTAAGTTTCCCCACGATCTCGATACATGATATATCGTTTTGGGGCTATGTTTCCTAACGTTTTGTTTTTTAGGCACTCTCGACCGTGAGGGTAACGCCCGCAAGGTTGTCAACTGCTCTTGCGTCGTTGTCAAGGATTGGGGTGAGGAGTCCCAGGAGCGCTCCGTTCTCCTCAACTACTTCCAGACCGAGCAGTAGATTATTCCTACTGAGCGGCTGTGAGTAGTGGACCTCGTTTTAGACGTCGGGTTGACTGGGGGCTTTGTGGTGGGGATCAAAGGAGGAATACAAGAGAGATAGATCAAAGTCGAAACTACCAGCTGGACTTGGAGTTCTCTGGGTTTGGTATTTTGGTTGGCGGAACTTTGTGATATCTCTGTTTGGTCTTTTGAACCTGTCATTTCGAATCACCTAGTCTATAGCCGTGCCCCGTTTACTCGGGTTCGCGGCACCAATGGCATCTGGACATCTTGTCTACTTTGACACCAAAGATAAACTAGGATGCGATAGCATCTCTCCCTTCTTGTAGAACCTTTTAACATGAGTACATGTAATCGGCATTATCTCATTATCGTCTGAGCAAACTGGTGTTCTCTGATTAACATTTACTATACAAGCAAGGAGCAGAAATGCCAATCCATGAAGGCTCTATTTCACACAGAGAAAGTGCACTTTCTGGTTCGAAAGCCCAAAGAAAGAGACAGGAAGTCCCCAATCCGATGAATGAACACCAACACTGAACCGACTTCTTTATATTACCATTTGGAGCCGAGTACCACCCACGACCAGCTCCCGCTTAGCACCAAAATCGATACGCCAAAACACCGATAATGGGGAGTGGAAGGAGACAATAAACAACCTTCGCCCAAATGGGGAGAGATACACTCATAAACCCAATGCTGTATAACCTTACCCCTTGTTCGAGAGAAAAGGTAAGATAAGGTCTTCGGTCCGCAAATGCAGTCTCCACCATCAAAGAGCAAAGAATGAGTACAAACATCCAAAGAGCCGCGAAGAGGAAAGCGTCTAAGAATATCCCGTTCGTATTGGTGAAAGGATCACCCTGTGCCGCCCAGAGGATAACTGCAAAAGCCAACCTGCCTATATGTACACTGATCAGATCAGATATTTTGAGGTGGGAGACCCAATCATTATGGGGGATGTTGAGGTCCACGGTGGTTGGGTCTGCTATAGAACGGGGTTCGAGCGGGGGTATGAATTGGTCGTCAGAAAGAGTTTGTGATCCGTCTTGTACGTGAGTCTCATCCTCTGCGCGAGTAGAAGGGAGTTCGGGCAGGGGTACGGTTTGGCTGTTAGAGAGAGGTTGTTCGTCATCCTGTGCGCGAGTCTCATCCTGTGCGCGAGTCTGGTCTTGGATGGGAGTTTGATCTTGTACATGAATCTCATCCTGCGTGCCAGTCTCCTCTTTTGGGGGAGCCTCATCTTGTCCGCGAGGCTCATCTTCTACGCCAGTATTAGACCTCTCAGTTGAACCTAGATAATAACCACCAGAACTTGACTCACCTTCCTGTATATATTCGATGACTGTGATGAGCGGTGCGGCCAGTAACACCACAGAAGCAACTTGGCCAAACGACCAATCATTGAAACCAGTCAACGAAGCCTCGAGGCCAATCTGTTCCGGTCGGTATATTGTCCTTATCAGTCGGATAATGCCACATGCAAAAGCGATACTTAACCAGCCGACCTAAACCCAAGTCAGAAAACATGAGATATAACCAACACCCGTTCCATATAAGATATCTGACCTCTGTAACGGCAGAATCCCACACATCTACGAGCACCAAACACGTGAAGTAGACAGACAAGAGGGGAAGGTAGCAAAGCACCAATTTCAGACTCCGTGGTGAGCCCGATGCGCCGCTCCAGTTAGACACATTTCTCCAGTCATTCACATCGCTCCAGTCATACGCAATATGTACCAACCTTCGTATGGGTCGTGCAAGGAATGTTCTGGCTCGGCCAACAACACCAACTGAAAGTGTATCGTAGAGGTTAATCACCCTCGAAGCAAATCCAAAGATCGTCAAGATCATCAAGTAAGGCATCGACAAAAACGCCGAATTGATTCCCGGATGAGGGCGCATATAACAGATTGCAGGGTCACTGAGAGTCGGGTGATCGTCATTGTCTGCGTCAAAAGCCCAATGATAGTTTCCGGTGAAACTAAGTCCCACGATCAACAGTATCACTAATACACCCACTGATAGCAACCTCAATACCCGCTCAGTGGGGTGATCGTGGAGATGGTTGCGCAGAAGCGTTAAGCAGGATAACTGAGTTAGGCAGGAAAGCCAGCCCAGCTGGACGACGACTTGCCAATGATAGGTTGATAGGCCGCATCTGAGCTGGAGAAACGCACTGATCAGGATGGAGAAGCCCGTCACGATTTGTATGTCGCTCAATGCTCGGATGCACTGTTTTTTTGAAGTTGTTTTCAATCATTCCTGATTCCCTAATCTGATCTTCATGAGAGTTAACCCACCTTGAGTAAGAAGTCTGCGAGTTTTTTGCTGCGATTTTTGACGAAAGGTACACCCCTTAGGATTAATCTGAGGCCGTTTAAAATGCTTTCGTCTATCGGGTTAGATCGAGATGGAGTTGCTGGAGTTTGACCATGTTTTTGAAACGGGTCGCGGGTTGGATCGTAGATGGCGATGTAGTGGAGAAGAATGACCACTACAGCGAAGCCGGCAGTCACGATATTGTTGATAATGATCTAAGAATGTGAGGTGTGCCCATGGTCAACAAGTGAAAGGCCTAAGGGGAAACTCATACCCCGATCCCAGTGATATCGCTGTTTTCAGAGAAGGCGGGGGTGGGAGCTGAGCAGTTGAAATTGCAGGACATAACGTGACCGAAAGGCGTCTGATCCCTTTCCCGTATATCTATCGGAGTGTCTCTCTTTATTGTAGACCCTTAGGTTGTTAGGGTGAAGTTGTCGAGGTAGACATGGGGGGTTTCTACCTACATAGGATATCTTCGCTTACGCACGTGGTGGAGAGGCTGAGGTTTATTGGTATTGGTATAATCTCTGTTGTTATATGTCTAGGATACGCCAGATGTTGTATAAGTTGGGTATTTCCCTCTCTTTAGGGCCACACTAGGCTATATCAAGAAGGTATTTAACAGAGCGGTGCTTATACACTTGTTCTCGCATACTCCAGGGCTGTACGGAGTACAAAGTAGGGCTGGCCAGGTCCCCGGGGCTAGTGGATCGTCTTAGTCAGCCGGGTTTCGCAACTTCCCAACTCCGACGGCCCAGATGTGTTTCTTTGTTTCTTTGAGCTCTTTGAGCCAAATCTCTGCTTTTTCTTTCTTTGCCCTTTTAGATTCTTATCCTGACGAGAGAGAGAGAGGTATATTGGCATTATTTGCTATAATTCTAGTCCGTATTAGGGTTTGCATCTTTCTGAGATACCCTAATCTATCTAATCTCCCAATCCCGAATCCCACCGGGCATCGGGATGGAATCCGCTCAAATCCCAGCCGGGACCCCTGCGCCATATGGCCGCGCATGTATGAACTGTTCCCGTGCCAAGTGCAAGTGTATTATTCCTGCAACTGGTACTGGCTGCGAAAGGTGAGTGGCACTGCTAGACAGTGTGGCAATAGCCCGAACTAAGCACACCATGGGTAGATGCCAGCGCCTAAACAAGGAATGCCGGCCTGCGCAGACAGTCCGCAAGCGCAATAAGCAACCGTCGGGTTCTAATACTGCCCATCTCGAGGCCAAACTTGATTGGATTATGTCCGCATTTGAAAAGAGTGGTGCCACCCCTGGTCTTCCCCCAGATTGGCAACCTGTAAACCTAGGACAGGGTTCACGGCATGATCCAAGTCAATATGCGCCAACCACTCAAAGCTCACCTAGTGTCTCTTCTCTTTCGACTGCTGAAGAAGGACCATATCCTGCACGTTTTCTACCTTCGTATGATAAGGAGATCTTGTCCCTGATCTACGTCCCGCCCGCCATGGCTCAGAAGTGCCTCGACCATTTCCGAACTCGGAACTTGCAATATCTTCCCTTTGTATACATTCCTGACAACATGACCTCTGACCGATTGCGACAGCAATATCCATTCCTCTGGGTATGTATTATGGAAGTCACCACATTTAACAACCCAGAAAAAGGTGACTCTTTCGGGAGAATAACCAACCATATTCACCAGAGAGTTATGCTCGACCTTGTGCCGAGCATGGATCTCCTCCTTGGAATCATGACTTTCATATCATGGTGAGCAGAAAAGAAGTACCCTTATGAAAACCACTTTCCTCATTATAATTCTCTTTGCAGGGTTTCATACTCTAGAAGGCCATTCCTTAATATCTACGCACACATCCTAATGGCAGTTGTCGCCGAGCTTGGGATCAATGGCCCAAATGATTATTCGGCCATGAGTTCTTTCAAAGACGCCATTGGAATGAAGCAAGCTCCACCCGCAGCCAGAACACTGGAAGAAAGGAGGGCTGTGCTGGGATGCTACTTGATTTCATCAAGGTAAATAGTAAATGACCAAAGAAACTCTATAAACAATAATTAACAGCTATACTACCAGCGCCGCATTGGCAATATCCAGGATCGACGCTATGCGTTGGACACCGCACATGGAAGAAAGTCTTTCAATACTCACCGAGGCTAAAGAGTGTCCCCAGGATGAGCTTTTGGTTGCACTAGTCAAGATTCATTTGGTCTTAGACAGATTTTATCAACTGCGGCGGGATGGTGATGTGTTTTTCTCGCTACCCTTCTATCTGGATAGCTTCAAAAATCAATTAGACACAGTGAAGGGCCAAATTCCGCCTCACCTTCAACATCACAGTACGCTTCTACCCCCCTTGAATCTCCACAGCCATGACTAACAAGACAAAAGGAGTCATCCTGCTGTTTCTCTACAATGCCGAAATCATAATCAATGAACTATCAATAGGAACCCCCGCCATTCCACATTCGCCTGATCCCCACCGCCTCGACAGCCTTTACACCTCCCTCCGAGCAACAAAAGGCTGGCTAGATGTATGGATAGAATTTGAAGCAGAGGAGTACCTACAGTTATCATGTGTAATCTTTTTCCAATTCACTCGAGGCATTGTCAGCCTGTACCGGCTCACCGTCCTGGAAGACCCGGCATGGTCGAAAAGTATGGTCCGAGACACCGCAAATATCCTCGAATACCTGAACAGAAACGAAGCCATCATTAGAAGGTGCCCAGACTATATCACTTTCGACAACAGCAGGGAAATGAACCTCCTCGAAAAGGGACTGAGAATGATCCAAGGCATGAGAATGAACTGGGAGCCGAAATTGATGGAAATGTGGCGCTCAGATATACCCGGGGATAATGGGATAGATAGCGGCATGATCCAGTCTAATGCTGTACTCCCTGATGTTATGCCTGTGGGCGAGATTGATGAGGCCTGGATGATGGACTTCCTTGGCTCGTTATGAATCTTGACCTGTGATGCTTGAAACTGTGGACAAGAAGTGAGATGGGGTTTAAAAGCTTTAGACATAGTATAATTTACCCTAGCATATTGTTGAATCCTTGGAATCTTCCACAAATCTCCAATCTATGGCCCGCAGAGCTGCAAGCTCCGAGGCTACGGAAATGATTTTCTATTTACCCAAGAGCACCAGGGTGTGTCTACAAAGTCCAACCCAACTTTATCATACGGCATTCCTTCGTTAAAATGCACGTCGAGATGCACAATGGCCAAGCACTAAGACGCTACCCAGGTGGGATTCCATGTGACTTTGCGGGGAAATGTCTACACGCCACTTGGCCTATCCTTCAAATCACCACGGCTTGATTGTTAAGCACCTGAAATATCCATTGTTTTGTTTAAAGACTGCCATCTATCAGGACGGGCTAACTATTGATTCTCATTATGCTATCTTAGAATTCTAACACATGGACTTTTGATACGATACCCATGATCTATCTGGTGGTCATCACTGTAAGTGTTTCAATTTTTTTTGCGTCTGAGTCACAGCACTAAGAATATTCCAGCTGCTAGGATATCTTTTATGGACCGTGATTTACAACCTTTACTTAAGCCCACTGTCAAAGTTTCCGGGACCGAAACTTGCCGCATGCACTAATCTCCAAAACCTATACTGGACATCAACAGGGCAGTATCACTACAAACTCAAGGAGCTTCATGATAAGTATGGAGATGTAGTTCGGACAGCTCCCATGTCTCTTGTCTATCGCAGCCCGCAGGCTTGGAAAGATATCTACAGCCACCGCAAGCTGGGAGCCAGGTCGTTCCTGAAAGACCCCAAATTCTACCTTCAAGGGCCGAGAGGACCAAACCTTCTCAATTCCAACGACGAAGACCATTCAAGAGAAAGAAGATTGCTCTCGCATGCCTTCTCTGAAAAGGCCCTGCGCGAGCAAGAAGGTCTAGTTCAGTCATATGTTGACATGTTGGTGGAGCGACTGAAGGAGGTAGTCTCATCATCGAAGGAAACAGTCGACATGTCTCAGTGGTACAACTTCACTACATTTGACATCATCGGGGATTTAGCCTTTGGCGAACCCTTTGACTGCTTACGGGAAAGCCAATACCACCCATGGGTCAAGATAGTCTTTGTGAGCATGAAAGTGATGGCATTATCGCGTCCATTGTTAGTCTATCCCTTTTTGGCACCGATTGTCAGAAGGCTTCTCCCGAAAAGGCTCACAAAGATGCGAGAAAAATCATTTGCCTTGGCAACAAACAAAGTCCATCGCCGATTGGAAACCAAGGTTGAACGGCCAGATTTCATGACTTACATCTTGCGATACAATGATGACAGGTCTATGACCATACGGGAGATGGAAGCAAATGCAGCTTTGCTGATACTTGCTGGGAGTGAGACGACGGCCAGTCTACTCTCAGGTTTCACCTATTATATCATGGCAAACCCTTTGGCCTATAGGAAACTCGTGGATGAAATCCGAGGATCATTCCAATCTTACGAAGATATTGATTTCCAGAAAGTTGGTCAACTGACTTACCTGAATGCAGCACTCGAGGAAAGTTTGCGGGTTTACCCACCTGTTCCGGCTATTATTCCGCGGGTTGTACCTAAGGATGGTGCATTGATCGATGGGAAATTCGTCCCAGAGAACGTATGTCTCTACTTCCAAGTGTGATCTCTATGTATATTGACTTCAACAGGTTTCTGTGTCCGGGGCCCACTATTCTACCTACCATTCCGAGTCTCATTTTACCAAAGCCGACTCGTTTATCCCCGAGAGATGGCTGGATAGCAGAGACAAACGCTTCGAGTCGGACAGTCGGACAGCAGTTCAACCATTCTCACTTGGGCCCCGTAACTGTCTTGGAAGAAAGTAGGTTTTAATATTTGATATCTTCGGGGATCAGGCTAATCGTGTCCATTTACAGCCTTGCCTATGCAGAAATGCGTCTAATTGTGACCAAGGTCTTCTGGGGCTTTGACATGACCATGGACGAGAGTTCAGCCGCTTGGAATATCCAGAAATCCTACAATATTTGGGAACGCAAGCTATTGATGGTAAACCTCTCGCTGGCACAACATTGAAAGTGTTGCAAAATTAGCCGTATTTTGCGTTTTGTTTAGTGTAACTGAGCGCTGTGGGTTGCTATACAAGGTATCTAGGTAGATATGGGACCACTCGCCACATTTGTGACACGAGACGAGGGACCATGGACGGCTAGTACGTCACTATCTGCCAATAAACAAAATTCTCAATATTTTATTGCGTGAACAGCCGTCTCAGTTTATTTGCCTTTAGGGGAGCCGTGAAATGTATAGCTTGCTGAGAACGCTGTTGTACATATATGTATAAGGTTGTCATACAGTAGTTAGTCCTTATTGTCTGTACAAGCATGTGCACAACCGTGAAATTGAGACATCAATCAATGTTGGAGGTGCGGAACTGAGATTGAGATCTAGCCGAACATGCAGGCATGGGGCTATGGTTGCACATCTGAAGGCAAGGCTCGTATTTGATGTTTTTTAATGGTCTAGTCCGAAAAAGCTATAGCTCGAAGTTACACGGCGTGAAGTTTAAGCGTGTTGACCGTTGGGTTTATCAATGTTCCCCAGTGATGCCGGCTCTCCAGCGAATTGAGATGAATATCTGATCAGACGACATGCAGACTTGACAAGGGCCTAAATCTTTGTATCGCAACCCAAAAGGAAAAAGGACACACAAACATAGGGTACAATTCAAAGACAAAGTAGCACACTCGGATAGCGAATTCGAGTATAAAGATTGCTCCTCATCCATCAGTTAATTCACTACTCACCATTGACTATTACAAACCATCGCAAACAACAGAATGTCTAGTTTCGTCAAGATTCTTGCACTTGTGCCTTTGGCACTAGCCGCCAGCCCGGTAATGATGGTCCCTAATCTGGTACGGCTATGGAGTGTGTTTAAACACTGATCAATTCGTTTACTTTTTATCTAGGCCATGGTTTTCAAAGAAAACGACTTCGCAATGAATGCCGGTCGAAAAGGATTACTCATTGCGTCTGATGGAAATTGCATGAATTTCGACAACATGTCCGAGTAGTAAGTTGAGTATTCTTCGCATAGCTATGAAGTTTTGCTAATCAAAGTATTAGCCGCATGAATGTTGGATCAGTCTATGTCCCATGTTCATCCGAGGTCAAGCAAGACATGATGTGCTCAATGTACCCGTAAGTGAAGAGCCTCTGACTACAAATATCTAGTGCTAAATCATCTAGCGACAACTCTTGCAACAACGAGCTGTTCACATTCACCCGACCCCATGCGAATTTGCTCAGACAAGCTGTTAGCGATGGCGTTGGCAAACATGTCAGAAGCATGAAATGCATGACGGTCCATTCCCCTGCCGATAGACAAGGACACATCTTCTCAAGTGATCATGTGTCAACCAAGAGTCCAAGCAGCTGCCCCAATGACAGATGTTCCAATGGAATGAACTGTCAATCAACCCACCCGGATTATGGCATGTACTGCTCTTCAAGCTCCATGACCTGCCAGCGAACTTCTGTAACTGGCGCCCTTTGCAGGGAGAATGGCCAGTGTGTCGGGGGTCATTGTCAGAGTGGAATGTGTATGGCTCCCGCAGAGAACCTGCGTTGTATGCGGGGCTCTGATTGTCCTTCTGGCCTGCGGTGTCGTCCTACCCGTGTTCTCAATTTGCTTGGAACTTCCATGGCCGAGATGGTCTGTATGAAAGATGAGGATGTTCGCGGCATGCAGTGCTCTGCTGAAAAGCCTTGCGCAGAGCATATGTCGTGCAGTCTTCAACATGAGACTAACGCGTACTGTGAGTGGGACGGTACTTGTGCACTGAATAATATGAGTTGTATGTCGGGCAGCCAATGCTGCTCTGGAGTTTGCAGGGCCAATTTATGTCAGTGATAGTCGCCAGTGATAGTCTTTGTGGGGGATGTCAACCTTGGAGAAGACGGCATTGAAATTGAGATAGGAACTGGATTCTAATATGCGTGTTAGCTGAGGATAATTGAGATTCATTTGGCAATGGGAAATTTTCTCTCTGACCGTGCCTGAAGTTGGGCCTCTCATAAACTTCCATCTGGACACGTTCGAAGACATTATCACACGGATTTCTATATTTACCTCAACATATTCATTTGATCTGATGTACAGAGTAAGACTTTCTTTTATCAACTCTCAGCCCAGCTGTATGCAGAAAAGTCGTTTGAATTACTCCTTTCAAGGACACAGCTTCTGAATTCTTTCCAATGCATCCTCTCGAATCTCATAAACAATATCTTCTGCAGCCTTCACATCATGTATCAGGCCCACAGAGGCTCCTGCATATGTCGCTAGTCTCCCCTCAGGTCCCCAGCCCTTATCACCCATCTTAACAGCTTCATCGTGAAGCTTTTTCAGTTCCTCGAAAGACTTCCCTTCCTGCTGCTCAACAAATGATTTGTTGACGATAGTCCGGGGACTGTATTCCTCTGGCCACCCAAAAGTACCCCTGAGGTTATTATACAGTAGTGTACGCGTGGTTGAGGTTGCACCATCGACCGCACGCACAACCTCATCCTGGTAACCCCGGCTAATGCGTGCTTCACTGGCAGCCAGGAATCGAGTCCCCATCACCACGCCCGAAGCTCCAAGACACAACGCTGCTGCAACACCGCGCCCATCTGCGATTCCGCCAGCCGCAAACAAATGAATTTGGCTGCCTGCCATGGCATCTGCTACTTCGGGAAATAGCGCCATAAGACCCATGCCGTCTTTCGCCCGACCGTGACCACCGGATTCAGCGCCTTGCACAACAACAACATCTGGTCGCTCCCGGTTCTGAAGAAGCTCCTTTGCCTCCTTCAGAGTGCCAATCTGAATCCAGATTTGGGTATCAGGCGATACCTGACGGATCTTGCTAGACCAGTCGTCGTATTCCTTGGGTCCCTGTCGTGGGGCGTATAGCCAGGCTGCACATGGTTTATGCTTTTCGATAGCGGCGACGGCAACATTGATGTCGTCACCCCAGAGCTGGTATCCTACGCCGACAGGTAGTGTCGAGCCGGGAGTAGTTGGCACTGTGCTGGCCGCTTGGCGTATAAGCAATGATGCTTTTTCGAGATCATCACTTGTGTCCTGTGTTTTGGCACCGGGGCCAATGAACCCTAGCCCGCCGGCGCGAGAAACGGCTACTGCCAGTGCTGGACCGGACATTACTTTCATGGGGGCGCTGACCACAAATGGGCTAGATACCCATGGGTATCGCGATAACAAGCTTGTCGCCATGGTTTGGTATTCGAGACGGTCGGCAAATATTTGGCTATGTCACAATAAGATCAGTGGTAATTACCATGCGGCAAGATATGTGGGAGGAAGCTTGTTTTAAACGTGAATGTTGTTCTGAATGTCTCGGAGTTACCGAGGCATTGTCGTCGACGTCACAACAATCGGAAGTTCCGCAATATCCGCATTCTATTCCGTACCTACAAAGTACATACGTTACGGGAGGAATATGCCCGCAACCGTTGAAAAATGTTAATATATTACTGAGGGGTTTAAAAACAACCGACATTAAATGGGTTTGTATGGTTATTAGAGGTTGGTTAAAAAAATAACCTTGAATTCTTGTTCAAGCATTCCTCTAATGTATGCACTATCCGGTACTCATAACTCTGAATTAGTCTTTACTGACTTGTGCTGCGGAAAAGTCTGCGCTCTCAAAACATAGTCCACTCATCGCTCATAGTGCCTATGTCAAAATTGATTGCCCAATCTGCAAGGTCAAAGTGATCAAAATCAACGAAGCTAGTCGCATCAATATCCGTCATTGTTGTGATGTTTAACGCAGGTAGTGTTGGGACTGGCCCTGGTACAAGATCAGGAGGCTTTATAGAGCTGGCTGTCGTAAAGCTATCCAAGATGTGATCAAGTTTGCGCGAGATAGCCTTTGAGGCTTTGATGCAAAATACATGATTGGTCTCACTAGGACTGGAAACGGTTTCGAGTTGAGACACTAGGACAGAAAGATTTCGAATAAGAGTGGAGGTCTTGATACCAGCAAGAAGTTGTGATCCTGTTGATGAATCTTGAATAGAGGTTTCCAGTGCAGTTGAGAGGATTGCAGCACATGGCAAACCATATGAGAGAATCTTGCACCCGTTAATGAGAGATATTTTATGCCGGCGCGACATTAGAATGGGGTACATACAATTCCAGGCAGATCGCGAGGTGAAGATTTTCTCCCGCGACAATTCGTCATTTTCACAACTGTTTCGAGCATGCTCGCTGACACCTCAAGCAACTCTGGTTGAAGAATCGTGTTACCATCACCCTTGCCAAGTAATCGGTAAACTTGAAAGTGGATATGAAGATATGACAGGTAGACTTTTGCATGCATATGGCAATGTGCGGGTGGGAGATTCGATGCCCAGCACTCCTGTCTGTATTGAAGATAATGGGGTAAACCGTTCCACGCTACATAGCAGCGACTGGACAACTCTCTATAGTATCTTCAGCATATGAAAGGGGCAAAATAGCAAAAGAGCATACCTGAGCTTGATATTATCGGCAGGTTGTATTGATCGATATTGATATTCGACAATTTCTTCACGGAACTCTGCTAGAATATAACGTATCCGAGCCCACGTTGCGGCTCTATATTTTCTATCTGTGTTCCAGCCGTCTTGCGTAAGGTTGGCTTTTGCTTGTTCTATCTTGTCTGACGATGTGAAAATTTCGTCATCAGATAAGTCCAACGGCAGTTTGCAGTCTGCATGTCGAGCAGTTATTCGAGGCGACCGGTTGAACACTGCTGCGAACACTTTGTCGAGATAATAAGCTCTGACAAAGCTTCTTCGTCGACACTCCGCCAGAAAAAACGGCGTGGCTGAGTGTATTGCTTCTCTATTCAAGCCCAATGCTAGTAGGTCTGTAGCGAGGTCGCCTACCCGTCGCCAGACACTTAGACCTAGGACACTGTGAATATGCAAACTGCTTGTTTCAGGACCACTACACTCACTTGCATCTCCTTCAAAAAGCGTGGTAAGTTGGAGATTCTCATGAGCAAGCCATACCATAAGATCAGTTGTTTCTGGTGCAAGCTCACGAGCCAACCGCAAGCACAAGTTGCCGTACCAACCCATTTCCGTAGTGAACTTGTCATCTTGGTATTTATCGTCTGCATAACCTTCAGTATAGAGAGAAGAGCGTGCTGCCATAGTATATAATAGACCAAGAGTTTCTATGCGCAAATTCGCTCCGCTGAATAGCGCGCAGAAGGCCTCCAAGTCTAAGTCTTGCGTAATGGCAACGTCCGATGAGGATGAGCGTAAAATATCTTCTGCTAGTTGCGGACCCTGATGAATGGAAATCCGGTTGGTTCTCTCTTCTTTCATGTAGCCCGAGCCCGCGAGACCAATTCGAAGGGAAGTGATCAGCTGCAACACAAGTGGCCTAGGTACAAGTGCAACTTGACTGAATGAATAATACTCGTGGATTCGTTTTTCAATGACTGGCAATAGTTTCAATTGGGAGACAATGTCTTCAATGGTTGCCAAGTGCTCATTGTGTGCCTTTATATTGTAATTATGACCCCCGGTAACCGGAGCCCGCGATGTCAAATCGTTGGGTTCTGCCGACAGGAACGGCCATGTGTGGAATATTGGAGTTCCAGTCGAGGGACTATTGGCGTTGTTTGAAGGTTCACTTTGTACCACACTGGTTGAGCTGGGTGGAGTTGAGATAGTCGGTCCCTGGAAATTCCGTTGTTTGGTCAGAGGTGCAGGATGATACCAGCATTGGAGACTACGGCGTTGACATGAGGCACATATTGGTTTCCTGTGATCACACCGAATTTTGCATTTCCGGCATGACTCACAAGAAGCCAGAGAGCGATTACGTCGGCGACTTGGCGCTGACATGTCAAGACCCTCTGATGGAATCTCTAGCCATGTGTCGTCTATGAAGATGATGCTAAGGGAGTTTTTTTTAAAAAATAGACAGTAGATGCGGAGTACCAGATCTCATGTGGTAATTTTAGTTCTGTATCGGACTTGTATTGGACTTGTATCGGTGTAACCGGGTCAAATACAATGGGCCCGGAATAGCAAGATGCGTCCATGACGGGCTATATCAGTACCCCCGATAGCGACTAATTGTTCTTTAATAGTTCACTATTAGCCTTAGCCTTAGCTGGTAAAACGTAATCTTTGCCTTGAATTTCCCTCACGCTTTCTGACATCTAGATTCGTATATAATTGTCGGTTCCCCCCTGAGTTGTATTTTCGGTATACTTCATCGAAATATCTCCCATTGGAAGAAGTCAAAGTATTTCTACTTGAGGCGGCCTTACGATATTCTTCCAAACCAAGCCCTATCACTTATCTCTATCATTGACCGTCTTTCTATATTAATCAAGGCGCCATTTCCAAGGGGTCACTATGAATCTAAAGGCTACACTACAGCGCTTGAACACAGACAAGGAACACAATGATGCCGGCAGATCCATGCAAGTAGATGCACCAATACAGGAGTCACCCGGTAGCCCCATTATGGATAGAGAGCTTAAAAATGGCCCCAACGAGTCTGAAAAAAATCCTTGGGAGTCTTCGTTCTATGTCTTACTGTAAATTCTGCTTGCTAACTGCTCGCGATGAAAGGTGACCTGGGATGGCGAAGACGACCCTGAGAACCCGAAAACTGGACCCCAATGAGGAAGTGGAATGCTATCTTTGCCATGAGCTCATTTGTATTTATGAGTCCACTGTCCTCAACAAGTGTTACCCCGGCATTGCCTGCAATTGCATCCGACTTGAATGTCACCCAGCCTGCAGTTGAGCAAATGGGATCATGATTCTTCCTGTTCTTTTCCTCCTTCCTAGTAGTAGCCATGAAAGTTATATTGCGGTAATGGGGTAAAATGTATAATTTTGTACATAAGCACTGAAAAATGGTCAAACATTCAATGAGGCCTCAGGCATTACTGGACGGACACACTTGCTTGACCCCCCCCCCCCCCCCCCCCACACCCCCCAACTCATCTCCTCCGCAATACCCGCCCTAACTTGCATCCCACTCGGAAATTGCGGGATCTCTACTCCGTACAGGTGCTGCTTATTGTTCGAAACTATGTCACAACCCGAATTGAAGCGAACGTACGTCCGACTGGCATGTGCGCCATGTCGGGTGCGGAAAAGAAAATGCGATGGCACCGATCCTTGCAGCACTTGCCGTGAATGGGGCTATGACTGCCGTTACGAACCTCGGCCACCACGAAAGAAGCGCCGTATTTCCCAACAGCCTCCAAACGAAATCGCCCCGCCAACGTCCCAACAGCCAATTGACTCGGTGGATACACACGGACTGGATCGTCGGTTGTGGGCAAACTCCGGTGCTGCATTTGTTCGGAGGATGGGTCTGAATATCGATCCTGCGAAAGCGCCAAAACTCAGTCTGTTTGGTTGGAATGTAGGAAAGCGACAACTGTCAACCGAATCTCAAGCTGCATGCCCTGTGTTGTCAATCACGGATATCACATCCTTGGAGCACATGAGGACCCTCGCTCAGATCTACTTCACTAAGATCGGTCTGTGTTATGGCTTTATTGATTCTTCTCAGTTTTTCGAGCGACTGGAGGCTAGGTGGCAGTCTCCTGAGGCTAACGGTCTATACGACAGTGTCATCGGTGGCGTTGCTGCACTAGGTTGTTTGTTTTCCCAACGAAACATGACCATCACCGAATTACATCTCATCGGATCGGCACATTCTATTCTCGACACACACGTTCTATGTGGTGCTCCTCCCGTGGACCTTCTCACTGGATGGACATTGCGAGTCGTTTACATGCGAATGACAGATCTGCCTCACCCGACATGGATGGCGAGCTCGAAGTTGATGCATATGGTGGAAGTTGCGGGTTTCCACCTAGAGTCCACTGATTCAGTATTTCCGCGCAGTATCGGCACAGACTTTGACCCAAACATCCGAAGACGACTTTTCGGCGTGGCACTACACCTCAATATGTGGACATCGTACGATCTCGGTCTATCAAGAGTCTCCTTTCAAAAGAATGATTTGCCGTTGCTTCCATCAACCTCCGATGGTGATTCAACGGATGAGCTACTGGGACTTATTCCATTATCGGCAAGCCTAGACCCAGGAAAGACAAAAGGAGATGAGATTAAGCTAGGGGAAACCCTTTCGCAAATCCTGGAAAGAGTTCATACTGAGCCCCCCTCGGCCATGGCGCAATGCAATCTTGTGCTTTGCATTCTGCGCAGAATCCACACAGAGAAACTCGAAATCTCCCCTCAACTCGCAGAAATGTCCTTAGCGTTACTGAAAAAGGGACTTGATTGCTCACGCACTATGGTCAGGGACTGTAGTCCCTGGCAACACATGGCAAACGTACCTTTCCACATCATATGTGTCTTGCTCGTGATGGACACACGGCAATCACTCGCGATGCTTCCCGAAGCAATGGAGACATTGAAGCTCGTCGCATCCACTTACGATACAAACACCATGAGAGAAGCATGGAGTGCGGCTCTCTTGCTAGTTATGCTTCATCAACAGCGGAGGAAAGATGACCTTACGATCTTCAATAACATCATGAAGATGGAGGACAAAGAAAGTCCAGCTGAGCCATCCCAGCAGCAATTTCCAAGCGATGAAGAGTACTCATGGCTAGGGGCTTTGGTTGCTGATCTACCTGGTTTGCAAAGGGATGATCTTGATCAGTTTCTGAATGCGGATATGATTGATGGTTCAAGTTTCCTGGACGGATCTGGATGAGGAAGCCCTAGAGGTGCTTATGTTTTTGAGAGAGAGAGAGAAATCAATATTTGTTTAATTTTGTCCCGAGGTCAATATTTTCTTTGTTCAGTTTAGCAATTTAGCTTTTCTTTCAACTTTCAAACCCGAAAACAAGTGTGATGTTACAGAGCCTTGCGGAAATTGCGGGTGGTGACTTTCTTTGCCTGGCTGGTAAAAAGTCTCCGTTCCGCAATATCCGCTTCCATGCTGGTTGGAAAAGACACATGGAAAACTCACTACATAATAGTCTTAATGTCCCAATATTCTCCCAGAGTACAAGCTCATACTAACTGGGGGAGCTCAACCTGAATTCAGTGCACCTGGACATCGAACCATAAACCTCACTGACAAAACGTGTCTACTTGTCACTACTCCATCAAGTTCAAAATGCACGAGAAGCCGTCAATTGAAGCAAACAAGGCACTTTCAGCACCTCTTTCCAACACAGCACGCTATGTTGATTTCGAAGGGGCGGATGACCCCGAGCATCCTCAGAATTGGAGACTGTCTACGAAGTAAGCTACAAGTCCAAATCAGTCAAAGACCTGGATATTCTGGAAACAAACTGACACCAATTTCACGCAGACTTTTCAACTCAATCCTAGTCTGCTCAGGGACCTTAATTGTCTCCCTAACAAGCGCCATATTTGCACCAGGAATCGACGAAGCAAGCAAAACTTTCGGGGTGGGAACGGTTGTCGGAACACTAGGAACAACCCTATATGTCCTTGGCTTTGCATCAGGGCCCCTGATCTGGGCACCTGCATCAGAGCTACGGGGAAGAAAATGGCCCTTGACAATTGGAATGTTAGGAGGTGGAATTTTCACTATTGCATCGGCAGTAGCCCAAAATATCCAGACCTTGGTCATATGCCGTTTCTTCGCTGGGATGTTTGGCGCGAGCCAACTGACTGTTGTCCCCGGAGTACTGGCTGATTTATACAGCAACACAACTCGTGGTGCTGCCATTTCGCTATATGCGCTGACTGTTTTCGTGGGGCCATTTATGGCTCCTTTTGTGGGTGGCTTCATTGCGTCGAGTTATCTTGGCTGGCGATGGACGCTTTACATTCCGGCAATTTTTAGTCTCGCCAATGGGCTATTAAGTGTTCTTTTCTTGGATGAGACATATCCGCCTTGTATTCTCGTGGCGAAGGCTGCTGCTCTTCGCGAAGAATCACAAAATTCAAATATTCGCGCCAGGCATGATGATATCGAGGTCAGCATCGCAGATCTCGTGGAGAAATACTTTACACGTCCATTGACATTGCTCTTCACGGAGCCTATTATCCTTGTTGTGTCAGTTTACATGTCTTTCATCTATGGCCTTGTCTATGCGCTTCTTGAGGCATATCCCTTCGTCTTCGAGCATGTATACGGAATGACTCCTGCCTTTGCTGGTCTAATGTTTATTGGCCTCATTATTGGCGTCGTGCTCGCGTGTGCCTTCATTCTTTTCGGGCAGTTGGCCTATGCAAGGAAATTGGCAGAGAATAAGGGCATCGCAGTGCCCGAGTGGCGCCTTGCTCCAACACTCCTTGGAGCGCCTGTTTTTACAATAGGTCTATTTTGGTGAGTAGAATCATTTTGTGTTAGAATGATGTATGATGTCTAACTGAAAATCCATCAGGTTTGGTTGGACAGGGTTCACCCCTCAGATTCACTGGGCTGCACCTGCCGCGGCGGGGATATTCATCGGATTTGGAGTGTTATGCATCTTCCTTCCGTGCTTCAACTATATCGTCGATGCATACTTGCCAATGTAAGTTCTCGGCCTATCTGCTGGAAGAAACCAAAACACCCTGCTGACGTACCTGGATCTTAGCGCTGCTTCAGCTGTTGCTGCCAATATTATTCTTCGGTCAGCAGTAGCTGCGGGCTTTCCTTTATTCTCAAGGCAGATGTTTCAGAATATGGGAATTCAATGGGCTGGCACGTTGCTTGGTTGTTTAGCTGCAATAATGATCCCCATTCCGATCATATTCAGGAATTATGGCCCTTGGCTACGAGGGAAAAGCAAAGTATTTCCCTAAAAGAGCTAAGAGTTATATTGAACGAAATGACATTCTGAGTTCTTTCCATGGAGCCACAATTGCTACCAAGCCCATGAGCATATAGTTATAGTGTATTTAGTAAGAGTTGAAACGCTTTATTCTCAACTTCCCAGAGGCATCGTTCCGATCCTTTCTACGTAATTCGGCTCTCAAATCCAAACAGGAACATAAGTAAACCATTTTGTACAACATAGAAAGCATAACAGTCTTTTCTCATATTTCTAATGCAAGTTGTCCGTGGCCTGCCGTAAGATGCGAGGGTTCGGAGGTTCGGAGGTTCGGGGGATTAGCCTAGAGGAATAATGGCCTGTTGTGGGATGTACCTTACGCTAACTTGATCTCCATGCGACGTTACTTCGTTGAACGTGACACAGAATCAATTTACAGTCGATCTTCAAAGACATGTGATCTGCTCTCAGTTGAGCTTTATAGGTAAACAACATCCCCAGCTGTCTAAAGACTCAACAGGTATGGAGTCCTATTTACCCCCAAGCTCTTGAGAAAGTATTGACCTCGCTCTTTCCTTTTTAGTACCGCCAAACTCTGTTATGTCACCCAAACCCTTCATGACCTTCATAAGATCTTTATTCCTCGTGATAACAATTGCAACCTCTTTCGCCATGTCGACAACCCGGTACACTGTACCAGTCCCCGAATCGACGCCAATTCTAGAGACTCGTCAACAACTCAATGAGATGGCAATGCAATTCCCACTCGGAACTGTGGACGACAGGAATGGAGGCTATTATCTCCTCGACCACGATGCTACCGTTTTAGCCGTCGCGTCTGATTCCCTCTGTGAAGACCTGGATGCTTCAATGGAGGCAGCAAAACGGTACCACAGCACCCATCCGGAAATTGATGAGGCTTCATCAAAGAAAAGGTCCGAAGGGAGTTGATTTGGGGAGAGAAATTGTCTCAAGGTCGATCCATATGCGGTTGCTAGGAGATAGCCAGAGAGCACAATGATAAGACAGCTCTTTGACACTGGAGTGACTATTTAGTATCACAGCTAAACCTCATCAGCTTCGACAAACAAAAGCGTACATGGGGAACTTTTACGTTTAAGAACAGAAGAGAAGAAACATGTGATAAGATTAGACAAACGGGTCACTTGAGGGTCCTTTGAGCTCTGTTTATATCCTACTATGGAGCATATAATTATAATATTGAATAAACTCAATCACTTGACTTCAAAAGTTGCAAGCCTGTACATGGATTCCCTGTTTATCGACCTCCACTTATTCAGGATTGTTATCAATCGAACTATCCACAGCCCATCCATTGAGCATGGTGTAGTCGGAATACGGCGAGGTGCCATGCAGGGTCTCATAGTGCTTGCGAAGCCCACACTCTCTCAACTTAGCGGAGTCTGCGTTGACGCACCGGTGCTGCATGATAGCCGCGATTTGTCGGCCCGCGTCTTGTCCTTCATAGTATGCACCGTGAAGGAATCCAAAGAAGGTTGGGCTGGTAGCCTCGCCGGCAAACCAGAGTCGGCCAGTGTTGGCACGAAGATTCTGGTGCATTTCCAGAGTTGTGGCAGGAGGCCAATTGGAGTAGCTGCCGTAGGCCCAGGGCTCTGATGTCCAGCGTGGGTACATGAATGCAGTTGGCTCGGGGATATCCTTCTCCGGGAACATCTTGCGCAGAACTTCCATTGCTTCCTTCTTGGTTTGCTCGTCTGTTTGGCGCTCGGCTCGATAGGCAAGCTCGTTGGTCACGGTTACAAAAATGATGTTGGAATCCGGGAGGAACCCAGGGGTGGATAGTGACTGCCAGATCGGATACCAGCCACGGGTTACAGGATCAGCGTAGAGGTGATATTGTGTTTCCGAGGGCCAGAAGGTCTCGTTGAACTGGAAGAAGATCTTGGTGTATGTTCCCATGGTAAACTTCTGAATAGCTTCTTGCTTCCAATCCGGGAGCTCTGGGGAGAAGTTGACAGCGCCGTTTTGTAGAACTCCCAGTGAGAATGTGGCAATAGCATAGTCTGCTTCTACACAGCTGCCATCTTTGTTGTAGACTGTGACCCCATCGTTCGAATACGTGATGTTTGTGACCTCGGTGTTCAAGTGAAGACGGGGATCATTGTCAGTGAGGAAAGTCGATGCAAGACCTTTAACAATGACATTCAATCCACGTTGGTCTAAAACGAAGTTATCGTGGTCGCTGAAATAATTGAAGGTCAAGTTATCACCGGCACAGCCGAAGACAAATGAACTCTCAATTGGGGAGTAGGCAGCTTCAAAGTCTAGTCGAGATGTTAATTGACCGCGCTAGGTGCATTTACCAGACAGATAGATAACTTACCCCACGACCACCAGTCAACAGCCTGTGCTTCCATGTCATGTGCCTTGGGGCTCCAACCAGCCAAGGCCATGCCTGACTTGGCGTTTTGATCCTGGAGATTCTGAGTAAGAATCTCACCTGCCCTCTGATTGGCAATATCATAAGCCTCGTCATAGGCGTCCAGTAGATCGCTATAGTCGGAGTAACCATCCTTGTTGTAAGTTGACACGTTGTCGTAATTTGACCAATGGGTGTTCAGTCCGTATTTTTGAGCCTGTCCGAGGTCAGTTTGTGTTCGATCGAAGATATTTCGAGACTTACCAATCCCCAGATTGGGTTCTGTGGGCCTCCCTCGCTTCCAATACCTTGTACCTATTTAACCTGTCAGTACAGTCCTTTCATACAACACAGCTGAGAGATGCATACCCAGTTGGCACCCATCTCAATAATATAAGGCTTGCCATCTTTGTCTTTGCCGAATGGTTTATGCCAAGCCCGACCGCCGATAGTATCGCGGTACTCGAGAATCACGAAATCATGAATGGAAGCATTCGTGAGGGCTTGCTATAAATTGTCAATGGTATTCAGATCAACGGAAAGGGAAACTTACAGCAGCAGTAATACCAGCTACACCACCTCCCCTATACTTGGTTAGTGTTGAGATCAACCAATAAGGCATTTAGTACTTACAGGATTGCAACCTTAGTTTTCTTGCATGTTCCCTCAGTTCGAGTCTGGTGAGGCGCAGCGATAACGGGCTGGACAGCGCCAGCTATGGCCAAAAGCGAAAGGTGTTTCAAATGCATGGTGAAGCTCTGCAGATCTGAGAAGGGGACGGATTGCAATAAATAAATGTACTCCAAGACATTGACCCAGGTGACCCACAGTGGTGGGGGCTATAGTTGTAAAGATAAGATCCCGCAAAAGAGAAGAGAAGAAAAGAGCAGATATACTACGGGGAAACACCGAGACTGAGGCTTTCCGCAATTGGGCAAGTACATGCGGGAAGCTAAAAGCATAATTTAAACCTACCCAGTATGTAGTATGTAGTACCTAGGTATGTAGGTATGTATGTAGTCAATATAGATATCTGCGGGGATGGCCTCAATATTCTTCTTTTTCTTTTTTTTTTTCTTTTTCTTTCTTTTTTTCGAATTTGATAAATTCTAATCTCCTGCTCATCCTTCTCATTACGTTTAGAATGCCCAATTAGGCTAGTACATCCCGAAGTGTCAGATATACTGTTGGACGGGAAATATCTGAGGCTAAGCTACTCCATACTACGTCCACCGGTGACTCGTCGCCCCGAGTATCTCCCAATTTGCTCATGATATCTAATATTGTCGGCGAAGTACGATAATCGGTACTTCCGCTAAGATAGTGCACAGGCAACTAGGTTCAACCGGTAGTTCCGGCGCTAGAGCCTCGGCAGTCATACGTACCTGGTATGGCCCGAAAGCTGTGTTGGAAGCTTTGGCGAACATGCGATTAAACTGTTTCAGGGAATGACTCGGCGAAGCGATAGTCGTTGAGGATTCTTTGAATTAACTGTGCTAAAAGGTCTCAACACTAAACGCCGCTGCTCTCAAGGTCCCGCTAATCCTCACCTCTCTGATTTGAGATATTCCATGCAAGCTCCACCGAAGGTCGTTGACAAATAGAGTCCGCACTATCGTTGCCGAGGTTGTCACATCAATAATCAATCCAAGCTGCTGGGCAAGGTAATACGCCGTAATTGTTGTTCTAGCATGCCTTCTCGACTCGGTGCCAATAAGGTTACAAACTGTGTCGTGAATAGGCCTGCCATTCCGGCTCCTGCAAGAAAAACTGGTATCAGACTAAGATAGCTAGCACTCGAGCGCCAGATAAGGGCGAGCACTGGGAAGGAGACGACTATCGTTCCCAATCCAATAATAGACAATTTCTTATATCTCATAGTTCGGGTTCGAGGTGAGCTAGTTGGTTAGCATAGAGGATGCAAATATATATGATCTAGTACAGAAGACAGGATAAAGTATAAGATAGTCCGACCTAGACATCTAGCCCAATACCCATTCTTTCAAAGAGTAGAAGTCGGGATAATCAGATTCATTGAAAGATAACTAGAGCCCATTAACCACAAAGAGAGTGGCTGAAGTAGCGAAACTGACTCCAAAGGTAATCGTCCTGGGATGGGCTGTTAAGCTGTGAGATGGTACCTAGCTTGAAGGTAGGATCAACCAAGGTTAGAAGATCAAGTTTGTCAGCACATCCATGGATCTGACTGACCACACTCTTATGTACTAGGCATGCAGGAACGGGGCGATGCACCTATTGAATTCATCACAACATCACTACCCAATAGAAAGATGCAGCTGAGGTGAGTCCTTGCATTAGAATTGCCAACGTTTTGACTGGAATGTGGGGATTGTTACACATATGTAGCCTGTGTGACTTGTCACTATCCAGGATCTACGTGCATATCATTGCATATTATTGAGTTGTGGGTCTCAAGACTGCATTTATCAGCTGGCAGCTTTTCGATTTGATTATATCCTTGCAACCACCCACTTGTTTCTCTGATGCATCCTCTCAAGGTTGGCGTGCTATTTTCTTTCAGTAGGGTATACAACATATATGCAGTGGACAAGGAAACGCCTTTGTATGATAGTCTTCATCTAGAAATTCAGTTAGGACAACGGAGTAATATTAAAGCAGTTTCCAAGGTTGGATTTGGAAACTCGAACACTCAAGCAGCCATCCTAGTGTCAATGGACATATGCTAGGCATTGGTGATCTACAAGGTACCCCTAGCCCTCATCACCGTACTTGGGGCCAAGAGTCATCATGAAGTGAATAATATTCTCAAGGCAGCTGAGACAAATAGGAAATCGCTGATCATGTCAATTTGCTTTTTCAGCAAATTCGTAGAGATGCTTGGTCGAGTTTCCCAATGTCTTGGATCGGACAAAGCCGAAGACTTCTGCGTGAACTCCTGAGCCGTGGGGATACTTCCATTGCCGCCTCGGTGAGATAGGAGGTTAGTGGTTGACATATCGAGGTAATACATAGATCGACAAAGTGAGAACGTGGGTTCATAATTTGCGTGGCCCCTTGGAATATGTGGAATTTCCTCATTTCCGGAGTTCCATGACAGCCAAAAAGAAAAGATCTTTGTCCATAGATACAAAAAACTTAATTGACATAGTCATGATCCCAGGAAATATGGCAGAAACATTGTTGTAGTTCGATGGCTACAAAGCTGTTCCACAAGGGAAAAAATGTAAAGAAAGAGGAAGAAATCGAACCAGAGGAACACCGCCGAGCTATGCAAAGGCCGTCATCTGACGTTTTCCCGAACGCCAAACCAGAGACACCAAAGATTCAGAAAGGGGGACCAGAAGATTATTCTGGGCTAAAGCAAAGATAAGAAGAAAAGGATATGCATAGGATAATTCCTTTCAGCGGAAGGCGTAAGAAGGGCGAACCATTTTCGATACTTCTGGATTCAGAGAGAGCTGCTGGTAAGGCGAACTTCCTGGGTCATAGTACAGGCCTTCGATGTGCCCGTCCTCGCGGCGAAGAGAGATATAGTAGAATCCGGAAATTGTAAGACCTTGACGAGCGTCGGTCGGGGTGATGAAGCATCGTTCTGGGGTGTGTTAGCGAAAAGCAAAAACAAAATAAACAGTGGAAGCAGACATGATCTTCCGCTACTTACCCTTCCATCTCATCAAAATCCATCCCTTGGATAATTCCTCGGTAATCCACTTCCGACTCACAAGGTTTTGAGCCATCTCAGCGTCTGTCAGATCCTTGAACGGTTGCAGTTCACGCCAGTAGGTGCTATCAATTTCAGCATCTGCTTTGAAGTTCTTTGTTTCCAGCGTGTGATTGTTGAAATCGATGATCTCGCCTTCCAAGAAAGTCACAATGTGCGCATCGTGGGTGGGCGAGGTCTTATCGGGGATGTTGTAGGCCTCCATAGTGCCAGATAAAGTCATGTCATCGTGGTTGATCTGATGTATCGTCACTTTGACGGGCCAATTTTCATCGCGGTTGTTAGCTAAGTATCGGCGGCCACTTGTGGTAGAAACGCTGATTCGGGTGCTATCACCTCCATTTACAATGACAGGCTCAGTAGGGGCGTTCGGACTGGGAATGCGTTGCGACAACACTGAACACCCGGCACTCGCAGCCCGTTGACAGCCCGAAAAAGCCATTCCAGATCGAAGCCATGAGCATGCCGCAGGTGGTTCAATGTTGGGAGTGTATAGAATGAAATCCGTGTCTCTCCAAGACTTGTTATCCATTGAGAAGGATAGCCGACTGTCCGCCAAGACATGCATACTATCTTCAAGGGAGTTTGAATACCGAATGCGATCGAGATAGTGAATGGTTTCCCCCAGCACGTTGCCCAGATACGTGTCTGAGTGTAGTTGGCGATGAGCGGTAGCCCGAGCGCGTAAGTCGTTGTGGGTGATGTTGGTATGATGTGGGTCCCCGCGCGTGGTAGGACGATAGCGGTATCCCCGAGATGCGACCGCTATCATATTTTCAGTGTCCTCGTCTGGAGTGATCTCTGAATAGCGGTCGATGATGTAGTTCTCCAGTGTGCGGCTTCTCGGGAGCCGAGGCTGACGCCTTGCAGATTGTAGTAATGCCGCCACTGCGGAGATCGATGTCCGAGCCTCAGTGCTGCCTGGTAATGTTGCATACTCATGGGGTATCAGTTGCGCGGGGCCCGGGGCCGGGACCTCGTTGCGCGGAGGTCGTGCGGGGGGTGTATCACTGCTTGAGATGGAATGGAGAAAGGGCTGCATCTGATCATCTTCTGACTCATCGCGTGCAGCACCATCCTCATCATCAGATCCGGGTGCCCATCCATACAACGATCTCGAGTTGGGCACTTGGCCCTCGTAGTTCGGCATGTCGGTTGATCTCTCCTGGCGGCGGACAATCGGGATGCGGCGGTTGAGTTCAACGGACGTGCGCGGGTTGGTGGGATCATCCACCTCCATGCGGTCTTCGTTTTGCGGTGGCGGATTAGCCGGATAACGGCGGCGACGCTGTCGGCTCAAGGAGGGTAGTAGCGGATTGAAGAGAGCTGGTCGCGATCGCAGGAAGTTCACGTTGTCATCGTGGGCATTATCGGTCTCCACAGGGGCCGGTGTGGGAATCGACGATCGGCGTGGAGGGTCAGGTGCCGCGGTCGTCGGGGAGAGTTGTGTGGCGTGCTAGAGGATATTAGTTCACATATTATATAGACTGTGATGGATGGCAAGGATAAAACATACTGAGTTAGGAGGCGGCATTCTGAACGGAATGCGCCGTCAAGGAATGTGCGGGATCGACGTTGGCCATGCAAGGCCAAGAAACCAAGATATGTATAGCAACAGACAATTAAGTCTGGGGGAAAGATGTCCACAAATTGCGATCGAGAAAGTGTCAGATGTTGTGCTTCTTGGACTTTGGAAATGTGGAGATGGATGCCACAACATATGACGTTCTTCCTTTCAGCCGGCCGCCTTTGAGCGAATCTGTGAACTTCATTCATTGAACTTCACGGGGATTCTAATCTTAATTATTACTTGTTCTTCCTTAATTCTATGCATATATTGGAGCAAAGTAATATCCCCAAAATCCAGGAACGTGGGGCCCCATGTCATCCTGCAACACATCACACAAAAATAATGCTGACTGCATCTAAAAATCGATCTATAAAGGTCATTCAAAAAGAAAAACCATATATTTCAAGAACAAGCCTCCGTCGGCTTTACACATATCCCCCCCTCCGGTAAAACCCAAACAGCTCTCCATTTCGGCAATCCGCTTCTTCGTTGACTGAAGCGGGGAAACCCTATCGTCTCCTCGGCTTGTGAATAGGTGGCTCTGTCTTTCGTGGGAAAGCGAGTATGTATTTCCTGTTATTATCATACACCCGGCTGAATTTGAGGCTCTTGAGTACTCTTGAGGGCACCTCGAATGCCCTATGCAATCGAGGTCCGCAGGCACTTCTAAGGTTTAGTATATGTTGGTTTGCACAGAATCGGTGTTGGATTGTCGAACAACAACATTCACAAACAATACATCCATGGATATCCATGAATGTTCATATCTGGTTACTAAAGACAAACGGCGAACCTTGGAATGGATTTCTCGGAAATACAATGTCGAAAATCTTACTCTATGACCTGTATCCCTACATCAAAATATTGTTCTAACAAGTGTAACTGTATGTGCAATCGAAGATCTATGCAATAGTCTAAAGGGTTCATAGATCATCTATAGAAATCAAACCTTGCGTGCAGCATTGCAATCATCGGCTAGCTGGACACATTGTAGGACCATGTTCCAGAAAGCATCTAGATCAACACCCCTGGGAATAGCAACACCCGGACCATCAACAGGAGTAGCTACCGAACGCCCCAGTTGACCTGTTATGGATACATCTTTTCCATGTTGTCCATCGGTGACAATACTCAGAGCAAAACGCTCGCCGCCTTTGTCATCAAACACAAGAGCTTGATTAGGGTGCTTGTTAGCAAAGGCTGGATTCAGTGTCGACAAGATCGCAGCCACAGCAAGGGGATCATGCAGCGGAGGCCCGGTGGTCAAACCAAAAGCCTTCTCATATGTGGCAGCGAAGAAAGTGAGTAGCGCGTGCAATATCTGTCGAAGGATAGTGGGTTCCTCGGTCGAGTGGATCGAGCCATGCAAGATGCGCGTTTGAATGGCCTGTGAGGCCAAAACCTGATGTGTGAGATCCAAGGCCATGATGGCTGTCTTGGATGCAAGAACTGGGTTGCTAAAGATTGACTCGGAAGACTCAGGGTCACACTATACCATCCTGATTAGACGAGCTAGAGAGTGATTCAAGATTTGAAAACATACATAGAAGTTGAACTCAGCCCATGGGGTCACATTTCCGATCCTAGACTTCTCACCTGCAAGTCTGCTCATGGGAGCATCGGTGAATCCTTCACCGATGGCACCACCCATAATGCTCAGCCCTTGGATGTGTTCAACCACCTCGGGGAATGTTGCAAACAACAGTGCGATATTGGTCAATGTACCCGTTGCAACTACCCAGGGAGTGCCCTTGGGCTGTGCAAGAAGAGCATCTCTCATGGCCAAAATGGCGTTCTTATCGGTGACGGGTGGTCTAGTGGCCTTTGGAAGAAGGTCGGTCCCATCCAGACCAGATTCCCCTAGAGAGTTTTATTAGAATGTTTCGCTCGCGGTGTGCTCATTCCATACCATGAATATCGGGCGCATGAAGAGCAGGCCGTGAAAATGGCTTATGGCTGCCGGGATAGACAGGAATGTTGGGCTTGCCGATCGCTTCGAGAACGCTGCCGGCATTGGCAGTTGTCTTCTCTAACGATGCATTTCCATGGATAGTACTGATTCCAAGAAGGTTCAAAGATGGATGATGAGCGGCGATCAGAATTGCAAAGGCATCCTATCTCATATTAACGAATATCCCTCTATAATGCCTTTTGAGACTTACATCATGGCCTAAGAACAGTCAGTAATACGAAGGCGAGAGGAACATGATGAACTGACCAGGATCGCAATCCAACCACAAGGGAGTAGGAGTATGTTGATTAACTTGGTCTAACATGGTGTATATCTTAGAGCAACAAATACAATTGAGAGTCAAGAGGCCACTTGGGCACTTAAGTACATTTGGTTGGCCATAAACAGATCCCCGCATCAATGGAAGGAGATAAGGCTTTATCTGAAAGCCCTAAGCCCTAATATCTCAATTGGGTCACGTACAGATCATCAACGCTTTCCAAAGTTGATTGTCCTGCTTCTAACAGAGAACGTTCTGTTCCTTTATAGCTATTGAACCAACTCTAAACGTTTATGAGATGAAATGAATGATCCGCTCCGCCCCGGCCTTCAGCCGATATCCCATCTCAAGGCTGGGCCGACAACATCCAGCTCCAGATCCACCGCGCTGCCTTCCCCGACGACGCTTCAGCCTCCTTCGCGTCCGTCCTCTCGACTCCGTACACAAAGAGATTCTAGCAAGGATGACCCGGACTATGCTAGCGACAAGGCCACCACTGCCCTGATTCGACGCGTCCTATGCCCCCAGACAAGCAGCCACGGAGCATCTTCCCCACAGCCTCCGGAAGAGCTGTTACCTCCCCTCACGAGCTCCAATGACGTTGATCGTCAGCTCTACGCCCTTCTCGCTATAATTATAAAGGAATTTCTTTACTCGTGGTATTCGAAGATTACTCCCGACCAGGCTCTTGTGAATGAAGTTCTACAAGTAATCGCGCATTGCACGCGTGCACTCGAGCAGAGGCTGCGCCAAATCGACGTTGCACAACTAGCCCTGGACGAGATCCCTGGCCTAGTGGAAGCACATGTACTCTGTGAGACTTGACCATTTTAAAGTTCTTCTTGTCGGAATCCATGGTGGTTCCGCGGAGAGGGGAAACATTGCTGACTATATGATATTCCAGCGTACAGACTTGCCAGGCAACAGTCACATCTTTCTGGCCTACCGACGTCGTACCGTACGCTCTATCATGAGCTAAATCCACACCCCGGTCTTTCTCCAGTACCTGATCCAGGAGATCCGGATACGATCGCCGAGCAGGTAGAGAACGAAGCGGTCTATCGACGACTACTCGCCAACGGTATCCTGGCAGTGCTTCTTCCAACGGAAGACCTTGAAAATAGCAGTCTCCGAGCGCTGGTGGTTGATGTTATAGCAGATCTGATCCTAGGAAACCAAGTCAGTGGCAGGGCATGCGAAGGATGGTTCATTTGGGAAACCATGGGCAAACTCGCCGCTCAAGTGGGACGTCGTCAAACCCAAGATGACACAAAATCCGCCCCGGACACTCAAATCAACCGATTAGAGAAGTTTGGCTTACTTTCAACCGATGATGAGCTCCCAGACCAGCCATCAGCGTCGTTCTCAGCCACCGCTTGGATATGGAACCTTCTGCAGACGGTTTATCTTGGTTACGTCGTCTTGCGTTTCATTGCGATGGGTTTATTTCGTGTCGCATCGAGTCCAGGCCCTTCTTCTTACAATATCGGTGTTTCACCTGCCTTACCCATCAATCAGAAACGAGATGGGATGGAGTCGACAGAGGGCATCACAAGTAGGCGCCCGGTTCTCGACTACCGGATGTATTCCATGATTTCGCAGATATTGGGAATCTCATGGAGAATGCCATGGCTGAGTGGCTTGTTCGCTCTATTCCAGCACCTTATTTTGGCAGGCCCAGGCAGGGTCGGTGCTACGGACGGAATCTTTGATAGGTGAGTTTTTGTTCTCTTTTCTTTTTTTATCTCCGGAGTCCTCTGCAACCTCTCAACGCCCCAACCCTCCTTCTCGAGGGCTCAGGCCTTGGAAATCAATGACTGTGGAGCAACGGTACGATCTCCGAAACGCGATCTACGGGTCAAGTGTCACTTGTGCGAGTCAAGGTGGGACATGAAGCGTCTTGCTCGCATGCTGCGTCGGTCACTTGATCTGTAACCTTGGGACTACATTACCCGTGGGAGAGATTACCGTCATCTTACGACCTTACGAGGTCTCCTTACTGTACGGTCATTACCGTCAGGCTTACTGGGCTGTTCTGGCATCAGATTGGTTGCCCTCAAATTGGTCCGAGCGACCTTTTCTTTTTCGAAATTTTTTTTTTCCAGACAGGGATGACCGCTGCTCACGGATACTCCGTCTCTGAATTCATTTTCTTTGACAGAGAAAGTCCCTTGTGTGTGATAGCGCCCGGGCCCGGCCCTTTCCGTGCCGCTCGTCCACTTTTTTGTTGCAAATCTTAAGATTCCAACATGTGCCAACTTTCAAAGAATGTCCAAAAAAAGAAAGACCTCATCTGGACGATCGAACTCTCGGCAAGAAACGTGCACGAGCGAAAACAAAAACCCAAAAAGAAAAAACCAAGAGAAAGAAAAAAAGAAAATCGTGCCGATCACCCCATTGGAAGCTGGGCCATACCCCTTTTGGCGCCAAAAGAAAAAGCAAATGGCTGTTGAGGCTAGTGAATTACTGGATTTGGTCCAATGAGCGAAATTCCTACCAGGAAGGATTGGAATTCGTAATCTGACCGAGGTTCGTGCATGAAGCCTTGTGCTCCAGGTACGGGATGTTACCTGAGGGGAAAATTCTCTGCTTTTCTGAGAAAATGATATGCCAGTGTCCTCCAGGGCTGGCCCAAGCTCCTTCATCTCTCTCTGCCTAAGCCGATCTTACTCCGCCTCACCCCCACTCTATATGGTCAATTCTTATTTGATGGACTTTTTCTGAACTAAAATATGCGCGAGAAAAGGAAAAAAAAAGGCACAACGTCCCGGAAAGCTCCACAGTCCAGATTCTTGCTTCACTTTCTTTTTATTATTTTTTATTATTTTTTGGGACTTGCTGGGACTTGCCTAATTACCCCGACGTCATGATTTGAGAGAGACCTTTGCTAACTGCCATAGATTCCTCCGGGAGACCATTGAGGATTACGTGCTGACCCCCACTTTGTTGCCCAACCTTCTTCTTGCGACGAGGACCGCTTTGTTCCCAGCCAATGCCCGTCCAATATCTCAGATAGCGGCCGGGCATATTGAAGCTCCGGCCTCGGCTCTGCAGCCTGTGCAGACCCCGACGCCCAGTCAGATAGCCCTCGCGCCCTCGGCCTCATCTAATACTCCTATTGTGGAAGGAGTCAGGGGCTCTGATACCGATGTCATTAGTAAAACTAATAATCCGGGGAACAGCAGCAATAGCGGCAATACTGGAGGGGATCATGTCTCAACCAATACCTCAAGCCATCCATCATCATCCCTTTCTGCCATTGCAGCCGATGTCCCAACACCAGAGTTTAATGACCCGGCCGAACCGGCAAAAGGGAACAGCCCATCCAAAGCGGAGATCGCTGCTATCAAGCGACGATGTGCAGCTAGTCTTCTGGCCGTGATCCCGCGCTCCGTCGTACGAACTTTCCTTGGTGTTCCCTCTTCGGCGCCTCCGCCGCCCTACAATCGTGACGGTACCTGCAGATCCAACAGTTCGCCCTCTCTCGTCACATCGTCCCCACCCCCTTCCCCCAGTGTGCACCGTGAATCTTCCCAGGAGGGGAAGGCAAATCTGGCGCCATCGCATTCGCCTTTGCCTTCGAGTCCTTGTCCAGTTGCGTGTGGTCACCTTGCCGCTGAGCGGCTGCGCACAGACAATGATCCATCTGCGGGGATTGATTGGGAGGAACTACACCTCCTGGATATAATCGAGTGTGACTTCCTAGACCTCTTTGCAGATGAGTACTGCAATAAACATCTAGTCTGGAGTATTATCGAGACAGTGTTGGCCAAGGTGCTCCCTGAAATGGCTGAGCGCAGTGTGGAAGATTTGCTGGAAGACCGTGGGGTGGCGCCAGTGCCACCTGCATTTGTATAGACTACATATTGTTTGCGGCTTTCTTTTTTTTTTAATTATCATACTTAATTAATGAGATATGGATTACTTATGAGTAACATAACTTCAAAACTTGGAAATAGTGTGATTGTAGAAAGATATCGGGGGTATAATAATAGGCAAGATTAATCTGACATGGGTTCATATATAGGCGAACCAAATGAAATTATGTCCTTTCCGCGTGAGCAGCCCAGTTTTTAAAAAAGGGGAGAAAAAATTAATATGAAAAGAGCGTAAGAAAGAGATGCAGTACAAGGGAGGGGGTGTTCAAGGAAACAAAATGCAAAGAGCCAAAAAAAAAATGACAGGGGGGATATAGAAAACCAGCAACGAAAAAAAGACGAAAAAGACAGAAAAAAAACCCGAAGAAGAAGGCAAGCGGCAAAAACTCCCAAGTCCAAGTCCAACCGATGATCCCAAATCCGTATACCATCACATATTGCCATGTGCCCATTATTCCATATGCATCCATCTCCAGACTGGGAATCCCAGGGCGTGTGCGCCTATTCCCAAATCCGTAACCCCAAGAGTTTCAAAGGAAAGTAGAGGTCGCCCTCTGGATATGTGTATGTTTTTTTGTTTGGTTGCCCAGGTTTTTATATCTCGTTGCCATTGCTGGCTGGAGAGATAGGGAATGGATATAAAAAAGACATTGAACGTTCGTACAAGTGATACCAAAAGAAAAAGAATAGAATAGAATAACAAATGAACCACCGAATGAAGGAAAGGAAGAATAGAAAGGGGGAATCACGAGTCATAAGGCAAAGTAACGCAGATAATGTTGGAGGGGGGAGGGGAGAGGGGAATGCTTCAAGAGGAAATAAATCCAACAATGCAAGAAAAATCAAGGGGGGGGGTGAATAAATGCATAAACAAAAGGAAGGGAAGATATGCAAAATGCAGCTTGGTTAAGGACTCATCCCAAATTGTGGATGCTTCTTTTTTTCGTCACACGCTGGATGGGAATATCCTCATGTTCATCAATGCGCGGCAAGCCACCCAACAGAAACCCGGCCTGGCTCTTGGCAAGCTCAAGTCTCTCCATTAGTTTCCCGATAGTCATGTACTCCTGTGCTGCCAGGCCAGAAGGCTGGTGGTCGAAGTAGTTGATGACGAGTTCCAGGGCACGGCGAGCCTCGTCCTGGGTTGGTGATCCCGGAGTGCTGATGGGCGAGATGGTAGTAGACTTTGAGGGCGGCGGCATGGACTTTGTCGTGATCTCTGGGTTGCTGCGATTGCGCTTGATGACGTTTGTCTGGTGGGTTGGACACATGGTGGACTTGGAGTCGTCCATTTCCAGTGGGGATTGCAGGGTAGTGACCGAAAGAGATTGCTGGAGTTCGCGCTTTTGGCGATGCAGGTCTGTGATTTCATCGGAGGATAGGAGAGTTGGATCGATGGGGACGAGAGGGAAGGTCTGACTGCGCGGCCGATTGGTGTTGCTGTTGGCGGCTGGAAGACGGGATTGGCTTGTTGGTGTGAAAGGACTGTCGGAGACTAAAGTGGATGTTGGGCTGATCATACCCGCCGAAGTGTCGATCGAGGTTGTACTCTTGGAATACCCGTGTTGGTATCCACCTGTCAGATCCGGTAGTTCAGCCATGTCTCGTTTCATTCCTTCTTGGCTTGTTGGTGACAATGGGGATCCGAAGCCATCAATGGGTGACGTAGGCGAGGGTCCGGTGGGACTTTGAAGAGCAGATCCAAAGTCTGTATTGAGATGGGTTGGGCTGTTTGATCCGCTGCGAATTTCGGTAGATCCTCTGCGCACCTTGGCGCCGAGAAGATTGTTCTTTTGCTTGAATTTTTCTAGCCAGGCTGTGGTGGAGACCTTTTCCTTGCCTTCGGGGCAGCCGCAGGTACTGGCGAAGAAGAGCGCTTTTTCTTTGATCATCTCATCGTTCAGGGGATATCCTTGGCGCTGGTAGTTCCTTGCCCAGTTGGATAGGGCTTTCTCAATATCAGGGACTCTGCCCTTGGCCCGTTTGATGGGAGATCGGCTCCCATCTTCGGGGTTTAAGTACTTTTCCTTCTGGCGAAGGACCTTAGAAACAGTACTATAACATGTTAGATTGAATCAAAAAGAGAAAGAGAAAAAAAAAAAAAAGAGATTGCAATGATACCTTCTCTCGACTCCAAACAATGCTGCATATAAAGTCAGCCTAGCCCCTCAACGCAGATACTGAGATATGCTTACCTCCAATATCAGTCTGTTTAGCAGTCTTGTTTTCCTCGTGATATATACACATTTGCCGGCGGTCATCGTCGGTAAGTGTCCTGCGTGGCGTAGACCCTCCAGTCGAGGTCTTTCGAACTTGAGGCAGGGGAGTCGAGGGCGATACCGATGTCGGGGTGGTCGAAACGGGGATTCCAGGCGCAGCAAACGGAGAGTGTGTGGTGAGCATGCTGGGCCACGAATGCGAAGGCATGGGTAGTGGCATGGAGGCGTAGGGTGGCGGGATTGACATGCCATACGAGTCCACCGCCATAAGCTGCGATTGACCGTAGTCAAACCCACTATATTCGGGCATGGGAGGAGAGTTTTGAGGAGAAGCAAATGTGCCTATTTCCACCCATGGCGAATGTGGGAATTCACTCTCTGAGACATGATGAGTCTCTGTTTCCATGGTGGGCTCCTCCATGGATAATGGGTTTCAAGAACAATGGAGAATAGGGCTGTTCTTTGGTGGGGGGGATTTTTTTTCGTGATAGGCTCGATTCGCGAGGAAATCGAAGAAAGAGAGACAAAAGAAATTCCGGGGAACAATGAAATAATCTAAGGGTAAGACAATAAAAGCTGATGCATGTTCCACTGCTTCCGTAGACCTGTATCAAATTCCCCAGATAGAGAGTAATGTCCCGAGAACAGTAGCTCTATAAACTACGGGCAAAGGAAGTAGAAGGGAAGTGTATAAAGTATACAATATGCAAGAAGGTCGAAGAGCATGCGGGTAAGGCAATGGGGGTTAAAAGGAAAATCAGGGCTAGGACGATCAGTATCGCGTGGATTTGACAGAACGACTGTGAATATCAATTGCAACTGGCACGAGAAAGACCGTCCGGAAAAATCCATGATAGCCTTCCCCCCGAGAGTTATCCAGCCGACCTGGTTGATGATTGGTTGACAAAGTAAAATAAATGTCCATCCAAAGGAGGAAAAAATGTCTAAAAAAATGATAAAAAAATAATAATATACATAGAAAATAATCTTAAAATAATATATAAAATAATATACAATAATATCTCAATTTGAATTTTGCGCCATTTCAAAATCATCCCTGTAAATAGAGGGGGGAACGGCGTCTGGTTGGTTGACTGTGAGATATATTGCGGCAGGGGTTGCATCTCGTCAGGCCCAATTCGTTTTGCGTATTACACTGTAAAGGTATGGAAATTTTCGTTCTCAGGGCTAACGCGGTTTATTCTTGTTTTTTTTTTCTGTTTTCTTGTTTTCTGATTTTTTTAGAATTTCTTTTTCCCCTTCTTTGCATTCTCCCGTATGACCTTCCAACCAGGATGGCAGGCTCGACGGTACGAGTACGTTGTATACTGACAATATAACCTAGTAAGTATATATTCAATATAGGTCTAACATAGCGTCAAATGCAAGTAACCTAGGGTTCCCGTTAGAAAAAGAAAAAAGGTGTAACAACGTGACCGTTCAGTATTTTCACTCCAAACCTTGACCAATGTTTGACAAAATGTCTATTCCTTCACGGCAACCGTTGGTCCGTTGTTGCCTCGCTTTGACGAGGCTGAGGGTCTCTCCTAAACTTAGGGTCAAATCAGGGTTGATCACCCGGGGAGCAACGGGGTTCGTTCAAAGCGCAGCCCAGTTTGTAGCTTGATTTGCTCAAAGCCGGGTAGCGGATCGATGAACCGCTGAACCTAAAGCCCGCATGACAACCCATGCACATCGCAGGCGAGAAGGGCGATCAGGATAGACCGGGAAGAGGATAGCGGCAGGCAGACTATCGACTATCCTCCCGTTGAAAGAGTCTTCATTGGAGAGATCTTCATTTTGGCCAAAAAGCAAACCGTTGAATCAGACACTCAACATCCAAATTCATGTCCCCATAGGATGTATTTCGGGGCACGGGGCACGTTGTGGAGGTGAAGAAACCGGGTCCGAGGGGTCTTAATCTCTAGTGAATACAAATCATAAAGCAGAACAAAGGGGACCGAGAGAGAGAGAGAGAGAGAGACAAGAAGAAGTAAGAGAAAGCAAATCCCTACGGAACAGATTGGACGGATTGAACAGAGTCCATAGAAGGAAATATTACCCAATTAGGGCAAGATCATGTGGGAAGGCGGGTCCTAACCTTGGAAGTTCAGCATATGAACCGCATCAGACATACACGAGAGATGACACGGCTAAAATGAGCAAATGAGGAGCAGCAAGGACGATCTCTGGATGGACGAATCCGCCGTCTCCATTGCCCTGCGGTTGATACGACCTGGTCCATCCGATACAAGGGCCGAACGGTAGGTTGGAGAATCATCCTATCAGAAGACGTAAAGGGCATCTCTTGGTTGTGGAAAAGAGGGGGAACGTCCCCCATTTCGATGCGGTTTTGGCGCTAAAATCCCTCGTCTTTCTCCACCACGACCCACTGCGGTCCCCTCCGGCCCGGTAACCTTCAACATTTCTTTGCATCTTGCATGTTGAGTATGGTTCGATTAGGGGAGAGAGTTAGATAGAAGTAGAGAACAGACATAGACTACAGAGCATAGAGCAACGGGAGGGGGTACGCAGTGTAGGTTGACTATCAAGGTAGTACTAAAAACCGTAGGACGGGCCTCTGCAACAAAATAATACGCTCTCCTATAGAACGGGTATTCTCTTTTGGATGCGGTCTACTTGGATACTACCCAAATATCCAACGAGACCCCGCTTGTTCGACTCAACCACGAGGAAGCCGAATGTGAAATCCGCCTGCCTTATTACTGCCATTTGGAAGTATTTGTTCTCGAAACCTGCCGGGATGGAATGTGTCTGAACGAAAAGAATCAAGCAAAAGCAAAAAACAAAGGTACATATTAAAGAGGTCTGACAAATCATTCCAACACCCGTGGACTAGAGAGAGATTCAATTGGTATATTTGACAGTCCACTCCGTCACTGATTTGGTTGCAGTACCAATCATTATGCCTGCTGCCGTCAGATTTTTTTTTACTTTGCGCCAGTTAAATCCAGGGAAACAAAAGAAATGTGTGACGAAATTTAAATTGTCTTAATTTTAGCCCTTTTAATTAAACGGAAATCGCGTTCACTAGTGATAATGGGGGTTTTCCAACATAGGGGGCAATTCGGGGTAGATGCTGGGCTGACGCCATTGGTGAGAGATTTCTATATTTTTAGGGCAAGGCCATTGCTTTACACAGTTTCCACTATTTCGGAGATGGAGCAGGAACAAGTCTAGACCGGTCAACATTGAAATTCCCTTCGTATGTTTGCTTCTTTCAATTTGGTCCGTCATTCTTGGCTGTCATATTCAAGCGGGGAGAAATTTCCTGTTACTCTCGGGGTACACAACTGTACTATGTAGGGTAACCAAGGGTTGGTGTTACTCGAATCAGGTACCGATTGACCTGTTGCAATTCTAATTCTGTCCGAAGTATCTCCGGGAAATTGAATTGTTGCAGAAGTAATAGAATTGTCTCTACAACACAGGAAATTAATGGTATGGGGAGAGTATGGCATAGATAATAAATACTCCTGCTTTATGTATGTTGATAAAATACAACCTTGGAAATCAGTATCTACTCCATACCCAATAGAAAACTTCAAAAATAAATAAAAAAACAGAGTAAAAATGCTTCGCTACTCTGGGGAAAGAGCATGGCTTATGCAATGCAATGCGACGGGGATGACCGATGGGTCCTCCACGAGAGCAGAAAATGTACAACGTACGTTATAAGGGATGCGGGAGATCGGTGCCTTCGTAGTCACCTGATGAAGAGGTTACCAAGTACATACTAATATCCAAAAGAAATTAATATACCTCCATACACCATACTCCGTACACCGATCTTCCATCTGAGAACGGACCAGATCGTGAACAGTCCCCTTTCTCATTTTCACTAATCGGCGATTTGCATTCTCCACCTTACTAGAACTGTTTTGTGTCTCTGCAGAGGTTCATGAGAACTACTCAGTAGCGTACCAGATTCAATGGACTATAAGAACTCCCTATTGGGTAAATAATATACATACAATACTACCTTGGGTATGTACTGGATGTATTGGATGGGAATTGATCAGATAAACGTTCGTAATTCAACTAATATCTCTTTCATTCACCGCTTATTTTCTTATAATCCCTTGTGCCTTGCCTCACTTTTTGCTTTTTTCTGTTTGGTTGAAAGATTTTTGCTAGTTTGCATATCAATCCTGCGCAGATCTGTACTTTTTTTTTCTCTCTCAAATTTCGGAAAGTAGTTGCAGGCCAGAAGCCAAGAGATTAGAAGCTAAGAGATTGAGAAAACGTGCTAGTCAGTTGACAGATCCATTTGGATTCCCCCCCTACATATCATGCTCTCGGTAATATACTCACTCCCCTGGGCCTATCGGAAGCTAGACTGGCAATGCCGGGTTTATTAAACATGTAATGGTTTACAACCCAAATCTCTCGTGGCTTTCGAGTACAGCATATACACGACCTCGTCATGATCACCGTTAAGCTATTAACAGTAGGTCAATGCGCTGAGTCGCGGCCCTTCTCTGCACTAGAGTATGGAGTACGGAGGTATGCACACCATAATTACCCTTCCGGCTCTTCCGTCGAAGCTATCGAGTTCGTTTTTTTCTCCCGGAGCTTTCAAGGCTGACAGCTAGAAATACTGTGGTCGGCATTAACAAACAGAGAGGTCTAGACCTTTTGTGGCCTGACTCGTCAGCCTCGAAAGTAAAAAAAAATCAAAAAATCGAGAGAGATAAAAAGCAATGCGAACAAAGAAATCAAGCCACGAACGAAAATCTCATAAACATTAGAATTACTGGCAAGGATGCTGTGCAGGACGGGAAGTAATGGCAAGGGGAACATGCCAATCGGAATGTCATCAAAATACTTGTCCATGCAGGCGTCCTCGGATCTGTACATAGAGTCTGCTAGGTACAGGGCGATAAGGAGTCGCATGATGCTGCATCAATTTTCAAGCACTGAATGTAATACGAATTGACCGGGGGGGCTGATTGGTCTGACATGATATCTTTTTTTTTTATATGAAAAAAAAGGGTAATGGCTTTTTCCAGGGGGAATCGTAGGAACCTAGTAGTAGGTAAGTGCGAGCAGACCGTTTATACTGGCTTTTATTTTATTTTTTAAGACAATACAAGAGTGCCATAAAAAGATCTGAACTTTTTGCGCTGATAGACAAAGAACATGAAAAAAAAGGGGTAATCATAACAATATGGACTGGTCGCTTCAAAGGCCACAAACTACCGAAGGTGCCAAGAATATCAGAAAGACATGGCTTTTCGCCTCGTGCGTGCCCCTGGGCTTGTGTAACCCCCGAAGCCTAACTCGAGTTCATCGAATCAAGTCAAGCTATACCTTGAGGCCAAAAATTCAGCAACGCTGTGCATGGCCGCTGATTTTGATGTCAAAAGGTATCAAGACTTCCCCTCTAATTATGTTGCCGTGAACGAGTCTATCCACGCTCGGATCCGGTGGCGTCTTACAAATGTCCCAGAAACCTGTCAGATCGCGGAGGCGCAACGACAAGGGCACAGACCACAGCGCTTGGATCATCTCGCCTCTTCGGGCTATGAAGGTCAAGGAGTTGACATTAATCCTTTACCGCTTGACGATCGACACTGTAGCTGGTCAGCTTTGAAATTCATATTTCGTTTTTTGTTGGGTAGAATTACCGATATCTTCATCGCCAAGCTCGTGCGAAAGACCGACTCGCTGCGGCTGGTGCTTCACTGAGCGACCATACACAATGGCGTGCTTGAAATCATCCTTGATTGTGCGGTGAATAGAGTCACACTGTTTCGTTAGTATAATTCTTAGAAAGATGAGAGTAAGACTTACGAAATTTTCGACTGTGCATGCGTAGGAACGCAGCACGACAGGGGCTGTATAGTCGGGTGCTCTGCCCTTGGGTTTCGTGTAGATTCTGCGCAGCTTGAGCTTCCCCCACATCATCTCCATCAACTCGTCGACATTCCATCCATGCTCCGAGCTAATTGGGCAGGCATCTGGAATCCGGTACAGCAAATCCAACTCTTGGATGGAAATAGCATCGATCTTGTTCAGCGCATAAATGACGGGGATGTAGCTGCGGCTCTTGGCTTCCAGGACATCAATCAGGTCGTCAATAGTGGCGTCGCATCGGATGGAGATATCAGCGGATGAAATCTTATACTCGCCCATTACAGCTTTGATTTCCTGGGATCTGTTAGTACTCATCAAAGACTATGTGTGGAATCGATCTTACATCGTTGTCGATATGAGTCAATGGCTGAGTGCTCGTGATGGCGATACCACCCTTGTCCTTCTTCTTGAACACAATGTTGGGAGGCTTCTTATTGATGCGAATACCAAAGCCCTCCAATTCGTTCTCGATGACTCGCTTGTCAACCAATGGCTTGTTCACGTCAAGGACGATGAAAATGAGGTTGCAAGTCTTGGCCACCGCAATAACCTGTCGGCCACGACCCTTGCCGTCTTTGGCACCTTCGATAATACCTGGGAGATCGAGAATCTGAATCTTGGCGCCATTGTACATCACTTGACCGGGGACAGTTGTGAGGGTTGTGAACTCGTAGGCCGCGGCTAAAGGGTGTTAGAGAGATCGTTTGTCAAGGGGGTTTTAACGAACCTTCTGAATGTTGGCCAGTCAGTTTATTCATCAGTGTACTCTTGCCGACGGACGGGAAACCAATGAAGCCACTGCACTTGTAAGCGTATGCAATCACAATCTTCTCGGGTAACTTACACACTGGCCACACCAGTACGCGCAACATCGAAGCCAGCTAATCACCAGTTAGCACCTAGCAGAGTGCTCAGGTCTAGAATACTCACATCCACCACCACCACCGCCTCCAGTCGGGGTCAAAAGTTCACGCTTAAGCTTAGCAAGCTTCGCCTTCAGTTGTCCTGTATATTGTCAGAAGACGTCATCGGTGAAAAGTCGTCGGTGTGCGCGTACCCAAATGATACGAGGTGTTCTTGTTTTTTTGAGTCCGAGCCATCTCGGACTCGATCTCCTTGATCTGTACGAAAGCATTGTCAGTAAATTATTCGGTGCCATGCTCAAAAATCTTGACCGCACTCACCTTTTCAATAGTGGTCGACATTTTGGCGATTTGACCCAGCAATCAAAAAATCAATAAAAAGAACGATTGAAAATCCCTGGTACCACGGGACTTAATGTATGTCCCTCGCTAAAAACGAGTGAGTCGAGCGACAACTTTTTGAAGGAGAAACGGACTTGCGGCGACAATCTTTGAATTGTGGCACCGCAGTTTTTAGTCAGGGCGGGGTGTGCGCCTAAGGCGACGAGGGCAATTATGTCATTGACAGCCTGAGGCATTCATTCTTATCGCTATCACAGCCAAATTGCGACAACTTGGGCAACTACATACTTGTGAACATTGTATTACTTGAGTTGATCTCAGAATTCATAATTGAAATATATCTCTTGTGCGAACTCCTATCCTAGTCTACATTTCCGTTGTGGTGGATACAACATAAACTCTCGGTTTCGCCATTCGGCCAACTTCCGATACCGCTTCCTCGTTACATAGACTTCACCCCAAACGCGCTTAGCACAACCATTCATCATGCCATTCCTTAACGGGTCCGAATCGATCACTGATAAATCTGCCTTTGAGAAGCTCGTGAATGACCTTAGTTCTGCGCTAGGTCCAAGCTCAGGTCTGGATTCTAGCGATGTCGATCCCATGGAGATACAACTATTGATGGAGAGATACCTCTCGAATTCAGATGAATGGGCTTCATATGCGTTGGGCGACGCAAGTAGGACATACACCAGGAATCTGATTGATGAGGGAAACGGCAAGAGTAATTTGGTAAGGAACTTATCACCCCTCAACGATTACTTGGCTGACTTCGTTTCAGCTGATTCTCGTCTGGAGCCCTGGGAAAGGGAGTACAATTCATGACCATGCAAACGCACACTGCGTGATGAAGGTAAGTCGTCTTTGATGTGACAGATGGATAGGGGCTAATTTGGAACAGGTCTTAAAAGGCAAACTGCAAGAAGATCTCTACTCGTGGCCCGATCAAGAGCAGATCGAGAATGGCCAAATTTCACCTCCACAGCTCACCAAGCAAACAACCTATGGGGAAAATCAGGTCACCTACATGTCTGACAAGCTTGGTCTGCATCGGATATCCAATCCGGATCAGGATAACTTTGCAATCTCTCTCCATCGTATGTTATCCTTTGTGGAAAAAAAAAAATGATTGGAGCCGAGGCTAATTGATCAGTTTACACACCACCCAATGCCGCAATTCATGGGTTTGGCATTTACGATGAACGAACTGGCAAGGCCAGACACATCAAGCAGACCAACTATTATTCGTTCCGCGGTCATCGGCTCGATGATGGGCAGAAGTAGTGTTGTCGATACCCTTTATCATTAGCGCTACATTTTGTAGGGGGTTTCACCTTGTACGTTACCTACCTCTACCGGAGCTATGGCCATAAGCCTTGGAAACTCTCTTTTGGTAGCTTGACTCTTCCTTTCGGATACCCCCTTTTGTACTTGATGTTCAATTGCATATTCTTTCCGGTCGACTTGTACTCTATATTGAAATGCGTTCTGCGCAATGATTGGTAAAAGCAAGCTCCTTTCTGACATGTCATTTACTGAGGATCTTCTTGGATTTATGTAGATTTTTTTTTGCTTTTGGTCATAACTCTAATCAGAAAAACAGCCACTGGTCTCTAGGCCCGCTTGCTTTACATGAAAGCTTCAACATTCAGCTCCAGAGTACTGACTGGGTACTTCAACTCGTACTTCTCGAGCACAGTAGGGTGCAGAATACCGAAGGAGCCAATGACTTGGTCCTTGCCGCCAATAATGACGTGAATGGAAGCAGAGTGACCGGGGAAGTAAGTGGGATCTACATTGTTAGCAAATATTTTAGTCTGGTTCGAGAGGGTACACACCGTCTAGTTCCTTGATATAGTACGAGTCACCTGTGGGGGTCTCGCCCTCGGCGAGGAAGTTGGTCTTGAGCATGGCCATGATACGATCAAGAAGACCGTGGACAACCTCGAATCCACTAGTCTTACCGTAGAAGGCAGCAGCAAAGTGTCTCTCGTTGCGACTCTTACGTTCCAGAGACAGATCCTTGAAGGCAACATCGCTGACCTCGAAAATCTTCATGGGCACAGAGTGGTGCTTGTTCTCACGGATGGTCTTGAGCAGACCTGGGAGCAGGCTGGTACGGACAATCTGGAACTCAAGTGTCTTGGGATTGGCCAGCTTGACAGCGGTATTTCCGTCATCCTTGCGGTTCAACCAACCAAAGTTCTCATCATGCGAGCACAGAATCAACGGCAACACCTCTGACCAACCGGCCATGGCAGTCTCCACACGAACAATGTCGGAAAGCTTGTTGATGGGGAGAGGTTGAGCGACTGTGCCGGAGATGTCGGGGAATGCACGGGGCAGCGAGTTGAAGCCGTAGGCAATGGCCACATCCTCCATGATATCACACTGGTGGAGAACATCGGCACGGGTTGGGGGAATCTCCACGTTGATGATGTCTGGGGAAGTAGTCGAAGGCTTGGCGCGGAAAGCCATCTTTGTGAGAAGAGTACAGATCTCGGCGGGGCTGAGGCTCAGGCCACAGCACTGGTTGATGTACGAGACTTCAGCCTGAGCAGTGCGGGGAGAGATGTCGGGGGTGACGCGAGTCTCCTTGTTGTGCTCAGACACAATCTGGACAGGTTCGATGGTGAACGGCTCCAAGGTATATTGGGAGAACATGGTAACCATCATCTTGTTCACAATATCCAGCTTTGTCTTATCGAGGGCTGTAATCTCAATCAAAACATTGGTGGTGTTCGGGCTGATCTTCGATTTATCACCGTTGATAATGGGTGGCAGAGAGCAAACAGTCCGGTTAGAGTCGTAGATGACTGGGTAGACCGGAGAGTCACGAATGATGTGCAGGTACTTGCCCAACTGTTGGTGCTTCTCGTAGAAGTTCATCAATTCCTCGCCATCCATCTCCTGGGTCTGGTTCAATGGGGTAAATTTGATATCCTTAGGAGGTAGAGCCTCATAAGTGAAGGGACCCTTCACAGTGTCCAAATCGTGGGTACCAATTGATACCAAGGTTCGTTGACGGGCCAAGTTCTGGTGGAGCTTGTCTTGCAGAGCAATGAAGGACGCATAACGAGCCGGATCAAACTTGATGTTCCGTAGAATAGCACCAGCCACGTAAGGTCTGATTTTCGTGGTCTATTTTGGTCAGCGGAGCCCCTCCACCTGGGCAGTGAGTGTTGAAGTACTGACATCTTCCTTGACAATAATCCGCTCCATCTGTGCTGGCTGGGTCAACTTGTACTCGGGCAGGGGGTTCCGGCCGAGGAAGATGTTCAACATGAGCGCAATGCCCTCGAAGCACAGCAAGTCATATCTAATCTATTCTTAGTTGGGTTCTTCCATCTCTTCTCTTCGGATGTCATGCGTACCGGTTGGCGGGGATCTCGATCTTGAGTTGCGGAGGTTCTTGCTTTCCATCAACAATAGGACGGTCCGAGTTTGTAGTCTGAAGAGATCAGCATTGGTTATGATCGGGTTTCGGGGGATGTACATCTTCGTCGAGCTCAATTCCTATTCAGAGTCAGTTATGCCCCGCAAGGATTTCTCAGCCAACCTACCAAATTCGAAACACAACTCATCAAACTCCTCCGTAGTATACCTACAGAGAGGTCAGTAGAGTTCAATGACAAAATTCAGAAACGTACTCTCGGCCCAACTCTTTGAAAAGAGCGGCCTTGTCGACCGAGATGGTGGGCATGGTGGGGGTTGCGAATTCTGGTGTCAATCAGCGAAATGTCCGGTAAACCAGAGCAAAACTCAAGTAGGCGACTCCGATAGTATATAGGGAAAGCCCGTACAGAATTCAAGAAGTAGCCCTAGAGTGATCGGTGCACAAAGTCGTGGATGACTCTTGCGCTGGTGGAAATTCTGCCCGCAAGCCACCACCGCCACAGATCCCCCCCTCTTTTGTGACAACGGTATTAGTATGGTAATTCCCCTCCATATTCAAAAGTTTATGCGCACACCGCCAGTATGTAATTTACACCAGTAAACACTCAAAGCTCGACTGCCCTGCTCTGGTTACTGCATCATCGAAGGGGGCTTTTTTCTTTTCTCTTTACGAACTTGTGACAAATCTATTAATTTGCTGTTGATCAAGGTACTCTTCAATTGTCGAGGTATGCTTCTGCTGAAGGTGTCCATGCGGCCCAAAACCCCACCCTCACTCTACCACCATCCATCCCCTTTGCCATCTCGCGAAGTCGGAACTAATCCTTATCAGCCATCACATTGCCTCCTACACCTCCTCTGCCGAATCGCTGCCAGGTCCAACACCACCCTCTTCCCTTTCAGGACCGGGACTTGTCGCGTCTCCTTAATACATATCCAAATCCACAATGGAGGGCCAGAACGAGAACGATGAGCTCTACCCCATCGCCGTGCTCATTGACGAGTTGAAGGTAGGTCTCCCTCCGATCATGCAGACAATATTGAGCTCACATTTTTTTAGCACGACGATGTTCTTCTCAGACTCAATGCCATTCACCGTCTATCCACGATCGCGCTTGCACTTGGGCCCGACCGAACCCGGGAGGAGCTCATCCCATTTCTTGATGGTTTGTCCAGCCTTCAATCGCCTAACATCCCCGTCTAACAGTGGTAGATTCCGTCGAGGACGAGGACGAAGTTTTGACTGCGCTGAGTGAAGAGCTGGGCAATTTTACAGAATATGTCGGGGGTCCCGAACACGGGCACGTGTTGCTCTCCCCGCTGGAGAATTTGGCGGCTATCGAGGAGCCGTTGGTGCGGGAGAAGGTACCACACCAACTGAAACTTTCTAGGGGCGCATGCTGACGTTTCAGGCCGTTGAATCTCTCAACAAGGTATGCGAGCAGCTCTCGGAGAACCAAGTTGAGGAGTATTTTGTCCCGCTAGTCCTCCGCTTGTCAAAGGCAGACTGGTTCACCTCAAAGGTCTCTGCGACTGGTCTTTACTCCACACCATACAAGAAGGCTACTCTGGCTTTGCAACAGAGTCTCCGACAACACTTTGGATCTTTGGTACACGATGAAACCCCCATGGTGCGGCGACAGGCGGCCAACAATCTGGCCAAGTTTGTCAAGGAAATGCAAAGCCAGGTCGTCATCGAAGAAATAATTCCCCTCTTCCAATACTTGGCGAGTGATGACCAGGACAGCGTCCGTCTGCTTACCGTTGACATTCTTATTGCGATTGCGGAGGAAATTCCCAAAGAACAGCAACCTAGCCACGGCGTTTTGTTGACATCGCTGCGGAATCTGTTTGAGGATAAGAGCTGGAGAGTCCGATACATGGTTGCGGATCGATACGAAAAGGTACATTGTCCTGAATCTCGAACTATTGGGCGAAACTGATGTATGTAGATCGCCAAAGCTGTTCACGAAGAGGTTGTCACCCGCGACATGGTGCCTGCCTTTGTCAAGCTCCTCAAAGATACAGAGGCCGAGGTTCGCACCGCAATTGCTGGCCAAATTCCTGGTATGATACCCCAATGATATAGGTACAGTTGATGCCTGACTAACACATTTTCAGGCTTCTGCAATTTGATCGATCGCGACACTCTCCTCAATGAGATCATGACTAGCGTTGAAGACCTTGTCTCTGACCCCTCTCAGCATGTCCGGGCTTCCCTCGGTACTCAGATCAGCGGGCTCGCGCCTATCCTAGGCAAGGAGGAGTAAGTATCCTGCCTATCTACTAGCAATAACCTGTACTGACCGTCCAGGACTATTGCACACCTACTCCCCATGTTCCTGCAAATGCTTAAGGATGAATTCCCCGACGTCCGCCTGCACATCATCTCGAAGCTCGAGCAAGTCAACAAAGGTAAGCGCTCGTTTGTTTTTTGTTTTGTTTTTTGTTTTTTTTATGTATGTCTTCTTACACTTTATAGTCATTGGTATCCAGCTTCTCTCCCAGTCTCTCCTTCCCGCCATTGTTCAACTGGCCGAGGATAAGCAATGGCGTGTCCGCCTTGCTATCATTGAATATATCCCGCTCCTTGCCAGTCAACTTGGAGTCGAGTTCTTTGACGAGCAGCTGAGCGATCTTTGCATGGGCTGGCTCGGAGACACCGTCTTCTCCATCCGAGAGGCTGCCACTGAGAACTTGAAGAAACTGACAGAGGTATTCGGCGTGGAGTGGTCAAAAGCTTCTATCATTCCCAAGGTGATGGCCATGGGTCAACACCCTAACTATCTTTACCGCATGACGACGTGCTTTGCCGTTTCTGTAAGTTTCCTCTCTTACTACATCGATTAATGCTAATTATCAGACTCTCACCCCCGTTGTCAACCTCGAAATTATTGAGAGCTCTCTCCTCCCTATCCTGGAACGCCTGGTGACGGATGAAATCCCTAACATCCGTTTCAACGTCGCCAAGTCTTACGCCGTTCTCATCTCCACATTGCGTCGTCTGCCGGCCGATAAGACCTTGGTTGAGGTGGAGAAGTCTGAAGAGCCTATCGTGCCATCACCCCAGAGCCTGGAGTTGATTCAGTCAAGGGTTGTGCCCAGCCTGGAAAAGTTGCAGGAGGATGACGACGTGGATGTCCGATACTTTGCTACGACTGCTGGTGGCAATCAGGATGAGATGCAGACCTCTCCTTAAATTATGCACTTGTTCGGCCAATACCCAACAAGACATCCTGTCAGGTTAGAGAATAGCCAAGCGTCCTTTTCTTTCAGGCGTTTTTAATGTAGAGGTTTTACATACTGTTTAGCCAGGGTAGGTAGTCAAAAGCAAATGCGCAACTAAAGACCTTTCGATGCATGTAAACCCACTCACATGGTATATCTATGGTATAGTGGCCGTAAAGCGAAGGGCTTTAAGCCAGCCCTCGAGCGCTGGACCTCGGGAGTTCGCCCGGGGAGCAATTGAGATTCATTTGTCAGCAAAAAGCAACCCTGCCCGGGTGCCAGGTGGCCCCGGAGCCCCCGGGGAGGGCACATCCATGGTTGGACTTCTTATTTTCCACCGGCAGTATATCAAAGTCAACTTGTGATACCAATATCAACATTCTAAACATGCTTTTTTGAACCGCACTGCGTCTCACTGGCAGGTCAATTGGCTTTTGATCCTACAGAAACCCTCTTTTCTCATTCATATTATTATTATTCAACCGCCATGCCGTGGCCATACCATTTCATTTCTCTCTCCGAAGACGACAAGCTGCATCGCAGGGAGCTACTTGATCTTCGAGGGTGTTACGCACAATGGTCAATTATTGTGGTCATCGTCGCCATCCGAATTTTTCGCTTTGCTACGAGATCAACCGCGAAGTGGGATGGGTTGGTTTCTGGAAAGACCCGGCAGTATCTTGTCTGCGGGCTGTGGCTGCTATGGCTTGTAGGCCTTTCGATATGGAATAGTGGTGATGGTATGTCTTTGTCTCCCGGTGGGCTAGAGCCACGAGCTAACATGCTAGACTACCTCCATTTGACCAAAGCATTGGGCCGAGTTGGCCTATCCCAACTGCCACTGCAGGTTCTGATGTCTCCGGCGTACATCTCTCGGCCCGCAGCCTCATCTGTGCTGTCTCTTCTGACTGGTATCCCTCAGCCAGTGTTGACGCAGTATCACCGTCTCTTTGGTCGGGCGGTTGTCTCTCTTCTGCTGTCTCACGCCGCGTTGTATACGCTGTTCTTCGTGCAATCCAGCCATCCTGAATTTGGTATATTGCTCTTCAAGCGAGTTCAAGACTTAGATGTTCAATTTGGCCTAGCCGCGATATTCTCGGCAGTGCTACTCGTCCTCTTCGTGCGGCCTGCTTCCCAGAAGGGACTCCAGACTTGGCTTGTGCAGGGAACCATTCAAGAACGCAGAAAGATGTTCTACTTTGGTCATGTGTCTTTGGTGATATTATTGTGTGTTGCGGCTTACTCCCATGTGAAGCAGGCGCAAAAGTACATGCTGCAGACTTTAGTGGCTTCTGTGCTTAATTGGGTGTGCTGTTGGGCGATGTGTTAGTGTAAATATAACATGTCCGGTTGTTCTTCCGAAAGAAAGATCTGTTGGTCAGTATCTTCATGTTGAACTCTAGGGGATGTCATAGTTATATACATATAAACTTATGTAGCATGGACCTCATTTATCAATCCACCCATCGGGGAAGGAAATAGAAGATTCTAATGCCTTACATACTTCCAAGGTTCGATCAAACAGTTACTTTGTGATATATTTCGTTTTGTACTTGTTTAAATCTCGTTTTCGGAGAGGACGTCGATCTACAATGTATGAAATTGTACCCCTTTTTTTCTCCCCCTTAGTGAGAAGCCAACCAAAAGTGAGTAAAGAATCAAGGGGTACGGACTATGTTGTGTACATATACTCCGTATAGTTTACATGAATTGTGTATACTATTGAATATATACTTGAGAGTGATTAGATCTACTACTCCTTCAGGGGTGTCAACCATCTTTCTACCAACCAATATGTAAACGATATACTTGATATTCTATAGCATGTACATCAATGTAGTCCAAGCACTTTTGGTGACACGTATATGGATTAGATTATGGCGTACGTCCCCTGCACTCGGCCAACGCCACATATTAGTAGATTGGCTAGATTGGCTAGATTTGCCCCCTTCAAGAATTTGGGACCACACAAATAAAAATAGACCATATTATAATATGATTGATAGGCTTTGTCTTTTAAACCCTTGTAACAGTTAGGTACTCCGTACGGAGTAGATTGTGACGATTACGTTAGAAAGGCTTGGCGGATAAGGTTACTAGCCCGAGGTCAACTCTAGACTTATGGAGAACCCTCCTTAAGACTTAGCTTCGCTCTTCTTCTTCTTCTTCTTCTTCTTCTTCTTCTTCATGCCTCTCTCCAATGGCAGCATGCGCATCCAACGGTTGATTGTATTACTTGCGATCAGTGTTCTTGTCTGTCTTTCTCTTCTACTACTACGATCCTCGACTCCCCCAGAGCAGCCCATAGATTTGCCTCCTCCCGAACCGATACAACACCCTCAACTCCATGCGGGGCAAAACACATACCTCCCCGAGAAGGAACACCCGATCACGCGTCTGATTGGAAATGCTCAACAGCATTTCAATCATGCGCAGTCACGCCAATCAAGAACCCTGGCCGAGGCCGTGAGTGAATACCAGCGCCGCTACAATATGCACCCGCCGCCATTTTTCGACAAGTGGTTCGAGTTTGCGAAGTCAAGAAATGTACAGCTCGTCGATGATTTCGACTCGATCTACCACAGCCTCCTCCCTTTCTGGGGTTTGAAACCTAAGACGATTCGCGACCGGGCGCGCGAGACACTTGGATTTGACAATGCGGTGCTCGGTGTTCTGGTTCGCAACGGGAAGGTGTCCCTAACGGATGGAGGTGGTGACGACCGCAAGTGGCAGCGAGATGCCACGGCTGGTATGATGGATGCTTTTGTGAAATACTTGCCCGATATGGACCTGGTGTTTAACACCCACGACGAGCCGCGCGTGATCCTCCCTAACGAAGACCTCCAGCGATTGGTGCAGAAAGCCAAGGACTTCGTTATTCCAGCAGCGTTCAAGAAAACCCCAACCAATGCGTGGTCCCCACGTGCTTCGGACCTAAACAAAGGCGACCGCATTGACGAGGTGCGCACCACTCGTTTCAACCGATTCGCACACCAACCGACCTGGACAAACTCCCGAGTCTCTTGTCCGATTGACAGTCCAGCGCGCTCACTCGACGAAAACCCTTCTGATGACGTTGATCCTTATGCGTATGGCGAACTCGGCTTCATCTATAACACCACGGCGGCCTCTGACATCTGCAATACCCCCTCTCTCCGCCATACATACGGATTCTTCGACCGACCTAACGCTTTCGATGTCGTCCACGATCTATTCCCCGTCTTCTCGCAAAGCAAGATCTCCAGCTTCCAGGACATCATTTACCCGAGTCCCTGGTACTGGGCCGACAAGGTCCCCTACGACACCGAGAAAGACTACCCGTGGGAGGCCAAGTCTAACCGAATGTACTGGCGTGGCTCCACAACCGGTGGATTTTCGCGCGCGGGTGGTTGGCGTCGACAGCATCGGCAGCAATTTGTGGACAACGTCAACGCCTTGGGCACCACCAAAGTTCTCGCTCACCAGGGGGACAACTGGGTTTCACAAGTCGCCAACCGGGACGCGTATCGTGATTCCTTCGATGTCAAGTTCACACTTATTGGCCAGTGCGACCCGGACGATTGTAATGCGCAGACTGAATACTTTGGGGTGTTCAAGCAGGCCGGGCAACAAGATGCGTGGGCGCACAAGTTCCTAGTCGACATCGACGGCAACGCTTTTAGCGGGCGATTCCACGCGTTCTTGCATAGTAACAGCTTTGTCTACAAGATCGCTATCTTCCGCGAATGGCATGACGAGTGGCTGAAGCCCTGGGTACATTACGTCCCTCTCAGCTTGAAAGGCAACGAGTACGTTGAGAGCATGCGATACTTTACCTCGGAAGAAGATGGCAAAAATGCAGCTCTTCAAATCGCCAAGCAGGGCCAGCGCTGGGCACAGCAGACCTTACGAAATGAAGACCTGGAGGTTTGGTTCTTCCGGCTACTCCTAGAGTAAGTACCTCGTCATTCCATAAGAGAATTCTGCTAACCTGCTCACTTTTCAGGTATGGACGCTTGGTAGACGACAACCGTGAACAACTAGGATTCGTTCTTTGATCTGTATATATTCCTTCGACGAGATGATGGCTTTTTGTTTTTGGGCTCTTGTTAATACCCCCTTTCTCTTGGACCTGTTTCCTACCAATAATATTTGTGCATGTGGAGGTGGCGTTCGGTATGCCATAGATTGAGAAAAGCTGTAAACTACCTACAATTTACAGCATAATATGATTGCATTCCTGACCCTGTATCTTGATATAAATTATCTAAAATATGAGATGTCCATAGATACTTCCTACGTACATATCTGCATGTAGGTACCCGTCTACGGGTCAGCCCACCGCTGACTCAGGCGTGACGCTACCCGTGGATGGCCCGAGCTCCGTTTGCCCCAGCTCTAGATTTATTACAGGATCACTCCATCTCACTCCTTCAACACATGATTCCAATATGGGTAAATCCGTATCCCGTGCCTTGATCGGCGCGGCCGTCTTTGCCTACGGCTGCTTTACAGTTGTTCTTTATGGTTTCATTGCCTTGGCGAAAGGCACATACTTCAAACGCCCCACTGAAAACGAGAAACGGGACCTACAGCTTGGTGAGCTATGTATTCACCACTATGAAGGTTCTTTGCTGACTCTCCAGCTCGCAATCGGCTGTGGGATTTATCTAGAGACTTCGAAGGTCTCTCTCACCACATTCTAACTTTGCAGAGCGGATTCAAGTTCCACTTTGTCAGTAATGATATCCCGAACACACCGGAAACCATCAATTCCGATAAACCATTGGTCATCTTCATCCACGGATTCCCCGATAGCTGGGCGATCTGGCGACACATTATCAGAAACCCTGCTCTGCAAGAGGCCGTTTCACTCGTTGCCATTGACCTTCCTGGATATGGAGGCACAGAGAGCCTGGAAAAATATACTGCAACAAACGTCTTGGAGAAATTGACAGAGCTGATCGTCACCTTGCGGACCCAGTATGGCGTGGACTCGGGCAACGAAAGCAACAAGAAGAGAACCGTAATTGTCGCCCATGATTGGGGTTGTGTCTTGTCCATGCGCCTCGCTGCTGAAGCTCCGTCCCTAGCCCATCGGTTCATCCTGTCCAACGGACCATCAGTATGTCAGAACACCAGTGAATATGCCTACATCAGCTAACGATTCAGATGAAATTGGTTGAATCCAATATTCGCCGTCTGCTCTTCTCGGCCAATAAAATGCTCGGTAACGCCTGGCGGTCACCACTGAACGCCCGCGTCCCGCTGATGCAAGCACTCCGAACCCTCGCCCCTCTTGGCCGCCAGCTTTTTCTATCCGGCTACATCTTTGCCATGCAGCTACCAACGCCAATTGTTTACTACTTCCTGTCCGGAGGCAACCACTCGCTGTTGAAAAGCTGCCACCTTACCTCATACAACAAGGACGAACGTACCCCCCTCGACGTGGCCAACAGCATGGCTAGCACCATGGGTCCGTCCGCCGCAGAATCGGATACTAAAACTCCCAGCGGCGATGCCTATCCTGCCAGCATCAGCGAACGCGCGTTCGCACATGTCATCCACATGGCGGCTTATTACCGTGACCGGGCATCGGTGGCGCGTTGGGTCAAGTCTATTGAGACGGTCGCTAGTTTGCACAGCATTTCATCCGGAAAGCGGATGGCAAGCAGCGGAGCTGGGTTGTTTGATGAAGGTCCCCCCGGCGCTCTCAAAGCCAGCACGACCATTTTCTGGGGTAAGGATGATATTGCTCTTGACCAAAGGATCTGCCTTGATGGGATGGGTGATTACTTGGTGCAGGGGTCTCAGATTGTGCTACTTCCCCGTACTGGACATTGGACCCCGGTTGAACGTGAGAGCGGCGCAGCTTTGATCAAGGCTGTTGAATGGGCTGCCCAAGGCGAAGAGGGGGATATTGGGACCGTCATCAGTGAAGCCTACCCTGGTATCCAGGTCAGTTTTTCACGATAAACATAGGCAATATGTTGGACAACTTTGATATTCGATGTTTCGACGTTTCGACGTTTCGACGTTTCGACGTTTTCGTATTGCGGGGGTAACCCGATCTAAAGCGGTTAGGGTGAAAGTGTTGTTTCACCTCGATGTTAGACCATAGACCACTTAGAGAGGGTGGATTCAGTGTATATTTTGTAACAATAAACGCAGAGAATATAGAATATAGAATACTCAATAAAGTGTTGAAGAAAAAAGAGAAAAATAACCTCAACAGAATTATCTCAGGGGATCGATGATTTACCCGGGAGGCGGGAAACACCAACTCCACTTTTCCCCTCGGGAGCTTTGACCTTAATTTGCCTACATCTCGGCCTTTGCTTTCCATTGACTTTGCTTAATCTTATGACTCGCCACTTTCTCTTTCTTTCTCAGAGTTCAACCTTACACAACATGCAGTGAAAAAAAAAATCTCCTGTTTTCGTCCCCCCTCGAATCTGCGTCCGGTCCAGGTACCACAGTCGGTGTATCGCGCTACCGGTCTGAACTGTCATTGGCAATTGACAGGTTAAATATAGCCCGACAGCTTTTCTTCTTTTGGGGCCTTTTCTTCTCTGCTCCAGGATTTTTCGGCTATCTGATCATTCTTTTGCTGTTGGAACTGTGGCGTGATGGATTCCAATGGAGGAGCAGTCTACTGCACGGTACTTTGATAACCCCCCCTTCCTATGCTTATGGTGTAAATTGACGATGAGACAGCTTCTGTTGAGTGACAATTATCTTCCCGGTATGTTCTCATTCATATAGAATGGGAAACTATTATAAATCTAAATCTTTATAGGTGCTATGGTCCTTGCCCATTCCCTACGCGACAATGGTACAAAAGCGAGGTTGGTGGCGCTATTTACGCCAGACAGACTACAATCGACTACCATTGACGAGCTAAGGGTACGTACAGCATTCCCCAAACTATACATTTGGCTTACGAATTAGACCATCTACGACGAGCTGATCCCAGTGAGCTCAATGGTAAACGACACGCCGGCGAATCTCTGGCTCATGGATCGCCCAGACCTAATTGCCACATTCACCAAGATCGAGCTCTGGCGTCTGACGCAATACCAGCGGGTCGTATACATTGATTGTGATGTCGTAGCTCTCCGAGCTCCCGACGAGCTGTTATCACTGGAAGCAGATTTTGCTGCTGCGCCTGACGTTGGTTGGCCGGATTGCTTTAATAGTGGAATGATGGTCCTCCGACCTAATCTACAGGACTATTATGCGCTAAGAGCACTCGCCCAACGAGGTATCAGCTTCGATGGCGCCGACCAGGGTCTGCTGAACATGCATTTCCGGGACTGGCATAGGCTAAGCTTCACGTATAACTGCACGCCAAGTGCTAATTACCAGTACATTCCTGCGTACAAGCATTTCCAGAGTACCATCAGTCTTATCCATTTCATTGGTGCCCAGAAGCCGTGGAATATGCCGAGGCAGATTGTCCCGCTGGATTCCCCGTACAATCAGCTTCTAGGCCGGTGGTGGTCTGTCTATGATAGACACTATCGTCTGGCATTTGTAAGTGATATGCCAGAGATCATGAAGACGTGGACTAACATCCCTAGGTACCGACCGCGTCAGTTGAGATTGAAAAGACGGCGGTTTCTCAAGGCGATCAAGCCCTTGCCTCTCGTTACGACCACATCCCTCGTTATGACGCTCCTCATTCTGACCCTCCTCTTTATGAAATAACCCCCCATTATGAAACACAGCCGACGTCTGAATGGCAGACCTACCATGTTGAAGAACCCACACGCTTCCACGAAGAATCACACAAACCACCGAAACCGCACCACGAACATTCTGCCCCCCGTGATGTACATCATGCTGCTGTGCCTATATTGAGTATGGTACCGCAATATGTTCGCGGAGAGGAGCATGTCTCAACCTTTATCCCACCATTGCCTCCTGCGCCAATCACTTTTGCGCCTCAACTAAGCCACGAAACATATGAGACACAGATACAAACGCAGGCGCAGACGCAAGCCCAGACCCAGACCCAGACACAGTTGCCGACACAAACCCAGACCCAGATACACTACCCCGATGGCCATATTCACCAACCACAGCCGCTGGCCCCGATCCATCCTCCAATTATCGAGTATCAATCACCCCCATCTCCGGTCCCAGAGGTTTCGACCTTTGAGGCGCCGAGATCCGAGTGGGATCCCTCACGGTGAGAGCTTATCCTTCAGTATTATCTATAGCGCTAACATCCCATAGTGAGCCACCACCGGTCAACACGAAACCCGAAGGTTTCAGTTTACAACAGAAAACCTACAATATGTCTGAAGACACGCATCTATTCCAACCCCCGTCGTCCTACCCCGAGGCACCGAAAAACATGTGGTATGAGGTTCCAACCAAACCGGAGCCCAAACCTACCACCGTCTTCCCCTGGGAGAGCCATGCTCCGAAACCCACTCGTGTCTTCGCCGAGGAGGCACCTGTGGAGTTCATGGAAACTCCCGTGATACCCGAGGAACCAGAACAACATTCACTCCCAAGCGAGCCAGCCCCAGCCCCTCCCGGGCCCTCACCTTCCTACACCCGAGTGCCGTTCGAACCCAGTTCCGAATCATGGCAAACATACACCCGCTCCAACGCCTGGGATGAGGACCCAGAGATCCAGCGATACATTGAGACAATCCAGGCACGGCGCACAAAATCACAAGTGACCAGTCCGGGAGCCCATTCCAACAGCCCCGGGAGATCACCCCCAACCCCAGGCTTCCGCCCCAGCACCAAGATTACCGACTTCCCAACTGAAGTTGAGCGTCCCAGTCTGCCCGTAACGCCGGCCCCAATCCGCCGCACCAGTTATGGGGATGAGGCCTCCGGTACGGCCGCTCTCCCTGCTGCCGAGGGCGTGCCTAGCCAGGAGGAATGGGTGGGTGTCACGGTTGATGTGTTCTCTTCTCTCCTCGGCGCAACGTACTTATTGTGGCGATCTACAGAATCCCCTAACTCAGCTCGAGGAGCTACATCGTCGGCATTCGGAGGTCTTGGAGCATCCCGAGCAGCTGTTTAGTCGGCTTGCCGCTGCCTCATACCGTGACCGTTGACGGTACTCGTTCCTTTTCTTTAATTTCTTTTGTCAATTTTGTCAATCTTGGATAATCTGATTCGATTCGTTTTTGTGGTTGAACAGGGTTAGGACATGTACTCCATTGTGCTTTTGCATATGCATATGTATGGAAATTTCTTGGATGATATCTTGTTATGAAATAATAATGGCGACACTGAATGGAGCATTGCATTCTTCCTACTCTTATAGTTAAGTTGGAAGTGCACCCGTAAATGTACGAATCCTCTCGTAAGACTAGGAAATATATGTATCCAGCAGTATATATAGGTATTCAACCTGTTTTCGTTTCTTTCTCCCTGCGCGCCTCTAACTTAGATATTTATACTAAAAGGCAGAAGACATATTACCGAATCACCACCACTTAGGAAGTATATATGAAGGAAGTCCAACGGCTCTAAATAGACTAGTCCCACAAAAGAGCCTGTCAATGGCTTGATATACATATATTTACACCGTAGGTGAAGTTCCCCAGTCACATCTAATCTAAATCTCCCCATACTACAAAGTACATAGGACGCAGGCACATGGTAATCGAGTAACACGAGAACAGAGAATATATATCGAAACTTTGATTCCAGTATATGATGTCTGATATCCAATGGCAAGGAAAGCCTCTTCTTGCCAATATGTACCAGACCTCGAATCTTCCAACTGACCTTCACCGTATTGGCCAATACAAATTATAGAATAGCGAATAAAAGGCTTTGAAGGTCATGTAATTTTGATTGCGTGAGGTAGAGTATCAGGTTAGGTTAGGACAGATGGAAGAAAAAGGAAGAGCCGGGCCTAATGTAGATAAAAACATTTACTCCTGAGCGAAAGTCTCCGCACCACCCTCTGCCTCTGCGGCCTGCTGCTCGGCAAGACGCTGCTGCTCGGCGGCCTGCTGAGCGGCAATAGCCTTGGCACCGTAGTCCTGGCTCATGGGCTGGAGAACGGGCTGCTCCTCCTTGGGCTCGATGATGGTGACCGAGTCGGGGAGAGTCTTCTGGGGGCCGGCCTTGCCCTCGGGGTCGGAGCCGCGCATGATCTTAACCTTGATACCGAGGACACCCTGGCGGAGGAGAACGTGACGAGTGGCGGAGTCAATGAACTCCTTGGCGGGCTGACCGGAGTGGATCATGAAACCGTCCTGTTACTTGTATTAGCCATAATATTCTTCCCCAAAACTGGTTTTCGCGGATCGATTCGTCGGGCGCAATCTTTTTTTTTCCCTGGGATAGACGTACGGTGAACTTCATGGACTTGGCACGGGCAGCACGGAGCTTTCCGGACACAACAACCTCGCAACCCTTGGCACCAGACTCCATGATGAAACGGAGGACACCGTAGCAGGCACGACGAACGGCAAGACCGTTAAGGAGCTTGTAGCGGAGGGACTCGCACTGAGCGACAGCGGAGAGACCGCGGTTCTGGACCTTGGCGGCGTAGAGGGAGACGGAGTTCTCGGGGAACTTGAAGCGCTTCTGGATGAGGGAGGTGAGCTCGCGGATGCGGCGACCCTGCTCACCGAGAACCTCCTGGGTGTGGGTGGCACGGACAACTGGAAAGCCCCGTTAGCATCAAATCCCCAATTCGTATTCCGCAGATCCTATCGCGATCGTAAATCCTTCTCTTCCTCCTCTTTCCAGGCAATTTCAACCAGTATTTTTCAAGCGATCACACGAGGGATTGGTTTTTCGGGTTCGACGTACTGATGTCGGTGACAGTGGGAGTCACACGGACTTCCACACCGGAGTAGCCCTCCTCGGCCAGCTCGCGCTGGAAGAACTCGTTCAGCTCGGCATAGAAGACACCGTCGGCGACGAACTTTCTGCGCTTAGAAATAGCTCCCTGAACAGCGGCCATTTTGACGTTCCTGGTGGTGGTGGAATCGGGGGTTGTCGACGGAGGGGATCGTGGTCGAGAGACTTCAATTCTGAGAGTGTATTATTTAGTGGGGATTTTTCGGGACTAGGGCTGCTTGCCCGTTTGGGCCAGGGCTCAACCCTCGCTTGCCGGCGCCTTTCCTGTTTGGGCCTAGCGTTGGCACCTTATCTCTGAGGCAATATTAAGGCAATAAGGCAGTAACATTTGTACATTACATTCAACTACTCGGACATCATTGGGCGAATCACTTTATTGGTCGCATGAACGCGGATGCATAACATAAAATTGTAAATGCTTGAAAATCATATCCGAGTCCTTTGATATTACCTCGGTTCATTGCATCTCTACTTCTAACTCGGTCGGTTTGTCGGTGCGCTCCGCTGGGAATGCAAGCTTAGATACGCCCGACGTCACAGCAGCTGTCATCCCCGATACATCAGTCATTTTACCCGCACTGTTTGTCGTTGCGGTCTCAATACCAGTCAACACCGTACTTTCCGGGATGTCACTGGGTGCCGCCGAGGAGCGGGGGCCGTTCATCTCTGCATCTGTTCGACCAAATACCTCATTCCACCACCGTGTTTCATTGACCCGGGGAAAGATGAGTCGTTCCTTGCCGCGCTGATTGTCGTCGATGACAGGGTCATACCGAGGGTTCGTGAATTGTTCCCGGCGAGCGAGGAAGTAATCCCAAACGCTACGGGTTCGTTCACTGGCCTTGCAATCCACACGTTCCTTCTCGTTGTTGAACAGGAATGTGCCAAATTGACAGGAGTAGAGATGATAGAGAAGTCGTCGCAGGAAACGCTCGTTAAACTCAAATCGTGTCGGATGTTGATGAAGCAGCTGATATGTTGCATCCAAGAACTGATGGAACACGGGGCTCGTTTCTTTTGGTTTGGTTATCTCCTTCTCGGACACCCCCGAGCGCGGTATAGTAGGCTTCTTCACGGGAGTGTCAGAGTCATAGTTTTGAAGCTCTCCATCCGAGTCCGGCAAAGAGTCACGGCTATTGTTGTCCCGACCAAAGAATCCCTTGGCACTCAGGAAAGCATTTTCAATAGCCTTCCCTGCACCCCCACCGTCACCAAAGGCACGGTTAGGATCTCCGCCGATGCGTTCGTTTTCGATCTGGAACCATTTCTCGCTGTTTAAATGACCAGACCGGTGTCGGAACATGTGTCCAAATGAAAGCCAGTCTTTCTCTACCAGCACCATGAAGCCCTCCAGGGTCCGAAAGTAGGGATCCAAACAAATCTGGCTCAGCGCACTGAGCTGGCTCGTACGGTCCCAGCCATCAGAGCAGTGAATCAAAACATGAGAATGAGTAAGACCAACTTGACGAGTGATTAGCCTGGCTCCCTCCAAGATTCCGCCAATGTGCTTCAACCAGCCGCTGCGCGCTAGCTGGTCACGATTTGGCCCCAATGGAGTAACATCTGATTCCTTCAAAGCATCAATCACCTTATTAAGCGAGTCCCGCATGACATGAATATTGTCAATACCAAGATATGCCTTGGTAGCGAATTTGTAGTTGTCCATGTTCTCTGATCCAAGTCCAACAGCCTGCATGGCAAATGCATTCACCGTAGGGCGTGCGTCTACGATCAAATTCGACTGCTGGGCGCCATATATCGAGCGATGGTCTTCAGGATCGCCACTTGTAGCGGCTAACAAGTCGTCCTCAAGTTCCTCAGCATTGTTTAATTCAGGGACCATCACCTGACTCGTTTCTGGGCTGCTAGAATCTGATTCTTTCTCTGTGGCTGAGAAACTTGCCAACGGCCGCTCGGAGCGAGAAGTCAAGAAGATAGCAGACAGAAGCTTTTCGTCTTGGATGCTTCGGTTCTGACGGACACCGACCAGCGGCTGTGAGCTTCTGGTGATGGTGCAATTATTGACAGGGTGGAAGTATGTGAGGGCTGGAATTCTTGCTCGAGACCGATAGCGCCCTGCGTAATTAAGTGTATTGTCGGAAATGGAACAAGGTACAGGGATGAGGGCAGGATAGGTTGGGGAGAACTAGGATGAGTTAGTAGAGCACATTCGGATTGGTTCGTGAGCATGCCTCATAGTTCACGTTGATCTCTGAGAGACGCCATGCTTTCCCTTCGTCCAAGCAACCCTGGCGTGCCCATTCCTTGCGTGGGTCATACAACTCCCACCCATTAAACTCCTTTTCTGGCGGGGGAGGCTGATAACTAAAGGCGTAAAGCTTATCGATACGACTGGACTTGCACGTCCACTGCTTGATACTTTCAAACACATCTCGTGCTTTGTGCTCATTTACAAAGTAGAAACAGACGAACGTGAAGTCTCGGCATCGGAGGCGGATAGAAGAGAGCTGGCGGGAGGCGGCGGGAGCTGGCCGCAGGGTGCAGAAAGCGATGATAGGGTATGTGATCCATAGTTCTCTGGGCCTTGTTATCACGCCCTTTATCTGGTCCTCTGGGGAGATTGGTGGGGTGTGCGAAAAGATGAGGTGGTGAGGGGTTAGATGGAGGGTACCATCGACCTGTTCTCCGCGGCGAGCCAAGGTCACATTGTCAACCTGGAGCGACATGATCAGTGAGTGGAATGTTTGTAGCGCTCAAGATGTGTTCTCCAAACCTTAGCAACCCGTGTTTTCTCCATGCCGTGTAAATCACTGGCGCGTGGCCTTCATGCTGAATATGCTGGGTGAGGCGAATGGTGTCGAACAGTAGGATCGGAGGGCACAACAGAGATCGCGAGTGAGATGGATCAATATAGGTACATATATTTTTATTGTGGACCTTTAATCAATCAAGTGACTAAAACCAGTCTTAAACACCTGCCTGGGCAGTCTTGGAGGTATGAGGCGCGCGAAGTAGTTGGGATGAGAAGTGTTACACGTCACGGGCCTTGATCGGCTGTGGGGCCCAAGGTCACGCCGACGACCTACAACGTCTGTAGGCAAATTATATGTTGTTTATATTTTTGTTATACGCGAGAATAGAATGATTTAAAATGAGGCATCTTGGATTATGGTTTAAAAATTCTCTAGGAATAACTCGAAGATGCACAGGGTGGGTTGGCTGAACACTTGAAAGGGTTGAGTATGATATTCCAAGGTTATTGTATTAGACTGCTATCCTCCCAGTCCTCCAGACGGCAATTGATTATATCAACTACTCCCCATCTTCTCTATGAAAGCAAAATCCAACTCGATGGAGCGGGCTTGGAGTAACCAATCATTCCTGTGGATTGTATACTGTACAACATACAACGTACAACATACCTAGTTATATTATAGCAGAATATCGATCTAGATACGAAGATCGATGAGGTACCCCATTAGCAGATTCAAATGGGCCATTGGGTCAATATCGTCAAAACCTATTTGACATGATTACATGGCATGTCCATACATCCATCGATGGATAGTCCCAAGCTACAGATTTGTGAGCAAAATAAGATCAGACTCGTTGACTCTACCAAATAAGAACTTGATTTGTTACTGGAATATATGTACATTATAAGGATCTCCCAATTCTGCGAATATTTCTACCTACATATGTGTATGTAGATTGGGAGGTCCCCGTTGTCCGGTCCATCACTTCAATTGGGGTATACTTCTGATTTGGATAGATGTAGACCAGGAATATTTTGCCTGTAGAACAATATGTACAAAATGTTTATCTGGTGCCTATGAATAATGGGGGGGGTTCTTTTTCGGTAATTGTGTATATTTAGGGAGACTTTCTGACTAGCTAGATTAAAAGCCAAAACATAATCCGTGTGTAAACATTGGAAACAAGTAAATATTACATAATGTACAGTATATACAGACCTAAGACGCCGCCATCCCATGATGATGGCTGTTGATGCACGCTGTACAAATTCAAAAAAAAGTGACCCATGCTGTTAATCCACATATCTTTTGCCGTGGATTTTGAATGCCATGTCACACGCTGCGTTGTAGAACGAATGGAACTCACGATCAAGGTGCTCGGATTGACCATTCTCTGCAATCGAGTCAATTTTGGGTATCTCCATGCCCAGAGAGACCTCATTTGTCCGAGCAGCAAGGAGCGAACCGCTTTCGTAATACCGGTAGTCAAGTGACCGCTCACAGAAGTTGTATTTTTGGGCAATGGCACCTCGAATGTCGCTGAGTGGAGGGAACATGTATTCGACAGCGACGCTGTTCTCTGCCATTGATTCGTCCAACTTTTTGGATTTAGCTTTTTGCGAGGCAGGCTGATGAACAAGTCCACAGGGAAGAGTGATGTTACAAAATATAGGGAGTGGAACAGGGCCTTGCGAAGCCCCACTGCTGACGATTGGACTCTGGAGGGAGATTTTGAGGCTTTGCAGCATTTCTTGGATTTGTGGCGACGAAGGCTCGGGGAAGAGGTGCTCAGAAGAGCTTTGCGGGAGTTCTTGGTTGGAAGATGGCTTAGACAGGAGGTCTTGGGAAACAGTTCGTGTAAAACGCAGGTCCAGACCATTTTCCGGAAGGAGGTAGTCAACGTTGTTTGTGGCGAGAATAGCCTTTACGCTGTGGATATCCACGCCATCTAAGTTTGAGTTCATGGCTACCTCGATTTCGAGTTCCGGCGGGGATCCTGCGTTGGAGGTTGGAGATAACCGAAGTCGATATAGCCGTGCCTCATTATTTGGGCGGATAGGCATGAGTGAGCTGATGAAACGCGACACCAGAGGTATGTCGTTTGTGAAAGCTCGTGGAAGGGACAGTCTCCCCAACTCTGCCGGACTGATGGCTGTATCATTGAAAGAAGGCTTTTGCATAAAAAGGCATTTCCCAACCACGGCTGTCACAGATTCATGCAAACCTGGGGCTAACCCGGTTTTCGGAGTAGTGACTCGGAGAAGCTTCAATAATTCATCTGAGAGTCGTGTTTGATGCTTATCAAAGAAAGGAGTTTCAAGGTTTTCTGCCTCCGCATTTTGACTGGAAGACATTGCCCACCGGAACCAAGACTTTTGCTGCTCAAACCACGAAGCATGAGCTTCTGGTCTGTAGCTATAAGCACTGGCAAGTTCCGAAGCAGGTAAATAGGTTGAAAATGGCGTCGATGGAGATGTAGTGTTAGATAAGGCCAAGTTCAAGGTCCTCCGTGCATTATCTGCTCCCAACTTATTCTCAGCAAGATAGAGAATCTTTTGCGGTGGTCTGTGTGCTTTGTGTTCCACAAATACCCCGTATGTGCTGTTAACCCATTCCAAAAAGTCCGGGGTAAAAACTTGAATGGTTCCATCCCCATGGGAATAAGGCTGGATTCCAACATCATCCTCGCAGATTCTGCCAGTGGCATCAATGATAATCTCGTGAACAGACTCACAATCATTTCTCTTGCCAGTAAGTGACACCAGGCCCGCAGATTGTGTGACATCAATACCACAGCCATGGAGACTAGCCAGCTCGTGGAAAGAGAAATGCTCAGCATGGAGAAGCAATGATATGAACTGAGCTGGTATGCGGAATTCCAACTGGCCACGTTCGCCATCAGCCACTAGCTGCCAACAATGCCGGACAATCGTCTCGGCAGCCTGGGATTTCCCTCTGAAGCCCTTGGTCTTTCTCAATGATCTGTCCTGCGATTTGGAGTTGCTTGGCCCCCATGTCCAGTCTTTCTCTTCTATCACAGCATTGCGGTTGTACTCTGAAATGAAGTCCGACAATTGCTTGTATGTGAAAGAGGAAGCCAATTTTGACCGCAATGCCTCGAGATCAGCAACAGGCAGGATCTGTCCCAGTTGATATGATCCACGGACCTCGTCAATTCTTTCCTGGACCGACTTGTCGCTGGGTGATGAGTTCTCGTCATTAAGTTCGTCCAACATTGCGCTAATTGTGCCGCCAGATTCATTTTCGGGGCTTTTGTTGCGACTGCGATTTAACTTTCGGCGGCGACGTGAAGGCACAACAACGATTTGTCCTGGCTTTCCAAGCGTGTCCACATCTAATGTGAATCTGCCTGCTTCATTTTGTCTATTATATTTCGGTTCGCGGTTTCGTTCGGAATTGGGTCCATCGAGAGCTTCGCGTTCATGGTCGCGACTCCAGTTGCTCTGGTATCGGGGAAGAACGGCGTGTGAGTATGACAATAGTGGTCTCCGATATGAAAGTGACTGGAAGCTCGGAAGCCCCAGCTTTTTCCCTGAGGGGCGTCGAAGCATGACAGAACAGTAGGCCTATTGCAAACGTGGAGAGGACAAATTATCCTACAATCACTTTTCTCCGGCGATAATCGGCACGCTAGGCCGCGATAAGAAACCAACTTCTGCCTCAGGCAGCAATTTCATGACCGCAATATCTACCTACCATGTACGATGAACAAAAGCTCTTGAACAACTTCTTCGGCTATGTAAAACAACCTCTCAAACGTCTCTTTTATTTGGATGAGAAAGGGCTTATTTAAAAGTAATGCATAGTGCAGAAATCTATGTAGAATTCATTCTTTTGGTACAACTTCCCAGCTGCGCAAGTCCTCTCTCACATCGAACTCGGAAAGCTCATTTTTTGTGTCTGGCGCCTTCCATGACCGACCCTTGACCCCTTCATACAACTGCTGTTCAATGCTCCCACTCTTTTTCTGATGCCCAAGCGCAGCAAGGGAGTCTGGGGTACTGTGTGAGCGATTGCTGGAAGTACTTTTGGGGCGCCGTTCAAAACTGGGTGACAGCTTTTTCCCGGAGCGGCTTTGGCGTGGGACTGCCTCTGCGCTCAATAGAGGATCTCTGTGATCGCCCCCTGATATGCCAGCATTGGCATGTTGTGCGTTGCTCCAGCAAGAACTCCCAGCAAACAACTCTTCAACCAACTTATCAGCAGGCAGATCACAGGCTCTGGAAGACCACGATGCTGCTAGTGTGCGCCGATACATGTCTTGCATATCTGCAATCTCCCGGCTCTTGGTGTCAATAGATGGCAGGTGGCCAAATTCATCGGCGTTGATAGGTAGTTCGGTGGATTGAACAACTCCGGCAATTCCTCCAAAGACGGTGGCAGATTTCAGCTGTGGTCTTTTATAATCAGCATTGACGGTGTTGATCAGAAACAAGTTTGGGGGCTTCACTTACGTCGTGAAGTTGCGGTCTCCTTCCAGCTGACGCATCGCGATCCCGATCTTGACAGTACTGTTTACTTTACTTTCATGCATCAGGTATCGCCGAATGATCCCTTCATCTTCCTCGGTTTTGTCCACGTATTCGGCGAGATTGAGCTTGATTTTACCCAGCACGCATTTTTCGGATATGGGTGACGTGGTGTACTCTTGTATGACTTCAAAGTTAAGTTCACACTCCTGAAGAATTGATGTCCTATCAATTGTAAGCCTTACTTGAAGGCATTTCTCATAACCCCAGTAAGCGCGGTGATCTGATAGAATTGCTTTCTCTGTGTGGCCTTGGTGTTCCGTGGAGCTTGACGATGGCAATCGCCATCGCACAAAAGCGAAGCTGTTGCCCAAGGGGACATTATTGATATCAATAATCTTTGAAAGGTCAGAAATCTTGATAGCATTTCCATGGTCTGTGTATAATGCTTACCCTCAAAATGAGCTCGAACCTAGGCTGTAACAGAAGTCAGTTACAAATTTATTTCACTTGGGCTTATCAGGTAACGTACTCGTCTATTCTTGGGGACTACCGTGAGTTTGTTAGCTTACATCAATCAACAAGTATAGAGGAGCATACCAAATGCCTGCATGTTAACGGTCACGTCACCGGTTCAAGCTTGTGGGAACTCAGATATCGCAGGCACATCAACTGGTCCACCTAGGACCGGCCTCGAGGAAATATCTCGATCTGGAGCTGAGAAGAAACCCAACTAGCATGAATATGAAATGTCAGGCAGTGATAGAATCGTCAATTTGGCTAAGAGTCCTCCCCGCATACGCCGCGGACACTATGGGCGGTGAAGTGTGATGATGTGGCAGAATCAAGAATCAGACTGCGAAGGTGACTTCTACAACATACGCCAGCACTCATCTCACCTCTTCTTTGATAACGTCAGGCGATCAATACTTGTTGCTTGCGAAATACTACCGCTTTTTCACCTTGTTATCACTCCACAACCATGGTGAAACCTGAGCCTACCCCTCCCGCTTCGTCTCCCCCGGCCGAAGCCGCGGCCGTTCCTTTGGATTCAACAACCCGCGACATCCCAATCCACCCTGATCTCGTCGAAATAAAAGTTCCAGATGGGCCACTGCCATCATACCTCTATCACCCAGTAACATGCCAACCAATCAAACCTCGAGACTACCAAACTGAGCTTAAGCAACTGGAAGAACAATACAAATCACGCGAGGCCGCGCTCCATGCGCAGGAACAAATTGCCAAAGAAGTCAAAGAGAAGATTGAGACTGCTAAACGGAAACGAGAGGAGGTTCAAAAATCCATGGATAAGAAGGTCAAGGAACGCGACACCGAGATGAAGGTCGTGTCCAAGTTTCAAGAGACCAAGGCATCAGACATTCCGTCTTGAGGCAGGCGATACCAACTTTTCTTCTAAGCCATTCAGACCACAAAGAAAAAACCAAAGCTTTTTTCATACTCTTGTCATCTTTCCTGGTGGACAGACTACCATTCACAAAAGAGACCCGGTTCGTTCTCAGCCGCGCTCGAAAGAACTCTTCATCCATGATTCCAGTGAAGACAACTTCCTTGTGACTTACCATGGATCACATCATCATCTCCAACATGTCCGAGCAAAGAACATGCTCTTTGGGTTAAAATGTGAGGAGACAGGCAAGCTAAGGAACCTTTGCGCCTATGCCATGTCTACCCATGTGAGAGTTCGCTTGAACACTACGACAATGGACTCTCTAATCCAGCTGAAACATCTTGAAGCGAGCATCACTTGCCTTTTTTGGAAATTTCAGGACTGGATCAACAATGATAACGCATCGCGCGAACAACACCAAAATTATGGAAATCGACGAGCTATTATTATAACTAGAATATGGGGAGCTATGGAATCGACGCTGAAAATGATACTCTGGCGCCAGAAATGGCCGCCTTTTCACCCGTAACTTTGCACTCGATTTTGTACCTTGGATCCTATAGGCCAATTGGCTGTCTATGGGATGGGCTATAGTAGAAAAGCCCTATAAAGAGAGAAGATCTGAGTAATAGAATTTCTGTGGTTAGTCTTCAGTACGGACTAAGCTACCTTTATACCATAGACTCCTGCTCTACACTCTAAACCTATATACTGTTGATGAAAGGATCAAATGATCAATGAAACACCGTGACAGTCGAGCGGACTCAAGCCTTCAGGAGAAGTACAATTGGGATAAAAAAATCTCCACAGCTGTCTCCCCTAGGAACTTTGGGGGGAACCTCTAGCTATATGCCAAAGACCCACGAGTTCTAGCTACCACAAAATAAAAGCAAAGAAGAACACAGCTATCCTTCTTCCTCGATTGTGTTTCCAAGAAGGCTATTGCCCAGGTCGTAGGTCACCAACCAATCGCCGGCGGGCTCAGGCTCGGGCAGTTTGAGCTCCGGGTTATGCCTATTCATTTCCCTGGAAAACATCACCCTGGCAAAGGAAGGGTCAAACACGAATGTCTTTTCGCCGGTCACAGAGTTTTTCACTTCCGCCGTAGCTGAAATCTCGTCTATGGCGATGTACTCGTGCTCCTTCGGCACACTTGCCCTCTCGAGATTTTCCTTTACGTGCTTTGCAGTCTCAGTATCGAGCCGGGTGTCGATGAAGTATAACTGGTCTGGGCCGGCCACTGCCACGTATGGAGTATCCGGCGCCACAACCTGGAGGCCATATCTTGTTTTGATACTCTTTGGTACGTAGCCGCCCCGATATTCCTCTTGGAAAGTTGGCGGGCCCTCGCAGGTTGACGGGCCCTCGCAGATTGGCGAGCTCTCGCATAGTCGGGATGGGTTCAGGAATATGGCCATTGATAGTAGAAAGAGCATTGTAGTATAGGGACAAGTTGGCTATGTATGGGACAAGTTGACTAGTTGTGTACTCTGATTCATAACACACCACATGCACTAAAACCGATGTACAAAGTATATTTAGAGAGGGGAACCCTGTCAGTTGAACCAATGATGCGACGACAACATGACATAACCACATGTTCGAGCTAGTTAATAAGAGTCACTGATAACAGGGCAAGATAGTACTTTAACTTCCATTGGCTCGATACAATTACTTTTATACAGCGCTGAGACCAAACTAGCTTAGCGTCCACATAGATCTTCAATGTAATGGACTCTGGTCCCCTACAAGATAAGACTATAACCTCCCAGTCAAGCTAAGAGTCATGAGACGTAGTCTCTGAAGCAGAGCTTCTTAAAGAGGGGTTCTCTGTCGACAGGATACTGTTCATGCCCGAGGTGTCCAGCTTGACCGATGTCTCAGCGTTGGCAGAAGTCGTTGCACTATGGGTATCCTTCTTAGCCGCGCTGGCAGCGTCCACAGAAATTTTCTCCTTGTTATTGCTACTCGACTCGGCACTCGATACTGCTGCAGCAGCGCGGGTTATAGTCTTAGTATCTTACTGTGCAGCAGTCTGGACAATGTTCTCTGCTGCCTGTACAAGAGAAGTGGTGCAATATGATGTGCTCTCACGATTTTCATGGGTAGCGCAACATCCTTACTGTTAGCCTCTACCTTTGTGGTCGTACCAGCTCCCACAGATGAGGATACGTGGGCGCCGGGACTGGCCAGTGCGATGCTGGGGAGCACCAGGATCGAGATCAAGGCGGTAGAGAAACGCATACTAGGCCGTTTCTCTGTCCAGAGGTAACTTGACAGTGGGAATCAGTCTTTCGATGCGGGATACGCCGTTCCTACATTATTATATTGCTACATAGCTTATGCATCATTGTGGGAGTCTGTGTCAACTCGCGTATTCTGTAATGTAATAGATCTAACACATTATGCAAACGTCTGCGTGGAGCGCCGCCCTACGATCATATGCTCCACAACTTGCCTCACGCACTATGCGTAGGGCACCATTGCTAGAAAGGTATGTTATCACGCTGAACTATTAGCACCAGTTGAGCCTAGTTTTCCACCAAGTGATATATGCATTATCTCATGGACACAGCTAGAAAAGCAGCCATCGATGAAGGGATACATGTGCGGCTATCAAGGCAGGTGAAATACAACGGGCAGGAGTAACGTGCTTCTTAGCGATGGAGATGGCCATCCTTTATTAAATATCAATCCCTAGTAGCAGCCTAATAGTTGTCGTACGTATCAGTGTGTCAATAAATACGGGTTGGTGTCAGGAGTGTGAGTCATTGAGCTAGTTTATTGTTGAGCTAACGACAAGCTATACTTACCGGTGAGATACTAACGAAGAGGCACAGATTTTATATTTGTTAATGTAATGTGTTTAGTGGTGATTTGTAAGAAGTTGAGTTCTTCGGGGCTATAAGAGCCAGCTATATAATCCAAACATATAGAAAGCTACAGTTTATGCCTACAACGTACATAATATACAAGATTCACTTGAAAGTGTAGTCATATGTCTCCTTCCTCATCTTTGCTTTTTAATTGGCTGAGCGAGTCAGGTTTTATTAACAAAATCAGAGGTTACACGCAGAGGTTATAATATCTTCAGAACGTCAACATATTGGTAATGCTACTAGAGACGTTTTATTTTCTCTCCCTGGTGCCAATTTCATTACGATACTCAAATACCATTCTTTTGTAGGCTGAACTGTTTCCAAGGATACCAACTAGTATAGAAATTGTTCGGAGATTTTCAACATGGCCAAACGCTTTGCTCGGAGATTTGGGCACAACCCGACAATCTGGGGTGCCTAAAAAGAACAAAGGAAAGTTTATTAGGGCGTTTAAAAAAATGAGCAATGGTTTATGAGTCATTAGTTTCATGATCAAGTAGTCTAATGGATGTCTACATGGGACTCGGAGCTCGCTGCACCACTCATTCATGAATGAGCCCCTTGAATCTGTTCTAAACATAAGTCACAGGGAAGCAATCCTTTGGCATACTTAAAAGCAGTGGTTTATTCTGGGTTCACCTAGGATTTTGTCCAACAAACGGTATATAGTGTAAATATTAAGGCATTGTCTGGCTTCGTTTCAAATCGAACATCATCGGCACATATATGAGTCATAACCGATGCAGTCTGCAAAATTCAATGGATTTCAATATAGTGCTTGATTCATAGTGGGGTGATTTCACTATCCCAACTTGATGGCAACCTGACAATCATGAAACTAGGCATGATATGGGCCCGACAGAGCTGAGTTTCAGTACCCGCCTGACTGTGGATGTGGTTAAGATCTGCCTGGGATTCCAGCTCCCGACTCTTGCCAACTCATACCCCTTCTCCAACCGGTTTTCGGTAAAGCAAGCGAAGTGAACAAAGTGAAGCAAGAAACCATACTCCATAGTGACTAGTTACTTTGTAGGGCTTTGCAGACATGTGGGGCCGGAGATATCCGCCACAACGTGGCGAGTAATGTGCACCGCCTCATATCTATTTTAGGAAAAAGCAACCAACTCGGTCGCATATTTTTCCATACGCTATATGCCCACCCTTCTATAGATACACAATGACAATGACGACCTCCGACTCAAAGCGAACCCCCCGGTACACCCACACCAGACCATGTGACCGAACTCATATGCAGCAGGGATTCCATTTTAGGGAAGAGGCAGAAGGCAAAGGGCGCCTGCAGAGGAAACGGAGTAAGATGATATCATTGAAAACTTGAATCATGTGGACAAGACAATAGGAAACGGTATTTCAGTACGGAGAGTACGGAGTACACAAGGCCTAGTGGCGCCGTCCCAAAGTCTGGCAATGGAGGCTCAGCCCAATGGCAGATCGTAACAGGGATCTCAGCTTTCTGTGCATCGGCCGGACTCGGTTGGTCTCAGCGAATCCCAGCCCTGAAGTGACTCAAGACGGGCCCTGCCCCACGCTTGCTCGACCCTCCATCAGCTGAGGTCTACGACTCTGTATCGTCTTAGCGGCACTCGATAGGTCCAAAAAAAACCTTGATATGGTTGTTATGGTTGTTATGGTTGTTATGGACGTGTTTCGTGTAATATTATTAATACTGTAAACCTTGGGGAATATTATTTTCTCTTACTATCCAGTTGGATATTGAAGCACAGTATTGAAATAGATTTGAAAAAGGGATCGAAACTAAGTCTTGGCTTGCAGGCTGCAGCCAAATTTAAATAGAGTCTTCACCTAAAAGCATGGGGACTCTAGTGTTGAGGATCCGGTATCTCTTTAACGATGTGTAGATCTTGGCGCACACTGAAATATGCACATCGCCCAGCTGAGAAATGTATTTAAGTCCCCGCTAATATGTAGATAGTAATTTGATCGCTCTAGATGATCTATGGAGACTCGGAGGTTTTCTAATACTTTCAGTTTCTGCCGTTTCATGGATCATTGGGGCTTAGCTGTTGCAGTTTAGGGCATCCTGCAGCTGTTCTGGCCAAATGGACGTGCAACGGGTGTGTGAGACTGGCACTGTGCGAGTGAACCCATCAAATTTGATGAAACGTTTGGATCTCGTGCTTTTTTAACCGTTTCAAGTATTCAAGTATTCAAGTATTCAAATATTATCGCCACTGAAGTCTTCAGGTTGCAGATCGGGGAGTCCGAAATGTGCCATAGACTGATGTACGTTTGACTCCATCGGCCTGCATACCAAAATAATACGGTAGAAAAAACATGAATTCCTGTGTTTTTCTATGTTTTCTTTCTATCTTAAGAGAGAGAAAAAAAATAGAAATAATCCCAAAATTAACATATTATTGTGGCCATTAAATCTCCACTTATTGATAGTTCCCCCCCTCTCTTATTATCTTATTATTCTTCTTGACATCCCTCTCTTTTCTTTCTATAACCACTCTTGACTTTCATGTCATCTCCTTTCTTTTATATTCTAATTTCTGTTTTTGCGCATTCGCCCGCACTTTAATATACATCTCAACACAATTCCAAAATCCAACAACATTTTGTGTGGGCGAATGTTGCCTTTATGATTTATGTTCTATATTCTACATTCTTTTATATCATCTATACCAACGCCGGACGTATCACCTTTCGCACAGTGTCATAATGCCAACAGTCTTACTCCCATCTTCCGCCGCTGCTTTTGCGCCGCGATCATCCCCGAATGTCGTGTTGAACACCAAGGTTGAGCCTTGGTTGACGGCTACCCTGAAGCGAGTAAACCGGGTCAAGCGTCCTTTGAACAATGTCACTCAGCATACCCGGTGTCTGACAGAAACGCTCTCATCGAAAAATGCCATCTGGACCCTGTGTTCCATGATGTTCACCAAGGCTCCCCAGACAGAGTTGGAGAAGAATGAGAACCAGCTCTGGGAGGCCCTGCACAACCACCAAATGATCCACATGGAGGCCTACGTTGTACACGTCGACATGGTCTCCCGTAACGAGGTGGCCTTTAAGTTGACTCCGGAAACCATTGAATCCCTGGTTGATTTCCACAAGGAGGTCTACTCGGTGGATGCCGCCGCCAACACATACAACTGGTCGGGAAAGCATGGTGAGTTGAAGAGATTACAGGAGGAGTTCGTCCAAGCCGCCAACAAGTTTGTCTACCGGGCCAATGCCCAGGCGCTTGAGGGGCTAGAAGAAGACGGCGCCGGAGAGCTACTGAGCGGTCGCAGCGAAGAAGCAAAGGCAGCCATCGGCAAGCTCTTTGTCCCACTGGTTGCCCCTTCACCACCGGTGGTGGATGTCATGCGCCCAATGCCTATCCTGCCTAGTTCGACAGGCCCAGAAAACTGGTGGCAGAACCCGGTGCCCCAGCCAGCGCCACTCGAGTCGTGGAAAGTACTGTCGCCCAGCCCCAACCCGGCCACCACGGGTGATTCTAATCCGAATCTTTGGGCTAGTCTCAGTTTCAGTGATGCCCAACTTGCCTCACCGACCCCGTCTTATAGCCAACCCTTCACCCCCTCGCCGTTCCAAACCTACGACTGCCTGCCGACCACCTGCATGCCGGCCACATCGGCCGCTATCAGTCCGCTCCCGTTGCCGACCATGTTCCCAAGCATGTTCCCGAGCATGCTTGTACAACCCTGCAGCACGGCTGTCAACATGGGTATGGGGGGCTTTAGCTGGGGGGACTTTGCTCCGCTGCCGTATGGCACGATCGCCTAGATCAGCCCTCCTGAGTAGACTCGGTGATGTCGACCATTCCCAAGTCCAGGCTCCCCCGGTTCGTGTAACCTGGGTTTGAGAAACGTAGATCGTTTCTTAAAACCAGATGCGCGCGCAATTTTTCGGCTTCTTCACGACTCCCCAACTCCTCTCCTCTCTTCTTACCGGGAACCCGATTCCAAGCAACGACAATTCGCATTCTTGACGGCGTTCTCTTCGATTTGACACTGTGCATCTGTGATACTCCCTCCTGCCTTTTGCATGATAACCAGAATTATCTTTTTTTTTCTGCGCTTGCTTTGATAGTTTTGATGTTTGATTCCAGCGTCAGCGATGTTTTCTTTTTCTTTTTTTTCTTTTCCATTTGCATCAAGAAGCGGCGGGACGGCTCTCTGTTATGTTTCGTTTCTTTTGTCCCGCATATATGTCATGAAGACTGGTCTGCCTCACGGCATGTGGAGGATATGAATTTGGACGTGGAATGTCCAACCTTATGTTTTCGATTCTTATGCCGCAGCTTACTGGAAAGGGAAGAAAGCAAGCTTGAGTTACTCGACTGGACTGGGTTCAGCGTGTGCTTTTGCTTTCTTCCCTTTCTTACAGGGCTTGTCCTTCTGGTACTGGGTACCGGACCGGCTAGTTCTCTTTATCGGAGAATTAGAGGATAGGTTTATGCGACGGCGTCACCTTCTTCCTTGCATCTGTGATGCTTTGTTGGAGCACGCATTTTTGGTCATCTTTGGTTGGAGGAGGTGAATATCAGCAACACGAGTGTGAGAGAAGATTGCCTTCAGCCCTCGTCAGACTTGAGTACATCCGCCTGTGGCAGATACCAAGCGCAAAGGGCGACGCACTGGATTTCCCCCCTTGGGTCTGTGACCTGGGGATCTTCACATCCCGCCCTAAGCGACGAGTGGTCTGAGTGGCAGTCATCTCCGCCCTCTGCGTTACGAACTCACCTCCAATGGCCATATTTGGCAATGATAGATTCATCTCCTATCGTCCAGGCTGGGTTTTAGAAATTCCTGGGCAAGCTTGGTCTGTCGGTGGGCTCTTTCACTGGATGGAAGAGCCCTTCATTCTTTGTCCCGACGACAAGAATCGGATGCTCGATCTAATAGATACTCTCCTTTATGATCTATCTGATCGGGGGGCTGGTCCCTTGCGCTGGCCGCTTCTTTTCTCTTGGTTTTATGTTGATCCGTCAGCAGTTCTATTCAAATGTTGTATGTATCTCTTTAGCTTATGTAGTTTAAAAAAGTGCATACACAATTTCTTCCTCTCAGTTTATATCTATAACTAGATATTCGTATTAGTTAAAAACAAGAAAACTTATACATAGTTCGTAGAAATCTAAATTTAAATCCATCAAGATCCAAGGCAACCCCATACTCTTGCAAGTATATCGGGTATATTACCCCAGTCCTTCTGTATGACGTCAATCGCCAAGACAGTGCAGGTAACATCATATTCCAAGTTGATCCTCCAACTTTTGCTCACAGTCACTCCCTTAAACACCTCTCTCTATGCCTGCATTCTAGCTTTGACTTCTTTTATATGTTATAAGATCTCTTTGCATTGTAATTCTATTGCATTTGTCTCTTGTCTCTTGTCTCTTATCTGGGATTTACCACGTGTTTCATCAATTTATAACCTAAAACCTTTCTACAAAGAAACAGTTTTGCCGGAGCCAGCTTTTGAGCGTTGTTAGACATTTGAGTCTTCATAAATTCTGGAGATCCGGGTCTCCAGTTGTCCGCCACCGCTTATCCCACCCCCGTGTCCTAATTCCGGCACACCACGAGCTGACACAACCCCCGCTACTCGAAACAACGTCACTGCACTACCGACACAACTCGGAATTTACAACATCGCAGAAAACTAAGACTTCGAAATATAGAAATACTCTTACTGCACCTATGGCTACCTTACACGAGGCCCTCCAATGCCTCAAACCAACGTTATGGGACGAAGTTCCCCAGGATCCCGACGAGCTCCGTGACTACGTGCGCGAGATCTTCAAAAATAGCCGCCTGGTAGCGGAATCACTTCCAGACCCCCCAATATCCGACAACGATAACTACCCCGGGCTCGAGGACACGAAAAATTCCTCCGCCCGACGAATCGTCCCATCATCCGCACGAGTGGGAGAAACCGATCCGGAGATTACAGACCTGCAAAAGGAATGGGGGAAGCCACTCAAAATGGGCGGACCAAGGGACAATCCATTGGACGTGACAGTGTGGAAACTTTCCGCAAATGACGGTGGGGGTTCATGGTTCGGGCGACGGAGTGTGCATGAGGGCCTCCCATTCTCGCGGTGGCGGAAGAAGCTCTCAACTGAGTACGACGAAACGCTCAAAGTAAATCGCAAGAAGATTGAGAAGGGACAGACGCCTGACAAGTGCATCCGTGGAATCGGTGCCGAAGAGAAAATCGAGAACATTGAGATCAAGGACCATGATGGTTCGGTTCTGGGAGATTTAATGGTTTACCATGTCTCGGCGCAGTTTCCCAAACCTACTGCTCCGCGCGATTTCGTGGCGCTGATAATCAATTCTGATTCTGGATTGCAAGCTGGCGGAACTAAACAGCCTGGTCGCAGCTGGGTCATGATCTCTAAGCCGTGTGAACACCCCGATATCCAGCATAAGCAGGGGTATACTCGCGGACAGTATGAGTCTATCGAGCTCATTCGGGAGATTCCTAAGAAGAATGGCAGTGGGAGCAGCTCCCCTAGCCAGGGGAGTAAGAAGAATAGTGATTCTTCGTCCTCCAATCTGCAACAGCCTGAGGGACTACCTGAGCAGGATGGAGCTGGGGATGAGGAAGATGAAGAAATGAATCCTGTTGAATGGATCATGATCACTAGGAGTGACCCGGGCGGCAACATTCCGCGGTGGATGGTGGACAAGGGAACGCCACGAAGCGTGGGAACGGACGCTGCTAAATTCATTAATTGGGCTCTTCAAGATGACAAGCCGCCCAAGCAAGAAGAAAGGACGGGTACGGAAGCTGGAAATACTTCAGCAAGCGCCAAGGCTAAATCCGGGGACGGGGAGACTGCGAATGAATACGACTCCGATCAGGCAGACGACTCGGATTCGGATTACGAATCACTTAACAGCGACGGTGAACATTCGCATCATGGTCTGATTGCCAGTGTTACCGGCTTGCTCAACAGTGGACTGGAACGGTTCGCACCGCAAGCTCTAGGCTATGGCGCCCACACTACAGTATCGGGTGATATCCCGGCCGGGGACGAGGTTTCCCACATTGATGCAGATGGCATGGCACACCTAAGCCCAAATAGTGTCCAACAAAATAAAACAACGTTGGACGCCGAATCTTCAAGATCCCGTGAGCATGACCATGTTTCACTCTCCTCGGCCAATTCCGCACAAGAAGCAACTGCCATTGATGAGGTAGCACGCAACAACATGTCAACGGAGGAACTGACCGAAATGACAAAGAATGGCAAGCTCACTTCCCACGAGAAAGAGCTCGCAAAGCTGGCCATCCGCAAACGCGAGGTTGAAGACAAGCTAGACGAAGTCCGCGCCGAACTCGACAAGTTTCAGATCTCATCACAACCGCCTAGTGTTTCAGGGACCCCAGCGAAAAGCATCAGCGAGGTAGACAGCGACACTAACGGGATGCGCAAGCGTGCAGCGACGAATAGGTCTTCCAGGCCCGCCAGTACTCGCACACAGCAGAGCCAGACCCAACCGCAGGACGAGATCAGCAATGAAGACCAACCATCTTCTACGCGGACGGAAACCCCCGAGCCGTCATCGCGTCTCCCCAAAGCAGCTGCCCAATTTCTCCATGGGGAATCTAAGCTGCTTAAACAGCTGCGCAAGATCGAGGCTAGCCAGCTAAAAATTACGTCGAAGATTCAAGCGAAGCAGAAAAAGGATGATGAGCGTTCGCAGAAGTCCAAGTCCAAGAACAAGTCTGAGGTTGATAACTTGAAGCAAGAGGTACATGATCTCAAGAAGGAGGTCAAGCAGCTTCGCTCTGAGCGCAAGAAATGGGTCGACCTTGTTTCTTCGTTGCAGGCGGAGAATACAAGGTTGGCGGCGAAGTCGGAGGATGCTTAATCGGTGGATAAACCATAATTATATAGCTTGTACATACTGCATCGCTTATTTTCTAGCCTCCTCTATTGGTTTATTTTTTTGCTTTGGACCGGAGTCTGATCTGTCCAATGGTTCTATAACTACACACTTTGTCCTGTATCTATTACTACATCTATCTACGGAATGAATTTCGATATTTGATATCTTCATGTTTCAAACATTATGACTAGATTGTAATATTGCTGGCCATCATCAATCAAGTGAGATACAGCTCTGAGGCGGCTTCTCCCAAGTATTGGGTGTAGTTGAGAAACCGAATTCTCGACAAGCAATACCAGGACATCCGTTACGATGCTAGTTCCAAGGTTGGGTATATGGGGCCTTGCTGTTGAGAGCATAATTTCATGTGGTAGGCGTGCGTATCACAAAGTGTCCCCCTCACTGACAAGAATTGAAGGATTCTTCAGGTTCCGGAAGCCAAAACACCGGCAATCCCTAGCCCAGAGAGAGGGTTCTATCGGCCTTGTTTCATAGAGCATTTCGTATGTTGAGTTGGAATTGTTATTCCATACTGAGGTGATCGAAGGGAAAACTGAGGGAATGGATCTTTGGCAGTTTCAAAATCCGTACACAGAGGGATTTATCTCACGTCAGCAAAGTTGCTGAGCTCCAGGGCTGGACTAGGGGGTGGTCGGAGGGTCGGAGGATCTGCCTTCCTGTATGGAAAGCTGAGGACGTGACAAGGGGTATCAAGAAAACAAGAATAAACCACACTAAATAGTTTACTCTTGAGTCTAGATCATTGGAGGGCACATGTTAGCCAACCCATCTTGTATTATGTTGAGCAACTCTGCAAGACACCACATACCTCTGGCGGATTACCAGCACCTCTGACCATTTTCTCCAACATCATTGCGCGCACCTTCTCTTTGGGTTCCCCCATGCCGACGGCCATGTAGGACAGCAGGGGAGGGTGACCGACGTAGGAGGAGTAGCTGTCACGGAGGATGTTGGACGTCCACTCGTACTTGGTTGTATCGGCGTGTCCGGTACCGATGTAACGGGCCTGGAGAGCCTCGAGGTTCTGGATGGTGCGGAGCTTGTCGGCCATGGTGGATAGTAGAGATGTTGGTGTTGGATTGAGAAGAATAGCGGGAAGCTCGAAAGAAGAAAGAGAATATTGACGCCTCAGGCATAAATTATATGACATCACGTGATCGCATGAGATTCTTCGATCCTGTCTTTGCCTTTAACAAAGGATTTGGTTGTTTGGGAAATTGTCGTTCGGACTATAATAATATCCAATGTCTGTTGATACATCCGGTTTATCATTATCGTCCCGGATAGCATCGCTGGTTCATGCACATTTCGATGCTCTGCCAACGCGCAGCAAACCAACCATATTTCCAGATGGATCGAGGGAATGGATTCCAATGACCGGTATTGTGGCCGTCAAAGGTATGTTTGTAACTTAATGTTTATAAGCGAGTTATCATCCTCGTCCATGTATGTACAGTGAAGGGGATGGGTCCATTCTTTGCTTTTTACTTCGCCGTCACACATCTTTCTTGTGATTCAAATAGTAACATTTTTTTTGTCTCTTCGTTTATAGGAGAAAACACACCTTTGGAAAGTCTAACCTGCATATCTGTCACGTAAGTTTCGAATTTCCCACTTGCAAGTCTGACCAAGTCATATGCAAGCGACCTACATTCAAAAAAGCTGATATTGATGTAGGAGTGGCGCTAAATGCTTGTCGGCATCTCATATCCCACGCTGCAGGGGTCTTGTACTACATGACTGTCATGCTGAGATATTGGCCATCCGAGCATTTAATTATTGGCTTTTGACAGAATGCAACAGTGTTCTATCTCGGGAAAAGCAATTACCGAGTGGCCATGATACCCCCGATAATGAAAAAGTCCCGGATTCTCCATTCATACAAAGGAGAAAGACTGAAGAGGATGAAGATGGTATTGGTACACCACCCACAGAATGGCCGCCCTTTGAGATTCGGCCTGATATCAAGATTTACATGTATTGCACATGTGCTCCTTGCGGCGACGCAAGCATGGAGCTCTGCATGGCAGCCCAAGAAGATGCGACACCCTGGGAAGTCTTACAGCAAGAAGGTCCTTTGCCAGAAACCCAAGATGCAGAGGTCCCAGGTACAGAGACCCTTCTAGATGGCCGGGCCCACTTCTCTCTTCTCGGAGTCGTGCGTCGAAAGCCAGCGCGCATGGATGCCGAGTCCACGCGCAGCAAGTCCTGTTCAGACAAGCTTGCGTTGCGGCAAGTCTCCTCTTTGCTGTCCTGTGAGACCAGTCGCCTCGTTGCTCCCACCGAAAACGCCTATCTGGCAGGTCTGATTCTTCCTGAGGACGAAATCAGCCAAGTTGGCTGTAACCGCTCCTTTGGCGAGAACGGTCGAATGCAGGCTTTGGGTGGACTATATTGGCCTAGGGAGACAAAGGGTAAAGAAAATACACCGGGGTATCGATTCCGGCCATTCCAGGTTCTTTCGGTGCCGAGTGAAGAGGTGGCAGCGCTTTGGCCATTTGCGAAGCCGAAATCCGTGCCTTGTCCTGCAATTCCTTTAGAGCGGGAAGGAGACTCTTTGACGTCTGGTGCAAAAGTTAAAAAGGCCAGGCCAGGGAATGTGAGCGCCGTTTGGACATTGGCTCCCTCGTATAAACGCCCATCGGCAATGACTATGGATACTGGCAGCAAGTCAGTGCCAACTCTTCGTCATTCTAAAACCGGCTTATATGAGACTATCATCAACGGAGTGAAGCAAGGAAACCGGGCATCCTCACCGGGTGCCCGTGGGGCCTCGTCTCTATCCCGAGCTAAACTTTGGGCTCTTCTTCGCGAAATTTCGCCTGCCTCGATTCGACATACCTATCAAACCAACGTCTCCCCAGCCGGATCGCTGTCGGATACTCCAAAGGCCGAAGATCCGCACGTCAATACAGTTCAGCACCATATACCAGATATAACCACCTACCAGGATTTCAAAAGCCCTAGCAGCTTGGAAGACCCGTTGCAAATCCGCATGCAGGCCATCAGGGATGCTAAACTGGTTCTCAGGGGATGGATGGCTAATTCAGGAGATGAATCTTGGGGCTTGGATGTTTTAGTTGACCCCAAAAAGCGAAAGCGCTGATTGTGTCCAGAGGATGAAAGATCACTCTGCGTCATGTATACTAACTCCATCGTATCCCCCTTTCAAGATTTCCATTAGAATATAAGATACTGCGTATCTGAACAAAAAGAGCCATGTGCTAGTTTAAGAAATATCTTGCTATCACTAACAAAGGGACTGGTTTGCTGTTCATGATTGACATCAGCCCTTTATCGCCGTCAAACAACAAACCACGGCCTCGTCAACCAGGCATCGAGGCGGGCTTCCACGAGTCAGCGGAATGTCAACAATGGGATGTCTCGGTTTTTCTCAGGTGCCTTTGATTGTTAGATCTTCTTGTTCTTCTCACAACCCTCTTTCCTCCCCCATACCTTCTAGTCTCGAGTTTCATCAATCTACGACTTCACACCTCGGATATCGACCCCCATGAGCAACAATTGATGAAATATTCCGCTTCTTCGACATAGCTTTGATTACAGCCGCCAGCTTTATCTTCAATATGGCTCCGAAACCTCCGGCCGAATGCGCAAAATGTGGGACAGAAACTAGGACTATGTGTTGGGGCTGCTCGCATGCACCCGAATACCAAAGCGGCGATTCTCGAGTTGTTTTTTACTGCAGCCGCGAGTGCCAGGAACTGGACTGGCCAGATCATCAGGACTATTGCAAGAACATGCAACAACGAAAGATACTGCTCCGAGCTGCCCAGATACTGAAGGCATCCATGCTGGCATACAGAGAAACTGTGTACGACGTGGATCTAACTAAGATCGAATATCGCGATGGGGTCCTCTATCTCCATCAAAATCAAAGATCGGTTTCGTCTCAATCCAAGCGCGGTCCTTTCCCTAACCACATGACTGACAACATCGTGCACAAGGAAGCAGCTCTTGTTAAAAGTCAATCTACAGCAGCCATGGCGCTCTTGGGTCCCTTGACCAGAAAACTACTCGGAGGTAAATAGCCTTTCTACCCCTACGTACCGAAGCGAGCTGTGGCTAAAACAAAAGCAGGTGTGTCCTTGACAATTGAGACCATGGTCGTCAACATCGGAAGATCACGGGTGCCAACTAGGCTTGTTCCTGGTCCTGGCTTACACGGCGGTCCACACACGGTGTTGAAGATAGGGCGAATCGAGAGCAACGAAACATGGATCATCGATACGACAGGTTGTCAATATGGATTCCGAGATGTGCTTGTTCCATTTGTCAAGTACTTTCATGACAACGAATGCCGGATTTTGAGTGCACCTCGGATTTACGACGAATGTGAGACAAGCGACTTGGACTACTTGTCATCTCTCTATGTCTTCAACCAAACGAAAGCGCAACGACAGGATATGCGACTAGAACGACTGACCCGTCACCATTTTGCTGTCTTCATTTATATGAGTGTGCATGATGAAATCCTTATGGGCTCTGGCGCTGACTACAAGAGAAGGTTCGATCGCTTCGTCAATGAGCTCAAAGCTCACCTGGTTGAATCTATCAGGAAGGCAGGTAACGATTTCGAAGATTCTGATGATTGAAGACGGAGGATTGCATAGCTGGGTGTATCTATTCAGTTGTTTAATTGATTTCAAACTTGTGATTCACTCTTGACCTTAACTATATAAAGAATTGCCCTTGTAAGCTCCTCTGCCTGAATACTGTTGTGGAATTGACAGCGAGAAATAACCTGGGAACCCGACATTAATTGTAACGAGCAACATAGTCTATTCAATTCATTCTATATATTACTCAGAATCATCTGCACTCTTCACAGTGAACTATTCGAGCGCCACAATTCCATACCTTCTCTAGAAAGTCTCATATCTGATTTAATGTTCTAAGTTTCTAGTTTGGGACGCATCATCAGCCCCGAATTGCTCAAGAACAATGAATTATCAATTGGTATATCAGTCTTGCCTTAGCTTCTAACGTTACTTCAAATCTGGAATGCAACAACTGGAAGAGTCTCTTGGTAAGAACTCACAAAGTAGATTTTGTATTTGCTATCTTGTTCGGTCAAATTCTCCTGCGACAACAAATTTAACGATGGCCAACTTTGGGAGATTATAATCCAAAAAGTGCGCCTATCATAAAGGTTTTCGCAAGTCAACCTTGGGAAATATTAGGGATGAATAATATACAAAAATAAGGCATGGAAGTAAATCCAAAAAAGGAAACAACCTATGAAAGAAGTTTTTGATGGGAATATCTCAGTAGATTCCAGGGATGATGCGGCTGCGAACGATGGAGGTATAACGCTTCCAGTCGGCGCCATACTTCTTCTCGCACTTCTCCTCATCGCGCATCTCACGGTGGATCAACAAGACACCAAAGTAAAGCATGTAAAAGTACGTGAAGATCATACCCCAGCCACGGATTTCCGGGGTCTGCACGGCTTGCTTCTGGACAGCGCCACTGGCTGGGTTGATGCTCTCGATGAGGACATATCCCGCAACGCCAGTGGGCAGGCAGTAGGCCCACGACATAGTCCAATCACCCAAGTAGTTGATGTGACGCGCCAGACCCCACCAGCCGGAGGTCATCAGTTTGGATCCAGCGGCAGTTTCAATGTACTTGATGTTCTTCAGGCGCGGGTCATTGGGATTCGTGCGGAAACGATTCTTCTGGTTATTGGCGCCACGGAAGATCGAATATCCAACGGCGGTGATACCCAGAACAACGGCCATACCACTCAAGCCAAGCTCGTAGGGGAAGACAGAGAGATACCGGGTCTGAATGCTGTACACATGAGGCACCCAAGCCACATCGCCGAAAGACAACATGAATCCGAATCCGTCCATAATTACATCCATGGTGGTCATGATTGCTGGCTCCATGTACAGCGCATCCAGAATGTAAAACGCCTGGAAAACAGTAACCAGCACAATCGAGTCGGTGATGTAGCCATAAGTTCGGTACTGGTGGGCCACGTTGGACAAGTTCAGAATTGTCCATCCAAGCAATCCTGGTCTCATCTCCATGAACACCTTGATATCAATGGTGCGCGATGCCTCGCTGACGAATGGAATGGGCAAGCGAACACGAGGGTTGAGTTCACGGCCGATGAAGAAGTCGTAGAGCATATTGCCCGTATGACCGCCAGGTGCCAGCTGCCGTAGGCTTGGGTTTGCCTGCCCTGGAGCTGGAACTGTGAAGCTCTTCAGATAGACAAACATTGCAACAGAAGAAGAGATCAACAAGTTTGCTGTAATGACCTGGACGTAGTTGTCCCATAGGAATGTCCACACCACAAAGTCGGCTCCGTAGAGATAAGTGCCTCCGGCGAGGCCGGAGAGGATAATGATGGCAGATGAGAATGCTATACAATGAACCGAGTCAGAAAAAGAGTCCCCCTGTTTGAATGCGATATGCGAAAAAGGACTGCCATTGCCATACCATTGAATTTGTACTTCAGCCGTCCTCCGCAGGCCAACACAACACCGTCTGCCTCCTGACCGGGAAGGAAGACCTGCAAGAACAGGCTGAAGGCATAGTAGCTCAGTGTCCACAGTGTAACATTGGTATCATAAAGCGCCGTGACTCCTTCCTCTGGCCACCCGACTTCACGCTTCAATTGCTCGAGCGACAAAGTCGAGGGATTCAACAGCGACGGCGCAGGACAACCAGAGATATCGTTGCAGACGAAGGTAAAGAGGTATATCAGGGTTGGCAATCCAAATACAATACCGAAAGCACCTATTCTATTGTAAATGTTAGCTCGGCTTAACTCAATTGAAGAAAGAAAAACATACGGTCCACAAAACTCATAACCGCGTTTTTCTGGCACTGGCTGCACAGGTATTTTTTTGGAGTCCTTTTTGGTGGACATATTGAAGTAATGACCAATGAATAGACAGGGAAATAATCCAGGAACTACCCAGAGTGTGGGGGAGGAGATCCTTAAATAAGTGCCTGGAGCCTTCAAAGTCGCGTACGACGTCGGATGGTGGGTGTTCCGCCAGATTTGCTCCGCATCTCCAATCACAGCGGTGGTGATGCTACGTAAGCCTCCCTCTCTCACAGGCGCAGGTACATTTTACCTCCTTCACACCAATTCATACATTGTCATTTCTATCATTTTACAGATTGTATCTTTTTCCCTGGTCTCTCCACATTCCTTATCCCATTTCATTTCTTTCTACTTCCAGACTGCCTTGGGTCGACCCCAACATAGCCCACCATGAAGCTCACCAGCTCCGCTCATTACTCTATTTTCCTTCTATCCTCAATTCTCGGATTATCTAGCGCATCATATTCTTCCCATTTGGAAGATGATGCTCCATGTGTCGCCCGCTCCCCAACCACCGGGTTGTACTTTGATCTGAATGCGATCTCATTATCCCCACCCGAAATGAAGGACGGCAAACTCTCGAAAGATGCGCGGAATACCAGCTGGTTTGCCAGGGGTCATGACTACCCGGCCAATTTCACAATCAACATCTGCGCGCCGGTCATTGAGAACGTGACGGATGTGGTTGGGATAGAGTCACCGCGGTGGAAGAACGTCAGTGCATATTACGAGCGGGATGATAAAAGATACTCCATAGGGTATGTCAGATCTCCATCCTAACCGGTCGCACTAGTTGGATTTGTGCTAACGATTCTCGGTCATATACAGGCAACAAGCATCTGAACCTTTCTTCCGCGGCCGCAAACTCGTCCTCAATTATACCAATGGCTCGCCTTGTCCGGACGACTATAATATGGGCAGTTCCAATGTCTCTACGCGCACTAAGTCGACTGTCATGTCTTTCCTTTGTGACCGCGACGCTGCGCCAAACGTGGCCACGGCGTCCTTTGTCGGCTCCATGGATGAATGCTCGTACTTCTTCGAAGTCCGTAGCTCAGCGGCATGTGGTGGAATCGCCGTGGATCCCAACGCTGGTGGTTTGGGACCGGGCGGCGTATTCGGTGTTATGTGAGCATCCATTTCTGCCTGTTGGGAAAATACCCAATGTAATCCATGCTAACCCTGTCCTCTAGTATGGTGATTGCCATCGCCGTTTATTTGATTGGTGGCTGCGCCTACCAGCGAACAGTCATGCATCAACGTGGCTGGCGCCAGTGTCCGAACTTCAGCCTGTGGGCTGGCGTTTTCGACTTTGTCAAAGTAAGTATCCTATTATTGATCCCATGTTGGCCTCGTCGCAAATTCAGATATGGCAAGTTCGTGTCGCATAAGTTTCGGGATTCAAATGGGGCAGGACTACCTGTTTCAAGGATGGATTGAACTCGCTCTAGCTGGTCTAGAGACCAATCGCTTCGGAAGAGACGGTCGCGGTTTGCCTGTTCCATTCATCTCCTTGTTTCTTGTCAGGCATAGATCTTTTTTTTTTTTTTTTTTTTGCCATGTTATATCTTTTGAATGGATGGACTCTTTGGACCTTCGGGCGCCTGTGGTGATCACGGCGTGTACATTTCCATATGTTTGACAAGATGTCTTGATTTATGCAAGTGGGCTGTCCCTCGGGTACTTGTCAATGGACGTGTCATTTCATCTTTGGGATCCCTGGGGAGACAGCTCCTCCATAGTCACTGCTCCTCTCTTGATTCATTAGATGGACAATGTGTTCTATTGCATGTACTTAAATGATCGATTGCAGTTGCGAGCCTCATTGTCTGGAACGTGACGCTGACCACTTCTTCCTTTCTACATCAACAGGACATGTTCGTGATTATATTTTCCTCGCTAGGAAACCTCTTCCGCTGCAAGGGATCCCCCGCGAGTGATGGCTACACCCGTGCGGACTCGAATGGCCGTGGTGGATTCATCAGCGCCATCGGAGGACGGGGAGGACGCGGTCAGGGCCGTGACGTGGATGCCGAGAACAGGCTCATAGATCAACTGGATGAAGAGTGGGATGATTAGTGGGTGGTTGCTTTTACTTTCTTTTCCCCGGTTTCCCTTGTCTTATAGCGACTTGTGTTTCCCATAACCTTTCTCTACACTCCTTTTTGTCCAGTGGCAACTTCATTTCTCGGATTGTTCAAAGAATAAATTCCGATGCCTTTCTCCTTGTCTGATTATTTGTAATGTACGGAGTAAATGTTTCCATGTTATCCACGAACATGTTCTGTAGTCATTTACCTACCTCGCCTGGATATATATATCCACATTTGGCATCACATCCCATCTCAATTCATTCGTGTGGACATACAGGGGGCTCACATGCGAGCAGGGTTAGGATTGAATTATAACATAAGCTGTCACATTATACCTAGGTACCTACCAACTTCAATTGCACATACCTACACTGTACTTGATCCCATTTTCAAGTAAGTCATACTCGATCGTAAACTGTTAAGCGAACATATACCCCACAGCGCACAGATAACCATACAACTAGCATCATTGGTCTAGTGGTAGAATTCGTCGTTGCCATCGACGAGGCCCGTGTTCGATTCACGGATGATGCACAACAATTTATTTTTTGCAACTTCCTTTGCTGAATTTATTTTGGCGTAGGGAGAATCGGATTTTTTTTTGTCAGGGTACTGGAAACTTTTACGAGGTTGTGATGTCTATCCGAGAAAATCAAACTATTAGATATAGATATTCTTCGGAAAATCTGCTTAAATAAGAAAGGGATATACACGCAGCAGACGACATAATGATATTTACACAAATCAACACAAGTGGGGTGATAATACGGTAGCGCAAAAAGTAACAGACCCCAGCTCCGAATGCCCGACTCCAAGCTTTTGTAATCACTGTAAAGAAAACTCAAACAAACACGACGTAGCACATGGCAGTCATTGGGGAAGCATTAGCTGATGAAAAATAACCGATCACGGCCGTGAGACTTTCATGTCTGAACCAGATAAACCAAGGTCATATGCGCTTAAAGGCATGCCCACAGGGCCGCCAAAGCCAGACATATGCACAGAAGGGACCACGGATGACGTGCCACCACGATTGCCCCCAGGTATGGGAGCCGGGGGCGGAGCTTGTGGTGGGTTTTCACCGCCAACAGGGTCAAGATTGAAGGGGAGGAACCACGCGCTGGGCTGGTAGAACTCGCCCATTCCAGCAGGGGCACTCGGGTCCAGATGGCCTGTGAACAGTGTTTGCTCTGGACTTTGTGTTTCAACGCCATTGAGCGGTGAGATTGGAGGATTGTTTGGGACGAAGGAGTTGGGGTCGAAGTCGGAAAATGAACCGTAGACAAATTGCCGGTCTAGTTGCGGCAATTGGTCTGGTGGGATGCTGAAGTCGAATGGTGGTTGGCCGAATGACATTGGCCGGGATTGTTGGAGCATGGATGGCTGTGGGAATGCACTGCCTGGAACACCCGGGGTGCTTCCCATGGTGACTTCCATCACTGACTGGGGTGAAGTCTGGTCCATGCCCGGAGCTCCATCTGATAGTTTGCTGTTCTTGCGAGACCGTGATTTACGGGGTTGACTTGACTGTGGAGTAGGCGAAAGGCCGGCAAAGAAATCTTCTACGCTCTGGAGGTCTGGTTTTTGGCCCATGACTGCGTCTTCGCCCGTTTCTTTGTTTCGAGTATCGGGGTCCTCCCAATGCACTCTTGACACTCCATGCGGATACTTGTCGAACCAGTCACCATATTGGAACATGGGTGTTAGCGATGCGCCATTCTGAATTGCCACAGAGCCCTTGATAGCTGCATCAGCGAACTGCCGATACCGATCCTTGGCACTTTCAACCATATAGTGGAACATGCCCCAGTACTTTTTCATTTTATTGAGATAGCGGTACGTATGCCGGAGGTTCTCTTTCGACCGTGCCTCCAGCTGGACGTTCTTCGAGAATATTCCCCAGATGTGGACTGTACTGGCCGAGTAAGCGCAGTACCCAGCAAAAGGAACAGTGAGGGGATAGGCTGAAGCTCGATCAAAAAGCACTGAAATATGATGCGCTGCTTCCACCGCGGCCCGACCTGCATTACTGAGGAAGGACTTGGGCATATCTCTCGGAGGACGCCCCCCCGGAGACAAGGGAATGGCGAACTGGTTGAGAAACAGCATGTTTTGATGTATGATGATGTGGAGGAAAATGAACTGATTTGCAATCTTCTCCGCTGCGTGGATTTGAAGATTCTCATAGGTGAAGGTAAAAGATGCCGGAAGAGACGCAGAGAACTCCTCAATTTGCCGTTTAAGCTGCGTGTACCCTGATTCTGGATGCCAAAGTGGGTGTGCGTCCTTTCTTTTCCCACCCAGATTCAGGTAGTCGACAATGCGCCCCCAAATGACGATAGCGCGGATAATGTACGCGGAAACACCCATGTTTTCTTTAGCATTAAACAATTGACCTGAATCCTCAGGTACAGGATTAATGACATCACCGTCAAGATCTTCTGTTGGACCAGGTATCTCCATCTGGAAGTGAGGTTCCTTGATAGGAAGCTGTATTTGTAGGAACTTTTCATTCCCAATAGGCGGCCGTTGACTTCCGGAAGAGTTATACCGATCCATCAAGTAACATGCCCACATAGTCCGGCGCCGGATTTCTCGATCAGTGAAGCTCAACTGTGAACCGCTGCCATTCTTCTGACTGAGCAATGGATCCTGATCAAGCTCTTGGTGGAGCTGTAACGCGTATGCCATCCGTAATGCTTGGCCTCCAAAAGACCAACTTCGCCCACCATGACAGGTTCCAAACTCATGAAGCCCAAGAAGCAAGAAAACAGTAAGAATGGTAATGTTCGGCTCATCATGCCGGCTCAAAGCGATGGCTGCAGCGGGATTGGCCCAGCTTTCTCCACGTAAAAATGGCGGATCCGAGTTGAGCTGAGGGTGTGTGGAGAATCGCGCAGATACGGCACAGACAGCAAGAATCAGGACAGGGGGGATTGTGCCTGCTTTAAGCCGTCGCATAAAGCTGGGTTTGTGTAATAGGAGATATGACTGTCCATAGACACAATCAAAGAACACCTCCGCGAGATGTTCCTGAATCTCCAATGAGGGCAAAAACTCGGCTCCTTCGGTGAGAAGGCCAGTCCCATCGGTGGATTTGATTTCACGATTCGTTGGGAACGTCTCGTGTGGTGGGCGGTCGTTCCCACGAGTCCATTCATCCATTTCTGCCGCAAATGCCTCCTCCGCGCTTCGTTTCTTTTGTGCCTTTGACGGCTGAGCCGAGGCGGAAGGCTTGACAACCGATCTTCCAATAGAGAGCATATCCCTCGTCTCCTCCTTGGGTATTGTCTTGATTACGCGATCTTCCATTCTCTTCAGTCGCTTGTCCAACATAGCCATATAATCCGTGCGCGGCGCCGCTTTTCGTGTAGTAACTTTATACACGCACGGAATCCTCGAGCGCGTGCAATGTTTGCAGGCGGGCTTCTCGCCCGAGCAGCGGATTTTCTTGCGGCGACATGCGATGCATGCCAGCGGCAGGCGCTTCCGCTCCTTCCCAGCCTTGGTCTTCATTTCGCTCCAAGCCGGTTTATCGTCGTCGTTTATATTTTCAAAATTGGACGGGCCGTTGCCGGAGTCGTCTCGTTGGTCTAGCGTGCCGTTGTCCGGGCCTACGGCGGGGTCGACCGTTTGTATGCTACCAGGGTCACGGGAACTTGCATGGCTTTGCGTATCAAAATCTTCAAGAGCTGCTGCCGCCGCCTCCTGGCCTAGGTCAAAGCTGACACCAGGGGTTTTCGATGGCGATTCGTCGGAATCGGGTTGGATCATGACGGGTGCGGATACCCCAGGAGCCAGGCCCGAAGCATCCTTCGGCACGGTCGGGAACAAAAGAAGGCGCTTCCAAGATGGAGGGCGTGTTTGATTCCGGGGTGGGTCGTTTTTGGGTGGGGTTTGGAGACCGAGAAAGCGGGAGAAAGTCGGGATTGAGGAGAAAGTGAAGTTGAAGGACCTAAATATGGGGAAAGGTTCAGCGGCGAATGGTGACGGGTGGCTTGGCAAATAATTCGACCACTGGTAGCGTCAACATTACAGAAATTCGACCACAATCTCTATTGGAGTAGGAAGAATTAACATATGCTGTAGGTGAAAAATAAATGAAATTTGAAGCAGAGGAAAATACCTACGCAATCGACTTGAGGTTACATGTTGAATCCGGAGGCTTTGCGCCAACGCTATATTCCCCTTGAACCCCTATACTATTCCCGTATAGTTCTAGGATTAGGAATACATTTGTAAACCCAATTTCCCTCGAGCCATGAATGTTACAAGTTGTTCTAGATCCATACTACCTTCATAGATATACTCGTAGCATGTTCGGCTCTCTCGGAGCGGACCCGAATACCTAGGACAGTAGCACAGCCGGATTGGCATCTGGGCTGGCACACCGGAAGCTCGACAGAATACTAGGACGAGCATACAGATACGTGCCAAGGGGATCCTTACTGAGTGGTAAACATAATAAGATATTCATTGACTATCTCGAGTTCACTACAGAAGCAGGTCATTTTCTCTCTCTCTCATACTAGCCATATCTCAATGCGACCTACCGATAGATAGGCCGAAGTGACCCGATTTTTTTTTCTCAAACAAACTCGCTATCGTCATTGCACATGTCGCATTTCTGTACGCAAGCTATTCACTAGTTTGCGCGACTGATCCTACGTGGATTTCGGGCGTCCGACCTTCTGGCGTGGTGTTGCAAGCTCAAGCGAGTTCAAAATCTCGCCTCCGAGAATATAGATATTGTAGCTGGGAAACACGAGCCACATTCCACTATGTAGAATTAGTTTTATGTTTTATGTTTTGTGTAAACATGCACTAGATGGGCTCACTTGGGGAGGATCCAGTAGAGGAAGAGAGTGAGCGGTTCGTTGTGACCAATGTTCTCGAAGCCGGAGAAGATCTCGTTGAGCCCTATGTCTTGTGTTATAATCTAACATACAAATCCCAGGCAATGGATGCAGCTTACAGTAAAGGACGGTCTTGCTCAAGGTCATGACAGACGCGGTGTAGGCGACCAGAAGCGCGGTGGCACCAATGCGCCCAGCAACCACCTTGTCCCCCTTCAGCAACCAGGTGAATCCCTTGGAGATCTTCTGCGATCCACCTCTCCCAACAGTCGATCCATAGTGGTAGACAATCCAGAGGTAGTAGATGTAACCGATAGTCTCGAAGATATTGAGGATAGTCTGCGCAGCCGTGAAGCCATTATGCGCATCGAAGGCGGGCCAGCCGTAGATATAGTCGACCTTTCCGTACAGCGCATAAGGTGTCCAGATGGGGGAGTGCAGTCTTCCACCAGGCATGCTATGCGGTCGCAACAAGACATAGCCCGTGTCCCAGATGACCAAGGGAACTGAAACGACGAGCCAGATTGTCAGCGCAGCGGCGGGTGTATGGGTCCATTTGCGTGAATTCGCGCTGGTGGTGGCTGGTGGTGATTTAGCCAGCTCTTTCCCGGCCTCAGGGGAAGGAAATTCGCGGGGATGGTGTCGCGTGGAGACCATGATGGAAGGGCTTGCGATGCAGTAATGTGAATAGGAGAGAGTCGAATGCAATTTTAATGATATTTAATATGACAGGGGAAAATTCCAGGTAGAAACTAGTTAGGCGCGGAGGAAGAATGCCGGGGGGTTACATAGCAGCTCAGGCGCGACTGACGGCCAATGACGTCGTGGGTGATCGTTTGCCCTCTGCATCCGATGGCTATCTGCCTCCCGCTCTCGCTTTCGTATAAAGCTGAGTTGGAAAACTGACTGTTTGTAAATTCCGTGAATCCTCTTGTAATGGGCTCTATTTAGTGGCCGATTTCTACATAGTATACTATTTGCCTGTTACTCAGTCCGTGATATAGATTTGATTAAACTGCTACATACTTACATGAACATGCTCGAGGCTACCTACATATACCTACCTAACCCAATGGATACATCACTTTCGTTCTTTCTGTTTTTTTCCTCCCTAACTCCTCACATCTCTCATGCATACTGGCCAGGTCGACGGGTGTATCCTGAATTGATATGTAATTTGAAATCAAGAAAGCATCATATTGAAGGCCTGCCACCATTTGACTTGGCTACTAAATTCACACAGTACCGGTTGGGATTCACATTCGCCTCTCGCTTGGTTAGGGAAGGTCCAGGTAAGATTTTTCAAACAAGGAAACTGCATTATCGGTTTTTTTGTATCTTTCACCTTTCAGATAGGAAATATTGCGTGAAGATAGGTCTCCTAGTGAACTATCGCTAAAAGCGGCTTTAATGAAGACCGCCGGGCCTGTAGTTATACTGGAGTACCAGGCTCCTTGGATAGTCCGTTGTATGTAGGAGCCTTCCATTGGAGGTCATCCGGGGTCAACCCAGAACCCAAGTTGATCCATCTGGTGATGAGTAGAGCTATATTTCCCCCATGTTCTTGGATGGCAAGTTCGAAATCTGTCTTGCATTTGTCGCAGTTGCTTCTCAATGTGAGAACTAGTCTGTTTGTGGGTAACAATAGGCCTCACCAGTTTCGAAATCTTTGAATGATTCATGTGAGAGCAGATTTTGAAGACTTGTGGGGGTTCGTCAATATCCGAAGAGGGCGCGAGCAAACCTCCTTTCCCTTGTTTCACAAACATCATGCCCTGGATTCGTAAGCATAGACCCGGTGTAGGTGGCTTGGACAGATCCGTGCTTCAATGGAGAACAAAGTGGTCGACCTATCATATTCTGTAATTTCGATATGGGCGAGCGATTAAACTGTAGTACCGCACCGAGGGCCGTGAGAGAATCGTCTCATCGCAAGTTGAATATGGAGGAAATGAAACAGATAGCAAATATGAGCGGTATCGTCATGAGTATCCAGTTCGAGATGACCCACTTTCCATTGAGCACGCCGAATACATGGAAGAGGGCAGTTCCAGTTGGGCCGTAGGCATGTCAGCCCTAGACTTCCTGATCCGTCGTATTGATGAAGCAGAAAGCAGCAGTGACATACAAAATAGTTCGGCATATTACGCTTGAGTTGTTGTAGGAGTGGCAGCTTGGCATTTTCGATTATTCCTTTTGACGATCAAAGATCGCAAAGAGTCGACGATCGCACATTGAAAGACAAATGAGATCAGCGGGCTGGAGCAGATCCCATACTAATAGTATGAGCTCCACGGGAAGGCCATTTAGCGCGTTCAATTCCAGAGCTATGAGCTTGGTACACGTAGGAAATGAGTGCTGTGCCAGAGACTGGGGACCTGGCATGGTGATGTGGATCTGTGGATGGGGATGGGCAGAAATGTAGAGCAAGAATCATAGCTTGACACATTCCACAGTACTGCATTTTGAACAGAGTATCTTCATAAATACCATTAGAGCCATAGGAAAATCTAATATGTATTCAAATAATGTGATTTCTCCAAGAAAAACCCAATAATCCCTACCAATTTGGTTCTAAAGTAAAGATCACGTGATTGACAAATTACAGCCATAAAAGTAAGGCAACAAAGAGAAGCATCATTTCTCCGAACTCGAAATTCCAAGGAGGCAATGTCAAACTCTCTGCCACGACACCTGCCATATCACCATTCATCCTAATAAGTGCTTTGCGCGGAAATTATGACTGATATTTAACCCAGTCATGTTCCACACCTCTGGGATAGCAACCGATGGATTCAACGAAAGACCAGAAGGTCAGTCACACCTATTTAAGTAGTTGCGGCAAACACATGAAACCTAACTAGCATGGAAGAATGTGGAGCGACTCGCACGTGTGCGTGAGAACCAACGCAAGAGTCGAGCCCGGAAGCAGGAGTACGTGAATGAGTTAGAGCAGCGTCTAGCGGCATGTAAAGAACAAGCCCACCAAAAAGACATCGAGCACCGACTGGCAACGCAAAAGGTCGAAGCCGAAAATCGGCATCTGAAGGCTCTTCTGGGATCACTGGGAGTTTCGAGTGCTTCTGTCCAGCAGTATCTGCAGGAAGCGGATACGGGAGCAAACACCAACCGGAAGGTTGCTATCCCTGCCATTCAGCGAGTAGAGGGAGAAAATGCTCTGTCTCAGCCACGTCGGGATACTCGCAGATCAAACTTGTCGATGGCAGTACCCCATGTCTACAAAAAGGAATCAGAGACAACCGAACTACCAATGGCGGTCAATAGTACATGTGCCTCGACAGCGGTCCAACCAACAGATCAGCCACCAAATCAAACTCCACAAGAAGAAGATCCGGCTTTGTGTGGATGCCGATCCGATAGACATGACCCGGAAACGGTATCTGATGAAGATGTGCTCAATTCGACGCTGTGTGCCATTGCGGAAGAAATGATCAACCAATACAACACCAAAGGAATTGATGTGGATGAGATTCGACGGAAAATTTGGTCTGGGTTCCGAGCAGGTGCGAATGGCACAGGCTGCAGAGTTCAAAATCACATTCTGTTTCAAGTGCTAGACGATATCAGCAGTGATGTTTGACTTTGACATTGGTTTGGCTTCACAGCCATTGGGGGTATTAACATTTGAGTGAACCTGCTAGTTCTAGCTGTCCCTGGCCCTGAACAAGAGGATGAGCATGGGTGCTACATTTGTTACTAAGAATCGATTTCGACTCTGTCATCTTGTCATCTGCAGCCGTGAGCATCGAGTACGGTCAAGATGCCGCCGACTACTAGACCCGCAACACGCACGGCTCCTCGGCCCTATATCCCGAATGGGATGATTTTACGCCTAAATATCCCAAGGTGCGGGACCACTCTACACAAACAAGCCCGTGCAGGATATTTTTCTGGCCAGACCTCATGCCCAGACGGTGAAATGGCAACAATGCCCCGACTCTACAGTTCTAAATGCGACATTAGGAATGAGGCCGACGTTTTCCGAGCAGGAGCATAACCTACAGCTACAGCTACAGCTATGGCATTAGCTATGCTAATGACGTAAATGTATCTCATATTTTCCGATGTAGTATCCCAGACAAAAAGGTGCATAATTCATGAGAACCACCCAACTAAAATTGAACCAACTTAAAAAGGACAAGCCCTTCTCGCTACTATCCGGAAACTGAACAGCATCCGTACGAGCACTCGGAATGCTGAATCAACCGACAGAAGCCTTGAAACCCAGCAATTTTAAGTCGTAACACCGATGATTAGCCACAAAAGGGGCAAGAGTGGCTGCTTGGCGGGGCATTCCGTCAGAAATAAGTGTGTTCTGACAGTGTGGCCTGAGCCGAGGACCCGCATATACGGGGTTTTGGTCCGATAGCCGGGGGGGGGGGGGGGGGCATTTCGGTAGAGGGATAGACATTCTCGGTTGAGGTATGCAGTACTCCGTACTCCGTACAACGTTGAAAGTTTCATTAGGCAGCCATTATTGGACCCTAAACCCGAAAATAATACTAGGCCGAGAATGCGCCGAGTTGGCCAAGAAGCCTGGAGTCCCCGAGTTCCTGAGTCTGGAGTGTGGGGCTTCCGCACTTCAGTCTCCACGGTAGCGAAAACGCTTAGCTGCGGATAACGCCCATGGTTCGAATGTATATTGGGGTAGGTAGGAAGTGGAAGTAATGAAGTAACTACGTTAGAGCAAAGCAAACCTTGGCATGTTATTTTGAAGTAAATATATGCATGGAGCACTTTGTATTAGGATTACTAGAAACATCCCCGGATGGTCCGGGCCTGTTTCCCCGCACTCTCGGAGTACGGGCGACTAAGGATGTCAAATTGAAGTATGTCAAATTGACAAAATCCACAATCTGTCCACGGGTCCACGGGTACGGGTATAGATGACCAACAATAACATATGTCCGTGGACTTTCCAAGGTTTATTTATATGGAGTACGCCATTATAGCGGTCCGTAGACTTTCCGGGTTTGCATACCCTGTATTCTCACTATGTATAACACTATGGTATTCGACAGTATATTAAATTGGAGTATAATTAATCAATAGTAGGGCGCCCGGCTGGCATAGTGTGAAAGGGTATGAAGTGTACAAATGAACCTTTGAAGAGAAATTAATTAACTAGTATATGCTTCGAGAAGACGGTGATGAAAGCGGACACGCAGTATGAACCAATAATAATTAAGTCAAAGGTGGCATACTTACTGTAGTCGCCCGTACCTAGTCGGAGGTTTCCCCATTTTCCCCATTCGGCAGGATGAGCGGTGATCTGTTGGACAAAGTGGTCGGATCAGATTAGAATCTTGGAAGTCACCTCTGTATATTTATTTGATCAGGCGAGAGTGACCAGGTGAGGGCATTTGCCACAGAATGATTGGGATAGCCAACATCAATATGTGTGTAGTTGTACTTCGTCTACCACCACAACACATACAAAAAGCTAAACTCTGGGTGAAATCCCTAAAGATCGTCTGTTTTAACCCCACGGAGAATGAGAATAGAATTAGCGGGGAAAGGGCACGAGCGCGATACGACGGTAGCCACGGCGTGGGATGCCGAAGTTTAGCCGTTCTCGTATGCGGAATCGAAGCAAGGCGATGGATTCCAGGGGAATTGATAATTAATAGCCCTGGAGTGTACAGAGTACAGAGTACATTGTGATGGTTTAAGAGGGCGTGGCTGGGTAATGCTCAGGTGTCTGACATCCTTGGGAAAGGGGTTGATTTCTCAACCCTGTGCTTCTCCTTGTCCCCTTCTACCAGCCCCAATTGTGCCTTGTGTCCCCTTTCAAGGATGAGTTTGTCTCCAACTTAAGTAAACAACAGCTCCAGTAGGAATAAGCCATGGCCAATCATAGGACACGATATAATGTGATTAGTGGGAGAATGCATACTTTTGTCGATCCTTTTCTTCATTTTATTTTATTATTGATTTTATCTTATGGAGTAAATCTTATACGCTATGCACACTATTACATCCCCTGTGAGCAATCAGGAAACCGAATATTTAAGATCCCAGTCTTCCTCTCCCAAATTTGTGACTCGTTCCTTCCTCACGCCCTTCTCTTTCAACAACTTTTCTTGTGCTGTCTCTGTGAAATCATCTCTAGCACTTTCACAGCAATGAAGTTCGCGTGGCTTGAGGTGGCCGCCTTGGCCTCGGTGGCTAATGCGAATGTGAGTCGAATTTAAATCGTTTAGTATGATCATTGCTAATCAAGTCGCGTCAAAACAGTCACTGGCCTATTCCCCTCCACACTATCCCTCCCCATGGATGACTGGCGCGGGCGAGTGGTCCGAAGCATACACACGCGCCGTTGAGTTCGTCTCTAATTTGACACTGGCTGAGAAAGTCAACTTGACAACCGGTACTGGTTGGCAGCAAGATCGATGTGTTGGTGAGACCGGTGGCATTCCTCGACTTGGCATGTGGGGAATGTGTATGCAGGACTCGCCATTGGGTTTGCGCTTTAGTAAGATTGCCCGACCCGAATAAGCCCTGGCGCAGTTAACTAATGTTGCCCAAATAGGTGATTACAACTCTGGTTTCCCCTCTGGTGTCAATGTTGCCGCAGCATGGGACAAGCGACTTGCCTACCAGCGTGGTGTGGCAATGGGCGAAGAGCACCGCGACAAAGGTGTGGATGTGCAATTGGGTCCTGTTGCTGGCCCTCTTGGCAAGTACCCCGATGGCGGTCGTAACTGGGAAGGTTTCTCGCCTGACCCCGTTTTGACTGGTGTGATGATGGCCGAAACCATCAAGGGTATGCAGGATGCTGGTGTTATTGCTTGTGCGAAGCATTTCATTGGAAATGAACAGGAGCACTTCCGTCAGTCCGGCGAGGCCCAGGGATATGGGTACAACATCTCTCAGAGTGTGAGCTCAAACATTGATGACAAGACCATGCACGAATTGTACCTCTGGCCCTTCGTGGATTCCATCCGTGCTGGTGTTGGCTCTGTCATGTGCTCCTACAACCAGATCAATAACAGCTACGGTTGCGCAAACAGCTACTCCCTCAATAAGCTGCTCAAGGGCGAGCTGGGCTTCCAGGGCTTTGTGATGAGCGACTGGGGTGCGCACCACAGCGGTGTCGAATCTGCTCTAGCTGGTCTAGATATGTCTATGCCCGGTGACGTCCTTCTTGGCAGCCCTTACTCCTACTGGGGAACCAACCTGACCATCTCGGTTCTGAATGGTACAGTCCCCGAATGGCGCGTCGACGACATGGCTGTCCGAATCATGTCTGCTTACTACAAGGTTGGACGCGACCGCGTCCGCACTCCTCCTAACTTCAGCTCCTGGACCCGTGATGAGTACAACTTCAAGCACTTCATGGTCAGTGAGGACTGGGGCAAGGTCAACGAGCGCGTGAATGTCCAGCGTGACCACGCTCAGGTCATTCGCAAGATTGGCTCTGATAGCACTGTTCTCCTCAAGAACAAGGGTGGTGCACTGCCCCTTACCCACCGCGAGAAGTTCATCGGCATTCTGGGAGAGGACGCCGGGTCTAATGCTTATGGCGCCAATGGCTGCGACGACCGTGGCTGTGACAACGGAACTCTGGCTATGGGCTGGGGCAGTGGAACTGCGAACTTCCCTTACCTGGTTACACCCGAGCAGGCCATCCAAAATGAAGTCCTGGAATACAGCAACGGGCAGACCAACGTCTTCGCTGTGACCGACAACTGGGCCCTCACCGAGATGGCCGCCCTTGCCTCCCAGGCTGATGTTGCCCTCGTTTTCGTGAACGCCGACTCTGGCGAGGGATTCATTAACGTTGACGGCAACGAGGGTGACCGCAAGAACCTGACTCTCTGGAAGAACGGTGAAGAGGTGATCAAGACTGCTACTCAAAACTGCAACAACACTATTGTTGTGATTCACAGCACAGCTGCTGTTCTGATTAGTGACTGGTATGACAACGACAACATTACCGCCATTGTCTGGGCTGGCTTGCCCGGCCAGGAGAGTGGTCACAGCTTGGTGGACATACTGTATGGTCGCGTCAACCCTGGTGGCAAGACTCCGTTTACTTGGGGCAAGACTCGCAAGGACTATGGCCCGCCTATCCTCACAGTGCCCAACAATGGTGCGGATGCTCCTCAAGATAACTTCGAGGATGGTGTTTTCATTGACTACCGCCGTTTCGACAAGGACAACATCGAGCCCATTTACGAGTTCGGGTACGGTCTGAGCTACACCAAATTTGCCTTCTCCGACCTTAAGGTTACCCCTCTTACCTCATCCGGGCGCCGCGAATACAAACCGACCACTGGAAAGACCCAAAAGGCCCCCGTTCTCGGCGAGCCTGGCAAAGTCTCGGATAACTTGTTCCCCGAGGGAATTAAGCGTGTCCGCCAGTACCTTTACCCGTGGTTGAACTCCACCGACCTGCGTGCATCGTCCGGTGATCCTGACTACGGCATGGACTCTAAGGACTACCTCCCCGAGGGTGCTACCGATGGTTCTCCCCAGGACCTTCTCCCCTCTAGCGGCAACAACGGAGGCAACCCGGCTCTGTTCGAAGACCTCTACCAGGTGACCGCTACTATCACCAACACCGGCTCCGTGACTGGTGACGAGGTTCCCCAGTTGTACGTCTCCCTGGGCGGCGATGATGACCCCTCAAAGGTCCTCCGTCAGTTTGACCGAGTCACCATTGCCCCTGGTCAGACCCTTCAGTGGACTACCACCCTGAACCGCCGTGATGTCTCCAACTGGGACGTTGATTCCCAGAACTGGGTTATCTCCGGCGCCCAGAAGAAGGTGTATGTCGGCAACTCATCCCGCAAGTTGCCTCTCTCGGCCGACTTGCCCTCGGTTGAGTAAGTTCTGTTTTTTTTTGCTGGAATGGAAACAGGAGGGTACACATGTCCACATGAGTCATTTTTCTTTAGGTTGTACAGCCAGCATTGCATATTTGCACATAGTTTTCTTTTTCGCTCAAGGCATGCCTCCTGTGACTACTTAATGAAACTAATTAGTATTTTTTTATTCAGTACCTTTATATAGTTAAGCGTAGGTACATGGCGTGATCGAGCGGGTACAGCCGCTAGGCAATAGCCTATCTGCACAACCATACTTCCAGGACATAAAAGCCAAACATCCATTCAATCAACCCCTCAAACTTATCTCTAAAACAAATTCATACACCTCAAATTTATCTCCAAAACAAATCCATACACCGACAAACCCGTAAAATGCAAGCCATCCGTGTCCATCCAGCACCACCATCTGCAACACCTTATTCCCCAACCAACCCCGCCCCAACAACAGCTCTCCACAATGACCAAATCCCCATCCCAACTCCGACAGCCCCAAACCAGCTCTTAATCCAAATCAAAGCAACAACCATAATCCGCGACATGCTGACATGGCCCGAGACATACTACCAACCATACGCAATCCCAGGCCACGACTTCTCAGGCACAGTAGCATCAGTCTCCCCAGGTTCAACAACAACCCTGAAACCCGGCACCGCCGTCTTCGGCATGACATCCGCCGACCACGGCTCAACATGGGCGTCGTACGCACTCGTCACAACCGACGAAGTCGCACTCAAACCAGAGAGCCTCGGGTGGGAAGAGGCCGCGGCATTACCGCTTAGCGCGCAGACGGCGTACGAGGCGCTCTTTGTGCATGCGGGTCTTCAGCCTCCGCTTTTGGGCGGGAGTGCGCAGTCGGAGCCACAGAATCGGCAGGAGAAGGATTATCAGCAGGCTTGTCAGCTGGGGAAGCGTGTGCTTGTTACTGGTGCTTCGGGTGGTGTTGGGATTTTCCTCGTGCAGCTTGCTGCGCGGGCTGGGATGCATGTTGTTGCGGCTAGTGGGTCTGTTGCGAGGAATGGGGATTTTTTGAGGGAGTTGGGGGCTGATGAGGTTGTTGAGTATGCGGATTTGGAAAGTGGTCAGGAGGGTCGGTTTGATGTTATTGTTGATTCGGTTGGTGGGAAGGTTCTGGAGAGATGTTGGGGGTTTGTGAAGGAGGGAGGTTCTTTGATATCTGTTGATTCGGCGAGCTTTGATTTTGTTGAGGTTCATGCGAAGCGTGGGTTGAAGAGGGATGGGGTTAAGGCGTTGTTTTTTATTGTTGAGGGGAGTAGGGAGGTGTTGGGTGCGTTGAGTGAGTTGACGGCGAGGGGGGAGTTGCGGTCGTTTGTTGCTGCTAGTTTCGGGATTGACCGTGTGAGGGAGGCTTATGATTATGCTAATGGGAGGTTTGATGGTCGAGGGAAGGTTGTGCTTACAGTTTAGATTCACGAATCCTATGCTATGCTTGATATGTAACAATTCCAAAACTGCCAGTGAGAATTTCATGTAACTATCTCTAGATAGATGTTAAACCATCTGCGCCGTATAATCTTTCCCTGGCAAACTATCATAACGCATCCGCGGTCCCCGTGGTGGGCCTGTCTGTAGCTGAGTGACCCATTCCTGAAAGGAAACACCAGCTCGCTCAGCGTTGAAGACAGCAACTACCGGCCCATTCGGCTCGGTAGATCCACTCAGCTTGCTCAAATTATCGCGCAAATGCAGACGATGGCCTCGATAACCGAGATGTTGCAAGGAAAGAGACTGCAGCGAGAATCCGTCTCCAAGAAAATCCCAAACCTGTCGCCAAGCAGCACTGCTCTCCTCATTTATCTCTGGGGAATCCCATTTCGGCAGATTATGGCCACTGTCGGTGTCCATTGGGGCAGCACCCCTCAAATTCAAGGACTGTAGCGTAAGAATCCTCAAAGTCGGCATTGTGGTGCGTAAAAACGCCTGGAAGGTATCATATGTGATTTCAATCCAATAAAGATTAAGTTCCACTAGCTGGGTAAAGTTGATACGCTGGGAGAGGTCGATAAAATACTGAGGGCTCATTGCACCGTTCCGGTCCCACTGTGAGAAGGTTAGGACCTTGAGACTTGGTGCAGCCATTATAGGGATATCGATGAGGTATCTGAGTGTAGAATCATCTGACTGTACTTCCCAGACGCATATGCAGAGGTGCAGATACTCTAATTCTTCCAGGGAGGAAAACAGGGAATTGTGCGTGAGCTTGAGTGTAACATCCGAAGGTGGCAGAGCACAATGGTCACCATTGCATGTGTCTAACTTCTTTAGTTTCCTGTTAGAAGCAACTGCTGCCTCTAGGAGAGCCGCAAAAGCTATAGCATGGTCCTTCGCTCTGCTCTTCCACAGGTTGTGTATGGGTTTTCGGACGTTCAATCCGAATGGGTTGAATCCAAGCTGGTGTGTTACCCCGCGCCAGCCGAGAAACTGGACCTCATCCTTTGCAGTTGGATTTGAATTCCAGAAAAAGTCAGAGTCCTTGAGTTGCATTCTAGTAACGGTGAGGTTCTTAAAGCGTGCCATGCATTTGTTGAGGACGTTGTTAAGAGTACCGGATTCGATGATACTGAGATGATCCTCCACTACAGCCTGATATGCGGTGTGCTGAGAATTGATCTGGGCGATGATCTTAGACGGCCTGTCTCTATGTGAAGTGATGCAGGACTTGAAGGAATCAACATCCATCTCATAAAAGCCCCCGAATAAGGACGGTACAACCCATAGCTCTTGGACTCGGGTTCGGAAGCTATAGTTTGCGGCGAGCTCTTCCAATCGACCAAGACTGTGACCGGTGAGAATCAGGCCGATACTCTTGCAATACCGGTCCGCGAAAGCATCCAGTGACTTCGTGTACACTGCAAGGCAGGTGGTTCGAAAAGCAATCCAGTCACGTAGCTCCAGATAGCTGCAGATATCACATACGAGCTCCGTGGGAAGTGTTGCAACAGACATCTAGACGGGTTTTATATGTTGAGTGGACGACAGAAATGAGGTATACTTTTAATTTAGGTGCCTCGAAGTGGGTGTAGACATCATGTGATTGGACGATGTATCCATGATGTTTAATCGGGTTGCAAAGAGTTGATGCCTCAGGCATAAAATTTCATGTTCACTCTGTACAGCTATACAAATTGCATTTGTGCATTTTTTTTACAGGTAGCAGGAACACATTTTGGTACCATCGTTAGATGTTTGCTGGGAGAGATTTGGAGCTACATATGCAGATGGGATCTTGAATCGGAGAGATGTCAGCACTAGTTGTATTCTCTAGAATAGTAGATGAGATTATAAGCATGAGGTAATACATTGTAGTAGAAAGTCTAGAACCGTGAAAGAGAGGAGAAAGAAAAGGACTCTATGGAGAGAACACGAGAGTATGAGAGACTTCAAGAATTACCATTGTCCAACGTGCCCATCGTAGATAATTACAACACATGAGTTTCCAGCAATTCACCAGGTCAAGGGTTCTATATCTGTGTCATAGTCTCCCTTCTCCACTTTGGCCGTATGATAGGCATTTTCCTCAGTTACCCGGGCACTCTCATCATCAGAGCTATCGCATGGAGCAGGCAGCTCTCTGATTTGACAGCCACTAATTTGATGAACAGTAGGCGTAGGCAGAGAAGAGCGCGACTGTATCCTTCCGCGACAAGAAACTGCCTGGTCAATTATATCCTGGATCTGGCCAATAATCTGGTGCTGGTCGTCGTCCCAGGAGAATACCCTGATTGTATACTAAAAACGAAGTGTTAGTGAAAATATTGTTCAAACTTCCCTCAAACACACCGGGGATTCCAGGGTTACCTACCCGACTTTTATTGGTCAGGTGTACGAATACCCATTTTGACCCGTCAGTTATGACACCGTAGATAACTGCGTCCCTTTCTGCGAGCTTCCGAGCACGGTGAATACTCGCCATGTTTTGAAGCAGAGTCCAACTCTGAGGCACCGGACTTTTAGACTTCATAACGATCATGTTTGTCTCCAGATCCCAGCAGAGGCCATACCACAAAACGTAGTCAATGATGCCCTCTGGGGCTATATCTTTGTCGTCTTCCATGCCTAGCGTGAATATCTGCTTTCGAAAGCTCCAGTGGGGTGAGTTTAGGGGCCCATGGGGATTAAGGGACTCTTTCTTGATCTTGTCGGCAAGTAGAGCGAGGAGAAGTGATTCTATTCTCATTGGGAACAGCGGATGCGTACTACCGTCCCGAGTGGTGACTAGCTCAAGATCGTCCCACAAGCACACTAATCAGTCGTTAGCAGACAATATACAAACCAAATAGATAACCAGCTGAAACTCACCGAGATAATCTGGGATGTTCCAGGTGTTTCTTGCGTTGAGTTGCCTCTTATTCCACCACTTAGTAGGCGAGAGGCCAAAGGCCTCCACTACACTTTGGTATTCCTCAGTCGCCTTGATAATTGCACAGTCTTCTTCAATCATTGTGAATAATTGTGAATGAATTGCGTAGAGTGTTTTCAACTGAGTGACTTGAAGAAAGTAAAGCTGAATAAAGCTGGGTAATTGAGGAGCAGAGAAGAGAGTATGGGGGCAGATAGAAGAGAAGGTATAGAGAATAGAGAGAGAGGTGCTCACATGACTCAACAGTATGTGCTTTTCCCTTTTCTGGAAACGGCCTTCAACCTTGGAACCTGATGTCGGAAGTCATCCATGAAGTGTCAGACTCGATGTTGTCCCTTACATATCTATACGTGAAGAAGTCGTATTTTTTGGGGCTTTTCTTATATATCTCTAGCTATAACAGAAATAAAAAGACGTGTAGAAAGACATCCAATGAACTTTCATAGTAATAGATCCATGGATACTACCAATGTACTAAGACTTTTAAGGAAGTAAGTCGCACCTGCCAGATTTAAACCCTCCCATATTCCCATATTCCTCTACTCTTACTTCCACATCTTTTCCTTTTTTTTTCACCTCACAGCCGTTAAACTCCTTCTTTTCTGACCATGGAGAAAATTGTTGAATCTCGCAAGTTGAAGTACAAAACTCTCGAAAATAGAGTACATGCCAAGCGCAAGAAATCGAAAAAGGTGCCTACAATCGCCATTACTGACCTCGAACCGACTGAGATTCCCCATCACTTTAACCTCACTCACCGTCTGCCCACCGAGTTAGAATTTTCTCCTCGCAAGACTAAAAAGATCTCTTTTCTCCCTACTCACCTGAGTAAGTTAGATGATTGAGATGAATATGTGTATACACTAACTTGGATAGATTCTGTCCTTGTAGACTATGGCATAGCAACCAGTGGCTCACCAATAAACGAGTCCTTGATACGTTCTCGTATTAACGTGATTATCCTGACAACTCTGGCTAAGATGAAGCGCGAATTTCCCGCAAAGCCCCGTACACCCGTTGCCTCTCCCGCATCACTCAAGTCTATTCACCTGCAATTTGATCGCGAGATAGAATTTATTTGGAAAAGCGATAATCGACGGGTGAGACTCTCCGGGATCGTGGACTACTCGCTTTGGTATGGCATGTCTGATGACTATTCCACTAATATGGTCATGGTCGAGGCGAGGCAACCAGACTTGATCAAGCGGGGCGTGCTTCAATGTCTCGCCTATATGGGTAGGTGATTTTGATTTACATGATACGTGAACTTGTGCTAATATGAATAGCGATGATCCATGAGACGAGGAGGCGGGCTAAGATTATAGACACGTCAGTGTATGGAATTGCAACAGACAGTTTCCAGTGGGTGTTCATCCGGATTCGTCCAAATGGCGAGGTGAGAAATCTTCATGAAACTTGCTATAACACCACTGATCCATTTTCTAGTGGACCGAGAAGGCCTACCACTGGGTGCACAATGCGCAAGAGATTGTCTCGATGCTGGCAAATATTTTCGCTCATACTGCGACTAGCCACAAATGGTGGAACCTCGGGATTGAAACCGAGGTCTCAACTTCGTTGGAGCAGCTCAAATTAAAGCCGAAGTCAAAGCGAGATCTGAGGCACAGCATCTAGACTTTGAATTCTTGTTGATTTATAACTCGGTTGTTTTTGGTTTGAACCCTTGTGAAATTATCTCTGGTCCCAAATCACATGCAAAGGACCATCCCATGTCTATTCGTTAGAACTGTCGCGAAAAGCCTCCAACAAAGTCTTAAATCCCGATCCCTCTTTTGACAAAAGCGCTTTAGGTGTATCGAACTCCACAATTTTGCCATTTTCCATGAGAGCAATTTTGTCAAAGTCTAGAACTGTATGCAGTTTGTGCGCAATAGCGATGACAGTTTGATTTTTGAAGTGCGTTCGAATGACGGTTTGCATGAGTGTATCTGTGTCCGAGTCCACACTGCAAGATCTCTTAGCAAAAGGTCGTATATCCGTTGCTTTTTCCACATACCTGCTAGTAGCCTCGTCCATGATAATAATATTGCTGGATTTGCAAAGTGCTCTTGCGAGGCAGAAGAGCTGTTTCTGCCCATGAGATAGTAAATCATCAGACATATCAATATCCAGCCCTCCTTTGAGTTGAATGTAAGACCATAGATTGACTGCTTGTAGGGATGCAGTGATTGTTTCGTCACTTGCATTTCCCTCGGGATTTGCATTTAGCCGTACCGTGCCATGGAGGAAAAAGGGCTGTTGCGGAATGGTGTTGATTCTGGACCGAACGTGTGCTCTGGAGACTTTTGAAATATCCACGCCATCAATGAGAATTGTACCGCTATTTAGCTCTAGTATTCGCAGAATTGCCGAAACAAGAGATGATTTCCCACTAAAATATAAACCAGTGAGTGCCGACGCAACCTGATGTGGGGCAACACAAACCTTCCAGTCCTGCCACAGAGGGCAATCTTTTCGCCGGGTCGAATTTTGAGACCAATTCCCACAAGAACAGGCTCCGAAGAGGCACTAAAAGACTGTTTAGCATGTATCGAAATAAACCCAAGAAACATCCAAGAACATACTTGTAAGATGCTGAAAGGCCAGCTATGTCAATCCCACCCTGCTGAGGCCAGTCCTCGGGAACAGCCTCTGTTTCGGAATCTAAATCCTCGGTAGTAGCTTGTAGCATATATGAGCGAATTCTAGAAACCGCCCCAATGGAGGTTTCCAATCCAATCCAGTATGTAACAAGCGTCTGAAGGGTGCCGCTGAAGTTGACAATGTTGAATAGCGCGATACCCAATAAGTTCATGGAAGGGCTACCCTTCATCGAGATTGCAACAGCGATGACGATGACAGCAATACATGCCACGATCAAATCTAGCACAAGACCAATCCAGCGCTGAATGCAATAAAGCAAATAAGAAGGGCGTTGGGAAGCGTCGAGGGCAATTTGATTACGACGGTGATAATCCTCTGTCCAACCATAGGCTCGAATGCTGGAGAGGCCATTGAGAGCTTCTAAGAATTGAGAAAATAAAGGTGCTTTGGCTTCAATGTCTAGCAGGCGCATTTGGCGAGAGGTTTGAACGTAGAATTTTGCCACGTAATATATCACCAGGACGCAGACTGGGATCACTGTTGCTGTAACGTAAGAAGAGCCAACAAAGACCAGAAATCCTTCTACAACACAGCTTAGCGCAGCATTGACTGTTAACTCCAAGGCTGAAGGAAGCTCGTCATCAATGAGCTCTAGGTCTTGGCTAAATCTGTAAACAAGAAACCGGATCAATAAAAAGAGCTTATTGTAAGAATGAATAGCATGCCGACCTGTTCGTGGTGCTTCCGATATCCGTAGAGGTAAGAAAAGAGGTCGTGGCTCTGAATCAAAGGTCAAAATAAGTAACACCCAGCAATTACTATTTTTCCGTTCTTACCCTATTGTGGTACGCAAAAGGATCTCGTGGAACCGACGGGCTGTTCGGGGCTGTATGATCATGATGAGAATCCTATACAAAGTTAGTCATAGAAGAACACTTCGAAGGTTGATCGAAAAATGTTGCCATCATACCAAGTGCCAATAAAGGTAGTTAGAAGTGAGAAGAAGCCAAGTGCAGCATATACACCTAACCAGTAATAAACATGTTCATTGGGATGCTGTTCATTGGCACGGGTCCACCACTGCAACCATATTTCTGTATATAATGTTAGGAATGGAACAAGATGTCCAGATAGGTTTGTTGAAACTGACGAGGAAAGCTGAGACCGAGAATAAAGAGAACACAGCATGCAAGGAAGAGCGACAGAAGAGGCCAACCAATGTTCTGAAAATAAAAGCGATAGACAGTCCAGTCGCCAGTTCGTCGACTTGAATCCGTGTGTTGGTCATCCAAGTTCAATTCCCGCAATGTTTCGTCGTCCAATACAAAATCGGGGGGCCTGGCAGTGTTGACTTGGTTTAAACCATCGGAAAGAATTCTAATATAGCCACCGGAACTGGTGAGATCACTATATGACCCGTGTTGGATGATTCGCCCATCCTCATCTAGCGCGATGACATTATCGGCATAGAGAAGATGATGCGCTGTGATGATCAGTTTATTGAATGGCTTGCACAGACACAGGGCATATACATACCTGAGTTTGTCGCCATAATCACTGTTTGCCGAGAACGCTTGATGGAACCATGTTCAGCAAACAAATTCTCTAGAATTATCTTCTCGGTTTCTCGGTCAAGACCCGTTAGGGCGTCGTCTAAAACAAGAACAGGCTCTTTCGAGTAAACGGCCCGTGCAAGCGCCTAGAGAACCTTGTGTTATTCCAATTTTCTCATGCACAGGTTTAGAGTTAGATACCACGCGCATTTGCTGTCCTCCACTGAGTCGAGAACCCCGAACGCCGACTTTTGTCTGATCCCCCACAGGAAGTTGTTGGAAATCGGCTTGTAAAGCGCACAACTTGGTAACCTGATCGTACCACGGTCGATCCCATGGCGATGCACCAACAATGTTTTCTTGGATTGTCCCGAATGTAATCCACGGCGATTGGCTACAATATGCGGCATGAGTGAAGCTGGTTGACATCGAGCCAGAATATTCCGGGATCTCCCCTATGAGCATCTTCAAAAAAGTAGACTTGCCACTGCCAACAGGCCCAACAATCAGTGTAACCTTGGACTCTTGGATATTAGTGGTCAGATCTTTTAGCACCGGCTCAGTGTCAATTGACCAGGCTACAGAGAGGTTTCGAAGGATAGCGCAAGGTTCGATATAATGTTCCCAGGCTGAGGAATCAGTCTCAACCAGAGGTGCTATACTAGTACCTTGCATTGATAGAGATCTTTGAGTATCGTGCTTTACTCGGCGGTCAACTCGTTCGACTTCCATCAAGTGCTTTTGGATCCGCTGAAAGCAATTGACCACGGCCATCAGATCCTCTGAGCCATTCACAATAGAGCCCATTGGCTGATCCAACAGCGAAAAGAGTGTCAGCGCAGAAAAGGCCAGCCCGTTTGTCAGTGTAGCTGTGTCATTTGCTTCGGCCAGAATAATATAAACACCAAATCCAAACACCGGGGCCAGGGATGAAGAGGCATACCCTATATTATTAGCGAAAAACTCACAGCTGGAGCTGAACATACCTAGTGTGATTCCAAATGTTTCGTAGAGTCGAAATGGAAATGAAGCATCGATTTCTGCAGATCGCAAATCCCGAAGACTGCTAGAGATGGTTTGTGTCAAGCCTGTCATCTTGATGTTTTTCATCACTCCAAGAACCTTGGAGGTAACAGTCACTCGTTCCTCAACAGCATCGAGCCATATGCCTTGTGCCTTTCCACAAGCGACTGCCAGTGGGACACCTGCAACCAAACATACTAAATAATGGTCAACTCAGCCAAAAGCTCCTATCAAAAGAAGAATATTATATGGACGTACCAACAACAACCGTAGTAGACGCGATTGTCGCTACATTGAGCAGTCGTGCTAGTAGCCACAAGGCCAATGCAACCTCGGTAAAGTTAGAGTATAACTCGTGCATCTCTCTGAGACCGCTTCCGATTCGTTCGACGTCAGTACTCATCAACGTAATGGCAGCAGTATCTGAGATAACCGTAGTGCTCATCCGCAGAGTTTTGTTGAATATTAGAGTGACTAAACTTCCTCGGACCATAGTAATAACACGGTAAGTCTTGTGCTCGTAAGCAGCATATGAGATCTATGAATGGACTAGAATCAGTAGGATTTCCATGAAGCCATGAAAGGCTACATACGGCGATACCGAGATACACAATAGCATAGGCACCGATAAGTCCGTACGCATAGTTGGCAGAGTTAACGTGCTCTGGTTCAGTCATAAAATCGAGTACGCGCTCGACGAGAAATGGCTGCGCAAAGCAAAATCCCGTGTATGCAAGCCGGGGTAAAACACCCTCCAGAAAGGCCCATTTGTAGTGAGATACGAAGGTCCATAAGAGTGAATTCTGATGATATTTGTTTGCTAGGAATCTGGATTAATTTATGGTATGATAAAAGACGTCGTAACTCAGGAGCTCACCTTTGTCCCATCTTTCAAGGAGTGACTGGGGATTTGAAGCAGCCCTGATATCATTGTCGAGAATAGGTAGGCTGTCAACTGTCAAAGTATCTTTTGACCCACGCCAAAGTAGTTCATTCAGCCACCAAAATATAGCGCGATTCAGCACGCCACTGGTCGACTCGATCGGGCTATTTTCATATCCTTTTTTGAGCAAATATCTTTTTTCTGTCGCCTCCAACCCGAGAATCATCGCTTTGATGACCCATGATATAGCGAAAAGAACGGGCACAGTTTGAGTAATAGGCATAAAATACAGAGTTCGAAGGCGTACGAGGTCAAAAAGCAAGGCAAATACGAGGAAGACATTGATCACTGTAGATGGGCGTATGGACCGGAGATGCTCAAGATGAGACAAGTAGGCCAGAAAAAGGGAAATAACGACAGTCAAAAAAGTTGTAAGCACAGTTGCTTTTGTCTTGAATGTGGCAGGCTGACACCAGAGAGCTAGCAGGACAATATGACATCCTGTGTAGAACATCCACAATAACTACGCGATGCTGGTTAGCGCAAGGAATGTGGGTAAATCATAAACGCTTGGAGCTTGGATGGTCCTATACCTCCTTTGTGGTATACAACCATGACCGGTTGACCTTTTCTGGGACGCCCGAAAGCTTCCAAATGCGAATAGACGCTGCTAAACAAACAACACCGATCGGCCCGAGTGTGAGAATGCCCTCTTCAAACAAGAGAGTGAAGTCAAATCCATGCAGACAAGAAGGAGCGACAATTGGGCCAAAAGCATTCTCCTCCACGGAACAGTCTAACATGGCTGTTGGGAACCTTGGAAGATGTTTGTGTGCGGAGATGCCCAGGTGAGGCTGAATGTGGGGAGAAATATGGAAAGGGCGGGAGATCGCTGGTGCCTAAAATATGAGGCTGGACCTACCTGGACCCTTTTGACTCACAACTCGCATGTCATCCCGAGGTTTGGAACAGACGCCTCATATTCTTTTTTTAAATTGATGACACCTGAAACTCATTGTATCGCATGTTCGTGACTAATTGGTGAATCACCCGCTATCTCAAGGATCCACATCTTTCCGAGCCCTAGGGATGGTAAGCTAGGTATGGAACCAGGCCCACTACTGTGCCTGGTAAGCGTTTGCTTCAATGTGAGCTCTCCGGATTGTATATACGTGGGTTTAATCATGGCTATTCACAGGCCACATAGTGACACGTAGATTCATATGTACAACGTCTCTAGTCTTTCACCAAAATCAAGATCTCTTCTCAACAAATATCAAGGACACACACACATCCAACGATGGGTCACATCGACCACAACTATCAAATGATTATGAACAGAAATTGAACGACGCGTCTAGTATGAGATGTCTGCCGTCACAAATTGTCTTTTAGTTTACAATACCTCTTTCAAATCCATCACACTTGCAGAGACCCGATTATTGGTACCAGATAGCACTCCAGCAGAATTCACAACCAGGTATCGACCTCCATCCTCCGACAGCACACGTAGAGACCGTGTGTAGCCGTGTTCTTCGGGCGAAGTGATCTCTGTCCACTCTCCTTCGCCAAGAGCTTTGTTAATGAACAAAGTACTCTGTGTACCGGAGCTGGCGATGATAGTGCCATTTTTACCACCGTATGGTGTCCACACAGCGTACGGTGAAGATGTCGGTTGAGTGCCACTCGAGACAACGAGACGCTGACCCGGGGCGGAGGCGATATTTTCGGGGTCGGACGACAAGCGGTAGTAGATAGGGAAGGAGTAGCTTGAGGTACCGAAGAAAGAGCCATATTCATAGATGTAGAAGTATTGACCGTTCGGGAGCTACGGAGTAGAGATGTTAGCATTGTCCGGGGGGGGGGGGGGACATGGCACAGAATAATCGCAATTGAATCGGTGTCTTAGCTTACCTTGGTCACAACTGGCATGCCGGGCCGGTCGGTATATGTTGGGTAGGTAACATCCTCTACAACAGGTCCCCAGTTCTTCAGATCAGTTGAGACCTGGTGAACCATTGTCTGTCCGTATGTTGCATTATCCCGCTGATCTGAGTAATAGCAAATCAACTTGCCCTTGCTGTGAATGGAGTTAGCGAGTTATCTCAAGGCACAATAGAAAAACTTACTGGGCGAGTAAGAATGGCTCCCATACAGGAGTCAGTCCATTATTCGGCAGCGCCTCTCCTCCGGCAGCAATATGGCTAACAAACTTCCAATTGACGCCATCGTCCTGCGATGCGTACAGATCGATATGTGTGGACGACAAATCAGTCGGAATACTACTACCAGCTAGAAGTAGTGTGCCCTTTTTAAATGAGCCGACGCGCTCGGGCAGGGAGTAGAGAAACGGCTGGTAACGCAGGCCGTATCCGTTGGCAGTGTCATGGACCTTGGAGATCTCCTTCCAGGTCTTTCCGTAGTCCTTGGAACGGTAGATGGGGAAGTAGACCGCCGGTGGCTCTGGGGAGTAGTTCTCCCATGTGGCAAGAAGGTCGCCGTTGGGCAGCTGCTCGTTACGTGGGTAAAGCGTCCGTGGAACGATGTAGTCGGAAGGTGGTGAGAAGATGGTCACATTTGTGAGGGAGGTAGGAGAAGAATGCTTGGAGCGTGGAATTGTCACTGCAGCTACAGCTGCAGCAAAAGCAAGAACCTGTGGAATTCTCATGTTTGGTATGCTGGAGCTAACTGGTATTCTATCTTCATTGGCAGCATTATCCTCCTTTTATAACTCCATTCTGTCAAGAATTAAAGTAGATTTTTTAAAAAGAGTATAGAGTACTCCGGGGTTATCCCGCCGGAATTAACCTTATTGTGGCCTAATTCGAAAGTATTTCATCTGAAGAATTTCCATCAATTAGGGCCATCGTAGATAAATCCGGGGAAATGTCAAATGACGACATCCAATCGAAAAAGTCACGTGGTACCACGTGGTACCACGTGGCTAGGACCCCCTTCCTCTTTCTTTCCTTGGACGTTTATTCTGTACTCTGTACTCTGTACTCCCTAATAATCTGAGCTCTCCACCCGGGCAAGGCTGAGCATAGACTCCTAGGGGGCTATAAAGGTGGAAGGATAACCTCGTATTGACCACAATACACTTTGGCATTTGAACCTTTGAAGTTCGCCAATTGGGCAGCACAAGCCCCCAGGCAGTTTGGCCCCCACCATCCACAACCAAATTTAGCAATGCCCAAGAAGTTGGCCAATGATAAACGTGGAGCTACACTCCAGTGCTAACTATGTTGCCTATCAACACACAGCCTTCCAGCATCGCCCTAATTTGCTGGCAACCAACATGTTTGAAAGTAATTGATTGGGAGAAATCCATCTTTAGTTTCTGTGTTAGCTAAGGGCTGGGCTAAGAGGGAAACTTATTTACCTTGGGTTTCTTCCACTTTTCGCATTCGGATTCAAACTGCCTTTCAGATTCCACCTTTCTCCGAGACATCCAAGACAAAAATATCCATTTCCAAGCACTTTCCAAGCACTAAAAGTGCATTTATCCGAAAATGGTACCCACCGACTTCGTACACCGGCCAAAAGGCCAGTGGACAGGGAAGTTGCAGCGATCGACAAGGGACCTCATCGGTCGTTCAACAGCCATGTGGGATAATTCAAAACATCACTACCAACAATCGACAATGCAAATATGGCACAAATCAGCAGACACATTAAATGATTCGAAAGATCGGTGTCATCAGTCAGCCAGATTGATGCTATATCGATCGGTGTCAAAATGGAATCAATCAGCAGATCAGTTACACCGAGCCGCTCGCATTGAAGACACAACACATCATGTTCCAGCGCACGATTGGCAGGCCCAAGAGCAAGCGACTCCACAGTCACGATTCTACTCACGGGCTCTCAACTCGAAATCAATAAACTCACCCCCAAATCCCAAGACCACATCACTCTCCACAAAAATGAAACGAATCAGTTCTGCCTCGGTCACTGGACCTTCACTATCTCCGGAGGAGCAAATCAGAGGATTTTACGAATCAACTGTACTTGTGAATTCCACAGTGGAGCAGACAAGACAGTTACGGGATGACAAAAGGACAGCCCTGGGCGAGATCGAGATTGAGTGGATCAACTCAACCCTCGCCGATGCCGAGAATGCCGCGAATGATTTAGCTGCTTTTGTGAAGCAGTTTAAACAAATCAGCTGTCAAGACCGCAACAGTTGGAAGCGTCGTCACTATGAAGTTGCTCTGAGACAGGAATCCCGCATGCTTCTTTCTCATGGCAAAGTCGAGATGGTTCTTAACCACCTTGGCTCATTACCAAGCACTTTCGGCAATGATAAAGTATTTTTCTCTCCATCTGAGGTTTCGACGGTCGCTCCTGCAACCTCGGAGCTCCCATGTGAGACGAGTGTCATATCTGTTTTTGAGCTTCCGAGCTTATCACCTGTGAAAGCCGAGCGACCTATACCCGAAATTATTGTGACACAATTTGATGATGAGCATGACGATAATGACATATACCCCCATACCGATGAAAGTCCTCCCCCAAGCTACGAACAAAGCGGGATGAATAGCACGGCAGGGCCACTGTGACCGCATCAATATGGCTTCCGAAGGTTTGACAAGGATCGATATGATTGTTATGTAGCTTATGACGATACCACACGAAGAATGAATCAAGATCTTAGTTCTATATGTTACAGTTCCGAGTTTGCAAAATTCTTCGGTTATGTAAATCCAGTCCTTCTGCCTAGCCAATGAATTCCAAAAAAAAAAACCACAACCACCACCACACCGCAAAAGTACCCCCAAAATGGACACTGGACACAATATCTAAAGACGCGACTGGACATCAAGTGCGTTAATCTCCTCGGTCACAGCTTTGACTGCCTCAACCGCCATTCCGTATCCAGCCTGGTAGCCAGTTCCACCGGCACCATAGTTATGGACAACAACAACCTGGCATCCTGCGGCGCCTAATTGCACGTTTTCTCTGGCGATACGAGCGCCACCCTCGCGAGATGGGCGTAGCCCAGCAAATGCACCAAGAATCTCAGTCTTGTTTGATTTTAGAGCAGGAAGCAAGGCCGTCGTTCGCGTCAGAATTGACTCTGTCTCTTCTCCGAAGGTATCCGGTGTACTGTCGATATAGTTCAGTTACTAAAATATGAAACACCCAATAGAAGACAACAATGAACTAATGTTGTTCTGGAACAGGACTGAAAGGACCCTACTTACGCAACGTTCTTTTGCATGAATCCACCAAGGATCACATTTCCATTCGAGTATGGTCGAGGAATCACGTAGGTTTCATAGTCCTTACCATGTCTCATGATGTTTTGTTGAACATAAGATGCTCTTGCAAGTAGAATCTGACCTCTAGTGGGGTAGCACTGTGAGTCTTGGACTCCCGGTAACTCTTTTGCTGCATTTCCAGTGCAGTTGAATATCACCTTCGTATCATTGCTGAGATGGCCGGATGAGACTTGAGGCAACTTTTTGCGAATGACTCGTACTCCATATTTCTGGGTGAGCTTCTGGAACAAATATCGAAGGTGCATTGGTGCATTGAGCGTTATTGTCGTGAACTCTATGCCAAATGCAACACCCTCTGGTAGGTCTTGTGCGGCAATCACCTTGAACTGTTCAATGGAGAAATCGATAAGCAAAGGAATACACAAGGAAGTCATCCATAACCCACATCTTTGAGATACACGGCCATTGAATCGATCTTTTCACGGGATGGTAGCTCATCCCAGTACTCCACTGAAGGTGTTTCCTTCGCAAACGCATTCTTGCCGTCCTTGGCTGCAAGATCGAGAAGATACTTATATCCAAGCTTATCCCATCGCAACGCATTCGGGTCACTTGCAGAAATAGCAGAGAAATTTGCACCTGCCCTGAACTCCAGTTAACCTTTTGTAAATTTGAACTGGCAGCAGAAGTTGCTCAACTAACCATGGTGAAGTGTAATTTATTGAAGTGTCTCCTGGAAGATGTTCTGCAATGATGGTTGTGTGTCGGCCATAACCCTTTTCAGCGAGAACGAGGGCTACATTCAGGCCGATCACGCCGGCGCTTGGAAAAATCAGCATCAAAACTCTAAAACAGTCGTCGTGTGTTTTGGCTCCCACTTACCCGATAATCACTACAGATTCGCTTTTCATATTTTCGAGTGGTTGTATTGAACCGGAGTGAAAATTAGCTTTTTATTTGCTTCTTGCCTGCTACCTTTGAAAGCTTTAAATACTTTACAATCAAGGGCACCTGGGCAGCTTTTTTGGATTATATGGTCTGATAGTGACTTAAACCGCGGCAAAGTCCGCGGTATATCGCCCGCGGGCTGATTGAAAGGGCTCCAATTGGCGGCATGGCTGGCGGGGATGGGCGGGGACAAGCGGCATCGCTTTTCATTGGTTACCTATGACTCCTCTAAAATTGAAGAGCCTCGTCGCGAGAGCAATTTCAACGATGGATAATAATTATTATCTGGCTATGGAGCTAACTCAATAAAAACCTTTATTTAGTCAAAAACTTGAAGCAATTGTGCCTAAATTCTAGAATCTACTGCCCAAGAAGAGAGAGAAGACAAAAATGGAAAGATAATGTAAACTCTGCTGTCGTTTGACCGATACTTTCTTTTTCTTTTCCCACTATGTTTTGTATGGGATCCTTTCCATCCTCCATCAAAGATATATATATACTATTAAGAAATCAATGCGCCGCAAATCAGAACTTTTCTATACGTCACTCTAATCATACAGCAAACTTCCGCCGCTCATGACCTCTCGAGGTATGATCGCTTGGAGTATACGACTGCTGTCCCGAGGGTTTATCAGAGTCCGACAGTGCATATGTACATTGTAGTTCGAGTACAAGATGTATATATAACCTTTGAGAGCATCAAACAATTTAGGTTACTAACGCGCCTGGGGCAAACCCAAGGCCATCAACAACCGGACCCACTATACGAAGTACCTAGCTCGAGTCATAGCTCACGTCTCCTCACTTCCAAGGCTTCCTCTCCCTCTCTCCCTTCTATCCCCTTTCCCCAATAGTGCTAGTGCATGCACTGCGGTATTCACTGGTCACCTCCAGTAACATAACGTGATATGTGCTGTTTAAGCCAGTAAAAGGAAACAGTTATCTGGCAAAGATAAGAACTCGGCCACGATCTCATGAAATGGCAATTCTCGAAACAACTTGACGATTTGAAATATCAAAACTCAAATAGGGGAAAAATGGGAAAAACAAACAAACAAACAAACAAATGCCGTAGGGTAGGCGCGCGGAGATACCTCGGCGGTGATATCTCGGTAGTCGGTCGGACGAGACTCGGGTTCACAGTTTTCAAATGACCCATACTTGAGATGTCATCCTTATCTCAAGAAATATAGATATAAAGTCTGCAAAATCGCAGCACAAATACAAATTAAATCGAAATTGAAAATTTTACAAATTATCAACTCAAAACTCATTATGTCTGAACATATTGATTCACAAGAATCCATCTCTAAAATGAGCACATCACAGTCTTCCTTCGTCGAGGATCTCAACGCCACTCAGGAGCAGTCACATCCCTCACCTCTCCAGCGCTTGAAGAAACAATGGGAGGAAATAAAAAGGAGTGGGGACCTCTCATGGCGGCCAAAGAGGACCTATATGACGAGTACACTTTCCCACCGGGTCGTTATTCTGGGCAAAGATAACTTGGCAATGGTGAGTGTTTAACAGTCTACCACACCATGCTCAAACTAGTCTAATATTGTTTTGAAGAAAAATACAGGACTCAGTATTTTCGCCAAGACGACAAAAAGTGGCACGTTTCTTCAACCCAGGGAGCGCCATTCCTAATATTCGATGATCGTGGCCATGCAAGATATGCGATCTTCCTACTATCAACCTGACCCCCGACTGCTTCCCACAAGCATCTTTCACGATACCGACGAACACTTTCAAAATAATGGCGTTTGCTTTGCGGAACATAGGTGGGGGCTATTTTCGCACAAGGCGTTACCCTTCTTTCAGTCACATTTTGCCGACGGGCTTCCTGGGATGTTGAGGATTTGGGGTTTTCCACCAAGACATACATATCTCCCTCGAAACACATAACTTATAATACCCTAATGCATATTAATTACATATATCTCCTATTGGTAGATCTATATCTATCTGCATTTCGATCTTGAAGGGAAAGCAAGTAAGAGAATGGAAATAATATAGAAAATAAAAGACCCAAGAAAATAATGGAGGCAGGAAACGAACAGTTCTATTTCCATTATCCGACTTAAAAAGAATACCCACTATTCACAAGGGATTATCCAGTCGCAGAGGTTGTATATCTATGTACATATGGGGACAAGGTGTGAAGTAATTCAATGCACATCAGCTGCTCCGACACGAAGCCAACTACAAGAAGGAATATGAATTTGCTTTTTATTAGCCTTTAACTAGGCCCCAAAGTGAAAATATATCCTTTTATGCTCACTACGCTGAAAGCTAGTTTGACTGCATAGTGTTTGCCTGAGCATCGAGGCATTAAAAGTGGAGAGACCCTGGCCCCGGGAACTCCCGAGTTCCGTGATACACCCTTAACTCTAAATTTACAAGGATCCATAGATGGGATATGACTCTGGGATATAAATTTTCTATTCACGTCGCCGAGGCACTAACTGGTCCCCCGGGTTTCTGGCCGTAAACCACCCGCACCTTTGTGTACAGGTGATACGATGTATCCCGCAGCTCCATTCGAATTCCTGCCAACAGCCCCTCAATCTCGGCGCGTGTCCACCCAAGCACTCTTGAAAACAATGCATATGTGTAAATGGGCATGGCTTCAAGCATGTTCAGTTGATGGTACCGACCAAGCTCCTTGAGCTTGGGGTCTTTGGGCCATGGACTTTGGGGCAGCTATTCACCAATAAGTAAGGGTTTCATTCTCGTCAAGAAGGGACAACATACCTTGAGGACATCTTCTTTGACATTTACGAATCCGGCCTTCTTCATCCGATCCTTCCACGATGGGGAGGATGTCATATCCTTGCCAAACATGCGTGATGATTCGTGCATGTGCTTAATGGATAAGAGCAAGTTCGTCGCGCCGAGGTGAGTTCCGTCGTCCGAATAGGTGTTGACGTCGAAGCTCGATATTTCAAACCATCCATTGGGATTCAGGTTGTCAAGTGCTTGCTTGAAGAGACGGTCATGGTCACGGATGGAACCTTCCAATTCGCGCCCATGGATATAGTCAAATGGTTTGCTGTATGACCATGGTTGTTCAAAGTCATCAATCTCGAAGCGGCAGTTTGGAGGCACCCTGGACATATATCAATATTATGCTAGGATTCAATATAATAGCAGTGATAAGTACCATGATGGCTGAATAGCACTTAGGTCAATTCCTATTCCAATTAGCCAACGTTTTGGTGGGGCTGTAGACATATGCCGTACCAATCACCTGTGAGTTTGGGTTTGTACTAGATTGCTTGTTAGGGGTAGATTTGATAGATATCTTGGGGGGAAAAAACACTTACTCTGCATACTCGATTGCCCATAAACCTGTCCCTGTCCCGAGATCTAGTACTCGCTTCGGATTATTGATTGGTGCTTGGAACAATTCTCCTTTGAGAAGCATTAGGTAAATGTGGTGGCTCTGCCGATCATTAGAATTTTGTCTTGTCGGAATCAAGAAAGCACTTACCAGATCAAGGCGATCTTGCTCCTGTTCGTCATTTGGCTATTTGAACATTAGTCTGAGATGGAGATTCAATATTGACAGGATCATGTGTACCAGAACATATTCTCCTTCGTGATATGAATGGTATCTGCGACCGTTCTGTATCTGATCAGCACAATTCGTGATCAGGTAGCGATGTAACACACTTCATATCTGCGATTATTAGCAACCATTGAACACAAATTTCAGCCATATTAACATACTGATAGTCCAGCACGCTCGATGTCACACTTGTGGTGTAGCTGGCGTTGTCAAGTCTACCATGGTCAGTAGGATATACACATCATGACAAGTCACTGGTCTTACGTGTCAGCGTATATTGAGGCATTGTCAGTGTCCGACTAATGATGTTAGTTTCATAAGCAGAGGAAATGGTGCGCCAAAGAGAGATTTTCATGAAATACTAACATCAGCCTCGACCGGGGTCGATACGCGGTGTGCATCTTGCTGCATCTTCGATAGTTCCGACCTATAAGACAGAACACGAACGCGGCGAAGCCCGTTGTAAACCGGGAATGAAAGGGATCAGGAAAAAGTGAAAAGTGAGTGAAAACTGCAAGCACACCGACTGCAGTCTTATGACCCCCCTTATGACCCCTCTGTCTTCAAGGCAGTTTTTAGCGTGCCAGATTGTCGGGTCCAGCGTTACCACGTTGTATCCAACAATCGTTCGCACCTTCAGCCGGATAAGTGCTCCTATGGGTAAAGAAGGCTGCCGCGGGATGTACCTTTTCCTTAGTTTTTGGAGTGCATATCCCGTGCAACGGTTTTCAATGGGCGTTAGTTGGATAATCTAAGTGGTTCGACAACAGCTAGCGTATTGATTTCTGTAAGGTGATTGGACCACTGCTGTGTGACGATCCGCACGGCCAAAGGGAGGCTGTTTCCAACCAATCAGAGGTGCAGTGAAACGGGTTGAGGCCCCACAGGTGTAATCTGTGCCAGCCACACCACCTGGGCATTTGAGTTTGAATGACATCTACTACGGAGTACGGAGTATGTACTACGGATCTATAGAGAACCAATAGCTTACATATAATACTACGGGAGTATCTGGCGTTGAGACTGCAAAGTCGAACTCCTATTAAATCAAGCCCGTACAGTGACCAATGTTAGAGTGGGGCGGACAACGTCAGTGCTTGTATCCGTAAGTACACTGTACTTTTGCTCAAATCCTCGTATTCATGTCATAGAATTGTTCAATTCGCTGCTAGTCACGCATGTTTGACATTGGCAGTCCCGACAACTTGGTCGTTCGCCACTAAGAAGCGGAAGTGAAGGAAAGACCCCGAGACTCATTCCCCTCACCGTAATGATAGTCGCTTCCGCCCAATTCTCAATATTTGCGGGACTTGAGAGATTGTGATCTGTAACGCATTTATGCGGGCTGGTATCTAAGTTATTGGTTATCTGCATACCTATGCCGGTTGTACAACATCCCTGGTGCATATCCCCAGTGTTCTAGAACTCGAATTTTTCCAATTAAAGCGTTATCACGTGTTAGATGTGTGATAATTATTTATCTTTTAAAGACAGTGATTGCGAAACTCACCAACGCTACCTAGACCCCGATACAATAAATCCAAGGCGCACTATGAGGGACTCAACAGTGCGATACAAGCCTACCTAGGTAGTCCGGTCATTACAGCCCTTGGCCAATCTACCCGCGACCATATTTGCCACAATCTTTGTACAAATATACCATTTTCAAACAGTGCTTACAGGCGGCAAAGCAGCTACTGACTGCAACCCCCCACAAACATGTCTTAAATGCCTACAGTGCAAATACTATATGTAATACTCAAATTTTTATTTTAAATATACTAAAAAAAAAACAACCAATTTCACTATAATTTATTTTGCTAATCGCCTGGACACAACTCTCTCATTGGATACTACCAGGCTGCAGTTCTCACCGCCTCCTCCAAGCATGTATGCTAATTTCAATTTGTACACTGATATCAATCAATTGCATACATATATCAATACCTAAGAAGCCAAGGAAGGGTAGGGTACTCTACGGGGGTAGCTTAGAGTATATAGTCCACTAGTTTAACACCACGAACTATATCGCTCTTTTAGTTTATTTTGGCTTTTATACTACGCTTTTGCGGGGTATTTTTTTTTTTTAAAAAAAGGTTGAACTGGTTCAATACTCTAGAATTACCATGGAGTATACATTTATAAAGTATCAATTAAATGGGCTTAGAGTTTACATATGGTAGGCAAGTTGATACGATTTTGACTGTATACCTTCGAAAGTGAGGGTGCAGGAAAATTACTAGCTGGCAATATTATCCAATGAGAGAGTTGCGTCCAGGTGGCACATGGCGCACTCAGGCCCCCGTACACTGTGTCTATCATGCTTAACGACGGCGAAGTAATCGGTAGAGATAATCCCGAACTCATGTCTTGCTAAGAAGAATGAAGCAAATAGGTATTAAAACATCCGGCCGCTAGGCCACTAATCCCTATTGACTGGAATAAAACTCCGACATCTTTTGTCATGACTGCATATTACTTGTAAATTGAAGGTATTTTCAAACTTCGGCCCATGCCGTCAATGACGTCTAACTAGGTGGTATTTGAACGGACCTCACCCGTTTTCCCCGCATAGTTCTTTCTGGAGGGATACAAAGCCGGCCTCTTGTAGTAGACGCAATGACGTAAAATTCCCTAAACAGGTCTATTGATTGGTCGGTCTTGCGCTGATCATCTTTTGCTCTCTGCCGTTTCGATTGCTTCGATTGCTTCTATTGCTTGGTTTAATTGTCGAGTGTGCCACCCAAAGAGGAAGGAAGTATCCGTATCCTTACATTCTGGATCGTGACTTCGATGCCATTGGTGTCCATTCGCCTAGTGATCCATTGATTGATACATGATTCATCGATCTACTCCACCCCCATGGGCAACCTCCTCGTTTCTGAAAATATTCAGTGACAGGGAAGGGTGTCTCTTTCTTCGGTGCGCAATGTTATGCCCTGCTTTTTGGTTCGTTTTGCAACCTTCTCTAGCCCAGAGTTCGAGGGGTCATTATCCAATGATTTGATAGAGATTACGCCCTCTTGACCGGTTGTGGGCTACCAATTTAAATTATATTACATGAGACACTATGCTTCCCAGTGGATGATGTCGTGTGGGATACAACCCGAACCGGATGCGAGCTCGACGATTTAGCGTGTCCCAAATCTGGTGGCGAAAGGATGCTTTTCTATAAAGCAAGCTGTTCCCTTTATTCCCCACACTTGAAGCATGAAGGTATTCTCGCTATTGCTCTAAATTTGCCTTGGTAGGTTACAATAATCCGTGATAAGGTCACCCTACCTTATGCTTATGATTCTTTGTGAGAACATCTTTCAGCTGACTTGGCTACGCCAGAAGATATATAATTGTGCAGTGGATTGCTGCCATTTCGTGACAGATTTGATCATCATCTGAAACCATACATTCTTCCAGTATGAAGGAAAATGAAATAACTGACTCCACTGCGGGGAAGATAGAGCATATAGAGGAGAGCCCACCTACAAACGTCCAAAAGGAAGAGAAGGCAGACCTCGAAAGCCGCTCTTTTGGCAATATCAATGCCATCTTCGAAAACCCTCTTGCCGGAATCTCCCGTGAACAACTTTTTAGAGATGTCATCGAGTTTTGCAACACGTACGATTTGATGGAGCATGTCGAGATTTTCAAGAAGGGTGCTCTTATTTCACAAAATCCCGCATCGGCAACAAGCCTTCCCGATTTGTCGGAGGAAGAGAAGGAGGCGCTTGAGCGTGAACGTACTCATAAGTGGTCACAGCCGTGGCAGTTATACTTTCTAGCATGTATGTGTGGGCATGCAAGTGATCCATTGGCACGGGCTAACTTCCTTTCTTTCACCTCTAGCAATGTGCTCTCTCGCTGCAGCTGTCCAAGGAATGGATGAAACCGTCAACAATGGCGCCCAGGCTATCTACTTTGCTGAAGACGTACGTTTCCTGTCTTTGGTTGTGCTAGCATATACTGACTTTTTGTTCTAGCAACTCAACATCACTTCCAAAAATATTCGAGGTCTTGTTGTTGGTGCCCCATACTTAGCTTGCGCGATTATCGGTTGCTGGCTTACTGAGCCCCTCAATCGGTTATTTGCCCGGCGTGGTACAATTTTTATCTCATGCGTGATTGCAGCTGTTGCCTCGGTATGGGAAGGTGTTGCGAACACCTGGGTCAATCTTTTCATTGCCCGCTTTGTTCTTGGTCTTGGTATCGGATCGAAATCGAGTACTGTACCTGTATATGCCGCGGGTAAGTATTGTCGTATGACTTCCTATTTGTCATTGCTAATTCAATAGAATGCTCTCCCGCTCCAATTCGAGGTGCTCTCGTTATGATGTGGCAAATGTGGACGGCCTTCGGTATCATGCTTGGCAACATAATGGGTGTTGCCTTCATGAGTCTAGACCGAGACATCAGCTGGCGTCTCATGCTAGGATCCACTGTTGTACTGCCGTTGATTGTCTGCGCTCAAGTCTACTTCTGCCCGGAATCTCCAAGATGGTTGATCCAGCACGGAAAAATCAAAAAGGCTTATACCAATTTCCGTGTCCTCCGCCCAACAGACATTCAGGCCGCAAGAGATTTGTATTATGCATATGTGGGCGTTGAGCTTGAACGAAAGATCAACAAGGGCAAAAATTTCTTCACAATGTTCATTGAGCTCTTTACCATCCCCCGCAACCGCCGTGCCACGCTCGCTAGCTGGATCGTGATGTTCATGCAGCAGTTCTGTGGAGTTAACGTCATTGCGTACTACTCTACCTCCGTCTTCACTGAAGCAAGTTACAGTCTGACCAGCGCGCTACTGGCGTCCATGGGAACCGGTATTCTCAACTGGGTCTTTGCCCTACCTGCCTTCTTCACGATCGATACCTGGGGTCGGCGGAATTTGCTACTATTCACTTTCCCCTTCCTCGCTATCACCCTCTTGTGGACTGGCTTTTCCTTCTGGATTGAAGAGGGGAATGAAACAAGCAAAAAGAGAGTTGCAATGGTCACCACGGGCATGTACCTTTTTGAAGTATTCTACTCCCCTGGAGAAGGGCCCGTCCCATTCGCGTATTCTGCCGAGTGTTTCCCGATACAAGTCCGCGACGTCGGTATGTCGTGGGCGACAGCGACTACTTGGTGCTTTAATTTCATCTTATCTTTCACTTGGCCGAATCTGGTCGAGGCTTTCAAACCCCAGGGTGCCTTCGGTTGGTATGCTGCATGGTGTATAATCGGCTGGTTTTTGGTCTTGTTATTTGTACCCGAAACAAAGTGTAAGTTTCGTGGTCTATCCCAGATTGACAGTACTAATATTTTGTTTTCAGCTCTCACTCTGGAAGAGCTGGACCAGGTCTTCTCTGTCTCAACTCGCAAGCATGCATCGTACCAGATCAAGAATGCTCTGTGGCATTTCCGTGTCTGGATCCTTCGTCAGAGGCTGGAGCCTCTTCCGGAATTCTATCAAGGCGTAGAGCGTCTTGTGGACGTAGGTGACATAAGGTCCGAGGCAGGAAAGGAGAGAAAATCAGTGCATAATGGCTAGATGGCGCAGAAATAAGAAGCGAGGGCAGTGAGGTAGTGACTGCAGCAGGTGTTCTCGGACGAACAGGTCCGGTTTTAATCGATTGTGGTATGTGCTTGTCGTATTATGCAGCCCTAACATTGTGTATCTCATATAATTCCAGGCAATGTAATTACTAGCTCTTCAGCTGAACATTGATGGACCAAACGTATCGTGTATTTTCATTTATACAGTAGACAAGTAGACAAGAGGGGAGAATGAACGAAATGTGCACAACGGCTATACGCATCGATCACCCTATTGAGTATTGGTATTTATCGCTGTTGTCAAATTACTCAAGTCTCTTGCTTAGCACGGCACCGTACCAGATAGTAGCAACCAGGCTGGCTAAGTTGACCAAGCTTGAGATACCATGCACGCGGCCGAACTTCTTGTTCAGGGCCAGCATCTCCTTGGAGTGAGGCGCTGGGTCGTAGCTCCTCTTTCCATCACGGGTTTCTGCAAATGTTAGAATACCCAATTGAATTTTACTCGAAACATAGTGCCAGCAGCTAACGCACCTTGATGCTTGCGCTCGCGCATCACATTGATGGTGATGGGACGCAAGACGAACATGTTCACCAACCCGGTCACTGCCACAGTTGCCAAAGGCAAGAGGGTGTTAAGGCGATTCTCAGGTGCAGCAAGACCAGACAGACCCAATACTTGGCCGCCGTGGGAAGCAGTCAAGGCGACCACTACAGGCAGCGCAGATTGTAGTGAGAAGTAGATGGGGAAGATGGCGGTCTGCAGGCTAGCGAACTGGGGCCGCGGAAGGGCACGGAAAGCAACGAAGCCTCCGACAAAAGACTTTGGATCATGTTAGACAATACTTTGGGCGAGGACGATTCGATATGTGCCCGGTTCAACTATTGATCTCACCTGGTAGAACTGTGTCCCTAAAAGGGTGCCGTAGCTACCTCATTCATTAGAACATGAGCCATAATTTTCAAATAATAAACAAACCTTAAGACATGATAGGGGCGAGGATCCATGATTTCGGATATGTTATGACCTCGGGAGAGTTGAGTTGGCGATAAAGTTGGAGTGAGGAAGGTTGCATCGAGGGGAAAGAAGTGGCCGTTATTGCTACATCCCGGCTCTTAGTAAAACCCTTATTTCCACTTCCCAACTGTGAAAACTGTTTTATTACGACGCACAGACCACCAAACACCAACAAAGACGGCGTGTGATGTCATGTGCCTTCGCGTTTGGGTCTAAACCGCAAGTGGAAATATCACGCGTCTGCCTGTTGTCTTGAGCCTCAAGCAATTTTGAGTTGCCATTTTCCCAACATCATCATCATCATCATGGCGGAGAAAGAGGCTACAGTCTACATTGTAGACATGGGACGGTCTATGGGCGAGCACCACCATGGTCGTCCTATGACAGATCTCGAATGGACCATGCAGTATGTCTGGGATAGGATCACCGCCACAGTATGTGACTTGACTTTGTTCAACGCCAGACAACTGACAATTCTAGGTGGCTACCGGTCGCAAGACAGCTACGGTTGGCGTGGTCGGTCTCAGGACAGATGGTGAGTGATAGCCCACAGGTCAGCACCCATTGGGAGCCTTGTCTCACGTTCGGAACAGGAACTATCAACGACTTGGAAGAAGAGAACTTCTCTAATATCTCTGTCCTCTTCGGTCTTGGCCAGTATGTGTGGCCTGATGAATTGACTGTTTCATGTTGAATCACTTGACTAAATCGTCTTTTAGGGTCCTCATGCCTGATATCCGGAAACTCCGAGAGATAATCAAACCCAGCAAGACTAACAGAGGTGATGGTATGTGACAGTTGAAGTCTTGCCAAACTGCCCGTTCTGACTCTATGCAAGCCATCTCTTCTATCGTCATTGCCATGCAGATGATCATTGAGTACACCAAAAAAAACAAATACAAGCGCAAGATCGTTCTAGTGACCAATGGTACCGGCGCGATGAGCGATGATAATATCGAGGGTATCATCGAAAAGATGAAAGAAGTCAACATTGAGTTGGTGATCATGTATGTTTCTTGCCGTTGCGACTCTACATTCATGCTAATAATATCTAGTGGGGCCGATTTCGATGATGCTGAGTATGGTGTAAAGGAAGAAGACAAAGACAGTCGAAAGGTACTAAGCCGGCTTCGATGTGTTTGAATATTCATGTTAACCAACTTTTCCTCAGGCTGAAAATGAGACTCTTCTCCGAAGCCTGACTGAGGACTGCGAAGGTGTTTACGGCACGCTAGAGCAAGCTGTTTCGGAATTAGATATTCCCCGCATCAAAGTAACCAAGAGTATGCCATCTTTCAAGGGAAATCTCATGCTCGGCAATCCCGAGGAGTATGACACAGCAATCACCATACCCGTGGAGCGATACTTCCGAACTTATGTCGCCAAGCCGATCTCGGCGAGCTCGTTCGTGCCACGCTCCGGCACCGAAGCCGGAAGCCAAGCACCAGTCAAAGGCAATGGTGAAGGTGACACTCTCGCATCAGTGCGAACATCACGGACGTATGAGATCATCGACGAGTCCGCACCAGGTGGTAAGATCGACGTTGAACGCGATGACCTCGCCAAGGGGTACGAGTACGGACGTACAGCAGTTCCTATCGAACAAACTGATGAGAATGTCGCAAATCTACAAACATTTGCTGGTATGGGGCTGATCGGGTTTGTTCAGAAGGATAAGGTATGTTTCCACGCCAACCCCAAATGTTACAGCAGCTAATTCTGTCACTTAGTATGACCGATACATGCACATGTCCAACACGAATATCATCATTCCTCAGCGTGCAAATGACAATGCATCTCTTGCGTTGTCTTCTCTCATTCACGCACTCTACGAATTGGAATCTTATGCGGTTGCCCGGTTGGTGACCAAAGAATCCAAGCCACCGATACTTGTGTTGCTAGCTCCGTCCGTGGAGGCAGACTATGAGTGCTTGATTGAAGTACAGCTTCCATTTGCAGAAGACGTGCGGTCATATCGGTTCCCACCCTTGGATAAGATTATCACTGTTTCTGGAAAGGTGGTAACTGAACACCGCAACCTCCCAAGCGCCGCTTTGAAAAATGCGATGAGTGATTACGTAGACAGCATGGATTTTGTCACCACGAATGATGAAGGGTAAGTAAGGTACCGTTTACTTGATTATCCAGCTAACTAGCTAACTAAAAGAGCCAGTGAACCCACTGACGATCTACCAATTGACGAGTCATTCTCACCATTACTGCACCGCATCGAATCAGCTGTTCGATACCGTGCTGTGCATCCTAACGATCCTATCCTTGATCCCTCAGAGCGGCTCACCGAATTCGCACATCCGTCAGAAGAGATGGTCAAGAACTCCAAGTCCCATCTTGAGAAATTGATGTCTACAGCAGATGTGAAGAAAGGTAAACCCGATTCTACAACGACATTCAGAAGAAAGCCTACTCACAAACATATTCCGTTTTATAGTTCCACCAAAGACAAAAGGCCGTAAACGGCAACGCGAAACAGAGAAACCCCTCTCAGGTTTGGACGTCGACGCCCTTCTCAGCCTCGAACCCAAGCGAACGAAAATTTCCACCGAGAATGCAATCCCAGAGTTCAAGCAAACACTTTCACGCGCAGAAAACATCGACGCAATCCACGACGCTGTGCAACAAATGGCTAAAATCATTGAGACCCAGATCACACACAGTCTCGGTCACTCAAATTACGACCGTGTTATTGAGGGTCTCGGTACTATGCGAGAAGAGCTGGTGGATTACGAGGAACCAGTGATTTATAATGACTTTGTGCGCCAGCTGAAGAGTAAGATGTTGCGGGAGGAGCTGGGTGGGGATCGGAGGGAGCTGTGGTGGTTTGTGAGGAAGGGTAAGCTTGGGCTTATTGGGAAGAGTGAGGTGGATAGCTCGGCTGTTGAGGAAGAAGAGGCTCAAGAGGTGAGGGTTGATATCTTAGTGTGGAATGGAGCGACTGCTAACGGCGGATATAGTTTCTAGCTGCCAATTGATAAGTTGAGTTGGGGTGGGGGGCGAATTGCGGCCTCGATCCAGGAACATGAAATAACATACGAGGGATATGGAATATTCATACTTTTTCCTACACTAGGTTTACCCCCCATGTAGAGCTGTCTGTGTAAGTGATGTTATATGGTGCGCGGTCGAAGCATGGCCGAGAGACGAAGATAAGTATAGCCTACCTCAGATGACATACTGACTATCTAGACCAAGAAATACGAAAGATTAGGGGAGTTGAAATATAGAGTGAGCTCATGAACAGCATTGTCATATCGACGTAGAATTGACACATACAGGAGCGAACGCCGCAGACAAAACAACATGTGGCACGAAGTGAATCGGTACCCAATTGCAAGACATCTGACGATTCGCCAATCAACAACAAAACCAAACGCCGTACATAATATGCCCAATAACCAGTATTCGCTCCAGAAACAACAACAGACCGAGATTTGCAAAGTCAAACATTAAAAAGCATCCAGATGCATCAAGGAAAAGGGGTATGCAGAAGTATTGTCCCGGTGGGACGAGAAGAATGGAAGAAGAAGCGCTCCCAGGAAACATGCAGAGTTCCTAGGGGCGAAAGAAGATAGCAAGAGGTTTAGTGGATGGTCTTAATTGCCCGTGCGGGGCTGATGGTATTGCTACCAATACGGCCACTAGGCTTGCGAACACCACGAGACTCGCTCCGCGTATTTTCCGTTGCCCGGCGAGGGCTGGAGCGAACTTTGCTGACTGAAATAGGGGCAGTGCCGCTCTTACGTGTCACGGGAGTCTTGGGTGCTGAGTGGTCAACCCAGTTCTCCTGATCCTTGTGGTTGTCTTCTGCGAGGGTGTAGCTAGCTGTAACAGTGGCAGAGTAACTGATAGAACGGGATGTGGGTGAAGCAACAGGAGACCTAGATGACCGCTGGGCTAATCGGCGGAGCTGAATCTCTTCTTCACTCTCGCTGCTCTCGTTGCTCTTCCTGTGGCTGCGGTGGCTGCGCTGCTCGTTTTCAACAGCGAGGGATCCGGAGGCAGTTCGGGAATAAGGGTGGTGGCGTGAGTCCTTTCGGTGGGACTTGCGAGGCTGGCCAGGGGTCGGTGCAGGAAGATCCTGGTCTGGGTAGGCTGCAGCTTCATTGTGATCGATTTCTCCGAGGGCTGCACGTTTGGACTGGCTATTGTTTGGTGGGGTGGAGACCACTCCGTTGCTAGTGCGCTTCTTGGTCGACACTCGCGGAGTGACGGGTGTGGATTGTGCCAGCTTCTCGCGCATGCTATCCTCAAACCACCATTCACGGAAGGCACCCTGGTTAAGGTGGAGCCAGTGCTGCTGAGGTCCAACGACCATACCGGGTCGCATGAACCTCATGAAGGCAATTACTTCATTGGCGGTGAATCCATACTTGTAGATCAGGTAAGCACCAATCAAGCAACCTGTACGGCCCAAGCCTGCCTTGCAATGAACTGCGATACCCTTCTTCTTGATGGTGATCATCTCATGGGCCATTTTGATAAACCGCCTGACAAGCTGGAGGGGAGGACACGTGCCATCCTCGAATATCATGTCAATATGAGAGATTCCCATTGCGGTGAAGTAAGAGGGGCAGTAGAGCTCCGAGTTAAGTCGTACCACAAGACCGACGTTGCGCTGGTGGAAGTGGGCGAGAACATTTTTGAACGGCATTGGAAGCTTCGAGGAAGAGATTTCCGAAATTGTTGCAGGCAATGCGTTATACTCAGGGGTGTTGACCGGAATGGGTGCCACGGGCTGCTGCTGAGGAGATGCAAAGGCAAGGAAATCTGGCGTAACCCAGTTGAAGTCACCCATGTCGACTCGCTCGAATTTCTCGTACCTGTCGAACAGAGTCAGCATTCAATCTTCGGCTGTGTAAAGAGTAGCTAGCACTTACTCCTCGAGATTGAAGTCGCGAAGTCCGCAAAGAGACTGCTCCTTCGCCTTCCACACTCCATACACAACATCTTGAATGTTCAAAATGAAATCTGCCTGGCTGTATCCAGCATCACGGAAAGGCATGTAAGGAGGATCTGCTTGTGCGATTGGTGCCAGAGCCAAATGGGGTGGCCAGGATTGAATCATGACCATATAGCATGCAACAAGGCAGGCCGCATTGGCGCGACTCCGGGCATCAGTCTTGCTATAGAAGACTACCGGACGGTCGCTGTTGGCTGGATCACCAAGAATCTCATGGAAAAGCACGGCAAACCGGTAGAGGTGACCAATGTGGAGTGGGCCGAAATCAGCGTGGAACGCGTTGTAAAGAAGAGTGTCATCAATGGTGAAGTACACGGGAGAGCGGCGCTTGCTTGGAGTGGCGGGCTGGGCACGTGCCCGCTTGCTTGGGGATTTTGGTGCGTCCAGATGGAAGGGAAACGGAGTTCTGGAGCTGGGAGCAGAATCATAAGATGCAAGGTATAGGCGGTCTAATTGGTGGTTTTTCTTAGCTCTCAATACTGGGTGAAAGATCTTCAAATTGTCGAAGAACAGTGTACCAACCTTGGATGTACTCGATCATCTGCCCGCCGTGGTTGAAGTCGGTAGTCATATTGAAGGTTGTTTGTTGACAGCTGGCTAGACCTGGAGTGATTGTGTAACGCTGATAAACTGCGAAGACAGATCAATATGGTACCGTTACAGGTCCTGGTGTTGTTTTCGTGCGACTCAGAGGGTAGCAAAGCCAAAGGTAAGAAAATAGTCGAGGGTAAAAGTAAAACCTAAACGCTCATGATCAAACTGAGGGAGGGAGATCTATGTGTATAGAATGTTAAGGATAAAGAGAAAATGAAAGCCTGGATGCGAAAAGCCTGTACAGGTGAGGGGATTTGAGGAGAAAGAAATCAACACGAAGTCCGAGTTCATGATGTTTGGGGCAGCTGCCATGCCACTGTTATGTTGTGCCTTACCTGTTTAGGACTAGCGGTGGCCGTTGACGTGACAACGTTCAAGGCCTCAGGCATCCAGCCGTCTGCCTTCCACATTCCAAAACATCACTACCATAACAAACAAACAATATAAACTACACAAATCTTACAAACTATACAAATAATACAAACAACGTCAATGTCAGTCAACACGACCTACAGCTCACATCTCTCCACTCTAAATTCACCCCCAGTCTTATGTTGTACCTTTGAACCCTGTCTCCTAATTGCACATTCCAATGGCGCATTACTCCGTACACCCCAGAATAACGCATGTCTTTCGCAAATAATTGATTCGGGGACTGCTTTTATGTTTCCAGTTCATGCCATAGTTAGGCTTCCAATCTACCTCGGTACATGAGTTCAACAGTAAGGCACTCCTACGCCCCTATGCTTCTTTTCATACACCCAGGGCCTATATTTCACCTTCGGATCACGATGGCCACTGTAGTATCTACCTAACTATTCATACCATTGAGCTGGGAGGTGACGTTCAACCCGCTACGCTCTAACACTGCCTGATATTGCGTGACCCGTCTTGTACAGGATACATTGGCACCTTTGAGCCATTCTCTAAACAGAAATCTGCTCAGCTTAACGGCTTGTTTTTTACTTTCTGCACGTTGACTTTCCTTAATCGTGTGTATCATGTTCAATGGGTTTCTTGCGATTCAACACTCGACTGGTCATTCCAGGTGATCCTGAGGTCACAGTTTGCCCCAACGATGCCCCCGAATGATGCCCACTGCAGCGACCTGGTTCTCTCACTGAAGAAAGTTTGCTGAACCAAGAAAATAAAAATAAAACATATACGGAGTATACGGTCTTCGGTTCCACTTCTAAACGGGGTCTGCCTCCATATGCCAGTAAACACCAAGGGGAGGGTGGCTGCCGCAATCTCGGTAGAGGCTGAGTTTCATGTGGAGTCAATGCAAGGATGCCTCATGACGAACTGCTTTGTTTTCCGAGTCCGAATGTTCCACTTAGTCAAACTCACGTTCAGTCCCCCTGGGAAAGCTGTGATCGACATAAATTCGAGGTCCCGCATATGACCCTTGCCTGAGCCTACGGTCAATGCACTGATATACATCCCTTTCTTTTTTGAGATAGTTCCGGATTGTTGTCGAGTATTATTCTTCTTGTGAATGAGAAATATTCATATTGCTTACGGAGTACACATGTCTAAATGGACTATGGGAAATCTCCCACGCTGCAATCCTCTCTATATAAGACTATGTGAGGTAACCCCAAATGTCCTGCAAAGCAGAGCAAGCTTCCACAATTCACTAGCCTGTCTTGTCCGGTCCAACCTTGCTGTAGAGTCGCTCCAACTACACCGCTTAAAACGTGTCACTCACCTTAACTCCAGACCATGTGGGCTCATACATCCCTTCTTTAGCGCAATTTCCGCTGAGATGAAACTACCTGCGCGGCTTGACGGATTGCAGCCCGTTAGCACCAATTGTGATAATTTAACACCTTAATGGACAATAACAACCACGGTCAAAACATCACCCCTGATAATCTCCAATGCGAGGGACCTATCGATGACCGGGCGGGGCACTGCCAAAACAAACCAAGAGAATCGTATATAATCCGGCCTTTAGATCCAGCAACTTTGTATTCTTTTCTATACACAAGTCATTCATTCACTTCCAGTCACTCTTTTCTACCGGTCCATTCTTCTTTCTATTCTTCGCCAAGTCACTCTTTTAAACTCTTTGAGACATTGCCACCATCGCCACAATGAAGTTCACCGGATTGACCGTTTCTCTCGCCCTTGCTGGCTTGGGCTACTCTGCCGCTCTCCCTGTCCTCAACAATGCCGAGGGTACTGTTTCTGACATTGGGAGTATTGTTGGTAGCGTCACAGGTTCCGGTGTCGACAATGTTGCGCCTATCAACCCTACGGCTGGCTTGACTCGCGAAATCAAGCGTGACGGTACTGCTGCCCTTGGTGAGACTATTGAGACCATCCCAAACCTTGCCAACGGCGCTGTTGCCATTGCTGGTGGTGCTGTTGGTACCGGCGAGAGCCTCATCTCTGGTGTCGCTGGTACTGCCGAGAACGCCGTTCCTGGTACCGGTCCAGCTGCGAAGCGTCAGCTCAACAACGACCTCATTGGTAGCACTCTTGGAAGCGCCATTCCAGCCATTATCCAGGAAACCAAAGCTGGCGGCCTGGCCGGTGCCATCAAGCGCGATGAAACTGCCGCACTTGGTGAGACCGTCGAAACTGTTCCAAGCCTTGCCAACAGTGCTGTTACCATTGCTGGTGGTGCTGTTGGTACCGGGGAAAGCCTCGTCTCTGGTGCCGCTGGTACTGCTGAAAATGCAGTTTCTGGCTCGGCCGCGAAGCGTCAGCTCAACAACGACCTCATTGGTAGCACTCTTGGAAGCGCCATTCCAGCCATCATCCAGGAAACCAAAGCTCGCGGCCTGGCTGGTGCCGTCAAGCGTGATGGAACTGCCGGACTTGGTGAGACCGTCAACACTATCCCAAGCCTTGCCAACAGCGCTGTTGGAATTGCTGGTAGTGCCGTTGGTACTGCGGGCAACGCTGTTGGCCGTGCTTAATCATGCGATATACTTCATGTTTCATCTGTTCTCCCCACATGTGGATCATCCTTAGGTTTTTTATGTATCATACTTCTTGGAGGCCTTTGATCCCTTATGACTTCTAAATGGGTAATGAGGAACAGCCTTTCTACAAATTCATGTTTTATTCTTTGCCTCATTTATTATCTGGTTCTTAAAAAACGTATTATACCTTGCTTTGGTGAGCCTCCTGTCTGATTCCCAACATCCGCCAGTAGCTGTACGTCAGTTAGACACTTCTATTAGATAACTTCCCCTCGAAAACACCGTGAAATGATACCGACGCAGTGACCGATCTCTTTTTGGGTGTGATCTTAATTTTGCTGGGTCTTGAACGTCAAAAACAATGCTAGTATATAGACCCTGTCTCAAGAAGCCAAGGTTCGCGTATTCAAATTGTTGTGCAGTGTTTAATTTGTATGACTCCTAGTGGATTCTCTAACGCCTGGTTCATATAATTATGTATTCATTGGCATACCTGACGTGGTAACGAGCTAACATGCAAATGGCATGATCTCGAGTGACACAAATTGTTTCCCATTGGTCGTTTTTATCGATTTTACGTGTCCTTGGATGATTGAATTTTAAAAAAAAAAAATATGCCTTCTGTGGGGCTGTCGTGTATTCCTTGATATATATATTTCAAATCCATTTTGGTCTACCTATATTAAATCAAGCAATTCGATTGCGCTAGCCTTGATAATCTATATATCTAAATACTTGGGTCATACTAAGCAATATACTGGATCCAATATATATCGCATGTATTGAAATCCATGGCTGCCCGTGACCCCAACCCCAGCCCTGGAGGCAGAAATTTCGAGCTGATAAAACCTGCTCAGTCGGTATAACCTCGGCATCCAATAAAAAGCCCCTATTAATGAAATCTCCTGAGCCTCAGGGCTAGATTGCATCGATTATGGTCAGCAATGATTTGGAATAATGTTATGCACTGCATTAGGTATGTACTCCGTGCAGTTATTAAGCAGTCTCATCAACCAATCAAAGAGATAGCAAAACCAAAGCCAATCATCAATCGGCTCGGACGATTTCCAATTCCGTCGGCTCCTCTTGATACCCCGTGGCCAGCCCTTGGCCAATTGGTAAGAAAGTGAATCAACCGAGGTCGATTTAGATTATCAGACAGAATACAAGAACAGAGTCATGTTCTCTTGTTCGCAAATTTTCCGTCTATTACATTCTGCCAAGTCTCTCCGGTCAACTCTCCGACCAACGACGTCATATCTATCCCCGCGAACATTTCAAAGACAGTTTCCTATTTTCGCATATCCACGCCAAATAACAACCATGTCGTCTGCTACATCTTTCTTCGACTTTGAGCCTGTTGATAGTACGTATAATCTGCGTGGTCACCTGCCTATTTTGCTCCCCCTCATCACATCCAAATTTAGGCTGCGAAGAACCTAGTCGCTAACCAAACCCCGCATACGAACAGAAAAGGGCGCACCCTTCCCCCTCTCCTCGCTGAACGGCAAGGTCGTGCTAGTCGTGAACACAGCCTCGAAATGCGGCTTTACGCCCCAGTTTGAGGGTCTTGAGAAACTCTACCAGGACCTGAAGACCCAGTACCCCGAAGACTTCACCGTCATCGGATTCCCGTGCAACCAGTTCGGCAGCCAGGACCCTGGCTCGGACGATGATATCCAGTCTTTCTGTCAGCTCAACTACGGCGTCACTTTCCCCGTTCTTGGAAAACTGGATGTGAATGGCGCAAACGCTGCACCTGTGTGGACTTTCCTGAAGGAGCAGCAGCCTGGGCTCCTGGGCATGAAGCGCGTTAAGTGGAACTTTGAGAAGTTCCTTGTCTCCGCCGATGGCAAGGTTGTTAACCGCTGGGCTTCTCTTACCAAGCCCGAGACACTCCAGGATCCCATTGTGAAGGAGATCGAGAAGGCGAAGAAGGAGGGCACTCTTGCTTCGCTGAAGAAGAGTGAGGCTGGTGCTGAGCAGGCTAAGCTGTCGTAAGGCTGTGCTCAAGGTGTTCTTTTCTGAATAATTGTGGCGGTGCCTTAATCTGTTTTCCTGTATCTATATCCCGGTTCTTCTGCTTGTGACATAACTCCTTTTCGGTTTACGATTCCGGTCTACGATGGGAATTATACCGAGCGGTAATAGTAATTCATATCCCAGTCTCAAAACTCATTGATATCAATTTTGTAAAAGTCGCGAGGTCGTTTCTTTGGATCCGTATCCGTTTCCCCCTAATATGAGGCCCGACGCGGTGTGCCTGAGAGTCCCTGATGCCACAATTCAGGCAGAGGAACCAGCCTTGGGAACCAGATTCCGTAGCGACAGGTCGTAGACCACATCTTCAACCTTCTTGACCTGTAGTGCCATCAAATTAGAAAATTAAAACTGCGAAATAGATATTGCAATGATCACAACATACACTGTACTTGATGCCGTCGCTGCGCTTGCGCAGGATGTCATTCTTCAAGTTCAAGAGCTGGAACCCAGCGAACACTTCCTTGACGAAGTTGCCAATCTGCATGGGACGGGTGTAATCACCCAGGGTGACTGAGTTGACAGCCAAGCGAGCCTGCGAACAAATTAGCTGCGGCTAGACATAAAAGCCTCGAGATCTCGGGAAACGAACCAGTTCCTCAACCATGGCAATCACCGCAAGTAGGTACTCCTCAATCGTCAGGTGGAAGGCGTCCTGCTCCTTTAGGTTGACAGGAACTAATGAAAGAAACGCCAGTTAGTATTGCATATCAATGTATGCCTACAGCACCCATGGTGCTCATCATAGATGGAGATAAGCGAAACGTACTATCCAGGAACTTGCCCACATCCTCAATGGTCATGAAGGATGTTGAGTTGGGTCCCTTGTGCTCTTGCAGTCCCCCCAGCCATGCGCAAAGCTCAATAGAGGCGACCTAGTAGATTGGATCAGCAGAAGTCTTCGGGCATTGCATTCCAGAAAACAAACCAGGTTTTGCAGCTCACGGGTCCAGAGCCCATTATACTTGTAGAAGGGATGCTGGTCTGCCACGGCCTTTAGGCGAGCAACCTCTTCCTTCTGGGCAAGGATTTCTTTGGTGACATCGTCGAGCACGGGCTTCACTGTTGAAGAAGTCAGCGAGATGATTCATCAAGAATAGACGAATGATGTGAAATGTTGACTGGGGGAAAAGTATTGGAATTTAAACGTTATATGGCAAAGAAAAGAGAGGGAAAATAGGAGTGATCAAGGAGTGAGTTCAAAGTCGAATGGGATTATACCCCAACCCTCTCATCAGAGCATCCAATATAGATAATAGATACTTACACTGATCAGCGGGCGTGGAATGAGCTCGCGACAGGATAGCCTGTGTGGAACGTCCTGTATCATTCAACATCAGTTTTCATGTTCGACCTGCGACGTCAACCTAGGAGTGTCGTCCCCGGCAGGGTAGGCATCTCAGAAGTCCTGGTCGAAGTCATGAATTGCAGAGCATACCTCTTCTGGCGAGTGTGTGGACAATTTCATGTAGCTCCTATCCAAAATAATCAGCTATCTGGCGGGGTTCCTGGCTCAAGGGTCTTGATGCCGGTGTAGGCTTGGCGCGCGAAGAATTCACCAAGCTCCGGACGCGGTGGTCTGACTTACATCCCGGACGGTGCTCTCCTCGTCGATCTTCGTCTGGAGATTCTCAAAAATGCGTTGGTCAATCATTTTGTTGCTTGGTTGTGGTTGTAGATAGGTATTTGAAAGAATTGAAGGCAGATCTGCGAGGTGTGGTTTGGAAGTGCGTTGCGTCAAAATTCACCTTTAAAAAAAATAGGATAGCTTGCGCAACACGCCACAATTCTTTGTTTCAATTGAAAATTATATGATGAGTTTTATATCGCTTCCTGAAAGATATTTTACTTCCTCAAGGTGAGATTTCCTTCGTATGAAGGTCATGGGAGGCACTCTACATATGATTTACGATGCTCGCCTACAGCTACTATTCACGGGACGATTGATAAAGCTTTTAACGATTATTGGCTGCTTATCAAGAAATTTAGACCTCAAAATCCGAGGCCTGTATGTGAATTCTGCTCACCCCCCAATCAAAACGATTGCAAAAGCGACTCCTCCGCGGAAACAAAAAACGCCAGAACCATGACCATATTTGCAGGTTTTATTGTTGCCAGATCAAGTCTAGTGATCGTCGTAAAGGTCGTAAGGAAGCGGTAAACACACTGGTCGGTGCCAGCGTGATCACGCGGCGAGGGAGGCAATGTTTAGTATCGGTACCGGGTCGAGTAATCTACAAAAGCTGGCTGTTAGCGAATGGTATATCTATTACAAGACGTAGATCGGATGTACCTTTGGGGCTGACCACCAGACCACGGCCCTTCTTGGCGCCCTTGTAAATCGTCTCGATGATGTCGATCAACTCCTGCTTGTCCTCCAGCACCCAGTTCAACTTGTTGTTGTTTCCCGTGCCGAAATCGCACATCATATGCTTGTTACGGTAGAAGAACATGATCGTCATCGGGTCATAAAGCTCGTACATCTGATTGAAGTCTGGGACCCGGTCAAGGTCGCATACATAGATGACGGCGAAGTCTTGGGGGGCACGCCTGTTAGCTGCTGTTCGGTCTACTTTGGGGGTATATTGGTCACTCACTCTTTACCCGCTCAGCGATCTTGTAGAGGAGCTCATCTTGGCGGATACCTGAGAGAATGGGTTAGTCTGGGAGCTGGCAATGGATGAGAGTGGCACTAACAGTCGGGATCGTGGTCTCGCCCGAATCGGATCACCACCAGGCGTTCTTCTTCAGAGAGGATGGCCTGGTCCACATGCCAAGCTGTTTGCAAGTGAGGGATGACGATCGAACCCATTATGACGGTTGGTTTTCTCTCGACAGACTGGAGTATGCGGAATGGGAAAAATAAAAATGGGAGGGAGGCTTATCGATTAGCCCCCCGCGATCGAAGCCGTTACATCACGTGACCACTTTGGCTATTTTGAACGGCGATGACAATGTTGTATAATTGTTTTACTCTATGGTGGTAGAGTGTTGTCTAACCTTGGAACCAGCTTGGTCTATTTCTCAGTGTATGATGTTAGAAATATCACGGTGTCACTCCAGTCTCAAGTTGTGGATGGCCTCATTCATCCAAGCGCCTCCCGGGGTTATCTTGGTCATAATTTACGATCTACGACATACATACAAGCTAGGAGATCCGTAGTGATAACGCTGTTTCTAAACTGCTTGGTCTATTTTCCAGTCTGTCATGTTGGAAACATTGAGATAGTTGTGGATAGCGTCTCATCCAAGTGTCTCAACTTGGGATTCGACCAAGTACTCAGGATGCGATCCTACGATGGGACACAGGACAGTTGGGCAAGACTGTTTAGCTACGTGGATCTACAATGGGAGCACCTGGGTGCCACGACCGAAGTGCAAGGTCCTACGGCGATCCAGGATTCATTTAACCCCACACATCTTCTCCAAGCGCGCGGACAAGCCGAACAGTTGATGAAAAAGGAGTTCGCGTCGATCGGGGGTAGTGTAAGCCCAATGACACTGTGCGACGAGGCATGCGCAAGCACAGGGGCCAAGTCGCGGGTACCAAAAATAGGAATAATCAAAGTGTTTCCTGGACGGAAACTTTCAGAGATTAAACTGAAAAGAACAGATACTACACTTGATCTAAGCCAATAGGCAAAGAGAGCTGAAGAAGAAAAAAAAGAAGAGGAAGTTCGGGGGCAGAGGCTTATATTTATACCCAGAGGGTGGTGGGTCCCCCTTCGCTAGCGTAATTAAGCGAGCCAATCGGATATAATGCATAACACCGGAGTTACCTATCTTGGCCATTTCACCCACCTGCGGGCTCCAGGGGCTAAGCGACCTGCTGACTCATCATGCAACTGACTCATCAAACTTTGCCCTACCCTATATCCCAATTGAGACTAGCGCAACACACCTCTGGCCCGTGAATTTTTGATAACCAAATCGGCTCCACCGTGAAATTTAGGAAGTTGTCTTGACCACTCTCTCGCCGGCGCAGGATATTCACCTCTTTGCGACCTTTCCCAACTCTCCAAAATCCATCCCCCCCCCCAATCCATTAACAATGGCTCCCGCTGCTGTACGTTGAAGTCCAAATCGCTTTGCTGTTCCCCCCACCGGAGTCTCTGCTGGCTCGTCCTCGACACGACTGTGAAACTCGGTATTGAAAAATCTATCGAGTCTCCCGTGTCGTCGAAGATGAATCTGCGAGACTACCACCGGGGCTCGACATTATGGAGCAGTAGGCTAATTTGATTCCATGTGGTATAGGCTCGTGGTCGCAAGGCCCAGAAGGTTACCCAGAAGTTCGTCATCAACGCTTCGCAGCCCGCTAGCGACAAGATCTTCGATGTCTCCGCCTTCGAGAAGTTCCTCCACGACCGCATCAAGGTCGAGGGCCGTGTCGGTAACCTCGGTGAAAACGTTGTCATCTCCCAGTCCGGCGATGGCAAGATCGAGGTTGTTGCCCACATCCCCTTCTCCGGCCGCTACCTGAAGTACCTGTGAGTTTTTATCTATTCCCCGGGTTGATATCCCGATATGTTTAGAGCGCAGTTTTGCTGACCATTGTGTTTTCTGCAACTCAGCACCAAGAAGTACCTCAAGAAGCAGCAGCTCCGTGACTGGCTCCGCGTCGTCTCCACCTCCAAGGGTGTCTACGAGCTCCGCTTCTACAACGTCGTCAACGACGAGGCTGAGGAGGATGAGGAATAAGCGTGTCGCTCCTGACATAGCTTGTTTCTTTGCCCCGATGATCGATCGGTTCTAGTCTGTGTGTGTCGCGCTTGGGATGTCTGTATGGATTGAGAGCGAGAGCCATGGGGGGATAAGATTGGTCTATGAGGCCACGAATAAAACTAAAAAAGTTTATACCCTCATTTTCTTCCGATGATGCGTAATAATAATGTAGATTGTCCTCAGTTAAGTGTACATGCATGGGTATCTCATACAAAAAGCAGGAAAAAAATAACACGAAATGAATGGTATTGGGGATACATATCCACGATCAACTGTTGGACTTTCTCTTCTGGACCGTAGTCCATGAAGATGTGATTGTTGATACTTCGCCAGCAGGACAGACCAACCTGCCATCCTCAATTTTTTGTCCCTTCTTCTTCAGCTCCTTCCATTTCTCGCCCACCTTCACTCTAACAAGATCACCCGTAGCAATTGAATCTTCCTTTGAGTCGTGCCCATTGTCCCCGACCTGGATGTCGCGGCCAAGATGCCTTTGAACAAGAGCCTTGAGACTTATACGAATGGGGAGACCCTTGGGGTGGGGGTACAACAGAACGGTGTCAATAATCGTAGGGTGGATGATACGACAAGCGTTGAGGTCGTTGTCGATTGCATGGCCGATAAGAGGTGTCTCAGGCTGGAGGAGCTTCAGCAGTAAGTCGCGCGCCTCCGCGGGTGACTGAACAAGTTGCAAGGGTGGATTGGTTGTCTTTTTCTCGTCCGCTGACGGTGCATTTATGCTGGGCACTGGAGTGCCATATGGGCTCGCAGAAGCATAGTGTTGTGGCGTGACACCGGAAAAGCGTGTGTTGAGATCTAATACCTCGCCCATAGGCCGGACCAGCACATCGAGGAGGTCACAGCCTTTAGGCCAGCTGACTGCAGTGAGACGAATCAGCTCGAGACCTAATGTCGTGTAGCCCATCTCGCAATCAATAGAGACCGGCTCCAGGGGTCCTTTTCCTGGCTGGGATGGGGTTGTCTTGAATTGGAGGGTGGATGCAAGTCGCTTGGTCTCCGAGACCTTGAACACATGTGTATTGGCTTTGGTGCAGCCGGTAGACGTTCCCAGTGCTTCGCTGCAGCAGGGAAAGTATGGCTGGGAGGGACCGGTGACATGGTCTGTTTTCTTGCGCTGAGGGTAAACGGGCCGTCCTGGATGATAGTCACAGTGGCCACCGCTGGCCAGGGTACCGTCCTCGCGACGACCTGGAAATACCTGGAATCGTTGACCGCATCTATCACACTTCTCCCAGCCTTTGGACTCATCAACCCCCCTCTTGGCGGTTTCTACATCCGCATCTGTGGGCTGCTTTGTGACATATCCGTGTTCTTCGAGGCCAGTGACAGGTGTGACTAGCTGGGATACAACTGCGATTTCTTCTGCGGGGGTGAGCCCTGTGTTGATAGGCCTGGGAATCGTCCGCGGCTTTTGAACAGGATTAATCTTATAATATCGCGCGTTCAGATGGGACATCACCTCCTTAGCCCATTCGTCAGTGCCCATTTTTGTAACTCTCACGATTCGAAGTCTGATAACATTGCCGTAAATGCTTGGACTGTCCCTCGCGAATTTCTCTTCCTCGTCCAGAGCCATTGTGATGAGTTCGTCGGGAGTTAGGACAAAACATCTGTTGGAGCCATTCTTGTCCTTTCGTAACTTTTCATTGAGAGCAGTCATGGCGGAGTGCAGCTTCTGGAGAATGGTAGTCCGACTGCCATGAGTTGCCGGTGCATGAGGAAGCATGCGAGGATTCAAAGTTTCCTTTGGAGCTTTGCGAGGAGGAAGTTGGGATGAAGATCCAGCCGATGTGGTGTTAGTGCGCTTCGCAGGCTCGTTCCCCGAAGGCTTTGGTGGGCCATGGCTTGAGGTAGGCTGGGAGGTTTCTTGAGCGCTAGAGGTGCTTTGTGTATTTTGACTTCGCTTGGGAATGACTGATTCCGATGAGTGCCGTCCCATTTCGAGCGATGATTCTTTCAGGCTGTGAGATGGAATAGGAGACCCCAGCAACTGTGTGTTTTCCACCTTGGCCCGCTTGGAAGGAGGGCCATCGTCACCTGACGATGTGATCCTCGAATTCCGAGCCTCAGCCGGGGCCGGCTTATTATCATGAGAGAATATGCAATTCAAAAGAGTGCAACCGTTGCCTTGCGGGCATGGAATTGCCCCAAAAAGCCCAAGCGACGTGAACATGATGACTGATGATGACAGGTTAAGATGTAAATATCTAGGTGTCGAATGCAAGAGCTAGTCAAGGCGGATCACAATTTTAAGAAGTACATAACGAATATGTAATGTAGTTATTGCCGCCCATCGACCCTGTTGTGTTGGTTCTGTGCACTGAATAGACCGAAACGAATATTGCAGGTAACACTATCGCATCATTTAGCACTTGCTTGTGGCGAAGACTATTCAGAACGAGCAAAACTGCCTTATACCAAACAAAGCAACTGGAGCTTAAGGTAGAAAGCAGATTTAAAGGGATTAAGAGATCAGATTGGCATCACTAGAGGACAACATTGGAGCTGTTCGGCGAAGTGATAAGTCAAGGATGCAAAGAAGACAAACATATAATGCCTGATATCGCAGGCATCGACCTGTGGCATCCATCTGTTCATCTGCTGTTGCTTTATTTCCTGTTGATTTTGTAGTTTTGCTTGATGCGAGAGAGACCATCTTGATTATAATTATAACTACAATCTAGATAATCTTCTACAATAAATACATATCTACATACAGGTCTAGGTTGTATTCGAGAACTCCCCCGGTCGAGATCCCTTATCGCCGATAGCTCCAGGCTGACGTAGATGCGCGGCCTTCGGGTGAACAGACATCCGAATTGTTAAAGAAGCTCCTTTTCTTCCGTTCCCCTGTAATCAGTTCTATTCTCAAAGATGGAATCAACAAGCGAAACAATGCCAGATACCTCCAAAGCCGAGCACCTCTGTGTTTTGGTTCATGGGTACGCTGCTTTTCCCTTCTCAGTGACGTATCGACGAGTCCGCTAATGCGACAGATCTTTCCAATAGACTTTGGGGAAACCCTTCGCACCTAGATTATGTCGCATCCGCTCTGAGAGATAGATATGGCAGCGACGGCCTCTACATCCTCTGCCCGAAAGCGAATAGCGGCAACTATACCTACGACGGAATTGAGTTGTGCGGAGAACGAGTAGTGCACGAGGTCGAGGAGACACTTGAATCGCTAGCCGAGAAGGGACAAAAGATCACAAAAATTAGTCTGATTGGATACTCGCTTGGTGGCCTGATCGCGCGTTACGCGATTGGCTTGCTTAATGCACGGGGTTGGCTGGATAAGCTGGAACCCATGAACTTCACGACCTTTGCCACGCCACATGTTGGTGTGAGAGCCCCATTGAAAGGGTACAAGGATAAGATCTTCAATGTTCTAGGTCCGAGGACAATCTCGGCATCTGGCCGCCAAATGTGGCTAATCGATTCCTTCCGAGATACTGGGCGGCCGCTTCTCGGTGTTTTAGCTGATCCGGAGAGCATCTTCATAACTGGACTGAAAAAGTTCCAGCAGCGAAGTGTTTACGCGAATATTGTCAATGACCGCTCAGTTCTCTTCTATACATCTGGCCTTTCTAAAGTGGACCCATTCCAGGATCTGGAAGACGTGAATATCAACTACGTCCAGGGTTATGAAGATGTCATTATCGATCCCGACCTTCATGTGCTTCCTCCAGTGCAAAGAGGACCTGAAACTGCAGCACGGCGGTTTTGGAAGAAATTAAAATCGGTAACCCTTTGGGTACCTCTGTCACTCCTGATCATTGTCCTCGCGCCTCTGGCTTCTGCACTCTTCTTGATAAATGCCGGCATCCAAACGTGTCGCAGCTCAAAGCGCATCCGTATGCATGAGGTTGGCGAAAACGGCGAGCGCTTCGGAAGATACAGAGTACCGGTTTTGATCCAAGACGTTCAGCATGTTGTTGAGCAGGCCTTTGATAACGTCACTGCTATACAAAAACCAGCTTATCTATCCAACAGCGATACTGAAGTGTCTGACGTGGCGCCCGAGAAGTCCACTAGATCCTCTCTCTCGAAGTCTGCGCAAAAGGATGCCGACGGTGGGCCTGCATCAGCTAGACGTTTATCAACGACGGAGGGTTCGACACATTACCCTACGCTTGCATTGACTCGTGAACAATTTGGCATAATCGATTCCCTCGACGCCGTGGGAATTCGTAAATATCCTGTCCACATACAGAAGCACCACCACAGCCACGCAGTTATCATCGTCCGGGTTGAGAAGGACGGGTTCCGAGAGGGCAAGATTGTGATGAAGCATTGGTTGGACAATGAGTTCGCATTATGATGGTCTTGATTAAACATAAAGCCTTTCTTGAGCGTTAGAGCATGTATTTATAGTCTCAATATCCCACCAACTGACTCCCGAAAATTATTTTATATGACCCATAAAGACGAGATTCCAAGCTATCCCTCAATCCCCGGAGAAACATCATAAGCCACCCGACTAATTCCCTTTTGCCGACTGATCTTGCGGATAACAACAGACCCAACCAAGCTCGTCCTCGCAACATGAGTACCACCACAGGGATTGTGATCGAGTCCACCTATACTCGCAATCCGGGTACGACCCTCTTCAGCACCCTCCTCATCCCCAACCTGCGCAACACCCTCCAGCCAGGAAATGAGAACGGGCAGATCCAGCCGTACAAGCTCATCCACCTTCTCCTGGATAACCGGCTTGTGCTCATTATACAGCAACCCCTCATACTCCATAGAAGCCTCCCTCGGGAAGTGATTCGCCTTGACCTTCTTCTTATCCGGCATCAGAAGCTGCATGGCCAGTCCAACGATGTGACCAGCTGTATGGAGCCGGGAATGATAATTGCGTTTTGAGTCATCGACCTTCTGCACGACAGGTTGGCCCGCGACGAAGGAAGAGGTGGCGGCTAGGAATTTTCCAAAATGAAGAAACCGTCCATCGGGCGTCTTGCGTACCAGCGAGACTTCAAATGTGGGATCTTGGCCTACTGGTCCAATTGCGCCGGTGTCGCTGGGCTGTCCGCCGCCTTGTGCGTAAAAGATAGTCTGGCGCATGGTGATTGCGCTATCTTCCGCGGGCACATTTTTGGCTAATGTTTTTTCTTCTTCGGGAAGTGAAAGTATTGACTGGGAGGATAGAACCTCCGTGGTCAATGTCCGCAGTGTGGCATCATCGAGGTACACTGCCTCTGTTCTTGGGACCTGGGTTGGCGCGTTAGTGGTGGCATATCGGGTTAAAGTCGGAGAGTTAGTACCATTGTTGTTACAGGTGCTGCCTTTACGCCCAGGGTCTTCTTGCAGATATTATTCAGGGGGAGAAGTTCTGTTGGTATGAGAGGACTTTCCCGTATGGTGGGTCATGTCAACCAAAGGGCGGAATGCCTCAATATTCAGGTTTCTAATATCATATTCTTGTCGTGGATACTGGTACTACATAATATTTTATCTCATTAATTTGGAACATTTTTTTTTGGTCATTGATCATTCTGGTATCCATTTAAGGGTCTCAGTGGTACTATGTAAGATATCTAACCCATGATAGAATTGTATGTGTAAAAGACCTGTGCCATGAATCGTGACAATATGCAGAAGTTCAAGGGAACTGGGAATCATATCAAAAACAGGCTGTGAATAAAACGTAGGAATGGACTAGATTGAGGACGCGAAACCAGTTATCCAGGAAACGCAGCCATGAGCGAAGATCACATCATATCGAGATCTGCTTATTTGGAAACTTCTTCGCTGGTTTCATAGTCGAGTTCGGAATGAATTGTGCCGTTGGAAGTCTTTCGGTGCTCGCGCTCGATGGCAAATTTGACGGCATCAAAAACATTATCGCATATCTTCCTGGGTGGATAACGGGGGACAGCACCATCCTGGTAGACGCCAGTCTTAACCAAAATCGAGAACCAATCATTTTCCGTGGTCTTGTTGAATTCATTGGTACCACGGATGTCGGACTCCGGAGTATCGCCGATGAAGTACACGGTAGACGGAGACTTGTCGATGCCGCACGAGTCTTTTCGCCACTTTTGCAAGAGCCGGGTGGCAAATGCATAGGTTCCGAGCTGCGGCTTACCGAAGGCGATAGTGTTGAGGTCTTTACCTGTGATAGCCGTGTAAACGGCCTCGAGGGAAGCGCGCAGCGCTCCCATTCCAAGACGTGAATGTTCATGCGATGTTGACCAAACCACATCGGTGTGCGAGAAGTAGACCGGTGGACCTTCGGTAAAGGTCTCCGACCGGGTATTCAACCAGCCGTCTTTGGTCATGAGGCAGTCCAAAATGATTTGCTGATCGCCGGCCCAGTCGCGACTATCTGCAAAGACGAAGATTGCTTCGATGCGGACATTGTCTAGATCGAGCAGTCGGGAATTTTCGTGCTCTTCATCCGTCAACGTTCGGAACGGCGTAGTATCGTGTCTTGTCTTGATGATATCTCCGGGTGTGATAACATCCTTGAATCCGTATCCTTCGGCCACGTCTCGGCATTTCTCTCCCTCGCCACCAACCACCAGGACGGTGTGGTATCGCTCTGCCATTTCGCGCATGGGCGTGTGGCCACAGATGAACTGGCCAGGGTCGACTTCCAGGTCGAGTTGGTTGCTGAGATCGAGGCATCGCTCTTTCTCTGTCTTTCCGCCGCCGTTGGTCAAGAAAATATAAGGACTAGGATATTGCCGTTAGATGTAAATTCTCCTATCGTCAATCGTTACCCCTCACCCCAGGGGTGAGGGGGTAACATAAAAGAATATCAAGGGTAATAACTTACACTTTGACTCCGTAAGGGTTCTCACCGTTGATATACTTCATAGCATCAACGGCTTCAGGGATAGACTCGCCGCCCTTGATGAGAACACCATCAATGTCGAAGGCTAGTGCAAAATCATCGCTAGTAACCTTGGGGGGGTGTAGCATAGGCGTGCTAAGTGGTGAATACTCAGATGAGACTTCTGGTCTGGTCATATTGGATTTAGAGTTGAAGATATGGTTAGAAGTAGAAGTCATGAAATGCTTAGGGACGACGAGGTTGGGGCCATAGAGATCGGTCCGAGCGGTGTCCAGGTCGAGTCGGACTCTTTGAGTTCCAAGTGTATTTGCGGCCATGGTGAGATGAAGGGTGTGGGGCGGGCGGGTACAATATGACGATGGTGATCGTTGCCTTATAATTACTCTTGAATCTCTCCGTTGAATCTCTTAAAGGGAGTCACACAAGCCAATCTGGTCCTTGCGATATGTAGGCGCTGAATGTGCCGGTACTTGATGTACTGCAGGATCAAACAGGCAGATAAATGTAAATTGAATTGGAATGAATTACTAGAACAGATGAAGCATGTGGGGGGGAAACCAATGGCCATTAATATATCAACGTAGTAGACCCAAAGGGGGACTTTGCATCATTGACCCTCTTTACCCCAATAAAAAAATATGGGGCCTTCTGTTCAGGCTTGGACTTCGTCATTATTTTCTGCGGGTCTTCTGGATTACAACAAATCTGAAATTGTATCTGAAATTGTCGATCCACAACGGCAAATCCTTGGCGCATGAAACCTGTCTAAGTGTGCTACGAGTCGGGTTGATGACGCTGATTTGATAAGAAGTCCCGGAGATAGAAGGTGAAATGCCTGGTTGCGGCAGTACAAAGTAGAACCAGAACCAATGATGATGATAGGATTTGGCATGATTTAACAAGATCAGACCTCTTCAAGCCTTTTGGCTTGCTTTAAACATGAATACCCAAGTCAAGAAGCATCTCCGCTCTTCGGAGGTATCGCGTATTTCGAGTCTGACCTTTCAAGGGAGTAGAGGCATCCATAGGGCATATCTGGACACATCAGGGCATTGACGTCATAAATCTGGATCTCATTCTCAGGAACGAAAATCAAAACTGCTAAGTTAACAACCATCCATGGAGTCTATGCCCTATACTATATGAAGTAGGATCATGTTATCCGAATCTGAAGTTCTGAGTGGGGAAAAAAAAGAATAAGGCATAGACTAGGGGCACATGCTGGCCGATACTACTCTGTACCTCGGAGTCTCGGACCAACATGCAACAGTTGGGTTAAGGAATGCAAGCCATAACCAACGATCACAGTTTGGATAAAGTGCTCCCAGAAATTGTCTTTATTTCATCCGCATCAAAGCATAGGAGCAAGATGCCAAGAGCAGAAGCCCGAGTTATATTTTGAATGCTCAGCGCAATGAACACTTTGAACACTTTGATACTTCTAAACAAAGTCTAACGAACCCATGACAATATGCGGGATACCTGCCAGACTTGGCCAGAGTGACACTATGCATGCATACCGTGAACTAATCACAAGATCCTGCGTACTGCAGGCTTGCGAATCTCTCTGGGCGATAACGGATTCAGCCCTTGACCAAGAGATCCAAGATGAACTGGGCGTATTCTGGGGCGCCATACGCGGCTATCCATAGCTCCGTGTAGGGAATCTTGCACCCGGGTGATTCGTATGGACGGGAAAGGAAGTCAAGCCGTTAACTCTTTGGCTTGGGTCCGAGCACAGTCTGTGCACGTAGATTGAGGGGAATGGTCACAATCACCGTAGACAGGCGAGTGTCATTGCGTTGAGATGAGTCCGGGCCTAGGTTGGGTGGTTTTCACAAGCAAAATCGAAAACGTATATCTCTGACAAGTGTTTTGTTACCTAGGTGTTGGAACGAGGTTCTTGAAAAAGGGCCTGGGGGTCTCTTGAAAATAGAAACAAGCGGAGATCTTGACCCAGAGATGTACATATCTGCCGACATACGATGATCACGATCGACAGAATCTGGGGAAGGACTCCGCTTCTCCACTGGGCTGCTTTTGTATTACGTTGTATAGTTCTTATCCTCTTGGGGATTTTTATTTGATGTTATCAACACAATGGAAATAGCTGTAGGACCAATCACATCTTTTTCGTAGCCACTAGATGCTTACTAGCAGGTAGCGATGCAGGTTTTTCATGTTCTTCGGTCCCGTATGGCATATTTCAGTGCTGGATGAAATGAACCCAGCAGAATCCCGGGATATGAATCAAAAATGGAAGAAAGAAAATACGACAGTCTAACAATGTGTTGAGAGGATAGGGAAGAGAGAGATATCTCTACAGAGCTACAGCCTGGATAGATCCTCAGCCAAGAAAGTGCGCCCAAAGGATCACAAGCAACTCATCTAAAAGATACGATAGACTTATTATAATTTAATTCAGTCCGTTAGACTTATGGCCTGTTTAATTCATTCCCACGCATGGAAGAACCTATGCTGGAATTTGATGGATATTCTCGTAAGACATATCACAATCAAATTATAAGAGATGCAATCAAGCAGAGACGTCAGATCCAGACTCCTCTGCAAGGTCATCCATAAGACCATCAAGGTCCATTTCATCGTCAATATCGGCCCAGTCATCAAAGAACACGTCCTCCTCTCCGAAGTCGTTTTCCTCCCAAGGAAGGGTCAATGGTTTGCTTGGATGGTAGAACATGCGGTGGTAAAAGGGCAGACATTCGCAAGAACATACGTCATATTTGGGTAGATCAAGAGGATAAGGAACGGATACCATGGACATTTCCACATTCAGCTCCGCAAACTTGGCTTTCCAAGTGTTGCCCTCCTGACATATCTCGGTAGCGGGTGGGTGGAATTTGTTTGGGTTGATTGATGGGAGGTGCTCCATTATTTCTGGTACCTCGCAAGTAAAGCGACGCAGCTTTGGGAGTTTCTCATCTTTCACAATCTCGTAGATAGCCGAAGGAAGCCAGGCCTTCACTTCATCATATCGTATCGTAAGACTCTCGAGATTCGGCGGCAGAATATCATCCGCAGGGTCCAGTTCTATGCATTCCCTCCCTGTAAGTGTGGCGAGGGTTGTTGTGAGGTGCTTGAGGCGGACTAGTTCACCGAAGTCTGTCTCCTCGTCACTACCCCAGTATAGATCGTAATCCATATATTCCAAGGAATTGTCGTGTGCGAGCGCCGATTGAATATAACAGTGGGCTTCTTCCTCGGGGTCTAACATCTCCTGTGACCTAGGGCCTCTGAAGGTGAACCGCTTCAAGGCTGCTGGGTGTTCGAGAACTGTTTGGAGATCAAACGGATTTATGATGCAGTTTAAAAGGGTTAGTTCCTCCAGAGGCGATTTAGATATTGTTGGCGCAAGGCCAGACTGGGACATTCGGAAAGTAGCGCCAGTGATACAGAGCTTTCTTAAACCTGGATGGCAGAAGAGTGCTTCATTGAAAATTGGTAAGCATCTGCCATCCATCTTAGGATTGTTCTCGTTGTGATCATAGTCGCTTCCGATGTGACCTGATAACATTAGATTTTCGATTCAGCGGAGAGAGTCGGTTGTAATACTCACAAACACGTAGAGCAGGCAGCCCCGGCGGGTGTTGAAGAGAAGCGTGCCAGAACAAAGTTTCGACCGCGCCATCTCGCGTATAACTAAGCTCGTTATCTGGAGGACTGAACGACGATTCTCCTGAAGGCCCATATCCCAACTCTCGGTACTCTTTGACGCTTCCTGATCCAGAGCCAATCTTTTTCACCCATTCCAACATGGCTTCATCTCTGGCGTGTGCACTGGCCCACCGTGCAGAATCAAAGGGCCTGGGATTTCTTCTCAAACTCAAGTTCTCTAGATTCGGTAAAGTCACAGCCGTCTCATAAAATTTGAGATGACGGTAAGACCAGAATTCTGACCCAGCATCCTGTTTGTGTCGGATCTCACGAATGAGTGGTGCTAACTCTGGACGCTTCTCTATCGTGAGAGCAAGATGAGCGCCGCTTTCTGAATTGAACAGACGTACGGGTTTGCTGTAGAGCTGAGGGTCAATTCTAGAATAAAGCGCCGGGCATGTTTGAGCAAGTCGGCTCAGATGTTGGGCAGATTCTTCATCATGTAGGTATTCAATGATGATATCCCAGAGCTCCAGAGGAAAGATTGGCAGTAATGTGGATCTCTGGACGAACGTCCGCTCCGTTGGACTGGCCATTGAGCATGGACCAACAGGAGGATTGGTGATAATGAAGTCCGCACAATGTCAGAAGATGATGTAAAAGGATGTGGAGGATGTGCACGGATGATGGGTTTTCTACTCTTTTTGGCGGGACCCCAGCTTCCTTATCTAAGCCCCACCAATGCCCGGGCTGCAGGCTTGTACGCTTGACGCGTTTTCGCGTTTCATTCATTCATTCGGGGTTTTTTTCTTTTTTTTTTTTTTTTTGAAAACTGATTTTTGAGAGCTGAAGTGATTTAAACTTGAAGAAATTTAAGAAGGAATCTATGTATTCATACGAGGAAGCCAAATTGATCTTCAAGTTGTCGAATTTCTATACAATTGGATGCACATGTGTTCTCCTGCAATACAAACAAATTCAAAAATTCAAAAGCTCTCCACCCGTATGAAAGAACATGGTAATATACAAAAGCAAACTCTCATGATGGCATAAATCCCAGATCACACCCATCAAAGGAAACAATATCTACTAATCAACACGGAGAATTAAATCATCACCTCTCCTCGACGGTGTCAAATTCCGACTAGTCGGAGAAACCCGATTCGACACAGGGCCGAGCTTCTTCTTCGGACTATCAGGATAATGCACAGCACCCGGAAACATATCTGACGGATACGGAAGTTCCCCAGACGGTTCTCGGGACTTCGGCGGCAGGATGGGGCGTCCACGCTCCAGCCACAAGTCATCTGGGCAGTATGGCGCGATGACTTCGCTGGGCGGTCGTGGACTGTTGCGGATCTGGACACGTTTGATGTCGTTTCCGCGTACGATCCGCGGCCTGGATACTATCTCCGAGCCTGGGGGGAGGATTGATGACGATGGGGTGAGGTATGGTTGAGGCGCCTGTCGCCCTGGTGATGGGCTCCGGTTCTGGGTTCGGGTCTGGGTTCGGGTCTGGGTAGTGTTGACGGGGGCGGCGAGGAGGAGGTTTGGGCTTGGGGGGGAGTAGGATGTTTCGTTTGGTGCAGCGCTGCTGTCTGATGACGAGGTTCCGAAGGCTGGATTGGGATTGAATGGAGGTGCCAAGGCACTCGGGGCTCCTGATCTTCGTTTAAAGTTCGCTGCTTGGAATCCATTTTTGAATGCGCGTGGATTGGCTGGCAGTCCTGCGAGTTTTGGCTGGATCCCTGGCCTTGGGGAGTTATTTTGCATCATTCCTGCTGCTGCCGCCGCTGCTGCCGCCGCTTGTTGACTTTCGTCTTCTTCAAACAGAGTCTCTCCACTAGGTGGCCGATGACTCCACTTCAGCGGCTTTGGGTATAGTCCAGCTGTAGGATCTGGGAGTAGTCGTGCTACGCTGTGCTGTGACGATTGTGTCCGGGGCGAATTTTCCCAGTCCGAGTCGGAGCTGATGGCGAACCCTATTCGTTCTTGCCCTTTCGGTTCTTTGCTCTGGCCTAAGTTATGTACTGTGGCGGGTTGCGGTGAGTATCGTGATGGTGGTTGAACGCTTGTTATCGAATGGAAAGTACGTGGCTGCTGTAACATTGTCTCGCGGTCACTCGTTGGGCTGTTTGAAGACCCTAGACCCAACCCATCGGTTGGGAGCCGTGGCATCGGTTTCAAAAAGTCAGAGGGCTCAGACATGGCGCCTCCGATCTCGAAACTGTGTGGCGCTGCCTGTTCCCGGTGTTTTCGTCGCCATCTCTTGCAGCAGAAAAACAGAGCAACACCAATGATGAAAGACCCTGCCACACCTGATGCTACTGACATTCCAATGACCGCCGCTGGAGTGATGCCATGATCACCTTTCTTATTCGTATCTTCAGAAGAGTCACTGGAAATTTGTTCGGCGGAGGATGTTGGCTCGGCTTGGGACCCTGAAGATGAAGAAGCATCATAGAATGTGATTTCAGAAGTTTGACTGGAAGTAGTTGACGTCGGTGTCAATGCCGATGTCGCTGTAGATGTTGCCGCAGAGGCTTCCGGGGTGTGTTCAGTTGTTGAAGTTGAGCTGGTTGACGTTGTCGCTGTAGTAACTTTTGCATCACTCGTCATCGTCGTACTCATATCAGAAAAGACCGTCGCGGTAATCGTCTGGTGTGTTTTCGGAAGAGCTTCAGATACCGAGTCGCATATGTGATAAGCCTTTGACTTTGCGATGACTGTCTGTGAGCATACAGACAGAACACAGCTCAAAGCCGCTTCCCCCAGTGTCAAGCTACTAGTTGTCTTCGTGCGACAAAGGCACTTGATATTGGACGGTGACGTGCATTCCATGGGTGTGTATTCGGACTTGATGAAGCTATCAATGCAGTCCTTGGCACAGTCCGGGACCATGTCATACAGGATGGAGTTTGATGCATCGCTAGAGGTATCTTCGACGGCAGAGCAGAGTGCGAGTAAGAGGAGGATCGCGATGAGTATCCTGTGAATAGGAAGGAGGAGCATGCTGCGGTAGCCCTATACACATTTACCCTGAGCGACGATCTGTCATGTATACTGTTCCCATCAACTAACCTTGTAGATTCCTGCATGGGAGTGATTACCCGTGAAAACTTGTACATGTGGTTACCATAATTGGTAGGTGTGTCTGCGAATTGAGTATCAAATGGCGTGAAGGTAGCAAAACAAGCATACAAGGCCAGAAAGAAGAAGTAAATGCCAAACAAACAACCAAAAGAGGGACTCCAATCTAATTAAACACCAACTCAGTGGGCGACATCGTTCTACGCGCGAGGCAAAATTGCCCATGACGCCCATCGACCGTAGGGGCCAAGTAGCTGCGTTTCGACCTCATTCTGAAACAGATTACTCGAGGCTGTGTATGTATAGGCGCTAGAGTGAAACCCCATGGCATTTGAAATAGTAATAAGATCCTCCCCGGAGATCTCAGGACGAATCGCTGTAGAGGTAAAGCGCCCCGCCAGGATGGGCCTAGTAAACGGCTCCCGATACGCGCCGGCCCATCGAAAGCGCTTAGGCTGCAGAACAAGTTATGGATAGCGCCGGGCTAGGTTTCAGATTCCTCAATATTAGTGGGGGAGTTGCTGGGATTTATTATTTTGGGAAATTCAACGCTGTGCTATATACATCGTTGCGGTTGGGTTCGCTTTAGTTGCGTGTTACTTCCGGGGGAGCCGTGGACGCCACGATGATTTATGTAGAAAGGTCTCTTATATAGAACATGCTTTTTTTTACCGCCCTCTTATATATCTAAAAAGATATCCAGAAAGAACATAACAAGGCCGTATAAGCGGCCGACTACAATTCTTGTCTTGTTGTATATGCTTCAAGAAGGCGGCGATGAAAGAGACGGTGAGGTAATATTCAATGAGAGCCCTGAGTTATGAACCGGCCGCATACTTAGTCACCCGTACCCGCCTCATGCAACGCTTTGCACCAATCACTTGAAATATTCAAATAGAGACGCTGAGGTCCACAGGGCCCTGTTATGTTACGATCAAATCTATATGGAGTACTCCGTACCTAGAAACATCCAATTTACAGGTTCTTTCCTACACTCTCCCTACGCACAAGTAACTCGGTGGTTTATAGTAAAATTCCCATGAATTCATAAAGACTAGCCAACGGCTGGCATTGGTACGAAACAACGAAGCCCCAGAGACAGACCGTGTGAGCTGGTATCATTCAAAGAAAAAGCAAGAACCCGCAATATCGAGCAAGACAAAGGAAAAGAAGCAAAATAAAACATAACGATGCGACCACACAAAGTATTAGGGAATTATGGACATCATGTCGGACTCGTGCCGGACCGAATGCCAAGCGGGGGAGGCTGCATTAGGCTAGTCTCAACCGGACCTCCACGGAATCATGCTGACACCGACGTTCAGGATATCGAATCGCACTGACCCTTACTCAAAGCGCAAGGCAAGAGTAAGGGTTGATGTGAAATTGGTCGCAGTGCTCACTTCCCAAGGGATATTAGTCTTGGAAAGCGGTGGTTGCGAGGATGTGTGGGTATCTCTAGTATTTGAAGATAATGTAGCTGTAATATGGTCAGCAGCTGTCACGAGAGGCTAGAAACTCATCAAATAAACACATACATGGCGTGAATGACACCGGGGATCCATCCCAGAATGGTCAATAAGATGTTGATCAGGAAATCAGCACCACATCCGCGCTCCAGGAAGACACCCAGAGGAGGCAGGATAATGGCAAAGATAATTTTGCAAATGTCACTGTCAACGATATTAGCATACTGGACATAGTCTCATGGGTAACAACGCGACCTGGGGTGCTGAGTGAGAGTGACGGGGTGACAGGGTAAAAGCTTGGAGTGTAGAAGCGACAGCCCATAGCAAAGACAATGGACAACTTACGAAGCGGTGAAAGGCATTTTGGGCAGGTTTGATGGAGATTTGAAATGTTAACGGAGAAAATGGGAAGGAAAGTGGAGGGAGGGAAGTCTTAAAAAGGGGAGGACCTAAGAGAGCTTGGGTCATTACATCATGGCCCGCCACCTTTGGTGTGGCTCATAGAAAGAAAAAAAAAACACAACCTTGGAATACCTTGGCATATCAAGGTACTAACAGGCTACAAATGTGGCTTAGATTATGACTAATGTTCTGTTTGGTTTTATTATTGTATTTTATTTTTCTTCATATTCCAAAGGTTTTAATTTGAATCAAGTATTATGACATTCTGTCCAAGGTTGCCAAGATAATGATCTTCTGTGCTGGCGGCTATGACCAACACCTCACCTATCCCGTTCATTCTTTTGCTCGCTGCCTGGAGGAAGCTTGGCGCTGTATATTAGCCTGCATTTCTATTTTCTATTTTCTATTTTCTGTCTATTTTTCATGTTCTATATTTGACCGTATGTTGTACAGTACTCCATACAGAGTTATTTGTTACCTGCTTGTACAATAGTATGTACCTATGCGCACATGCTACAGTCTAAGTCTCATGATGGCGACGATCTCTTACAAACATCGTCACTTCTAAATTTGGCGGGAATCTTTACTTGGTTAGGTCTGCCAAGTACTTGCTGTACAGTTTGTGACGCTAAAAGTTCCCGGTCGTGGCCAGACAGCTCAGCCCTATGATGGGGCCCCCTTGCCCCCACCTGCCAAGGCGCCTGGTATCGGTATCATGTGGTTGGCGTTTATGACTTCATTGAAACAGAAAAGTGGCTGGGGGACAAGGTTAGTGACAGAACAAAGGGATAGGAACTACATATGTAATACGAAAGACTATATCCACGCGTTCTATACCAAATTAGAGGGGAAATTCCTAACACACATATCGTAGTCAATAGACTGATCAAGTCGGTTTTGTATATCATTTTCCAACCAAAATAAATATAGTCTAATAAGGAGTTCCGCTGCGGGACATCTAGACCTGGCACGACAGCCACAAAATCCGACCAAAATTATCGATTGCAAGCCTCCTTTCCTAATGTTATCGGTCAAGTCCCCACTTGCAACTCCATCCATAGATGTCCATCTGACATGACTGCCAATATTATTGGTCATTGACGCTTCGATGGGTCCTGGGGTCCACTAGTATATGCTATTATTCAGCCTTGTTTCGCGAGTCGCTACAAGTGGTTCCTTATTTCCTGCAAAAGATCCACGCTGCACACTTGGTGGGCGGTGCTGCTGCTTTTGTGGTGTATCCGACAGTAGCGCCTGCATGCTCTTCTGAACCCCCTGGAACAGTGGTCTAGATTCCCCCTCGACTTCTCCAGCATCATGTAAGCGGTAGGCACCCTAGCCTTTCGAGCCTCAACGTCTGGGGTAGCGCGGGGGTTGGATAGTTCACGTTCATATGAAGGATACAGGCACCTTTTGGGATCCCCCCCCCCCCCCCCCCTGCGAGAAAGAATTGGTATATGCTGTCCATAAGTGCGACGAGATATTCACCCAGGTAAAGCCTGGGTAGCCGGGGCTGTAGCCGTTTGATCTTTGCCAGTAAGAGCTGATATTTGAAAAGCCCTCTGGTCTCCGGTACACTCGGGGCATTCCTAATACTTTAAGTTTAGGTAAAGCTTAGAAGTATAAGTATAAGACGAACGAGAAATGTCGGCCGGTTATATATCCTTACCATGCCTTTTTTTAGTAGTCTTTTTCAGTTATTTTCGATATCTTTATGGGTGTCTTCTTCTTTTATAGATTTCGTTGCTAGAAATCCGAAAATGCGGTAAAACAGATAAAATGCACCGGCGATTTTTCTATGTATAACTAGGAGAACATATTTATGGATACTTGCGATGCTCCGCAGTCTTCCGTAGAGGCTCTTGCTTAAATGGAGTTAGCGTGCTACATTGAGGCTTCACATTTTCACCCACTTTGTTCCGCATCAAGAATCAACTTAGCCCAACTTCGAATAAATCAATATGGAGCTCATGTCAAGAATGTTGCGTTAGAGTACTCGAATATTGACATACATAGTGCCAACTACGGTGGAAACAGATGTTCCGCTCCGCGACTGACCCACTATCCTCCGCAATGACTTCCGCGTTTTCCTAATTGGACCAACTTTTACCTTGATAACTCCATGTCAATGAGATTCAAACAGATGAGGGCAGCCCTCAATTCCGGACGCTGGCAGCTTCCGGGCTCACTCCAAGCCCCTGGAAGCTTCAGTCGCGCAAATAGACGGTACGCGACACATGGGCGGCCTTTGGCATACACATGGCTCACAAAGACAGCAGAACAGACAGTGAGCAAAACCCACATTTCTGCACTATTGATATTCAAGCTAAATAATAAAAGACCCCAGATGATATTCTGTCCAGTCTTCCCTCAGGGCCTGTGAGCCCATCAGCTGCGCCCGCTTCTGTCCCTCTCCTACTCGTCACCCCAGGCTTCGCCCACTGGCTCGATTCTTCTAGCCCTTTCTTGTCGCAATTTCTCAGTCGCCTTTACGGAAACTCCCCGGGAAACGATACTCTCTATGCAGTTACAGCTGTGGTTGATGCGCTCCCGAATACTAGATCCGGAAGCTCACATCTAAGTGAGTCCGAAGGGCTGTCGCTTTTGGCAGTAGGGCAATCAGGTGTTCTGGCAAAGGTTGCACCACCCCGTCTCATCAGAAGCTCTGCCAGTGAGGAAACCAATCTCTTGTTTTCATTCCAACCCGAGGTGATTGGTCCAACCGGCAAGGGACCTGCGCACGAGATCGGATTGCGCCTAGCGAACACTATATTTGTCAATGGGAGAGAAACAACAATCTTCGGTACACGCTGGATTTGGGATACGGCCTCAAACGGATATACCTTGGACAGTTCGATGGATTTCACAAGCTGCATGATTACAGCTACTTCCCAGGCTGTAGATACCACATTGGAGTTGCCATTGCATCCGGTGACTGAACGACGAAGAGTCATGACTAGCATGGGAAACATTTTACGGCAACTAGCAAAATCGACGGATCCGAGGTCGACGGACACAATGCCTGCTTCGTCGGAGCTCGAGAGGGAGCTTCCGCGTTATATCGCAGAACATAATATCATTGACCAGCGTGTATCCGTATGGGCGCTTGTCGAGAAACCTGATTTGGAGGTGGCTGATCCAGGTTCATCTACTCATGATCGCTTGATCCAATCTCTGCACCAAGGTGGGAAATTGCACCGTGTTATGAGCGGTGGAGGCGGATGGGGAAAGAAGCAAGGCCTCCTTTCGCTGGATCCTGAGGTCAGCTTCTCGGGGACTGCCAACCATGGCGATCTCATTACATTGAGTCAAGCTTTTGATCCTGATACCACACAGTTGGACACACTCCCTTCTATCGATAAGGGGATTACTGTAGATGATCTATCTCTCCTTTCACAGGTTGCTACTGCGGGGGATTACATTCAGTTCTTTGTGTCGGTAGAACCGACTGGGGCACAGGGCAATGTTTCGAGCAATCATGACTCGCAGGAAGAGCCTATCAGCTATCACTTTGGAATGGTAGCAGACTCTATGGAACTTGAGGCACATGAGGTGGATCAAGACAGCAATGGGGTCGTTTCTCTGCCTCGCACCTTTGGAGCATTGTCCGAGAAGGCGATTGCCTACTCGCAGCCCATCAAAGGAGAAATGGTGTCAGAGTCGTGCACGAAGCTAAATATTCCAGGATCTCGAGTTGTCCTCGAAGTTGTATAAAAAATGATACATGTACAATAATGCAATGGTTACATATATATGTAACCAACTGAACAAATTCCGGCTGAATCTATACATGTCACATAAGCTGTAGCCATTACCTATCCCGGGTGGATATGCCAAGACATTACACGTGACCCAGAGAGGCCAGCATGTTTGCCGTCGACCTCCAAGCCTCTCTGGACTCTCCATCCTCCCCGACTGCATCCAACTGAGCTTGCCGGCCTCGGGTGTTTCTATTCCTTTTTAAAGCTCGAACTACTCTACGAGAACCTCGTCGGGTCGTCTTTCATCAAAATGGCAACCGAACTTTGGTAAGTCGTCAGCCAGACCTCCCTCCAGCCCCTGGGTGCTCGACAGCTTCCGATCGACACCTTGCTATCAAGCCCATCACCCCCCAGAATTTATGGATCAATCTTGCTAACATTTTGATTTTGACAGCCCCGTCTATGCGGTGAGTCTTATTATATACTAGATCCTGACACTCGAGCATGACCAAGTCAATCGCCCGTGTCTCGGCCCCTCCGCGTCATCCATCTGCTCCCAATGCATCGGCATGATAACTAATCTTTCTTCCTTTAGCCCTTCTTTGGTGCGCTGGGCTGCACCTCTGCTATCGTTTTCACCTGCTTCGGTGCCGCATATGGAACTGCTAAGGCTGGTGTCGGGGTTTGCTCCATGGCCGTCCTCCGCCCCGACCTGATCGTTAAGAGTAAGTCGATCTCAACAAAAGCTCCACCGATCTGGCAATGGGATATTCCTAGGATCGCGCAAGGAAATTTGGCAACAATTCGCTGACTCGATTTCTAGACATTGTCCCCATTGTCATGGCGGGTATCATTGGTATCTACGGTCTTGTCGTGTCGGTCTTGGTCGCCAACGACTTGACCCAGCAGCTTCCTCTCTACACTGGTTTCATCCAGCTCGGTGCTGGTCTGTCTGTCGGTCTGGCTGGTCTTGCTGCGGGGTAAGTTTGCGACACAAAGAGTGTCTCCCATTGTTCTAGAGCTTTGTTCCTGACTTCGATTGCAGTTTCGCTATTGGTATTGTTGGTGATGCGGGTGTGCGTGGAACGGCTCAACAGCCTAGACTGTATGTCGGAATGATTCTGATTCTCATTTTCGCTGAAGTCTTGGGTAAGTCGTGGCTGCTCCCTATACCAATCTGTACAATCACATCTAACCACTTCCCCCCCTCGCAGGTCTGTACGGGTTGATTGTCGCTCTTCTCATGAACTCCCGCTCGAAAGCAGTCTGCTAAACGAAAGACCTCCGGCTGCATTCCGGGAATTGGACCTCGAATCGCCCATGGACTGCACCTACGCGATTCTTGGTTCATTCCCGGATGTGCCTTTTCAACATTTCCCTGACGGAAACCAATGTGCCTCTTTGGCCGGGGAACCTGACATGATAAAGTTGGTGCGGGTGCAGGATTGGATGATATCGGAAACTGATAAATCGATTTCAGCCCATTTGAGAGTGAAGATTCGATGACTGAGTGGATGTAGAATCGGGGAATCTGTTCAAGCATTCGTCCTGGACTCGGTGAACAGGTGTGGGTAGATATTGGATTTTTTGCTTTACATTGCATGACACCGCGCTGGACTCTGTACTTTATATGAAATTCGCTGATCCGGGACTTGAGTCTCCGTCCTCTCTTCCATTATGGTGGTTAGGCAGGATCTTCTGTAAGGAGTTTCTTGTTTGTTTACTTCTCGTCCTTTGTCTTCCTCGTAGACATCTATTTATGCCATCTTAGGATTGTCTCAGGATTGCTCAATTCTAATTGCGTGGCCTTCGTCACCTATGGTTGGGTTTGGTAGGCCAGTAAGTCCCCATTTGTACATTCAGCTTCATGGTGGTGTTACCCATAGTTCAATTCCTAGGATATACACTCGTAGATCTTCCCAGCTACATACATAATGTATTGGATATTGACCGCAAGTTTACGAAATACGATCTGAAACGGAGACATTCCCTGCGTTATTACCACCAAGTCATATTTACTGATATAAAAAAAGACACTCAAATCAAATAAACCAGCAGCGTCATAACAGAAATCGAGTAATCAAGCTCTATCGGGTTATCCGCAATGCATGGGGAGAGTTAATGCCCACATAATACAGAAACCAAAGACCGCATTTACTTCTGTGCAAGTACAGCTGTTCGCAGCAAAAACACCAAGGAAGGAGAGGTATGTGTGGATATTTAATCGAGTATGGGTGAGAGAGAACAGGTGGGGGAGACCGAGAAAGTAATAAAAGAAAATGTATGAAAACAAGGATATATGCCCTGAACTCTCACAAGACTAGCCTCGACCCAAAATGCAGACAAGATGCAACTGACAGCAAAAAGAACAAAAGTAAACCAGAAAACCTCAAGCAATTCTACTTGTCGAGTTTCCGTCTCAGGGTACGCGTTCTCTTCATCAGCTTCTTGAACTTGTGCTTCTTCATCTTGGCCTTGCGCCGTCTCATGGTGCTGATGGCATGCATGGTGCGGTTGTTGCGCAGACGTTCCATGTATGTCATACCTGCGTTGGAATCAGAGGGCGCCTCGATGGAGATCTCGTCACGCATATCAGATGGGTCCTCCATCTCTCCGTTGCGAACAAAAGGTCCCGTGTGCGCCTCGTAGGTCTTGCGACCGTCCGCATGGCGGGCTTCGCGGATAGTCAGGACGGTCGAGAAGGTCTGGTACTCGTTGTCGATCTGAGCATCGGTAGACTCGGCAGTCTCGGCAGCGGATGTGTCCATGGGGACGGGTGGGGGAGGAGGCTGGAATGGGCGAAGACGACGGGTAAATTCCTCCACGGACAGCTTTGCGTCGGAGCCATCCAGCATGCGGAGTTCGCCGTCCTGTTCGCTGAAGGTTCGGAACTGGTCTTCGGACTCTGACATGCCCTGGGGACCAGTTTCCATCGACTGCACGGCCGAGGAAAGAGTGAAGATGACGTCCTCCGGCTCGTTCTTCAGCGGCCGCTTTGACGAGAATATCGCTTCGAAGGCATCGGTACTCGAGGTCGGGGGCACAGTGGTCGTCACCGAGATTGGCCGGTGGATGGAGAAGAACGATGCTACATGGACATCTAATAGCGAACAAAGAAAGATGTCAGCTTCAGGTTATTTCTTTGCAGTGACAAAATTATATATGGAGCTGGCTGGGATTTGAGCACTCACCATGTGGCTGTCGGTGCTGTGTTGAGGGAACACTTGGGAGGTTGGAAAATGCCGTATGTTGGCTAGACTTCGAAGATCCGTTTCGGGCAGAGCTGTCCTTCCCCCGACGGCGGTTAGCCTTGCTCTTTTCGTTAGACGAGTTGACTCCCTTTGCCGGGGCAGAGGTGTCCATTCGTCGGGAGCCATCGCTTGGCGGGACGGGCGGTTTGGAGGATGAGGAGGAATACCGGCGTTGATGCAGAGGTCGGGTTGCGCCGAGCAAGCTGCTGGTAAGACTTTGACCGGAGCGAGTTATCCCGGGAAGCGGCATGGGAGTCCATGCCGCCCGGCGTAAGGATGTTGACAACATGGTTTGGCAGATAACCCAGTCACTGGGGAGGTGAATGAGTCTGAATCGGAGGCGAAATCAGTCGGCCCGGAACTCGGGGTCACTGATCATGCGGATGTTATGTAATACTGATGCCTAAGGCGTCTAGTTTCTGAACACTTCGGGAAATCTTGAACTTGCGTGATGCGACTTGATGGGGGGAAAAACTCCGTCTTTTATACATATTGACTGTGGTATTTCATCGAGTCATCTGGTTGATTCTTGGATCCTAGGGTTCTGTGTAGTGTATCCCTGGAGAAATAGTCCGTGTTGTGTGATCTACAGCAGGGAATGTGATGATAAAGCGACCTCAGAACCTCATAAGTAAACCTATTCGTTTGGAGCTACACCTGTACTGGCGTCCGAAGAGTGAAAGATGTGCCCATAAAAGAGCAGGATATCGAGTTCATTCAGAGATAAGATATGGTAAATAAAGACCCAGAATGGTTGTGGTAATACAGAGCAGTCGTTAGTAAACACAGCTACAAGGACAAACAAATGGTATCACTCTGCATTAAACCAAAAAAAATGAGAAACAGGGGGGTAGCAACGACACAGTCGCTAAACGGAAGCGTGGGCATTAGTTGGCGAAATCGGATAGGCTTTTGGATGCAACGTGATAGACCCAATGATGTGAGTAGAGGGCAGACAACAACCTCTCAGTCAAGACGCCTCGTTAGAAAACAAGAAATAAAAGAAAACAAAAAAGAGAAATGAGAAATGAAAAATGAAAAATGGCAATGGGAATGATCACGAATGCGTGAACAAATAGTAGCCGCCCTGAAATGCAACCGGAAAGTAACTGGTAGGCTGAAGAGCTTGAGAAATAGGAAATGAAGAGAAAGAAAGAAAAAAAAAAAAAAAAAAATTATCGTCACAGACAGACGGTCATGGGGATTCCTCGGGAATTTGAGGGCCTCTGCCTTATAGTATTAAGGTATGCAGATTCTTCTGAATGATCATGTCCTGTACTGAATCCATAGTCGCCTTGAGTAGTGTTGTATCGGTTGCGTTAGTGTAATGAATGTAGATTTCACGATCTGGGATGCGATTGATGCCACGGAATCGGTCTGCAAAGTACTGTGCGGAGGCATCATAGTCGGTGTCCGAGCCGGTATAGTCTGGGAAGTGCTTCGAGATGGAGGAGATGGCGAGTTTTCCTTTGAACAAATCAATTTTGTTGAGGAATAGAATGATTGGTTTGCGCTTGAACCATTCGCCGTTGACTAATGATTCGAATAGCATCATGGCCTCGTGCATTTGATTCTGTGGAATACAATTAGCGGTGCGAGCGAGGAAATTGGGAGAAATCGGGCTTACGGCATTCTGGTCTTCGACCAGACATTGGTCGTATCCAGATAAGGCGACCATGAACAAAAGACACTGGACACCCTCGAAGCAATGGATCCATTTTTTCCGTTCGGACCGCTGTCCTCCAACATCCATCATGCGGAAGTTCATCTGTCCGAGTTCAAACAGAGTTTCCGTAATACCCGTTGTCCGAAGTCGAGCCTGCAACATGTCCTGGTTATCAGGAAGCCAGCCCTGAGTGAATATGCGATCGAGAGATTCATAGAAACTAAGTTTCGTCAGCCTAGATTCATGTAACGTATCGCCAATTCGACTTACTAGTGCAAATTATCGTGGAGAGCAAATTCATGCCCCCGTGCAACGGCCTTTTGCACACCGTCATCCTTCCACATGGCCCTCATTGCATCGCGAACCTCGAGATCGGAGAAGGCTTCGTCGGACCCTACATCTGGGTCCGTATTGTCTAATAGGTCCGCAAATGGCTTTCAACCCTGTGTTAGCCGATGTAGGTCTCATGAGGAAAAGGGTGGGTAGTACCTTGATCTTTTCCTCATTCTCGAAATCGATATCCTCGGCATTCATAATATCCAACAGCACCTTGAACGCAATGACGAGGTTTGAGTAGATTATAGCTCGGGTTTGGTGACGCTCTTCCTCGGGGAAGCCCCGGCTGTGAATGATTCGCATCTGCTTGATAATGGTGGACTTCCCAGACTCTCCCGCTCCTGAGCATTTTATTAGTAACGCGACACTGGAGTAAGCCGACAATCAACCGAGAACCACCCACCTAATAGCAAAATCTTGATAGTCCGGTCCAGCGTCTTCTTGTCATTCTTGATGGTCCGGTCAATGCGCGCATTGCGCTGGAAAGCATCCCTATCGGCCTCCTCGGGCTTCGAAACTAAGCAACCCATGGTTTATGTCCGGGAACGACAAACTACCTAGCGCGATCGTGGTTAGCAACGGGTCATTGCAAGCTGAGCTGGTTTAACAGGGGACTCGACGCATCAACGACGTGTGTTTGATCTGAGTCAGGGATGCGATTGGATTGCGCCACACGGGTGTCCAGTCGAAGCTCAGAGACAAAAGACTCGACTAGACTCTACCGGACTCTACCGGACTCGGCAAGTGACTAGACTCTCCGCACAAGGTAGTAGATTTACGTACCTCTCAAAGAAAGAACAAAAATCCTCCCGTCTGCCAAAGTCCAACCCAATGTCGAATGACTGGTGTGCGACGTGATAGGCAGAAGCTTGAAAGGTTCGATCGGTGCTTCCGTTGTTCCCCACACCTATCGACCACGTTCCGTTGTGAATTGGGCGGTTGTGTTTTCAATTGGACCAGATTATCCTCCGAGACAGGCGCCGAATTCGTGTGAGCGACACAACGTCAGCCTACCGAAGGCCAAATGGGAAGCTTGAGGGGGAAAGACGTTGGCGGTGACGGGGAAAGCCGAGATCGCGTTCCAAAGTTCAAAAGATGGGCCTTTCCCGACTTCTGAGGACAAAAGGACGTTTCGGAAGCTGAGAGCCGAGTTCTCCGGAGGGGAGAGAGGGGATAAAATGGAAGAAATGGAATGGCGCATTCAATCAAGGTCGTACGTCTCTCCCGTCCCACGAGCGAGTCCACAAGCGGGGAGAGGTGATCAACTCCTGTCAGATATTCTGGTATTCTTGTATTCTGGTATTCTGGTATTCTGGTATTCTGGTATATTTATTTCGGTATCTTTGACTTCAATATCTGTCAACATTCAGTATTTGAAGTATTTTCAGGTATTCTCTCTGGAATGGGAATATATTTGGAAAATATATCAATATATGTTTCTTCTCCCTTATCATTTCCCTTAATTATTTTATTTCTTTTGATCTCATCTTGACGATCTCCTCTTTGTATTGAAATACAAAGCCTTTACTCCGTACTCCGTTCAAATCTTCACTTTGTTCCCAGGGGGGCCACTAGACTGATCCACCATGGGGCGTTTGACCCCCCCCCTGTCTGCAACCTCTACAACATCCAAGTTGAAATCAATAACTGCAAACAGATACTGCAGTTTGTTTCTTCTATTGCTCTTCCATTTTCTGATAGTAAATATTTTACAGTCTTGCAGGAGACAGGGAGAGAGTTGAAACCTTTAGAAATTCATCAATGGCACTATTGAAAGCGCTTCGGCTACACCACGCGTTGATCCAATCAGCAGGATTTTGCGAACAATCGAATTGGTTTTTTTTTCCTTCTTTTTCTTCTTTTTCTTTCTTTTTTTTTTCAGAAGAAGAAAATAGTTAACTATGGCACGCTTAACTATGTATGGCACGAAAACATGTACAACATGCAACCTCTGATGTATACAATACAAAAGGACACAATTTGTGCATTCGCCAAGCCAATGTGGAATGCAAAAGCTCTAGCGATCGACATGAAGGTGCTGAAACCCGCATGGGCGTGCTACATAGTGGGCAATGCAAGGGCCATTCTGAAACGTTGGCGGATTCCTGTCCCGGTTCAACACTAAGGATCTACTTAGATCACGGGAATCCTGTTCTTCTTTTCTGCTTACTTTTCACAGAGGTCTAACTTCGGTTACGTCCACTAGAGCCCCTGAGATTTGGATTCGTCAAAAGAACTGGATGGAGTACGGAGTACATCCACAACCATACAGTTCCTCCGAGGTTCAGACGGACCTAAGACTAGCGCTTAGGGGGGTTCCGCACAAACCACTTAGAGAGTTCGAATCCAACATTCGCTCACTTTTACGCTATCAAGCACATTCTAAAGGACTCGAACAAGAGAAACAGATGTTCAGTACGGAGTAGACCGTGACTACTTTGTATAATTTCCCTTCGTAACACTAACTCTAGGCCGTCTAAAAAGGGGTTAAAATAAAGACCAATTGCCCCATCTACCGTTCGTAGTCTCCGGTTTCAAGACAATGATGTTCATTAATTGCGGGTAATCTCACCACGCCATGCTACTAAGGCAGGGGGTGATCCTTTCAGGACTAGTCAAATGCACCTGTGGGGATTGATTAGCCTCTCAAGCCAAGTCACATTTAACTGATTCCTAAGAATACAACATGCAAAAGTACTCCGTACAACGCTGTAGGTATTTTGTGTGGGACTAACCCGGATCAACATGGACCAGCTTATTTCGCGTCCCCCAACAAAAAAAATCTCAGTGGCCCGATTTGGCAAAAGATTCGCCATCGCGGAGATGCGATCGAGGCTATACTTATGATACGTATGTACATACGGAGTACGGAGTACCCGGTCAGACTTCTACCCGTGGACTCCCCGTTGTTTACCAGCTGCTTACTGATGTAAACGAGAGTGGATGCTTCGACACTAAGATTGTCTTTTGCCTCCACATGCAACTTCAGCAGAATTTCCCACGTGTGGACCGTCTTTTCTCTGGCGGTCGGAAGACATACCCGAGGTATCGACTTTCATACATATGTACCATCATCTCCTGTTATCCTACTATTCTATTTATACATGATGGTGCTTCACTGGTATCATGAAGCTCTGGCAAACCTTCATACTGAAACCCTAAGCCTTTTCACTATGCTTAAAACCCCGAGTGCCTTACATATAGTACATTGTATATGTAAATATATAACAGATCCTTCTCATCTAAAAATATTGCAATATAATTCCCGGACCAAGACCGAACACATGTACGGAGTAAATAGATAGAGTTTAGGATCGTCAAAGCCAAACGCCACACAAAAAAAAAAATTTCACTCCGAAGACCATCTAATAGTAGCTATCATCTGCCCATATTTAAACATATATTTACCTAGGGAGTACGGAGGCATTAGTAGGAACTCTATGGCTAGTGCGAAAGTTAACGGTGAACCTGTCAACGCCAACGGTCAAACTATTCAAGGCGTTAAATGGAACTCGAGCAATTTAAACGTTGCCGATCAGCATTTGACAGCAGGTCCAGTTGATGGTTTTTTTTCCCGTCCGAGCGTGAGTCGTTCGGGAGTAGTAGCTCCGGCTGAGATACCTAGTTCAGTATGCATACTCCGTAATACTCGTCAAATTAGTTAGGAAGGAATATCGGACACGTCCGAGAAGGTTTTTTTTTTGTCAAATGTAAAAGGAGATAAAAGCAAATAATGAAACATGGAGAACCTTGCCTGTTTTTAGTGGCCGTTCTGATGGGTCTGTCTTCAGACTCTGGTCCTGCAGGATTGTGAGGACCGGAATACATACTCCGTACTCCTAAAAGTAATCTGTTGAAAGTGCGTAGTATATACCCTCTAATTGGTTTTTTTTTTTATTACTAATCCTATGTTAAGAGATACAGAGTGCAGACCACTTATCTTTCCTTTTCTATGAGTAAGATACGCTGGTGTCAACATAGTTTCCGCCAGCAAAGCTACATAAATTGAAATTCTTGTACGGAGTACTCCGTATGGACTAAAGTAGTGATCAATTGGATAGATCGACAAGATTAGTAAATTTTACTTCAATGGTGGTCCTTGGTCTTACACTTTCTATATCCTATCCAATTTGTCGGCGCAGCTTGAGCAATAGATGCGAAGCCTTCTTTGCACTAAAGATATCAGAAAGTTAGGTAGGGTAATCAACTGCACATGTTCAAGTATCGACCATTCGATTTCTCCTTACACTGATTGAGCATATTGTAACGATAAATGGTTTAGATGAGACCAAATGTTGGTGACGTCACTGAAGAATTCCAGAACGTACAGCCACTATGCGCATAAGTCTTGATTGACACCCCTGGACCCTGCAGGGCCCGGGCCCCGGGGCTCATTGCATGCTTATATAATATTTTGCCGGTCAAATTATCCGCTCAAGATTTGCCAGGTAGTTATTATGACCAACTTATCACGCCAAAAACTACCTTTCTGAATAGCAACTGACGTCAACATTTTAGACGAGTTTTGTCACGGGTGCTTTCGGTATTTTGAGCGTCTTATGGCATGACCTGGTGAACGTTTGGTAGGCGGTGGAGCCAAGATACGGGCGGTGTAATAGGTGGGTCTCAAGGGTGTTAACCTTGGGACACTTGTGACTTGTGCATCGTCACTGTACGTAGAGACCGCACCCCGCAGAACCGAATTTTATATTCTCTCCGTAGACTTCCAGGTCTACAATGAGCTACAAACAGAAAAGAGCACTAGTGGTTGTCTTCCCCGGGTTCAACGTTCTCGATGTGAGCGGTCCGGTTTCTGTACTCTACAACTCGGACTTCTCCGTGAGTTATGCTGCCAAGGATGAACTCACAACATCTCAAGAGAACGCAACAGTTAAGAGAGACATATCCCTTGCTGAAGCCAAACTTCACCTGTCAGATTATGAAATATTGATCGTCCCTGGCTCACGGCCAAATAATATCCTACCGCATGTGGAACAGCTATCAGAGCTTGTTGAAGTTATCGCCTGTTTTGCATCTGACACAGATCAAGATAGCGTGCGGCAACGTACCATCTTGGCAGTTTGCATTGGAGCCTACCTCTTAGCCTTTGGGGGTGTACTTGATGGCCTCACTGCAACCACACACCGTCTTGCTGTCCCCGGGCTACGAGATGCAACTCAACATTACCTAGATCGAACCCCCGGTGCGAAAGGGACTAGAGTCGTCCCCGAACATCCCTCGGAGCTGGTTTCCTTTTTGGATGCTGGCCTGAACCAGTTCGGAGTCAGAATCATCACGACAGGCGCCATGGTCAATGGCATCGATGCCGCATTGCATTTCGTCAGCCTTGGTTCGAGTCGATCACTTGCAATTGAGGTCGCGGGGCTCATGGGGCATCAGTGGAAGGATATATAGGTCAAGGGAAACAGTGGGGTTAAGGTTATCTTGGCAGAGCTAGTCTTTTTCATGCGTTCCTTATATTCTGATCATGCGATGAATATGGAGTATTGCAAGATGCTATTATCTGCTGGCAATTTGAAATATAAAAATCACCATATGGAGTTGAAACTCTGTTATCGCGCGGCTGCCTAACGCAAGCCACCTATCGATTCAACAATTTCTCAAATATCAACATGTCACGCTCAAAGAGTATAATACCATCCTGACATACCCTCAATCTGTCCATTTGTCTCCCGTGCCTTTTTATTTGTTTTCCAAAAGTGGATGTCCATCATTAGAGTTAAGCATATGCTAACCATTGTAATACCAAATGTCACCCAAATTCCCGTAGTATAATGTGGACTTTCATCAGATTTGAACGAGACACTTGCAATGATGCCCCCGAGTCCGCCGCCAATCAGACAGGTTGCTGATGCGACTCCACGCTTCGAGTGGGAAGTAATGTTGTTCGCTTGGAATGCCAGCACACCGGGGATACAGAACTGTAGGAATCCCACACCTAGAGTATAAAGTTAGCTGTATAACAATTCATCCTGAAAAGATTGAGAGCTCACCCATGAATATCCCAAAGTACCTTGCCCCACTTGCACCGCCGTAGGCTGTGATCAACATCCCCACTGCTGTCAGTAGTTGATGGACAGCAATCACCGGCCCGCGAATTTGGTATTTATCGGTGAGCCAGCCACCTAAATACGTAAAGAACGCAGCAATGATGTAAGGTGGGGCACTGAGAAGCTGACTCTGCGTGTTGCTGAAGCCCATGCCCATGAGAATGACCGTCTTGAAGTAGCTGTACGCATATCCGGGCAGGGTGGAGGCCATGAGATTGAACGCCCAGACGTACAGCTTCCAGTCCTTAAGATGATGAAGAACCCGCTCCATAGTAATTGGATCCTCTTCCGCATCTCCACTATCATTGTTGATGCGAGCGATGATAAATTCTTTTTCCTCCGGCTTGAGAAACGTATCTGCTTGAGTCGGAAAATCGATGATGATGAACCAACCAATTAAACAAATGCTACTGGTAATGGCACCTTCAACGATAAAAATCCCTAGAGTGTAATCGATGTCAGCCGTTTCTCTTCTCACGGCATGGTGGTAAATAACCTACAGCGCCATCCGTTCAGACCGTAGCTTCCGTCTAGGAGGGTCAAGGCATAGGCAAAGATTGCCGCGAAGGCGTTCAGCACAACAGAAACCAGCCAGAAAGCGGCCAGCCTCTTGCCCACCTCAAATCGCGTATACCAACATGTAATTAGATAGGTGCAACCTGTATAACTAGTTAGTAATGCTTACCTTGGAGAAACAGTCCATTTTGACATACCTGGAAGAAATCCGGCTTCCATCACACCTAAAACAAGGCACCGGGTCACTAAGGTAGAACGGGAAAGGAGGACATATCTTTACCTAATAGGATTCGGCACACTACCATTGTGGTCCAACTTCTGGTGAAACCCATGCCGATCAAGATCACTCCAAAGCTAAATCCAAGAAACGCTAGCCAGTTTGCTGCTCCGGCTCGGGGAAGGATCAGATTCTGAGTTTCATCTATCAGTGATGATTCCTGATTGAGGAGCGCAGACGTACGCTGGGTATCTCGAATATACTAAGTGAGATGCAAAGTTAGACAATTAGTGCACCTCGAAGTCTCCAGGTAGTATCAAAGAGCTTACATGTATGCCACGAAAAATACCATAACAACGATCGTATACCTATTTCCAATGTCAAGTCCAAGATCCTGTTCCATCCCTGCCACAAATGCAAGACCAAGGTTGGTCCTATCAATAAGCGATATGGAATACATAATCCCAAGAATTGGGAGGAGGCGGAGATCCACGCGTCGACTAGTCCAAGCATTAGAGTTGGCTCGCTGACCATGTTATAGTGTAGAGAGAACACACATGACCTTTTTTTGATGTGCCTCATCAATGCCATACACAGGGGGTTCATTGGCAGGACTGCGATGTGCCAACTCTTGTTCCTCAAGGTGGATGAATTCCAAGTCCTCTTTCTTCATAGATTCATCTTCATGGGGGCTAGCTGAAATTAATGCCATTGTCGTGACTTGAGGGGTCCCTTGGTACTTCAGCAAATTGAAAGAATAAAAAGGTGATGTGGATTGGAAATACATACACAGGCGGTACTTTTAAGAGCATACTTTAAGAGAATCTTAACCGAGCTTATCCAACATAATAGTAACAACCTTGCAACAGACCTCGGAACAAGATGGGCAATTGAAGTATCCGGGGAACTACCAAGATTACCCCTCAGCTTTGCGCTTGATGCCAAGCAGCAGAGGGCAGCAGAGGAGGGCATGAAAAGCCGGGGAAGTCTTGGTATAACTTGGCATCAAGAAGGAGTAGCCTATCATGTACCGGGATCTCTCAGATATCTGACGTGGAAATGTGATGTGGAGGGTTGTAATATAAAACCCCCGCACAGCACCCAAATCTAAAGAGGCTGTGATGAGCAAGTAGCCTTTATATTAAACTTGGCTTGAAGAGGAAGCATGCTAAAGTGGCAGCGATAGGTTTAATTATGAACCCTTAAACATATACATAGCCAAATAGCAACTGCAACTGCTAATAGAGCCACACATCACTATCCTTGGACAAGAGTAACTAGAATATCAACATCGTTAAGCCATGATAATTTATAGTGCAGAAAGAGAGACAACCTATTTACTGGACGATCGTAACGGTCTCGTGAAACAAGGAGCCCAATGAATGCTTCTGATATCACAGGATCTCTTCGTCCCTTTAGATCAGTCCTCCCTAATTTTATATATATATACATATATATATAATTTCGTTATTTGAATCAGTTTCTCCAGGCGTGATATGTTAAAATTCCTGGAAAGGCTCCTACACCGAGCTTTTAGTCGAGTGAGATTCTGTAACATGGCATAATTTCGTTTAGTAAATGCCTCGAAGAGGTCACTATCGAAACCGACGTGTGATATTTGATTAAAAAGAGGGACGAAATGTTCCTGGTCAGAACATGTACCGTTTGAATATCGATCAAAATTTGTTCTATCAACCGGGCGTGTTGAAATCGCCATAAATGTCCATGACTCATGCGCATAGGCCTTCCAAGGGTTTAATCGAGTTGGATTCTCCAACGTGGCATGAGTATGTTGGCTTTCCATGTTTGAACCTCAAAAATCAAACTCGATCGCGGTGCGCAATAGTGCATACAATATTCGGCTATATGCTCTCTAAAACAGCCTTGAGTCAGGCCGAAATACCTTTACCCATCATCCCCCGCTCCCCTCCTCAAAAACGCCCAATATTCCAGTAGATGTTCCAATGTTCAGAGCTTTGTCGAGATGCTACAATGGGAGGTCCTTTCAATATCCTAAACACACTCAATAATAGTACAATGGAGTCTCGGGGCTTCACTTCAAATAGATCTGTCATGGCATGGGGCACTTCATACAGCGGGACACGCATGTTCTGGGTGGACACAGTGTACTCTTTCCTATGTCAATATGGTCACGATTCATACATAATAATGGCTACTATAATGATATAATCTATGCCAAACGATGAACTGTCTATTTCTAAAGGGTGGACCAAGAATCTATCTAGATATGTAGATAGATAGGAAAAGCTCCCCACATTTACCCCTCACAACGACTGCACATTACACTTCTCTCAATATCTCAATATCTCTTGTTTTCTCTCCGTAGCAATGGCAAATAAAATATTGTCAATAGCTGACCTCGAAGAGGCGGCTTCCAACTTGCTATCCGTCTCCGCGAGAGGTATGAATCGAATCTCCCTCGTTTTGCCGATATCTATCTTTAACGCAGAGAAATAGATTTCTTCAACTCCGGCGCAACGAACCAGGTCACACTTCACGACAATTATGCTGCGTATAGAAAGTACCGTCTCTTGCCAAGAGTTCTGAGGGATGCCTCACTTGTCGATACTGGAATTTCCCTCTTTGACCGAGACATTAAATTTCCGCTCTGTGTCTCACCTACCGGATTGCAGGCTATGGCTCACCCAGAAGGTGAGCTGGCCACAAGCCGAGCCTGTGCCAAAATGGGCGTCAATATGGGTGTCTCCTCCTATGCCAACCACTCGGTTGAAGAGATCACCGTCGCCGGAAAAGAAGTGGGACCAATTCACCATGTGATGCAGCTCTACGCGATGAACGACAAAGCTAAACAAGAGCGAATCGTCCGTCGGGCTGAGGCTGCGGGGTGTAAAGCTATATTCCTGACTGCAGATAGTCCCGTACTTGGGGTGCGCTGGAATGAATGGCGAAATGGATTCATACCTCCAGTTGGCTTGGGGTATCCGATGTATGAGAGAACATCTACCGAGATTCAGCAACAATCTCACGATGATGGGTTTAGCTCGACAAACTCGGATTCCCATTCCTGGGCCACAGAGATACCGTGGTTACGCAGAGTGACGAAGATGGAGATTTGGATTAAAGGCGTTCTCACCCCGGAAGATGTCGAGACTGCTATTGAATATGGCTGCGATGGTATTATCATCAGCAATCATGGTGGTCGGCAGCTGGATGAGACACCGGCTACAATCGATGCGCTTCCTGCCTGTGCTAAGACGGCGCGGGGGCGGATCAAGATTCATATTGATGGTGGAATTCGATCGGGGGTGGACATTTTCAAAGCCTTGGCCCTTGGCGCTGAGTGCTGCTGGGTTGGTCGTCCTGCTCTGTGGGGACTTGCAGTAAGTGCTCCTTGTTACATTAAGGATCCTGATAGAGGCGGGTATACTGACCTCTTTCTGTAGTATGACGGTCAACAGGGAGTCGAGCTGATGCTTAGGATCCTGTTCGACGACTTCAAGCGATGTATGCAGCTTACAGGCTGTAGATCCATCTCTGATATTAGCCCGGCAAGTCTAGCGATTGTCAATGCATATGGACCTTTGGCTAGACTGTGATCGACATTGTTGTGATTACCCCTGATACTTGAGGCCCTTCGACCTATTTCCGTGTATGCCCACTTCTTGAACAAATTATGACAGATCAGACCATTTTTAGAAGGCTGTTGATAGACTCTGACTCTTTAGGGGGTGGAGGGGCCAAACTGAATGACCTAGAGCATCGTCGTCTTGTGACCTATGGGATTTGCTCACGTTTTCAAAAGACAACTCTACTATTGTTATCAGCTCAGTGCCATCAAAGCCTATTCATTCATTCCATATTTAGCCAGGAGAAATTGTGGGCATGAAAATCAATTACCGATTGCCCGATAGGTTATCACAATAGCCCACTTCCAGGGCTTCTTTCCCACAGACTATGTTGTAGTCGCTCAGCGTCCACCGGGGTGTGACCTCGACTTCTTGGAGAAAATAAACGGTTACATAGCAAATATACTCACTAACCATAGGTTGCTAATACATACATATGTAGTTGACCGGCTCTAGGGGCAACCTTGGAATGCAACCCGCTGAGTCATCTGGCCCGGCTGGAGCCGCCAAGAGTTCACCGGGGGCTCCGAGTGTGACGCCATTCCGACCCCAGCTTCTCCTCATTGCCCAAGGAGTTATATGCACCGAGGACTCATCCAATCCATGACTCTCGGATTAGCATTATCTTCTTAAAACAGTATAGTATTTCCAAAATCGACTCCATCATCATTTAGGTATGCCTTTCTGAGTGCATTGTGTTCGACACATATGAAGAGGTGCTAATAGCTCCTCAGCGACCATAGCAAGCGTGACTCCAACAACTCGTTGCACAGTATGCAGTCCGAGAAGGGTCCGCTTCTGGATGTAAACGAGGTCTACGATTCCGAGGACAATGAATTTGTTTCCAGCCACACCCGTCACAATAGGCTACAAAGAACTCGCCCTTGCTGGGCGAGAACCCTAAGGAAAGGGCTCTGCGTCTTTGTGATCACCGGTCTTATTACCTACTATCTAGGTTTCCCGCATGGTATGTGTCCATTCTCCCTATTAGAACACGTCGCTAACATGACTGTCCTTGCGATTAGGCTCCCCATCTACTGAGAAGAAGCCGTCCCCGCACCCCGAGGCTCCCCCGCTTTGCCAGTCGCAAGAATGCATTCATGCTGCATCCGAAATTCTCTACAATCTGGACCCCAACTATGAGAACATAGATCCCTGCACTGATTTTGACCAATATGTCTGCGGTGGATGGAGGGATCGCCATGACATGCGGCCCGATCAAGGATCGATATTTGCGGGCACAATCATGGCAGAGAATGCCCAGACTAAACTTCGTCATATATTGGAGCGCACAGAAGCGCCACAGTCATCTGATGCTGACAATCTCAAGAAATTGAAAGCTGCATACGATGCTTGCTTGGATGAGGCTACTGTCAACGAACGGGGCAGCAAGCCTTTGACTAATGTTCTGGACGAACTGAAGACTATCTATCCCGCAAAGGCAGGGCTTGTGAAAGGAGCGCAGGATCAACTCACCAGTGCTCTGTTGTATCTGGCGAACGCTGGTGTTGAGGCTCTAGCTTCTTCCGGTGTCACTGTAAGTCTATGCGGCCTATACTTCACGAACGCCACTAACGACCCCTCCTAGCCCGACGATAGAGACCCCGATAATGTTGTTATCATGGTCTCGCCGCCTCGTGAAATCGGACTTCCCGCAAGAGAGTACTATAATAACACAAAGACCGTGGCTGACTACACGACGGTTTTGAAGCAAGTTGTTCGGGGACTTGTTGGAGATGGATTCGACAAAACTGCCGAGGATGTTGTCGCCTTTGAGAAAAAGCTCGCGGATGTGACTCCAGACACCCAAACCCAGGAAGATGTCACCAAATACTACAACCCCCTTAGTGTCAAGGAAACAGAGGCACTGGTACCTGAGATCTCGTTTGCTGATATTATTTCATCTTTGGCGCCCCATGACTACAAAGGTGATCGCCTAATCGTTGGGTCGCCTTCCTATATGAAGGCATTGTCTGTTCTCTTGAAAGATACACCCAGAGAGACCATCCTGCTCTTCTTACAGTGGAAGCTCATCCAAGCGTTTGCGGGTGTTATCGAGGATGCTTCTATTGAACCTCTTCGGCGATTCGAGAATGAACTCGCCGGAAAAGAGCCTCAGGCCAAGGAGGAGCGATGGCGTAAATGCCTTGGGCATCTGGATGAAGGCCTTGAATGGAGTCTCAGCCGTTTCTATGTGCTCGATGCGTTCTCTGAGGACTCGAAGAAACTCGGTGATCAGATTGTTTCCGATATCAAGGAGAGATTTATCTTCACCCTAGACCAAACTAACTGGATGTCTCCGGATGTGCGAAAATTGGGGATTGAGAAGGTGGGTAACATTATCCAAAAGATCGGATTCCCCACAAAGAGTCCCAATGTTTTAGACCCCGAAGATGTGAATAAATTCTACCGGGAGCTGGAATTGTCCAAGGACACTTTCTTTGAGAATGAGGTGGCCGTGGCGAGGTTCCAACTGCGCGGCGAATGGTCTAAGCTCGGAAAGCCCACCAACCGTGACGAATGGGGCATGAGTGCACCGACTGTCAATGCCTATTACAACCCGCCAGGTAATGAGATCGTGTTCCCTGCCGGCATTATGCAGCCACCAGCGTTCTATGGACCTTCCGCTCCGTTGTATCTGGCATATGGTGCATTTGGTGCCGTCAGCGGCCACGAACTTTCCCATGGTATGCTCAGTTCCTTACAAAACTCCTGCCTTTCCTAACTAATCAATGTCTCATAGCTTTCGATTCCACCGGTCGGCACTACGACGAGAGTGGAAACTACACTAACTGGTGGGATGATAAGACCGTTGAAGCCTTTGAAGAGCGTGCTCAATGCTTTGTCGACCAGTACTCCAAGTTTACCGTCATTGGTCCCGAAGACAAGGTCCTCCATGTGAACGGACGGTTGACACTGGGCGAGAACATCGCCGACGCTGGAGGGTTGACAGCATCATACCACGCATGGAAAAAGCACGATGAGGCAAAGCCTGACCTCCACCTTCCGGGATTGGATGCATTCACCAAAGAGCAGCTGTTCTTTATATCTTATGGTAATTGGTGGTGTGGAAAGACTACCAAGGAGGCGGCCGAGCAGGCGATCTATAACGATCCCCATGCGCCTAAATCAGCACGAATTATCGTGAGTCTCATCAATAAATTCCTTTATTTGTGTACCATGACTGACCACTGCCACAGGAGACTATGGCCAACTCTAGGGAGTTCAAGAATGCCTTTAGCTGCCCGGATAGGAAGCCGGCTTGTAAGCTCTGGTAGTTTTGACTAGATTACTGTCAATGGCATTTATTTACTTCCATGAGATTTGAGTAATTTGACTTGTGTCACACTGGTTCCAGGTGTCTACATATGTAGCTGTGTCCCAGTCCCACTTCAACCTTGCTCAGTACCCGGATGGAGATTGTAACTTCCCCGCTTTCACACCAATACCTAGGTACCTCGTCGATGCACATGCACATCAACCGTGGATTTTTTTACGAGTTTAGTAAAAATTCTTCACGTTCATTACACACCTAGACATTCGTTCTCACCAATCAACCGTGAGTGTGATGACACCTGGCGAATAGGAATAGGGTTCTTTCGTAATATCTCCAGGTAATATCTCCAACGTACAGTCTCCTGCTGGGACAGAAGCAACGTCAACTCGAGATGCCGAAACCCTATAGCTGATCTCCACAGCGATGCCCAACATAAGCGGGGGGCGGGCCTCAGGCCAGGAAAACATTATCGGCCAGATCCCGAGAAGACAGAGGAAGAGGAAGAGGTAAAGAGTTAGCCAACGGATTTAGTTACCTATTACCTTGATAAGTAAGGTTTGGGCCCCCTCACTTCTTCAGGGATGATTTTGGGTCCGTTTTTTTTAATATCGATATGTCAATTGTTAATTTATTATGGATCTCTGTCAGTTTGATCGACATTTGACATGTGATGTCTCAATAGGAGGAATTGAAGTCTTGTGTGGATTGCAGAATAATTATGCTTGGAGTAGAGTACTCCGTAGGCGACTCGTGAGATACAATAATATAATAGATGAATATATAAAGTAGCCCCCTCCCCCGAAAAAAATAAAAATAAAATAAAATATACCCAATTCCCCCTTAAATTTCCAATCATACGATGCTCAGATCTTGTGCGAATCTTGCGCTAGCATGGGTCTATAAAAGTAGGGCAGCCAATGATCTAAATTAGGGCGCTGCACGGTAATTTCCAGGGCTCGACGGTGAGAGAGGTCACACAATTAAATGTCGTTCTACTCCGTACCTTCAGGGCTATCTACTACTCTGTACTCCGTGTGTTTGAGATGGATTAAGACGCATTTTTGGGACAAAACAGCATATACTCCGTAGGACTCCATAATACTCCATAATACTCCGTACCAAGTAAGACATCTGAGTTGATCGACCCAGATCCGGGATATGTCAGACAGCTAGCCCCAATTTTCCCTTTCGCGTCATTATCAATGTGGAGGAAATAACGGCGGAAAATTCAGCCAACCAGAATCCCTGTTTGCACCGCCAATAATATAGGTACTTTGGGCTCCGAGATGATTTTCACCGGCCTTCCGGAACGTACCTATCACCTCTCTTACACAGCTTTGGACGGTGTGCTCCGTACTCCGGACTTCGTACAACATAGTAGAGAGAAATAAGTGATGAGTAGCAATAAAGTGCATACAGTACATGTAGGGAGAGAGTCTGAGATAGAAAATCAAAATAAAACAGCGGTAAAAGGGGCTCTACCTAGGTACTACCTAGGTATGGAATGGCCCCAGCGTTCCCAGAGAGTGCCCACTGTGTTCTTCCGCTGTGTCGGGTCAACTCCACAAAAACAAGAGCTGTCCGATTTCTTCCCTTTTTTTTTCTTTTCTTTTCTTTTCTTTCTTTTTTCTAAAAAAGCCCTTCTGACCTCATCAGTCATGTATTATTTTGTATGATTTTACCCTGATTTCTTCCAGTGGTACAAACCCTGGCCCCGTCGCGACGGGAGCATTTCGCGTTCTTATAGCTTTCGCGCCATGGAGCCCTTTCCTCCACCCATCGACCCTTCAGAGTTCAAGGATGCCTTTCTGGGCCCGCAGGTTCAAATCAATGAACTTCCACCCTCAAACCGGATGTCTAGTGGAGGCCACCAGAATCCAATCTCGAATCTTCGCCGTGTCAATACTGTAGCCCAGGGCAGCAACGTCAAGCGGAATCTAGAGTTGAAGGCAGCACGCGAGAGAACAGCAACGGGAATAAACGCCAAGGATAGCCATGAGCTCCTACAACAGAACAAGCTCCAGCGGTCCCAAACACATCGTGGCCCACTAGAGGCGCGTTCACCCGGGAGGAAGGCCGGCCATTTCACCGTGAGAAGTGTCGGCCAAAATGGCAAAATCTTTCTCAGGTACACCAGTCGATCCATAATCCCTCGTGCTATGTCACATACTGTGCAGCCTGCTGATAGTAAGATCATTTCAATAACTTAGGCCGATTGCCAATCCGTCCCAGAAAAGCCCACAGCCCGCATCTTTCTCTCCAGTCGATACCGCGAAACCCAGTCACCTTCAGCCGCAGAGTCATGCACATACCCGCGAGGACCCAAATCCATTCAGGTGGTCGAGCTCGCAGCTCTCTGAGTTACGTCCGCGCGAACAGCCCGAATATCCCGAGCCCGCCCTCGCCGTGTCTCCTGCCCCCGAACTCTCGAGTCAGCACCGCACAAGACCCATCTCGTTTTCGACAATATCGGAGCAGCAATCGATAACCGGTGCTGGGAGGCGTGGGGAGCTGCGGATAGTGATCGATAGATCTGAAGACCGCCCCAAGTCTGCACGTGAGAATTCGACACCAGCCTTGGAGGTTCCTATCCCGCGTTATCGGCTTGGGTCGCCGCAGTTCAACGCTGAAGGCAGTGCAATTATGCAGAGTTCTGTCTATACGCGAACCTCGATGTCGGATAACTTTCGGAATTCAACGCTGCTTGGGGGCATGGCTGACCCACTGCCGGGACTCCATATTCCATATCCTCGAGACTCTTTCTCGCGGAATCGGCCATCTTTTGCGATCTCGATGTTCTCGGGCACCGCGGCAGCTATGGATATGAACCGAGCTTCACTGGCCCCGAGGAACTCCATGGTCTATGAATTGAAAGAGCCGGTTGAGCCATCCATCTACGAAACGCTGGTGTATGATATGGATGATGGGTCTGTTGTCCGGTATATTACGGGGACAAAGGATATCAGTGCTGCCACACCTACCCGAATCGTTGCGCAAATTTCCTCCGAGTCATTCATGGACTATGAGCTGGTATCGGACTTCTTTCTTACCTTCCGTTCGTACCTATCCACAACACACCTTTTGGCTCTTCTTCTTGCGCGATTAAAGTGGGCAATCAACCGTCTACAAGATGATGGACGCATTATTAGGATTCGCACATTTGCGGCTTTGCGACATTGGATTCTCAATTATTTCGTCGACGACTTTGTTACGAATTACGAGCTTCGAACCCGCTTCTGTGAGACAATCAACAAACTATATTCAGAGGTCAGGTCTCGACAAAATGGCGGCACGAGCGATCGAAAGATTCTCATCGACTTGAAGCGTTGCTGGAACGGCAAATGTTCAGTTTACTGGTCTTCCCCCGACTTGTCTCGCGCCTATAACGACCCAGAGATCTCAATTGTACCTGGAGATGTTCAGATTGAGTTACCTAAAGCCGAGGAACTGCAGCAAATCGCCCCTACTCATGGCATGACGCCCCGTGCAGACACCACCTTTCGCGAAAGCCTTCCTTTCCCCATACAGCATGATCGAAATGACTCTGCAGCAACCACACAAAGCATTCCACTCTCTGCCAAGAGCGAGCAAAGCGTAATGGCGCTCTCGTGTTCATTGCCCCCCAAATCCCCGAGGCGCTTCTCCATGTCTGCCTCGAAAGGCAAGGCGCCCCGTCCTGTGGTATTAGGTCTCCCAAAATCCAAGTCCCCGTCCAGGACTCATGAAACACCTGGGTCACCCGTATCTCCCATGGTGTCGCGGCACCCATACCACAGCCATAGCCATAAACGAAGTGGAAGCTTCTCGGACTCGGTACGAGATGATCGACTACCGATGTTTGCGATAGAGCCTGAAACGGGACCCGCACCACAGGAGATGCTCGATCCCGTCAGTTTAATACGGGGGGAGCTGTATCCTCCTGCAGAGTCGTACATGACAATGATGGCGCCGGAATCCCCTCCCCTTCCTCCGCCGTTGAAGAATCCGAATCCAGATCGTCGGAGTACACCGGAGGTGCCTAAATCATCCCCTAACTCCGGTATGAGAACAATAATTGGCTCAATCAAACGAGCATTGCACACGAGGAATGGTGGACAGAGCGTCTCTGCTCGCATTGCCAATTCCCACGAGGCTATTTCATTGCCTTCCCGCGGGAAGACATCCGCAATGCCAATTGGATTGGCTTTCGGATCTGAGTTCTACCGCGAAAGGAAGATGGCTGCTATTCCCAAATATCCAGGTCGGATTGATGTACTGTGTGATGAGGTCCTCAAACAATATCGCTTGGCCATGAACCAGGAAGGAACGAAAGACCAACCTCAGCCTCCAGCTGCGTCTGACTTCCATCAAGCGACTCTTCAGGAGCCGGCATCTAACAATTCTGAAGTTTTACCGATGCAAACCCCCCATTCCGACCCCAAACTCAGGAGCGGTATCACCATGGGCAGCGAATCAATTATCATTGTCGACGATACCGGGTTCGAAATGCCCTTGATGTCAGGGGCAGCACAAGAACCAGTACCAATCGCTGATGATAATCCCCATGAAGTGCCGGAACTCGAAGTACCCGATGACGCCTCAACGCAATCGATACCCGTGGAGGGAGAATATCTTCGGCCGGTCTGCTACAATGCCGACGAACCAGAATCGGCTGCTCAGTCAAACGTATTCTACCCGCTTCGCCCCGTCACGCCGCAGAGATCGTCCTCGGTCGAACGCGAATCGGCGCCTCTAAAGAAGAAGAAGAATTCTCTATCCCTCCGACTCAGAAAGTACGCGTCCTTCCAAAGCGGGATCTCGAGACAGCGGTTTTCGATGAGCAGCGAGACGGCTCGATCCACTGTCGACTCCTATGCGATGCAAGATCAAAACAACAAACAGTCAGGACCGGTTCTTCGTAGGCGCCGAGGTGGAAACCTCCGTCAAATGCAGACTGGAGACGAGACCGAGCCTCCGTCCTGTCGTGGCTCGTTCGCGTCTTGGGATGGCTCAGTTGCGAACGAAACGGCCCCCTCTGATGGCGGCGCCTCAAGACCTCCTTCAACGTTGATCCCTCCAAATCCCCGGTACTCACTTATTCAGGCGCGCACTTCCCGGCAAATTAGGCGTTCTTTCGAGTCGGTCATTGCGAAGTTTGCACAGATTCCCGATGACGACGACGGTGGTATTGAGTCAACGCTGTTGAAGCTGGAAGGAAAGTGGGATGGACCACCCAGTGCCCGTCCAGACTCTTCGTCTACACAGGCAGAGGGGTCTCACTCTCACCGAGAGCAGCCTTTGGTCCCGAATGGCGCCGAAATTACCAGACCTGGGTGGGATGTTCTCTCTCGCAGACGACAGACGGACAAGTCTGCGTATTCCACGGTTGGGGGTCGATTGGCGCCACCTAGACCTTACTCTGATTCTGTTACTGAGTCCGAGGAGTCTTATAACTCTATCCCCCTTCTTGAAAGAGGATTGACCGATGAGTCCATGAAATGGCAGCCTACAAGCCAGCCACTCCAATATGACCCGCACGGTGCTCCGCTCACCCTTGTATCAAGCTATGAAACATCTGAACTTGCCTCATCACACCCCTCAATTCAAATTGTGCACGAAACCGACAGCATGCGTCGCATTCCTCGTGGCGCAACCATCCCGGTCTCGTCTACTCATGCTGCTGGTCAGGTTACTCCGAAGCGCTTATCCGCTCTGTCTTCTGAGATATCGGTCGACCTGATTGATCCGCATGAAGCTATCGGTGCAAGGATTTCGACAGAAACCCGCTGCCTTGGTTCATCAACTGTTGAGATCCAGTCTCAGCCTCTAGCGCAACCTCCCTCCCCGCCAATGACCATCCAACATCCGGGATCTTTCACTTCCTATCCTTCGCCGTTGAATACAGTCTTGTTCCAGGCCCAGCCCCTTACGCCCGACACATCCCCGCGACACAAAGAAATGGGAAATTCTGCTTCGCGTCCTCTAAACATACAGCAAGTTTCGAGTGACGTGCTGTTCAATTCGGAAAACAATCGTTCCGACCAGAACCCCATCATGAACCTCTTACCCGACCATGTTCCCTTTATCCTATCATGTGAATCTCAGGTCCTCGCACACCAACTGACATTAATCGAAATGGCCGCCCTGAGCGAAGTCGACTGGCGAGATCTCGTCGATATGAAATGGAGCAGTGCCTGCCCATTAGTCACAAACTGGGTCCAGTTCCTGACATGCGAGGAACGCAAAGGTATCGATTTGGTCGTCGGCCGCTTCAACCTTATGGTCAAATGGATCCTTTCGGAGATTGTCTTGACCCGTGACATTGATGAGCGGGCCCGCACAATTATCAAATACATCCATACAGCTGCGCATGCACGCCGCATCTGCAATTACGCCACGATGCTCCAGATCGCTATTGCTTTGTCTTCGTCTGATTGCTCCCGGCTACAAAGTACGTGGCAGTTGATTTCGATTGAGGATAAGCGGCTGTTCAAAGATATGGAGTGCCTAATTCAGCCGGTGCGCAATTTCAATGATTTACGTGTCGAGATGGAGACAGCCAACTTGCAAGAAGGCTGTATTCCCTTCATCGGTGAGTTTAGAACCCGTTTGCTTGAATATCGCGCTAGACCATGTTTGCTAATTCTTTCCGCCCTTCTTTCCAGGCCTTTATGTCCATGACCTCACTTATAATGCACAAAAACCCGCACAGGTTAACAGCACCAATGGCGGTCTACTTGTCAACTTCGAGCGCTATCGCACTGCAGCACGAATCGTTAAGAGCCTCCTCCGTCTCATTGACGCCAGTACAAAATACAAGTTTGAGCCCGTGCAGGGCATCATCGAACGGTGCTTGTGGATTGCTTGTCTCCCCGAAGACGAAATACAATCCCGGAGCAAAGCACTTGAATAATCTCTCGTTTCTCACCCTCACTTTCCTTGGTCCTTTTGGTTGCATCTCTATATCCATTTTTGTACTACAACCTTGACATCCGTGATTGGATAGTTTATACCCCCTTTCCTGAGGCTGCTTTGTCCCTCTACCATTTTGTACCGATACTTGCATCTGGTTAATACCTTTCGTTTTGGAATTCCTTTTTTTTTTGTCTTGTTGGTGCCGGACCGGGCTGTCCATATGAATGGAGACGTCTGTTTGGACCTACCATTCCATAATGACAACAAGCCTTGTACATACCTTGGCCATCTCAGCTATGTCGCATTTAAACTTGTCGGCATTCAAACATTTTGGGAACCCCCGGGCGCCGCTGCCATTGCCAATCCGTTAGAGTCGCTTACGCGGTTCAAGGTTCGCTCTCTACCTAGCGTCCCTATTGATTTTTTTTTATATATATACCTACCAGCCTATAATGACAGCAATTATCATGCACATTCTGGTCATTCCCAATCTGTCAGAGTCGCTTACGCCGTTCACGGTTTACTCTCTAGCGTCGTCATTATTTTCTTTTATATCTATTTTGTTGTTTTGTTTTGTTATCTCGGGATCACATGCCTATACTTCGTGGGGATTTGGGCGTTCCTTTTTGATTTAAATATCATATGCCTCCTTTATGGATAGCAATATATTTAGAGCTCTGCAGATGAAAGGTACCTACATACCTATTCCCCCAGATTCTTCCCTATTTATCATGTCCTTCGCCCTAGCTGACACTATCAATTAAGATGTATATCAATATAAAGTCAGTAACGGATTTTAGTATCATATGATGTTGTATGGATGGGAAATAGGATTTGAAAGGGAATATTTTTGGCAGTGAATAGGGGGTTGCTACCTACATATTAGTAGAAGAAATAAAGATTCCAACCAAAACAAAAGATAAGAGCAACCTACCAAGTTATTTGCCTTCGTTGGCTTCACACCTTAGTACCATACACCCCAACATTTGACATCACGAAGGAATTACAAAGCTGCGTCATATCTCCCCGAGGTCTTCGGGGCCGCATCGCGGGAGCTGGTCCAGGAACGGAACACCAAATCCACCACCCACTCATCACCACCACCTCCCTCCAATACCCAATTTCCACGCGTGGAGGGTACCCTCCTTAGAGAACATATACCCAGAGAGGGTTCTTCGATCTCCTCCCAAATTTAAACCTTTTGATGTCCCGCCACAACTCTACCGGATAGCCTGCCCGCCACGATGGACATGACCGAACCGCGGCGCGGGGCTTCAGAGGACCCCATCGACTCCAATGACTACAGCGACCACAGCCCCGCGTCATTCCATGAAGCTAAACAGGAACTCCCAGATGACTTACCCAAATCACTGGACGATCGTCGCTCCGTCCCGGTCTTCCAGCCGGAGACTGAGATGTACGATGCTTGGCAAGGTGAGTGCTCTTGTGTCCGCGGAACTATTTCCTCATTTCCCCGATGCGGGAGATCGAACTATTCTCCCTTGAACACTTACATGCTGGAAAATTTACCGGCTATATTAGGGGTTCAAGCATTAAGGTCTAATCGTTGAACAGGTCAATCACAATACCTGACCGCGCCAGTCGCCGCAAAACCCTTATCCTTCAGCCTAGCCCTCGACGATCATTCGCACGACAATGAGCACGAACTGCGGGCTCACTATGGGCGCGATATTGAAGATAGTGACGCACGGCTGATGGAGATGCTTGCTGCCCAAGCTGCCCATCGGGAGGTGGATTCGCTTACCGCAGACGAAGAGACAATTGCCGCCGACGAGAAATTGACCGATGACGAGAAGCGCGATATACTACAAAAGAGCTTGAACATGGCGGCCAGTAATGGCGATGTGGAGCGCGTGCGGAAACTGGTCCAGGGCCAGGCGAGGACCTACGTCGATGTCAATAAGCCCGATGAGGAGGGGACTGTGCCGTTGATCTATGCTAGTTGTTTTGTCGGTTTCTCTATATGCATAGTATTGACGCGAGGCTGACGGTTTATAACAGGGTCACCAAGAAGTCGTTTCTGCGCTCATTGTCGCCGGTGCCCTCGTCGACAGGCAGGATCGGAACCAGTGGAGCGCTTTGATGTGGGCCATGACCAACAGACACAAAACGATAGCGAAGATTCTTCTTGATAACGGTGCATCACCGGATATCAAGTCGTCGTCCGGTGGTAGGGCTTTTGATTTCGCTCAGCCCGGTAGTGAGATTTCTGAATATTTGCATGAAAATGGTTACAGCTTTGGCTCTGGTAATATTGATGATGACTTCTATGACGCTGGATTGGCGCATGGTCGTTTCGAAGAAGAGCTAGCGGAGAGCGAGATGAAGCGTCGAATGATGATGGAAGAGAGCGCAATCAATCTGGAAGTTGATTTGTCCAGTCTAGGACTTGACGAGAAATTCGAGGTCAGTTTATGTCATGAAAATAAGGTTTCGACCTTGACTGATTTGAGTTCTTTAATCCCATAGCCGTCCGATGAAGATGAGCTCGAGGAAGATCAGCAGGAATTTGTCTGGGACAAGTGTCTGAATGATCAGATGTTTGTCTTCCAGGATCATGAGCTGGAGCGCATTTTGGATATCATCATCACCAACATGACTCCCCAGCGGTCTCCTTCCCAAAAGCCAGTGCCTGCAAATCTTCTCTTCCTCAGCGCGCGTTACGCGCACTATCATGCCAGCCCCGAGCTGCTCACAACCCTGCTATCATCTGCAATGGAGAAGATTAATGACGTTGTAGAACGTTACCAGTGGGACATGACAATGCAAGCCTTTTGGCTGTCAAATGCCACGCTTCTGCTTCATTACCTGAAGAAGGATGGGGGCTTAGTGGAATCTACCGTTGAGTTCCAGCTCCATCTAGCGGAGCTGATCAACGAGATATTCGTTCTCGTTATTCGTGACGCCGAGCGCCGAATGAACAAAGTCTTGGATGCGGCAATGCTGGACCATGAAACCATCCCTGGACTGGAAGATATTGCCTTCCAAAACGAGTGGAAGTTGTTCCGCAAAAATAAAAGCAAAAACCCCGAGCCTGACGAGAAGCGATTCCGGCCTCCATCGCCGCGGCGACGAGCACAAATCTCGCCTCGGAATATCACTTCTTTACTATCATCGACCCTCTTTGTACTTGATCTCTACGATGTTCACTCGGTGATCACGACCCAGGTCCTCTCCCAACTTCTCTACTGGCTCAGTGCCGAGGTATTTAACCGAATCATGAGCACGAAACGTTACTTAGCGCGCACAAAGGCGATGCAGATCCGCATGAACGTTTCATCATTAGAGGATTGGGCACGCACGAACAATCGTGTGCCAGAACATTACGAAAATGGATCTACAAACAGCACCGGAGAGTCTACAATTGACGCCGCTCGTCGACATTTAGCCCCGGTCATTCAACTCCTCCAATGGCTGCAATGCTTCTCGTCGCTCGGCGATGACCACGAATCTCTCGTAACAACCCTGCTCCAACTCCAACAACTCACCCCCGCCCAGCTCCTACATGCAGTCAAGTCATACCGCCCAGAAGTAGGCGAGAAAGGCCTGACTAAGCAAGCAATGAAATTCCTTCTCGACATGCAAAATGACCCCGAAGTTCTATACCGCGAGCAACTGGAAATTCAAGAAGAGAAGGCAAAGGTAGAAGCTGGACTAGGGTCCCAAGCAGCAGCAGATACCCGTCCAAAGACACCATCCAAGGACCAGCCCTCCGCAGCACCCACGTCTCCTGACACTGGACTATCCCCAGGCTCCGTTGGTGTATCGTCCCGACGTACAAGCATGGTCGCCGCCAAAAACGAAGAGCGCCCCGGTAGCGGCAATAGTGTCTTCCTCGACCCAACCCTCTTCCTCCCCTTCTCCCTTCCAACCAGTACAGATATGCTGGTCAGCTACGGCGCCGGCTTTGGTGGCACGAACCGCGAACGAGCTCGCAAGTACATTCCCACAGTCCCGCCCGAAGTCCTGAGTCGGTTCGATCGCGGCGATGTATAAAACAAAACAGGCATTATGACTGCCTTTTTCTTCACTTTCCCTCCAGCATTCTAGCATGGACTTTTGATGGTGCGACCTGCCACCTTTGCTGGGATATCGTCGTTCGGGTACGCACGAGTGCGGGCTCGAGGTGGTGAGATAAAGATGGCGAATGCAGCGATAGGATACCCTTTGTGCCCTTTTTCTTTTTTTTGCATGGGGGATATCTAGATGTGGCTTCCATGTGGGCATCTGCCGATGCGCCGAGTATATATTTTAAATGAATTTCGTCTACGTGACAGCTCAAGCGTTGGCCACCTTAGCCAATGGATGTTCTCGGCCTGAACGGGTTTAGTGGTTAGTGTAGACATTCAGCAGTGCCTCGAAATGGTCATAGTATATGCGTCGAATTGTGGACTGTTGAGCAGAGAGCGGGCATGGTGCATTTGGAGGTGGGGACGTCGCTCCTTCGAGAACTATAGAAAGATGGCTCCAATTACCTCGTAATAGACTCTCAATTGGAAAGAACACGAGAAGAGCTGAATACCGATGAAGGCATGCGAATGACATTATGTGGTTCGTCATATTGCATTTGATATATTCGCTCACAGGGTTTAATCAGCCTATTAAGCTCGCTCATACCGATTATCTTTCTGGGAGTTATAAAAGAAAAGGCATACCGTATGTACATATGTAGTGATCTAGGAGTTTCAGCATTTCTACATAAAGCCCGGCATTGGGATATCCCAATGAGGTAACCGCATGCCCTAAACTCTGTGTAGTTTCCTAGTTGGGATTCTCTGTATCTCTCCTCCCACCCCCTGCCTCTCCACCAGACGTCTTTGCATAACCTTCATGAGATCCAACTCGTGGGTCTTCCTGTCATCCCCCGTGTTTATGCAATTCAAAGGCGTTGTTGCCCTGCTGTCAACATGAAGCGCACCTCAACCCCCTCCAAGCGCACGAACGGTATTAAGGAACCCCATGAGCCTGCCAAAACAAAGACTCAATCTCTCCCACAATTAGTACTGTGGCCTTCAATAGAGGAATCCCCGCCGACCCCCAATCACACAATGAGCCCACCCCAGCATCTGGTCCCGCCATCCGGGCACAACGACCTGCCATCTCCACTGACAATGTCGACTCCCCTCACAGAGGACATGAAGATGCGGTTGCACGCCAAAATTGAAGAAGACCGGCGCAAGCAGGAGGAAGAAAAAACACACCAGGCTAGTTTGGTACTGGAACAGCGGCACATCGAGCAGTCAATACTGTCGGATGCCCTGCGCGCCGGTGTCCCACCGAACTTAGTCCCGCTAATCTTCAACGGCATCTACGCCACCGGTGCTAATCTTCAACTGGCGGCCAAACTGCAGAATCAGTGGTCTGCGCCGGCTTCCCAATCTGCTGCACCCCCTGTGGTGCCCCGACAGCAAAATAATTCGGCCCTGGTGTCGCCTACAAAGCCCCCAGTTGCACCCCACCCGCCTCAGCAGAGTCATAAACAGCCACCTCGAGCACATGCTACTGAGTTGACACCGACGGCCACAAAGCATCTGCCGGAAAGGTGCCAACGTGAGTGGTCGGAAGCCACATCCACTTTACATCGAGACCGAGTGATCAGATCTGAGCGAGAGCAACTGAGGCGCAAACTGAAATCCCAGAAGGTAGAGTTCGCTGACAAGGACCTGTTGGATACAGCCTTTGAACACACCTTTCCCGTTACGAGCTCTATGATTGAGGCCTTATCCCCTCGACATTTGGCTGATCCTCCCAATAAGGCCTCTGGGACGCGGGAAAAACGACAGCAACCACCTCAGAAATCTCATACAAGGCCTTCGCAAGAATCGGGGCAGCCGCAGTCCCAATTAAAACCCCAACATGAACCACAAATGGCGCCGGGAAATCCTGGCGGTGTCTCAGATGCCTCGTCTCACGTTCATCCACAGCAAACGAACTCACCTAGCCCGAAGCGAAAGAACCAGAACTCACACGAGAGAGTCCCTCCACCTAAATATCGTCGGCAAGAGACAGTGTGCGGTCAACAAGACGCATTCAATGACTCACAGCTTGCTCAGGGGCAACAGCAGCGCGATTTATCTAGCTCCCACGAATCCCGTACCTGCGATGGTGGTTCTTCCGAGCAACCATCGGAGTCAACACCGGTTGCAGTAGAAAATTCGAGAGAAACTGCAACTGAAGACCTTCGGGAACAACCATCTCGTTCCCAGAGCACATCCGATGTCGATGCATCAGGCCCCGTCGGTCCAGACATCAAGTTGGAGTGATGCTTAACATTCTGCCACTTGTTTCTTTTTCTTTGCTTTCTGAATTCTATTCGATCATTCTTTCGGGCATTGAGCGTTGGTCTGCTTTCAATGTTCTTTACATGTGCATGCGGTTGTTTCGGAGTCCATTGGGCTAGATAGGTGTTTATGGGCGTTCACGGTGACGTTCGAGCGGATTGCATGCTCTAACCTCACCCCGAAGGACTTTTTTTTTTTTTTTTCAATTGCAAGGACACCAAATGTTGTTATTGTTATGTTGATACTGGAATTGGTTGGTCGATAGCATTACCCTCTGTTCTTGTTGATCGCTGAATCCTACATGCCAGGATTCACTAGCAGGCGTTGAAAGTATTGTTAGATCAATGGATCAGACTTGAACTTTACCACTCTCTCTCTCTCTGTAATCAGAGGCATCACTGAAAAATCATAATAAGAAGCGAAGTGAACACTTGGAGAGGGCCTCTTCCCTATTTGGGCATCTGTAATCCTTTTTGGGTGTTATTATATGCCTACATATTCGCCTTGGTAGGAAGTTGTAAGTAACAAAGAACAATTAGGAGTTAAAACAAAGTCCAAACTAAGCTAGAATATTCCCTATCACATACTACAATAGGCTACAATCATAAAAATAGATATAGAGTTATCAAACGAATCTCTTGGCGTGTCCAGTATGACATCGAAGTACGTCATCGCTAGCTAAATGACATGGCAATTGCCAATCCCTCGAAACCTGATTTTACAGGGGATTGACTTCCAAAGTAGAGTATATAAAGTACTCAGTTCCACTTGGAGCAGTCCATATTCAACTTCCTTCCATAAACCCATAAACCAAAACACTCCTCCTCAACATCCAATATGACGACCTTTATGCGCCTAAAGATCCCATTCCAGGCCCGATCCCCAATTACAGCTCTCTCTGCAGCACGCACTCAAACGCCTCGCACCTCCATATACCGAGGCTACGCGACCAAATCCTCAAATGACCCCGAGCAAGCAACAACCACAACCCACAAGCCAGACTCACCCAATCGCCCAATTCCCTCCAATAAAGCAAAGCCCACCCTTAACGAGGGAGAGCAGTCGCCTCTTTCAGACCAAGAGGGGAACCCGAAAAAGGATATTCCCGAGGACGTGAAGAAGCACAATCAGGATATGGAAGAGCGGTACGATAAGCCGTATAACTCCACTGGTGAAGATGGCACAGTTAAACCTGCTTTCAAGAGCTAGGTTCATTCCTTGTGTGGTGTCCTGCTGTCTTGGTGATACATATGGTGCTGGTTCATCATTCTTCTTTTGGGGCTTCTGGGTTTAGGCGCCTACTTCGGAGCTGTGGATGAATGGCTTCTGTACACCGAGATTCAATATTTTGATTTCTAGCTTTGTATTTTATGTTCTCTGAGTCTATTCATCAATTCTACAAGAATAGTTGACCACGTTGGTGGTCTGATCATGCCTTTTCACTGGTCGTTTCAGTAGTCGTTTTTATGACTTATGTTTAGATATTTCTCTCCCTTATTGCTGGTGTTGTAACTGGAGTATAGGCGTTAATACCGACTACATGAAATGTTGCAGAACGACACTTGAATGTAGAACTAGTGATATGTATAGTCAACCTTTGATATATACACTTACCCAATCGACAAGTGAAATCCTGAAAGTATTCAAGAAAATTGAGTACTTTCTAGTAGAATACTAACGGGCCGTGCCGCCTCGAGATATATAAACAAAAGCTAGTGGCGCGCTCGCTGCGATAACGCTGCTGAGGCTCGAGAAGGTGACTGGGTCAGGGTCTGCGGTGCCGAAAGCACAAGTTGGACGATTGGTAACATTCAGCTTGAGGTGCTCATTGTGGTCGTCGTTGAGGCGCTTGTTGGAATCCCCGAGATGTTCTGCCATGACGACCTAGATCTTTCGGACAATGAACAGTTGAGATTAGGCTACATCTACATCCAGCAAATTCATAGGAAGATGATTGATTGTTGCTCAATCTACCTATCTATGATGATGTACAAATCAAGGTAGTCCCCAGGCTTGTCCCAAAGCCAATATCCACCAAAGATAAAATCCTAAGCACATTGCCGCGAGCTAATATGATTGACGTTTCAAAGACAGCCATGCGTGTCGATCAACCAGATGTTGAAGTTTTTTTTTCCGGGTTTTTTTCTTTTTTTTCCGGCAGATTTGCTCCACAAATAGACCAGTTTGGGCATGTCGCCCTTTCGTGAGTATTGAATATGATCAATGTGTCGGAAAAGCAGATGTTGTTTTCCAATGTACCGTTCAGCTCGCAGGCAGCTTGCCCATATCACCCTTGCCGCCCTTGATCCATTCAGGGTCAACCAGGCGCTCGCGCTCCGCATACAATTGTTTGTAAGCACCACGAATGGTTCCATCACTGACATGTGCAACCTGGGAAATTTCCTTGGCAGACTTGCCGTGGCCCATAAGGAACGAAGCCATGTAGATGCAAGCTGCAACAATAGACAGCGGAGAACGTCCGGCTAAATCGCCCATGGCGGTGACGCGGTCTGACAAGGAGACGGAAACACTGGTGACCTGGTAAGGAAGGTCGAGAAGGTTGCAGAAACGATTGCAAAGGTCGCTTGGCTTGGTCGAAGTAGTCGCGTTGTAATCGCCAGCAAAGTCGTGAGTTTCGCCATTTTCCAAAGCAGCATTGTGGCGCTCCACATTCTGGGTAGTGAAAAACTTCTCCAGAGCCTTGTAGATGCGACCGATTTCCTTTCGGGTGACCTTGGTCACTGCGAAGATCTCGGTGAAGGTACGAGGAACCTTGCACTGACGGCATGCGATGAAGATGCAACCAGCAATAATGACCTCCTGTGACTTGCCCTTGAAGGCCTTGGCGTCGTCGACCATCTTGAAGAGATACTTGGCGGTATCGGCGACAGTCTTTTGGATGTTGAAACCGTCGCACAGAGCACCGATTTCCTTATAAGCTGCCAGAAGGGCCTTGTTGGCCTTTTCACCGGACTGCTTGTTTTGAGCGCGATACAGGTCGCGGGCACGGCCAGAGCCTCCACTTGCGATGGAAGTCTCTAGTTGAGCGCCGTTGAGTAGAGGGTTCGAAGCGTCTCCGACACGGGACGGGTCGTCATTATTTTGGTCGTCGTTGGAGAAGGTACGCCATTCCGAGTGCAAGTCGATCTCGCGGTCTGCGAGCACAAGTCCACAGGAACCGCAAACTGTCTCGTGGGAGTCGGGGAATTCCAGGTTGGGGGGATCCTCTTTGCATTCGGGGCAAACGAGATGAGCGGACAGGTTTTTTTTCCAAGGAGCCGCGACCTCAGGTTTCGCAAGAGCGGGGGTAGCCATATTTTGAGTTTTCAAGTAACTTGTGTATCGATTGCGGCAGCGTCTTGTGAGAGCTTTTGGCGCTATACGAGGCAGATTGTATTTCCGATTATAATAGCGAAGGAGAAGTGGCGAATACAGTTTGGCGGCTGTAGCGAGGAAAACGAAAGCGGGCCACTTGCGGAGGATCCCTCAGCAAGGGAAAAGGTCGATGAAAGAAAGCGAGTCGCTCAAGGCCACTGTTTTGCGCAGTGATGTTAGCTCAGCCCAAAGCAAATCCATTGTCTCTCATATCGCAACGTTATCTGGTCCTTGACCTCTTAACAATGCCATGCCAAGAGGTACTCGAACAAAGAGCCTTTCATTACCTTTCACAGGCCAGAGCCCTCAGGATTCGAAGGAGTCACCCCAGTCGTAGAAAACCCTTCACCAGTCTGCGCTTTCTTGAATCGAAAGTGGAACAGAAATCTCGCCTCAGCTTGTCCAGCCGTGTTGAACCAGTCAAGGTCTCCGCAAGAAGTCTCTCACGAAAATGGGGACAGGCTGAGGAGGAGAGAAAGAAGAAGCCAAGGACTGGGGGAAACGATGGGATGAGGTGAGGCTTCAATAGGCGGCACCCGAGAAAGGCGCAGTCCAGATCAGGTTTAGTAAGTAAATCACATGATATTGTTTATGTGTTTTGATTGGCCGAGGAAGTATAGGAACCTTTTTATAGCAAACAATGATTCTTTGTTCTCGTTTGCTGGCATAGATAGACCATACCGAGAAAGGACAATGGGGCTTTAGATTCAGCCTCCATGGATAAGTGAGAATGATGAAGTCAAGAGATTCAGACATCTCTATACGGGTGATCTCGGGAATCTGTGTAGACAAGTCGGTTTAGAGGTGTGTCCTGTGCTCTCGTAGATAACATACCGTTCATATTTCAATGTAACAAACTTGACCAAGTATCGTTTTTGCATCGATAAATTGAACTACTGATGACTAGGTAGTTATTTGTTTTGATAATTGCATGTAGTGTTGACGCCCTGGAAAGATCCGGGAACAACATGGCCCGGCTGAGTCATCTGCCAAGGAACCTTTCCGAACAGAAGTCGTTTGAACCTCCAACTTCACGGAAAGACGGATCAGACCTATTCTATTGAGAACCACCCCCTCATTCCTCATCTACACCCTCACTCAAGATGATGTCTCAGTCTCTCCGGGCCTCGGTGAGTGCTGCTTCATTTACAGTTGCCAATCTCGACCCTTGACTAACGCGAAAAGCAGCGCACCCTCTTCTCCCGTGCCTCTCGGGCTCAGGTCTCGGTCGCTCGCCGCACCTTCCTGACCTCCGCCGTCCGCCAGGGTACGTACTTTACCTGGGGACTATCTTCAATATGATCCAGATGTCCCTGCTATATCTATCAATCGCATCCTCGCTAACCCGCAACTCGCCGCAGCCGACCCCGTCCAGGACCTGTACCTCCGCGAGCTCAAGGCCTACAAGCCCACCCCCATCAAGGCCGGTGACGCCGAAGAGCACGTCCAAAAGTTCACCTCCCCCAAGGCCCCCAAGTCTCCCGAGGAGGCCAACCTTGCCAGCGAATTGTCCGCCTACGAGAGCCAGGAGGTCGAGGTCGAGGGCCAGGCCGCCGCTGGCGAGGCCGCCCCCGTCGAGGAGAGCTGGTTCGAGGAGGAAGAGGAGGCCCCCGCTGCCCACTAAATTCCTCTTTACTTTTCATTTAGCAAGGTCTGGGGAGATATGGGGGGAAGGCCGACTTTAAATGCCTGCGACGCAACTAATGTGGCCGCCTCTCGAGGTCCTGAAGCTTGTAAATTAGACCACATTTTTGAACGTTGAGACTTCTTTTTTTCCTTGATTCTCACCTTTTCTGTGTCTTTGTCCGGGATAGTACTCAAGAATAAACGTTTTCGGTCAGGAAGATTTGCGTGGGGTGGCTGGTGATACCAAAGACTTGTCTTTGGTAAGTGCAGCAGGTACACTTTAGACTAGGGTCATTCATGGGATCTTCAGCTTTTCAGTTGAGTGTGAAGAGCGGGCCTTGTAGTATTCAATATATTATTTCAAGAATAGTGGTGTACCAAACAGAAGATATCTAAATAGCTGAACTGCACGATTGAACTGTGTACACGGTACAGGCAGCACATGGAACCGAATCCTAACACCCCAAGTAGTCAACCATGATGATAAGAGCTGTGGGTAATCAATGCGGCATGTGTCCATCCAGACTAATCCACGAACTCAACCGTTAGTACGGAGTACAGAGTAGTTGGTAGATCGCTTGATATGCATAGGCAAGGTGAACCAAACAGATAGCTTGGTTGGAACATGACATGGGACTGCTGGGTTACAAATTGTGATCTGCATTGCTTAAGCAGGCTTATTGTCATGCTCATGCAATAAGTCGTCCGGTAATCCAGAAGTATATGCGGAGTATTGATGTTCATATAAGAAAAGTATTGGTACTAATTATTGGATCTACTGCTGCAACCGATACCTCGTAGATCAACATGTAACGAACACACCGGAAGTTCATGAAAGTATTGCAATTGATCTGATATATCAAATTACTACATTCTCCAAACTGAACACCTATCAGATCCAATCATTGTTTTCCCGTAGAATTTGATATCAACTTCCCTGGAGGGATCAACCGGGGTGGCTGGCAAAGCAAAAGCCAAAGTTCAATAAAACAAGACTATTCAAGTACTATTGCACTATGATCGTATACTCACTCCACCCGAAGCCACTGTTGTTCAACTTGGGTCCTGATTTTCCCAGCAGGGGGCGCAATGAAAACATTGGTCGCCAAGAGCTTGTGCAATGTGATTCATGGTGTGCCAACAGGGCATTCATCCCCGGGAACTCTTAGATACGTCCAGAAAAATATAAAGTATGGCACCTGCGGATATATCGCCATTCATAAGGCTATATCTGTACTCCGTAAGGTGATATACTTTGTAAGCATCTTATCACTCATCCCCCCTGCAGGACAAATTATGACAGGTAGTGGAACTAGCCCCATCCTTTGGAAACCGATTTGAGCCTGATCCAGATGTCGCGTGGAAAGCAATGTTTTTTTTCTTTCTTTTTTTTTCTTTCTTTTTTTTAACAGTCCATATAAATCATGGGGAAACATCACAGAATTTGTAAAAGAATGTGACAATAATAGGGAATTAGGGTTAATGTTAATGATGCCATCGGAACACAGGGCATTCTAACATTCCATAGCCAAGAATGAAATACGAGAGATCTGTACCGATGTACAGCTGTCATAGCCCACTCGGTGAATTCTACCCTATTATGTTCCGGAGAGGATGCGATTGGCCCTATCGCGTGTAAAGAAAGACCTTGCAATTGGGGCTGAACAGCCCTGGAGAGAGCCCAATGTCTTGACAAATCAGACTTGCTGCATGGCAGTGCATGCGGAGACCATGGACTCGAGCTGACACCGTGAGACTGTTTAGTATTACGCGATCATGATGGCTACAGAAACAAGAAGAAGAAGAAGAAGAAGAAGAAGAAGAGATCCGTGGAAGAATAAAGTGGAGTAAAAGAGAAAAATAGGTCTTGGATGTCTCAACTAAAGGGGGACTGATTTTAATAAGATAATAAGATAAAATTAGATATAGTACATTGCTCGTATAATCGATATAATCGAGAATAAATAATAAGATACATGAAATCAGTTTAAAAATGCCCAGATGTATCGAGTTAATTGAAAAGAAATGACCAAATAATCAAAATAATCAAAATAGATAATGTACGGAGTAGACTTTTGAGGATATTTCCCCCTGGAAACCATTTGGATTTCTTTTTTTTCCTTTTCCTTCTTCTTACTCTCTCTCCCTCACTTCCTCTTGATATTATTTCCCCCCCCCCCCCCACACCCTCTTTCCCGGACCCTTGTGCAGACGCCCTTGGGGGAGATTCCCCCGCCGATCACTTTCTGAATCAGAGTGGCGCCCTTTCTAAGCGGCTGCATAGACGATCTATCCACCCCCGAAACTCCGTTATTCCTGGCCTCAATCTTATTGTTTTGTCTCTCTACTTCTCCCTCTTGCTCCCTAATTTCCTCTAAAAGTCGGCATTTCAGCATTGTGATTGTGCTTTGTTTGCCTTTCCCCAGATGCAGCGCGCCTGATAACTACGACCCGGAATCTCCTGGTGCACAGAGGAGCTGGTCTCTTCTACGCTCGGAATCTCAGAATCCTGAGGTTTAAGGGGAAATGACCAATAAATCCCCTTAATACCCGATCTACCCCCCCATTTTACCCTCTAGACAATGTCTTCGCCATCCTCCGAGACGAACGATGACCAGAACCCCGAGCTCTCTCGTGCCGCCAGCTATACCGATCTTCCCAGTCAAACCGCAACAGAACCCGTCTTAAGGCGTACATTTTCTGATTATGCTGTTCCAACTTTGGCAGAATCACCGACAAAGGAAACCGTGGCTGCGGGGAAGGACATTCTCCGCCGAACCTCTCTTCGGTCCAAGGACAAGTCAAAGCCAGCCCCCGTCTCTCGTTTCACATTATCGTCATCGGAGGATTTAAAGGATGCAGATTCACATGTGCCCGAAACCAGGGCACCAGAACCCGCTGTGAGGCCATCCAAGAGCCGGTCAATGTCTGGAAGGATAGTCAGCCTTGCGAGGAAACCATGGGGCTCTTCCTCCCGATCTCCGTCCCCGTCAGCGAAGAGATCTAAACAGCAAGATTCTCAATCCCCAACTCGATTCGGCAGTCGAAAAACAGAAGATGATCAGTCACAACCCTCCCGCAGACGAACAATCCTTTACAAACGCCCGCGCCGGCCAATGCTGGCTGTTGTAGCCAAGGGCCCCGAGGATAACCCCGACTCTCCGAACAGTCCTTCTGGCAATTCGCTACGACACCGGTCCTCATTCGAAAAATTCACAGCATCACTCTCCGTTTCGACCCCGGTCTTACCCCCTATGCCCAAGGGAGCCGCAGAAACTGCTGCGGCATATGCAAATTCTGGCACCGATCATACACGGAAAAAGGACGAGCTTTGGGGAATCTTCCGTGGCCTTGAGGCGGATTTCCAAAAGTATGTGCAATTATCTTAGCCATTCGCACTTATAATTACTGACTAGAGAACAGGTTTCAAGCCAAATCTAGCTCGTTGAAAGCCAACGTCATCCGTACCTCGCTTCTCCCTTTTCTCAGCCGTCATCACCTCCACACATCATGCAAGAATCTAAGACCAGAAGATCTGGATCGTCGAGTCAATATTCTCAACAAATGGTGGATTGGAATGTTGGAAATGCTCAATGGCAAGCATAACCAGTCGATCTCGGGAACCGATAGGCCAGTGTTCCTAGAAGCCATCGTGGGAATCATGGCTCGCCCGGAATGGCGCATCCCCTTCCCCATGGCCCAGAATGGCAGTGGGCCTACAGAATCATTGAAGTATGCGTCAACTTCTGTGTCGGAAACATCGGATGGGTCAGGCTCCTCGGGTTCGGATTTCCTGGTTGAATCGATTCATCACAACATCCGAAACGTTTTTATCCAAAACCTGCTCTCTCAGATGGCATTCGTGGTCGAACGAATGTCTATGCGACACGCACCAGCTAGTTTGGTCGCATTTTGCGGCAAGGTTTGCGCATATGCGTTTTTCTTCTGTCCTGGGGTGCCCGAGATCCTGGTTCGGCTGTGGAGCACGCCTCCCAATACATTCCGACGAATCTTGTCAGAATCGGCCGGGTCACGCACTGGAAATATGCGTGCATGCACGCAAGAACTCGCTCTGTGCTTTCCACCCGCTCTCCGTCCCCTAGCGTTTCACTCACCAGCACCTCTATTGCGATATCTACGCCAGAACCCCGAGCTTCCCTTGAACACAACTCCTATTAATTGGAACCGCCCGTGGATCGCACGATGGGCCGGGCGTGACACGGACCTCTTTTTCGTCTTCGTGAAATACATTCACATTCTGTATGCCGAGTATTTGCCCCCAGGAACTGAAAAGGCGAAACGGATATTGGCGCCTGGGTTGTTGATAGTTCATGCGCAACTCCTGCTTGTTCTGGAGGACACGATATACAAGCAATCGGCACAACAAGGGTCCGACAACCCGCACACAGCTGCTGCAATCACCTTTGATGACTTTATCGAGTCGCCGGATGCTTCTGCCTCCACTCAACATCTTAGAAGTGGCAGCAACACCCATCGGTCGATGGCAGAGAATCGTCTGATCATCCTTCTCCGTGACCTCCTCTCTGAATCGTCTGTGGAACCGAATCGTGCTCGATTACTGTTTGCCGAATCATTTTGTGGTATAATCAAAGCTGCAGCGCAGAAAATGTCTCTATTTGATCATAACGCATGCTTTTTGTTGTGTGACTTCCTCGAGGAGGTAATTCCAATCATCACGCGTTACGCCCAGTCGATTGAAACGGAATTGTTTGATTGGGGCTTTTGGCTCGACGTTTGTCGGCAAATGATGCAGAGCCACAATTCGCTCACCGAGGTGCGAGTGTTTTCTTTCCTCTTCTGCATCTGGGGTACCTGGACTGCTACAGAAGAAAGAAAAGCATCTATCTGTCTGGATTTCTTGTTGCATGAGCGGGTATTCTACCATTACTTCAATCACTGGAGTCCAATGGTCCGAGCCTATTTCCATCGTTTGTTGTGTTGGAGGGTCGGGCGCTTTAATACCGAGCCCTCATCGCTTGACTCCAACGTCTATGAACTTCTTTCGGATCGACTCTTACGAGTCTGGGAGTACTATGTCGGGTTCCAATCTAAGGCCGAAGAAGATATGACAGCTCCTTTGTCCTCTGCTCCTTGTACACCAGCTCCAGGACGAAGAATCATCATTATCCGTTGCGAAAACCAACTGTCTCCTGTCAATCTTTTCGTCAGTTTCGACCGAGTCGTTCCACCCGTTCCTTCAGACCAACTCACGTCACACCGTCGAACCGGATCTTCCGACTCCAACGGCTCAGATGGTCAACCAGCTAAAAAACGGTGGGGAATACTCAAGGCTATGTTTGGCAGCTCTTCCAACACTCGTTCCGCCGATGGCGTCAGCAGCAGCAGCAGTTCTGATGACTCCGAGAATAGCGCATCAGATCCAACAATGACTGCTGATAGCAAATGTATGGATGAACACGAACAAACTCCGACCACCAGTATGGAAGAAATAATCCGCCCCAAAGCTCCCCATCAGCCATTCTTTTTCAAATTCTCACTGGAATGGATGGATCGCCCGCAATGGCCCACCAAAAACAAACGTCTTTTCACCCCTTGTCTCCCTGTCGCATCCCAATTGCACGTCGAGCATCGGCGTTCTCCCGACAAGTCGGATTATGACACAGCATCAGAGAATCCGGGCCAGTCCGACTTGGAGAATGATGAACAAGAACCAAACACCCTCACCACCGACCAAGATACCCCCACACAGCCTACCTTAGATACCTGGCCACGAACACCTACAACCAAGAACTCCCCTTTACCTGAACTTCCTTCCCAGCCTTCTTACGACCATCTTGTGCCTAGCAAATATGCGGGCCGTGCCCTTGCGGAGTGGGCACACATTGTCTCCGAGTGCGATAGCTTTTTCGCCCGTCGTCGTGACGAGGGCGTCCCCTCTGATCGCATGGTGGAAACCCCAACCCTAGGGGTTGAAAGCTTCCGCAAATAAACACAATTCAACATGACTGAAACCCCCCCTCGGCAACACAGATCAATTATAGACTCCCCATGTTCAAGCAGATGTCCGCTTTGGGATGTTTCGGGGTTATTCCTCTTTTTGTTTCTTCTTATTTCACAACACTGTGCATGGCGGATCTGGAGCATAGGGAATCGGCGTTCAATTAGGCTTGTTTTGTTCTTTCAAGGATTTCTCATTTCGTGTACTAAGAACAAAACACGCAATAATCATAGTAAGACATCATTCTACTTGAACTGGATCAAAACTGCCATCCGCTGCAGTAAAAACATACACATAATCTTTTTTTATGTAACCACCTTCGAAGTGATCTCCCCTCTCTCACTCTAAATCTGCTTTTGCTGCTCAGCCTCCTTCTCCTGAGCAAGCTGCTTGTTCAGCAAATACAGTAAAGCCCCCTGTACATCCTCCCTACCCATAAAAACCTCAACAAGCCTCACCCCGGATCCATTTTGAATCCGTTCATCAGCCAATACATCCTTCAACTCGCCACAAGTCCTCGCCGTAAAAGTATTATTTGCCGCATGCTCTTCATCAGCCCCGAAATAGTTCAGCGCCTGCGCATGTCTCCAGAACGGCACATCGTTGTACACCTGTTTGCGCCCGTGGATCACCCGTTCAATGGTATACCCGTCGTTATTGATGATAAAAATGATAATGTTCAGTTTCTCGCGGATCATCACACTGATTTCCTGCGCCGTCATCTGCAGACTCCCGTCGCCGATGAACAAAATCGTTTGGCTCTTGCTTTCTGTGCCTTTATTGTGCTCACGCTGCGCTAGCGCTGTGCCTAATGTTGCCGGGAGCATAAATCCAATCGAGAGCCAGGTCACTGCGCCGAAGATACGAGATTTCGCTGGGAGTTTGAAGTTCCGGCCGCCATGCGCGGCGGTGCCTGTCTCGGTGAGAATTATGTCGCCCTCGCGGAAGAGCGGGTTCACCAAGCGATAAAAGTTGTCTTGGGCGAGAGGGTCTGTGTTTTGGATGTTCGCCAATGTGATTTCTTGTTTCGGGGGTCCGGTGGCCTGGACTAGGCGTGTAGAGTCGAGATTCTGGAGCAGGTTCGATAGAATGTTGCGGGCGGAGAGGTCGCGATAGGTATCGTTCTCGATTTGAACGGTGCTGCCCGAGAAGGTAATTGCCACTGCGGGCTTGGGGATTGAAGTGTAGAAATAGGTGTTGGTATCGCTGTTGTGGGGTCCGAATGTCAGGATCAGATCTGCTTCCTCGAAGTACTGTTGCGCTGGCTTGTCGCCAAAGGCTGCTGCGTAGAGTCCGTACACATTTGGCAGCTGCTCGTTGACTAGGCCCTTTCCGTACACGGTTGTCCATGTGGGCCAGTTGGTTGCTTTGATCAGAGCATCGAGCTGGTCGACAATACCGAGACCTGTGCTTTCTCCGTCCACGAAGATGAATGGACGCTTGGCGCTGTACACTCTCTCCAAGATGCGAGCCAATACCTGGGGCTCTTCGATTGGGCTCGGTGGCTGTGGAATGCAGATCTTCGTTTCCAAATTTGTAGCTGACACCAACACGTCGGGCATATCATCGGGGAATTCGAGGTAGACCGGGCGGTTGTGGACCAATGCCTGGCGTAGGACATAGTCGATCCTTTCCGGTGCTGTGGTGGCGTCTTCTAGCCTCACTTGAGCTGCAGTGACATGCTTCGACATGTTTGCGAAGCGACGATAGTCACCATCTGAGAAAGTGTGGTGCATAAACGTGCGCGCGCTCTGAAGCGGGCGCGGTGGGGTTCCAACAATGTGTAACACAGGTGTGTTCTCGGCGTAGGCGCCTGCAATACCGTTGATAGCGGACAGCTCACCAACGCCGTATGTGGTGATCAGAGCAGACAGGCCTTTAATGCGACCATATCCATCTGCCGCGTAGGCGGCATTGAGTTCATTGCAATTGCCCACCCAGTGGAGGCCGGCCGGAGTAACAAAATCCAATAGGCGAAGGTTGTAGTCACCAGGAACGCCGAACATGGAGTCGACGCCCAGCTGGCGCAACCGAGTGAACAGATAGTCTGCGAGTTTTATATCTTGAGTCATGATGAATGTAGTATTCGAGTTGGAGAAGAAGAATGGCTAGTATTTATAGATGGATGGATCCCCGCATCTTATCTCGCCGATACGCCGATTCTCCGACACTCCGATCTCGCCGTTGTTCGCCGTTGTTCGCCGACTTCACTCTTTTTGTCTCCACTGGCGGGCGAAACTCCGCCAGACCAGCCATGTCGCGTCTGGCAGCTTGTGAAGCCTGTAGGAAGGCTAAACTGGCATGCGACCATCAGCTGCCCGTTTGCACCCGCTGCAGCGCCAGTAAAGGGATTTGCATCTACAGGACCACGCCCTTTAAGCGGAAAAGAGTCGAGAAGCAAAGGTCAGTTTCATACTTGCCTGGACTGCATTCGAATTAGCTAATTGTATTTTTGTAGCCTTGGTTCACCAGATGAATCGCCATCATTTAATCCAAGACGTAATCCGTACCCAAACCCTGGGTATCTTGGATCGTCCAGCCATGCGGCTATATTCAAGCACATCACTCCGGATGGAGACCATGGCCCCGGTGGCCATCAAGCAGCACCAGAGGATCTGCACTCAGATTTATTTGGGGACAACCATCTGGTCCTACAAGGCGCAGATATCCTCAAACACCTCTTGACGACATACAAATTGTCCGCCATGAAAGATCTAGTCATGTTCTGGCTGGCTAAAGGAGCTAACCTGGCTCTAGCAGAGCCATTTGTTGACCAATGTGCTCAGAGCGTGAGCCAATTGTTCACTTATCACGACGACAACTGGCATCTAGTCTATGCAAGACGTCTCTTGCAGAACTCGGCCCAGCCACTGCACTTTAATGATACTTCTGACCTGGCTGGTTTCTCGGCTCAATTCCTAGATCACAATTCTCGTTGGGAGACATTAGGAATATTTTTTGCAGCTGTCAGTCGAGCGACAATTGACATTGCATTCTTCCCGTCTCTATATACTACCGAGCAAGAGCAGTACACACTCCGAAGACTGTGCACCAAACTTTGTGACTTCGCATTGGAGATATCCCTCTCTCTAGATTGCCTGAATGATTTACAACTGATCATGCAATACGAGAATTTTATTGTCCATTCCTACGTGGATGGAGATCAGAGTAAGACACCAGCCATCCATTTCAATTTACTACCTCTACTTGGCCATATATTAACCTCTTAAAGGCTACCATTCCTGGCGCAAACTAGGCGATGCAATATCCTCCACATTTGCCCTAGGCTACCATGAGAACATCGAAATAAAACCAGGACTCCCACCATTCCTCAAAGAACTGCGCAAAACAGCCTTTGCGCGCATCTACTCGGCAGATAAAAACATAGCAATATTCCTCGGCCGCCCACCACGAATGAACAAACGCTTCTGTCACTTTCAGATCCCATCCTGTCAGAACGCAGAAGAAGGTTCAGCAGACTGGACCCCAGACGCGGAACCCGGGTACCGGGCTGATACGCGGTGGTCTGCGCTGTGCGCATCGCTGAAGGAGGAGGTCTGGGAGCTTCTTCAGGACAAGCATGATCCATCATGTGTGCAACGAGCAAGGTATTCAAAAAATCAATGCCCGCGCCGAATATCTCAATGGAAACCATGGCTAATCAAGAAATGGCATAGCGTGATACAATGCCAAGCAGAGACGCAGTGGCAGCACCTGCCAGCCCACTTCCGACTCGAGAGTAGTCTGAAGAAATGTACGCAAGGACCCTTCGAGCGAGACTTTGTCGCCGGTGTACGGCTGCACCACTTACATGTACTATTCTTGCTCCGTCTTTTACTTCTTAAATCACCAACCGAGCCCGATCTGCCGATCATCGAGACGGCTGGTCAGATGCTTACGCTGGTTGTGGAGATTATTCTGCTGCGGGATCAGCTCACTAATTCCGGGACGGGTCTTATTTGGAAGGTATGTATGGAATTGGCTTGATGTTTACATACCATACTCTGCCTATAAAACCCCCCAAGTTCAAAGCATTCAACTAATATACATATCAACTAGGTCGCATACTACGGTCTCCCGGCTGCAGGGATAATGCTTCTGGCCATGTTAAAACAGCACATGCCACGAGCGCACCGGACACGGTCGTTACAAGATCTCAGTGTGTTTGTAGCGGAGGTGCAGATCGGGACGATTGTCAAACCCGGGGATCCGAATTACGCATTGCTTTCTAAGGCTACGCGGACTATACAGCGTTTTCTAGACTCGACTCATTCGGACCCGGCGCAGCCTCTGCCTGAAGTGGCCGGGGTGGAGGGGAATGATGAGTGGGCTGCATTGTTGAGTCAAGATTTATGGGATTTCGAGGCTGGGTTTTGGCAGAGTTTGGCCGATCATCCGTCTTTGTTGGCGATTGAGCCTTCTTTGCCTCCTGTTTAATTTGATGGGATTGTGATGTTGTATGATACCCATGATTGAGTACTATTTGGACAAGGCTAGAAGAGGGCTGTTCATTTGAGGTCATATACCCATACAATATGAAAAACGATAATTTAGACTGGACTATATATTTTCGCCTATACTGGCCCTAAGGTCTACATCGACTCTGTAAGCGCTAGTTCTTTCACAGGCTTATATTGGAATATTATGCTCTCTGGTCGCGTGACATGTCTATCCTCTGCCCCTCTGCTTCTGAGCTTGGGACCCTCATCATGTTAATAATCCTAGTTCGTATTTGCTATCAAAATGCGACTTGATCTGAGTTACGATGAAATTTGTACAAAATTTGACCGGCTTATCTCGAATGGCATCATCAATTATCAGCCCAATGAGCCAATTCTTGTGGTGGACGGCGGCATGACCGTACGTTCTCACCGCATGATTCTCTCCAGCACCCCCTAATGAGCGTCCAGTTTTCTTTTCACCTGGTTGAATCTCTCAAAACAAAGCCCCAGGCCCAAGATGCCCCTGAAACCAAATCAAGCTTGACAGATGGAGCCAATACACAACCCATGTCCTTCGGGCCAGGCAGCGATATAGCAAATGATCACCCTGACATTTGCATCACCACAGTCAATGAGACGCATTATCTCGTCATCAACAAATTTCCCGTCTTCCGCCCCATGCTGTTATTGCTGACCGTGGACTCCTATCGTCGGCAACACGAGCGTCTTGTTCTTGAAGACCTAGAAGCTGCGTGGGGTGCGATCTATGGATTAAAGGAAGAACATTATGTTTTCTTTAATTGTACACTTCTAGCTGGGTCAAGTAGGGAGCATAAACACTTGCAAGTTATTCCAGCGCCCGGGAAGCGTGAAGGGTACGATGAAGCATTCAAGTTATTTCCAGACGATGATACGACACCGAAGACGGGACCTTCTTTTGTACATTTTCTACAAAGATTCGAGGACTTGCCCGAGGGATGTGTGAGGAATGGTGAACACCTGCTGGAGATTTACCAGCGTCTATTACAGCAAGCAAGAGACGCGCTAGTGCTACCGACAGCAGTCGTCCCTTGCCCCCACAACTTCGTCCTCACGAGGAGATGGATGATGGTTATTCCTCGACGGGCAAAGGAATTCCACGGTATCACGGCAAATGCGCCCGGAATGATGGGATCCATCTATATCTGGAATCATGACCAACTGGATGCATGGAAAGAGATTGGTCCAATGAAGGCCCTGGCAGAATTAGGGCTGCCAAGGGAGAACTGATGTTGAATTGACAGATTTTATGCTTGGTCGATATACTTAGACCAGTGATAGAATGAATAATAGCAAAATATTTCCTGAAAAACGAGGGACTACCCTAAGGGCGGAGCAGTCGAAGTGAGCAAGGCAAACCATGTGGACTGGCAAGTTTCGAGGAACCCTCTTTAAAGCTAGATACGAAATGTGATATATCCCCATATGAACGCCGGTCCCTCAGGACAAGGATGAGAAGCTAGATACATTCAAGAAAAGCGGAAATGACGCGACTAATAGAACCGATAGAAGAACGATCTGCTGAGTCCCGTATGAGCTCAAGACATGCGTGGTATATGATGGGCATGAAAGAGGTTTCCAAAATGCAGGCATAGAGGTATCCCGACAACCGTGGCAGGTGTCGGGCTGTACAGTGCTCGTTTAGAACGTGACAAAAGAACCAATCCAACAAGTGTGGATGAAGGATGGCTTGAGAAGAACAACAAATAGGAAAAGGGCCGAAAGGTAGAATACATTAGTGGAGCAGCTTGTCGCTGGCGTGGTGGATAGTGTTGGCGACGCGGTCGATCCAATATTGGGTCAATGTCCAATTCCCTGTGTTGATGCTGTCGCGGATAGCAGGGAAAATCGAGGCGTCGTAGCCAGACCACAGCTCTGGTCCAAAGACAACGTGTCGGAATTGTGTGCGGTTGGGGATCTGTACAAGTCGTTAGCTAGGGGGCGAGCAATGGTTCAAACAGAACGTCAACTTACACCTCCGCCTTCTTCCAAGTCAAGTAGATTTGTATCAAAGGCAGCCATTCGAGCATTATGGTTTACCCGCTGGACGGCCATGATATTGCTTTCATACCCGCCCATGCCCCACACGGTATCGTGCCAGATTTTGTTCCAGGACTGGAATGTAACAGCGCTGGCTTTCATCTCGGTCGCAGCCTTGAACATAGGTTCCATGTCCACCTCGGCCTTCTTGGATTTAGCAAAGTTGTCCAAGTCCTTGACCCATCCGCCAATGGAGTCGCCGTAGACTTCCAGGTCAAATGGCAACATGGGGTTCTCCGAAAGGTCAAGGAGGAGAAGCCCCCAGAATTGAGCCAGGATTTTATGGTATTGGAAATCGGGGTCTGCAAATTTAACCATCCAGTCATACGTTTCATAGCAGCTGTGGTATGGATAGGGCTCGCCCTCAAATCCGAAGTCAATGCTCGAGGTACCAGCAATATCCTGGAACGCAACATAATCACTTCCAGCGCCAAGTGGGGTGATCTTTGAGCCCTTTTTATCCCAAAGGTCTTTTAGTGTCGCGTTCGCATAGGGGTCTGAAATACGACCCAGAACTTGCAACACGGTGCGCTCAAAAACGGGTGACGCAGACACACGGAAATCGGGCCCTGCAACGCCCACATCGACATTTAGGTAGGCAAACGCATTCGCACGGAGATCATCGACCTCCTTTTCGACATGTTCTGTTGAGCCGATCAAATTGTATTCCTCTCCGTCCCAACTGACAAATTCAATGGTGCGAAGCGGCCGCCATCCGTAGGTGAGCAATTCGCCAAAGGCTCGTACAACCTCTAGGAAAGTAGCTGTGCCACTTCCAGGGTCAACACTTCCCATGCACCATGAATCTCGGTGGTTGCCAACAATAATCTTCTTATCACGCTCGTCCATTCCGTTGATCCTGCCGTGGATGTTGTAGATAGGTTGACGCTCTACTTCATCTTGCAGGTTCATCAGATGAACGACCGGTGAGTCCTGATTACCAGTCCACCATTCTTGTACATCAGGAACACCGCCCACCCAAGCGTCTGGTACTTTGGAGCCGTGGCCTTTGAGGCCCTGCAAAAGTATCTGTGCATCGCGCCAAGCGAGTGGGAGACTAGGAATCTTGGGTAGACCAGCGCTCTCCTCGGGAGATAAACGGTGATTTTCTCCCGGCGTGGATGCCCATCCGGGGCTGAGAACATCGCCAACTATCTGCGACATCATACTGACACCGCCCCTTTGCACGCCATCGCTTGGCATGTACCGCCCTTCGGGGAAGGCCGGGCCTTTGCGAAATCCGTCCTGAGAGGGGTCAGAGTAGATGATACAGCCGGCAGCCCCGGCCAATTCAGCAGCCTTGATTTTTAATGCGCGGTCGGATTCAGTCCCATAGTAACGGACCAAGGCAATGGAGCCATCGAGTGAAACTCCTGCGTCTGCGAGCAGCTTGAAATCTTCCCGAGATCCGAAGTTAGCATACACTAGATGCCCGGTGATATTGCCGGATTTTGAATGCCCATGAAAGATCAGGTCCTTGGCGTTGTCCTCTTCAAGTTTCGCCTCCCAAGCTAGACTGGGTGGATCGATAATTGCGACTCTCCTCCCGTCCTTGCGTGGATAGTTGAGGTAGACCTGGAATTCCTCCCGCGACACTTCATCGAAACCTGCCTTCTGGAACTCTTGTTCGATCAATTTTGATAGCGCAAAGCTACCTTCCGTGCCAGCTACGTGGGTGTAGTTGGTGACTCGTCGTAAGTTTTCAGCGATATTGGTCTCGTTGATGTGACCTTGGATGAAGTTCTCGACGGAGGCGGCGCTATAGGACTGACCCATGGCCATGCGGCTGTTGATATTGAAGACATCTGCGATGAAGAACACATACACTAGGGTGACCACCAGTAAAAGAGCGAACACTCGGAGAAGCATGATGCACCCTTGGTCTTTTAAGCGTGCCCTCGTGTCACTGAGGTTTATCGTGAAGCGGAAACTGGGCATATATCGTTGGAAGGGTCGTTGTATAGCGGACAGGGTACGACTCAGACTCGATAGCTGCTTGGAAAAACGATGTCGTAGAGGGGCGTTTCTGCCGGTTAAGGAGGCCGATGCCGAATCATCCACGTCCATTTGATCAAGCTCCCGTCGTAGTTCCTCCACCGACTCTCGGTCAGAGTGTGAGGTCAATGATTCCAGATCATCGAGGCTGGAGCGTGCTGATTCCACGGTTGGTGGATGGTAGCCGCGGGTGGAGGCATGATCGCGACCGAGTAGCCCTTGTCGTTCAACATCTGTTCCATCGCCCAGATCGGATCGAGAGGAGGAGGGCTGGCCGGTGGCTTCGGCGTAGGAAGGGATGGGGACAGCCTGATAATCAAACTTCTCGTCGCCCATTGTGGGAGATACGGGGCTCCGGTGAGCTGTAACAAGGGTGTAACGCGGGTGCGGAGATCCGGGGGATCATGATCTGTATGAAAAAGGGAAATGAGCGACGTCCGACATCATATGCCGATAAATGAGTATGTCCAGAATCCGATGGAGTTGTATAGGAGAGAGACAGGAACAGGAGATAGGCAGACGCCCCGGAGTGAGAGTGACCCACGCTTGGCAACTTCGGTACTGCATTACACATCATGGCAATTAAGACATCCATGGATTTGATGTAGTAACATCTGTTTTATGGTAATGCCAGGATTAGGATATTAGTAGAATATGTATTCTTGTTAGTCGAGATATATTGTCCTTTCTCTTTTTATATATAAATATATCAAACCTCGGAAATGCAGTGTCATGCAGATGGTTCTCCATTATGCTACATACCCCATCCACGTCAAAGACAAAGATTAGTGGGTAGTATTATAGAATAATACAAAACGAAGGAAGAGTGAGCATTGAAACTCCGAAAGTTTGGAATATTAGCAAAGCCGAATACAATAGAGAAGCAGCTTTCAGGCTAAATATCCCGACTTCCGAAGTGATGCCACTTGACCATCCTGATATGGCCCAAAGTTGCTCCATTGCTCCATTGCTCCACTAAATTCGAGAACGAAGAAGAACCTCGGGAAAGGTATGCTATTAAAGATATTAGAAGATCTCAAAAAGGAAATGTTGAACGAAGAGAATTGGGTGGAGACAGATCGATAAGATGGCAGACTCAGTTCTACACCGTAGCTTAGATGTTGAGGGTTTTTTTTTTTTTGTATTAAAAGCCACGTAGCCGAGTATAACACAGAGGTATATATCCATTTGCTGTTTATTATTTATTGTTTGCTATTTACTATTTAATGCATTGAAGTGTGGAAGTAGTGGTTAGTTATAGTGGTTTAACTACCGTAGTTAGTTAGCGGTGAGTGCACCTCCAGGGCTGTTATATACACTTCAGAGTATAGCTTCACCCATGCATAGTACACACTAACTCCTATACATATAATCCCTAGGTAATTATCCGGCCCAAAGGAACTGTAACCAAAAAGTAATCCAAAGTAATTAAAAAAACAGGGTAGATCTCCCCACTTGGAATAAAAAAGAGAAAAAAGGAAAAAAGAAAAAAAAAATAATAATAATAAGTGGTGACAGATCGTACACGGTAGAACCGAGTACACAGGAACTCCTTTTCATTCTTATATCAATTGCCTTCTCTTCGAGCTTCTTTCTCTTTTCTTTACCTTCACCTTAATCTTCTTCAGCTCCTTCGTCTCCTTCATCTCCTTCATCTCCCTTCACCCTCACCTTGTGTTTCCCCTAAAAAAAAAGTTGCCCCTCCATACCCCCACCATGGCTGCTCGTCCCCAAAACATTGGTATCAAGGCCATTGAGGTCTACTTCCCTACTCAGGTGAGTGTTCCATGTGTATATTATCACCTAAGATCTATACTGATTTGTCAATTGCAGTGTGTCGACCAGGTTGAACTCGAGAAGTACGATGGCGTCGCTGCTGGAAAGTACACCATCGGTCTCGGACAGACCAAGATGAGCTTCTGTGATGACCGTGAGGGTATGTACACCGGCAAATTCCAATGGAGATCAGGACCAATCAGCTAATCTTACCCGGCAGACATCTACTCCATGACCCTCACCGTCCTCTCCTCCCTCATGAACAAATACAACATCGACCCCAAGTCCGTTGGAAGACTCGAGGTTGGCACTGAGACCCTTTTGGACAAGTCCAAGTCCGTCAAGTCCGTTCTCATGCAGCTTTTCGCTCCTCACGGAAACACCAACATTGAGGGTGTCGACAACGTCAACGCCTGCTACGGTGGTACCAACGCCGTCTTCAACAGCATCAACTGGCTCGAGTCCTCCGCCTGGGATGGCCGTGATGCCGTTGTGGTCTGCGGTGATATTGCCCTGTACGCCGCCGGTGCTGCCCGCCCTACTGGTGGTGCTGGTTGCGTCGCCATGGTCATTGGCCCCGATGCTCCTATCGTCTTCGAGCCCGGTCTCCGTGCCTCCTACCTCACCCACGCCTATGATTTCTACAAGCCTGACCTCACCAGCGAGTACCCCGTTGTCGATGGTCACTACTCCCTTCGTTGCTACACCGAGGCTGTCGATGCCTGCTACAAGGCCTACGACGCCCGTGAGAAGACCCTGAAGGCCCAGACCAACGGTGCCAACGGTGCCACCGACGAGTCCCTGTCCCCTCTGGACCGTTTCGACTACATCTTGTTCCACGCCCCTACTTGCAAGCTCGTCCAGAAGTCCTACGCTCGTATGCTCTACAATGATTTCCTGGCCAACCCCTCCCACCCCGCCTTCGCCGAGGTTGCCCCCGAGCTCCGCGACTTGGACTACGAGAAGTCTCTCACCGACAAGGTTGTTGAGAAGACCTTCATGGGTCTGACCAAGAAGCGTTTCGCCGAGCGTGTCAACCCCGGTCTCCAGGTCGCCACCCAGTGTGGTAACATGTACACTGCCACCGTTTACGGCGGTTTGGCCAGTCTGCTCAGCAACGTCGCTTTCGACCCCAAGGAATCCAAGCGCATTGGTCTCTTCAGCTACGGTTCCGGCCTTGCCAGCTCCATGTTCAGCGCCAAGATTGTTGGCGATGTCTCTAGCATGGTTGAGAAGCTTGACCTCCAGAACCGCCTCAATGCCCGCACTATCCTTGAGCCTGCTGCGTATGATGCCATGTGCAAGCTCCGTGAGCACGCCCACCTGAAGAAGGACTTCAAGCCCACTGGTAACACCGAGACTATTGGATCCGGTGTCTACTACCTGACTGAGGTGGATGACATGTTCCGCCGCAAGTACGAGATCAAGGCTTAAAGTTTCTTTGATGTTCTGCGATTGCCTTTACCGTTCGATGTGTTGTTTAGACGGTTCAGAGAGATTCCCCCGAGCGTTTTGAATGTTTTGTCAAGGTGCATAGACCACAGGAAGGACCTATTTTTTCGGCCTTTTGTTTTTCGTTTTTCTTTTCTTTTTACTCTTTTCGGTTGGGTGTTTTTAATCATTTCGACCCACATGCAATGAATGTCATGAAATAATTAAAAGACAATTAATGAGATGAATTTCTAAATAACTCCTCTTGTGTACTCCGTACCTAAAAAGTCGATATTAACTACATACAAATGTACACTAAGAACACCAAGAACAGTGAAACACCCCCAGGGGTCAATGCGCAGTTATGTGTTGATCATCCCGATCTGACCTCAACCTCTTTCGAGATACTTAGAATGTATGTCTCTTGCATGAACTCCCCCATCAACTGCATTAATTGTTGCTAATTATGGGACATTTCTCAGTTTCAAGATCAGATCATCCAATCACTGCATATGACGCCGGTGCTCGGCGCGTACTTCAAACTCATCCCATACATGTAGCCGCCGACTTCGATATCACATTCGGCTGGCGCATCTAGAGCAGGTAACCCTCCTTTCAAACGGTCTTTTTTACCCCGTTTAGACCCTGGAATCACACATTCCATGACCCCGATGGCTATTTTTAACCATCTGCTTTCTTGGAACCCTTAACCGCTGAACCCCGCGAGTCCTGAAGCAGGGAGAATCACCAACAAGTCCGCTAATTACCTAGAAATGGGACCTAATTGTTGCCGTTTTTAGAACATATCGAGAATCTTGCAGCAGGCTAACCATTTTGGGGAATCTGAAGAATGATATTGAAGAAGATGCAAAATATAGTAACATCTTAACGCGCGACAGTCCGATGAAACCGCACTATGCCGCACTGGACCCCCTCGGAGGGGCAGTTTCAAGGGCCTTGTTGCTCAACATGCCTGTCTTCAGGCACAATGTCGGCAGTTTCGCGTTTCATCGAGTGGACGTGCCTCTGATCGGAGACTAGGATCCCAAAAAAAGATTCTCAAGCTCCGTAGGCGTTGCAATGGGGCTCTTCTCCATGTTTCATCTTTTTCTAGATCGGCTAGGGTTCGTCAGTCAATCTTTTTATATGCATCATGCCTGGCTGTTTGAGACTCTGTCGATGTCCATTTAATATCCAAACATCCTCTTTCTGGATCATGCCTTTGTGAACGACTTGGTCAACAAGATATTAGTTCCTTCATTCACTTGTTACTCTTCTGATAGATTGTTATTGGTGACACACCTAATCAACAACCTTGCTATCATGTCTGCTGTCGATTCTGCTCGCTTTCGGCCAACGACGCCGCCGCGTCTGTCTCTTGAGGAGTACATCGGCTCTGGACATAGTCGTCATGCCTCCAATTCTTCCGTCTATTCAAGCGAGTCATCTCCCTGGTCGACCATGACCGGAAACACCAGTCCTACCACGTCGCCAACCAGACATCATCATGGCCCCAAGCTATTGCCTAAGATCCGACCCCAAGACGTCGTGATTGAGCCACTGTCTGCTGGCGGGCCTCTTCGTCACCGTCGTGTTCTGTCCAATACACGGAACCCGCCTCCTGGATTTATCCCTTATCCACCGTCGCGGCCATCAACCGGCCGTCGCACACGCGATGTCACGGACCGCTTAACATTGGCTTCTCCCATCTCGCCAGCGCCAATGACTGCACCGGGCAGCTTCCCTGCCTTGTCATCACCCGTGACCATCACCCCTTCGTACAAGCGCAAGGCAGGCGGGGGGCACTCACGCTCCGTGTCGGCATCTGTCATCGATGCCGCCACTTTGACTCGGTTTGGGTATCCCACCTACCGGGAGCTACCAAAATATATGCCTCAAATGCAGGCCCAGACGACCCCGCCTACCCCAGTCACCCCAATGACTCCAAGCATCATGTCCTACCCATCATACTCTCAAAGACTCGGGAGGCAGCATGTTCCTGCAAACACACAAACCCCATTGACAGTGCCGACACCTCAATACAAATACCGCCAGGCATCGGCTGCCCAGAATTCGCCAGTGTTACTTAGTCCCCATGAAGACCTGGCCCCAAGGTCCACAACTCTACTGTCCTATCTGACACTACCAATCCAACCAATCAACCTAGTCCGCAACGTGAGCGTGATTCCAACTCGCGGCCTACACGATTACTTCTGGTGGGATATCCGCAACCTGCGCAGCTGGAGCTCCTTCTCGCTGGCAACATTCGACTCCCTGGACAGCCGACTAATCCAGCTCCTGAAGACCGACATCCCGGCAGAGCTCACACCGCGCGTGGCCGTACCCCCAGCAAGCCTAGCGCCAGAATCCGAGCACGACCTAGTGAGCTTGATCCGCGACCTCTACGCACCACGCATAAACGCCGCTCTAGCCGTCTCCCAAGGCAAAGACCATCTCCAACTCTATGCCGCCCCAGACGTCCGCAACACAGGCCATAAAAACCACGGCCACCCTCACTTCCTAGCAAACTACCTCTCAGACACCGAGCAAACAAGCGCCGGTCTCCCCCGCGGCCGACTCGTCGGCATCGTAAAAAGCTTCGACCGCTGGAACACCGGCATGCGCAACGAAGCCCCGCACAGACGCGTAGAGTACCTCAACGGACTCGCCCACCTCCAGCGATGCATGCGCGAGCACTCCTGCCGCTACGGCTTCATAATCACCGAGATCGAGCTCGTCTGCGTGCGAGCTGGCTGCGACACAGGCGACGACGTCCCCTACTTCGGGTACCTGGAGATCGCGGCGTCAATCCCGCTCAAGACAGCAGCTGCGAGGGGCGCACATCCACACGCGCACGACGCACCACTCGCAACGCCCATCAGCGCGCGCTCTTTCTCGTCATCGTCGAGCTCGTCATTCCCCTCGCGTCATGATTCCTCAGACCCGGAGCAGGCTGAAGATGCATTGCCGGCTATGACGGCGGGGCTGGGGTTGTATTTCTTGTTGATGCTTTCGAAGTCGGTGCCGCTTCCGCAACAGCCTTCTGCCCACCTCAACGTTGGCGGACCTGGTGCGATGACTCGTCAGAGGATTCTGGCGGAGGCGAAGGATAAGTGGATTCCTGAGCCGCAGATTGGGGAGAAAAGGGATGCTAAGAGGGTGAGGGGTTGGGTTTGGCCTCTGGATCCTTGGCATCGCAGGGAGGGGGGTGCGTCTAGGGCGAAGCCTGGGACGAAGACGAAGAAATGGCATAAATAAGTGTTTTGTGTAGGCGCAGGTTTGGAGGTAGTTTTGGTTTTATGGGGTTTGGAGTCTTGACTATATTTCGTTCTGTTTCTTTTGCTGATTTCTTTTTTGGTGGCTTTTGGTGCTTTGTTATTCCCCTTATTCCCCCTTGCAAATATTCTTTTTCATAGTAATCTAATTTCTTTTCTTCTTTTCTTCTTTTCTTCTTTTCTGTGTTTTCTATAGGCTCTAATACTTCAAACCACGCTTAACCAAGTCTTTGCATTTGGGTACCCAATCAGTACATGTTTTCCAGAGATAGTCTAATTTATCTCCAGGTGGCTACTCTATCCAAGTTTATATCCAAATGGACTGTCATCCATATGATCCATCATGGATGTATCTTAGAAATGTGCCCGAGCTCCCTCAAGGTCTAAGTTTAGTTCAACCTCTTACCCTATCTACTCGCCTGCCTTCTGTCGTCCCTTCCAAGGTTCTACTCTTAATTACATAATATCTGAGCACGTAAATCAAGAATGGAAGGGAAATTTATAGGATTGATGCGAGACACAGATGAACCCAGGGGTTCGGGATCATGGCCGTCTGCGAATATTACCTCTGATATTCCATGGTAAACTATCTAGCGACAGCCTTAATTAATTTTGAGTATGTTTGCACTGATCGAGAGGATCTGAATATTCGTGCAACCAATGCCAATACCGATGGTAGTACACGCACATCCATTGGGCATTTGCTGGAACGAATACAGCCGGCTGGGCAGTCAAGATCAATAACATGTATGGTCAACGGGATGACTTCAAAAATCGCTTCCAATCGCATTCTTGGTGGCTGGGGATTCTCAAAGGAGGTAGAGACATATGATATCCTGCGTGAGGAGAGGTGAGGAAATGGCGGCTGAGACTGTATGGCTTTCGCGACGAATATTGCGAAATTTATGAAGGATGAGGCCATTTATGGCGTGGTTTTTGACTGGGAATATCCAAAGGTATGCAAATATCCCATCTATAACTATCCACGGTCGAAAGGAAACAATTTGCTTTACTGGCCACAAAGATATATACCAGGAAAGTCAAAGACTGAATTGGGGTTTCATCAAGCTTGTATAGTAGATCCCAAAAACGTTACAACTTGTCATTCTTATGGCTAGTTCAACGTTTTAGATAAATCTAACCTCCGGAAAGCAAGGTGTCAAATGTATAATAAGTTTGTGGCCTGTATTTATACATCTAACACAACAGTACATCGGAAAGACTAGAATATTAAATCTAAAACGACCGAAGACACCCCTAAGGTCCTCAAAGATTGACATTAATACCCCATCAAATCCGTCATGGTAATTGTGGAGCGTGAGCTGTTACTATATGTTGCCATGCCCCAAGGACCTTGGGGACGAGTACCTCGATAGTCAACTTATGAGGACATTGTAGAAATGCAGTTATACTAGTAGACTACAAAAGAAAGCCATTGCTCCTATCATTCTACGTTCTTGCAAATTTGCTATTCCATCCAGCCCCGAAAGACTACTACAACCACTACATATCTACCACCCACCGTTACTCCAACCCTACCTCACCCTTCTAAGATGTCCTCATCTCAAGAATTACCAGAAGACTATGAAATCCGTGACGTAATAATCATCGGTGCAGGGCCATGCGGCCTCGCCGTCGCCGCACGCCTAAGCGAAGAAACACCATCAGCAGTCTTCACAGACGAAGAACACCAGCGCTACCACTGGATCAAGAAGCATAGCGGACGGATGAGCCTGGTACAAGGACGACACGGCAAGATCAAAGGTGTGCGAGCCGCAAAATGGGACAGTGAACGCGGGTGTCCTTGCTCAGAAGATCGGGAACGGCGCACCTCAACTGACTCTGCATCTTCTGTGCCATCGCTGTCGTCTGCATCATCGACATCGTCAACATCGTCGACATCATCTATCTCAACTCTTGTCCTCGACGGCTCTGGCGATAAATGGATGCAGCGGTGGAATAATGCGTTCCGCACGCTGGAAATTAAACAGCTCCGCAGCCCGATGTTTTTCCATGTTGATCCCGGGGATCGTGATGGTATGTTGGCTTATACCCAGGAGAGCGGGCGTGATGCAGATCTATGGGAAATTCCTGGGTGTGTTGGGAAGGAGATGAGCAAGCATAAGAAGAAGAAGAGGAGACAGGGTGGGAAAACCCAGTAAGTGATGTCCCGTGCGAATGTGGTTGAAGCAGAGCATTAACCATTACATCTCTATAAACAGAATAATCGGAGGTGAGATTGACGAACGAGACCGGAAGGACTACTTCTCTCCTTCCACGGACCTCTTTTCGGATTATTGTTCGTCGGTTATCGAGCGGTATGGTCTGGATGAGCCCGGTCAGATCTTACAGCGCGAGGCCACAGATCTCTCATATAATTATCTCTCTGATAGCTCAGACTCGAAGGTGTTTACTGTCACCACATCTACAGGAGAGAAGTTTTATAGTCGGTCTGTTGTCCTGGCCATCGGTCCTGGGGGAGCAGGTGTCTCCAAGATTTATCCGTGGAAACCCTCGACGGAACAAGAGGGTGCCGCAGCATGTTGCCACAGTACGGAAATCAAATCATTTCCCAGTCCGAATGTACAGAATAAGATCCAGCGGCGGCGAGAGACCAATGTTGTCGTTGTTGGAGGTGGTCTATCGTCAGCGCAGATTGTCGATATGGCGGTTCGCAAGGGCGTGACGAAAGTATGGTTCTTGTTGCGGTCCGGCATGAAGGGTATGTATAATGTCCCCAGAAAGCAGTGTTTTTCGAACAATGTCTCATTTAAACAACAGTCAAACACTTCGACATCAGTCTGCCCTGGATGGGCAAGTACAAGAACTGGGAGAAAGCAGCCTTCTGGTCCGCCGACACCGACGAAGGTATATAAAAAAAAGCCCCAAATCCCATTTTAAGGCCGACACTAATATATTCCAGAGCGCCTTGAGATGCTCCAAACCGCTCGCAACGGCGGCAGCATTACACCACGCTACACAAAGATTGTAAAGCAGCACGCAGCTAAAAACCGCGCCTCCATCCACCCTTGCACAGAAATAAAAACCCACGAGTACAATCCAGCCACCCAGACCTGGACCCTAACAACCGACCCACCGATCCCCGAGCTCCCCGAAATAGACTACATCTATTTCGCAACCGGAGTACGGGCGGATGTGCGTGAGATGCCGCTACTCCGCGAAATGAATGATCAATACCCAATCGAGGTCAAGTCAGGTCTCCCATGTCTAACGAACGATCTGTCGTGGCGGGATGACGTACCGTTATTCATGACGGGTCGGATGGCAGCTCTCCGGCTTGGGCCCGGGGCGCCGAATCTCGAGGGCGCAAGGGTGGGCGCGGAACGTGTTGCGTGGGGCATGGAGGAGGTGCTGCATAAGGGGAGGGATGTTGGTGGGCAGTGTGAAGGGTTCTGTGGGCTTGGGAATCGGTATGCTTCGCTGCTTGGGGAGTGTGATGAATGAATTTTTGTCTCACATCACTGTAGTGGTGGGTGGTATCATAGAGTAAAATATACTTCTTCCCTTTGGACTGCAGATCATAAGGTTTTGGGTACTGTGACGAGCTGATCGGAGATAGTGGGACCTTTTGTGCTGGTTAAATTGCCTATTTGGGTCGTTGGATCTTGCATTCCTCCCTTCATTCCGAGCATTCAAGTTGTAGTCACCGGTTATCCTCGAACTATCCGAAGATCATCCGGGGAAGGCTGGAGGTTTGTTGGGTCGGAAGAATGTAGATGATCCCTTGTTCTGTTGAATTTTAGGGTATAAGCTAGCCTGAATAGTACGATGAAGTTCCGAGTTTATACAATTCGACCTTAGCTTATCCAGCAAGCCCGATCTCCGAGAAAGCACACAATATGGCGACAAAGGCAGATACAATGGAGAAGGAGCCCCCGATGGAGGCCTTCAGGCTCCTACCGAACAACACAAATCCGAATTGGATCAAAGATAGGGGCCTCCGTAAACTAAACATGGGTATTGTGTTCATGTTCTCCACTGCTTCTTCGGCTGGGTATATTGGGAATCTCGTGAATAGCTTACTTGTGCTGCCTGAGTGTAATGTCTCCATCCTGATACTGTGGGGTTTATGCTAATTATAAAATAGTTGGTGCTATCATTGGCGGACTGGATCCCAATATAGTTGGTCTGATAATTGCTGCCACTTCTCTGGGGGCGTTGATTTCCTTCGCACCAGCCTCTTATATTGCCGATACATTTGGACGCAAGATGTGTGTTTTGGTTGGATCCAGCATTGTGATCGTGGGGGCTATCATTCAGGCCGCAGTGAAAAACCACTGGGCCTTTTTTGGCACGAGAGTCTTGTCGGGTATGGGGATGGGAATTGCCCAGACTGCAGCTCCTCTCCTGGCAACCGAGATCGCACACCCTCGGCAGAGACAGACGGCCACGGCACTCTATAATGCAGCCTGGAGCTTGGGCGCCATTAGTTCGGCAGCTGTCACGTATGCAACCATCGGCATAGCAAACAGTTGGTCGTGGAGAGTTCCTTGTCTGTTACAGATGTCTTATCCGTTGTTTCAGATCCTAGGGTTGCTCACGTTTGTGCCCGAAAGCCCGAGATGGCTCGTATCCAAAGGGCGGAAAGACGAAGCCCTGGCTGTCCTGGGGAAATACCACGCGAATGGAGACACAGAGGACGAGCTGGTCCAGTATGAGTACCGCTTGATATGCAACACGATCACAGCCGAGATCACTAATACCAGAAATTGGAGCTCCTTCTTCTCATCCAGAGGCAATATGCATAGATTGGCCATCTGTGTGTTAGTTGGGCTTATGCAAGAATGGGCTGGAAATGGTATGTTCCTCAACGCCTTGAAAAAACCCTCGTTGCTAACAGTATCGCAGGTATCTTGTCATACTACCTCGCGCCGATTCTCGAATCAGTGGGAATTACCAAGGCATCGGACCAAGCAGCTGTGAATGTCAGCCTTAATGCCTGGAACTTCCTCCTTGCGGCAGCCGGTGCACTTGCATCAGAGCGATACGGCCGCCGCATTCTATGGCTTATTTCCACGGGAGCCATGATCGTCTTCCTGTCCATGTCCACACTAGCCGCTGGTCTATTTGCCGAAAGAAACCTCCCCGCTGCAGGAATAGCCGTAGTTCCACTCCTATTTCTCTTTTTTGGAGCATACGATATCGCTTATGCGCCTTTGTTCATCTCGTATCCAGCTGAGATCCTACCCTTCCAACTGCGAGCCAAGGGTATTGCTGTCACCCTGTCGGTGGATGCTGTGGCATGTTTCTTCAACCAATATGTCAACCCAGTGGCGTTCACAGCGATTGCATGGAGGTATTACTGTGTCTTTCTCGGTTGTCTGGTAGTGTTCTTGGTTCACATATACTTCCTCTTCCCCGAGACCAAAGGGCGGTCTTTAGAAGAGGTTGCTATGATTTTCGACAAGGAAAAGGAATGGGAGGGTGACAGTAAAAGGACAGAGACAAGATAGACCGAAGACCATACATATTCATGGATGTAATATAGTGACCGGAGTGGCCAATCAGAACTCGGCTGATGTTGCTGATGTTACGTTCCCCCGCAGTTACAACGCGGTGTCCATTGCAACTTCTCAAATCTCGAACTTTTCGTTGTATATATATTTCTACTCTTTGCTTGGTTCTAACAGAATAACAGGAATTGTTAGAGCCAAAAAAAGCCCATCAATTACTCGTCATACCACTAGACCCTAATCTTGGAAGCTTTAAAGCTCCAATTTATCCCCCGCATCCCAATACTTCAACCCAAGCCAACATGAAAGAACCAATCCCACCTCCTCGGGATACTATTCCCAGCTCCTCGTTCTCATCATTGAAGCAGTTACGCTTTCTTATCATCGGCGCCGGCTCTCGAGGAAATGCCTACGCTCGCGCCGTCACAACCGTAACACCGGGTGTAATCCACGCAATTGCCGAGCCCCACGCATTCAAACGGCGGGATTTTGGAAGAAAATATGTATGGGGTGCACAGGAATCCCCCCAAGAGGGCCAGGAATTCACAGATTGGCGTGAATGGGTGCAGTGGGAACTCGAGCGACGGAAGCGGGCGACTCAAAACGACGAGAACACAGCAGACACAACCACAACTCCCGTGGGTGTAGATGGAGTTTTCATATGCACACTAGACGAAACACACGTCGAGATCCTACAAGCTCTCGCTCCGCTCCAGCTACACATCCTCTGCGAGAAGCCACTAGCTCTCTCGCTGGACGACTGTTTAACAGTATACCGAGCCCTCCAGCCACCCGAAGGCCCAAACAACACCCCTCAAGCCCCAAAGAAGATCTTCTCAATCGGTCACGTCCTCCGCTATAGCCCGCACAATATCTTGCTCCGCAAACTCCTCCTTACAGACCGCGTAATCGGTGATATAGTCTCCCTAGAACACTGCGAGCCAGTCGGCTGGTGGCACTTCTCGCACAGCTACGTCCGGGGCAACTGGAGGCGCGCAACACCAGCAGGCGACGGCTCCCTCCTGACTAAATCTTGCCACGACATCGACTTCATCCTTTGGCTCCTCTGCTCCCCGCCATGCCCCGAAAAAGCATCCAAACAAGCCCAGCAGCCGCATTTCCCGCGCTCGATCTCCTCCGCCGGTACGATGACACAGTTCCGCCAAAAGCGCAAGCCTGTCTCCGCAGGTAACGCTACAAACTGTCTCTCCTGCCCCGCTGAACGTGACTGTAACTACAGCGCGGTTAAAATATATAACGACCGCCACCTCGCGACAGGTCATACGGCTTGGCCGGTTGATATCGTCTGTCCGGATATCGAAGATGTGTTCCGTGCGCAAGGCGGCAAGGCTGCCGAGTCGCTGCTCCTCTCCCGTCTCGCCGAGGACTATGACCGGGATACAGTGTTGGACTCGAATATCGCTGCGCGACCTTGGTACGGGCGGTGCGTCTACGAAGCTGATAATGATGTCTGCGACGATCAGGTTGTGACTTTTGTTTGGGATGATGAGGAGGCGGCGCCGGATCGACTTGCTAAAACGGCGAGCTTCCATATGATTGCACCTACAGAGAAACAGTGCGAGCGTCGGGGGCGGGTATATGGTACCACTGGTGAGATTTCATATGATAGTACAACGATTTCTGTTTATGATTTTGCTACGGCGAAGACTGCTGTTTTTGATGTACCTAAGCCGCCGCCAGGACAGAATGAGTCGCATGGTGGTGGGGACTTTGGGCTTGCGAGGCAGTTTGTCAGTGCCGTTGAGGCTGTTGAGGGGGGATTAGATGTTGAGACAGCGCAAGCGAGGTTTGTTGGGTGTTCGCTTGAGGAGGCAGTGCGGAGTCATGCTGTTGTTTTTGCGGCTGAGGAGGCGAGGAGGGAGGAGAGGGTTGTTAAATGGGAGAGCTGGTGGGGGGAGAAGCTGAGTGTTTCTGCTGCTGCATGGAAGGCATAATGATATGGAATTGGTTGATGATTTACGATGATACGATGTTACGATACTATAATAATTTGTGTTCACTTCTCCTTTGAGATATCGTACAGAGGACAATAATGCATATACTTCATTAGCCTCACAGATCCGGAGGTTTGAATTTAAGACAAGACAGGCTCGGATTATGATAAAGATGCAGTTTCCACTTCATGACAAAGTATAATATTTTAATCTTGATCCTGCTTTTCGATCATCATTCTTCTCGCGTTCAGACAGAACTGCAAACAATTAAAAGGTGATCCCCATCCAGCAGGTTCCACATTAACCCTAACAACCTAAGCAAACTTAGGTCTTAACATCAGGCTCCTCGCGGCCAACATACTCCTTGAACTTGAGCAAAGAGAGGGCAAGCGAGATGTTATCAGCCAGGTACTCCTGAGCAGTGAGACCGAACTTGGACTTGTCGGCCTCGTAGCGCTCAACGTACAGACGGATAGTGGCACCGCTGCTGCCGGTGCCGGAAAGACGAACGACAATGCGGCTGCCATCATCGAACTTGGTGTACAGACCCTGGTTCTTAGAGACGCTACCGTCGAGGTCAGTGTAGGAGAAGTTGCCAGCGTCGACGACCTTGCGGCCGGCGATGTCCGAACCAATGAAGGTGTCGCGGTTGTCGACCAAGTCGGACAGAGTACCGACGACCTTGTTGGCGCCCTCGCTGTCGACGTTCTCGTAGTCGTAGCGGGTGAAGAAGGTGCGGCCGTAGGTCTGCCAGAACTCGTTCTGGATAGAGCCAATGCTGGGGGTCTCGTTGGGCTTCTGCTTGGCAACACCGGCAATGATGTTCAACCAGGCCACGACGGCCCACAGGCCGTCCTTCTCGCGGATGTGGTTGCTGCCAGTGCCGAAGCTCTCTTCACCACAGATCGACATCTTCTTCTCGTCGAACAGGTTGCAGAAGAACTTCCAGCCGGTGGGCACCTCGTAGCTCTGCAGACCCTGGGCCTTGGCCACGCGGTCTACGGCTCCGGAGGTGGGCATTGAGCGGGCCAAGCCGTATACACCCTGCTTCTGGAAGTAGGGGATGAGCTTGGCGTGGTGGGCGATGATGGCCAAGCTGTCACCGGGGGAGACGAAGCTGTTGGCACCGTAGATCATGTTACGGTCGCCGTCACCATCACTGGCGGCACCGAAGTGCACGCCGTTGGCGTCGACGGCCTCGACGAGCTCGTGGGCGTACACGAGGTTGGGGTCGGGGTGACCGCCGCCAAAGTCCGGCTTGGGCTGGCAGTTCATTGTGCTGCTGGTGGGCAGACCGAGCTCCTTGACGAAGATATCCACGCCGTAGGGTCCGGTCACACCGTGCATGCCGTCGAACAGGACCTTGAAGTCCTTGTGGGAGCTGAGGAACTCCTTGATCAAATCGAAATCGAAGATCTCCTTCATCATGGTCACGTAGTCGGCGGTAGAGTGAACGATCTCAACCTCGAGGGGGCCGTAGTTCTTGATGCCGATGGTGGAGGTATCGACATCGGGAACATCAAGGTATTTGTAGGAGGTGAGGGTCTTCGCGGTCTCGAAGATCTTGTCGGTAACGCCCTCGGGGGCGGGAGCACCGTTGGCCAAGTTGTACTTGATACCAAAGTCGTTCTCAGGACCTGGGAGTGTTCGGTCAGTATCCAACAGATCGTGTTATACTCCTGACCATCACTTACCACCGGGGTTGTGACTGGCAGTCAAGAGGATACCACCAGTTGCCTTCCTCACACGAATGAGGTTGCTAGCAGCTGGGGTGCTCATAATGCCATGCTGTCCAACCAAGAGCTTCTTCACGCCATAGGCGGCACTGATCTTTGCGATCTTGGAGATGACCTCGGGGTTGTAGTAACGGCCATCGCCACCAATGACGAGGAAGGAACCCTCAACACCCTCGGGGATTGATAGAAGAATGCTAGTAATGAACGATTCGGAGTAGTTGTCCTGTTGGAAGACCTTGACCTTCTTGCGAAGACCGGAGCTGGGAGCAAGTTAGCTGGCAGTTCAATTGCGGGGCAATGAGCAACGTACGTTCCAGGCTTCTGGTCAGTGAAGGGCTGGATGGAGACCGTCTGGACAGACATGATGGAATAAGATTGGAGGGGAAAAGGTAGTAAGGAGAAAAGAAGAAGAAGGGGGAAGAAGTTCGAGAGAGAAGTTCACCGACTTGTTGAGCTCCACGGGGGAGGGGCCAATGTTTGGCGTCATGTGTTTATCATTCCACTAGTACTCTTGTGTATATTGTACTTTGCCACATTCGAATATTTAATTTAAATATATGTCTGGACTCCCTACACTTCGTGCAGCTTAAAGGCTCTCTGATTTGTTCTATTCAGTCCAATCTACAAGTTATCTGTCAAGGTACCTCTTTCAAATTACCCCCACCGCAGATCATTCCCGTGGGGGAATTCAAAATAATGTCTTTGGTACAACATTCTTCCGAAGTATATTGTACATGGAGTGTACATTGATGATCCCTTTTCACCTTACAAATAGGTACTCCGTAGTCAAGGTCAATTTCAACAAGCAGAGTTTTAAAAATAGCCCCCAGACCCATGTCTCAGAGTAACAGAGACAAGCAAGCCACAATATCAGCCACATTCACCCAAACAGCTTCTCCTTGTAAAACCGCATCTCCTCAATACTTTCAAGAATATCATCCCTGGCAAGATGAACCTCCCGCTTAGGGGGGACCTGCTCAAGCATCTGATCACTTCCCCACCTCCGCGCCGCCTCCTTCAACGAACTAACATCCAGAATGCGATAATGCAGATGATCCAGCACCTGTGAGTACGGCGCACAAGCAAGAAAAGCTTTATCGGCGTGAACACTATTGCCTGCGAGGAGGGCAGTGCGCGGGACCGGGACGTGCTGGCGGATGTAGGCGAGGAGAGAGTCGGCGGCGGTGGAGGGGGAGGTGGTCGAGGCGCGCACGGCGGCGGTGAGGCCCGTGCGGCCGTGTGTGTCGATGCACCACTGCGACATCGCGTCGAGGGTGGAGTCTGGGACATGGATGACGGTTTCGAAGCCGGTCGGTTCGAGGAGGTTTAATTGGGCATCTGTGATGAAACAGCAGATCTGGAGGATCTTGTCGGTTTCTGGATTCAGGCCTGTCATCTGGTGGGAAGTTAGTGGTGGGGAATTGCGAAACGCATAGGGTGTTGGGTCGGAGATGGGGTGTCTGGACGTACCTCGCAGTCGATCCAGACCAAAGGATCTGTTGAGCGTTCGAGCGGCATGGTGGATTTGTGGCGGATGGGGGTTATT